>NW_026294584.1:70088950-71288950 GCF_007827085.1 Peromyscus californicus insignis | reverse complement strand
TCATGAGGAAACACAAACTTAGGAACACTCTACAAAACAACTGACCGACGTGATTTCAAAAGTCAAGACAATAAAGAAAAAGGAAAGATTGAAAACTAGTCATAGGTTGGATGACCAATGCCTAGTAGGATATTTCTTCCCCTCAGACGTGTTTATTTTTCCAAGGTATTGACTCTAATAGTAAAAAGATGTCCTTTAAAAAAGGACAAAGAACAAAGACAAGGTCAGTTTTTTTTTTCTATCAGCACCCTGCCAGGTACAGAATTACTTGGTTTTCTAATCATACTGGAGGATATACACACATTGTTTGAGAAGGCAGACATCATCTTGAAAGAGGACCTTGTAGAAGACCCCGTCTTAAAAAGCTGTATAGCTTTCAACATTTTTTAAATAAACCATACCATAACTGAGGTCACTATTTAATTGAAATTCAAATTAAATCCTGTGGAAAGTGAAGATTTTGTTAATGCAGACGAGATCAATACTCACTTCACAAGTTCAGATCTGTATGTGGCTATTTTCCTTAAAAATGGGTGTTCTTTTATCACAAAGAATTGGCTGACAAGTTGGCTTCGTAGGTAAAGCCTCTAGCTGTACAAGTGTGAGGACCTGTGTTCAAATGCCCAGGATTGAGGCAGAGTGGGTACAATGGCACACGTCTGTAACCCCCAATGTTCCTGTGTAAGAGGAGAGTTGGAGAATGGAGAATCCCCAGAAGCTCCACCGCCAGCTAGTGTGGTGTGTGCAATGGCAAACAGTGAAGACTCGGCGTCCAGGCTGTCCTCTGAATTTCTGCACATATTCTGCAGCATACACATGCCTGCATTCACATGCATGAACTCACATCACACACACACACACACACACACACACACACACACACACACACACACACGGAGTAACCTCTCACATACTGGTATCTGGATCCTTATCACTCCTGGAACCTTCTCAGGCTAGCGTACACTTGACAATGCCAGTCTAATCAGGAGGAAACACAAAGTTAGGAACACTCTACAATTTAACTGACCAATGTGACTTCAAAAGTCAAGACGAAAAAGGAAAGATTAAAGCTAGTAGTAGGTTGGATGAGACTGAGAAAGACACTTAACAACTAACTGCAGTGTGGCTCTGGATGTTGGAACAACAGAACAGAGCTGCGTGTAGGCAAAACAGGGAAACAGGTGGTCTACGGTTCAGTTCAAAGTGAGGTCAATACTGCTTTCCTGGTTTTGATAATTATATTAAGGATATGTAAGATTTTACTAGTCTAGGAGCCTTGGTGAATCTGTGAATTTGCTGTGCTACTTTGGCAACATTTACATGTCTAAAATTATTTAAAAATGAAAGTTAAAGAATTGCACCATTTTATAATTTAAAGAAAATAGGGGAGATGGCGAGATGGCTCTTGCTTAAGAGCACTGGCTGCTCTTCCAGAGGACCTGCATTTGATTCCCAACACACACGGTGGCTCCCAACAGCCTGTAACTAGCTCCAGGAGATCTGGAGCCCTCTTCTGTTCTCTGTGGGTACCCTCATGTATGTGACACACACACTTACACGTAAATACAGACAAACTAATCTTTTTTTTTTTCTAAAAAAAAAAAAAAAAAAGCCAAGCAGCGGTGGTGCATGGTTTTAATGCCCAGCACTCAAGAGGCAGAAGCAGGCAGATCTCTGAGTTTGAAGCTAGCCTGGTCTACAGAATAAGATCCAGGACAGCCAGAGGCTTTATAAAGAAACCCTGTCTCAAAAAAAAAATAAATAAAAAGAAAAAAAGAAAAGAAAGAAAATGGAAGTATACCTATAATACACACACACACACACATAAATTATACAACAACCCAGTACCTCAGACTTATCTGGAAAGCACACCTCCTAGATGTTGTGGACCCCATGAATATACCCACAATAGGGCAGAAAACCACCGTAACTGAAATGGCTGCTCAAGCCACTCTTGCCTAAAATCTGACAACACTGTGTAGCCGAAGTCCTAAGAGTCTCCATGAAGTCAGCGTGCAAATCCCAGAGGTGCTGATTCCTCTCTGGATGAAATGACAGCAGAGGCAACCCCTTCAGGCAAAGTCAAGGTTGTCTTTAAAGCAGGGAGTGAATGTCAGCTGAAATACGAGACACCCAGAGAGCTAGGCATGCCTCCACGTCACCCTGTCCCCACCCCACCGGCCCATGCTCATGTAGCTTGCACTGGCCTGTGCTTCCCAGTGCATGGCCAAACAAACGGTTTCCTTTCTTGGACAGAAAGAAACAGATGTTTTGTTGTTTGTTTGAAAGAAGTAGAGACCTATATGGAGTCTCCACACTCCTGAATGTGTCACTTAATTTTGATGGGGTGATCAAATATATCCTTCCCAGTACAAAACATCTTTTAAATTCTATACTCAGCCAATTGAGATTTGAAGCTTCCATGGGACTGAAGAGGCCTGGGTTTTTCTCAGTATGAAGTTGATGGAAACCTGAAATTTCGTTACCTAATATATTCATTCTATTAAAGTTAGAGTTCACATTTCACCTCATGACACTCAATTACATATTTAAATGGAAAAATTAATATATATTTAATTCAACAATTATTACATGGTAATTAGCTTTGAAATGTATCATATAAACTACACTTTCTTGTATTTCGTTACCACATTGTAAAAGCATAAAAATAAGACTTGATGCATGTGTTTTAATCATCTTTTACTAATTAAAATGTCACAAATACAGAAACTATAAGGATTTTTTTTTTTAAAGATTTATTTATTTATTATGTATACAGTGTTCTGTCTGCATGTATGCCTGCAGGCCAGAAGAGGGCACCAGATCTCATTACAGATGGTTGTGAGCCACCATGTGGTTGCTGGGAATTGAACTCAGGACCTCTGGAAGAGCAGTCGGTGCTCTTAACCTCTGAGCCATCTCTCCAGCCCACTATAAGGATTTTTAACTGGAAGATGGGTCATGTATTTTATACTGACCTCAAGCTCTGTTTCTTACATATCAAGTGTCTATGATGAAGATTAGACATGATTAACCATTATGATTTGATAGAAATTGACCCCCACAGCTTCATCAGTCTGAAAACTTGCTTCCCAGTTGGTGATGACCCTCTGGGAGGTTATGGAACCTTTAGGAAGTGAGACCTACCTGAGGGAAGCTTCTGAGCAGGGGGGTTATGACATGTACACCATGGTCATGCTTCCTGTGCTGTGGCTGTTTCCTGCTTCACGTGGATATGAGAAGGCAGCTGTCTTACCTCTTGCTGCTCTGGAGCTAGCCCCACCATGCTGTGACCCCCCCCCCCCGATGCAGGGTATCCCCTCAAACTGTCAGCGTAAACATATCTCCCCTCTCTTAACTTGCTCCTGATCAGGTCATAGTAACAAAGCATTAACTAAAACACATGATCATTCTCCTTTGGAAAATGAGATCCACAACTTTCCTTGATGGAAATATGTAACACCAAATAAAAAGTAACTCCAGACCATAAACATAGCATTCATTAGAAAGCTCAAAAGTCAAAATTTAACAATATATTGTTAAAATACACATAGTGTAGTTTTGGTCATGATGTTTCATCACAGCAACAGTAACCTGAATTGACAGGTTCATATGTGATAAAACCATGTTTTAAAACGTAGTGAGCACAGATTTCAGGATATGAGTGACCTTGATTCAGGAGAATGTAGAAGTATACTTCTAGTTGGCAATGACTGCTGACTTGCTATATACCATACAAGTATCCTACATATATTCTCATATCAAAAATGCTAAAAGACAATAGGAAAATATGTTTAACTGTTACTATGACCAGCAGTTATTAGGAAACACTGTGCTCCTCCACCTTATTCAGAGTTTTCCATTCTCAAGTGAGGTTCTGTTACACATGGTCAAGCATAATATGAAAATATTCAACTGGAAAGTCAAGACATAAGTAGCTCTTCAGTTTCCAGTTGCCCTTCTAAGTAGCTTGGTAGGATCTCATGCAGTTTTGTTCTATCTACCCTGGATGTAAATCATTCCGTTGTCTGGCATATCTGCTCTCTATTTTTATTATTAGTCATTTTATAATCATCTTGGTTACAAGAGCAATTGTCTGGGTGTATTGCTTTTGATCAGGTAAGCTTTATTTTATTTAATCATGGTCCCAAAGTGCAAGAGGAGTGATTCTAGTGATTCAGATATGTTTAAGAAAATCTATAAAATCCTTCATTTAAATTTAAATGAAAAAACAAAAAGCCAGGCATGGTGGCACATGCTTTTAATCTTAGCACAGGGGAGGAGAGGTGGGTGGATCTCTGCATTTAGAGACCAGCCTGGTCTATAGATTGAGCTCCAGGACAGTCAGGGCTACAAAGAGAAACCCTACCTTGAAAAACAAGCAAAGAAACAGAAAGCCAAAAGGAAAGAAAGAATGAGAGAAAGAAAGGAAGGAAGGAAAGAAGGAGGGAAGGAAGGAAGGAAGAAAGAAAGAAAGGAAGGAAGGAATTAAATGAAAGATAAAACTGAAGAATAAAGAAAAAATGTATGTTGATGTTGCTATTATCCACAGTAAAAATTAATCTTTTGTCTTTGAAACTGTGAAAAGAAAAACAAGTCTACACTATTATGGCCACAATGTGTGAAAAACACTCAGTTAAGATGAGAGATGCATTAACTTACAGGTTCAATACCATCTGTGGTTAGGCAACCACAGGTCTTGGGCTATAATCCTCCATGAATAAGAAATGACTATTGTATATTATGCCATTTACATAGACAGATTTGTTAATACAGTTATATGTTCAGTCTAATATTATATCTAGAAAAGATATAGTATACTTTTTATATTGTGCACATTATAAAAAAAAAAAACCTATTAGTTGCCAAGAATGATGTCAAATTTCAGCTTTAGGCCAACTTCTAGGCCAATTAGATTCTACTTCTGAGACATATAAAACTATTTGTCTTGTGTAAAAAATCTGTCATTAAATACTTCCCCTCATACCGATGTACTAGATACCTTGGCAACCCAATAAACACAAAATAACCCTTAAGATCATCTTGAAAATTCCTCGAGATGGTCTTGAAAAATCTGCTGACACCATCATTCTGGACATTGCTGTAGCAAGGCCTGTGTCTGTATGACATTTGCTAGCACTCAGAACAACAAGGCCTGACAGTGCCAGCATCCATAGTCTTCTGCTTTAACAGTGGTGTGTGGAAGTTGGTCACAGTCGGCCAGTGTGCTGCTGCCTCACAACTCAGTGTCCAAAAATCTCTGATTCAAGAATAATTTCATCCAGGTTAGTCGTATTCAGCCCACGCACTTCTTTTACCTGTTGTTAAAGCAGGTGGGTGCTCCAACAGCTAGGAGCCACTCAATGGGGCTTACAGCTGAGGAGGCAAGCGTGACTCAGACCAGGGGAGCGCCTTGTAAATCAGCCACTGAGACATCCGTCAGGGCAGTGTGCCCTTCTCCACTGCTGCCGTCATGAAGTCATGGGCCTGCCATGGGGCTAACATATTATTAAAATAAATCATTGGCCTGAAGACTTGCATTTAAATACCAATTAACTCATAAGTAAGTGGGAATGAGCTGACTTGTCTCACCCAGAACGCTGTTTGGAAAAGTTGCTGAAATTACAACCCCGTGTTGAGCTCTGCTTTCATAGGTGCTGAGATACCCACAGAACAAGGGTCAGACATGTGCCCCAGAAGGCCAGGATTCTGCTTACAAAGCTTCTCCTGCTTCCACAAAACAAAGATAGAGTAGGCACAAGGTCATGTCAGTAGGATCTACGGCATGAGATGCTCACTAATTGTTAAATGAAATTATCAAATACACAAATTCCATTTACCTACTCTTGGTTACTTTCTCTGTCCCTGCACAAAGCATTGGCAATTCATTGGAATGAAAAATGCTGTGAGACCCTCCTTCCTCTCAGTCACTAAGTCCCTTCCCAGGTAGAAACTCCTGGAGACACAGAATTTACTGTCCCATGGCCATCATCTACAAACAATTCTACATTTGTAGTCATATGCTATGGCCCTTGCTTACAAGTATATAAGGGTAACTTTTGGGACTGGTTGAATAGAAGAGTCTTGGCTCAGCATTGCGTTTCAAAGTCAAGTTCTAGCCCTGTTTGTCTCATGTGCGCTGACTTCTCACTTCAACAAAGCCGGTCTGGAGGTGTTGACTGGTTCCCTACAGCACTCTGGCATTCTCTTGTCGGCCTCTCTCTTGTCAGAGACACATTTTCTGTACTTGCAGCAGAGTGCTCCCAATCAGAACGTAACCACCCTTGGTAAGAAAGAAGGTTTTCTACAGAGGGACACTTGTGCCCTCCTTTGGCCACCAGAGTATTGAGACAGGGCTTCCCCAAGAGATCAGAATTCTCCAGGGATCTCACACTGGAGGAAGGAAAAGGCTGAAGTCTAGTGTCAGTGGACAAGAGACACTGGTCTCCCAGCAAGAGATTCCCCCTCATTTCTGACAACTTGGTGAAGGAACTGGAAGCTGGGCATTGATGGTTCAGGGGTGGGCAGGACCACACCTTGACCAGGACAGCTTAGTTATCCAAACCTTTAGTCTTCTACTTCAACCTAAACCTCATGTTACGACCCCCAAAATGGACCTCTTTCTTATGGCACAAGAGTTAGAAAGGATTTCAAAAATTTCTTGCATGTGTATCTGTTTGTATCATTCATATTAAAGCCTGAGCTGCGTACTCTGTATGTCAAATGACTTACTTATTACATTTGGCTTTTGTAGATTTAGACTTGTGCAGCCTACCACAAAGGCAACCCTGATTTTGCTCGTGAGAAAAAGAAAGAAAACACTAACCTCCTTCCTTGTCCCTGTTCCTAGTGGCCTACAGATATGTTATTAAAACTCATATCCTATTAAGTCATTATTTTTTTAATCCTGCTTATCCAAAGCCATTAAGTAATGAACCAAAATCTGAAGTCAGACACATAGCCACAGGCCCAAGAGGAGTCTCTGTATTGACCTGGCTTATTTTTCTAGCTCTCCTCAGGGAACAAAGGCACCAGCGGGAGTTGTGACTCCAGAGAAGACTCACGGAACACCCTCAAGATGACTTCAGCGCTCTCCTATATCCACCTGGGAAAGCTGTTCTCATGGGGGAAGGGACGTTATTAACAGACCAAAGGTCAGTGGACACAGGTAAGCAAAGGTTGCTCTTCGGCATCTAGAATCTGCTGGAGGCTTCGATCTTTGTGTTTTTTCCAAGTATCCCAGTCTATGCAGAATGGGCCACAGGTTCCCAGTCAGCTTGGCAAACTTAGGCCATCCAAAAGTCTAACTTGGCATTTCTCCTAGAAGAAGAGCCCAGGATAACCTACTGGGATTGGTATTCCTTGCCTACCTGAGTATCAGGAATCAAATGATGTTCAGGGATATAGAAATCTTTCTATTCAGTCCTAGGAGAAGGGAGGTGAGTTCCTTCCCTCATAGAGGTTATGGAGGTACCAGAAGACCCCGGACCATTGCTTCCTCATTCTCTTAACAGGAGTTAGACTTCACTCCCCTTGAATACAGTCTGCAAGTAGCTGTTTTGTTCCTCAGCCACTTTGCATGTCTAAAGTACTTCCTTATTATAAATTCTTTTGGTTTTAGCTATAATGAGGAGGGATTGATTTATTAACTATTAGAGAAGTGAATGAATGATGCTGCTAAGATGTAGCATGGAGAATATGTTGAGTCACAGAGCAAATGGTGTGTGTGTGTGTGTGTGTGTGTGTGTGTGTGTGTGTGTGTGTCCCCATATGTATATGTATGTGTTCAGATATAAGTACTTGTGTCTCTTTCTCCTTTCCAATCGCCTTCGTGTTCATATAAGAATATACATAAGAGGGACGCCCTCTTATGATTTGCTTTCTACAAAGCCAGGGTTACAGAGCTTCAGACAAGAAAGTCTGATTTTTAATATGAAACATGGCAGTGAAGGCCAGAGTTTAGAAAACGAGGCATAAGGTCAGATTTGAACTTTTTGGGAAAACAAAGAACATGATTTGTTTTGATCTGAAAACTATTTTCTTCACCAGAACCAAAAGCTTCCTGCTCAGCCTTCCTGCCCTGGTATCCTAAGAAATGTCTATGAAGCAATAAAGTTTTCTCAGGGGGTTTCATTACTGAAAGGACTCATTAGGAAAGACATTAAAATACAAATTACCTCATAAACTATTTAGCTCTGCACCGGTGGGAGCATGCTTATTAGGGCTCGAGCTTCGTACAAATAGAACTAATCAATTAAGCTTCATTAGAACCCAAAGATTTCTCAAACAGAATGTGTAAGTCAGAGGGCAGCTGCCGAAGAACTTGATTGGAAAGAGCCTCTTTCCAAAGTCCCACTGTTCCATAGATCATTACCTTCTCCAAAGTTGAAAACATGCAAGGTTAGGGCAGACATCCTGGGGTTAGGGATGTAAAGACCTAAGGACAGGCAATTGGTCAAATTCATTCTCTCTCTCTCTCTCTCTCTCTCTCTCTCTCTCTCTCTCTCTCTCTCTCAACGCCTGAGTACTAGGTGTGTGACAAAACCTGGCTGAGATGTCTGACTGTGACATAATAACACCACTTCTTCTGTAGAGTGCAGGGATGAGACAGGAAAGATACTTGAGCATAACCCTGAAGGAGACGCCCATTCTCAGAGTCTTCCAAACGCACCCAGTGCAACTGTGTTCACACATGTCTAAGAAAAAGTGCTTTGAAAGCTTATGCTTGAAATCTCTCTCCTCTGCCTTCCAGATATAGAAATGAACCATTCTGTAAGCTCTGCATAGATCAAGGAAGAACTATTCATTGCAAAGACCAACACGGCAAAGCTGAGCTTTACAGATTCCCACAAAACTCCCTCTGGAATTCAGGACTTGATTTTACAAAGAGAAATCAGAGGTCAGAGGTTGCTAGCTAGGGGTGTGTGTGTGTGTGTGTGTGTGTGTGTGTGTACATGCCTATATGATTATATGCATGTGCCAATGTGCATATAAAGCCTTGCATGCTCATGCACAAGTCTTCCTCCGTCACTCTCCATCTTTTTGAGACAGGCTCTCTCACTAAGCTATAACTCACATATTTTGCTGAACTGGCTGACTAGCAAGCCTAAGAGATTCTCCTGTCTTTGGCTGCCCAGCACCAAGGTAGCAAGCACAAACCACCATGACAAGCTTCTTAGGTAGATGAGGATACAAACTCAGCTGTTCCTGCTTGCACAACAAGCTCCCTCCTCAACCTCTGGCTGGCTAGGTGTTTTAGATTTAAAGAGCTGCTTTTGGAAATTTCTCCAAGCTTCGTGTTCTTCTCTGCCTCCTGCTCAAATACATGTTCTGAACTCCTAATTATCAATATCCCAGAGTGAGATTGTGTTTGGAGATAGGTCTTTTAAGGCTAAAATGAGGTCACAAGAAGGAGGAGGAGGAGGAAGGAAAGGAGGAGGAGAAGGAGGAGGAGGAGGAGGAAGAGGAAGCTACAGACACCACACAGAGGGAAGACTTTGTAAAGACATAGGGGGAAGATGGTTCTCTACAAACCAAGGAGAAAGGCCTGAAATAGAGTCTTCTCCATCTAGTCCTTCATAGGAACTGGCCCTGTTGATGCATAGACCTTAAACTTCCAGCCTGCAGAACCATTCATCAATAAAGTCTGCTCTTTAAGCCATACAGCTGTGGTGTTTTCTTATAGCAATCCTCACCAGCCAACACAGGAACAACTTCCTTTGTTTTCTGTCATCCATCTCTCTAGGTTCTATTGGCCACCCCTGATCTGATCTTTCCTCCTCCCTGGACATTGCCCTCAACTCCATTCCCACACAGTAAGAGCCCCAGCAGAAAAAGCAACAGTATGTGATAGTGGCTGGAAAATTCCCAAGCACATCACAACATGGATATGGAAGTTGGTGGGAAATGACTTATGTTTCCAGGGATTAGAAATATGTCTTCTAGTTGTACAAAAATGTTAGCTAGACCACACTGGCATTGCTAAAGTTGAGGAAAAGGTGAAGTATTACTCTTGTGTGAGCATGAAGTCAGCATAGAGAATTGTCCCAATGAGCTCAGCCCTCACAGCAGTAGACTTGATCATTCTGTAGACCATTGCCATCATTCATCTCTGGTTTCCACACTGAAAAGAACCAATCAATTGTTCTGACATTAAAAAGTGACAATCCGTCAATTGAATGTGAGAACAGCTCACTGTAGCTATTTTTAAGGTCTATGAAACTGTCAGTTTCTTAAAACAGTAGGAGATATGTGCTCTTGTTAGGACGGAATCCCAGGAACATTGATTTCTACTGTTTTATGATCATTCTACCTACAGTTTGTAAATTAAGGAATGGTGCAGAATTACCATAATGGGGCTTACAGTGATAAAAGAAGAGAAAATTCAAGACATGCTTACTCTCAGAAGAACATGAAGTCCAGTAGAGAAGTATGCTTGACTTGCAAGTCTAAGATCTGGGTTCAATTCCCAGCACCCCAAACACAAAACAAGGAAAAAATACATCTTATCTGACAAATAAATAGTACATCTTATCCCTGTACCAGCAGCTGTGTGTGCCTAGGGTGGTTGCAGAGACCAAATTCTCCTCAAACAGAAACCATTTTCCTTTCCTCTCCCTGAAGTCCAGGTGACAGCCACCATAGCAGATACAAGCACTGTCCTTGGGGATGGTGAGTGGGGACTGTGGTCCCACACCTCTTCACTCTTCTGTCAACATGGAAGGAGCTCTTAGATACACTGTGGAATAAAAGGGCTTTTGTGGCAGTCCTGGGAAAGTCACTCTCTCTCTCATGTCCTGTGAGGAGAAGCAGTTTTGGAGTTCTGAATGACTTTGAAACACACAGTGGGAGCACCACCCACATAGGTGAGAACTGGGCACCACATTAACCAGAGCTGTTTGTGGAAGAGCCACCAGCAAGATCGGAGGGAAGCTCTGATAAATCCCTTGAAATGTGCTCAGTTCCTCAGCAAGTTCCTGAGGAATGCAAGACCTTGTAATCAAATGGAAACCAGCTCAGTTGCCAAGCATGCAAAAATCCCAACAGGGCCCGGGGAAGATGAGCTCACAGTGCTGAGAGGCTGAGCATAGGAGGAGACAGAGGGCCACATGGACCACTGAGTTTCTTTGACATGGTAAATTTACAATCAACTAACATTTAGAAAGTTCGGAAATACGTGTCAAATAACAATGGAGAATTAACACTTCTTTTTTTTTCCCCAAACACTCAGGCCATCTTCCTCACCGCCCTTTTGTTTTCCAAAAGCCCCCATACATTGAAGAATTCTCTACTGGACAGGATTAAGAAGGAAGCCTCAGCAATTCCTTTTAAAGGAGACTGACAACGGACGTCCGGAAAACTGTTTGGCCTCATCCTTCATTCAGGATTCCACAATTTCTAAAGACCTGCTGTACTCTGGACTCCCCATACACTGCATGTGCCGTTTACCAAGGAGGTCATGCTCATTCTCTGGAGTTCCTCTTTCCTGGGATGACTTAGAGCAGTCCCTCAGAAGGATGTCTGACACTGGTGGTGTTCAAACAAGGGACATCATAACCCCTGGAAGATCATGTGGCTGCAGGTACCCAAGATCTATGTGCCAGACATGCCTAGCAGAACTGAAATACCAGGGGAAAGGGAAGTGGTCATGGACAGACTCTGCTAGTTAGGAGCTGGTCTGTAACATGCCGGGGATGAGACTTTTAAGAGATCTGAATTCTATAACCAGAAAATCAACGTCACAGGTTCGTGGTTACTTACTAACATTTCCACTGCCACTGTCTAAGTTGTCTACCTTGTAATTCCAGAAATGTGAGCTAGGTCCCTGACTGGATGATAGGTAGGTAGATAAAACCTGCCCTTACAGTCTCTAGAGCTTCTAACTTACGTATCAGCTGGTGATTTGCATAATCCAAAACACTCCCCTCTTCCCAAATCCTTTCTTCAGCCACCCAATGCAAACAAGATCTGGCTCCGGTTCCCTGAACTAATCCACACTAACACCATTTAGAAGGGAGGCTGTCCCTTGGAAGTTGACAGAGCCAAATAAGCTCCCTGCTGCACAAAGAGAGGTTTTAGTAGAAAGATATTCATGAATATGCCAGTAGGAGAGGCTCAGCTTCTCGGGTGCTTGCTGGACTCCAAAGCTGCACCAACTGAGTAAAACGTCAAGGGCTTTTATTAAAGCAAAGTAAGGAATTTAGTTCCACCTCCCCGCTTCGGATTTGAAATAGATTTTCAAGACCCCATCACAAACAACAGTTTCACCAAGAGTGTAAACTGTCCTGAAGTCCCAATTCTCCCTCTCCATACCCACGTCTTTACACTTGATATAACAAACTCAAGTAAATAAGCCGTACCTTCTGAGAGTAGTGAATGCAAGTGATTTAGAGGTTGGGGTTGTATCTTACGCATTGGTGTAAAACCACAGCCTGTCATACAAAAACAACAAATGCTTCCTGAATACACCCCCACCCCCACAGTGTGCTTGCATCCACTTTTTATTTTCCCTGGTATTTGGGATTGAATTTAGGGTCTCCCACATGCTAGATGAGTGTTCTACACAGTGTATTTATGGTTGTGTTTCCAAGGACTAAGTGTAAATTGGCACTTTGAAAGTGCTCAATAAAGACCTCTTGGGTAAAGGATGGATGAATGCATGAACAAATTGCTCTGTAGAATGCTAGAGACATTTCCTCACAACAAATCTATGAAACAGATCTGTCGCAACAAAATGAATTACAGCATTACTGGTAACAATGTGACAAACTGTCTTTGCCTGAGGAGCTGACACTGCCCTTTACCTTATCTTTCCCTACAAACTCATACTCTGTTTTATGCAGAACTGGAATTTGGAACGACTTGCTTTTAGACAACTTGGGTCATTAAGCCATGGCTTTGTCCAGACTTGTTCTTCATGAAAATTCCCAGGAGACAGAGTTTGCTACAGCGGTGGAGTGAGGTGAGCATGCTTTTGCTATGATCCTGTATTCTTAAATATCTCACACTGGTCTATAGAACAGTTGGACTCATTCATCACTTGAAGCCAACCAACTTTTGCACCTTGTTATCATAGTAGTTCCAAAGGGCTTGCTAGCGAAGTGCCTTCCTAACAACATCCTAGAGACACAGCTACCTGAGTGCAAGGGACTGGAGACCAACATCTCTGTTGCTAGCAATTCATCAGAACCTATTTTCAGGGCATAAGAGGAGTTCTCATTTAAACCAAAAACGATCCTAAGTATTTTAGAAAGAAAACACCCTAGGTGAAATGGGGGTACTCATGCGTTGTTGAGTATACAGTCGAGTCCCAGTCTCAAAGATAGACACAGTCCAATATCTGTAGAATGTAAAGTAATTTGTGCGGCCACAGTAAATGTCTATCTTGAGCAATGGAATTTAACATCTATTGCTTGGTGAACCCTTAGCCTTCTGTGTAATTTTATTCTTTGTATTTATTTTAACAATAAAATATTTCATGGCAAAGATATTTTTACATTACTACCATTAGAAACTCAGATAATGTTATCCCTAAATTCTGGTTAAGCATACAACAATTGCATGTTTGAAATTTGAAAACACCCTGCCTTAAGGTGTTTTCTAAAGCAAGTCTTCAACTATTTGAAAAGAACTGAGTCGTCCTTATTTTCCACGTTTTAACTCATCGGCAAATTCAAAACAACAGCTATATAGATCCCATGGGTTCTTGTACCCATGTCTCCATAAGGACCATGGGGAATGACTAAGCGGAAGTAGGAACTGAATTCCAGGACCCGTTTCATCACAACTTTGCTGAACGATGAAAAGTAGGTCACAGTATCTCTTAGAGGCCCAGCTTTCTGCTTTCTGAGACTATAGATTTTATACAAGCATGTTTTAAACACAAATTGAAACAGCATCTGAAAAGAATCCTTTGGAGCAGGGATGGGGGAAAAGAAAGAAGAAAGATGTAGAAACAAATTACTATGTGCTAAGTGTATTATGTCATTTAACCCCCAAAATGACCCCATAAAGAGAAGTCCTGCTGTTGGCTATCCCCACGTTCTAGATGCAGAATTTAAAAGGGGGTAGGGGTAAAGCCGCTCAGTCAGCCAGGGCTGCTTCCTGCTCTCAGAGAGAAAGAAGCCCCCACCCTCAGCATAACCAATGGTTCCTATCTAAGGCTAGCCTAATGGCCAGTGTGAACATATCCCAGAGATCTTAAAATACAAGCTTGATTTACTGTTAAAGACATGGAGACTTGATGCTTTCTGATTCAGCATTCAAGATCTCAAATCTTTAGAGGCTGGGGACTTAGGCAAGCACAAGACCCTGGGTTCGGTCCTAAATTTATTTTAACATTAAAATATTTAATGGCAAAGATATTTTTATATTCCTTACCATTAGGAACTCAGATCAGTTATCCCTAAATTCTGGTTAAGCATACAACAATTGCATGTTTAAAATTTGAAAACACTCCGAAAATTGAAAACAGCTCCAGGAAGCGGGAATTCCAAATCTTAAGAAAAAAAAAAATTCAACTTCTATGGCCTAGTCCATCGTAGCCATGGTTGTAACATGGTCCCTGTCCCCACTTGCTGGGTGCAGGGAAATGATGCACATGCACACAGGTTTGAAGAGCCGCAGTAGACAGGAAAATACCTCAGTACTGCCGCGCTTCCTGACCTCTGTTACAGAGGCTGAAGCTCTGCATGGCTGACACAGTACTAAGCATCTGCTGGGTCACTGTCACTGCTATTCTCCTGGTGCTGCTGCAATCCAATCCCCACGCTGTGTTTAGGTCATTAGAGCAGACATTCACCATGAAGGGGTCACATCTGAGGCCCATATCGGAAGCCCAGATCATCGGACTGCCATTTGCTGGCTGCCTGGCTTTGGGCGTTGTCCTCTGTATATGGATCCATGTGCCTGTGCAAATGAGATGGCTATGCCAGAGGATTAAATAGGATTAAAAAGCACGATGCATGGAAGTATGTGGTCCAAGTATTTTCCATGTAGTGTATCACTGCATCCTTACCACACGGAAGGCATCATTAACATTAATAGGACTCATCACTAACATCAGTGCATATTTGATATGCTTGTATACTAATAACTCATGTGCATTCATTAGACGAATAGATATTTGGTGCCAGGTATATGCCAGGTGTTCAGATCTTTCCCTTCAAGGAGCCAGACAGGCAAGGAGGCTAGAGCCAGGTTAGCAGAGGACTCACTCAACTTTAGAATAATCGACCTCACCCAGGAGGCTTAAGTTACTCATACTTCCTGTTTAATGTTTTTGTTTGAGAGTAGATTCAGCAGCGTTTAACCCTCCAGGAATGACGGTGACGTTTAGCCAATATAAATGCACCCAGTCACATGGTAACAAGTGAAATGAACATGGCCAGAGATTGGCTTGTGATACGTGGGATAGAAGCAAGAGCTCTTTAATCCTACCCAGGTCATTGTGAATGATACGAACACTGAAGCTACCCACCGAGGCGAATGTTTAAAGGAAGGAAGGCTTGCAGACAGAAGCACAGAAGGTGTGGTAGAGCCACACTGAGGAAGGCAATAGCTTTGCACTAAATAGTCTGAGTGACTATAAAAATCAGAAAGCTTAAGGAGATTAGAAAAAAAAAAAAAAAACCAAACCACAAAACACTGCTTCCAAGAAAAAGAGTGAGGTAAAACAAACAAAAAGTCCAAGAGGGAAAAAAAAAAAAACTACCAAAAGCCTATTTTAAAGTGTGCACTTGGTGCAGAGAACAGAAACATAGTGAAGTAAGGCAGGGAAGCGGGTTAACCAGAATCTGAAAGACGCAATGACAGGGCAGATTGCTCTGTTATCCTCGGAATCCCAGTACCAAATCCGGTAAGATTGGGTAAGAAACATTGACTTTTCCACTAGGGAGGCTGAAGAAAGAAAATCACTTGAGTTCAAGAGTTCAAGACCAGCCTAGGCAGTACAACGAGACCCTGTAGAAGGCGACAGGAAGGGGGCACAAGAGGAGGGAGAAAAGAGAAAGAGAGATAGAAGAGAGTAAAGAAACTGCATCTTGAAGCTGGGAAATAGGACAGTAGGGTGCGTCTCAGTGGTAGAATGCTTGCCTAACAGAGCAAAGTCCTGAGTTCAATTCCCAGAACAGAGAGAAGGAGGTAGAGAGAGAGAGGAGGGAGGGAGGAAGGAGGAAGGGAGGGAGGGAGGCAGGAGCATGCAAAGTATACAGGTTTAGCTAAGAAGAAAGTCACATAGACAAATACAGAAAATGATGTCCAACATCAGTCAGGATACAGAAAATGCAAACAAAATCTGATGACTTTGCTTCAAAAATAATAATTCTTAATATTCCTTAAAGGCTGTAAGACAGGCATGTGGTACGCTCCCATGTATTACAGGAAGGAATAAAACTTCGTATAAATTTTAAGAACTTTGACAATCACATAATATTTAAACTTTATATTCCTTTTGATCTATTAATTGCAATCCTGGGACTCTGTCCTAAGGAAAGAGTCAAAGGGGTAATTAAATAGTTTCAGGGTAGCTGTTTATTTTACTTTTTTGATCAAAGAACTATTTCTGGTGAAAAATCCAAATATCATGAGATGAAAATAACAGAATAGTTCATTTTTATGTGATATCCACGGTATAAATTATACAAGTATTAAAGTGTTTCTGAAAGACACTTAATGATAGGAGAAAACACTCATAATATAAAAACCTTAAACACAGACTATTAGCTGTGCAATGTGATGCCAATTTTACACAAGAAGAAAAAGACAAAGGAAAAATTTAACTTATCTCCAGAAGTTTGCTACCATGTATTAAATATAACTCAAGCTATGCTGCAATCTATAAATTCATGTGGGTTTTTTTTTTCCCTCTTGAATTCTGTCTTAAGGAGATTTCACTATTAAAGTGTCAATGCCCTTGACATCAGGCTACCTCTCTTTCAGATGGTGTCTCATTATGGGCCTCTCTGGAAAGTGTTGCTCTTGGCTGTGGTTGGCAGAACTCAGGTACTCAGGTGAGTTGTGGGAAAGACATACCAAGCGTCTCCCTGAAAGAGGCTTCCTTGGGTCCTGAAAGTTTACCAGTCACAGACCGATTATTCAAGTTAAAAACCTGTCTTCTGCCTAAAACTTAGAAAATAAAATAAAGAAGAAGCAAATGGATAGCCACCATCTTGGATGATATCTTCGGTCACACTAATACCTTGAAGTTAATCAGACTTTCCCCCTCCATTTTTTTTTTTTTTTTTTTGGTTTTTTGAGACAGGGTTTCTCTGTGTAGCTTTGCGCCTTTCCTGGAACTCACTTGGTAGCCCAGGCTGGCCTCGAACTCACAGCGATCCGCCTGGCTCTGCCTCCCGAGTGCTGGGATTAAAGGCGTGCGCCACCACCGCCCGGCTTACTAACTTTTTTTTTTTTTTTTTTTTCCCCCTCCATTTTATTAAACAGTGTTTACTAGGAACCCAGTGCATGCAGGAAGTTATCAAACTCGGGAGGTGGAACAAAGTCAAATTGGCCTTTGCTCTCAAGGAGGGTACAGGGCAGCACTGAGGAAGGAAATCTTGGTGAGGAAAAGAGAAAGAGAGCCAAGCTGAGTCCATCCTCGAGGGCAGCTGAAGAGACTTACTTCCTAGAGATGGTACACTTGAGCTGAGTCTGATAAGAAGACACGAAGTTCCAGATACCCGGGGGACTGTAAGCGCAAAGGACACAAGTTGGGAGGCCAGGCAGCCAGATGTTGGGAGGGGCGCTGGGAAAGTGGGTGGAGAAGGAGCTGAGATGACCAAGAGCCAGCCCCAAGCCTTGCATGCAAAGGGAAACACAATGCATCCTTGCATGCTAAGGGAAACACAATGCATCCTTGCATGCTAAGGGAAACACAATGCATCCTTGCATGCTAAGGGAACACAATGCAGCCTGGTTCTCTGCAGTGCCAACAGAAGGATGTTCCACAAAACAGTGCGAGCAAAACACTTGGCAGGCTCTGAAATTCTCCCTGTGTGTCCCTCACTCCGCAGGTCCTGCCTGGATTATGCTATAAGTGTGCCCCTTACTTGCCTGTCTGAGTACAGAAGGCCCCAGTTGTGCAACCGTTTAAACACACCTTCCATTCTCGTGACTACAGAGTTTGGAAAGGAACTCAATTGACGTATGCCTGAATTAGGAGGACTTAATTTCAAGAGCCCTGTGATGCCTTGAGTTCATGCTAAGATGAATGTAAGTTACATAGTACTTTCAACTAGCTTTCCAAATGAATGGGATACAAAGAGAATTTTATAATGATACCAATGGGGAAAATGTCCTCCGCTGTTTTAGACCTGAAGACTGAATCCCATTTCTTCAATGAGAAAACGATGCTTAAAATCAACACCATAGCTTCAATCACCCCCAAGTCTGAGTTTTCTGACAGCTCTTCTGTCTTTAGCACATTAAAAAAAAATCCTAAAGTACAAAACAAACTTTGTTATTAGTTGTGCTGGTCAAACTCTTAGAAATTGTAAATTATATCCACTCCTAGGGGGAAAAAAGACTAAACTCCATCTCTGCAGGGCAGACTTCGCCTGTAAGCAGATTTTCTCCCCCCACTTTTTTTTCTCCTTGAGTTTCGTGACACAAGCAGAGCTTGTTTGCACAATGTTCCAAAGCAGACAAGGAAACACGTGTGTGCACACGTACACACATACACAGGGAAGACACGCCCGAGAGAGCTTTGACTGGGGAATGTTCCCAACTAGACTATGCGTTCCTTGTCCAGATGCGTCTGACTTCAGGCTCGGGAACATTAAACTAATACAAAAACAAGACCCAGCAATGCACGTGCTGGGCTGGATGACAAGAGGCCATGAGCAATGGGGATTTTATTTCACCTATTGTCATGGTGACCAAACCAGGGTGGATACTGGCAGAAAGAAAAAGGAAGAAAACCCAGAAGACAAGCAGCCCTAGGGGGATGTCTGGGTGCAGCGAGAGCCAGGAAAGAGATGGATCTGAGAGGATTTTTGTGTGTGTGTGTTTTTCTTTTTTATTTTATTTTGAGTATGAATGTTTTGCTTAAATGTGTGTCTATGTACTACACGCATGTCTGGTGCCCATGGAAACCAGAGGAGGGCATCAGATTCTCTAGAATCAGAGTAACAGACAGTTGTGAGCCACCAGAGGTGCTGGGAATTAGATCTGGGTCCTCTGGAAGAGCAGTCAGTGCTCTTAACCACTGAACCATCTCTCCAGGCCTGAGATTTCTTTTTCTCTGGAGACAGGACCTTACTACATAGTTTACTTTGCCCTCAAACTTGTGGGGAGACTCCTGTCTTGGCCCCCTTAGTGCTGGAATAACAACTGTGTGCCAGCATGCCTAGCTAAGTTTAGCTCTTTTTCAACATCCCTGCACGTGTCAGTAGCCACAGTCTTTACCCAACACAATTCAGAACTCCCAAAGCCCAAGCCAGATCCACAAAGCCCTAAGAAGACATTGATGAGATGTGGGAAAATGGGTTATTGCAGGCATAGACAATTTGTTTAGTACATAGACAATTTGTACTAGATGTCAGGAGATAAAATATCTGCTATGGATTCCTAGGCTGGCTAGTGACTTTGAATAACCTGACAGTCCCAGCTCTTTAAGCACCAAGTCTCACCAACAGCCGGAGAACTAAGTCCACACCTTTGGGCCATGGCATGCCCGATTTTGTTGCCCAGTAGCAGGAGAGGGAAGCACACCCTCTCCTCTCGCCATCAGCCTCACAGCATCACCTGCTGTAGTTAGAACCCCAAGAAAGGACACCTTTGGGAGTGCCCTACCCATAGCAGCAGCTGGCTTGCCTTGACAGCTCCAGATCAGCACACAGAGAGGGCGCTCCATTCCACTTTGGAAATGAGGAATCCTGGTCAAGTTTTCCTCCTGTGATAGTTTGTGACCTTAGACAAGTTATTGATTTGAACCTTGGACCTTTGTTTCTCAAACGGAAGGCTTTTTGTAAAATATTCCCAAGCCCCGTTCTGCTTTGGAATTTGTTGATAAGCTCTAATTCTTCTTCTCAAAAGAGAAAGCTTGAGAGTCTGACCCACAGGGAACAAAATGCTATAGGAACTCGCTCTGTCACTGTGGAGTTAACAATGGCCTCAGAATCTAAGCATTTACATTTTTATTTGACAAGCGACATGATACACCCCTGCACAGCCCTCTCCACTGTATACTGGGTACATTCAAGTGGCAGGTGAGAGGTCCTGCTCTCAGCCAATAGAAAGGAGTTCTTGGCTTTCAGGTAGTTGCTGCTTAGGTCTTTAATAACAGAAGAGAAGAAGATCCAGCCTTGTCTAGGCTACACAAGATGATAGAGAAGCCTCTTCTCCCAATTTAGAGAGGCCTGGAGAATTGAACAGGTATAAGCTAAACCAGTTTGCTGGGCCTGGGCTGCATCTGGGTTTTTACTACCCTGCTTTGTTATCATGAAGGCTTGCTTTTTTTCAGATAAGTTGCCACAGGAAAGCAAGGGATGGCAGGAAAAAGATAAAATCAAAGAAGATCTGACCCCTGGCCTGTGACAGTATCTAAACAGGTACTGTGGTGTGCCACTGGGATGGTCCCTTCAGCTCTTTGTCCATAAACTGAGGACTTTTCAGGGTTGCTGGGAGGTTCCAATGATATCATGCATTTGAGAACACATAGCAGTTTGTAAATGGCTCTACACAGACAAGACCAGCACCATGGGCTCAAACCCAGGGTTCATATGCCAGCACCACATTCTACCAGCTGCTTGAGCTTCCAAAACTTCTCAGATTCGCTCTCACCAGATTGTCAAAGGGTTAAATGAGAAAACATTATAACATGCTTCCCATTGTTCCCACCACATACAAAATAAGTGCTTAATTAACGCTGACAATTATTATTTTCTACCACAGTGCTCTACAGAGGCAAATTGCCTATAAAACGAGACATGTTAGATATATTAGCAAAAAAACATTCTCATGGAATCTTACATAATTCCTGTTAGTCTGCTCCTTGGGCAGTGGTTTTCAGAGGCGCAAAGCAGGACGGTTCTGAGAAAATATATAGTCACTTAGTCCGGTCCATCATCATGTTTTGATTACTAGCTGCAGGGACACATGGCCACTAGCATGACTCAAAAGTTAATGAGAGCTTCCTTAGAGTCAGCAGCCCTTCCTGCCCAGCCGAAGCTTCTGAGCGGGAGACAGGGAGGCATACAGTGCCTTTTACTCCTGCACTTTTAGGAAATGGAGCTGGGGCTGATTAAAGCCAACAGGCAGACTGAAGAATTGCTGTGCTGGGGAGTGCCAGAGAGATGCTACCAGGAGGTTGTCTTTTCATGGGTCTCAACTCTCCCGGCAGCTCCACAGGGAGCTGGGTTTGCCTGTGATTTATCTGTTGGACAGTGGGTGGCCAACGGGCACCATGGGGCGACCAGTCATCCCACTTGATAATTAGGGAGGGTAAAGGCAAACACAAACACACCCAGGTTGACATTCAAAACAAAGTGAGTGTTTAACCAAGGCTTGCTCACTATACCACCCCGATTCTGTCTGTAGTCAGTGAAGAGAAAGCCATTAGCCATCAGCAGCACCGCTGGTGATTTATCAGTGGTGCCAGGCAACACAAGCAAAATCCAGCTTGAAAAAATGAAGGCCCAAGAGTGGAGCCCAGCTTTGTGCTCTAGTGTAATGCCTGGCCCTCCCTAAGTCTCTTCAAGGCTGTGATCTCCTCACTCAGATAAAGAGCCTATCTTACTGCCCCCATCCCTTAAAGGTCTTACCTCTCCAGTCTTTTAGTTCTGTGTTCATTCACACACCCACATATTTAAGCATTTATTCAATTAACTGCCAACACCCCTATAGATGAAGTATTGACAATCTTAATGACTTCATCATCTTAATGACTGAAATCAAGCATGACCAGTCCATCGAAGTGGAAGAAACATCATTAGCTATTGATTTCCTTCAATCCCTAGGAGAGGAATGACATTCCAACTTCTGTTTTCTAAAGAACACATGTGCTGCTTTTCTCTCAAGGAAAAACATGATGGGCATTGTTGAGCTATCTTCCAAAGAAATGAAATGTAGTTGGCAATTCTTTACCAGCTCAGCTCTTGGCTGCGAATCTATTTAGTTTTATTCTTTCCTTCTCAGCCTCATCCCTATTCTCTACCAGCTCCATCATCTCCTTAGTAGTATTGGTTCCTTGCAAGGTTTGAACTGTACTTGATACAACCTAGTTAAATTCAGTTTTCATTAATGGGTCTTATACAGTTCCAGGAGCCTTTCATAGTTCAGGGAATCTCTTTGAGGAGCTTCCAGTCAATCAATCAAGAGAGGGAGATGTGTGTGTAAGTTGTAAAAAGTAGAGACAAGATGTGTTGGGTAAAGAGACGGTAGTAGAGCTGGACCAGTGAGGGAGTCCACCAAGCTCTTGATGAGTGCATGGGGACATCCAAACTCTGTCATGTTCATCTGGAGGTCCAAACTAACTTTGCCCCCACCATCTCCATATAAATGTACATTAAAAAGAATGATTTAATCCAAGGTGTTGACCTCTGCTAGCTCTGTCACATTTTTATCCCAAAGTTTGGTTTTGTAATCAAAAGCTTTGGATTGAGCTGTGGTATTTGCATAGCATACGTGAAGCCCTGGGTTTAATTCCCAGCATGGCATAAATCAGACAGTGTGGTGTATATCTGTAATCCTAGTATTCGGGTGGATGGAGACAGGAAGGCCCGAATTCAAGGTCATCTTCCTGGCTACCCAGCCTACCTAGGGAATCTGAGGCCAGCTGGGCTACATGAGACTCTGTGTCAAACAAATCAAAACAAAAATACTATTGAAGCTGGAGACCAGTTTTGTCAAATAATGTCATTCAGCCAGTTTTTAAAGCTCTCTTAGTTTGGCTAACAAGTAGGGGCAATATTTCTGTCATATGCTTTCTGGGGACAGAGTAAGATGCAGCCATACACACCTTTTCCCCCAGAAGCAATATTCTCTGGCCTTAACTAACACTGTTCAAACTGAAGGTAAAACCAGCAGAGCAGCCAGAACCTTCGAGAATAGCTGGTCCAGTGCCATCACTCATTTTAACTAGCTTCTACACTGTGGTAGTCACCTAATCAAGAGAGACACAGACAAATTCCTCAGGCTCTCTATAGCTCATTCAGCTTCCAGACTTAATACAGATTCCTTTATAGCAAAATTCCATCTAAAGCTAGATAGAATTTGTCTAATTCCCACTAAAAGAAATCAAATATCACATACTTGGGAAGTTAAGGAGAAAAGAAAAATCAAAAGTTTGAAGCCAACCTGGGCTACCTAATGAGTTCAAGGTCAGATTGGATAAAATAAGACATTTCTCAAAATAAAAATAAAAGAAGACCTGGAGATGTAGACTATAAGACCATTCAAAGAGCCAGTGAGTGGTGGGTGGCGCACGCCTTTAATCTCAGCACTTGGGAGGCAGAGGCAGGTGGATCTCTGTGAGTTCGAGGCAGCCCGGTCTACAAAGCCAGTGCCAGGACCACCAGGGCTGTTACACAGAGAAACCCCGTTTCAAAAAACCAAAAACCCAGACCATTCAAAGAAAGGGAGGGAAAAGACATCAAAGAAGGAAAGGAAAGACTTTTCCTAACTCTGAGTACATCACATTCCCATCCCCTACTCACTTCCACACAGCAGACTGGAGTAATGCATGTTCCGTGATGCTTTGCATTTCCCTTCACTTCTCCGTCTCCCTTTTCTGCCCTTTCCCCCTTTTCTCTCCCCATCCTCATATCAGCCCTCCCCACCACACTTCTCTCCCTTTCTCCTCTGAATGTTAAGGAGAGTATCCATCAAGTCTTAGTGACTTTCTTTCTTGCGGACCCCACTTCTAATGAAGACACTAGAACTCAAGAATCTGAGGGAAGATCTTATAATTTAGGGTGGTTAGAAAGATGGAAGGGGTGGCTGGAGATACGACTCAGTGGTCAAGAGCACTTGCTCCTCTTACAGAAGACCCAGGTTCGATTCTCAGCAACCTACAGGGCGGCTCACAACTCCAGTTCCAGGGGATTCAATACCCTCTTCTGATTCCATGGTAGATACAGACATACATGAAGGCAAAAATATCCATACACAAAAAAAAAGGCTGGGTGGTGGTGGTGGCACACTCCTTTAATCCCAGCACTCAGGAGGTAGAGTCAGGCAGACCTCTGAGTTTAAGGCCAGACTGGTCTACAGAGTGAGCTCCAGGACAGCCAGGACGATACAGAGAAAGCCTGTTTCAAAAAAGAAAGAAAGAAAGAAAGAAAGAAAGAAAGAAAGAAAGAAAGAAAGAAAGAAAGAAAGAAAGAAAGAAAGGAAGGAAGGAAGGAAGGAAGGAAGGAAGGAAGGAAGAAAGAGAGAAAGAAAGAGACAAGGAAGAAGAGAAAGAAAAGAAAGGAAGAAAGATGGAAGATGGAAGGATTTCAGTGACTTTAGTCTGTTCCTGAGCCCCAATGGAAGTCAGTATGTATGAATGTACTTGTACAGCTGAGAAGCCCACTCACCACCAGCTTAAGCACCTATACAACTGATAGCCAGTCAGTACTATGATAAAGGCAGGTACAATAAATCAAAAATTAGCACACATACTCCTTAGTTAAGAGGTCCCAGCTTAGTGTACTTCTGAGTCTGGTAAGAACCTCAGTTTTCTCTCTCAGCCGAGAATGGATATAGTTAACATCCAGCAAGGGAAACAGATGCCTTCTAATGGGCAATTCCTGGTCAGAGAGCCTCTAGCAAAGTTGTGCATTGAAATAAACGTGGTCTTGAGATTTTGTCTGCCTCCAACTTCAGGGTGGTGGCTTTTGTCAGGAGCCACTGGGGGCTCTGAAATGAACCCTCTGACACAGCATCCCCGGGAGAGTCCAGCTGCCGTGGGGAGGTGAGGGCAACACCTCCTTGGTAGCTGGTCGCTAGTGTGCTCTGAGAACACACCCTGCCTAGGACATTCATCACAAAGGCCCATGTGTGACCTTAGGAAAAGTCCTTGAAAACAGTGAAACAAGAGTCTCCATTGAAATCTGGAATCCATTCCAGCCTCATACAGGAAGAAAATTAGGCAAAGAACAACAAAGTCTGTAGTTCAGAGAAACCTGGGGAGGCTCTGGCTGACATTAAAATCATGGAAGATTTTTTTTTCCCTTACTGCTCGGTATTTCATAAAATCTTTTCATCTGTGCAGCCCAAAAAGCTGCTAGAAAATACTGTATGGTTAATAGATGGCAATAACTGGGTAAGCAGTCAGCAAAGCAATCGGACTAAGAACAGAAATGCTGACCCATTGATGTGAGCAAGTCCACCTGACACTTCTCCAAGCTGCTGTTGAATGGTGAATGCTATTCTTCCGAACGCTTGTGGCCAACGCTGCTGTTTTCCCCTTTGGAATAACGTCTTGGTCATAGCAGGAGCCACAGAGGGAACAGCTGGGAGCAAAGAGAAAAGCCGTGCTTCCCAGGCACCGATTCTGAGATCAAGTTCATGAGTCCAGACATCACCAGCCTGGAAATGTTTATTCACTTAGAACATGAATCAGCAGAGTGGCGTGCTTACTCTGTGCAGTTAACTCAGTGAGTATTTGTGGGGTAACACCATTCTTTTAAGAACAGACCAGTTCCCTTTTGTTCCCAGATGACATTACTCACAACTGATTTGCCATATCATGTGGTTCAGTTCATGCATGTAAATAATTATAAACCTGTGCCACCTTTGGAAGCATTTTCCTTCTTTGGCAGCAAGACGAGAGGTGGGAACTTTTTTTTTTAGTCGAACAGTGACATTAAGACCCAGTGAAAATCAGTTGTCAGGGATACATGGTTTGAAATCATATTTTACATCTCATCTCTAATTTGTCTGAAAGAGGGACACTGATCTCATAGCAAGTAAGAAGACTGTGGGATCCCTTTAGCTGGACACAGAAGATGCCAGACACAGCCCCAACACATTTACTCAGACACGTACACAGAGTTTAATTTTGTTTCTTCTTAAGCACCTTTATAGTTCATTTTTATTTTCCTTTAAAAAGGAGGGGGTGGTGGTAAATGGCATTGCTTTGGTCTCCAAAACAGATGCCAGCTTGAACATTTTTTTGCCAGCAAGTATTTGGTTTGGCTCTGTGGGGGCTGAGTTGAAAAATATTTGCCGATTCCAAAAAGACTTAGCGAGCTTTGCTGCAGACTCCATGCCAACTGGCACATCACGGAGCCTGTGGCGGAGCAAAGCAAGAGCTCTCCACCACAGCTTTCCTTCGCCCGGGGTAGCCAGCGCTGGGGTTCAGTTGGTTCTCGGGGTCAAGAAATTACAGGTCACATGGGTTAGGTTACCCAAGCCAGCTGTGGGAGGGATTAGGGCAGATTCCTCCCCCATGTGGCATGATGGATAACTTTCAGAGTAGTCCACAGTGTCCTGACACCGTTTGCCACACACAATCAATGTTGCCAACCAGTATACCAGATACACACTCACTTCTAGATACTCTTATCTGATACAAAAGAGGAAAGAGAAAAGAAATGCTGTGAGGTGTTTGAGCCCTCGGATGTGAACTGTGGCGTTGAAATTTAACTGTACTAAAAATGAATGGCTACTTCCTGTAACTCTGCTAAACAGTATCAGAAAATCTACTTTATCTTGCTAAGAGAGACAAGAACCTCCTTTATTAAGACCTAGTAGAACATAGACACATAGATCCATCTTGGCGTATTGGAAGACTGGCCACACTGCCCCCAAACATCGTAGGTTAAAGGTCACTGAAGGTTGTCAAGTGTGGTCATGCCTTTCAGTACAGATGACCAGAAAACAAGACTCCCATCCTTTCAAACCAGTGTCAGTCTAAGAGCTATGTCCAATAACAACAACAACAACAACAACAATAATATATATAGTGTTCCTGTAACTGTGGACATGTAGGAATTAAGAATCTGTTTTAATGACATTGGGTAGGAAGAGTGACATCAAAGATGTAACTAGGTTACAGAGTTCTGTAATATTTTGTTATTTCACACAATGAGCAAATAAACACATCGTTTGACATTTTCTGCCCTAACTTCTATGTACCTCCCCAACTTCTCAACACCCTTTCCTTAACACCACATGCCAATCCCATGTTTGGGACATGATTATCTGATACAGGAAATCTTTAACAAATACCTGGAAGAAAAAGTCAATCTCTCAATCACCTTTCTAGAGTAATACCTATTCACCAGAACAAAGAACGGAGTACTCTCTTAACTGAGATTTGGAATCAGACCAGAACTCGATCTTACAATCACGTGTGTTGTAACAAAAGGATGACTGAAGCTCTTATTTACCATTTTGGCTTCTGAATGCATGGGCTGGACTTGGGGAGAAGCACAGGGGTTGCTGAGGTTTGGGCCCTGCATGCCCATGATGCTGGAGTTCACGGACATTTGTCTCTCCATCTATGAGGAAGGAAAGGAACACAATCAGAAGGCTGAGGAGGGCAGCGGAGGCTACAGACAGAGCTGCATTTGCTTGGGTCGGGGTTGGGGTAGGTCATGAAGCATTTCATCGAAGAGCTCAGAAACCACAGGCTTGGTGCAGGGAGTAGTACACTCTTGAGTCTTGAACCTGAGCACATCAAAGAATCATCCTTTTCTGCGTGCTCCATCGAAGATTCCCCATGCCAAAAGGAACTTCCTGGTCTGGCAGACATTGCCAAAGAAAACTACTGAGTGTTTCTACTTCGCTACACACTTCAACCATCTCTAATCATATTTATTTTTGTTGCTATAAAGAATAACATATGCATTAAAATGTTAAAAGATTATATAATACACCAAATGGTTACCTTAGGATGCCTTTGGCATTATTTTACTTGAAATTTTACATAGTAAACGTGAATCATTTGACAAGAGGAAAAATAAAATTAATTTTACAGCAACTGTCTCCTGTAGCGCCTCTCTCTGCTGTTACAGCACATTAACACAATAACAGCCCAGGGCACAGCGGTGTGGGAGGGAGGGGGTGGCAAAAGTCTGTTATCTCTGCACTTGGTGGGGTGGGAAGATTTTGACTCTACTTGGAGATCACTCTAAGCTCCTGGAATTCTAGGCCAGCCTGAGCTACACAGGAATACTCCATCTCAAAAACTAAACAAAGCAGAAAGAACCTTTTATCCTCCCACCCCCTACCCCCGCCCCACCCCCACTAGTTGCCCCTAGGGTATCTCCTACTCTTAACCTGACCAAGACTCCACGCAGCTGAGGTGTGAGACCCCACAGCAAGCTTAGCCCTTCCATAAGGAAGAAAGAAGCTGGGGGATGGGAATTACACATCACAGACGAACAGCTTCGCTTATGTGCCCTCACGCTAGCCTACCAGTGCCTAGAGTTAACAGCACTGAACAGATACCTGAACAGTGCCCTGGCATCTTCAGGGCATCCTACAGGTAATTACAGGTTGAGGGCACTTTATCTGACTACTCTGGAATAGATGTCTTTCTCAATTTTAAATGTTTTAGGATTTTGGAACATTTACATGTGCATAATGAGATATTCAGGTGATGGAATCTATGTCTAAACATGAACCACATTAATATTTCATGTACCTCTCATATATACAACCTATGGTTAATATACTAAATCATAGTGCTCCTTGTTCCCAAAAGGTTTCAGATTTTGAATTTATAGATTAATCAACTTGCATAGCATAATTTCTGTGTCAGTACAGAAAGGATGCAGGTGATCAGTAACACTTTCTGTTAAGAAGAAATTTAGTACTTTTCAAAGAAGAATGAAATCAAATACACTTATATCATGCAGAAAATAACCAGACTGTCTGTTGGGGATAAATTGATGCTTCAATGTATTTCTCCCAAAGGGTAGAAATGTGGTTATAAATTTGGGGGCTCCCCATACCCTAACCTCACCTATGTGATTTTGAAAAGTGGAGAATTGCTTATCAATGAAGGTTCAAAGTGGAGTGTGAGAACTTGTCTAGGGAGTACGCTTGAGAGCAATCTCGAGTGAAATGGTCACCGGAAGGTCACTTAGGTGGCTGAGGTTCAGTGGCTGTGATTTCTTTGGCATTGACCCTGGCAGAGGCATCTGGTTAGTAAGCTGTCTTGAGCAGTTGAGTGGTGCCAGCTAAAAGCTTTCTTCTAAGGTGGGTACAGCCTTTCCTTGGCCTGCATCAGCTGACCTGTTACCCAGTAGGGGTGTGGGAAAGGTGTCAAGAGATGCTAATGAAGGGCAACTTCCTGAGGCCTTGACAGTTCAGTGAAATAAAACGTCCACTCCCATGTGTGCACTACCTCTCTAGGGAGCGTAGGGACTCTGTTTTTAAATCATTTGAGCTGTGATTAAATATACTTAACATAAAATTTACCATTTAACCCGTTTTAAGTGCTCTTAAGTTGAGTATCATTAAGAACATTCTCGCAGGCTGTAATTAAACTGTGAAGAATTCAAGAAATGCACCTTACTTAGAACTTTCACCCCAGAGGCCAAGCAAAAAGAGGAATGCAGCAGCATTAGGCCCTTTATTCCGACGAGGACTCTTTTAGAGAGGGAAATTAAAGCCCAGGTGAGCTTTGCCTTCCAATTCGAGAAGGATGAAATATTCCAGCTACACAGGGGTGAGCGCAGCCTGCTTGGGGCTTCTTGGCAAGCAGTCAGCAACCCTGCTCATTTTTTTTTTAAAGTAGTTGTCTCTGATTGTTTCTACTCCGGTACACAAAATACCTTTGTTTAAAAGGAAAACCTGGGTTTTTCACCTTGCTGTTTACTGTCAGGTCGAGTGTGAGCAAGTGTCACCTCAAAACAAGCACCCTGGGCTTTTCTGTGTCTCTGTCCTGTCTACCATAAGCCTGGCTTTAAAGGACCAACCGGAAACAATGGCTTTTCTGAATGCCCAGCAGCATTTCGCCACTGTGAATAAAGGACCCAGGCAAGGAAGGGTTAGGCTACAGTTCCGTGGTAGAGAACTCACTAAACGTGTAGAGGCCCTGGGTCCCATCTCCAATTGCAAAAAACACCTGTATGAAGTATTCCCCTCTCTTCTCATACTAGAAGGCAAGAGCTAGGGTGCTCACAGGTTAGGAAGCTTTTATAATGATCAATGGGTGGGTACGCATTTCCCGAAATTATGGAGGCATTTGACTTTCAAGACGATAGGAAATCACTACTTGGGAAATCCCTGAAGGCAGCCTCTGCCTTGTACTCCCTGTATCCTTAGCATCTAGCAGTTTCTGGCACACAGAAAGTGTTCAACAAGGTGTGTAGCATGAATGAATGAATGAATGAATGAATGAATGAATGAATGGATATATCATGTACTTTGCATCTAGGTGTTGTGAAGGGTGTGACCTGGAAGTATGCATCCTGAAGCAATCTCCCCTTCACCTAAAGACAGTCTATATTTTGATGCCCAGGGTGGAGACTCTAAGGGAAGGAGCAGCCTTTGACTGACAGTCCAGAAGACAGTCCCAGCACTGGAGCTGGTAACATGACTACGGAAGAAGAACCTATTCTTCAAGGGGCTGGGGATCCTAGGGACCTGTCTTTGAGATTTTACCTCAGTTTTTATGAATAACTTCAGCATCGCTGAAGCACAGCACGATCGATATTTTGAGTCAAATACGTCTGGGTTGTGGCAGTGTTCTGTGTATTGTGAGACACTGAACAGCATCCTTAGCTCCTAGCCATTACATGCCACACTTCCTACCCCATTTATGCTGTGATAACCAACCATGTCTCCAAATATTGCCTGCTATCTCCTGAGGGGCAAAATCGTCCTCCCACCCCCACTGTGAATCACTGCTCTGGATGACACCTGCTGTCACCACACGCAGCTGTATCCTGCCATGGACTATGCTTGGGGAACTTCTGCAGGGGCCATGTTTCTGACTTTTTGCCTATATTGGTTCTTGACCATCCATCTGAATCTTTTGCTTCTTTCTGTCCTAAGGCATCAACAGTGAGTCAAGCTGTGTGATAGGATAAAGTGGAAAGTGGTACTAGATTTTCAGGGTTTAAGCTACCACCTCATTCCTGGAAATGACAACTTAACTATATAGACACAAAAGATCTCTGTAGTGGCATTTTTCTAGTGATTGTGTAGAATTCTGCAAAGAAAATTACTTTAGGCAAGCGGGACACAGAAGCTGAGTGGGGCCAGCCTGTGGTTGAAATAGCCATGAAATTAGTTGAACTGAAGGAAACCAGGGCTTTATGTTAATAGTGCCATTCTCCTCTGTCAACCAGTCTAGGGAGAACAACCAGATACCCCATCTATCCTCTAGCTAGAGATTATGAAGGGCTTCCAGCCTGGACCACTGAGCACTTGTAGTGGGCAGGTGCATTTGTCTGAGCTGAATCCACCTGGTCTTTTCTATTCCTCAACCTACCCCACTGATAAATGAGCCAATTGCTTGATAGACGCTAATCTGGGCACCTCGGTGTAGAGTGAGATGTGAGTTCCACTCACAACCTTCATTCATACATGGTGTTACATTAGATATTAAGCCTTCAACTGCTTGCCCTCTAGCTTCTCATCCATAAGTGAGCTTTTCAGAAACTCCAGTGACCGAATCCCCTTGGGATTACTATGAGCACAAAGTGGCACCATCAGGTTGTTAACACCCTAAGATGCTAAAATCTTCATGCTCATTGTGTTGTGGGAGGGTTGCTAACTGGGTTGTCATACTGCTTCTAGGGCTTTCGAGAGTTCCTGTGGTCCTGTTCGTTAAATCATATGCCAGGAACAATGAGAAAGATGGAAGGGAGACAGTCCTAGAAGCCAGCAAGACTTCCTCTGCTCCACTACATCTCCCCATATTGTCAGAAGGGAAGCAGTACATATAGCATGCTAATTAAGAGTGGAAACTCTTAAGGTCAGGCGTAATGTGAATGCTTTGCAACCCAGCACCAAGAGTCCAAGAGGAGAGTTCAAGGCCAGCCTGAGCTGTACAGTGAGACACCATTTCCAAAGAAAAGTCAACAAGTCAAAAGTCAGACTACTTAGATTGAGATCTTGACTCTATAACCTACGAGCTGTACACCCTTAGCCAGGAGACAGAACCCTGTGAGTTCCCACTTTCTTATCTGTGACACCAATCTGCAAGTATGTACCTCAGTGATTTTCTGTGAAGGAAAAGAGATCGCACCCATCATTTAGTAGTTGAAAGAGCAGACTTTGGAGCCAGGATTCCTGCATTCAGAATTCAGACACTCTGCTTCTCAGATGAACAAGTCACCGGCCTAACTTCCATCTTTCAAAAGATGAGGACCGTTTCATGAGCTGACAAAGTGTTTGCAAAGCAGCTAGCATATAGCAAACACTCAGAAAATGCTCCCTTTTATAGAACATGATGTGCATGAATATAGATTGCCAGCTATTACATGGGATCATTTAATTAATGCCCTGGGTTCTATCTGGAACCATCACTATCCATTTGATGACCCTGTATATGATTCAAGACGGGGACTCCAAACTGTGGTCATCCCTTGGTATCCACAGGGAATTAGCATTAGAACACCAGCCTCTGCTTTGATGCCCAAATCTGTGACTGTTCAAGTTCCTGGTACAAGATGGCCTAATATTTGCATATAATCTGCATATCCCTACCATTTATTCTATATCATCTTATCCTACCTAATACAAGAGCAATGCCCTATAAAAAGCTGTTAAACTGCATTTGAGGAATAATAAGGAGAAAAGTCTGTACATGTTCACACAATATGCATTTTTTAAACAATATTTTCAATCCAAGGTTGGCTGAATTGTGGATGTGGAATCACAGACAGAGGGCTGACTATGGCTATGAAACACTATCTTCCTGAACAAATTCCATTCATTGGCTGTGGCGGACTCACTTGTCACCAACAGGGATAGACCCTGCCTCATAGAAAAACCCCAAAGGACAGGAAAGGCCTATGGATGGGCACCTGACTACAATATGCAACCTCAAATGCACTCAGAGGCCACTGCCTTCTTCCCAGACAGCTCAGATCTCAGCTTCTACTTTCCTCTCTAGAGCTTCAGTACTAACGGGGAGTCACTAGCAGTACCCCCCTCAAAAATGCTTACGGGCATCAAGACGGCAGAAGATCCTGGCATGGTGGGGTTGGGCAGGGTCCCAGGCATGGAGGCCGGCATGGGCTGCCTCTGTCTGTTGTGGAGATGGAGCAGAGATGATAGAGAGCCTGGGACAGGCCTGGGGACAAAGAGAAAAAAACAAAAAAAAAAAACAAAAACAACACATTATTCCTGATGACCTGGGTCTGTTACCCAGCATCCAAAACCAATGGGCACACCAACATCACAGGCAAACAGATCAGATCCTCTGATGGGAGAGCCACATAATTGAGGATATTAGGGAAATAATAACAAATAAAATACATGCCTGGTTTCCTTTGCTGCTTCCTAGTTAATACATCAAATTCCACTTCATTTCCTGACCCGTTATCTAACTGATGTTCAGTGGAAACATGCTGGTGTGTCTCCAATAGCCTCTGCCTCTAAGGAAGAAAATCTGTAGCCGAATGCCCAGTTTATTCCAATCTCAGCCTCTGGACTGTCTAAGTGTTGAGGATCTGGGTACACTGGTATTTTAGGCCACGTCTTTGCCCTGAAGCCTGCCTGGCTTTGCTCGAGGTCCATATTCATTCCACAATAACAGAGCAAGCTCCGTTCATGTATTCCTGGCAGAAATATATTTTGACTTTTTTGTAATTCCACTATGAGTGGAAAAAAACAAAGTCGGGGCACAAACAAATGCAGCTGGGCCACGGGGCTTGGCATTGAACTCAGCCTTTCTTAGGGAAGTCCAGAGTTCAGCCCTCTATTACCAATCGCTCATTTCATAATAACGTGAGGTGTTAGGCTGTTTGACAGAAACTGATTTGAGCCCGATCTGCAGGATTTGAGTAAGCATTTCCCAGGGGAATGCATAGTTTGAAATGTTACTTCAACTTGCCAAAAAAAAAAAAAAATTAAGGACCTGAAATTGATTTAATGAGCCAAGGAATGTGGAGCTAAGGGAAAAGGAGAGTAGGGGAATTATTTGTGTTTATTAAAAATAGCAAACAAGTGACCTTGTGGCTGAATTCTCAATCTCCTTGGACTTCTGCTCTCTGGAGCAGGATAAATGTCAAGCCGTGAAATTAAGTAAATGGCCAACAGAAAAGTCCCTGAGTCTTCTATATTCCACCCTCTAATCCTGTATATCCTACTTCCAGAATCAGTGAATTTTCTAAAGATAATAAAACATGTGACTCCTCCTGGCAAAAACTGGATAAGGCTACAGTTCGATGGATTCTGTATAGGCCACAGCCTTCCTTCAACATGGAGAACCCTGGCCTGTCCATAGCCCCATGATAGCACAAGGCTCTGGCTAGATTTTAACCAGAGCATCACAGCCTAGTTAGAGCCTCAGCCTAGCACCACAGCCCAGTCAGAGACACCCATGAACCTGTCCAAAGCCCCCAGCAGAGCACATGGCACTGTCTAGAGCCCTGGAGGAGCATCATGGTACCATTAGAGCCCCAACAGAGTACCCCAACCCAGGCCAGAATCCCATCCCAGCACCAAGGTACTGTGTAGAGTTGTGTCAGAGTCACAGCTGAGCACTGGAAGGAGCTACCCTTCCATGAAGTTCTAGCGACTGAAGGAGAATTGGGGGCTGAGACGGGCAAGAATGCCAGCATGCTCTTCCATCACATAGCTGTTAAAATTCCACAGAAGATTAAGTTTTCCACTGTTTTTGCCCAAGTGCTCTCTTTGAAAATATAGCTATTTATCACAGTTACAGGCATCCTAAAAAATTAATCATCAATTACTCAGTATTGATATACACGGGGAAAAAACAGGAAGTGCATGTATGAAAACAAAAGAATACAAAGCCTGGCACAGAGGTTGTGTGGATGTACAGGGCTGCACTAATAGAGTACATGTGAGGAGAAACCGAGTAAGTTAGCATTAGAAGCTTACAACAATGGAACCAGTGATTTCAAATAAATCACTAAGATTATTTCTTGATATGTGCCCTGTGGACCTCTGCAGAGTCGACTCAACCACTGGGATGAGAGGAGGTATGAAGGTCCTTGGGCTTCCAGAGTTCCATCAGGCTTCAGGGTCTAGGTGTCCAGAAACACTATAGGACAGTAGTTCTCAATCAGTGGGTGGCCATCCCTTTGAGGGGTCAAATGACCCTTTCACAGGGTCACCTAAGACCATCCTGCATGTCAGATACTTACATTACAATTCATAACAGTAGCAGAACTACAGCTATGAAGCAGCAATGAAATAATGTTATGGTTGAGAGTCACCACAACCCCAATGCGAGGGGTGCAGTGTTAAGGTTGAGAAGCACTGCTGTATGAGGCTGTGACTTTAAGTCTCTTTAGAGGTGGTTAGCACAACCTAAGAGGCACAGAATGGGACTCGGTCAACAAATAACACTTGTTTAGAGCCCCCAGTTTGATGTTTGTTTGGGAGTTTGGCTGAAAAGAGTTGCATGTCGAGCAGTTATTAGATGCTGGGGAGGTGACTCAGTGGTGAAGATTACTCATTGCTCTTGTAGAGGACCCTGGTTTAATTCCCACCCCCATCATGGAGGCTCACAACCATCTGAATTCCAGTCCTAGGGGATCTGATGCCCTGTATTGGTTTCCTTGGGCAGCAGGCACACATGTGGTGCCCATACACACATGCAGGAAAAACACTCTTACACATAAAATTAAAATAAATAATTTTTTAAACCAATTTATTAGTAGTTCCCTCCGGTCCAAAGTTCATTATCTGAATTACAGTTTCATAAGAAGCAATATTCACCAAGAGCAGCTGTCTACAAAACTAGTCAGCCACCCGAATAGAAGTCTATGCAAACATGTCTATATATGTGTGGGCATCATCTTTCACCAAGTATTGGGTCACTAGGGGGAAGCTTCAAGTGCAGTTCAGAGAAAATAAAAACTTTTAAGAGAAAGACAATTGAAATTCTCTCTACATGTTATGTCGGTCTGCAAGATCGTGCTCAAGACCAAAGGGCAGCATCTATATTACCATCGTTTACCTTCTGCTTCTAACCTGATATGTTAAAAAATGGACTTAGTCACCAGATGGTATTGGTGTGATGTGTTTTTTTTTTTTTTAAGAAGGAACTCAATTAAACAATCCAATGGCTATGAATGGAAACAGCAAAGTAATTCAATTTAAAATGAGTTTTCACTCTTCTCCAAAGGCTGGAAACTCCCAAGTGTATTGAATCACTAGGGAATGGAATACTTTATTTAATCCAATAATTAGGTTAGTTATTTCCACACCCTGCATAGATCTACTAGATTTTAAAATATCAAGTATTTCCTCTTTACTTAAGAAGGCCTTTCAGGGGACCTGGCTCCCCTGGGATTAGAAGAGTTTCCAAGTGATGCCAATCAGCCCAATTAGCAATGTATACTTGGAAGGAAATAAGACTACTCAAGATCCCTGTATGCTTGAATCCTGCATAATTTCCACGTTATTGTTTTATGTAGATTCTGTGAATTAGCTCGCCAGACCGTTCTACCAAACCAATGGCATTTTCTGGGCTCCCTGCTTAACTACAAACAGTGAAATAAGTAAGATCTGTATGTAGCCATCACGACTTACAGAAACAAACAGGGCTGGGAGTGTGGCTTGGGGACACAGTGTACTTAGCAGGTGTGAGGGCCTGGGTTATGCCCTGCACAACAAACAAACCAGCAAACACCAGGTAAGCATAGGAAGAATTGTCTCCATCAGTAGGTCCAAAGAAACCATCAACGTATCCGGAATATTCACACCACTGAAGCCAGAACAGTTGTGTGCATTATCTCATTCCCTTTGTGTGTATTATTAATCTATTTTTTCATATTTAATCAATAGTATTCTTGAATAATATATTTTACTTGGTGTTTTCAAGTAATTTTCAAAAATGTTTTCCTAGTCCAGTTTCATGTGACTTGAAGCAATGCAGTGTGGTAGGTACAGTCATGTTATTCCCGCTTCTACTCAGGAGTAAACTAAATTTAGATATATTTCTCATTTGCCCACCATCACACACATCATGGAAGGGAGCAGAGCTTCCCTCATCTCATACCTCCATGGCTCCTGTAACTAAGTTATTATTGATTTTTGTGATAAAATAAATTCATGGTCCATTTCTTTTGATGTTCACACCACTCCCTGAACTTACCACTAAGTAGTGAAATTCCAGAATGCTGCTAATACATGAGAGATCATTCATCCATGTGAAATTCTATTTTCTCCTTTTTTTTTAAATAAAAAAAGGTAAATAATTGAAAAACCTTCCCAACAACACATCGATTAGATTCTGGAAATCAGTGAAGCTGTGAAAACAGAGCCCCGGCAGTCTTTCCTCTAGTGCAGGCTTGTTGCCATGAGCTAGTAATTCCAGACTTTGAGCAAGCTGAGCCTCCTTTTTAATAACCATATGCCTCTAGGTAAAGTATTTCTACTAAAAATTATTGAGGCATGGAACAAGGTAAATGTGTGAGCTCATGTTGGATTGTTCAATTACTGAACTGAGGCCGCATTAAGAGTTTTCCAACTTGACAGATTACTCCTCTTTATGCACTTGTATAAACACACCGCTTACGGCTGAAATCTATGTAAGCTTTTCTCTCAATTAAAATGTCAAGTATGACAGACTGTGTTTTCACTGTCCTTAGCAGAATGATAGGTACCACAGCAAGAGGTTTCATGTCTTCATTTTTCCCCCCAAAGGATGTTTTCCAGTCTGGGGGTGTCTGAACAGCCCATGCTGTGGTTGCCGGTCTCCCTTGCCCAAAGTCTGTCTCACTCATCTAAGTAGCTGTGGGCCAGGGCTTCGGTCTGGGAGGTCTAAAGAAGGACTCTAGACTGATCTGCTTTCCCAGGCCTTCTAACAATCCATGGTACCCTGTGACTGCTTACAGACTACTAGGACAGATAGATCTGCTATGGGATCAAAGGAAAGAGGGCAACCCCCCCCACACACACACACATGGGGGTGGGGTGGGGTGGAGAGGCTCAGGAGCTAAGCTGGCCAGATAGGAAACTGGTCTCTGCCATGCATTAGTTGTGTGATCTACAGAAAATTAATTTATCTGTCACGCAGTGGTAAAATGGTGTTCTAATTTATTTTTCTGTTGCTGTGATGAAATACCACGATCAAAACTTGGGAAGGAAAGGGTTAACTTTTACTTATAACTCCCAGGTTACAATCCATTATGGAGGAAGTCAGGGCAAGAGTTCAAGCAGAAACAAATAAAGGAACCATGGAGGAAAGCTATTTGTTGCTTCCTAGTTCCTTTTTATCTAGCTGCTTTTTTTTTTCAGCCCAGGACCCCTGTTTAAGGATGGTACTGCCCATAGGGAGTTGAGTCCTCTCACATCAATTAGAAATCAAGAAAATGCCTCACAGACATGACCATTAGCCAATCTGATCATGGTAATTCTCCAAGTTGAAACTCTGTCAAATAACTCTGGACTGTGTCCAATGGACAACTAACAAGAACAGAAATTGGTACCAGGAGTGGGGTGTTGATGTGGTGGGCCTGATCTTGATGTTTTGGGTCAGGATATGAATGAATGTAGAACTTAGAGCTGGAGAAGACACTGAATACTCAGAATTTAAAAGGCTGTTCTTTAAGACTTGGAAGGCATTAATGTTGAGAGAAATGCAGACAATGCAGGACCAGTTTGTGAAGTTTCAGATGGAAGAAACGGCTCTATTGGGGCTGTTCACATAGTATTGAATTAAGAATCTGTGGTTGCTGGTCAAACAAAGCTGAAGAATTTGCTCTGATTAACAGGAGACCAGTACCGCTGAAGTGAAATCTCTGCTTTATAGGGACAATGGATGCTAATTAGCTGGGGCTGGAAAATCAGCTGTGACTAAGAGACCAGCATCTCCGAAGTGAAATCTTCTGGGAAGTATTTCCTCGGGGTCAGCAACAGGGTAAATTAACTCAGCAGTGAAAGGGCAGACCAAGCCAACAAAAGGCAAATACTTTCCTTATGCCCTGCCTTTTAAAATCTGTGCTGTGACTAGAAGGTTCAGTCCACGTTTGGGGTAGGTCTTCCCACATAAATTTAGCAATCAGGACAATTCCTTAGCTGAGGATCCCTACTCAGATAATAATAATGTATAGCACGTTGACATTAAAATCAACCATCACAAGTGGGCTGATAGTAATATTTACTCATAGTATTAAGTGATTTGTTAAATGATAATATATCAAATATATTAAATAATAAAAATAGCTGTCATGATTTCTCTTACTATTCTGACACACTGACCAAACAACAGAATAAGCACCACTGTCTTAGTTAGGTTTCTGATGCTGTGTTAAAACACCATGGCCAAAGCAACTTGGTAAGGAGAGGGTTTGTTTTGCTAACAGGTTAGAGCTGATAAATCATGAGCAGTCAGGGCAGGGACTCAAGGCAGGAAACTGGAGGCAGGAACTGCAGTAGAGCCATAGAGTAATGCTGCTTCCTGGCTTGCGCCCCATGGCTTTCTCAGCTTTCTTATAGAACCCAAGTGTACCTGCCCAGTGGGGTGCCACGGACCCCAGTGAGCTGGGCTCTGCCACATCCATCAGGCTTCCTCACAAGCCAATCTTATGGAGGCATTTTCTCAAATGAGGTTCCCCTTTTTCCAAATGACTCTCCTGTGTCAATTAAATCAAAACTAACCAGGACAATCATATTTGCATCAACAAATTATGACTTAAAGTTGAGATCTTAAAGACCACCAGTCTTCAGCTTTAATTAAGGAATAGAAATATACAATGTTCAACATTCCATGCACATCTATTTATTATTTAACAATCCACCACCTTTAGGTTCCCAAGTCCTTCTCCAGAGAAAAATGGACCCTTCTCACTCATAACTTTAGAGAATTGCAGAATGACATCACATTATTTCTCAGAAAAGGCTCTTGCAAATATTTCCTCAAATGGAATTAAACTAGTTCCCCTGAGATCATTCCTTAGTGTCTTGTTTTTTTCCTGACAAAAGCCAACAGAAGCAATAATTGGGAAAACAAGAAAGTTGTCTAACCATATTTTTAAAGAAATCATATAACTATTGTTTCAATTTAAAAATATGAGATGAAGTACCCTGTTGCCTGTAACTTGTTTGAGTGAGCTCACACTTTACAATGTCTCATCATTAAGATCCTAAAGATAGATGGGAAATACAACCATATTTCCCGATTTTAAAAAATGAGACCAAGAAGTAGAAGTATTTAGCCCTAGGGAAGGCAGCTTCAATGAAAGCATGCAGCCTTCTTTTCCAAGCTGGCTTAGTTTCAAGGGCCTCTGCTGATAAGGAACTGCCCCTACCCACGTTGTCTCTCTCGTACTTTTCTTTTGGTTACATAGACATTCAGGCATTCAGCTAGAGAATACTGCCTTCGGATCTATATCCTATTTTCTGCCTCATCTGAAAGCTCCATCTTTTCATTTAAAAAGGAAAAAGGTCAAGTAACAATGTCAACAGCACTGCTACCTAGTATGTCAGGGGTTCCTTGTAAGTCCATCTCCCTGGAACAGAACACAACAAACTTCTAAGGCTTCTGACTACCTCCCTCCCATAGCTTTGCTCTCTGGTCCCTCTGGTCCCTCTGGTCCCTAGTCTCTGCTGACCTGAGTCATTCTCATCACCTTTCCTGGGCAATCTCACGAGGTTGGTACTGTTTAATCATGCTCTCAATACACCCTATATTTTTCATGATAGTATTTATTGATACTTAACCAATAAGCCCATCCATCAATCACTCATCAAAGATCAATCAAGCAATAACTATGTTTCAAGATGTTGCACATTCCCATTCAGCAGGGGGAATGGTTTGTTTTTGTTTTTTTTTAGGTCATTGATATAAAAATCCTTTATAAGTTTCCCTTTGGGAAGCATACAATAACAAGAAATGAAGCATGTTCTATTGTCTCTTAAAGTTTTCCATCTTAGCTTTCCCATCCCAACTCATCAATGATCGAGTGATTTTAAAAAGATCTCTCCAAAGTTGGGACTGTAGCTCAGGTTTATAAAGCTTTCCTAGCAAAGTGAACCCTCACTGGGTTCTACTGTGAGGTAGGGTCAAGATGAATCTCTCCTTGCCATTACACATAAATATAAATAACAGTAAGCATCATCAATCAGAGATTTTGTTTATTTTATCTACCATGGAAGGTGATTCTAAAGCTTAAGTGGGTGTAGGACACCTAGTAGGTCTTTCACAAATACTTCTGGAATCAATGAAAGCATAGATACATAGGATCGCATCTACTGGCAACAGATATTGCAGACCAGTCTTCAAATAACTACTTTTGCTAAATTATGAGAAGAACTTAACTGAATCTAAGTCATAAGTCAAGCTCCAGTTTTCATCAACAGACTCACACAGCCCATCTCTGTTTCTTTGTTTTGGTCCTGAGGATGGGACACAGAATCTTGTGCAGGCTGGGCCATTTCTGGTCTTGAAAGACATGAGGTTATATGCATCGTTTACTCATGCCCCTTAAATTAAACCGGAGCTTTCAGATGAGTACTAGATCCATTTGGTTTTGTAGCAACTAAACCAATTCCTATTTCAAGTGATACTTGAGGCACTTCATAACAGAAGGCCAAGAATAGTTCCACACTCATGTCTCCAATCTATACAATGCCTCCAAGTTGAATGCATGCCTGACCAGAGTGTTCTGCATAACAGCTCGAGCTCTGCTCTCTGAGGTACCAGTCACCCCAGATCTGGTCAGCTTACATCATCACTGCCAGGAGTTTCTGAAGCTCAGTTTACCACACAGGCTAAATCTGGGCCTCTGTGTCTATCAGCCAGATAATACTGATGCCTTTATTTTATAGACATAGTATCTGATGTCTTGGAAACCATAATTTCTTTCTCTTTAAGTGAAGGCCTGCTTTGATAAAGCCAGTGGCAGTAAAATAATAATAATAATAATAATAATAATAATAATAATAATACAACCCTTGATCTGCATCTTGCTGGGGCCTTCAAGGGTTTTATAGCAGATGTCCAGCATCCACTCCATAGAGAAAGGTTTATTAGACTTTTCATGCACTTTAAGCAGATGGAGGAGTAACAAGAGGAGAAACCCAAGTTTATGGTCATTCTGTTAAGACTATTAAATCAGCTTTTTCCCTCCTGGCTTCTTTAATGACTGATTTCTGCGCCATTAATCTGAATTAGTCCTGCCATTGGGCTAATTCATTTGAGTTAACTCAAAACACGGCTAGATTCGTTTCTGGTGTACTACGAGTCTCAGGAAAAAAAAAAAAAATCCATTTCAAAGTGTGATATTCTTTTTTTCTTTGTAAAGAGCTAACAGATCTTTGTAAAGTTTTTTTTTTTTAATAAAAGATTCCCAAATGCCTGAGCACTTTGGCTTCAGCCCTGCATCAGTCGTTCACACAGGAAGATAACGGTGTTTCAATCGGCCAATAACTTCACATTGCGTCAATCATTCATGAAGTCACACTTAGAAAAGGCAAGTAAATGCCGAACGACAGACAGAAAAGATTGTGAGTATGGCTTGAAGAAGGGTGCCCACTGCACTGGTAGGGAGAAAACCTCTCTTTCTAGAGGCACGTCTCTAAGCACAACTTCTTCCTGTTAATAAGCCTCCTGGCTTCCTAAGGGCGAGCAAGCAGGCCTGTGATTATGAGCCTTGTCATTTACATGAGATTGCTGCTTTTCTCATCCTCCAGAAATGAATAATTCATGGCAGCATTCACTACCACTCCTGCCTGCAGATTCTGTGGAGGCCCAGAGCTCCCCGGGTTCCTAGAGAGTATGCAGGGCCCCACCCCCACCCAAGCTCTCTGCCAGCGACTCTGCTTCGGTTTCTCCTGACTTTGCAGCTTGTCAGTCAGTATCTTCTCATTGAGTCATTTCTGGTAGAATCTGCAGTTGGCATAAGCCCTTACACCTAGATTCCAAAGTCACAGCTGGAGTTTGTCCCTGAAAGGTATCCGAAGCCACAGTGGAGGCAAAGGCTAGAAAAGGCCTAGGAGATCTCTCTGGATGGGCCTGTGGGTCTCATGGTATTGCTTACTGCAAGCTCTCTCTATCCTCTTCTGGAAACGTGAGGTAGGGCTCCTCCTGTCCATCTCCAGGGAGGTCAAATTTGTGACATTCCTCAGTTGCTCACCAGGACCTTCCTACCCTTTTAGGAGTTGGTATTCAAATTCATTGCTCTGTGGGTATACCGGCAGGAGAGGGGATGTGTTCCTGGTCTGGAGGGCTTAGCTTTTGGCAGGTGGGACACCATACATGGCTAGGCAACCAGCTACTAAAGAGCTTAATCTCTCAAGAGCAAGTATTCTATTCTATTCTATTCTATTCTATTCTATTCTATTCTATTCTATTCTATTCTATTCTATTCTATCCCATCCCATCCCATCCCATCCCATCCCATCCCATCCCATCCCATCCCATTCTATCCCATCCCACCCCATCCCATCTGGCATTACTGATGAGGGAACCCAGGGCCTTAGAGGTGTCATCAAGTGCTCTAGCACTGGACTATAAGTCCCCAGTCTGCCCACCTCCCTTTTTGGGGGGAGGCAGGATCCCACTTTGTAGCCCAGGCTGTCCTGGTAGTCCTGGAACTCTATGTAAACCAGGCTGGCCTAGAACTCACAGAGATTGACCTGCTTCTGCCTCCCGAGTGCTGGGATTAAAGTGACACCACACTCAATCCCACTTCTATTCTTAATGATGAAGTAACAACTCCAGGAAGAGTACTGTTCTCCAAAGACAAATAAGAAAAAGTCTTGCTCTCCCTCAGCTTTGTAAACACTCTGTGAGTTTATGCCCTGACAGAGGGTATAAAGCTCAGTCTCAGATTCCCCGATCCCCTATGATGAGTCTCAGGTGCTGAAGAAACCCTGGCCAAGTCAACTCTGAACACAAACGGGGGCCGGGGGGAGGCATTAAGAATTCAGAGAAGGCTCCTGAAATACGTAGGGAAATACACAAAGGCTGACCTAAAGGGGGAAGTACAGGATTAAAACTGTTTCCCTCACTAGAAGACACAACAGAGAAGTGTGGGATGTGACAGAACAGTCTTCAATTTCCAGTTGACTAGACTCAGGGATCAGAGTGACTCTCAACTCCAGTCAAAGCCAAACAGCAGCAGCTTAACCAGAAATGAACAGCACAGGACATAAGTCAGGAAAGAGTGTGCCCCAAGAGCAGATAGAGAAAATCAGCCAGATGGCTAACTCAAGTTTTAGCATTGACTCTTGTTGGGCTCTTAAAAACATAGCTGTGTTCTTGTCCTGCCTGGGCTTAAGGGAGGAGCAGGAGATTTCTTGATCCTAAATGAGGTCTGTTTTCAGTTTTTCCAGCCCGGGTGGTCCACAGCGAAGGCAGAGTGGCAGAGGCTGCCATGTCTGGTCCCTAACATGAGTACAGTGCCTGGATTGGCAGGGTTGACGGGCCCAGCTGCTTCCTCGCTCTGCCACAGACTGAGAGCATGAATGACCTACAATCCACTCAACCTGACTGCTTTTCCTCCACCAGAACCACGCAGTAGTGAGGTCAAAGTCACAAGGATGGCCAGAAGGACATTTGCGAGAGTCTTCCTACTGTCTTTGGTCCTTGGAGGATGCCAACTGTATTCTATGCATGAGACAATGCATCTGATTGAGAAAATAAGACCATTGCTTGTATCATTTTAGAAAACAAGTTAATATCATATTCTTATAAAGTAGAGGTAAGGGATTTGGGCAAAAGATCCAGGAACAAACCAAGAGATGTGGGTCACTTGCATGGTTGTGATGCCTGGAGTGCCTGCCATCTTCTTCTGGGAGAATCTTGCTAGGACAGACTGCCCCTGCTTTGGCTCTCACAGCGTGTGTCGGTCATTCCTTTGGACTGGAGTGAGCGCATCAGTGAGTGCCGACTTTGGCATTCAGTAGGAGCTACAGTTGTTAAATGACTTTGCCTCACCCTAGCCTGTCTTCAGTTCCTCACAGCTGTGCCCCATGACTTATTTGTGACAAAGGCATTTTTTATTTTAAAATTCTGTCTCTAGGTCCTCAAGCATGCTAGGCAGTTATAGCCCTGAGCCATGTCACCAATCCCATGTCAGTTATTATTATTATTTTCCCTATCTTTTTTAAGGACCACAGGAACTTGAAGTACCATTCTGATTTCTAGGGACATGGTGGTCAGGTCAGCTTAGCCCTGTCTTGAGCAAGGGACATCAGAGCCGGGTGGAGTTTCTAGGAAACTGTGACCACTCCCTTGTGCAGCCTCTTGGAGCTACCTTTCAAGTCCACTGGCTTTGCAAGAACACTCACCATGAAACTGAACTGATAGTCATCTGAAACACTTAGTCAAATTGCAACAATAAAGTTCATAATTAGGATACTTGACATTTACTTTGTGTTTTGTATCCAAGGATCTCAGAGGCCTTCTCAGCCTGAGATGGCCTGGGGGACTGGACACACAGGCAACAGGCCATGGCTGTGGCTTCCCTGAGAATAAGGCTGCTTCTGTTATGAAGTAGCAAGATGGAGGCCAGACAGTGACCATGTTCTATGCTCAAGCACACTCACTACATACAAACCAGGCAGACAGATACAAACTAAAAGGCAAAAGACCCTAAGAAGTCTTGGATATATTTGGGCTGTATTAGCTGGGTCAAACATTGCAACTTATGCTTATTTTATTTTTATTTGTCTTTAGCGCGCGCGTGCGTGCGTGCGTGTGTGTGTGTGTGTGTGTGTGTGTGTGTGTGTGTGTGTGTGACTGTTGGGAATCAGTCTTCCCTTCCAGTGTGGGATCTGGAGACTGAACACAAGTTATGGGGTTTGTGTGGGAAGTGCTTTAACCACTGAGCCGTCTTGCTAGCCCCAGGGTTGAATATTTTTAGACTATTTTCTCCAAGCCTCTTCTCCATTTGTTTGTGAGCACATTTGAAGGTAAGTGGTATGGTGGTACACACCGATAATCCCAGTTTCAGGGAGGCTGAGACAAGAGCATCATGAGCTGAGGTCAGCCTGGGATACAGAGTGAGAGTCTGTCTCAAAAAACAGTAAAGCAATCAAACTATAGGATAAATAAGTGGTTAAATTAAACTTCAAAATTTAAATGTCTACATCTGTTAAAGACATCAAGTTTTAAAAAGCTTGTTTTGCTTTTAGCTTCATTCTGAATAACAAACTAACAAAAAATCCTTCAGATTGTAGTGTTTTGGGGAAAGCCATGTAGAGGCACCTTTCTCTCCCCTGGTGGCCCTGCAGAGTGCCAAAGAAGGGTGACTTGCTCTGTACCCAAATTACTCTCCAGACAGTCTTGTTCCTGCCCTTAAATGAATGTGGCATTTGGGGTTTCACGTTTAAAATGTAATTGGGACTCATTTTAGATGTCTTCCTACAGCTTAATAAACATCTTCCCCAGACAGTCTCGGGGTCTGATTTTAATTTGTGGTAGGGTTACAGGCAAAGTAAATGTCAACTACAGCTACAGAGTCAATCCGAAATAGAACTAGAAACAGAAAGTGACTGACACACTTGAGCACATACCACGTGAGGCTTGCCCACAGGAAGTAGCTGCTCCCTAAGAAGCCCTACATTGATCTGTGATGAGAGCAGTGTTTCTCCTAGGAGCCCTCAGTTGTGATCCAGAACAGAAAGGCTGAGTGCTACTTTCTCTGGCTGTGTCAATTTGAAGTAAAATGGTAGAGCGAAAGAGTTCCGTTGGTGGCTTGCCTTTGAGTCTGTACACCCCACAAGGCCACTACTGCCTCCGCCACTCATTCACCTGGGGTCTGGGGCTAAGTCCTCAGTGCCTCTGAGTTGCCATTGCTCTCTGTATAAAATAAAACGGCTGACCAATAATCTCACAGACCTTGATGACACTAAACTTTCATGAGTTAATATGGTCCCCATTGTTGGGTAAGCTGACTTAGGAAGAGATCTACAAGTATGTGTTTCCGAGAAGCAACCCACCAGTTAAGAATCGATTTGTCTAAAAGTCAGGAGAAATGGGTGAATAGTTTCCACTGGATGCTCTAGATCATTACCTTCCTTGAGCAACAGAACAACTTCCTGGTTCCCAAGTGTCACTAACTCAGGCCAAGCAGAAAAGAAAAGCCAAGTCCTGAAGAGCAGGAGAGCAGACAACTTGTTCTCACGTACAAACAATAGCAAGTGTAAAATAAAGGTTTAATTCTCATGTTATTTATCTGTATCTGCCATTTATGATTAAGCAGAATAACATTTTGAAGAGTGTGAGGACAGGATCCCAGATGGATAGTTCTGACTTTTCGATGCAGTGTCCGTTAGAGGACCGGCTGGAAAACCTGCATTTTGAGAACAATAAAGATCCTTCCAATCTGAGAAAGGAAACACGATCATTATCATGTGTTAGATGCTACTTGACCTGCCTGCTAAAAAGCTAGGATGACATTCCTTAAGGGCCTGTGCTGGGCTGTGGATGACCGACCTGAATGACAGTGCCTGTGAGAGTTTTACGGGCCAACCTGATGGGCCACAGACTGTCTGGGATCCGGTTAAACGCGATTTCTAGGTGCGTCTGTGAGGTTGCTGCTGGAATGGGGGTCTCAGCTGAATAGGTGGACTGAGTAACACAGCATGCCTTCCCCAACCCAGTGTTCATCAGGGAACCCACTGAGGGTCTGAAGGGAACGAAAGTTCTCAACCAAAGGAAGGGAGTACTGGTTGCTTGTCTTGATCTCGGTGAGAGACTACTTCCATGGGTGTTTCTCATTCTTAAGCCTTCAGATGTCTACAAGAATTCATGCCACCTGCTTTTTCGGGTCTCCAGCTGGCAGACAGCAGATTGTGGGGCCTCTTGACTTTGATCCTCTAAGTCGCTAGCTAATTCCTTAAATTGGGTAGGTGGATGGGTGATGGATATATAGTTGGACAGTCCTCTACTCACAATGGGGTTATATCCAGATAAACTCATGTTAAGTTTGTAAATACACTTTGCAAGTCATAGCTGTAGTTTATATACTACTGAAAGACATACCTTAGCTGAGTTCACATTAAAAATGATCAAAACACTTACTTCTATTAGCCTATGGTGGGACAAAATTATTTATTCCAACAGTTATGTTAAAGTGTTGAGTATCTCATTTAATTTCCTGGGTCCTGAACTGAAAGTGAAAGCGGAAGACTAAGTGTTTGCTTCCACAGCACCACAACCACCGTAAGTCAGAGATCGTCAGCATCCATCCACACATCCGTCCATCTCTCTCTTATTAGCTTGCTTCTCTGATGACCCTTGACTGATACAGTGTTCCATGTTTAGATCCTGCTTCAGAGAAAGTATCCCATACTACTTTACATATATTCAGTAAGTGAACTAATACTGTCTAGGAAGTAACATTGCTGTTCTTATACTGGACTTCCAATCATTCACCAAGTTCCTTCACCTCCACTTCCAAAATTACACTAGACTTTATCCATTTGGCTCTATCCCCGCTGCTGAGATCCTGGTCCAAACACTGCCTTCCCTTGCTTGGTCTTCTGAAATAGTTCCTGCCTCTCATGTTGCTCCTCTGTAGCCTAACTGCATTGTTGCCAGAATGATCTTCATGAACAAAAGGTTAGTCCTGCCGTTTCCCTGTGCTTCTGTGGCTTTCCTTTGCATTTAGGACTTTTTTTCTAAAAGAAAGCATCTTTTAGATGCTACATCTCTTGGATGCAGTACTACTTTTTACCTGGTTTGCTATGTCCAGCCCTTGACTTTCATTAATTTCCTAGAGCGTAACAAGTTCTTTCCTATTCTAGTGCCTTGATACATCCCCATGGCCTATGCCTAGAAAGCCTAGCCACCTGCTCTTTTGTGGACCAACCATTGTTCATCACTTAGATCTCTACTTAAATATTACTTTCTTAAAATTGTCTAAATAGGAGTTGCATCTAGTCTATGCAGCCACACCTCCCCTGCGCTTCACGGATCTCTATCATAACACACTGGTAGACATGCTTAATTGTTCAGTGTCTACCCTGGACCTTATACTCATATCCCATGATAACTCCCCAGTCTGTCATATGTCACAGATACTTATTCTGATGGATTTGACCATTGGGAAAGTTGATGCTTGCTCTCAGTTCCTGCTGCTCCCTTTGGAAGGAGGAAAAAGAATACCAGAAGAGAGATGCAAAGTTTGCCAAATGGAGAGGGTTCATCAGTACAACACCAGGATGCTTGCGTGCTGTTGGTAACAGATCCTCCCCTTACAAGCACAAAAGGAAAAATACCAAATGGTTTGTTCCAGGACTTTTGATTTTTCCTTTAGGCTAATGCCAAACCACTCAGCTGTTCTGATGAGAAGTAGGCGCTTTCCATTTTTGCCAGTGGTTTCGATTGCTGAAACTCTCCAGAAAGGTCAAAAAATTTAACTTTTATATTCAGTTCTCAAGCATCAAACACATAAGCCAAGCACTCTTTTTTATAAATAAGGCATTCAGCACTCAGGACTGGATCTCAGAGCCATGGCCTGCTTCATAAGGAAGAAGTAGGTATGGTGATACTTTGTGAGTGTCAAAAATAAAATAAATAAAAACAATTATCTTAAAGTCCAGTATGGATGAGAGAATTTGTTTTCTTAACATGGAGCCAGCTTAGGAGCGGCAGAGAGCCGTGGACATTCGAGAACGGCTGCCTACTGCAAACTTCTGGCAGCATCCTTGGGTCCTTGGTCCACAGCCAGTGTTTGTCTTCATAAACGAATTCCACATCTTTATTAAGTGAAGTAATTTTCGTTCATTATTTGAAACATACTTTAAATATTTTGTTTCATGGTATTCTAATATAATTCCCTGAAGATCAAGGAAGATGGAAAAAATCAATTATATATTTTTTTCAAATTTAGAGTGATTATAAAAAGAATTACATGCCAATTTATTCATTATGATGAATATCACTTGACAGCATCTTGAATAAGTCAGATGGCCATGATTAAAGGTGTCCTTCTGAGAGATGCCTTTCCATAGAAAATCCCAACACATTTATTAAATAGACCTCTCTGTGGGTCTGTGTGTAGGAGACCAAAAAGTAAGGACAATGGATTCCATATCAAAATCAACCTCTCATAACAAGAATGAGTACCTGGACAGACCCAAACACATTCCACGTGGGAAGCCTGCTTCTAGCCAGTCTGTAATCCGGAGAATGGATCTCATTAAACTGAATCGTATCTGACACAGATGAAATTGCAAAGTTGGCCCTTTGACAGATGAACTAATTGGCTTTATCCAAAAAAGGAGGAATTCTGGGGGCCATTTAAGTCATTAGAATTGTTGGGTTAGAGACAGAGAAGAGCCGGAAAAGGTGCTGGGCTCTAGCAGAAACTAGACTCAGCATCCCCAGTTCCCAAAACCTTCTAATGGGTTTCACTGTTTTCTTTCCAGTGCTTATCATAATCAAGGCACTACGAATTTGCATCCCTAATGCACCCTTTCTCCAAAGTATGTTGACATCCCTGTAGGTTTTGAATGGCTCTTAATGCTGCTCTCCCTTTGGGCAGGTGCCCACACACTCCTTATATGGGCCTCAACCTATAGCGTGTCTGCTTTACTCACAGGCTTATTTTTTTAAAAAATCCCTGGGAACCTCCTGTCTTAATTGCGCTCTTTTAGAAAACTGAAAACTCAGAAGTCAGATGACTCAGAAAATGAACATGACTGGATCCCCACACGTGGGGCCCCAGAGAGTCAAAAGTATCGTCTCTCTGTGTGTGGTAGATTTGCTTTTTAGGGCTATTTTTGTCAAAAGGAAATAGATATAAATAAGACCATTTAGATAAACACAGGTTAGAGGAGAAAGCTGAGACCCAGATAGAGCTCGTCTTTGAGCACTAACTCTCTGGTACCACACTTCTTTCTCCAGTTTTCTACGAAGACTAAATGTACAGGTTAGAATCCTTCAGAATCCTGAAATATCATCTGGTGCTGCCGAGGGAAGGTCTTCAACAGATATAACAAAAATACTTTATAACTATGGTTCAAACATTTACTTAGCTTCAGCTGTGTTTTAAAAGCTATGCCCAGTCTAACATGAATAAAAGATCATTCTGCCCCCAAAGAAATTCATCATGTGTTAAGGGAAGGAGAGGAGGCATGGAGGCCAGGCTGTAACGGGAGACATCCCCCCCAGAGTGATACTTAACACCCTGGGGGTTCCAGAGCCCAGGAGAGCAGACACAGGAAATGCTCAGGGGAAGAAAGATTAGTCTCATACTGCAGGCGCATGTGGGGGCTGTGTGTAAACATGAATGTATGTGTGGGGGTGGGGATGGGGGTAGGGGTGCCGGCAGAAGCCTTCAGCTTAATTACCTCTCCATGCTAGGTGAGTTGTTAGAGTACGCTGGTGAAGATCCGGAAGATATTAAATAGCTCCCACCACCCAGAGCTTAATGTAAGAAAAAAACATTCTCTTGGAATGACACCAATCCCACCTGGTAATACAAGCCATGTCACCAGCACGCACCAACTCAGGTGGATGCCCCTGAGGACGGAAGATGGGGAAGATTTATGGGCATTTAGAATTCTTTTCAACTGATTTCCCAGTTTTTCAGGGAGGTAACTGAGTCACAAAGGAAGAGAAGCACTTGATGGTGCTTTAAATGAAGCAGTCAAGGCATGGGATGGGGACGGACATCAGGAGTAAGAGGGAGGGAAGCTGGGAGCTGGAAGCTTCCAGAGTCACAAAGTGCCTTTTTTTTTTTTTTTTTTTTTTTTTTTTAAGTCGTATTGTTCTGTATTGAGCTGCTCACAGACAGGTTAAAGTGAGCCAGAATTTAGCTCAACTGTTTTTTGAATCTGAAGCTTTTGCCAAGACAGAAAGTTGGTACATTTGGTTGTTTTGTTTTGTTCTCTCCAGTATTTTAGTGCTCATGTATTTCTAATTTGGAGTTCCAAACATATAGACAGGCAGAAGATAAGTAGGGAGTAGATTTTAACAATCAGTGCTCAGTGAGATTTCTCACTGCAAACCCCGAGAATCGTCTTCCGTGACATTTTCTCCCTGGAGGGGACTTCTGCAGCAAATTAACTTTGGTTCCTGAAGGGAAACACAGGGTGCTATGTGAGTGAGACGCAGTCTTGACAAAACAAGAGTTGTAAAGTTGAACAACAGAACAAAGTTAAAAACATACACACTGTTCGGAGAGTGGAGGGGGTCTGCACTGGCTTGAAGCCTTTCAGTGAAAATCACTGCTGTCCCCGGTTTGTAAGCTGGTATTGGCAGTCACTGAATGCACCCTTTCTTTCAAAGGGAAGGAATGAAAGGAAGAGAGGAAGGAAGGAAGGAAGGAAGGAAAGAAGGAAGGAAGGAAGGAAGGAGACACGGCACGCAAACCTTGGTCATTCTGGCTTACATATGAAAGTGAAACAAAATGGCATCACCCAGCCAAAGGCCCAGCCCTGCCAGCCCCTGTCACCCAAGAACTCCCCTTTGCTTATTCAGTGTGGCTCCCTCAACACCTACTCCCTTGCCTCTGCATATGAAAAAAAAAAAATGAGGCAGTAAAAGTGTCAGCCTGCTTTTGTCAGGAATAGCCAGTAAAAAATAATTGGAGGCGACTTAATACAGCCCATGCACAACAGTCGTGAGATAATTGATCCTTAATACGCCGCTCCCGAGTCTCCACATGCCAGGAAGACTCTGACTGTGTGGAGAAGTTACGGGATGGCTTATTCAATAGAGGGGCTAAACAGAACTCAAGCTTCCAAGGCTCTCCCAGCAACCTGCAGATCTCATCCCACACTGCCCCCAGAACCCACAGCGTCCTGTGCAGCAGCTACTGCCCTAAGCCGGTGGCTTTTCCCTCCAATCTTCCTTCATGCCATTTCCCTTCCTTCCTCCAAGGAGCTGGCATCGTAACGCCAGGCCAACAACAAGAACCACCGTGCATGGCTCGAGAATGAATACAGTATACCCAGTACCACATCTCCCCAGAGTATATTATCCCACTTAGAAAATACTGTGATTGGCATGGGGCAGCGGGTAGTTTTGAGTTGGAGGGTTATTTTCGAGTAATTGCCAGCCTTGAAATTTTAGTTTGTCAATCAGACAGTCCTTTTAAACCTATGAATGTATCCCTTTCCAGTGGTAGGGCAATTAAAGGAGAAGTGAGCAGATGACAAACCCTCATAGGCCTTTTTTCTTGTCATAGAATTGTTGTTAAAGGATTCACTGCCATGTCTGGGGAGGAGGGAACCTCACGGCATTTTACGTTCAGTAAAAATGTCTGAAACCATTTTTCAAACATTTTGAGGTTTGGCACAGGCCTGAAATCCATCTTGCCAAGCACTTTCCCCCTTAATTTTTAAACCCATGTGTCTTTCAAGGGGAATTTAATCCGTATGTTTCTAATTCATTTACACTTAACTCATCAGAATGGTGCTTTGTAAGAACTATTTGATGTGTGGAGTCCTATGGGTGTCTCTCCCTCTGTTATAAGTCTGAAAGGCCTTCTTTCTGAGAACCAGAAGACGGGATTTCCCAGCTGTAAGCCAAATGATTGGAGCCGTGCTCAGGATCAACACCGAAATCAGAGGCAAGAAAATAGCTAACACAATGACGTAAACAGCCAGCCTTCCACGCCCGCCTGCTCCTCCATCCAGGAAGGACTCAGACTCATTCCCTCCGTCCACAGGCCCCATGCACAAGCTAAGAACAAAGCATGATGCTTCAGCAGGAAAGAACATCGTTCAGCGGCAAAAATTCTTTTTGATTCTAGGGCTATCGGGGCAATTTGGAGTCCCACCTCCAAATCAGCAGAAATCAGACCTGTTGCATCTTGTTCCATAAAAGTATTGCCAGGGAATAACCCATCAAATGTTAGAACCAGGAAGGACTGAGCAAAAGTTCTTCTGGCCAGGCAATGTTTGTCTGGGTTGTGTCTCATGGACGACCTCTGAGGGGTGGTAGTGGGGTAAGCTGCAGGGCTATGGACCGACTGGGGCTCTGTTTCCCTGGCTAGACTCTCACAAAGGTGGATTTCAAAGTTCTTTAAGGGTAAACTTAGTTTGAAGGCAAATGCCATCATTTTGTAAGAGGCTACAGATGTCCAGGTAAGGAATCTTGGAGTCAGGGCACAGGTGGGGATTCAGCCCAGGATCCCTGACCCTCACTATGAAGCACCATAAGAGTTCCACTCTGTCAGTGTTTTTCAAAGCCTGAGTGTAACGCCACAGCAGGCAAATAGGGAGAAATTGGTAAAACCAGTACAATCTGATATCAGCCTTTTAGCCAGAAAGAGGTATACCCACGAAATCTTATATTCAGTCAGGGGTACTATTCCACAAAGAGCAATCATAGTGCATGGATGTATGTATATATGTATGCATGCATGAACGCATGTATGTGTGAACACAGTCATTTCATTACATAGTCACAGAATTGGTCTCAGGAGACACCAAAATGCACAGTTGCTCAAAACACTGTGGTAGCCATGTGTAACCTACTCGCACGATCCCATTTTACGTGAAATCATCTCTAGATGACTCATGCTGCCTAATTTGGTGGAAATGCTGTGTAAATAGTCATGGTGCTGTATTGTTTAGGGAACAGTGGCAAGAAGAAGAAGTCTGTACATGTTCCTTACACACTAATTATCCCCAAATACTTTCAGGCTGGAGATGGTGGAAGCCATGGATATAGTACCCACGGGTGCAAAATGCCAACTGTAAACTACAACACAAACATACACATATACACAGTATGTTGGGCTGGGTAGAAAACAAGTTTCTTGTTGCTGCTGCATATAATTTTTTTTTAAGGTTCAAAACCACTTAAAACCACACAAAAAACACATTTTTTTTTTTTTTAATGACAGTTCTGCCCATGTCACTACTAACTGGTGGCACGATCCTTTTCATGTGAGCATGGACCCTATGGTACATGGGCCTAGTCCACCATAGGAGGCTTCACCCAGAGTTTGGGGAAAAGAAGCAGGGTTGTGGCGGCAGGAGGTGGGGTCGGGGGACACATTGCTAGTTAGGAAAAGGAAGAGTCTGAGTAGGATTTGCAAGCCAGCATGACTTGCCATGTGCATTTTCCAAGCACTTAACCGTCTTTAATTAGTCAGAAACACCCTTCTGAGGTCAAGAGGCGGAGTAGCTCATCTCACACCAAGGAGCCATGGGGATTCATGGGGAGCTGAATCCCAGGCCGCTGGGTAATAGCTATGGGAAGGTGAATTGGGTTAACTGGCTGTGCCACATCTTACCATAAAGCATCATGACAAAGACACTGTCAGACATTGCAGGCAGCCTGAACCTAACAAATTAAAAGCTGCCTCTATGGCAAAGGATGAGAAGTCTTAAAAGCAACCGAGACTCAACCTCCTCCGGTCTGTTTCTATTGCTGTTATTGTTTGTCTTTTCAGAATTGGTAACGAAGTAACATGTCCTCTGTGGTCATGAAATGCAGGAATCTCTATGGGATTGCAGTGCAAAGCTTGACTGTTTGGGGATTGTGGTCTAAGCTGTTCCCTACATGGTGAGGCAGAGGGAGGAAGCAGTGTGACTGGAAGGTCCGAGGTCACATCCTGCAGGTGGGTGGGTGATAGTGCTGGGGACGCTTCCCGCTCAGAACTCATTGGACATCTACTCCATGCGGGTCAGGCTCACACAGGGCGGGCAGGAGAGGAGAGAAATAGGAAGACTGTCAGCTTATCCCATCCCATGTATGGCCTGGGACTTCTGGACTGAAGGACACCATGATCCACCCACTAACTAGACCCCCAATGATCCTATGGTGGGGTGCATAAAAGGAAGTTATTTTGTCTGCCTCTCCAAGGCTCAATTTCACACTTGGATGGTGGAGTCTTAAATAACCAGGGACCTGAATGGCCCTCAGCTTCTGGAAGCATGGCTTACCGCTGAGGCCCTGTGCATCTAAATCTTCGTTTCTCCCCCATCCCTCCATTCTCAGAAGATTAAAAAAAAAAAAAAAAAAAGACTGAGAAGCATTAGCAAAGGGACAGCAGCAGTGAGGCAGACAGCCTGGTGGGATAGAAGTGTGTACTGTCCTGCCTTACACCCTGGTCCAGGCCTGCTACAAGATCACCTTCTGACCTCAGACCGTTCTCTTCACATTTCTAAAAGATTTATTTATTTTGATTCATTATTTTTGTTAACGTCTATGTGTGTGTCTGCCAAGTGTGTGCAGGTTCCCTCAAGGGCCAGAAGAGAGTATCAGAGCCCCTAGAGCTGAAATCAACATGGTAAGTGTGAGCCGCCCAGGTTGGGTACTGGGAAGAGAACTCTGGTCTTCTGGGAGGAGTAAGTGCCCTTAACCACTGAGCCATCTCCCTACCCTCTCTCTTCACAATTTGGAGTGATCTCAATTTCTGATTCTGTGAAGCAAGTTGGTTGGACAGAAAGACTTCTATGAGTGCATTAGAATTATAGGATGATTTTTCTCTTGCTGAGGGGGTTCCAGATGGTGAGGGGAAATTTTAAATCAAACGTCGCGGCTTGTGACCTGTCCTCCCCGGAGCTTCCCCTTTGCCCTCAGAAGGAGGAAATGGCAGAAAGTAGCAATGTACGAGCAAAATCGGGAGTCAGAAAAGTCACGTGTCGGGAGGAGGCCTCAGCCTGTGTGAGGGTGGATGCTGTGAGAGCTACCCTAGAGGGGAAACAACGTAAAGCGAGAGCAATTTACGTCTAATACTAAATGAGCTTATCTTAATTGCTGCTATTATGATTAATTCCAGAGGAATTAAACGGGATCAGCTCTTTCTTACAAGGTGTTGTTGAGCTGACTGAAGCATTATTGTAAATAAGAAGGCCAAGAAGAGGTAGATGCAACAAAAGACTTCGTGCTGTATGGAAAAAAAAAAAAAAAGGAAAGACCTCTCCTTGACTGCAAAGGGTGAGGATACAAAAGCCTTGGCTTTTTTTTTTTTTTTTGAATTAAAACAAACTACTGTAAAATGCAACCTTAAACCTCATCTTCTGACCTTAAAGAAATGACCACCTAGTCTACAGCTCGCAAGACGGTCTTTCTCTTCACCTCCCTTCCTGCTCATGGTCTCAGTCATCTTCTATGACGAAGTTTACCCTCCTGAAAAGGAACACTGAATGACAATGTTTCTCTCTGCATTACTATTTATTTTTTGTTATCGTTGCTGTTGTTGTCGGGGGAGGGGCATTACAGGTGTATGTGTGTGTGCACATACATGTGAGTACAAGAATGGGGCACATGTGGTGGGCAGACAACATCTGGCGTCAGGTCTCATCTTCCATCTGTAGAGGCAGGTTCTCTTTATTGTTTAGCTGCCTGCCCTAGAGCTTTCAGGCATTCCCCTGTCTCTACTTCTCATCTTGTCACAGAAGCACTAGAATTACAGACAGCTTATGCTACTGTATCTGGCTGTATATGGGTTCTGGGGGATTCAAGCTCAGGTCCTCATGTTCTACCCACGGAACCATCTTCCTAGTTTTAGAGAGTCGATCTTACAGGTGAAGCAACTGAACCTAGCAAAGCATCAGTGGATTGTGAAAAATTATAGTGCTAGCAAATGGCAGAGCCAGATTTGAACCCAGATTTCCCCGACTCTAACAGCACTCCCGAGGCGGAATTACACTGGACCATATTAATGAGCAATGAGGTTCCACCTTTGCCAATAAGCTTGTCCCCTGCTCCTTCCTCTAACAGGGATGCAGGCCCTGTGGAGGGCACAGGGCACAGTCAAGTGGGCAAATAGGCCCCGCGGGCAACTAAAGGGCCAGCTGGCCATCCCAGCCCATGGGGACAGCTCCACACGATTTCAATTCTTTAGAACTTCAAGGCTCCTAGTGACTCACGTGTGCATGCAGGATATCACAGCGCAGCCTCTTAGGACCACTTTCCCATTCCAGTGGATGCACAACTGACAGATTGCTTGATAGCTTTTGTAGACTGTACTATTGTGGGAGGGAGGAATCATTCAGTTCATTTCAGTCATTCAGATGGAAAAGTAAAGAATGATGAGGAATTTGAGGCATCACATGGAGAGACAGCAAAGTATCCAGATGGGTCGTGGTTACTATCTATCATCCTGTTTCTGGGATGATGGCAAACTATTGATTACTTCTTCCTGGGTGCTGCATTGCCGTATTGATCATTAATAAGCTCTCCTGCAAGTTCAGGAAGGAAAGATGTATGGCCTTGTTACGACGTGTCTATGTACTGTGTGGTAGACTCTAAGCCAAGTCAATTTCAGTGTTCAAGAGTATAATTTAAGGAATGGCTTCCGATGTAACCAACACCCATGAAACACAGCCCTCTGGAAGCCCCCAAAGCAGCAGACACTTCAACTAGGATAATGGTGTGTGTTGAGAAAACAATCACAAACTGAAATCTGGGCCAGGATTTGGATTTCCAATGCTGCCCAATTCCTCCCTCCTAGTGGGTATTCCCCTGCTCTGTGCCTCCCAGCCAGGGAGCTAAATAAGCAGTTTTCTGCAACCCAAAGCAAGTCCCCTTGTAAGTTCTAAGGACCCTGAGAACCAACAAGAAATGAGCAGAAGAAAACTCCACTTTCATCTCCAGCGGCTGCAGTTGTAAGTACAGGTCCAGATTCTGCCCACCCTGTTTGCTTCCAGGCACATGACAAGACTCATTCTCAACACTAATTTCTGCCCCTTAACCCCGACCTGACCCATATGTAAAGTCTATTAATATTGATTGAGTGATTGATTGCAGTGTTGGGGATCAAATCCAGTGCCTCATGCATGCTAAGCTTGCAATTCATATCACTAAGCAGTACCTGCAGCCCCCTAGTGAATGTCAATAATGTTTTCATCACTCAGGCAAAGGCAGCGTCATCCAGCTGCAAGTGCACATCTCTCACTGGTGTGACTGCACACATGAACTTTTAGTCCCACTGGGAATTGAATCTAGTTCACGGGTTTTTTTTGTTTGTTTTTTGTTTGTTTGTTTTTGAGACAAGTTTCTCTGTGTAGGCCTAGGTGTCCTGGAACTTGCTCTGCAGACCAGGCTGGCCTCAAACTCATAAAGATCTGCCTGCCTCTGCTTCCCGAGTGCTGAGATGAAAGGCGTGCTCCGACACTGGTTCACGTCAGTTTCTTATTCTCAAAGCCCCAATTGTGCATGACTAAGATACCTGGGTCCCTTCCCCAAACTGCATGGCCTGCCACACCCCTTTCACCCAGGCCAGGAAAAGCTAGCAAGTTGTATGGGGCTAGTCCTTGCCTCATTTTTCACCAGCATCCTGCCTTTACTGCTCTGCTGCTGGTGCCTGGTACCTGCTCTGTGTGATGGGTTTGTGCATTTGTGAGTTTGTAGTCTCAACTGAGAAGAGAACTATGACTCCCCATACATGGGGGAACTGGGGGAATGCCCCTCAGCTTAGATGCTTAGTTCCTGGAACAAAAAGAAGGAAGATGTCATAAGAGAAAGTCTGGGGAAAGAAGAACTCCTGGGAAGAAGATTCAGCCTAGAGTCTGGAAATAGCAGCCACAGCAGTGACCAGTGCCCTCAGGAGGTGTCTACCCCATGACAGTCGCTGGTATGTTGTTGTGAATTCACTAACAGCTGGGGGCCCTCTCCCCAGGCCCACAGGGGTCTGGTTCTGTGCATTTTACAGAGGAGAGAGGTCAGATGGTACAGAGGTTCAGTGACTTTCCAAAGTCACACAGGTGGTAGGTAGAGCAGCGATCTGAGCCCAGGCTTCTAGAATCCCAAAGGCCACACTCTGCAAGAGATTCCACAGAACCAGGATGTGACACCTCCCCAATTCCATCCCCTTCCTTCTTGTCATAGGTGAGAGGGAGCGACAGTGTTTGGCTGTAGGCTTGGCATTGATCTGTTCTGTGTCTCTTTTCTGGTGTTCCCACAGCCCTGTCTTCTTCCCTTCTGGCATAAAAACATGGCCCAGGGTCCCCTGTGGAAGCCAGTGTCCACTGAGGCCAAGCTCCAAATGAATGGTGAACAAGTACGACACCAGCGGCCTCCCTTCAATGGCTGCCTGACAGTGTTCACGGACAGGCACCACCCTGGGACCTCTTTCCCACCAAGTGACTTGTCATGATTGGTGGTGGGTGTTTTTCAGGAATCGCATGTGAGCCCTGGACTAGAACACCTGACCCTCTGCTTTGACATGGAAAAACATTTATGCAGACCAGTGCAAGCCAGTCTGGGGAGATCGCTTGCAGACCTGGACTGGACTGGACTCTATACCATCATTTTCTAAGATGTTGCTATTAGGAGAAATAAGGTAAAGGTATAATGGTGTCTCTGACGTGAATTCTTTAACTCATGTGAATCAACAATTACCCAAGCAAAGTTAAAAAATAGCAATCAAACACCCCTGTACTCCAAAAATCCTAAAACAGCTATCCAACAATGACAGAAGTGATATCTAGTGTCACAGAGGGTGTAGTGGGCCAGGGACTCCTGTCTAGCTCTCTGTGGGTCACAAAATAAGGCATTTTTGACCACTGGTATATAGCTCACAGTAAGGTCAATAAGAACTCTGACTCTCAAAAAAGGCAAGTGTACCTTCTCTGTTCTCGAAGGGTCTCAGCACACCCCTGATGCCCCCTGAGCTATGCATGATGACTACAGACTAAGAACCTTCACTCTGGGTGAGTTCCCTCACAGGTAGGCATGTATGGTTATTCCCAATACGATGCTGACTCCACACACTCCTAGCATAGGCTTTATCATTGACCACCAGGATACCAGAGAGAGAGGTGTGTGTGGTGGGGGGAGAATGTGAAAAGCCTGCTACTTGGAATTTGCCTGGAATAGAAGTCTTGTTCAGGAAAACTATGGGACAAATTCAAGCATTTAGGACTTTTTCATGACCTTTAAAAGTTTAGCTTTAAATTTCATTTAAAAACGGCACTCACTCAAGTGCTCAGCCACCGAGCATTTGTCAAGCATACATATATCCTTAGCACTGAAACAAACAACAAGATCCGACACAGAGTATCTCTTGAACTTGTGTGAACTTGAACTTGTATGAAAATGATGCCATGCATCCAGCGGAGATGCAGACTTTGGAAGAATCTGCTTCTTGTAAATAGCATTCTTCCCCATGCAAGCAAGGGTGGTCCCACACTCGCTCTTCACCCCAGTTTATGTATATGGGGGATGTGTGCAGCCTAGCCGAAACAGTTGTGGGACAAGGAGCTTCTCCCTTGCCTCTTGTGCCACTCTTTGACAGACAAACCTAGTTAATTACGTCACAAAGAAGGCTCTTCATGGGTAGTGCTAGGAAACTACAGATGGCGTCACGTAAGGAATCTTCATTCCAAAAAGTGGAGCTGAAAATAAAGCAACTTTCCAAGCAGGCAGAGGCAAGCCCCTCTTTACCCTTCTCCATTCATTTCTTCAGGAACTCTAATGCCAGCTGAGTGTAAAATGTATCTTTCTCTGAAAAGCTATGCCCATGCCTTTCAGCATACATCATTATTGTATATATGTATGTATATATATGTATACATATATTGCATATATGCATATACATATATATGTATACATACATATATGCAATATATACATATATATATATATATACACATATATATGATACATACAAAGCAATTGCACCTTCTCTATTGCTGGGAAACTGAGAGAAGAGACTTCAGTGATGGTGAAAGGTAGGCTTCACGTGTGCAGGCGGAGGGGCTTAGCTCCATCACTCACATTTAAAATACAGGCTTGCTGTACCCAACAAGGCAAGCTCAGGATAGATTCTGACCCCTCCCCCTTTCTCCAGAAAGCACTTCTCTAGCCTCCGTTCCCCTTTCACCTCTGGCCAGAAAGCAGGGAGTGGAAAGACCGATAGCATGTCATGATTAATTTCGCACAAAATATGCAAACACCTTGCAGGGATGGACCCCTTGCCTCTGTTCACATTGATCTGCCTGATAAACCAGGTTAAATAAGCCAGGAGAAGGGCAGAGGCCCCACAGGGTGAGCTGGGCTTTCTCTCTCCTTTTAGGAGCTTTTATTGCACATACAATACCAAATCCACATATCGTACAAAAAGGTAGCGATGATTTTCAACACAGAAGTCTCTATTTCCCTGTCTCTGAGAGCATCAGAAACTGAATCCTTCCTCCTAACTATGTATTAGTGTCAATCCATTACTCTACTATTAACTTGTTTCTAAAACAAATCAATCAAGGTTTTTTTTAATCACCACTCCCACAACTCCCAGGATATGAAATTAAGAAGACGACAGCCCTAGATCACGTCCGGCGCCACGTGGAACAATTGTAACAGAAGTTAAAATTCTGAAGCAAATGCACACTCACTCCTAACTGTAGCAGAATGACAGTGGGAGACTGCTGCTGCTTTTGAGCGTCATCAGATACTACTTGAAAGTGTATCAGTAAATCCTCAACAAACAGAACACCACAACCATGAACTCTCTCCTCAGCACCACACAGACTAGTGTCCCAATCATTTACAATTCACCGGCTATACTCAGAAATCCCTCCCAACCCCACCCACCACCACCCCATCACTGAGACCTTTTATGAAAAGACAACCGTTTTCTTTGGGGGGGGGGTGCAGAGAGAGAGAGAGAGAGAGAGAGAGAGAGAGAGAGAGAGAGAGAGAGAGAGAGAGAGAATCTGGTGGAGGAAAATAATATACAGCTGTAATAATACCGTGTTTTTAAAATACCATACTATAGTTTTACTTTTAATAATAAAAGATAAAAAAGGGGTGTCTGTGAATAATTAGAGGTTGCAGTCTGAAGCCAGTTAAAGTCACTGCAATCGATAATAAACTGAAAACCCCCTGAGAGCAGGTAAATGCTTTGCAACACTGACCCCCTCTCACGTTACTTAACTACCCTGTGGTTCTTGCATTACATCACCATTCCAGCGATTGGTCCCTGCGTTTTAACTCTCTCCCTGTCTCCTCCGATTAGGAGCAACACAGCAGCGAAGAAACTTCTCCGGAGTTTGCTCTCTCTCGATTTGCCTTTTTATTTGTGGCTTTTTTTTTTTGCTCCTGCGGCTTCGGTGGGGTTGACTGATTTCCCCCCTCTAGCCCGGCCTCTAAACTCATTCAGGTCTCTGTACTAGGAAAAAAAAAACTCTGATCAAAGTGAAAAGAAATGCCTCTTCAAGGCGAGAAGAGGAGCCGAGGGGCTGGGGAAAGGGGGAAGACGGGAAACAAAGAGGGCAGAAAAGCGAGAAAGGGGAGAGAAAGGAGGAAGACTCCACACAGAAAGAAGTAGGGGCCCCCAAAGTCTCTAAAATCAAGAAACAGAAAATAAAATTACAAACCAACCTCATGGACATCACTGAGGCTGAATTCCCTCCTGAGGTGCAGAACATGAGAGCTGTGGAATGAGTGTGTGTAGAATTTGAGCCAAAGCTTAACTAGCTTGAGTGAGTCATATCCTTCCCATTTGATTCCAGGCCAAGCGATGATGTAATGCGCTGGCCCTTCTTTAGCGCCCTGCTCTGGCTCTCTCCCTCTGGCTCCTCTGCTCGCTCTCTTTCTCCTGGGCTCGCCCTCCTCCCCCTTCTCCTTTTTAGCTCAGTGCTGGTGAAGTCACCATTTAAATCTGGCAGAACTGAAGCAAAAACTTCAATGTAACCAAAACAGCCCCAGGCCCGGTTCCAGGCTCTGGGCCTTCGTGGTGCAATCGCCCTTAGAAACCGGTAAACAGAATAGGAAACAGTGCTGTCCGGGATGGCCTGCCTACAGCTGCCATAGGAGCTCAGAGAGGGACCCCCGGGGGTCTGCAGCCAGGGGGAGCGGCGTTGTTCTGCTAGAAATAAATAAATAATTAATAAATAAAGCAGGCTGGGTCTGGAAAGCGCCCTGAGTTTGGAGCTAGGGTAATAACAATGAAGAATTAAGAACACCAATACCAGAGAGGGGACAGGTTGAAGGACCAAGAATCAAAAGCCAACTCTGGTTACCAAGCAAAGGGCTTCAGCTCAGAACCAGGTGACAGGGTTTCCACTGTCTGTGGACAGCTTTTTCCTGGAGCTACATGGTATTTTCTGCTGCAGAATGCCATCCCCCTACTCCACCTGCCCACCTTTGAGTTCTCATATCTGACCTCCCTGTCAGCAAGGGCAAAACCACTTCTGGTACAAACACGTGCCTGTGTCTGGAGCCATCAAGGACTGTGAAATCGAAGTCATTTCTCCCTCCACAGGCCACTCTGGTTCTTTAACGTGCTAAGAGAAAAGGACCTCTGCAGCCAAGTGGAAACCTTGTCTTTCTGAGGTTAGCTCTCCGCTCTCAGGGAACTATCCAAAGAGAGGATAGGAAAATGATGTGGCCCCTTCAGAACAAAAGACAAGCATCCTATTCATCACCTTGCTGCAGGGATGGGATGAGCGTCTGGTGGAGTTGTGTGTTTAAAGAGTATACAGGGAAAGAAAACTCTCTCTCTCTCTCTCTCTCTCTCTCTCTCTCTCTCTCTCTCTCTCTAATTACAGAGGGAAGAAAACAGCCTGGGAATGGTGGAGAAACCAAATGTTATCTTCACAACTGATAGCAAAACCCTTCTAATTGCTGAATTCTGCCCCTACATCAACTCCCCACACAGGGTACCCAGAAAAGTCCCAGCTCTGGGCACCTTTGTTAGCACAGCCTTCTTCGTCCATTTTTTCTATTTCCCATCACAACTTTGTGCCTCCTCAAAAAGAAAAAAAAAAAGAGTAATGTTTTTGAAAATGGGAAGCTCACTGGGAGTTGTTGTTTTTTTTTTAAAAAAAAAAAAAAAAACCACAAAAGCAGAAGAGAGGCATGAGGTTGCATTTTACCCCCAAACAGGATCACAGCTTTAACTCCAGTCTAGTGCCCTCGTCACGGTGTGCCAGTAAATCGGGAACGTGATAAAAACACGTCTCTTCACACGCCACAAAGCAGAGAGGAAACTTTAGTTCCGGGAAATCGCTTAGCTTACCAAAGGTACCTGCTGTGGAGGGTCCAGACCTGTCCATCTGGATCCGTTGGACCTTAACTCAGCTTCAGGGACTATCACTGCACTCAGGATGAAGAACAAAATAGCAAGATTCGCCCCACACTTCTGTGACCCCGGGGCTGGGGCCTGAAGGAGCCTTCACTGGCAAGCTGCCCTCTGTCATGACATCCTCAATTGATGCTGAGGCCACCGTGGCTCTCGGTGACACCTTTATCAAGGCAGGCAGCTCTGAATTAGAGGTGATCAGCCATAATTACAGCTGGCGCCACTGAAGCCCGTGCCCTGACAGCGGCAAATGTGGTTGTTACAGTTTGGTCCACCGTGTCAGTGGCCTGTATAACTCACTTACGTCTCACTGACCAAGCAGCCATTGATTTTTCTTCTACTGCAGGGAATAAATAAAACAAAATTTTCAACAGCTCTTACAAGCTATAATTCCAAGTCAGCTTGGCAAAATTTTGTATAAATGACTTTCACCTTTTTAGAAGAGACTTACATTTTTTCTATTTCACCCCCTCCTACCCCCAATATTGTTCCTTGTCTTAGTTTCCATACTTAATGTTTTGGTGTTATTATTTTGGGCATGTCGAAATAGCTATGGGGCGGGGTTTTCCAAACTGATGTTTTCCTATACACTCAATATGCTGTGCCTCGGGTTGTTTCATCCCACATCATAGGGACTGGATTAAGCTGTTGAGTGAAGGGCCTCTGCTGTGTTTGTGTGAAATAGGCATAAAGATTTCACCCAGAGAACCTCCCTGGGCTTTCCCTGGAAAGCTGCAGAGATGACAGCTTTGGCCAAAGCCTGACCAAGACCTCTGCTGAGGGCCTCAGGTATCACTGTTCTTTCTAGGACGAGGCTGGCCCGAGGAGTCCAGAGTAGGCAAGTGAACCTCAGATCCCAGAGTCACATTTCCAGGGATTTCAGTATTTCCAGAACTCATCCATACTCCAAGGACCCAGAAATGCCTACTAGACCTGATCAGGAATGAGGCATCAGGGTCCCACTGTCCCAGAGCCCAAAAGTCCCAATACAGCTTCTTCAGAATACTGCTTCTTTCGAGTGCTGGACTGAGTTGAGACCAATTGCAGAGCTCAAAGAGGTCTGAAGGTTTAATCTGATGTACGCTTTCTGGTTGAAGTATGTCTTCCCTTCTGCTGCTTCTGGGAATGGCTGCTAGGCATCTCCCACTGGAAAAGAAACCCTGACTTCCGTCCTATGAGCAGCTAACGGGAGAGACTATGCTAATCCCCACAGGAAATTCCCCTCCAGACCTCCGTTTTCACCCATGATGCCCCCCTGGCCCCACTCTAGTTCCTCCATGTTCAGGCTTCTTCTATGGAGAGCATGCTTTTAGGTGGGAACTGGTACAGGACAGTCATCCTGGTGGGAACCTTCACTGAAGTAGCCCTGGCCAGCGGGCTAGGCCCTCAAACTAGCTAGCTCAGTCAGAATTCCTTCCAACACCCTCCTCTGCAGGACTGACATCCTTGAGGAGAGGGTGGCGGGTACCGGGTACCATGCAGCTGTTCCATGTAACTCACTCAGACTCCCAGCTCCTGATGACACGTTCGGCTCCAAAGAAGAGGAAACCTCTGAGATTTGAGCCCCTTTGGATTCTTTCCAAAACACCCTGCTCTAAAAGGCACAACAGGACTTGCAGGAGCTGAAAGGCCCAACAGCCAAGGAGAGGAAGCTTTCTGTACTGGTGAATTCCTGAGCTCCATTACATTATGGAAGACACAGACAGCAATGTAAGAAATAAGGACCCTTCCTAGAGAGAGCTGGCATTTTTTTGTTTTGTTTTTTTTCTTTTAAGCTTCATCTATTCCCCTCAAAGAAAAGCATGCCATCTTCTCCCAGACATTGTTTTTAAAATTTAACCCATGATTCCTCCAGCCCGTGGGGAATTTGAGAGGCCAGATAATTTCAGAGTTAAATAAGCTGTAATGACTATCACATGTAATCAGTCATAAACCTAGTATTAAAAATTATTCCCCCAAATGTGGCATCTCTTCCTTTTTTAATTTACAATAACCATCCAGGTGGTTTTCCAAGGACCCCTTTGCAAATTGCTTCCAGCGAACCTTCCGGTCACAGACCACTGCACACCCACATGGTGTCACTCAGCATTCCTTTCAACTTGGGTGTCCCGTGTTTTCACAGTGGACAGAGGTTGAGGGGTGTCTGCGGCATGTATCCTAAACCATGTGCAAACAGGACTAGCAGGCTTAGATCACTGGGCCTCCTAATACCAACCCTAGGCTCACCCAGGAGAAAGTTAGGCCTTGAGTGATTTGTCCTTGGTGACTCTTATCTGGTACCTAGTGCAGCTCCTATAGCCTGGCACCAAGTACCCTCAGGCAACTCACTGGCCATTCTTTCATCAAATGCCATGTGCAATGTCCTGAAGAGGCAATGCTGAATGAAAGGTCATGACCATCTAATGACAGGAAACTTTAGGGGTAGGTAGGTACTAGGAGGTTATATGAGACCTTTGATAGTCCTAAAATATCACCACTGAATTTGACTACATGTTTCCCTCAATTTTTACTTCACTCTTCAAATATAGATACCACCATATCACTTGAAGCTGTCATATAGTCTGAAAGGCATGGGGCCTGAAGCATGATCCTAATTAGTCTTAACAATAAAAACCCGGAGTCAGATATCAAGAGGGTGAAAGCTGAAAGATGAGAGAAGCAGAACAGCAGCCACTAGAGACTTCTTACCTCTACGAATCCTCACACAGAATAGGGGGCTGAGATCCTGTCACCACCTGCCTTATATTCCTGTCTCCACATCCCAAGTGCTGGGATTAAAGGTGTGTACCACTGCTGCCAGGCTCTATTTCTTTTTAAAATGGTTCATTTTCATTAGCCCAGGGTGGCCTTGAACCCCTGATCTTCTTGTTTCTTCCTCCCAAGTGCTGGGATGAAAGATGTGTGCGACCACAGCCTGGTCTCTATGGCTAACTAGTGGCTAGATCCACCCTCTGATGTCCAGGCAAGCTTTATTTGTCAGAACACAAACAAAAGATCACACAACAGTGGCTGCCACTGGATATCTGTTGAGCAGACAAATGAATACACTTGTCAGTTCAGGGATTATCTGGACCATGCTTGTCTTACTGGACACGAGGACCATTTTTGGCATCCTGATTTAGAAACAAGTCAGGTCCAGAGAGCACCTTCCCATGTCCTTCTCAAAAGCCGTTTGCTTCTACTTTCTTACAGGTCTTTCTTTTTGCAACCGAGGCCTTAGCAGGTATTTGGCTCGTGAGGAATAAGTCCCCAAGAAATTTGACTGAATCCCAACCAGTCACTGAACAGGCTGCCTAGTGCTCCCTGGACCTTCTCTTCCCTAGAAGATTCTGCTTCTGCTACCCTTTCCTCTCTCACTGTCATTATTTTTTGGTTGGTTTTTTTTTTGTTGTTATTTTGTTTTGTTTTTAAATTCCTTAGGGCCTAGAAGGCCTGGGATGGCAAGAAAACTCCAGGGAGGCTGCAGGCTGGCCTTCCTCCTCCCTGCTCTGCACTTCCTCCTCAGAGGCCTTCAGGTTCCCCTGACCCCATTCCTGAATCCACAGGTAGATGTGGAAGATGAACAGTGGGGTTTTACAAGGAGCAGCTGAAACAAGACCATGTCTGCCCATTTCCCATATGACATCTCCAGTGAATTGAAAATTAAGGCGAGAAGACCCAGAGAAGCCCCTTCTGGTGCTCTTCATATAGCTTCGGAGGTACCCCAAGGAAAAATAGACTGATACTAGGACCCACTCATGCCAAAATGAGTGGTTGTGTCTCTGTAACCCAGGGGAGGGGCTTAGAAGGGGCAAAGAAACAGTAAGGATGCCACAAGATGGATGAAACAGATGACATAACCATGCTTTTGTTGAGAGATTTTAGAGGATCAGAGCCCAGTGAAGTTGTTAGCCTACACTGCACCCATATCTTCATGCCAGCAGGAGTCAGGGCATGGGCCAGTAGTGGACCAGAAGTGGCTCAGAGAAATTAATCCCAGGCATGGGATAAAGCGGGCAAAGGAAGCCTTTGTGGCTCAGTTGGGTATCTCCATGAAGGGAGATGATCTACCAGATGTCCACTTTCCACTCAGATCCAGTGCAGGGACTGAGTTAGCGAGGCAGAAGCACATGAGCAGGTTATAAAAGTCAAGAAGACACTTACTCCAGGGACAGACAGACAGACTACTGAGAGGCATAGGCAGGATACCAAGCTGCCGGTTCTTGCTGTCTCCCATGAGTCTAGGCCCATGCTAAAAGTAAAGCTGTCCAAATGCTCATGAACACTGGTAATGCTCAGCAAAGTCACAGTGCTCTGCTGAAGAGAAGGAGCCATACCTGCCACAGTCTGGACATTTCCATAGGCACGTTATTTTCTATTAGTGTCTCCCTTTTGTCAACTCCACAATCTTTAGGCTCCCATCCATTTTCTTCTCACTATATTGTTCATGTGGAACATAATTATGGTCTTCTCTATTATGTCTAAAAATTGTAGAAGCAGTAATATTGCTTTGTTTGGTATCATCAGATGCATCTACAATACGGTCACTAACCACCTTGAGCTGAACATTGAATGAAAAGTAGTCTAATACGAAGACAGAGACGCGACCACAATCCTTTCCCCCACACTGCTCTGTATCAAGGCTATAGTTCCTTTCATCACCCAGGCACAGTTTGGGACAGGAAGTTTTGAGTCCAGAAGCTGTCACTGCTCCTGACCTGGCAAGGATGGTGGAGAATGCATGGAGACAGCCATCTCTTGCAAATGTCATGCTTGCGGTCAGAGAACTGTACAAAGAGGCCGGCTTGGCACAGAGTGGGAGAGGGAGAGAGGTTTGTTGTGTAACCTCAAAAAGTAGAAACGAGAGAGATGGTCTCCCTGGTCCCGAGGGTCTCACACTACTCACATGAACTTGGTCACCTCACTTCCATATATCTGAGTCTCATCAGGGCCACACTCTGACCCAACACTGCAGACTCCATACCTTCAGCTTGCCTGGTCCCACACCACTGTCTCCAAGGCAAACATGTGGCTACTAGAACTTGACCATCTTTGGCAGAGAAGTTTGTAAGGCAAATCAGCCAGTAGGGACTTGGAAAGTCAGTGAAAAGTAGCATATTATACACATTGTAAATTCTAAACATTAAGTTAGGCTCTTTATGAATCACCTTGCCCCTATGCTTCCAAATTCCTGGCCACCGCACATTGTAGTCATTCCTTGACACCAGTGAGGAGTTGGCTCCAGGATACCTGTGGGTACTGGAACCCAAGTACAGTCAAATCCTGTCTATAAATTGGCACAGCACTGGCATATAACCTATGCCCATCTACCCATATGCAGTAATGACTTGTCTGAATAAAAACCCTGAAGATATTTTCTGCTGGCTGTTTTTTTAATTGTTAAAACTGTTTACACACACACACACACACACACACACACACACACACACACACACACACACACACCACACACCCGGCTACAAAGGTAATGATAGATTTGAAGAGCTTTTGAGAACATTAAAAAATGCTAAGGAAGACTAAGCTATGGAAGTGTACTTGTGTTTCCATTCACTAGGAATCCAGCTGTGGGACTTTGTGCAGCTGATAACTGACCTCTCTTTGAAGGGAGCGGTGTCCCAGCACGGATTGACTAAGAGGGTTTCTGCAGGAAGACTTCTCCAACACTTCTGCCTGTGTGAATGGGAAGGTTCTTTTTTCTTGTTTTAAACCTCAATGCTTGGGCCTTCCAAACGAAATTATCTGTGTTTTGATTAACTGGGCCCCTGAGTTAAAATGTTGGTTTTGATAAGGGACAATAAATGAAAGAGAAACTGCTGAGATAATATTTTGGTTTCCAAATCCACTTCCACATTCTGCTGTCCTTCTCAGGCCCGTACATGACTGTGGTTTCTTTATTTACACCAGAATCCTGGAGGGAAAGGTGCACTTAATCCTGCCTTACAATGAGCTTTGCCTCTGAGCTCTGAGCAAACGATTGCAATGCCTCTTTCGTGTTCCAGTCTTTCCAAAAGCATAGTACAACATGATTAATAAATGCTTTGCTTTGTCCTACGAGGGGGAAGACAGACTGGTTATGATGTCCAAGAGGGTTCGTACAAAAAAATCCCAAACTTCTCTTTCTTCACAAAGTGGAGCATTCTTCTGGCATTAATAGAAATAGGAAGGAAATTGAAACTAAGGTACCATCTGCATTTATCCAAGTACACATTCTCTGATATTTCCTTTTTAAAAAATGTTTTTAGTCTTTGGAAGTTCCATACATTTATACAAAGTTCATTGATGACACCCATCCACAGCTATCCTCCTCTGACTCCTCCTAGCTCTCCCCACTTAGCTTCCCTCCCAGCTTTATGTCCTCTTAAAAAATAATCTCAGCGACTCTCAGACTCTGTGTGCTTGAAAAGGTCTGGCTACAGAATCAAAATGAAGATTTCCAGGTGTACTCTTAGGTATTGTGTAAGTAATTGTGGATGTCAAAGAATGTGTACTTTAAAAGTATTTTGAAAACTCCCAGCTATTTTGATGATGGCTTTTTTATACGCTAAATTATGAGAAAGACTAAATTCTAGATGGCCATCTCAGGACGGCCATCCTATGAGCACAGAAACTATAAATAAATGCTAGCCAGGTGTGGTATCCTGTGCCTGTACTCTCCGGTACTCAGGAGGCTGAGGCAAGGATTGCTTAAGCCAGGTAGTTCAAGACTAGCCTGAGCAATCAACATATAGTAAGAACTTATCTCAAACAAAACAACAACAACAACAACAACCAACAACTTTGTTTTAAAATAAAATAAATAGGGGCTAAATATATAGGTCAGTTGTAGAGCACTTTCTCAGTATTCTTGAGACCTTGGCTTACTTCCCAATACTATGGGTGGGCGGGCAGGGGGAGTAAATAAATAAAATGAACAAAAGAAAATAAATATTATATGTGCAATTTCTCTGCTGCTTGTCCTCTAAAGAAGTCGGGATTGCTCTCTACTTTCTACTTCTTAATGTAAAAAGAATATAGTGATCAGTCTGCAAATGACCAAACCTCTAAGGACTGAGTGTCATGTTGCTTCCAAAACAGGATGCCTACGGTGGATAGAAAGAAAACATACATGTTCACAGCAACATGACACCCATCTGCATGGTTTGTGGAATTGTGGTCTCCAGGACCCCTGATAAGATTGGCGTTTCCTGACCGGTGGCTAATTTTGCAAGGCAGTCCCCCTTCTGTTTACTTTCAATGCCTCCAGATGTTTATTTTGCAATGTTTCTCCTCTCCTAATGTGATAGTCACAATGAGGTTGGGGGTGGGGAGGCGGGCTATTGGTGTGAGGACTCTTTCATGGTCCTAGTCCACTATACCTTCAACATAAGATGGTTATTTTCTTGAAATTTAGTTGAGCATCAAGGATGGTTATGGTTCTGGATCCTCATGAATGCTGCACTGTCCGACACAGGGTTCTTGTCTTTAGGGTCCTTTATCCACTATTTGCCCTAAAGGCTATTCAAAGCATGTTTTAGAAGCCTTTCATTCCTAGCCTTGTCAAGTGCCATAGCACTTAAGAGGAGAAAATGCCTAGCTATCCACATCTAAAAATTGAGAGTGACTGATGAAGGGGAATAGGGTCACAACCTGTGAGTCATCAAGGGCTCCATCTGCTGAGAAGCGAGACTGAAGTGTCTGAATTACAATGATCTACCTTGTGAAGTTTCGGTTTGACCAACTCTGTGTCATACTGATCTTGTCATGGGACCACAGAAACAGCTATTAAAATGGATATCACTATATAAGCCCAGGGAACAGACACGCAGGAAACCTTGGTAGATGCTGAATGCCTAGGAAGAGGAATGAATAACAATAACAACACAATGACTTATGCACAGGGATGGTAGATAAGCAGGAGGTATCTAGAGACAGCATTAGTTGACTATGGTGTTCTGGAACATAAAGGACAGAACACCTGACAGATAAACATTCTTACAAAAGCAAGAGACCTTGGACACATTTCTTGTTATTATGTAAATTTATTTGTTTGTTGAGACATGGCCTTGCTATGTCTCCCAAGATGGCCTCCAATTCAAGATCCTCTTGCCTCAGCCTCTAAAGAGTCAGGATGACTGGCATGTGTCAGCACAAGCAGCAGTTGATTAAGCTTTTTTGTTTATGTTGTTACTTATGACCTCTCTAGCATGGGGCCACCAAGCCCCTTTCAACTCTGACAGGTGCTAAAACCATTACTATTCCTTTACTCAGAGAAGCATGCTGATAGAAGAGCCAGGGCCAAAGATTTGGAGAATGAAGAAATGTGGATCAGCATGAAGGACTCCAATCTGAGTTTTAGGGGAGCAATCATCTTTACAGATCTGGGTACTCTCAAAAATAAATACTAATTGCCTGCAAGTTGCTTTGGCCATTTGGTGGAGATGGGGGTATCCTGGGACTTGACTTCCTATAGCAAACCCGAGCCTCTCCCTTTTCAAATACAAGTTGCCACTGTGTATGGGTACCTTATCCCAAGCTGCACAATATCCCTGAGTCACAGCTGCTTCCGGGTGACAGAAGCTGAAGGTCAGGTAGCTTTGAGCCTAGCAGGTCCCTGAACTCACTCTGGGTTGCTACATGCTAATTCCTCAGTTTCTGTTACATTAACAGAGGCCTGTGGTGCTATCTGATAGCCCTTGGCTTGGCAAACCTCAGCAAAATCCAGATCCTTCTGTTTCTCCGTCCTTCTCCCCTTTCATTCCACTTACCAACACCTTTTTCTTAGCTGACTTCAAGTCACCTCACAAAAGGTTTAGCTGATAAAGGTGAATTTGTCCTACTATATGTGTTATGAACTCAAGAAAACCCAAGACAGATGGTCATGTGATGATATTTGAGGCACCAGGACAGGAGATGCTGGTGTGAGTGTGTGTGTGTGTGTGTGTGTGTATGTGTTTTGTGTGTGTGTGTTTGTGTGTGTATGGGTGTATGTTTTATGTGTGTGTTTTTTGTGTTTATGTGTATGTCTTTTGTATGTGTGTATGTTGTATGTGTGTATGTTGTGTGTGTGTGTGTGTGTGTGTGTGTGTGTGTGTGTGTGTGTGTGTGTGTGTAGGGTATTTTGGTACAAGGATGATGCTGAGTTCTCAACCTAGGTTTCAGAAACACATAAGAAAACAAAACAAGGAAGATCTAGGAGTTCCAAAGGCACATATAATAGAGCATCCTTTTACACTGATCATTGCTACAAAGAAAATCAAATGAAAAGAGGAGATGGTGTGCTGGGAAAGGGCAACTACTTTAGATATGACATGCCAGGATGGATCTTCTCTGAAGATACCACAGTGTACCTGGAACTGCACGGTGAGAAGGAGCCGGGGAGGCCTAGTAGGGGCAGAGTGCAGAGAAAACAGCCTGGATAAACAGGCAGGAAGTGACAGGGTGTGATCTTGGAAGGAAAGAAGCCATGGACAGAAGGAAGGAAGGGAGAAAAGATAAGATGGTAGAGAAAGTTGGGGGCTTGCAGAGATAAGCCATTAGACAGTCAGAAGAGGCTGCTATCATCTGATTTTTAAAATATTCTTATTAATATTCATTATTTTTAAACTCTGTGTGTGTGTTGTGCAGGGATGCACATGTGAGGTGAGTTTAGGTGACTACACAGGCCAGAGGCACTAGATCCCCTTGGAGCTGAAGTTACAGGTAGTTGTAAGCTGCCATGTGGGTGGTGGGAACCAAACCAGGGTCCTTTTGGAAGAACAGCATGTGCTCTTAAGTGCTGACCTCTATCTCTCCAGTCTCCGGATTTTATCTGAAGGAAATCTCACTAACTATTGTGTCACAGAGAAAAAGTTTAAGCTTGGGGAACTATTGAGAGATTTTTGTAATAGTCTGAATGACCAGCAACGGAATCTTGTGATGGGCGGGGAGCAGAAAGCACACCCAGGCCAGAGTCAGACTGAACAGGGGCAGCAGAGCCAGCCAATGCTGTGAGTGAGGAAAAAGAGAAGCAAGAATGACTCTGTGCCGCCGTGACGTCACCCAGTGCGTAAATCCTGTCGCTAATGACTGCGAGGAGAAAGGTGTCATCACGGATGAGTCTGGAGGGTCGGGAGTTGTGCTGTGGGCATATTAAATTTGAGATGCCTATTAGACATACAGATGGAGAAGCCAGGAAGGCAGACAGCAGGAACAGCGCAGCAGCCAGGGCTGAAGCTATCCACTGGGAATCAATTCTGATGGACAGTCTATAACACGTAGACGGGCAGGGCTCAGGACTGAGTCATACAGCAGGCTCTTCCAGTAAGAGGAGGGCAGAGGATAAAGGGGGGGGGGGGCAATAAGGAAGGAGCCGGAAGAGAGTCCTGAGAGCCCTGAATGAGACTGGTCCTTTCAGAAAGTGTGATGGTGGCCAGAGACCAAGGATGCCCTGCCTGGGCCACAGGACTGGAGAGGTGGGAGAATCACCACTGTGGGGTCCTGTGGCTGTGGTCTACTGAAGAGAACGTTGAGAAGGAGCTCATTCTCTCTTTCCTTCTACCATTGTGCCCCTTTCCCCTAGGCCTGAAAATACTGGGGAGGAAACTCCCATAGTGCAGAAAATGTGAAGAGTTTTGACAGGCAAGCAATGAAAGATAGGACGTTTTAAACCACATTCTACCCAGGAGAGGCCCCAATGTCTCGGCCCCCTTTCTGCCTTCTAGTTGTCATTCAGAGGAGGTTAAAATACAGCCCCAGCACCTCCACAGAGATATGTGGTTTTTATTAGCAAGAGATAAACTTCATGTCAACAGGGTTCTGCTTTATTCTTTACCACCCTGAGACCTGGCAAAAGTGATAAAATTAGAATTACCCATGAGCACTAGAGAGAGACCTCTTTTAGCGTCTACAGTTAGGGAGAGGGATTAAAAAAAAAAACTGGAAACCTCGCTAAAGTATGTTATTTGGGTACACCTATGAAAATTTTCATTTTGAGAGTTCCCAGGGTGGCTGGGGGAATGTAGTCTACCCGTTAACCCCGAGAACTGCTTTCTCATAAGGAGTAAAGACTGGGAGAGGAGCCTGTCTTCTCTGTCAGCAAGCACAGGTGTTCTGAGACAGGTTTTATTTTCAAATTTTTATGTGTGTATGCATATGTGTGTGATATGTGTGCACACATATGTGGAGGGCAGAGGAGGATGTGCAAGTATGGCATGTGTGTGGTATGTATGTACACATGTGTGGAGGGCAGAGGGAGATGTTAGGTCCTGCTCTATTACTATCCCCCTTATTCCCTTGAAGCAAGGTCTCTCACTGAACCTGGACCTAAGCTAGTGGCCAGCAAACCCCAGCTACCCTGGTTCTGTCCCTGCACTGTGCTGGGATTACAGGCGCACATTTATGTGTGTGCTGGAGATTTGAACTAAGTCCTAATGCTTGTGCAGCAGGAGCGCTCACCCCTCCAGGGCCATCTCCCCAGCCCCTGAGACAGACTTTTAAATGTGGAGACCCTTTCAGAACCCGCAGCAATAGCCATCATACTAATTTTATCCAGGACCCCGGAATCAGAGAAAGGGAGAGAGGTGATAAATTCACAATCCAAATAATAAATGAAAAAAATGTAAGAGCAAAATTACAGACGTTTGTGAAAGTGCCTTTATTATAATGAGTAAATCCATTTTTTTTTTTAAATTTTGCTGAGTAGGAGTAGCATCAGGCCAGAGACAATCTGTCCCTCCAGAGGGACAGCCTGTGTGCACCTACTTAAGAGGAGAAAGAGGGGTGGGTGGCTGCTGGGGCTCAGGGAGTCACAGACACCCATGAGGCCAGACACTGTCTCAGTTATTTCAAAGTCGGGGGGTGGGGGCGTTGAGGAACGAAAACCTCCTCCAGTGTTCAAAGCACTTTGCTAATATGATGTCACAGAGCATTTAGTGCATAAAAGATTCTGAAGTCTGACTTCTGTCATTGTGTAAGTGAGGACTAAGGTATAAGAAGTCGAGTCACTGTGCAAACGTCCCAGAGCACTTGTGCCTTTCCCAGCCTTTTCAGCCACACTGCTGAGAGGCCTGGTATCTCAGGCTGGGGGAGAGGGGGGGGTGCCAGTCCTTTCAGTGAGTGTCACAGCTTTGGGTTCTCGGGAATGGAGGTGCTGCCCCGAGCAGCCACAGGGTTAGGGCCCAGGGCATTTCCCATTAACTAGGCCAACACAGCCGGTCTCTGCCAATCAGAATTTGTCAGAGCCTACTTCATAGCAGTTATTAAACAGTCTGGTGTTTCTGTAACCAAATAAATGCATTAAGAGCAGGACCCTTTTCCGGCAATTCTCTCCAACATCCTGGATCTGTTCTTAGAAGCAGATAAAAGGCAATAGAAATTCTGGCCCCAATAATGCCAATTTATATGCACTGCAAAGCAATCTATTATGTCTGACGACCCTGCTCAAACCAGTCCCAACACCAAGCAGGGAGCAGAGGAAGGCATCAGGATTGGTCAATATGCTGTCATTAGCCAGATCCAATCTCTTCACCTCTCATCCAGTGATGCTTTCCCCCCATAATAGAATCATCCTCCTTATCTGGTGCCCTGGGTGCGTACTTTATTTGGGGAGTGCCTTTTGCACTTTGTAGCTGGGTTGACTGGAATTTTTCCCATTAATTATCATAAAATACAATTTTTTTTCTTTTACAGTGGTAAGGATCAAGCCCAGGACATGTACCAGGCAGGCCACTCTCCCACTCCCAGCCCTTACAGAGCATACATTACATTCATCTAACACTAATTTTATTTTTAATTATGTGGATGTGGTGGGCGGTAAGTGCATATGAGTCTAGGCAGGAGCTTGAGGAGGCCTGAGGAGGTCATCAGGTTTCCTGGACATGGAACTGTAGGCAGTTGTGAGCTGCCTACCCAAACTTATGTGCTATGAGCCCAAACTTATATCCTCTATGACAATCTTCTCAGACAACCTGAGGAACTAAAATCTCTCTTTTCTGACTTTCAAGAGCAAGATTTGAGACTGGTCCTATCCTATAACCAAAGGACTCTATATCCCATCTCAGAGATATTTGGTCATCCATGTTCATTGCTGGTGTGGTCATAATTATCAGAGAATGGAAACAACCTAGATGTCCATCAATGGATGAATGATAATGAAAATGAGGTATATTTACACATGGTATACATTATTCAACTATTAAGAACAATGAACTTCTTTAGTAAATAGATGGAGCTGGAAACTATCATTCTGCATGAGATAACTCAGACACAGAAAGACAAAGGTCATGCTATTTTCTCTCATATATGGATGCTAGCATTGAATCTTAAATATGTGTGTTTCATTTGGAAAACCCATAGAGGTTAGCAAAGTAGTAAATGAAGTGATATAAGGAGGAAAGTGAATATGGAACAGAGTTAGATGGGGTCAGGGTAGAGGAGGATGGATAGGAAGGGATAATTGACTTTAAAATCTTTTTGAAAAAGTCATGTGGAAATTTAACACTATAGAAACTCCCTATATATATGTATATATGTATATATTTGTATACATATATAAAAGAACTTAAATGGAATTACCCTATAACAGGGACAGTTTCCCTACTGCACACTATTGACTAGCAAGTAAAAAGCCCACTGCCAAGAATGAGCTACCTTTTTTGGACTTGTTGGCTAGTAGGCCCCAAAGATGGAAACTTAACTATTGTCATTGCTCTTAGTTGCCCTCTAGAACTTGACACTAAGACCCTTTTGTTCAAATTGCACACACCTGAGCCATAAAACATGGAGAAATTAAGCTGGTAGTAACCTCGAAGTTTTCTCTCTACTGGCTAGCTTTCATAGTGCTGTAAGGTGCTATGAACAGCATCACAGGAGAAAACTAACTTTCAGTCTTCCCCAGCTCTGGACCCTGGGGGCTACAGTGATGAACAGCCTGACAAGACAGCCCCACTGGTACAATAGTGGTATAAATGTTATGGGAGTAACCAACCACTTTCTGATTATAGTTAAAGATCTATAAGATGGAACCATACCCAAAACTAGTACTGGGGTCAAGAATTGTGAATAGAGCAGTCGTAGATCCTAGAAGGACAACCTACAACTGTTATTCTGCTAAATGGGTCATAGCACTAAAATGACATCTAATGACTTATCTCTCTACTCATGGATTAGTGCATCTCTAAACCCTCATCAGGGACCCGCAGCTGGTCAAGGTGCAGAGAATAAGAGACTGTGGCATGGCCAGTTCTAAATGGGGCATCTAGATCCCACTCTTCCCAAGGCTCAGGGATGGTCATGGGAGAGGGTGCAGAAAGACTTTAAGAGCCAGAGGCAGTAACTGACTACAATAAAACAGTGCTTCCAGATACAACAGGGTAGCTGTACATATGAACATAAGCAGGTGTTACAGCATGCACAAGACCTGCATAAACTCAAACCAGATAAAATCCCAGCATGCAGCAGGGAGGTGAGCAGGAAGTTCCACCCTCAGCCAAGGAGCTATTGGCATTTGATAGTTGCTAGGAGAGAAAAGTCAGTTTTCTTTAAGGGTATGACTCCTGGTAGGTCCACCAGACTGCAGAAATATTTGGGCAACACAAATTAGATTTGATAAGCTTTAGAAATAAAAAGACACAAAATTGGGTAGATAAGATGGGAGGACTAGATCTAGGAGGAGTTTAGAGGTGAAGGTGATCAATTTCATATATTGTATACAATTCTCAAACAAGTAATAAAAACATTACTTTTTAAAAAGGATATCTCAGTGTGCCTCCAATCATGTAAGTATTATAAGAACCTATTTTTTAAAAAAAAAAAAAAAAAAACAGTAGGCAGGGGACACATGTCTAAGTGGAAAACAGAGTTCATTTCACTCAATATATCCCTACATGGCTATGTAGTTTGAATGTAATTGGCCCCCATAATCTCATAGGGAGTGGCACTATTAGGAAGTATGGCTTTGTTGGAGTGGGTATGGCCTTGTTGGAGGAAATGTGTCACTGTGGGGGCGGGCTTTGAGGCTTCCTATACTCAGGATACCACCCAGTGTCCTATTGCCTGTAAGATGTAGGACTCTCAGCTACTTCTCCAGCACCAAATGTCTGCCTGCATGCCACCATGCTCCCAGTGATGATGATAATGGACTGAACCTCTGAAACTGTAAGCCAGCACCTCAGTGTTTAAATGTTTCCTTTATAAGAGTTGCTATGGTCATGATGTCTCTTCACAGCATTAGAAACCTTAATTAAAACAATGGCTCAACCAATCTACCCTAGCTTTTCAATAGGAGATTGTTAGGGATTGATAAAGCACATACATACTATTAAACAGGCACATATCTATATGTTTTTATATTAGTGAACTTTTGCTGCTTTGGTTTGTATTCATTTATAGTCTGATTTTTTAGGTGGCACACAAGATATATGTGAAATCAGAAACAAGACTGAACAATTATTCCACATAATCTGTATATTCCCTCTTGTGATGTTCTTATATATAAAGCATTCTCATATAAAATGTTAATTTTTGTAAACTATTAATTTCTTCTGTTGCTTATTAAGGAAAATAGAAAATTTCTATAGGCAGAAACTCAGCAACTCAAATTCAGGTGAGTGATTTATTAAAAAGGTATACTTAAAATCAACCACTAAGAGACAGTGAACTCAAATAAGAACTTTCTGGACTTTGAGCTTCCTGTTAACATGATTGTTGTTTTATTCTTTTTGAGACAGGGTCTCACTGTAGCCCAGACTGGCCTGACACTATGTAGCTCAGGCTGGCACTGAATTCATGGTGTTCCTCCTGCCTCAGTCTCCCAAGTGCTAAGCCACCATTCCTGGCTTGCTTGCTGGTTTTAAAAGCATTTTACTTCCTCTCACCTAGGTCAGGGAACATTCTGAGATTGTTCAAGAAGGATAACAATGGTAAAAAAAAAAAAACATACAAACAAACAAACAAACAAACAAAAACTGGGTAAGAAGGAGGAAATGAAGCCCTAGCTAGCCAGTTCCTGGGTTGCACCTGCTGCATCTGTATCCAAACACATACTTGGCCTGAGCTGGCAGCCCTGTCTCCATGCAGCACCCAGGCAGCAGTGGCTATAGCAGCAGGTGGAATTCCAGGAACAAGGATCTCGACGCAGGAAACACACAGCAAATGTTTCAGTTGGGTGAGTTTGGTCTGCAGCCACAGCCTGTAACCCCAGCCAAACTGCCCCTGACAGAGGCCCATGGTTGGGTATTGTTCTTACTTTTTGCTTTGAATTAATTTCTGGTATTCAGAAGAGTCTCAATGACAGAGCATAGCATTCCTATGTACCCACCCTCCTGAGCTTCCCCAAAGCTAGTACTTCATATGATGCTTGTCCATTTACCAAAGCAGAAATTAACATGGATATATACCAGAATGCTATGAATTAAACTACAGGCTTGATTTGTACTGAATACTTTTTTTTCTCACTAATTTCCATTCTTTTCCAGGAACCAATCCAGGATACAAACATAATGGAATTTTAATCATTTTACTTCCTTGCTCAAAAACAGGCTCTCATTGCTAATCAAAACAAATGCTGTTCAGTTTTTTGGTCATAGCTTGTAATTTTTAGTGTTGTCTGTGACTATTCACCAACACATACCCTAAAACATTTGGGTAAGCCAAACTGAACATGCGTCATTCTCTCAATCCAGCCTGACCTTTCCCACATCCACTCTTTATCCTCTGTGGCTGCCTCAACTAAAAACACCTCCCACAGTTCTGCAGAGTTCCAGCCCATTTTTAGGACTTGTAGCTGATGTTTCTATTTCAAGGAAGCATCCTTGGTTCCTTTGAGGTGGGAGCCTTCTCACTAAGAGTCTCTGCCTACCACACGCAGAAGCGTGCATCTTCGCCGCCCATTACAGTAGAGCAGACAGGCCAGGCTTGGGCAGTGGAGGGCAAGAAGATGGAGGGAACACACGTCCCTGATGATAGGTGTTGTGGTGAATTTAAATAGAAGCTTCACACTCTCAGCCCCTGGTAGAGCAGAGGCATAGACTAATGAGGTAATTGATTATGATATAGATTGAAATTCTATATATGTTGAGTATCCCTTACCCAAAATTCCTGGAACCAGCCATAGCTCAGATCTTAAGATTTTTTTCCAGATTTTGAATATTTATGTATATTACATGTATATAATTTATACAAAGAGATATCCTAATGATGGGGTGTAACTTTAAAGGTGAAATAAACACTATATATGTATGTATATGGTTGAAGATAATTTTATATAATATTTTCAATAATATTATGCATAAACTGAAGTGCAATGATATGGAATTTTCCATCTATGGTGTCATATTTACAGTATAAAAAATCCCATATTTGGGCCTAGTGAGATGGCTCAGTGGCTACAGATGCTACGTTTAGTCCCCAGGAAGACACATGGGGGAAGGAGAGAACTGACTCCCCCAGGTTGCCCTGGGATCTCCCCACACATGCATCATGCTACAAGTTTCCCCCCTTAACTAAATGTAATATATTTTTTTAAAGTTTCACATTTTAGCACCTGTTTTGGCACATGCCTCTAGTCTTCACATTTAGAAGGCCCGGGCAAGAGAACCCTGGGTTGGAGGCCCACCAGAGCTATAGGCAGTAGGACCTCACCACCAAAAATAAAAATTCAGATTTATTCCTATTTAGAATGTTCAGTATAGGGATACTTAAGCTGTACAAAAAAAAATTAAGTTACAATATTTTAACAGGTGGAAATCCTACTTCCGCCAAAACCCTGTTTATAGAAGAATCTAACTCTTTATAAATGCATTTTGTATTTTATATATTTTCTCACTTCTTTATCATATTTAAGATTTGGTGTATTTTGGTAACATAAACTTTATAGGAAAAGCAAGTATTATTAACTGCAGCAATTCATTTGTATTTTCACAAACCTACACCTACATTTATATTTACATAAATACAGTTAATTAATTATAGGTACATGCACACAATAAAAGTAATCAGCAAAATTGAAAAACAAACTTCAGTGTGTCCAGCAGTATTTACAAAACTCAGACAGTGAAAAATAAAACAAAACAAACCAGGAATATCACTGGAATGGTATTGATGCCTTTCAGTTCTTCAACTGAAAAAAAATTCAATACGTGTTTTGTTTATTTACTTTTTTTAAACTTAAGCATTAAGTTAGCAAATCTATTGACCAAAATCTGGACAGTATAAAGGAAAATTTATAAATGGAAGGGGTGTTTCCTGAAGCCTCTTTAGCCTCACAGCAAGTTCTAAAACTCAAGACCTAAATGTGATACATATATCTATCTTTAATATTCTGTGTAGGATTGCTGGGCATTCAAGGCTGGGGGATGATGTGAAGAGATGTATAGACAGGAAGGTAAAGCCACTAAAAGATAGCTATGGTCTTCAAATTATAGTCTTCTCATGCAGTGTAACCATTTGTTCTTACAAAGACAAAGCAAAAGTTCGTCTAAAATCTGTTACTAAGAACCAAATATTTGTGACTTGCAGTTTATTTCACATCCAATATATGTCTCAAATAAAAATGTAAATATGAACTAATTTCAAATCCATTGACTCGATATCTATTGCCTTCTAAGATACAGTCTAATGGCCTCAAAAGTGATTATACAGAAAATCTTGTATTTCATTTGCAAACTTAGAAATGTCTCTTTACAGACAGAACAAATTCTTCTATATAACATCAAGGCTATGTTTCCGCACTGTTGTGTTATTTTCCTTTTCGTTCATCCACTTTTGAAAAACACAACTTAAGGAGACCCATGTAGAGAATGATTCATGCTCCAAACAAAGCATTCTTACAAATATATTCATATTCTTGAGTAAGACACAAGTAGACCAAGTGTGTTTCATTTATGGAAAGACCTGTGGGCACATGTCCTCTGCCACAGCAATGGGTGCTTTTTTATTGCCAAACTCAAATATTCTACATCCAGAGCACCCCCAAACAATGTTCACCCACAACCTCCACAACTGGCCAGCATGCACTCCAAGGAAGATATCCCTGACCACTCTCACTGGAATATGCACCCCCACAGTGAAGTTGAACAGCCCCACCCAGGGAGAGCATGCTAGAACCTTCTGCAGGCACCTGTCTTCAATATTTATTTAGAGCAGGTTATTCAGGGCTGATAAGAGCTTCCTTTACAATTCCAAGAACATTGAATTTGCTCCCTACAAATAAAGCAAGTTCCCAAATCTCATCACTAAGACCTTATTTGATCCTAGTAAAACTTGGGACAGGTTGGTGCTGATATAGTCACTAGAGGGATGTGGTCCACAAAGGGTTACCTTCCTCTTGTGTCTACAACTCTCCTCCCCTCCCACTTCCCTCCCTCCAGCTAACCCCACCCTGACTTCTCTTTTACATTCTTTTTTTTTTAAACAAACAAGTTTTGGTCAGATTCTCAAAAACCTGCATCTGTGAGTGTGAAAGACCCATTAATCGGAAAAGAGAGTGATTTGGGACTGACTCCAGGCAGGGGATAGCTGCTGTCATCACTGATGCTTGCAGGGCTTCTTTGGAGGTCTTCATAAGAACGGACACTTAGCCCAACCCAATGCAGTTTCTGAGAGCTGAGCCCAAGGTGGTATGGCCACCAGCCATATTAGTCATCGGGGATATTGAGTCATGTACATTTATAAGGGGTGGGCACAGAACATGAACCGTCCCCAAGGTGTTGGCTCATTTGGATGCTGCAGCTGAGCCTGGGAGTAGCAGCTCCTTTCCTGATTCTAGGTTTGACACTCAAGTGTCATCTTCAGGACACCTGGTCCTTATTTATTACCTAAACTTTTCACTATCACCTCTTGGAACTCAACACCCGCAAATTCCCGAAAGAGTGTTTGCTGTTTTATTACACGCTCAAGATGAGAGAGCAGCAAACAGTAGATCCATTCCCTGATTCCTGCTTTCCCTTAGAAAGTTTAGACCGCCTGATCCATCATAGGTAAGATGATCTCTATGTGGGATGCTTTACCCTTACGTGTAAGCAATGCTCTTTGTTTAATCTATCTCTTAAATTCCAGTGCATAAATTAACCTCAAAAGCTAAACCATTCTTTCACCCAGAACTTTCTACCAGATACCTCAGCGTTGCTTTTCATGCAGACTTTATAAGAATAAAGGAAATAATTATTTATGCTTTTAACTGTTATTTGCCAGGACTTACCAGTTCAAGCACCTCCCCCACACACCAAATCTTTGCCAAATTTATTTCTTAACAAAAGAAGAAAAAAAAATAGATCTTGCTTCTCTGCCCCCCTCTTCTTTATAAAGTCCCTAAATATATTTTTAAAGTTTCATTTAAACTGGGGCATTTGGTAAGTTGATAGTTATAGCATGCTCACAGCTGTGGGAAAACTGACATAAAAAATAACCAGCTCAGAAAAATGGCCCATGCACAACATCTTTGAGTTTTTATGTTTTATTAGCAATTTGGACTCATTACTGCTTGGGGGAGGAAGGAAGGGAGGGAGATGTTTCTGCAAGTTGTTTCTTTAATGCATTAAGCAGAGTCTTCCAACCAAGTTTCATCCCACTCTGCCCGCCCAGCCCCTGTAGCCCGCTGAGAGGATCTAGGCAGTGCTGAACACAGGCCCTCCCCCACCCATTTCCCTTCACCGAAACCCACTATCTATTAGCAGAGGTCAAACTAGGCATTACACGAAGCTTCCATAGGAAAATGAGATAACCTCCTTGTCTCAGCCCTGCATGCCCTCTGATCTTTCCCAGGTTTTGTCCTTTTGTTAGTCTTTTTGGGAAAAGACAGGATTACCACTTGGCTCATGACTACTATATTGTCACCAAGGCTTTGAATTGTCATGACCAGAGTGAGCCTGAGGTCATGGGCTTCTCTGAAGCAGTTCTTAGCCAGGCCTTTCCTCCTTCAGAACTCTCATCATCAGTACCTTTCTGTGGCTTGGTGGGAGAACATGCCCTCTCTAAAATTCTCTTTTCTTCCTGGGATTGTGCAGTCACAGTCAGCTCCCACTCCCACTGGCAAGTGGCATGCACTTTGTTAGGGAAAGGCATTAATGGATGGTAGCCAGGTTCTGTCTTAATCTCTTCTTGCCCCTTGCTGTATCTTTGGAACGTAAAACCATGTGCATGGGCAGAAGGAGTCCTCTATGGCATACCTCAGGAAAATAATGGATCAACATGTTTGAGAAAAATGCTAACTGCATAGAAATCATTACCTCCATTGCTACCTTTCCCTAGGAACACAGGGAAAATTAGCAGACCCAAGACTCAGAAGAATGAAATGGAAATGCATCTTGCTCGAGCCCTCAGCCATGGCGGGAAAAGGAAGGAAAGAAGACAGGGAGACAAGAACTCCTGACGTATCTCCATTCTCAAAACAAGTGCCTTTAAGGTCCTACAAGGAACTGATACTGAAAAGAAGGAGAATTTGAAAACACGGAATGTTACACAAAGGGCTGAATGAGCTCAGTGTCCCTTGGTTTGGGGCATAAATGGGAAAAGAGACTGTGAACTCAACCTCCAGGCTCAGCTTCTTTTCTTTATTTTTCTTGACTAAGCTGAGATGCAGAGAAAAGAAATGACATCTCATGAGTACCAGTGGAACTCAATGGTTTTCTGGAGGGGTTCCTCTCTGGTGCAGAGGGCCAGCAGCAGCCAGAGGCGTCCTACTGGTATATGTGAGGCAGACTCTTGGCGAAAATGGGGTCTGGGAGTCTGTATAATAGTTTCCTAGGCAACTCTCTATGCTACGTTTGAGAAGGCTTATAAATAATCTCCCCCAAAAGAATCTAGCCTGGACTTGGGAAAGAATAGTAATAAAATAAAATATAGCACTAGAAACAGGAAAATATCAGTAATGCCAAAGAACGTTCAAGAATAGAAGAGAAAGTATAGAAGAGCATATTTAGTCTAAGCAAATGGGAGAAGCGCATAGGATATGTGAATGCAGGAATGCAAACACAGACAGATGGGGATCCGTCTGTCCATCTACCTATCATGGATTAAGATTAGAAACATTGAAGAAAAGCAAATGCAAAATAATTTGGGGAAAGGAATCTCATTGCCACAGGAAAGCGGGCTTTTCTGTCTCTGAGACTTCAGGAAGCTTCACTGGCAAGTGTGAAAACAGAATCTTACCTAGAGTTTATATCCCCCTCCCCTTGCCTTAGAGAATCCTCTAGCCTGTGCTCACAGGGCAAGAGCTGCTTCTCTAGGCACCGTCTTGCTCATTCTGTTGACTCATATAAAAAAGAGGCGTCGGTGCAAGGGGGGGGGGTCTCCTATCTTTCACTCTACCAATAATGCCCTCTTACATCTTTCTCCTCAGCAGTCTGTGAGTACCAAACTGTAAGCATGAGAGTTCAGCAGAGGGTGCAACATGGAACTTGTCAAGCAAAGGCTTTCTTGCTCCTCCATGACCCTTCCTGAGAGGCTCCGAGCCAGTTTCTGTCCAGGCAAGGGTTTCAGAGAAGCTCACTCACACCACCCTGCCATCTACCATCACAGCACCCCAGATCATCTCTGACAGTGGGTGTAGGGTGGGGTGGTAGGGCGGTGGAGTGGAGGAGGGCTCGGCCTCTACAGGTAAGTCCTTAAATCAACCTTTGGGGAGAGAGTTGACAAGCCAGCTGTATGGTCTGGCCCCCCAAAGACTTACTGTGGAGAGCAAAAATCAACAGCTTTGCACTGAACAGGTCTGAGCTGGCCAAGTTTAACCACTGCCATTTCCTGCCTGGGCGAGCATGAGTGCTCTTAACCCACATGATGTTTGGAACTCCAGGAGGTGGCATAAAATCCCAAGCTGCGGTGCAGCCACCTGGTGAGGGCACTTAGCATGAAAACTTTTAGATACTCTGAAGTCCCTGTCTCTAAAAGTCTAGACGTCTTCAATATCGTGTCCAAACCACTTTACAGTTTGTTTTGTCTCATTTTCCCTTCACCTTTTAAACAAAGGTTAGTGGCCAGCCATGAACAGTAAGGCACCATGTCAACTCCTTTGATTAGGAAAGTAACACCCCGGCTATCTTTTGTCTGTTCCTTTGTCCCCTGTGAATGTAACTTTACAGTGTCCTCTGGATGTCTGAGTCTAGGCAGCTAGAAGAGCAGCATATTGCCCTGCTGTTCATCTGGGGACAACCACCTTGTCCCCGGGGGCTGGCACACACCGGCCTAGTATGAAACACAGGTCCAAACAAAAGAACTACGCTTCCCTTTTACATGATGTTGCTGCTCCAGAACAGCATGTCCGTTTCCTTCACAGCTGGCCTGCTTGCCTACTCTGGCAGGAAAAGCGCTTGTCATTTATGATGTTTATAATTTGTGTGCAACTTTCATAGTAAACCCTGGTTGTCCTCCCCTTCAAAATAATACATTTCAAACTTTTCATAAGGACAGGGGAAACACCCTACTATACAGGCAGTGAATGAATGGAAAAACTTCTAGAAAGCCAGACCCTAAAAAAAAAAAAAAAACCAATCAATTATCCCTAACTTAGAAGTAAAATTCAGAAAATACCAGAGCTTGCCTGAATTCCGTGACTGTGTTTCAATAAAGACAGGGAGATTTATTTATGAAGTTCAGTTTCTAAGCCTGGAAAATAATGTATGCCAGTAGGTATGCAAATAACCCAGAGAGAACACGATGCATTGAAAATATGTTGCTTTCGTGCAGAAAGTGGTAGGGGTGGGGAGTGGGGGTGCTCATGGTTTCCCTTATGACATGTTGACATTGAGACCGAGACCCATGGAAGTCAAAGGGTAGGGAGGCTTGATGGGAGGGAGGCAGGGGAGAGAGAAAGAAAACATTTGTGGAGAAATCTTTCCTTCAAATTATTATGTAAGTTCAAGAAACCTGAGCAGCTAGCAAGAATGATGGCCGAAGCCTTAAAGAGTCCCAGTAGGCTCAGGGGGATGGGAGCACCCTGGCTGAGTTGGGAAGGCCTATGGGAGTGGGATGAGGAGGCTGTGTGAGTCTGTGCCATCTGAACTAGGCTTTGGAGGTCGGGGAGAACAACTCCACATGTTGGAGATGGTGGGATCCTTTAAGTAGCCACCACATTTTCGACTGTCTCTCACCAGCCCATTCTTGGGAAAGAAGCTCAGTGATTTCTTAGTGAATGGATGCTGGGAAGTTTTCAGGACAGTGAAGGCCAGCCTGGGCTACATAATGAGACTCATCTCAAAAACCAAGATAGAGTGGGGAAGGAGGAGGAGGAGGAGGAAAGAGAGGGGGGAGGGAAAATGGAAAAAAGGAAGAGAGAAGGAAGGAATAAAGGAAGGGAGGGAGGGAGGGAGGGAGGGAGGGAGGGAGGGAGGGAGGGAGAGAGGGAGGGAGGGAGAGAGGGAGGTAGTAGGGTCATTCAGAATCCTACTTTTTCATCCATAAGCTGCCATTTTGTTTTTCTCTTTCTAGTTGCTTACAGAATGTTGTCTTACTTTCTATAGATTAAGCCATAAGCCAGAGTAGCTAAACCATTGTGTGTATAGCTTCTTCTTGGCATTATATTGCTGGGACAAAAATGTCATTTATACTGGTGAAGGAAGGTGGCAATAATCTCAACTAATTTGAATACAGTTCTTTAGTGAATTTTTGTTCCAAGGCCACATCCCATTTTTAGAGTGCTGAGGCCTTGAGTGTAACAGAAGGGAGACAGGGAAGCTCCCACTTGTGCCTAACACAATTTCCAAAAGATTTCTCCTCTGTTATAATTCATCTTCTAGAATCCAGTCTCAAAATTTCAGATCTAGTAATGATGTCCAGTGCTGTTTCCCAATGCTATTACACACACACACACACACACACACACACACACACACACACACACACGTATACTTGTCTCTGCCTTTACTTCCAGGGGAAGCAAAGAAGGGAGCCTGGCATATGGGCTTGAACCACTGTACTTATACTTTATTCTTATATTTTAAACTCATCATCCATTAGAAGTATAAAAATGCTGAAATTTAATTAAGCTTAGTCTAATTCACACAGAAACAGATTTCTTGTGTGTTTAAATTAGGAGGTAGTTTAAAACTAAAAATAATTGCAAAATATGTGGTCATAAAATACTGTGTGTTTATAAAGCTCGGTTTCTAGCTCCTATTGCCAAACTGTGCGGTGAGGATTAACAATAAAGCATTGCTCAGGGGCTTTGGGTTCCCTGCATGCAAGTCCTGCACCCCTGAATCCCAGCATCCTGAGAGGACACTAGAGAAGGTCCTGAGCCTGGCGGAGAAAGAGCGCTTTGCATCTAACATCTGCCATCCACTCATTCACGCACAGAATGAGAACTCTGCTGCCTTGTGGAAGTTCGGTTTGTTCTCTTTTGCTTCAAACACACAACATCCTATCAGGCATGCAGCCCCACCGCCATTCCCATCTGAAGTGCCACAGGAACCAGTTCCAGCTGCAGAGGGGGAGTTTCCAGATCTCGATAATTGCCTGCAAAGGCTTTACTCAGGCGTGCCTAATAAACAGGAAAATCCCATCCGCCCAGAACTCTTTTTGAGTAGGTTGTTTAAACCATTGATTCCCATCCACGTCTGTGAAAGGAGTGAGTCAGTAGGTCAGGGCTCTGCGGCCAAGAAGCAAACAAACCATTTGTTCTCATTTTGCAAATCTCTCAACATGAAGACCTGTGATAAATCTTGACACATGTATCATCTTTGGAGCAAAGATTCAAAGATGGGAGGCCTGGCCAATAAAAGGGCTGATGGAAAACGCATCCATGCACTGGAGCCTAGCTTAGCTCCATGCTGCTTCCCCGCCGCCACAGGAGGCGGCTGTACTCCTTAAGGTTTTCCACAGTTGGGTTGCAGCTGTCAGCCCTTTGTTGATCCCCCTCCCCAAAATGGAGACTCAACATGGCCTTCCGGTCACCCCTGGCTTTAATCAGCTCTGAGTCTGAGAACACCAGGCTGTGTCCTCCTGGGACAGCCACTCAGCCAGCTCTGGGTAAGCTGTCTATTTGATAGTGTTGCTCGTGTTTCTGGAACCTGAGCGCAGACATGCATTGTTCCCGGATGCTGCCTGGGCTCCCCCAGCAGCTGCAAGCAGCGGTTTCTCTCGCAAGGAAGATAATGGCTGCGCGTACATCCCTCCAGCACATAAGCATCTCCAGCCTGCCTGAAACTCCAAATAGGGTCAACCTAACAGAGCCTTGGAAATAAAACAAACACCCTAATCAGTTCACAGGCACATCCTAATTGTGTTTCTTTCTGGTTCCAGGCAGTCGGTCAGAAAATGAATAAAGTGAGTTTTATTCCTTGACTTCGAAAAATTTTAGCCCTGTTCTTTGAAAAACAAAAACCTGGGTCATGCACAGGAGAAATAGTTATAAAACAAACAAAGACGATACTTAACCTATCACTTGTCTGGAGTTAGAATTCTCGAAGTGCAGCTATCCCCCCTCCCCCATTCACGCATTTATTTATAGCACTGCTGTACATTAAGAATGATGTTTGGCAGGGGAGATGTCTCAGTGAGTAAAATGCTCAATGAGTAAGCACGAGGACCCGAGTTCAGATCCCCAGCGCCATGTAACATCTGGCTCGGTGGAGTGTGTTCAGAACCTTAGAGTTGCTGGTACAGAGACAGGCAGGTCCCAGGGGCTTTGGCCAGTCAGTCCAGGTGAACGGGTAAGCTCTAGGTTCAGGGAGGGGAGGCCCTATCTCAAAAAATAAGGTGGAGAGCAGTGGAGGGAGGCACTCGACTTGACTTCGAGCCTCCACAGACGCCTGAGTGGGTGCATGCACCCTTAGACCAAACACAAACACAATTAAAAAAAAAAAAGGTGGGGGGGGGAGGGTGCAGGGTAAACAACATGCAGTCACAAATGCTGTGCCCTTTATGAGAAGCAGCCCAGGACTGACTATGTGCCTGTCATTCTCCCAGCAAGCAGCTGAGAAATGGGAATTCCACCCCTCACCCACCCAACCACCCCTGCCCATTTTTTCAGTCAGAGCTGTCTGTACAGAAAGGGACTTGAACATGCAAAACACAGTAAGGAAAACGCTTTTCTACAGATGGGTTTGTGGCTCCCTGCTAATGAGCACAGCTGGCCGGCATCTAAACAGCTGCACTAAGACAGTCGATTGGTTTTCTACTTTACAAGGATTCCCAGTGACTAGAAGGCAAAGCTTTGGAGCAACGTCTTTTATAAAGCCTTTTATAAAAGGGGGTGTGGTCGTGGTGGCTGAGGTAGCAGTGAGGAGGAGAATTGCAGAGATGAGCGCAACAGGGATCGGTGCAGCTGTAAGGCCGCTGCTGGGAGTTGTCACAGTGGGCCCTGGTTTGGACTTCGAATCAATCCCTCCTGACACAGTTCGAAACCAATTGTCCAGAGACACCACCTTGAGAGTTTGAACTTGTCACCCGCCTCTCCAGGCTATACCATGAAAACATTCTCACCATCATATTCACTACACATCGAGCCTCTTTATACACGTGGCAGGTGTGAGTAATGGGCTCGGTGCCGTACAGATGGATAAACGTGTTTTCAGAAGGGATTATGCGTGTCTGGGATCCGGTCTGCACAGAAGAGTATTCCATCATTGGAAAAGCTCACTCTTGAACAGCCCCTTTCCCCTTACAAAGGTTTTGTGTGTATTCTGGAGTCGGCTACTGTCAAATACTTTTCAGAAAAAACAGACAGATGTGGAGTACAAGGTCAGCCCACTGCTTTGCTGTAAGTGGGGGAAGCGCACTGTAAGGAGTGCCCTGGAATAAACGTGAATCCCAGGCTAAGGGAAAGCACCGCTGGACAGGCACTCATTCTTTGAAGGGTCCTAAGGTCACCTACACCTTGGCGTCTTTTTGCAGGTAAAGAATGTGGTCAGGAGCTCCTTTGAGAACTATGGTGCAAATTCAACACTACACCCAGCTAGCCTTGTTGGGACATTGCTTCCCCATTTTACACGTTGGATCCAGGCCTTGGTTATTTATCCACCAAGCTGCCAGGAAAATCATCTGGTTGATACCAGAAATAGTTCAGGGGAAAGGATGAGGGACAGAGGCGTGAGAGTGATGGACTTTTGGGTGTTAAGAAAGCCACACGTGGCAATATTGCATGAGGTTAAATGGCATATTACCTTGTTGACTCTGGAAAGGATGAAGTACATGCACATGGCACTCTGTTTCATTTTTAAAATAGGTATAAAGATGAATGATGGACCTAAGAGTCAACAGAGTCATGCCTGGTAATTATAAACCTAGCTAACTACCCATAGCTGGTGAGGTCATGGACCCTAAAAGAGAACCTATTACTTCCACTCTCCTAAACCAGTGTGATCTCTAACTGCGTTCTACGTAGTTACCCTCACACCTATGGATGAGTGTAACCCTCAACCCTCATCAAAGAGGCTTCACGTTACAGCATGGAGGTCATTACAGAAAGCCACAGCTGGTCCCATTGCACAGAATAACTGATTATGAAACTGACTGTGAGGTGCCCGCCCTCAACTGATACATCTACAACACAGCTCCTAACCTAAGGCCCAGGGAATATGGTGGAAGAGGAGTGGGGAGATTCTAAGAGTCAGAGGACAAGGACATCTGCTGTGAGACAGCGTCTTCTCCACAGAACAGGGGAGCTGCACAGAGGAAATTTCCTAACAGGGTTTCCTAAACAGGACCTGCACGATGACACCAGTAGATCAGTGGATGGGGAAATCTCACAAGGCCCCACCCCTAGATGAAGAGCTATGGGCAATTATTGACTGCTGGGGAAGAATCAGTCTTCCCCAGTGATGAGCCCTCTAATGGGTTTCCCAGTGTCAAATGGCCTGCACTAAATACACACACAACACTATGAACCTAGCAAGTTGTACTTATAATGTGTGTGTGTGTGTGTGTGTGTGTGTACAATACTAGTTAAAGAAAAAGAGGTGGAAAGACTTAAATAATAATAAATTTTAATTTATCCATTAAAAAGGGCACAATGATTATCTCAACAAACTTTCTCTTGCTGTCCCCTTTTCAACGTTTTAGGTTGTTTCCATTTTTAGCTGAAAAAAATGAAAATATAATTTGTGTTCAGTTAGAGCCTTGCTTTTGTCGATAATGCCTTTTTGTTTATTTTCATGAATAAATATATTTCTATGTGATCATCCCACAGAGGGACACAGTGGGCTAAATTTTAGATAAATACCAGAACATATTTCTATAGATTCCATTTTGTTTAATGGAAATATTAATTGACTTTCTGAAGTTAAAAATGTTTTTAGAGTATGTTAATACATTGTTGGTTTTGCTAGGGCTCATTTGGAGCCCAGCTGTTACTCTTTTTATTTTTTATTTATTTATTTATTTATTTATTTATTTATTTATTTATTTATTTATTTATTTATTTATTTATCACAACGCTGGGTGGCTGAGGACATCTAGAGCGCCCCAAACTGTACTGAGTACAGAACCAAGATCCAAACCAAGAATGCCTATGGACTCACCTCTGAATATGGCTAATACAAAAGTGAAAACCACACACATCACAATTGGCATAGACTCTTTTTATTAAGATGTATTATTATTTGTTGTGTGTGTGTGTGCCACTTGTGAGACCGTGCCTGTCCTGTGGAGGTCAGAAAAGGACAACAGATAACAGATTCCTTGGAACTGGAATTATAGGCAATTGCTAGTGCCTCAGACTGACACCAGGATTTGTTCTTGGGTCTTCTGGAATAGCAGGAAGTCCTAATTGCTGGGCTTTCTCTCCATCTCCAACATACACTCTTTTTTTTTTTATATTCAAAATGGATTAACAGTACTGGGGAGATGGCTTCTCAGACAAAATGCTTGCATATGTAAAGGTCCAGTAGGTATGATAGCCTGCCAGCAATTCCAATGCAGAAGGCAGAGACAATGGCTCCCCGGAATAAATTGGCTAGCTAGACTAGACCTACTGGCAAGCTCTGGGTTCAACTGAGAGACCTTGCCTCAATGAATAAGGTGGAGTGCTATCGTGGAAGACTCTGGACATCAGTCATGGGGCTCTGACATGCATGCTCACACACGTGTGCACTCACACACAAAAAAAAAGGAAAGAAAAAAATAACAAAATTTACCCTCTCAATCATTTTAAATGTTCAAGTTAACCAAAACCTTTTCAGTTGCTTTTTATTTAGAGCCTTTTTGTTATAACTTTTCAGACAGGCAAAATATTTAAAGAGCAATGTGATAAAAACTTGCATGACTAGCACTCAAATTCAGAAACAAAGTCGTGTTACAAAGAAGAACCTCTCTAACTTCTCCTTTGTGGTGCCTCAACCGTCCACTGAGCTGCTTGATTCTATTGCAGAGAGTGGAACACACAGGTTATTTAGTTCAAGATGCTATTGCTTCTGAACCACCTCGTCTCTCCAGATCGGTCCTAGCCTCAATTCCACAAAGCGCAAGATGAAGTACAAAGGAAAATAAACTGTCCAGGTCATAGGATGCCTCATTTGCAGGGGACACACTGTGGAGGGCTCTCACCTGTGACTACATCTAGCCTACAATGCTGTTGTGCTCTGGCACTTCATAATATATTTATAAGCACTCCACAATATGTAATAAATCACTGTGTATTGATTTAAACAATGCCATTTGCAAGCCTCAAAGTGCTGTACTCTATTACACACATAAAGGGGTTGGATCTCTTTGCCAGGCACTGACAGGCAGAAGCAGCTCAGTCAGGGGCCCTGGTTAGTCAAGTGGTGTCAGCAAAATGCAATAAGCCGAAGCTTGAAGTGGGGGAGTGAGTTGTGCGGATGCATTAAAGCCTTGGCTAATTGCTTGGGGGCTCTGTGTGATAGGAGGCCTTAGGTTTTTCACAGTCAGCAACAGAAACAACCTTTGATTTGTGTAAATCAGTGTTCTCATTAGAGCAACGTTGTGTCTGTCATTTCACAACTGTCACAACGTTGGAAATGAAAGATAGGTTTCAATGCAGTAAAGGCAAGCAAAAGAAAAACTCCACAAGCTTCTACTGCAGACACCTGACTGCTTCATTCAAATGTCCCTGGATTCAACAGAAGCTCACATGGTCAGGGCTGGGGATTTTAAAACTCAGCCTAAAGGCAATAGTTTGCCTTTATCAATTGTTCAAGGTATGATTAGCAAATAGGATGGAGGTTCACATGTACATATGTGTATGTGTGGTAGTGGTGGTGGTGGTGGTGGTGGTGGTGGTGGTGGTGGTGGTGTGTGTGTGTGTGTGTGTGTGTGTGTGTGTGTGCTGAGCACATACCCTACCACTGTATCACTCCTCCAACCTATGAGCAGGTTATTGAACTATTGGTGGCTTGAAATGGAGCATGTGGGAGCACTCACGCCATGACACTGAGCAAACACAGCACATCAAGGCCTCGCTTCCTGCTGCCTCCCAGGAGTTAACTTTATAGCAGATATGCCCTTAGGATGACAGCCTCGGCAGGTGACTTAAATCATTTTTAAAAATCATTTTCCTTGCATATGGTACTTAGCACATAAGGACATTTTCATGCCAGTCCATAGTGTATGTTGACCATTCCCTTTCTCCTGTGTTGAATCCGTTTTTCACTGGACTCTGAGAATTGTCCTTTGAACAGATAATTACACAGGAAATTGTCACTGTAGCAACAGGTAAACAAGACAGGGCTGTGTCTACCATACTTTCCTGAAGAATGGGAAACTTGAATTCTCCCAAAGTGTCACATGGGACATGGCTAGCATAGACATAGCTACTTCTAAGAAAAATGAAATAAATGTATAATGAGTGTTTTCAAGCACACTCAGGCAAGCTCAACAAAACAACACTCTCCTTCACTATGGAAATCTGAAGGGGCATGGTGCCGAGAGAGACTGGGATCAAGGAAGGGCATGGTGTCAAGTGCTGACACACTGAACAATTGTTTCTCTTCCCAAGAAACATGGGTACCTCAAAAACCTGTCACCCAAAGCTGCTTCAAGGGGTGAAAGAGCAAAACACATAAAGTGTATTCATGAACACAGCTGGGTCTACTTTTCAGCTAGTGACCATCATTCAATTATTTATGAAAAGCCCTTGCAGAATGAACGTCCTTGCTAAAGAGGTATCTTCATGTCTTCTGATTGAAAGGAATATTTTCTGTTCAATGTTGACATTTTCTATGGAAGTGATCCAAGGTAATCACTCCCTCTCCCGCCAAATCAAACAAAACTTGTTACTCACTTTCCTAATATCACTCTCTTCCTAATTTTAGTTCCACTCATGTCTGGGATACACAGCCCTAGGCCATCCATGTGTGATTTTCATAGAGAGAAGAAACAAGATTGAACTTGGAACAGTCATCAGCAAGATTTTTTTTAACCTTTGGACATGTATGCAAAGATAGCTGACTACCACCCATGTTCTCTTGAAGTAGATTTTCCTTGTGTTAAAATAATAGCGTGAGATGCAATGGCAGATTTGAGTCACATTACAGTGATCCATTGTAATTAAACCCACTAGAAACAGGCACACAATCCAGCCTGAAAGAGTTCATTCCATGGAATGTGTGTAGTTGGAAGAATTATATAATGACACCTTAGTCACAATCTAAATTGTACTGAGATATGTTGTATGCACTCTCACACTCACAACATCACTGCAAGAGATTATGTGAGCCCATTTCACAGATAGAGAAACTAAGGTTCAAAGAAGATTTGAGGAGCCATGCAGAAAGTATAGGAGATAGAATTCAGACTTGTTCTGTCTAGCTTGTTCCCACTACAGTGACTGCCACAATATAAGCCTTTCTGAATTAGATCACACAATATTCTCCCATTTATACCCACTCTCTATGAGCACTTCCAATCCTGGAATTTTGTTAATTTGAGTCACTAAAAGTTTACATTACTGAATATATTTATTTGAAATCATCATATGAGCCATTGCTTCTGTCATAGTTTTAAAGCAATTTAAACATGAGCATGTTTGTGTTATGAGTGAAGTTATAAAATTATGAATTACAAAATGCTATTGCAATTCTACATGCAGCTACTAATAATAATAGAAAAAGACATTAAGCTATCATATTAGTTTAGACAAATTGCATAAACTTTGAAATATGGCATATATATATTCACCTTAACAAATTTATTCAGTATTCTGAGAACAAGACGTTACTTCAAAACCATGCCTTGGTTTTGTACTAATTTGTAGAATAATGATGCTAATACATGAAGTATTCCTTTCACTATGTGAATATATGCCACTGTGATTGGTTTAATAAAGAAGCTGTGTGGCCTATAGCTAGGCAGGATAAAGGTAGTCAAGAGAATCAGACTAAGAGGATGCTAGGAAAAAGAGGGCGGGATCTTGGAAGTCAAGAGGAGATGCAGAGGGAAGATAGACTTGCTGTACTGAAAATAGGTATCACCATGTGATAGAGCATAAATAAGAAATATGGGTTAATTTAAAATGTAAGAGCTAGTTAGTGACAAGTCTAAGCTATTGGCCGAGCATTTATAATGAATAATAAGTCTCTGAATGGTTATATGGGAGTGGGCTGACAGGACAGAAAAGTCAGCCTACATTAATATTTTCACTTCTAACCACCAACAGCCAGATCAAATGTCATTTGCCCTGTTTTTCAGATGGTGCCACCAGGCACAGTGAGTAGAGAACAGCAGGACTAGAATAGGAATTCAGCTTCCACGACTCCCTTCCAGTAGCTTCTAGGCCTTGCCATGTAGAATAGTGAACTTACAAGCATTAGAAACAGTGAGGGCGTGGGACCAAGGAATTATACTTCTGATAAAAAAAAATGAAGGATTCCAGCTGAACTGTGATATGAGAGTAGAGAACATGCACAATGCCTACAGTAGGAGCATTTAATGGGGGAAAGCTAAGCAACTTCTTAACTCTGACAGGGACTGGCACTGAATACCTGGAGGGGAAAAGAGGGCCAGGAAAGGTCATAAATAGAGAGGAAAGTCCCAGAGGGTTTTTGTTTTGTTTTGTTTTGTTTTTGAGGCAGAGTTTTGCTGTGCATGGCTGTCTGGTCCTGAATTCATGAATTTCCTGCCTCAACCTCCCCAAGTGCACAGCCCGCAATGTCTTTCACTTAGGGCTTATTCCCTGTGTTCTACACCTACACTGTCACAATGTCAGCAGGGTGTTAATCTGGGCCACTTGAAAATGTATTTGCTGGGAAACACCCTTCTCCCTCCCCCCTCACTTCCCCTCCCTCAACGGGTTTTGTGCTATTTCTGTCTTTGCCCACTAACATCACTGACTCTAAATGCTCTCTACTTTCTATTACTTTCAATAAAAATTACCTGGTATGCTGTTAAAAGATGCATGTGTATTATAGGTTAATTTTCCAAGAGGTGCAAACCAACCTTTCCAACTAGTTGGAAAAACAGTAATAAACAAACAACAAAAGCTGTCTTCTAGTCACAAGCTGTCTTTCGTCTCCTTCTTCCTTTCTCTACCACTGCCAGCTCTGGATGGCTGCCACAGCTGAAAATAACCTGCAAGAGGGATTTCGTGACTACTAATTGGGGCAGTTGGCTTTTCTAGGGCACGGGCTCCTGCCATCTCTATGTACATTTCAGGGAACACACCAGAACATGTCTATATACTATAGCAACATCCCATTGTCAAAGACAATGAAAGTCACTGTTGGTTTTCTCCTTTTAGAACAAGCCAATTGAACTTGAGCTCTACAGGGTCATCTGCTCCTCAACGTGTTTATTGGTATAGGTGGGTTCATTGGAATAGTTTGGGATCAGTTTTGTTGTTGTTGTTAAGAAATAGCTATTCTAGAGACGTCCTAATTGCTTTACATCATTGAGCAGAAATCTTCATTCATCTCGGACAGGGAAAACATGTAATAGGCTGATTCTTGGTGGCCTGGTGTGTGGTGCTTCAGCATTCCATTTGAGGAATCTTAGGCTCTCTGGTCTGCATGACTGAAGCAGGTGACTATGTCCTGCCAAAGAAATCAGCTCAGGCCACAAAATACGTGAATGGAAATGGCCACACGATTGATCTGACCAGGGCAATCAATAGTTCTCATAAAGACAACAGACAGACATAAAACTGGGCTCCAGTTTCACAAGCAGAACTGATACATTGGCTAAACAAATTAAAATTATTGAATAAATAAATGAAAAGCCTCCTTCCAAAGAATCTGGGTTTCTAGGTGCAAGTGAACTGCTCAGGTCAGCCTGGACACAGCCGATGTCCTTACCCTGATCTTATCCGGAATCTTTCAAGTATTGAAGTGGATTATGCATGTTCAGCATCGTGCATGGCCTCCTTACATAGATGCTGGGCTACATGGGTATACGCCACTAAGAGTGGGGTCATATGGGGACAACATCCAGAGAAAGGGGCTCTGCACATTCTGAGTGACATGATCTTCGGGCAGCACATTATTTAAAATGGTAGCCAGGTGGCTCTCAGAACAGAGCTTCCTCTGTAACTTAAAAAACACCGTTATGTTTTCTAGTGATTAGTTAGCTGGTTAGTCCATTACACTATCATAGTTTTGTTATTTCGTGTGGAGCAAAAATGAAAGGGTAACTAATTTGTCTCAGGATATATTTTTTCATTCATCAAATAATTATCAATAAGCCACAGAAGATATGCGTTATGACTCATTTCTCAAAGAGATGAAAATTTAATTGAAGAAGAATGGTAAAGTGTCAAATGAAAAGGCCAAAGTACCGTTTCTGACACTGACGAGGGCATCAGATCCCCTGCAGTTGGAGTTCCGGATAGTTGTGAGCAGCCATGTAGGCGCTGGGAAACGAACCCAGATCTTTCGCAAGAGCAGCAAGGGCTCTTAACCTCTGAGCCATCTCTATGGCCCTTGCCTAGTAACTCTTGATACTGAAATATCTAATAGCATTTTTCCAATGTGCTCATCATACTACTTCTCTTATCCCTCCAGAAGTCCACCACTGAGGGCAATGTGGTGTCTTTCACCAAGCCAGTGCTCTTGAGACACACATTTTTTTCCTGAGATTGCATCCTGTGAGTGTTTCTTCAAATGAAATAATATCAAGAGAAATCAGAAATGGGGGTGCTAATCTATGGTCTACCCTCAACATAAACTGTCACAATACAATTAGCATGACCCCTGATAAGGACATCTCTGCCCTCCCAGCTCTCTCACAGGGCACAGACATAATTATACCACATTCAATGCATCATATACTAGAAAAAACAAATCTTGTTAACCTTCAACTTCTGGGATGAGTATTATCTTTCTGTGCACAGTAACTCTTAAACATTGAAAAAAATATCTTTTAGGTTATTAGAAAAGTCCAGTGGCGGGTATAGGACACCAGTGGGTAGTTAGGGGAATGATAGAGACTCCATAGACAAGATAGGCTATTCCAATTGCTCTTTGGTTGCCCACAAATCTTGATGATAAGATCCTATTATGGAAGACAACACACAGTTTTGTCACAGGACACAGAAAAGTCAGGCTTATCTTGGCTTTGAAGCATCCTTCCTGCTAGCTAGTTTTCATAGTGCCGGAAGGGCTATGCATGCTGCCAGGGGCTGATGGAAGTCATCCCCAACCCACCCTTGCTGTGTGAAGCTGGGAGTTACATTATCAACCAGCCTGGAAACATACATCCAGCGGTGAAACAGTAACATGAACATTATAGTGATAACCAACAGCTTTCTCATTGGATTTAAAACTCCACCCACAGGATGGACCCCATACCTGGTACTGTAAATCTGGCCAAGAACCCATGGATAGAGAGGTCACCTATTCTAAGGAAGAATCTACTACTGTTATTTTGCTAAATGGGGATGTATCATCAAACTGCCTTCAAAACACCTACCCTTAGACCCAAAGATTAGACAAGCTCTAATCCCTCATCAGAGAAGCCTGTTTTACAGAGGACGTCAGGTAACAGAGACTCAGTCTAGTCAACACGCATAGAATAAGTGGCTATGGGATGCTCAGCTCCAGATGCAACATCTCTATCACTCCTTCCTCCCGAGGCTTAGAGAACATTGCAGGGGATGAGGCAGAAAGATGGAAAGAGCCAGAGGCCAGGGAGGACTGATACAAAAGGTCTTCTGGCCATGGCAGGGCAATTTGGCTCATGAACTCACAGCAGCTGTGGTTATCTGTATAAGACCTGCACAGTCAAGCCTGCCAACATTCTAGCCCGGATCGGGGAGTTGCTCATGAGGCCTCATTCCTAACTGCAGGGCTATTGACAATTAATGGCTGCTAGGCAAGAATCAGTTTTCTTCGTGGTGGGGCTTTGGATATGTTGTCCATGTTCCAACGGACATTAGGGCAGTTTGTCTGTTCTCTGGGTATATAAGGGTAAATACTTTGAAGGTAGTTTGATGATATGTCCATTTAGTAAAATGACAGTGGCAAGCTCTCCTCTAGAATGTATGACCTTTCCAGCCACTGGACTTCACGTTCTGTAAAGGGAAAAGAATGAGAAAGTCATGAGGTGGTGGGGCTCTGGGAGGAGTTATGGGGAAAACTGGGTATGACTATCGTCAAAATACATTGTATACATGTATGAAAGTTTTGAAGAACAGATAAACAAAATAAAAAATTAATGAGTTAATTTAAAAAAAACAAACTTTGCATTTGCTATGTGTAGTTCAAAAATTCCTTCTATCCATATATTCTGAAGCCACGGTTTGGATTAGATGTCATGTGACCTGTGGCATCAAGCTCCATAGCTGCTAGACACAGTTATTTTTAATTCAAACCGAGTAAGAGTAAATAAAATAAAAATTCATCCCTTCACTGCAATAGGCACATTTCAAATTCTCAACAGCTGTATTTCAGGAAGTTCTACTGTACCATACTTGCCTGGACTGAAAAGCAGGTGGATGACACTGGGATTCATGTAAGCTAAGAGTTATTTTAACCAATTTTCTTCTATTTCTTCATAATAAAGTTACATATTTTTATTAAATTACAAGTACAACCAACATCATAGTATTAGAAGGCCAGACCTTCAAGCTGGGCTCAATGGCATAGGCCTGTAACCCAGCTTACTTGAGAGGTTCAAGGCTTGGCTAGGCTACTTAATGAAACTCTGTCTCAAAAGTTTTTAAATTTATTTTTATCATTTTAAATGTGTGTGTGTGTGTGTGTGTGTGTGTGTGTGTGTGTGTGTGTGTGTGCGCGCGCACGCGCGCACGGGCACATGTGAGTGCCAATGCTTGCAGAACTTCAACTCCCCTTGGTGCTGGAGTTGTGAGCAACTGACATGGGTGCTGGAAACCAAACTCGGGTCTCTGGAAGAGCAGTAAAAGCTTTTCTCCACAACTCTCTCTCCAGCCTTCAAAAAACTAAACTATTAAAAACTGCCATATGTCAGTGGTAGAGCACTTTCCTCGCATGTGTGATACCCTACTTAATTCCTTGTACCCCTAGTATTAATCAGAAAGAAAACCATGCCTCCTAATGATAACTGGGATGCTTTTCCTTTTTTAAAATATTTTTTTAATTTTTATTTTATGTGCATTGGTGTTTTGCCTGCATGTGTGTCTCTATGACGGTGGCAGATCTCCTGGAACTGGAGTCACAGACAGTTGGGAGCTGCCATGTGGGGGCTGGGAATTGAAGCCGAGTCCTCTGGAAGAACAGTCGGTGCTCTTAACCACTGAGCCATCTCTCCAGCCCCCTGGGATGCTTTTCATTGCAAACCTTCACTCTCATATTTATAACTAAGAATTATTACAGTAACTTTCAGACATAGGCTCCTTTAAGAGGATGGCTTAAATCTACCTGCTTTGGGGGAAGAATTACTGTTAAGTTAGCTGTAAATAAAGTGCATGATCCAGGCTTGGCCAGTTGTGTGTGCTCCATCTGACTTGGATTCTGGAACAAGGTGAGAAGACAAACAGAGCTGAACAAGTGATGTGTCCCTGACACTGAGGGTGGGCAGGCTAGAGACAGTAGCCACAGACCCTGATCAGACCTGTTTCTGCTGCAAATGTTCTAATCCACCCGGAGTTATTCTCATTCCTTTGTAAGGATGTTTCCCTCTTCCTCTTCTAGGTCATTCTGAAATCCCAAATAGCCCTAGAACTATTTTTATATTTTTGTGTTGATAATGGCAAAAACAATATTTTTCTTCTCATCACCAAGAAATTCCACTGCTATATTATCTGTGTTTCCTCCTGTGTCATTTCCACAATTTATAAACAGGGTTTGGAGATTATTGTAGTTTTTGTTCAAAGAAAAATTCCAGGTGCAAGTGTTGCATCATTTCCATTTTGTACAGAGGCAACATTTTAGAAAATTTACAATTGTTGTTAATTTCAAAATCATTAGCAGTAACAGTACGCATGCATTTTCGTGGATGTGGACGCACACACACAAACACACACACACATAAAATAAAGTAAATCTACATCTTCAAAATATAACTTGAGAAAAGAATATTTTAACCTACAAAGAAATATGGGAAAACATACAAAAAAGGAAACATTTCAAATTCTTAGTCCATTTCTAATCTGTCTTTTGGGTTTCCATGTAAAAATATTCCCTCTGGAGACACCTTTCTTCTGAGTTAAAGGTTTTGCTTCCTGTTAGCTGGTTCCTGCTCTCATGACAAGTGGTGTTACTGCCTTTCAAACAGAAAGTGTTCTAGGTGTGAGGACCCAGGTTGGTTGGCCTTTTGCATTATTACCATGCATAGTAGCTGAGCTCCTTTCGCCAATGAATAATAGGGAGCATCACCCAATGCATTAAAGGTATCACCGACCAAGACTAAAAATCAGGAGAAGGCCTTGGTGTGTCTGTAAGCCGAGAGTTTTGCCAACCAGCTTTGTTCTTTGGTGTGATCAGGAAGCTCTAAAGGGTCAGTCATTTCACGTAGTTCCCTGGACACACTCAAGGAGACTGTAGCCCCATTGCTTCATGGGAGATATGGCTGAAGGCTCTCTCTTCCACTCCCCCTGCCCTTGATTTTCTTGGCATGTGTGGACTGCTCATGGAAAAACAAGGCTGGGAGGATTTCTCATGAAGGAAGGTCTCCCTTACTCCCTTCCTGAGAGGAAGAGAATCAACAAGCCATACAGATCTACAAAGATTCAATACTGGGAACTGGTCCATATGATGATGATGTGAGAAGGACCAAGAAAGAAGATGATGTAGTTCAGTCCCAACCTGAAGGTTAGGAACCCAGAGGTCAACAGCATAAGAGTTAGGCTGAGCCCAAGCTGGAGAACCAGGAACATGATGCTCCAAGGTTGGAATGATGGATGTTTCAGCTCACACAGACAAATTTACTCTTCCTCTGCCTTTGTGTTCTGTCTGGGCCTTTGATGGACTGGATGCTGTAGCCCATCATTGGTGAATCTTCTTTATTCAGCCTGCTAAGGTAAATGCTAGTTTCCTGTAAGGACAGAGGCACACACCTAGAAGCAATGCTCTACCAACTGTTGGGTCTGCCTTAGCCCAGTCAAATCAACATGCAAGATGAACCGCCCCGGCAAAGATATCTCTTCAAATAAAAGAAGCCTCTTTGCATGTCTACTTACTTCCTGGTACATCCACCACCAGATTCCATTCTCCCTCTTCTCATTCCTAACAGGGGGTGTGTTCTCCAAGTAGTCATAAATAGTGGTAACTATTCTGTGTTTTCCTCCACATTTCCAGATATTATAGTCTATATAATTCAGGTGCTTGCAAAAATACAGTGCAAGCATTCTAGAGATCCAGAGATTACAAAAATCACTTAAGTCAGGCACGATATCACAGCATGCCAACAACCACTTACATCCAAAACCCACACGCAAACCAGACAGGTTATCTGGTTTTCAGAAAAGGGGCAAAATCATACTGCTATCTTGGGATTTTCCAGTTCCAGGCTACAACCTTCTCCTTCATAAAGATCAAAGGGTAATTAGGATTTCATCACGGTAGCAATTATACTATAAAGGGACCCACAGTTTGTGGGATAAGAAAAAGAGATCATTCTTAAAGCCACCCACCTTCCCACAGTGTCATCCCACTCTAGGGCAGGCAGCAATGATGCTAGAAGCGGAATTGGAACAGGAAGGCCGTATCTAGTTGTCCTGCAGAACTTCCTTCTGAAAAGACAGTGGGCTGCATGCAGCTGAAAGCGGTCTCGTCCAACTCACCACAGTCTCTGCTCTAATGAGTCAAACATGCCATGGAGTGTGCTCAGTCTCACTGTTTGCTGTGCTAAGTGATCATCACTCTCAAGGAAGAGAAACCTGGAAAGGCTGCTGGGAAGTGGTGCAGCTGGGATGACCAAAGCAGTTCTTTGGGAAAATAAAACTATTATAGAGAGTCAGTGGGCACTCTTAATTTTAACATATTAATAACTTAGATGTATTCAAATCCTCCTGGCACACACCTATCTTTTGTTTTGCATCATCCCTGACATCTGCCAATAAAGTTACAAGTTGAAACATAGCTTTTAATCTCTTGGCCCCACCCCTTCCCTCGGTTCATTTATAGACGAGCTCCTTTGTTTCCTGGTTGGCACTGGGGTATATGTTAGGATCCCGAGAACGGGTTATGTTTGCAAACCCAAGTTTGTGCTTTTGCCATCATGGAAAGCAGATTTATTGATAAACCCTGCCCCTCTTCCGCGGTGAGCTCACCTCAGAACAATCCGATACACCATTGGAAGACCCAGAGCTCCTCCTTCCTCTAATGCCACTCTGGAGATCATGGGGAGGAAAGACTTTAATGGAAAGGTTTCTAGCTTTAGAAAGGATATTGGACCATTGTTCAGCCCAAAGACCTGTGAGGCACATCCTCCATGATGTTCTCATCTACAGGCACCAATACAGCCAAGGGCAGAGCTGCCGCCTTGCACAGACTTGCCTTCAACTGAACCAGTGACCCTGGCAATGGTAAAACCTGACAGCTCTTGAAGTCCTCCTACATTCTGGATACATCTAGCCTGATCACATGGAAAGGCTCCCAACAGGCTGTGAAATACACACTTCCAATATCCACCATTGTAGATACACAGACACAGATAGAGTGTAAGTGCCCTTCCCAAGGTCACACCATTTTGTTCAGTTGAGAGAGAACATGCGTCTATTGTAAAGCGGAGACTATGGTGAGGGGAGCATGGCCACAGGTCATATGGGGATTGGTGGACACTAAAAGTCAATGGAAAATGAAATGCTCTTCTCTCACCAGTTTGGAACGGAAGAAAAGTGCCAGACATACAGACACCTAGAAATTCAACCCATATGCTCCAGCCTTTTGGTGACCTTGGATGAGTACACCTAATCTTAGCCGAAAGGTTCCCTTGGGGATTTGCAAGCATTTAAAAAATTTCTCAGAAAGGCTAGCTCCAGAGCTCAAATCGACAACTCTGCTGATTGGTTTCTTAGAAGCATCCACACTGTTCCCAAAATCACATGAACAGAGAACAGTTATAAGGTCTCCAAGTTCAATGCAGGTGCTCTGCAAACCCTTTAGACTCTGAATATTAAAAACTTTATCTTGAAAAAAAAAAAACTAACAATCCTTTTCGCAAAGTCTCCAGAATGTTGGTGCCAGCCAGGTGCTATGGTGTATTTGGCGTGTGGGGTGGGATGTATAAGAGGGAAGAAGCCCACTCCACAGAGCTGTGTCAGCGTGAAAGACTAAGGTTAAAATCATGCTTTCCCTTTCCAGACTCTTTTTGGACTGGAACAAATCTACAGCCCCTGGAACCATCGAGGTTTGCTTGTTACTGCCATCCTCAACCCAGATGCTAGCTGTTACATGGACACATTTGCATCTGCTCTAGTCATTGTTCTGATTTCCTCCAAACTCCACAGAGGAGGTGTGAGCCAGCTCAGATGCTCTCGTAACAGGATTGACTTGTGGCTAATATATGAGCCCTTCAGTAGACTATTTTCCATGAAGGAATGAAGTTCACATCTGTGTGGGTCAAGCAGCCCAGTAGGTCTTGCACCATGCAAGCCGGCAAGCTCCCTGCCGAATGCTAACAAGCCGGTTGGCAGACCATATTAAAACCCTCCCATGCAGAAAAGGCCTTTGTGTGTGAAACAGAAAGTAATGTTCAGCTTGAGCTATTTTTAAAAAATGGAATAAAACGAAGTTGGTAAATGCATGATTCAGTTAAGCTAAATAGTTGTGTTAGTAACAGCTTCTCACTCTCCGTGTTTTAATTATGTCACCTGGGACTGGGACGAAGGCTGAGGGTGGGGCACAGAGATTTTAAGGGCTTGTTTGCTTTCTGTCCCTACCTTTACTGCTGGTGAACGAAAAAAAAAATCTCCACAGGCAAAAATTCTTTGCATTGCCAATAAAAGAGCTTCCCCCTGGTTTTTATCAGTGCAGGTCCCACAAGGAACTGACAGCGGTTTATGTCAATGAACAAGATGTATTGTCTTCAGATTTATTTTTCATAGCAAAAAAAAAAGTTCATGTTGAACTTAAAACAAGGAAACAAAGAACAATGGAGACTCTAATTTGTGGTTCCAACACAATCACTGGGTTAAAGAAAGGCCATCTTGCACCCAGCTATCTGTGGGGAACCTACTAATCTGGCACTCCTGGGCCTTGCTTCACGTGATGACATGGACTTGCAGGGATGCACGGGACACATGGACATACATGTTTTCCTTCTTCCTTTTACTCACTGGCTTGATGTGTTTCTGTGTGTGTACTTCAGGTTTCTATGGTCTAGCCATAAAAACTCACGGGATGGGGGCTGAAGATCAGAGAAACAGAATGAAAGAATGAAGGAGAAACCCCGAAGGCATGAGGCCAGCTTGGGTACAATAAGCAGGAAAGGCGACAGAGCTGAACCGGCTCTGTAAGATAGTTCTTACTTTATTTTAGCTCAACTTACTTTTTCATTTCTTGTGGAGAAAATGCTGTAGCTGGAAACGAAGGGCCCTGCTCAAAGCCTATTTGGAAATTTTGGATTTTGTTTTTCTGTTTTGTTTTGTTTTGTTTTTCTCCACCAAAAAAAGAGTGTCTGTCCTTCTGTGGCCTGGAAATCAGTGCCTGAGGACAAGCCTCCCAACAGAATAAAAAGGACGTAAACTGGAAGCCAGGAGACCTTTGTTCTGAGTATGGCCCACTACAAAGCTGTCATGACAACGTTGGTGTCTCCTTAGACCCTGTTTAGGTCCGTGTTTCTTTTTCTCAACCATGGACTCCCCCAGATGGTCCATCCGGATCAAGGAATTCTCCGAGTCCTTACTCCCTTTCCCTCCTCACCCTTTCTGCCCTCCCCACAGTGTCTACTCTTGACTGCCAGTGTGGTTAGATTGGAAGCACTGTAAGGATGGCGGTTGGGAGCACCTCTGGGCTTGTCTGTCAGGGGTTATCTAGATTAGGTTCACTGTGGAAGATGCACCCCAAATGTAGGCAGTACCATGCGGTGGGGGGGGGGGGGCTGGGATCCCAGACTAAAGGACTGAGTAAAAATGAGAAAGAGAGTTGAATGTAAACAGTCCCCAGTCTCTGCTTCCCGACTGTGGACCCATGTTCCTGCCACCATGCCTTGCCGGCCATGATGGACTTTATGCCCAAGACCAGTGATTCTCAGCCTTCCTGATGCTGAGGCCCTCTAATACAGCTCCTCATGTAATGGTGACCTCCAACCATAAACTTATTGCCATTTCTACTCCATCGCTGTAACTGTACTAGTTATGACTCATAGTGTAAATATTTTTGGAGATAGAGATTTGCCACAGGGTTGCAACCCGCAAGATGAGAACCACTGCCCTAGAAGTATGAACTAAATCAACTCTTTGTCCCTTCAGTCCCTTTTGTCAGCCATTTGGCACACAAATGAGATAAGTAACTAACACACTTCTTCTCATTCTCTTCTCATCAGTCTCCCCCTTCCTTTTCCTTCCTCTCTCTCTCCTGCTCTTTCTTCTTTTAGAGATTTAAAACATTACCTGCGTAAGCTAAACCCAAATTCTTCCATTGAGTCACAGCCATCGCCTAGGATTTCTTGATTTTCCCCTTGAAATTGCAGGCCTGTCTTTCATAAGCCAAACATAGTCCCTGCACAGGCCGCCTAACAGGGGCCTCATTTATCACGACCCTTCAACTCATTTCTGGATCCAAACCCTAGACGATGTGACTTCTGTGGGAACTGTCAGGGAGAGAGAATCTAATCTCCCCAAGGTTATTGTTCACTGGAGATTGCCATCTCCCAGGACTACTGCATGTCCGCTGCACACTACTTGAGCAGGACAAAGGTCTTGGAGTGTATACCCCTAACTTCATGAAGAGTGGTAGCAATGGCTAGGAGGATATTTTTTTCTAGGTGACATTTGTCGACCATTTGGAGAAACTAGTGTTCTAAATGGAATCTCAACACAGCTGTTCCAAGGATTTTGAGTTGGGAAAAGCTGTAAAATGTAAAAAGACTAAGTGAGTCTTTGGGGGAAAATAAACTCTACTCAGACTCTACTGTTGCCGTGACTGAGGAGCTGAAGGTAAAGACAGCTTTCTCTTGATGCACCAGGCATGTGTGGGTCTCTCTGGGGAGTCAGGTAAGAACCATCATCTTAAAGAAGACGTGCAGGCCATACACTTGCAGGAGGCGGTGTTTGAAAACACCATTCAGTTACACCCCCTACTTTAAGGCTCATTTTGTAATTAATTCTATTTATAGGGCTTAGTACTTGAACGTTCTTCCATAGCTCTGTCCTTTGGTGACCACACAGGGTAACACTCAGTCTACTTTTCCTTTATCTAGCTTGTCACAAGTATTCATTTGATGGAAATAATAGAAAACAAATTTATCCAAGTGATAAAATGAACAGCCAAGTATGTGCAATTTTGGTTAGCAGTTGTTAACACTGTTATTTTGGTGTTGCTGTTCTTTGAAAGACATTTAGTCAGCTTTTCATCATTATCACCATGTTCTTGGTCTCCTCTGAGTCCATAATTAAAGCTGAACTGCAATGTGAGTGTTGTCAATGACTTCAAGCATAAAACCGTGAAACCTCCATATAATGTCATTGCAGAAAAGGATACTCATAATACTCTTATGGATGTGTGCACGCAAGGCTTCTAGGCATGTCCACTGTCTAACCTGTGGCCCTTGTGCTACATGTAGCCTCACTTGGCCAAGGACAGCTATGAATGTGGTCTGATTTAACGTTGTAAACATACTTTATTAGCAAAATCAGCCTTCCATTTTTTGTTTGTTTGTTTTGTTTTTTCCCCTTGAAGTATCGGAAATTGACTCAGGGACCTTGTACACGCACAGCAAGTGTTCTGTCCCTGAGGACAATTCTAGACGTATTTTCACCTTTTTATTTTGAGACAATCTTACTAAGCCACCTTGGCTAGCCTTGAGCTTACAACGCAGCCCAGACAGAGCCTGCTAGAAGTCTTCCTGCTCAGGTTTGGAAAGCAAAATCTTCTAAAAAATTGTCTACTGAGAAAATGAGTTAATGAATGAGCCTATAAAAATGATCGGGTGCTGTAGAACTGAAGGTGGTCTGTACCGGAAGCACCATCGGATCCGTGAGCACTTGGAGAACATAGCACTGACTGAGAGTGGGGAAAGGGTGGTGAGGAGGTGAAAAAGAAAATGATGAGACTTTTCAAGGAGATAAACGATATACAGAGCACAGACTGTCAGGTTGTCGGCCATCATTGAAAGAGAAAAGTTAAAAATGACTGCGGTGATTTACTCAGAAATAACAGAACATAAAAGGCAGACATGATGTCTATTATTCCAGAATTTATAGTCTAGGAGAAGCAACCATAAACAACTAACTATATAAACAAGTTATTTTACTATAGTAGACACAAGAGCCGCACAGGAAGAAAGGACTACGGTGTGGTGTTTCTTCTGCGGAGGCACAATGCTCAGGGAAGGTGAGCTTCGGAAGTCACCGGTGCCATGGAGTACAGATGCTCACCAGTCCTTAGGTAGGTGACAGACAAAGTTCCCACGGGAAAATGCTGTCAACATAGTCTAGCTGTGAGGGCTGGTACTCCTCACCTGGAGTCCTAAGTCTTCCTCCCGGGGCCTCTGGGAGGATGCTGTAAGCAAAGAGCATAAACATGGTATCTGGCCACAGCTGGGTGTCACTCACTTCACTTTCTTGTCTCAAGGAAAGAGCCTTGTGTAAATATATCAATATTAAAAAAATACTGCAATACAAAAATAAAAGAATAGCACATTAAACTGAAGGAACCACAGACAGGAAATGGGAACAGATGCATCTAAAGTTTCACCCAGTTCTGCAATCCTGTGATTTTATTGCTTAATGGTGATTTGTTGGTTTTATTTGACTCTTTTGGCATGCTCAGTTGACAGGTTGCTGGACATGCTTTTTTTTTTTAATTTTTTTAATCTCTTCAGAAAGCTTGGCTCACAGGTTTGAGCTGCATGAACATGGAACGGCTTGGGAACAATTTAGAATGGTTGGGTGGGGCTGCCAAGAGTTAGGGAAGAACCTTGTCAACTGGCATACACCAATCTGGAGTGCAACTGTATGTAGATGAATGGATTTCTAACTGAAAGCAGTGTGAATGAATGGATTTCTAAAAAGCAACAGAGATCTTATGGAGTAAGAAGCTGAAGTGGGTAGGTTTAAAAAAAAAGACAAAACCCTTAAGCCAGAATAAATATAGACAGTTGGTGACAGACTTCTAAAGAGGTAGAACAATGATCTGAAGAAAGAGTGGTTGATTAAAGAGGGGACCACAGCTTGCCATCTGAAGCAGTTGGAAGGTGTCCTCGTCAGGATTTCTATTGCTATGATGAATCACCATGAGCAAAAGCAAGTTGGGGAGGAAGGGTTTATTGTGGTGGTATTTTACTTGTACTGAAATGTGATTTTAATTGTATGTTAATAAGTAAAGTTGTCTGGGGGTCAGAGCTATTAGAGCCATAGCAAGTGCGTGGCGGCGGTGGCGCACGCCTTTAAGGACATGGAGGGCGGTACATTCAGGCAGTGATGAGGCAGTCACATGTTTGGGTTTACAACCAATGAGAAGGCAGAACAGCTAGAGTATATAAAGTCATACACACAGGAAGAGGCCCCTTTTTTTCGGAGAGCTCTCTTGGCTGAAGAGGATCCCTGAATCAGGAAGGGTGAGGCTCTTAGCTCTGACCTCTTGGCTTTCTTCTCTGAATCGGCTCTGTGTTTCTTATTTGATAAGACGGTTGGTTACATCTACAGTTTATCTAGCTTACACTTCCACATCACTGTTCATCACTGAAGGAAGTCAGAGCAGGAACTCAAACAGGCCAGGAACTGGAGGCAGAAGCTGATGCAGAGGCTGTAGAGGGGTGCTGCTTATTGGCTTGCTTATCATGGCTTGCTCAACCTGTTTTCTTATAGAACCCAGGACCACCAACCCAGGGATGGCACCACCCACAGTGGGCTGGGCCATTGCACATGGATCACTAAGGAAATGGCAAACAGAGGAACCTTTTGGAGGCATTTTCTCAACTGTGGGTCCCTCCTTTCACTTAAGACTAGCTTGCATCAAGTTGACATATAACGCTAGCCAGCATGAGAGGCAACCCATTTTTCAGGGTGACAAAAAAAGACTGAAATGTTGTCAAGACCTGTCTACTGACTTAGGTACATAGCAAGTGCTTCCTAGTGTCTGGTGTAGAGTGAGTGGCCAACATGTCAGCTATTTATGATATCACCCTTCCTGCCTCTTTCAAAACCATGGATGCCTTTTTAACACGGAGAAGAAACTATGAAATGGGATACACGAACATAAGGCACATAATATAGTACACATACAAAACAAAACAAAGGCCTACTGATCTGAGAAATCATTACTATCAATGGTTTGTTTGTTTGTTTGTAAGCAAATGCATTCCTAACTGACCTAGAGCTCAGTGGTGAAGTTGCTTTATCCCCTAGAAAAGGAGACAGTAATCTTCTAAAGCACACAAGAAGTGAAATAGAATTAAAGAAATAAATTGCATATAGACTAAAATTCAGAAAGGAAAGTGGTCCAGGCAAGAAAGTCAGAGGAGAAAACAGTCCAGAGGACAGGTCATTAGGCTAGCAATCTACTGAAAATGAAGCCAGTTCACAGAAGCCCCACACAGAAGTTGGGAGAGCCAGTTTGGTAACTGAGGCAGAAAGACAAGGTACACAGTGAGAACTCACAAGGACTTACAGCAGTCAGGCTGGGGGGAATTGGGGCCATCTAAGGTTTTTAAGAAATGATAATGAAAATGGATTTTACTGACATATAACTCATAGTCATTTTTAAAGTAAAAAGTGTCAAAATGATAGAGCAATATATAATTTAAAACATTTTCCCTTAATAAAGAGTAAAGTATATAGTAAAGAAATATGGGTATATTTTGACCTTCCCATTAAAAAATGGCCACTTTATTTGGTTCCTGCACCCGCTTGTACCTAATCAAGTAATCTGAGAGGAAAATAACATGATTAATGTTTTTCTAAAATGGATTTCTTAAAAAGAAACTTCTTTAGACTCAAAGGCTGCTAATCACTGTCCAGGAACAGGCCAGATGGGAGCTTCATGCTTAAATGACATTTGTGTGGACACTTGCCTGCCATTCTACAAGGCTAGGACAGGAAACTCCAAGACCACACAAATAAAAGAGTGTCATCCTCTGAGAAAAAGCTGTCTCCAGAATGCTATCTGTCATCTTGTTTCACTCTTTGTCTGGGAATCCTTACTGATCAAAGTGTCTGGAAGACAGACTCATCCTTTAAGAGGCAGAATCCTGGCTGCAGGATTTGGAGCTCTGGCCTTACTTTACAGGCAGAACAGCTTCTCATCAAAAGCAGGAGACGGCAAGATGCTTATCATGGACACCTGAAGAGGACCAAAGAGGACCCCAGAGAGCCTCAGAGTGCCTCCTCTCTGGGTGATGACTCTGGAGAAGTCCATGAGGACCTGGCAAACTTGAACAGCCCTCTCTTACCTACTGCTCTGGGTCCCCTCCCCAACACTGGCAATTCCACAGCTGACTGGGCTCAAAATGGTCACAAATCAAAAGGACAGTCGGGAAGTTCCTGAGCAGCATTATGAGTCTGCTTTGCTCATTGTGCAGAATGGCAGTGACTTTATTGATAGGACAGATGCGTTCTTTGTTTGCTTCTTGGGCATTTTCTGAGGTGGGAGGTGTAAACAGATCAGCAGGAACTCCTGGTGATCTAGAGTTCTGAATGACGGAATATTCACAGTGCCAGATTTTCTCTACTCCTATGCACATACACATACAGGCATACACGTCCTTGAGTTAAGCCCATTATGTTTCATTGTGAAAGGGTTTTGTTTGTTTGTTTGGGTGCCACCACTAACACTTCTTTTGGAATAGAAACACATCACATGGAATGTCAATACAGAGGATAAAGATGCAGTTTCTAGAGCCAGCAAGTCTGAGATTAAATCCTTATACTGGTACATTTTTGTTGTTGGCCTGAGGCAAATCATTTTACTTCTCTGTGCCTTGGTTGGTTGATTTTGCATTTTAATGTAATTTTTAATTAAAAATTTAGGTTAGCATACAATGTATTTTGCTTCATCACTGCACTTGAACATGCATGCTGCGTCACACCTTACCTTGGCTTATTAATCAGAAAATCTATGCCTATGTCATGTACTTATCATAAGGATTAAGTGCCTTAGTGTGTCTAAGGTGCTTAGAGTACCTGGAACATGATGAAAGGGATGGAAATTTAGCTTTCCTTATGTATGGAAACATTCAGCACATGATCACTGAGCACTCGGTGTACAACAGACATCATCCTATCAACTGAGGATGCTGAACAGGTCACGAAAGTGCTTTGGTCTTATGGTGCCTATTTGGTAATAGGGAAGGTTGACCAGATGATGAACGTACCCATGAAAACTACAAATCATCATTTCACACAATGATGAATACTGTGAGGAAAATGACAATGGATGATGTCATAGAGAGTGAGACAAAGGGTTCCTAACTTAATAGGTGGGCAGAAAAGTCCTCTCTGCTTATTTGAGCTAAGACCTCAATTCTGTCTCCTCTGTAGAGAACACAGGAGAATCAAGTTCTAGAGTTTTCCATGTCCAAGGATCCTGTTACAATAGGTCCTTCCTGCTTTAGCATTGTGTATCCTTTTTTTCTTCAGTTAGAATTTAAAACTAAAAAAGTACTAGGGTCTAACCTATCCCATTTATCTCTGGAAACAGACCCTTTTTCCTTTAAATCTTTATTTAATTACCACCTAAAATAAAGTTGGTTTCTAGGCTAAATCCCAGTAAGGGTCAAGTGTGCTAGAGGGTCATGGGGTGCAAACAAGTGGCTCCTCCCCCCAAATGAAAGGCAAGGTGATGCTTTGGGAAAGGAAGAGTCTGGGGAGCTGGGATACCAAATGCAGAAATGAGGAAAAGCCTAATTCCTGGCAGAAGGAGAACATGGGTGTTATTTGCCACCAAAACCAACTACGTCCCCTTCCTGCACCCCCACGGCCAGAGTTATCATCAGGTGAGCAGCTGAGAAACAGTAAAAGGGTTGATGTGGGGGGTGTGGGGGATCATTACACAGTCTCTTAGTCCACTGGGGATATTTTTAAGGATAGTCGACGAAATATCTAAAGACAAAAATATTTGAATGATAGGCACTTACAGACACTCACCCCAGGCCAAGACAGGACAACAACCAACAGTCCCCCTCATCTGACACCTCCTTCTGGCCCCAACAAGGCAGGTCAGACTCCAGACATCCATGTCCTGTCGTTAGTCGACTTCAGGAAAGTGTTTGAAATTGTTGCCCAATCTGCAAGGACAGGAGGTTGAGGAAATGGAAAAGGGAGAGAGGGAGGAAGTTCTGTGCCTTGGTAGATGTTGGAAATCAGGGAAAACACTGCTGATGTGTTTGTTCAGTCAGACACCCAAAATTCTGCTGTGTGGGAGGGATAAAGGCTCTTATCTTGTGGAAACGGAGCAAACTTCACTGGGTTGGGGTGTGAGTCTTGACTTTGATGAGAAGAATATGGTCTGAGCTGTGCTTTGCAAGTGGTCAGTGCTGTTTTTCAACATGAACTAGACATTCTCATGTGGGGCCAGCTCTTTTTGTTTCTACTGTGACTTCTACACATACATGATAAGTTGCCATTTGATCTGGTTTTCCAGCTTCAAGGAAGGTATTCTCAGTCTGAAATTCTCCCTGATCTTCATCTGGCAGATATATCCTCACTTTACTGACACACCCTCCTTGGAGAGGCCATCCTTGGTCATATTTACCTAGAGACACCAAAAGGCAACTACTCAAATCTCTTTCATCTACCAACATTCAACTAGTAATTTGCCAAGTGCTTGACACATTCAGGATGCTCAGAATTTGGTGAATGTATAAGAATCCAAGCAAAGAAACTGAATCTCATGAAATCAAGTGTCTTGCTCAAAGGGTCAAACAGCAGGTAACAGTTGGTATCTTAGTTAGGGTTTCAATTGCTATGAAGAGACACCATGGCAACTCTAATACAGAAAACATTTAATTGGGGTTCACTTACAGTTTCAGAGGTTCAGTCCATTATCATCATTGTAGGTAGCATGGCAACATGCAGGCAGATGCAGTGCTGGAGTAGTAGCTGAGAGTCCTACATCTTGTAGGCAACAGGAAATCGACTGAGACACTGGGCAGTATCCTCAGCATAGGAAACCTCAAAGGCCACCCCCACAATGAAACACTTTCTTCAACAAGGCCACACCTACTCCAACAAAGTCACACCTTCTAATAGTGCCACTCCCTATGAGATTATGGGGGCCAATTACATTCAAACTGCCACAGTAGGGATTCTAATTAAATGTTTTTGATGCTTAACTCTTAAGGGATTTTACTAACACTACAAAGAAGGCCACTCACTCCCTGTAAACAGAAACCTGGGGCTTCTGTGTACCTCAAGGGGTGGTGAATGAAAGCATATGCCACTTAGGAACCAAGATCTCTGAAATGCCACCACAAAGAAGATACAGTGATCCAATGCTGCCACAAAGAAAATGCAGTAGTCCAAGATACATTCAGGGTGACCAAGGTGGAAACATTCCCACGTATTGCTGGATCCTACCCTTATCATAACCATCACCATCATTACTTTTATCATTTGTTACAATTATTTTGAGACAAGGTTTTGCTACAGAGCCTGGGCTAGTCTGAAATTCGCAATCCTCACCTCACCCTTGGGAATGTGGAATTTCAGATGCACCACCTTGCCTGGCCCTCATGGGTGATATTTGGGGTATTTGAAATCATATGTTTTAGAGACAGAGCTCTGAGTTCTAACCCAACCCCAAACACTTACTATGTAATTTACTAATCTGTGTAACTCATAAGTGTTTTTAACTACTCTTTTTATCCTTACCACTCATACATCATAGTGCTGATTCCCTATACCCACTCTACTTGGAACACAAGACAAGTTCTCAATAAAACGTGTTAGGTAAACATTGAAGGAACCTACTAGCCAGGCAATGGTGGTGCACACCTTTAATCCCAGCACTCTGGAGGCAGAGGCAGGTGGATCTCTGTGAGGTCGAGGCAAGCCTGGTCTACAGAGCGAGATCCAGGACAGGCACCAAAACTACAAAACTACCTGTCTCAAAAAAAAAAAAAAAAAGAAAAGAAAAAAAGAACCTACTAGTATTCTGGGTAAAAACAAGTCTCTCCTACCAGAATGGTGAACAAGGTTGGAAATGGTTGAAAATATATTTGGAAGTTTTTTGAGACTCTTAACCACACTACTGCCCTTTATATGAGAGAATCTGTTCAATGAGAGTCATCATTCCCTAGCTCCAAACCAAAGAGTCCCATGTATTGCTGGCTTCACCTCACTATGTGGACTTATACTGCTATAGTTTTAAGTAATGACATTTTTCTCAAACTTTTCAGCTTCAGCATCTCCAGCATGATGCCTGAAGATGCGCTGTGGCAGGTGAAAATGGGAAACACATGCTTTTTTTCAGCACTTGGTTTCAAGTAGCCATGAGTTTTCCAAAAAGTACTGACTTGAAAACTAAGTTTTCCAATAGACTGGCTTGTACTGTAGATTTTCCATTGACCCCAAAGTGGCCACTAGGAATAGACGATTCATTAGCTCTTTTCTGGGCTGAAAACAGTTTGCTAGGTTTATCGATTTTTATGGCGTGAGAGAAGCAAAACAAATTAAAAAAAAACTAAACTAAAATATTGGGTCAGAAAAGGAGAAAATTCAAGGTAAATAAAAAAGATCTGTCTTTTCGGAGAAGAGATAAATGGGTTTAGTATGTGTCAAGAGAACAGAGCAATGTCTACGGTTTAGATATACTAGAAGAAAACAAATGGTTATAAAGGACCTGTGCTCCTAAATTTTCAAAACACCTGAGAGTCCTCCCATAAACAGGTGATGTGGAAGCTGGAGAGTCCACAGCATCCCAGGAGGTAGGCAGGCTCCTCTAGAGTACTTTAGAAGCTGTCCATTGGTTAGCAAATTTGGCTTATGAGCGATCATGGTTCCTTCCATCCTTGAAAGCCTGTATTTCCTGGCTGTGCCAAAGAATTCCATCCTTCCAAATCTATGCCCTTTAATCTAGTTTTGGTCAAAAGTTCTGTATTCATAGATGCATATCCAGTGTTGGGGCTTCTCTGACTGATGGTGGAAAATCATATGATCACGAGCCTTTACATGCTTATAACGTCTGTAACAAAGACTAACTGCTGTAACTTATTAACACTGTTCCTTATCAAGACCAAGACAGCTGTCCAGGATATCAGTATTAAGGAAAGCCTGACCTTTGGGAAGAAGAACCCAACTCCCAAGAAGCACAGGTTAACCCAGAAGGAGACTGTCCTGGCCTCATGTTGAAGGCTGATGAGTTTACCCAAAGAAACACAGGCTGCTCGACCCCTGACTGCTCTTAGTATCTTTTGGAGCAGGAAAACTCCCTTCTTGCCAGCCTGCCTGCTCAACCAAACACAGAATAGTTGGCTGCCCCAGATCCTCTCTGCTTCGTTGAGAGAGGCCAGAAAGAAGAATTCAGGGACTGACGGCAGCTAAGCAGCTTGGCTGACCTGCACACAGGGCGTGGAACTCCAGAACAACTCTCCAAGGGAAGGGAGGAGGTAGGGAACAGGGCAATAAATTAGCCAACTGATTTTTCTACAGGACCTGCCTTTGTGTGTCTGTCCTCGGCTTTTCTTTCTTATCATACTCAGGTCCATCAATCCTAGCAGTCTAGTATGTGCTGGGTGCTTAGCATGTGCTAAGCAAGTCTCTAAGGAGTTGACAAGCATTATCTCCTTTACTCTCCACAATAATCTGTAATTTTAATTAATCGATTTTTCAAACAAGGTACTATTTGGCCAAGATTACACAGTCTGTACACAATAAACTCCCTGTTTAAACAGACAGACTGATTTCTAATACCACTGTTCTAGGTGAAGCAGGAAGAGAGGACATGGGGTGAAGATACATTGGGAGCTTAGCACAATTAAAATAAATTCATTTGTTTTTAATACAGTTAAAGCTATCAACGTCCCACGTCTATTTAGTGATCTTCTCGACTCCCAGACTGTGTAGTCCACCAGTCAGGGCTGCCTCTTTCTGCTTCATAGCTCCAGATTCCTGGCTAGTAATAGGTACTTAGCCAATGGCTGCTGAATAAAGGAACAGCAGAGGACTTGTCAAATGATTTTGTCAGAAACTCAGAGGAAGGTGTATTAAAAGTCACTGCAAGCATTTCACGTGGCCTCTGGTTCCTCAGCTGCAGCTGTTGGCTCTGTGGTGGCCCTTCTCTGACCCCCCCACTACTACATCCCTTTCTTTCTATAACACTGCAGTTTGTAGGTCCTGGTGCCAGGGAGTTCTCCAAGTTTCTACTTCCCTCCATCCCAGCTCTGCTACCATTGCCTGCCACCACAGATTCTCACTTCAGTTGCCTCCTGCTTTTCTTTCTCCCTTGAAGTGAAAATTTCCAGTTCTGACCCTGGTATCTGGACCTGGAGGGGTTCTGTTTGTTGTTCTTGGGTACAGAAACATCTTTTACAAGGTTTTGAAGGCCAGGGAGAGTGACAGATGCTAGCTTTCTGGGGAGAATCCCCGCGCTCCATGGCCTCAACTGCCATAGGCTTTCAGTAAATAAACAGGTTAGGTCAAGAGTCCTGAGCATGTACTGTGTCTGTGTTATGTGCTCTAAGCATAGATGACAGAAGCCCCAGAAAACTGCTTTTCTTTACCATCTTACTGGCGTGAGGAGAGTCATTTGCCCACATCTCTGCAAGATTACAGTCACCACATTGACCAACACCATAGGCACAGGAAGATCTTCCCATGAGAATGAGATAAAGACCTTTCACTCTCCCGGAGCATTCCAGACCACTGAAAGGATGGGATCACCACCTTGGCATGGGCAAGCAGGTCTGGAGCCTTCACATACACTTTGCCACATGAATGGTAAAGAGTCCTGCAAGGCAGTTGTTACTGCTTTAGAGATCAAAGTCCAGATGGGTCCCCAAACTTGCACAGTGACCACAGCCCTGCTTTGCCCTAAGCCACATACAAATTTTGGTGTTTGGAACACTGAGGATATGGCCAGCAGTGTCCTAAAAATGTTCTCTACTCTTCGCTCTCATAGGTGAACTGAGCCTTTTCAGCCATGAAAGGCTTTGGCGGCAGGATGGCCGTGAACTTCACCCTTCCTCTTAGTCAGTGAATAACCGAGGCCATATACCAAGAAATTCTTTTCCACATTTGAAGAGACAAGTCATGGGAACCAGAATTAGCCATTTCAATGAATTTTACATATTTCTGAGCTAAGACCTTTCTGGGTTTTGGTATTCAATCTTGAGCCAAGAGATGAATTTGGCCCGCTGTTTCTCAGTGATGACCTCACATACAAAAAAATACCAAAGCCTGAGCTCCACCCCAAAAGAAATGATTCAGACTTTCTGGGGATGGGTTTTTAAGTTCTCCAAGTGATAGCAACAGGGAGCCATGACTGAAATTCTCTTTGAAGGGGCGGTACAACTTTGTCAGACAACCGATGCAATGCCCAAGGTGATCTTACAGTTTTGAAAGACACCAGACGTTGGCTCTCAAAAACCCTGCATTGACCGTTGACATACATTTTAGAAGAAATGCCCGCAGCCAGCGTAAAAGTCAGGGAAATAAAAATTACATGAACCGTAGCATTAATTATGGAAAAAACAGACACCCTGGCAGAAGGCCCGGGTGTGGCAGAATGGACAGGGGTAGCAGGCAGGAGAAAATTTTAGGAAATTAGACATTTTAATAACGTTGACCATTGAGGGTCCCAACTGGTCGCTGAATTGTGTCTAACTTATTGCAAGCCCCGAGAGCAAAACCAGATGAGGAAAGCAAGCCCTGTCCTGGCCCCCAGCTGCTTCTCATTGCTCAAGCTTAGGAACAGAAAGGAAATGAAGCTTCGGCCCCTTCCCTGGACCTGACCAAAGGCCCCCAGTAGGCTCCCTCTGGACGCCAGGGGGAGCGCAACCTATTTGGCATTGTTTGAGAGGCCTTTCTATAGAGCATGAAAGAGAACAAGTCTTGCTTATTGTTTAGGACCCTTGAGTAGTGCTCAGAGTGTCTTCATTATCTTCCTGGTACAAGTCAGCAGCAGTCTGTGTGTTTCATTTTTAAAAAATGAGTAATAAAATACAAGTAACAAGTGGATTTTATTCCATCACCCTGTGGTTTGAAATGGCAACATGCGTAGAGGTTCAAAATATGAAAACCAAAACACCAAAAAACACAGTCTCCCTCCCCCCTTTCCCCTCCCTCCTACTCTCCACCCCCCTTTTTAAAATTACTAGGGATCAAACCCAGGGCCCACTACAAGCGAGGCAGAACTACCTCAGAACTACATCTCCATCCAATTGCCTGGATTTGAATGGAAGAAATAGCACTCAGTAGCTTCGCCATACCTCCTCGCTCCTGTTGGCATCCTGGGGATAGTGGTAACAACCCACCTTGCAGCATGTGGGGGAGGGCTGAAGGGTTAACATGTAAAGCTTGGAGAAAAGCTGGGTGAACCTCCACAGCCAGTGAGTTTTAGCCATTCTCCGCCTTCAGAATCTATCAGGAAAGGTTTATGTGAAAGTTGAATTCTTCTATACTTCAGTCATTCTAAATATTTAGTATTAAAAAGCACGTGCCTCAAACCATAAAAAAGAGAAAGCCATTGTGGCTATCAGCCAAGAAGAGACTAGAAGGCAAATTGCTGGACTTCACCTCAGTGGTCTGCAGTCAGAAGACACAGAGAATAGTGAACCACACCTGTAAGATAAGACAATGTGACCCTCAAAGTCTGAGCTCCTAGTCTACATGTGCTCTAAAGAAGAAAGGCAAAAGCCTGTTAAGATGTCTTCCTTACAACCCATTCCCAGAATGCTTAGGAAAGTAGGGGAAAGGGGCCCAGGGTGCTTTATGACAACTTAGATTCTATTATAGATTTACCATAGTCCCCCAAACCACTAACACTTATTTGCTAAAATAAATGTGCTTTCATAATTTCACAATTTTTAATCCAGGCAGATTATCCACTAAGATATTGTGTCATTTTAATAAAACAAATGGCCAATAAGGAAGACGTGGGCTGCTCTTCCCCACAAGAAGATCGATGGCATATTTTCATGGAGGGACGCCCATGGAATAAACACTGCTAAAACAGGCATTCCTGATGATGAAGGAGAACTCTGCTCACACATTTTTTTTCCATCCTAGTGCACATAACTTTTTTCCCCTGTGGATCTTCAGCGAGGCCAAGCAGTTGCCTTGGCTGTATGGAATTCAGCAAAGAGAAATGCATGACCAGTGGCCACACACTCACATCTGGCTGAGGTTTCAGCTGACTGCACTTTGGGAGTTTTAACTCCAGTCACTAACAAGGTTCCCCTTCGTTTTGACTATATAAGTCAACTGCGAGAGCCTCAGGGTAGGGTAACTTTTTTTTTTTTAAAGTCCCTTCTGCTTATCGAGCACTGAGAACACAGATAGGAGGCTGGCTTGCTTGCCTTTTGTACTTCTTGTAGGTGGAGGTAAAAACTTCAGGCAAGAAATGGGAATGAGAGGGAGCAGGCGGACAGCTTAGAAGCCAGACTATTTGTTCTCTCCCGTGTCCCACCTGTGTGGGAACATGGACCAGTGTATCCAGCAGGATTGTACAGTGGTCAAAGCACAGCCTTAACCTGGCTTCACTCCAGCTTCGTCCATGTGTGCCAGCTAACTCAGGCTTCCCTCTGAAGCCTCATTTCCTCCTCTGTAAAATGGGGATAATGATAGCCTGGACCTCCTGATGTAGTCATGGGAATTCAATGACAAGGTACTTATAAAAGCCTTTGTCCCGCACTGCACTGTTTTCCTGAGTCTTCACAATGATCCCATGTGGTGGATACTGTTGGGCCACATTAGTTGATAGGGAGACAAGGCAGAGGTTGTGTAATTGCCTGCAGGGTCTCTAGTAGGTAAGTGGGGGGTGGGGGGAGCAGGCAAGAAGCAGGATTGCTTAGACCTAGGGCTGGGCCTCTGGGTGCTCAGTGGCCCGCACAACCTTATCTCAGGAAGCTAGGGGTGCTCAGAACATCTGAGTTGACCTTTTTGTTTAAAGAACAGTGTCACAGTTAGAGTTTCTATTGCTGTGATAAAACACCTTGACCAAGAGTAACTTGAGCAAGAAAGGATTTATTTCAGTTTATAGTTCCATATCCCAGTCCATCATTGAAGGAACTCAAGGTAAGGCAGGAACCTGGAGTTAGGAACTGAAGCAGAGACCAACCATGAAGGAATGCTGCTTACTAGCTTGCTCCTCCTGGCTTGCTTAGCCTGCTTCTTCATATACCCCAGGATAAACTGCCCAGGAATGGCACCACACACTATGGGCTGAGCTCTCCCACATTAATCACTAATTAAGAAAATGCCCCACAGGCTTGCCTGCACATCAGTCTTATGGAAATATATGTATTTTTTTCAATTGTGGTCCCCTTTTCTCAGACAAATCTCGCTTGTGTCAGATTGACAAAAACAAACAAATAAAAATACCAACCAGGGCAGAGAGAAACACAGTTAATAGAGATTCAGGGAGCTCGGCCAGACTAACTTAAAGTAAACTTGGCCGTTAGGTATGAAAAAAATAGTTCTTTACACTTTACCCAATACTTTTACCTGCCTGGGCTCATAACTCTAGCCAGGAAGTACAAAAAAAATATTAAGAAAAATGCCTTATTTCAACCCTAAAGTAACTGGGATGTCAGCTGGGTAAGGCAGGGGTGGTGGGCTAAAGGACTCACATAGACCCTCATTTTCTACAACGCCTGCTAGTTTACTATCCAAAAATGTTGGATAAAAAAATATTGAATTAAATCATATCAAGCTACAAACCTGAAACTTCCAAACTCATTATTTATTAATCACTCATTAAATATCTGCATTCAAACCCCAATAGATTGTAGCCCAACCAAATAAACACTGGCCTTCACAAACTTAAACAGAAAGCTAGTCCACAAATTTTCAGTTTTTCTTGTTTGTTTCTGACATTCTTCCCAAACACACATGTTCAAAAACTTGGAAAGGTTAGGTCTCAAACCCAGGGCAAATAGCTAACTGAAGTGCTTATTTAACATATCAAAGTGGACCTGGCTGTCAGGTTCTCCCAGCATCCCTCAGTCCCTAGATGTTACAAGGATATAGCTGGCATATCCCACCCCTTACCCTAAACTCTCCAGCCGGGGAAGGGTGGGGTTTCCCTTCCTCCAACTGCACTTCCCCATATAATCTAGCCATTTTGGTTATCTGGTTTACCCTTTACCTTCCTGTCCTCCTACTCCATGGCTCATCTTCCCTCCTCCCTCTCCTCACATGGGCTGGCTCAGGGTCCTGTTCACTCTGAATTCTCCCAGATGTCCTTGCCTCTGGCTATGCTCTCCCTTTTATCTACAAGAAACCTTCTCCTCCACCATTCCAAGGAGCAGTCATATCCTTTCTTTTTTATTAATTCAGGAAAATAAAATTGAAATGAGTTACTAAATGCAGCTCTTTATAGACTTTAGAGTTCATGTATGGTATACTTGTGGAATATATCCTTCACTTATTTGAATGGCCTAAGTACTTAATTTGCATTTGCATTCACGTTTTTCTTTGTGTGAACATAAACCTATCTGGTTTGGATTAAATGCCTGCAGAGGGCAGCATGTCGTATTTGTTTGATGATGACTCCAGGATCACTCCTAACAGTAATGATTGGCTTCACTGCCATCATCGTCATGTCATCTTTCTCATGCTTATGATATCCCCAGGTTCTCATCTTGAAGTTTTTTTTTTTTTTAACTGTGTATGTGTTGGCAGGGGGTAGGGGAGGAGGTATGTGTATGTGTGTGAATGTGCATACATGCCATAGTGTCCTTGTGGAGGTCAGAAGACAGTTTTCAGGAGTTGGTCCAAGCATGCTTCTGACTGATGTGTCTGTCTTCATCTCCTCTCTCACCTTAGGAATGCTGAGATTACAAAGGCAGGCCATTGCATCTCTTTTTATTTCATGGGCTCTAGGAATTGAACTTGGATCATCAGGCTTGCACAGCAAGCCCCTTTACATGCTGAGCCATCTCCTTGGTCCTGATCTTGAGAAGTTGTAAGGTAGACACCGGTAACATAATCTTTCTTCTCATTATGAATGTTGACTCTTCATACATTTCTGATACATTATTTAATTCAAAATAAAAAGTTCTCTTATAAGCCTGTAACAAATAAAATGTTGGCATAGGATGTTATCGTCCTACCATTAAATTATGCCAAGTGGCTTACCATGCGAAGACATCTCTGTAACAGTGCCACTGGCAAGAAACACAACCGGAAAGAAAGTTGCTCAGCGAGCTATGTTTTTACTTACATTAGTCTGTGGTCAGAAACAAACGCTCCCCATAGAAGCTGTTTCTTTAAGATTCTAAAAATAAATTGATCTGTAAGTGAGTTTGCTGTAATGCACACAGTGAGTCAGACAGAGGAGTAAGAGCCGTTTATAGAATGTGAACTAAACACTGGACTGGGACAACCACTTACCCCTCACAAACAGAGAAGTGGCCTTTCAGATTGTGGAGGGCTGGGTCTGTACGTCTTATTTCTGAAAGGAATCTTATTATAACTCGGGCTAAAAATATTGAACGAGAGCCAGAGGCTATCACATGATCAAATCCTTTGATACAAAGAAGATTGGCACGAGAATATGTGTGCATCTCATATACATATACTGTAGCAGGTAGTGGGCTTTTTGTCTTTTTGTTTGTATGTTTGTTTTTTGTTTGTTTGTTTTTTGTCAACTTGACACAAGTTAGAGTCAGCTAAGAGGAAGGAACCTCAGCTGAGAAAATGCCTCCATAAGATTAGGCTGTAGGCTAGACTGTTAGTCATTTTCTTAATTAGTGATCAATGTGGGAGGGCCCAGAACAGGGTAGGTGGTGCTATCCCTGGGCAGGGGGTCCTTGGTTCTATAAGAAAGCAGAATGAGCAAGCCATGTGGTGCAAGCCAGTATGCAGCACTTCTTCGTGGCCTCTGCATCAGCTCCTGCCTCCAGGTTCTTTCCCTGTTTGAGTTTCTGCCTTGACGTCAATGATGGACAGTGATATGGAAGTGTAAACCAAATAAACCCTTTTCTCCTCAACTTGTTTTTGGTCAAGGTGTTTCATCACAGCAATGATAACCCTAACTATATATATATATCTTCTTGCAGTGCTATTCATTGACCCTAGAGCCCCATTTCCTACATGTTCTGATAAGGACATAAATGACTCTTTTAAAAAAAAGCTGGTATTAGACAGTGACTTAGAATGGCTTTGTGCGAGCATAAATAAATCATTTAACGTCACTCAGCCTCAGTTTCTTCTATAAAATGGAAATAAACACAGCTCCAGCTTCAAGAGATTGAGAAGAGGATTAAGCAACACAGTACATCTGAAGTATTCGGGACACATAATAAAACCATTAGGAACGTCAACTACCATTCTGTTCTCCCCGGCAGTTCCAGGGTGGTGCGATTTCCTCTTTGCTCTCTTGTGTGGCTTTGGATTTCCCTGTATTTCCAGAGCATGTCTTTACAATCTTGTAAATAGCTGCCTTGGAGGGCCAGTCTGGTGGCTACAGGGTGACAGGGTTTCCTTGCATGACTGACAGAAGGAATATGTTGAAGGGGACAGATGATTGAGATGGAGGGAGGAGGAAGGGAGGGGGAAGGTGAGGAAGAGGAGGAAGAAGAAAAGACAAGAAGTAATGTAAAAAGGAATTTGCCACCTTCTTTGATGGGAACTTCATTTACAAACACGCCCGCTGTTGGGTTGCCTGCACACGGATCTCAAGCCTGGTGCACTGCGAAGAAGAGATGCATTACCAAAGCCGGGACTTCATTTCAGCATCTCCACCATGGTAATAAGAGCTTTTTGGTCTTTGTACAATTCGAATCCACTCGAGATTTCCTAACCATCTATTGGCAAACAAACTGGCTGTAAGCATTAGGAAACTCCACCCTGGGACTCGGGGACATAGTTTATTTGGATTATAGAATCTTCTTGAATTAAGTCAATAAATCAGTCAGTTTTGTTTCTTTTCATCTCAAGAGACATCTTGGCCTTAACTCATGAACTTGCCATTGGAATGCACATGCAGTATATGATGACATAACTCTTCCGTCCAGGTGTGGTTCCAGGGTCACCCAGAACACTCAGAGCTAGAGGTTGACTTCACAGTGCAGCATAGAGGCGGTGTGTTACTCAAGGGGGTGAGATCATGGGCTGGCATGAATTTATCAGTCTTTTAAATGAATGAAGTTGAATTCAATCTACTGACCTTGCTCCAGAGGCTAGAGATACAGGCAGCGTAAAACAAAACCAGTCAAAATAGACGGGGAAAGCCACAGCACACATGACCGCTTAGTTTAGAAGGTGACACTACTGGATTTAGTCTGTGAAGATCTTGTCACGTGAAAAATCCGCAAATAACTATGACCTAAACACGGGGACAAGAGACAACCCATCTAGGAACAAATGGACACATTCCATTGTGGTTGACTAGTGTTTAAAATCTATTTTGGGGCAAAGGGATACTGTAAATACTTTCCCTTCTTCATAACTATCATAACCCCAACTTTCTGGCTCTCAATATTTTTCAACAACTCTACATGCCAATTATAGTTCTTTTGCAAACAACCTTAACTGGCGAACATCATTCTACCAGAGACATGGGATTCCTCTGTGACCCTCTGAGTCCCCAAGGCCAGCCAAGACTCACTTGGACCTTGTGACTGATTCTAAGCTGGGTATCATTAAAGGCTGCCCTGTATTCACTGTACAATTTGAAAGCTGCTCAGTTCTGAGGGCCCTTGGGAAATGCTACCCATATTAGGCATGTGGAAATGTCTACATCATACTGAAATGATTTTGGAAGTTGAAATTTAACATAACTTTTTGGATTAAAATTCATTTCCAAATTTGGGCCTGGGCTTTAGGTGAAAATCATTTAGGAACTTCTCATGGGCTTGTGATATGTCAATGCCAACAAACATCTTCAGTGCCAGCTGGATCACAGACTTTCCCCCTTTCTCATTAGATTCTCTCCTGAAAATAGCAGTTGTATGGTGGAAGTCATGGCAGTCTGTGTCCAATACACCTGATTCCAAAGCTGAATCAGTTTATCATTGAATTCAGGCCAATTTGTGACAGCCTTCCTCTTAACCAATAATTATTGATGCTAATTAGAAGGTCAAAATGGGAGGAGTTTTGGCCAGGTCTGGAAAGGGGAAGAGTGGAGATGTTTGCTGAATGTGTGGTAAGGCCAGATTGACATTTACCTAGAAAGTATCTTCTTCTGAGCTCCTTCATCACCTGGGAGAATCCACTCAGGAGAGGAGGGTGGTTTTTCGTTAGCCACCAGGTCTGTCTGAAGATCTGGAGATACTGAGGCACAGCTTTCATGGTGTGTGACCCCATGGAGAAAGGGGACTCTATAAAGCTTCCTTTGGTGACAGAATTCCCTTGCAGCACTGCTAGACACTTCATGGAAGTGGAGTGGGACCAGACAGATCTCAGTCTTTAAGAAATAAAAAGAATTCCTTAAAGCCAGTGTCCTCATCAGATGGCATGAGAATAATCTCAACACAAAAGACGCTGGAATACTTTCTTTTTGGCATTTCCAGAGGATAGATTTCTTCTATTCCTACCTCTGTACCAGAGACTAAGTCAGAGATGTGGCACTGGTTGCTCCACTAGGGAATTACTTTCCTTTTGTTGTACTGGTGGTTGAACCATGCTAGACCTGCACACCGCTACTAAGCTAGATCCCTGGCCCTGTTCATTTTTATTAGTTCACTAATTGGTGTGTTCAACTATACATTTGGCAGAAATAACCTAAATTTATTGTATGCATATATATAGAATATGTATATTCTAAACAAACTCAGGAGTCCAAAATCTTCTATTAGGGTCTACTTCTATTGAGCAGGATTTAGTTCAGGATAGAGGGCCCCTGGGGCTCTAAGTTTACTGACACCATCCTAAACCTGATATTAGAAAGCCAGCTGTTGGGGTGTTCACCTAGTAAAGTATCAGGGTCCTATTAGTAACAAATCAAAATAAAACTTTTGACCATCTAAATAATGTCTTTTATTTTTATCCAATTATTTCTTACTGGTTAATCTGTTATTTAAACTTTCACTCAATGCTGCATTCAGCATCAGATCTGTGAGGATGACCTGAAGAGCTATGAGGGCTCCTCTCCTCCCCTCCCCTCCCCTCCCTTCCCTTTCCCTCCCCTCCCCTTCCCTCCTCTCTCCTCTCCTCTCCTCTCCTTCCCCTACTCTCCTCCTCTCTCCTTGTTTCTTGGTGTTCAGCATTGGGATCAGACATTCCCATTTTTTGGAATAAATTTCCAATCTAGAAAAGTCTGGTTCCAAGCATGGTGTTCCTTTTCTCCTCCAGCCACCTGGGAAGTCAACTGCTGCTGTTGCCCTTATGTTTCAGGTTAGATGAAACCGAGAGCAGCTAAATCCCTTGACCAGGGGCTCAGGGCAGAGGCCACATCTTCTGACTGCAGGTATCTGAAGAACGCACAGTCCTCTAGATAAAGTTTACCACATGAACAGTGTTTGAATACGTAGCAAAATTAAGTCCTCAAATAGTAATCTCTTCAAATCTTCTAAAGACTAAAACGTCTGACTTATTCTGCATTTTTTAGAAGATCTAGAAGACTGAAAAAGATGTATCAGGTACCTCTTAGGTTACCTCTATCTCACTTCAAGTTTTCATTCTAACTTATTTTGAAAATGGTCATTTGGTCAAGTCCATTTTATTGAAATTACAGGCACTTGATGCAAAAATCCACAAACATATCTGTCTTCATTTTCTATTGCTATGATAATACACCATGAGCAAAATCAGCTTGGGGAAGAAAAGGTTTATTTCACATTACAGTTTTCATTATCCAGAAAAGTCAGGGCGGGAACTCAAGGCGCAAACACAGATAGAGAAGCTGATGCAGAGGCCATGGAAGCATCCTGCTTACTGGCTTGCATCCCATGGCTTGCTTAGCTGGTTTTCTTATAGTACCCAGGGCCACCTGACACACTAATCTGGGCCCTTCTACATCAATCATCACTCAAATAAATGCCCCACAGGCCAATCTGGTGGGGGTGGGATTTTCTCAATTAAGGTTCCCCTTTCCCAAATGACTCTAGCTTGTGTCAAGTTGACATGAAACTAGCCAGGGCAATATCCTATTTCCTTTTTAAAAGTAGTGCAACACACTTCAAAATAATTTCATAAAAATTTTAACACGAAATCTGTACTATTCTATATAGCTGAGGATCAAGAAAGGTACATCTAGTTCTGCATGCCAAGCAAGCATTCTATCCACTGAGCCACACTCCCTGGCTGCAAATGTCATGTTTGTTTGTCTTCACGATTTGCTTCTGATCCTTCTGGTGGTGACTGCAGGGGATCTAGATGAGTGGGTGTTTTGACTGAAGAGGGAGATATTGTGTTGTGGCATACAATGACGGGGGAATCAAGAAGAAAACGATTTTCTATTGTAGCTCTCAACATTTCCCATTACAGCAGACAGTTCGAGAGAAGGCATATGCCTAGAAGAGGTATTCCCTATAAGGATATTCACTGGGTTTTCACACATCCTCTCTACTATTATACTATGTGATAGATGTTTTGTTTTGTTTTTCTGAACCCAAGCTATGGGCCCTTTAAGATAACCTTGCAGCTAGAGTGGATGAGTTCAAATCCCACCTCTACCATTTACTAGTTGTGGGCCTTCCATCTAGTTTATACAGCTTCCCCATGCTTATTCTGAGTGTGTGGGGGGGATGTTGGAGGAGGAGGAGAAGTTGAAGGAGGAGGAGGAGAAGAGAGACAGACAGAGACAGAAAGAGGGAGAGAGAATATGCATGAATCTTGGAGACAGTAATGGTGTTACCTACCTCACAGAAGGATTCAGGACCAAGTTAAATGTAAAACCCTTAGAATAGGACTTGGCAATATGCCCAATGAGGGTAGCTATTTTTCATTTATTTTAATTAACAAGCCCCTCTATGTCTTTATCTATCAAGTTTAAACAATAAACCTTCTAACAAGAATCAAATTTGATCCTGTCTTTGAGCTCTTCATAAGTCATAAAATCCTCCACACGTAGCAATGCCTACTGCTGTCTTGGGAGGGGGTACACTGTCTGCATTATGCATGCCTTCCTGAGGGCAAAGAATTTCCTGCTTCTCATTAGGTCGAGACAGCCATTTATATGCAGCTATCTTGTCTAACCCTACTGATAGCTTGTTATCTGAGAATCAGAGGGGTTGGAGGTGTTGTCTAGCAAGGAGTGATGCTTACCCAAGGCCTTCTAGACCTCCAGGGGAGGCCTGTAGAGACTCCACTTACTGGGTAGGAGACATGTCCCAGCCGCCTGTGACAGTATCTGTGTACAGATCGAGAACTGGAGTCCTACCAGTCTTGCAGGATTACCTGGGCAGAGCTCACAGGTAGCCTGGAGCTCTAGAAATGGGACAATGGTTTGCTCTGTGGGTGGCTGTTGGGGGAGCCTAAGGGAACACCAATCTTAATGTGAGAGCTGGATCTGATAGAGAAGTAGCCTCGGGATTAAAATGAAATGGATTTTTTTTCCAAAGTTTGAATCACGCTGCTGCTTGATCTGCTCAGTAGGACTGCAGTTTGGAAAAAATGGAGGAAGCTTTAAAACCATCTCCTCTTCCTTGGCTGTGAATCAATCTCATCTTCATCCTCAATGACGACATATGAACACCAAGTTTTCCTTCACAATCTTTATGAAGACATACATGGGTGCCACTTGCGACTGCTGTTCCCCAGCCCTTCCCAGCTCACTGCGCACACCACACCCAGCCTTTATTGCCTTCCTTGGCTTCTTTGGCTGATGTTCTACCCAATTTTCCAGTCAAGCCCGTTGTCAATTCCGTTACTAAGCTGCCCTCACATCCACCCGAGAATCCCTGAATCCTTTCTGCCTTGTGCTCAGAAGGCAGCCCCTTTTCTATCCCAACACAGAGCTAGGGAAGTTGTGCAAAAATATCTCCACCCTCCCAGCTCGTAAGCAACTGCTTCGTGTCATCCTGCCTGTCACTGTGTCACCTCGGTCACACATTGTCCAAAGAAGTCATTCGATAAATATTCATCAAGTGAATAGATAAATATTTGTTAATGATAATTAACTTGAGTTGAGGACTTTACGGCGTCCATGACAGGCTGGAGCCATAGAAATGGAGTGGTGCTCTCCTCTCCTGCCACTACTCCTGAAGGCCTTTACGTAACACCAACTGTCAGGAAATGCTCCCCACTCCTGTTATTAAATCATTATGTGACAGGGAAGCGGCAGCACCTTCTGGGACTAAGAACAGGGTGAAACTGTGAAGGAGGGAAGCCCCTGTTTGCTCTGAGGCTGGGAGGTGAGAGCTGTAGGCTTCATTTTCGTGCTGTTTCTGTCACAAGCCGGTGTGACTTAAACGGCAGGCTCCAGAGCTGTGTTTGCTCGTCATCTCATTGCCTGGACCTGAGTTTCTTTTCATTCACACACCCAAACTGGTAATAGAAGGCACCAGAATGAAAAGGGGTATGCTTTTCTTTATGCGTGTATTTGTTCTTGTCTGTGCACACATGTGTATGGGCATGCATGTGAATGTGCACCCATGTGTATGTGCATGCATGTGTATGGGGAGGCTAAAGGATAGCCTCAGCTATCATTTCTCCTCACACGCCACCCACCATGTTTACTGAAATAAGGTCTTTCACTAGGACCTGGGGCTTGCCAACTGGGCTGGTAGGCCATCAAGTTGCACGCATCATATTGGTGAAATTATTAAGGCCACTCCACGTAGTTAAAAGGAGATTTATTTAATGGCGTAACTTACAAGTTAAGGGATAGGTAGGTCACAGGGTCTGGGGAAGGTGTATCGCAGTCCAGCGGTGTTCTCTGGAGCTCTGCTTGGCCCACCTTCACCGTCCAAGGTCCCAGAACCGAGTCTGAACACCGCCCAGTCTGAACACCGCCCTTCCAGATCTCAGGTCTCCAGGCGCCTCCCTTGGCCCCGCCTTGTAGGCATGACGGTTGCCGAAGTCTCAATGGGGGTTGGAACTTCCAGATCAAAGCTGGAATGGCTACCCACTACAGCATCTGCCTAGCTCTGCCCTGCTGGCACAGGGATTACAGGCACACGCCACCTCACTCATTGTCTTGCACTGATAAGGGGGTTCTGACTCTGTCCTCGTGCTTGTATGGCAGTGTCCCCACACCGGGACCTACTTTTCTTATGTAGAGCCCGACATGTCTTAAAATTAGACTCCAAGACACAAACTTGCACTGACTACGCATTTGTGACATGGGGAAAAGAACCCAGGGATGAATGGCCTGCTCATTGGCCACGTTTTTTTTCCTTTAAAATTTATTAATTTTACTGTGTTAATAACTAGTGAGTTTTCTCTGGGTTTTTCTCTTGACTGATCTCCTTGCAGGAATGTTGTTAAACATTCTCTATGCTGGTTGCATGGAGCAAAAGACTTTCCATGGCACATTTCCAAACTTTGTTCAGGTATGTGAAAACGCACTGGTGGATCCTCAGCAAACTTTCCCCAACTCTGAATTTAAGACTTATTGTAAGTTGATAATCATTTAAGTTGAGTGATGGGTCCTAAGGAAAGTGAGGTCACTATCTCACTTTTCCCATTTAGAGAATGTGTGAAAATTAAGAATATAAGGAAAGATACATTTATTTTTAATTATTAAAAATAAAATTGAAAAGATGAAGGGCAAAAAATATTAATAAAGATAAGAAAGTTTAGGAAAATCAGAGGTCTTGTTATTTATAAGTGAGGAACTTTCTTACAAGCAGTTGGCAGAAGGCCCCACCGGTGTGGCTGAGGCCAGACTAGCCCAGGATCATGGAGCCTGCTGGTGACGGAGCTGGAATCTCATGGGAAGGAACATGAATACACTCAGTGTTGGTCTCGTTTTCTAGTCACTGGGGACATCAAGAGCCATGGCTTTGCATATTTTAACTAACTAACCATGGGACACTCTGCAAGCATACATTTTTTCAGTGTAATTAAAAAATCATTTCCTAACCACACGATCAAATCCCGAGTGCAGAACACAAATGTCTGTCCTTGGAATGAGTTTGAAAACACTCCTGTACCAGTTCCTAAGACATGATGCTCCTGAAGAAGATTTTAACTTTCCACTGGTAAAAAGCCTATCTGGGTACTGGCTGCCCTGAGAGACATGCTGATTTATACTTTCCAAAGATTATCTACAACCCAAAGCCACTTAGCCACAAATGACCACAGGGGTGCTTTACTAAAATTTAGATTTGACAAGCAAACTTCCCAAGATACCTAATGCAGCTGTGCAGATATTTACCAGGAATATCTGTACAAATGTCATGGCACATCAATGCAGCAATTCCCAAACCAGATTCAGGTTGGTAATGGGTCAGTATTCAGGGAGAAACACCACACTAAATGGGATGCTCCTGAAGCTTACCCAAGCTCGTCCTTCAAAAACTCTACTCCAATGCAGCAACCATTCTTCACTCAGAGCACATAATGTTGAAATGATCTTCCTCTCTAGACGTAACTCAGTGAGCTGATGCTTATGAGTCATCACAAGCCCTTTGTAATGAGGACAGGACTCAGCCCTGGACAATGGGCAGCTCATTTAAAATTGTGTTTCACACTGTCCCTATTTGACACACACACACACACACACACACACACACACACACACACACACACACACATACACACACACACACACTGCATCTGGAGCAAGGCTATAGAACCCGGGTCACATCAGACATGTTACAATGTACCTGAAAAACTGTTAGTCGCATTCCTGCAAACAAAACTCTTTTTGGAGGTAGAAAAATGCATATGAAAAAATATATATGTAATACATACATATAAAAGCATGTGTGTGTGTGTGTGTGTGTGTGTGTGTGTGTGTGTGTGTGTTATTTGGTTGAAACAAGTAAACAGCACAAAAAGCTGAAAGAGAGTGGTCCCTACTCCGTCATTAGTGCCTTACCGAGGTACAGAAATCTGCTTTTCTTTGTAACTCCAGTGGGCAGGTCTACATTTACCCATTAGAACTTTCTCCCATGGACACCTAAGCAGAGAGCAGGTCCACTGCATGATTCCTGCAGAGAAAGAGTGTGGTTTCCTTTCCAATAATGACTGCATTGGGGAATGAACTAAAATGGCCAAAGTTTTCAATCTGTCTTTGAGAAGAAGGGTTAAGTACAAAAATCCCGTTAAACAATAATGGGATTTGTGTGTGAAACGTTACACTCTTTGAACATGTTTAGAAAATGGCTCTCCTTTTTCCCCTCCGACTAATAACAATTCAACATTATTTAACATAATCCTACCGACAGGTAATTTCTGACACGAAATTTATTACTGGCTTGCCCTTTGAGGGCAAGCTTCTCTCTTAATGTTTCCTTTGAAAGGCTACAGCATACATTAGATTCTCAAACAGGGTTTCTCATGTTTTCCTTGGAAACTTCTACTTTCTGTGGTATTTTACATTGCCCACGTCTCTTTTAACTGTATCCTTACACACACACATACACACAACTCAGACCACATTTCCACTAATGCCTATGAATATAGTAGGCGCAGAAGCATTTTACTCAACCATTATTGGGTTTAACTCTAACTGGATAAACAACTTTAGCATGGCATATATTTAAATGATTTTTTCCTGTCTCTAAGTGGGTATATGACTGAGTGAGAGGGAGGGCTTGGCTTTAATACAAGCATGCTGGGAAATGAGAGAACTGGAGGTTGCCTTTGGCATTATCCAAATATGGATGGCGAGACCTGTAGGCTGGTATTCTGATTGGTGCTCTGGCTTTCACCACACAGGGCATATTAGACTACCAGAACATATTTGTGATGTTGACTCATTCAGAGAAATGGTTTTGTTCCTGGTGAGTCACTGTGAGGTTAGGTGGTTCCCTACCTGCGCTTAACCATACAAGGCCATCGCTACCTGGAGACTTAAGTCATCTGCCTCAAAAAGAAACACACACCATATCTCTGCTTTTTCTGAAACGGCTTTCTTGGCACCATGAGCTCACAGGTAGGGGTTGACATGTGGCATCTTTTCTTTGAGGGAGGTGTGGTCTAGATGACTAGTATGCTGGCAATGTGCTGCTGAGATAAAAGAAAGTAATGTTCACTTTCTTAGTCACTCTACAATTTCGGGGTATGTGTTGTCATTTACCTCTGGTAAAAATGTAACCTTCCTGGAGGTGTGGTGGTGCACCCCTTTAATTCCAGCACTCTGGAGACAGAGGCAGATAGATCTTTGTGAGTTCAAGACCAGCCAGGTCTGCGGAGTGAGTACCAGGCTAGCCAGGACTACATAGTGAAAGCCTGTCTCAAAATAAAAGTACCATCTCTAGTAAATATCCTGTCCTGTGAGATATGACAAGTGCACATTCATGTATCCAGCACCACAGCAAGATACAGATCCATCTATCACTCTGAAAAGTTCCCCAGTCTTCTTTGTACCTAATCCCTCTCCTCACTCTACATGCTTATTATAAATAACACTGAGATGATTCATATCAAAACCTACCTGCCAGTTAATCCACGAACCACCCAATAACGTATCCTGAACACAACAGGGTCTACTCCTGAGAAGAAAGTGGGGTTCCCCGATGTCATCAGAAGACTGAGGATATTTCAGGGGAGCGCTTTGCCTTACTTTGCCCTAATGGGTAACCTGTTTCTGTGGAAAAACACATACAGAGGTGATCCCTCAAGTAAACTCTCAGTTTCAAACTCCTGCTCCAAGATTAAGAAGATGTGTCTTAATCTTGCCATCAAGTCTCAGGGGAAAGCTTGCTCCTCAGCCTCAGCGAACTTCACATGAGAAGAAGCTGGGGACACATGCAGGCCCTATACATCTCCCCAACAGACAGCCACACACAATACACACAGCAATATCTCTCTCTCTCTCTCTCTCTCTCTCTCTCTCTCTCTCTCTCTCTCTCCTCCCTCTCTTTCTCCCTCCCTCCTGCCCTTCCTCCCTTCTTCCCTTTTTGTATCTCCTCCATACATGGGTGTGTGTGCCTGCGCGCGCGCACACACACACACACACACACACACACACACACACACACACACACACACCAGAAGCAACCCAGAAATTGCCAAGATGGCCCAGGCTTCCCAGTGGCACTAAATTCCCAGCTGGAAATGTGAGGTGCAAGGCTCTCTGTCCTGAGAGGGTGAACCTTATCTGAGGTCTCTGCACCTTAGGGGAGAGTTAAGTTCCTCGGTTCCTGCTATTAGCAACACAGCCATCCATTTTTCATTTGAAGGAATTTCTAAAGGCTGTATTCTTATCTTCAGGAGGCCCTGTAGATGCCATTCTTGTGTTTTCATTGGTTTTATTCAGCCTGGGGGACTCGAGGCCCTCTGTTTAGGCAGTAAATTCCCCTGTTCGTGTGAATGTATGTGGTTAATATACTTAAAAATCCATCAGGCAGGACTAAGAAAAATGCAGGCGCCTTTACACAGCAGTTTTTGGCAAGAATGTAGTCACTCAGGATGGCTGCGCAGTGCTTATAATTGAATTGTGGTCACTAAGCCCAATACTATCAACTTCTGTAAAAACCCGAGCCAGATACCCCAATGCACACGTTTTCCTTTCCCGCCCTTTCCCACCCCTTACTGCAGCTTACCCCTTGACCAGCTGACACAGGACACAGAAAGAACCCTAAGGTGAGCAGGAGGCATGGCCAGTGCCTAAACATGTCCTATGAAGGGTTGGCCCTGGGGCCTGAAAGGGTGACATAGAAGACCTGGCAGCAGGGGTCGTAGTGACTGGAAAGCCAGGGACTTGTAGTAGAAGGTTACCACAAGTCCTAAGTTATCTCTGGGAGGCTTCCAAGCCTTGGCTGACAGCCATGTTGACATTCTGCCATTTGGATCACACTGTTTGGCACTCTGGCCTGGGAGTCCCCTCACCTCCTGCTGTGGTAACTTGGTCTGTGGTCCATGAGCTGACCTTGTCTACTTCCTGCTGTGAACCCTAGGCCCACCTCCCCATCATCTCCATCTCTGGCGTTCATGCTAGGGCTTCATCAACAGGCCAGTGTGCATGACAGCCCAGGGCTTCCGGCAGCAAGTACCACACACCTCTGCCACTGAGCAACACTGTCCCCTCCAAGAGATAAAGCTGCCCCCGCCTCCCCACCCCCAGCCAGTTGTGAGCCTTTAAACAGAAGCATGGACGGAGGAAAGGCCTGACTCTCTCCTCATGTACAGCTTCCTCTGAGCCGAAGGCAAAACTGAATTAAACCAGGAATGCCGAAGGAAGACTGTGCTGTTTCAAGTTTTCACCAGGTTTCGAAGGAGCAAACATTTCCTTCTTGTTAGAGTTGGAACCTGAAATGCACCCCCCCGCCCCAGGTGCAGGTTTCAAGCACTGCTCTCCAGTTGGGGCTCTATATTTGGAAGCTGTGGAACATTTCGGAGGTAGTGCCTACAGGGCAGAAGTCAGTCATTGGGGTGAGACTTTAAAAGTTACATATGACCCCTGACGTTGGCCTCTCTCTGCTTCTAAGTCTGCTGTGGTATGAAGAGGCCCCCCCACCCCCATCACACGATCCTGCTGCCATGAACTGATCTCTGCTGTGCCTTGCCTCCCAGGATGGGCTGAAATCCTCTGAATCCATGAGCCAAAATAAAGGTTGGCTCTATCAGGTATTGTGGCCACGGCAGTTTAAAGTACCTAATACTCCTATGCATTGAAGGAACTGGATTCACTCACCAAGCGTCATCCCAACAGGCGCTTAGTAAAGGTAGAAACAACCTACACAGTGCCTGCCCCTGGCTCAGCTGACCCTTTCCTTGTGTTATGTAAGGGGCAGGGGGCATATTCCAGGATCAACCAGCACCATTGAGCTAACCCTCGTGGAAATGGGCTTAGAGGCTATTGAGTCTAGAATCAGGTGGGGTCCAGGCTCAGAAACTCAATCTTTCAAATTGTCACACAGTGAGTGGTTACATACATGTCTCAGAGCTCACTGTGGGAAAACGTACGCCTTTGCAAAGCTATTTAAATACAATGAAGTTGCTCCTTTATTATAGCTAGATAGAGCATGATCTGCAAGTAGGTCCTAGATTAAGACTGACTATTGATAACTAATTGTTACTGATTAATATTTATGTCAATAATTATGGCATTACCCCATTAAATGTAGGCAAGTGAAGAAAAAATATTAAGATCCTGTTCTTGTCATATTTGAGTCAGACAATACTTATACTTACATGGAACTGGGGTCGCAATGTTAATGCTCAGTGCCCTAGGATTGCTCACACATCGACATGTCAAACCATCAAGCTGCCCTGCACCCCAAGGCACCTCTGCACCCTGGCTTGAAGAAAAGTAGCAATGTTCTCAAAGGAGTAAACAATGAAATGCGATTTCCTGCCACTGTTTAAAGGTCATTGATCCTTGTCATTATGTCTGGGACCACAGCTTATATAATATGCTGTGGGGAGAGGGAAGTGGGAGGCCAGAGTCACCAATCCCTGTATGACAGAATACTGAACTCGAAGGCGGCCTCCAGAGCAGCGAAACTTGCCTGTCCCCAGTCATAGACTAGTGGGCAGTTTCTATCATGGATTAGCTCACTTCTGCAACTGTTTTCTCCCCTTTCATAAAAAAAAAGCAAAAATAAAGCCCGGTTCCTCTAAGAATCTTTCTGGCTTTTACATTGACATCTTCTCATCTCTACTCCCACACCACTCTGCCAAATGATCACAACAGAAGGAAGCCAGAAAGAAACCTGGGAACATACCTAAGAAGGAGCATCATTCTTGATCCGTCTTCTAAGAAGTAATAAAAAAGACAAAATATGATGAAGAGTGTATATGAGCATATGAGTATGTGAGTGTGTATATGTGGAGAGAGACAGACAGACAGACAGACAGACAGAGACAGAGACAAAGAGAGAGAGAGAGATCTATATGGCACAAGAGGAAGCCATATAAGATCTCCCAGAGCCCTCGTGTCACGTGTCATGATTAATAGCCTGGGACACTACCCAGGAAACGCTGTGTCCTGTGCTGGACAGTGTTTGTTTCAAGGGGCAAGGGCTGGAGAAAAACAAAGGAAGCTGGAGAGAGAAAAGGTAGTTTGCTTTAACTACGCTGTTGTGAGCTCCAGAGAATCTCAGCCCCGAGCTGGCCTTGCATTTTGTTAGGATAATATTTTTCCAAGTGTGCACATGTAAAGCAAAGCCTATAGGCACTGGCCTTTGCGTAAACATCAACTACCTGTCTTTACATTTAGTGGTTTTCATGAAGGAAAGGGCACTAGAGCACCTGCTTCTCCACACAGCCTTTTGATGTTTGGTTCTCTCGTGAGTTCCAAGGTGCACTTCTGTAAACTCTGAGATCCATCCTCCTACTGAGCTGACAGAGTTCTAGATCCAAAATGAAGCCAACTCCATCTTCTCCTGGGGCAGCCTGGGTGGGTCCTTCTGAGAAGGAGCCATCAGAGACCACACTGACAGTGTCCTGAAGGCTCCAGGCCTCACCTCTACACTGATGGCCCTGCAGACTCCAGGCCTCACATCTACACAAATGGTGCTCTACAGGCTCCAGCCTCACCTCTACACTGATGGTGCCCTGTAGGCTCCAGCCCTTACCTCTACAGATTGTTCAATTAATTTCACCCCCAGGTTCTGATCTCTTCAATATTAAAGGCCTTCCATTTACCTATAGTTTCCCCAAAATAAGATGGCCTCACAAGAGAGAGGGGTGGAAAGAGGGAGAGAGGGAGAGAGAGAGAGGGGAGAGAGAGAGAGAGAGAGAGAGAGAGAGAGAGAGAGAGAGAGAGAGAGAGAGAGAGAGAGAGAATATATCTATGTTGAAACTTGTATCATCTGTGGAGCCTTAGTGAACCCTGACTCTGGTTGGGAATAGTTCAGAGTTGATAGGTGGAGGTAAAGCAGACAGAGGCAGGTTCTGATTGCAGGAGACCACACTTCAGGAATGTCTAGCTGTTCTCCCACAAGGCTAAGCAGGTACACCACCACCAGGGGTGTGTCCCAGGAAGGACTTACAAAGACATGTGATTTGAATCAAGGAGGCATGGGAGTAACCAACACACCGGGCTCCAATTCATACTGTTCTGACAGAAAAGTAATGAATTGGTCAGTTTTTAAAAGTTGAAAATAGTTCTCTCTACAGGCATGGGGTGTCTTGAAGACTAGGATGTAAACATCTCTCATTACGTTACTTTATGAGGGAAATTGTCTTTCGGTGGCATTTCATGAACACTTAAATCTTATCAAATGTAAAAGTGATGATTGCTACCAAAATACCATCCTAACCATTTCCTCTGGATAGGGAACAAAACTAAAGGACAAACAAGGAGTTGGCGGTAATGTTTTCCAAATCTTATTTTAATTGAAATTTGAAATTCAGCTTTGTTGACATATAACAGAATGTATCCATTTCAAGTGCATAAGTTTAATATTGCCAAAGGTAGACACCTGTAACTACCAATACAATCAAAATAGTTGATACAGTCAATAAGTTTTGGGTGCCCTTTCATGGGAAGCCCCCCTGTGACTGGCACATCTGGATGCTAGTGCAGAACCCGCCTCTGCCTGTTCTAGAGTTTCATGTAAGTGGAGTCATAGCAAATACACCTTTGTACCTGCCTTTGCCATATCAGTTCTGGCAAATACACCTTGTTCTGTTTAAGGATTTTTACATTGCTTTAGTTTGTCTTGTTTTCTGAGGCAGGGTCTGACTACAATGATTAGGGCCGGCTATATAGTGAGTTCTAGGTAAACCTAGGCTACAGAGCCCACCTGTGGTCTTCGTGCCTCAGCCTTCCGAGTACAAGGATCACAAGCATGCACCACCATGCCCTTGCTCAAGCTGGAATATTCTTTAAAGACATCATCACTGCCATGTCTCATGATGATGAGAGCAGCCTTAAGTGTGATAACAAGACTTGAGTGGCTTTGTGGAGAAAGTTGCTAAAATTGGAGGGAATAAGGAACAGCAAGCATCAAGATCAATGCTACTTCAATTACTTCCAGGGTGTTAATTTTAATATTTTGCTTGGGTCCCCCCCCCCCATGTTTTTTTCTAAATAAAGAGATTCCAAGGATATAAGCTGATGGTGCACTCACAGAACATCTGGGGCTCCTCACAGAATCTGAATACAAATGAACAAAACTGCACAATCATGGCAGGCTGCTTCTGAACCTACCAATATTGCTATGATACAAAGTAAAAATCTCCTGGGCTATTTTATCTGTCATCATTTTAACAACCAAAATAAAACTTTCTTCCCCCTCTTAGGGCCAAGCAGAGGAATTCTGTTCCTTTTGGATTCAGTCCTCTCTTAGTAAGCCAGCTTCGTGTTAGAAAAGCTCAAACTGGGGGTGGAAGAGAGAGATGCTCAGTGGTTAGAGCATGTTCTGCTCCTGCAGTTGCCCTGGGTTTGGTTAACAGCACCCATCAGGGTGGCCTACAACTGATTGCTTGGAACTGCAGTTCCTGGGTATCCAACACCCTTTTCTGGCCTCTGAGGGCTTCTACACATGTGTGGTGCACATAGACTCACACATGTTCACACATAGACACAGAGATACTTTTAAAAGTCTTAGAACAACTCAAACTATCCAAATAACTGAGCTTTCAATTCCTGGTGCCCTTCAGTGTCTTCCATGCAATTTTACTTTCTGAAATTTATAATGAGAAAAGGCACAAATGATCCTGTGTTCTGAGAAGTTCTTTGGGGGTAGATTGTCTCATCAATAAAGAACTACAGAGTAAGCTAATATAACCAAGAAAACAGGGGAGATTATTTCAAAGAGAAAAGACTTGATTCTTCTGAGTGCGAAGGTGGCACCAGGCACCATGTGGTAGGCTGTCTTGCCTCATATTATCTTGTCCTGTAATAAAGGAGACTACAAGTCCTTTCAGTCACCCATTCAAGGGACCAGCAGCTACCTCCATGGACATTTGTCAAAGTCCGTCCCTCAGCCATGTAAGTAACTGAGAGCGAAACATAGCTCAAAATCTCAGTATAAACATAGGTCCCCTCAAACATCTCTATCCCACATGATAGGAACAGAATTTATCCCATGTCTTAGGCACCAAAGGTATGTACAGAAGTAGTGAGATATAATAAGAATACCAAGAAGAAAATCTTATAATTAGATCTTGATTGCTCACTTCCTGAGAAGTGACTTTGAATCTATCATGACCCTTCTGATATTTGTTTTCTTCTGTATTCTTTCATTGAGATGAATAGGGATTTTGGAAAAACAGAACCATCTACATGAAACAGTATGAAGACATTTGAGTACCACACAGTTGCAAAGGAGTAGCATCCTTTCATGTATGCCCCTTACTAAATACTACAAAGCCAAGCATATTCCTCCTAAAGCACCACCCTTAAGTTTACGAAGCAAGTCTTTTGAAGATACATTTCTCATCAGTCTATGCAAGTTATACCCCTGTGAAAATATCTCTTACTGAATGATACTGTATCTACAGAAAAATCTTTCCCAGGCTTGCCTGGAACTCTCTAGGTGTCTTAGGTTGGCCTCAGTTCTCAGTGATCTTCCTATCTCAGACTCCCAAGTGCTGGGATCACAGGATGAGCCAAGATTCCCGACCTACACAGTTTTCTAGATGAAAGGTATAACAAGCTATAACACAATAGCTGATGGAATAAAGTGTAAAGGCACAAACTTTCCCAAGACTTTTAAACACAAAATACAAAACCTCCAGATCCAAAATACAGGAGAAAGGGTCTTAGACAGATAGTATGCCTCAGAAACGACACATCCCTTCATGGATGTATAAGCCAAATGAAAACTCTTATACCAGGAAGTCACACACATGTAGATTCTAGTCACAGCCCACCAACATTCACTATCAAAGTAGACAGTTTCTGAGTTAATGACTACCTGTTTGAGATGCCCACGTTCTGAACAATCAGTTGCGTGTCCAAAACATCCTCCCCCGAGTTTGCTGTCTATCTGAGACAAGACATTTACAAAATGGTGATAAGGGAGCTGGTCCCGCATGGAACAAAGATTCAGAAGAACGACTATTCAGTTCTTCAAATGTTATGAAAAGGCCTTAGCAGATGACCAACACAAAACAAAAATACACCCACCGAGGCATCCAGTGTATTTTTCCCTATTGGTGAAGTGGTAGGGTATGGGGAAGTGATTCTTATGGGCTTCAGAGTACATCTAACCATACACAAAGGCTCTATCATTGAATGGCTTCAGTGGGTAGAGTGCATTTATAAATCTGGGAGTAATTTCCTAAAACATGTCAATTTAGATGACTGTTGTCTCAATAAAAACACACGACCATCCCATCACCACAAAGCTCCCCGTGATGTGTTTTCATAACCACTCCCCAGAATTGAAGCCAAACCCACACCTATTACTCTGACATTCTCTTCCTCTATAATTATTAATTTTAAGAATGTCATGTAAGTGGGACCATATAGTACATGATCCTTATGATCCTTTGAGACTGGCTTTTTCTATCAACTTTAATTCCCCCCAGGGCACATCCTAGTCACTGTGCTTATCAATATTTCATTATTTTTATTGTTGGATAATATTGCATGGTGTAGTTTATCACATATAAACAATCATCTACTGAAGGACATTTGGAAACATATATGCTTGATTCTAAATAGTCTGAATTTGTGAATTCTGACACAGATTAAATTTGTTGTATAAAATAAAATTTCCCTTAATAGAGGGGAAAGTTTCAGGCCACAACCAACTTCAAATTGATTGGTTTGGTATTGTACATTCACCACATGGTTTTTACATTTTGGTAACTATAAATTTCTGCATGGTAAGTAAGTCCTACTTGCTTCTACTTATAAAAACATCAAACAAATTTCTTTCTGCCTCAGTATATTTTTGTTTAGACTTTTTATTTGGTGACTTAGCTTCAGTAATGTTTTGAACAGCATCTACGCGGTCTATTGTTTTCCAGATGGAAAAACTGAATCCATAAGCTCCATGGTTGCTTTTTGGTTGTCTGTTTTTGTCTTTTTTAAAAAAATTCTAGGTTTGAGATTATAATATAATTATATTATTTCTCCCTTCTTTTTCTTTCTTCCAAACCCTCCCATATACCCCTCGTTGTTCTCTTTCATGGCCTCTTTTAATATCTATCTATCTATCTACACATATGTGTGCGAATATATATATATATACACATATAAATATTCCTAAATAATACCCTGCTCACTCTGTATAATGTTACTTACATGTGTGTTTTCAGGGCTGACCACTTGGTATTGAACAGTCCCTTGGTGTGTTCTTCCCAGGGGAGTATTATTCCTCTCACTTTGAGCATTCCTTAGTTGCCTATAATTATTTGTGCAGGGTTGAGAACTTGTGGGCTTTCCTCAGTCAATTTTGGCATATCTATTATTGTCCTTGTTCAGCTTATGTTTAGGCAGTCATGATAAAAAGACTTTATGGGTGTAGCATTACTAGGAAAAACAGTCTCACTCTCCCTGACCCTCTGGCTCTTATAATCTTTCAGCTTCCTCTTCCAAAATGTTCCCTGAGTCTTAGGTACAGGAGCTTTTTTAGATGTATTCATTGGGACTGGGCTCCACAACTCTGAATTTTGGTTCATTGTGGTTTTCTGTAATGGTTTCTGTCTGTTAAAAAAAAAAAAGAAGAAGTTTCCTTGATGAAGGTGAGTATGAGTATACTTATCTGTGAGTATAAAGACAAATATATCTCATTTTATGAGACAGTGTTTCATGTCATCCAGGATAAGCATGGATTCCCTATCTAAGTAGCCAAGGCTACTCTTGAACTTCTGAGCCTCCTGCCTCCCCTTTCCAAGTGCTGGGATTAAAGGTGTGTACCACTTTTCTGCTGAACAGTTTTGATCTACTTTGCTTAATTCTGCAAGATCTCTACCGAAACCAAAATTCCATGTATAAAATTCCATTTTCCCTGTTCCATCACCTCATGTTTTAGAAAATAGCAGACATTTCAGGAGCACTTGCCAAGGCCAAGCACTTAGAATTTCACTCTAGTGTCTATTGCATATCCCTTTGCAAGCTGCCTCCATCACTGTTGACAAGCACGAGGAAACTGAGACCCAGGAGGGACGAGATGCCTTTCCTCTGGCCATACATGGAACAAGGGGTGTGTTCAGAATTCACACTTATGGGACTCATATTGGAGCCTGGCCCCTTGACTCTGTGCCACCAACACCTTGTACTTCCATGCTGATGCCCAGCTGCAAAAATGCTTTTTTGCTCACCTTCCTCTCCCTGTTTCCCTGTTTCATATTGCTCCTGCTTCCATGTTTTTCTGCTTTTTTCTTTGTGTCTCTCAATAATTCCTCTTCCTCAATTACTCACATATAAATATAGACACACGCTACTGTAGAGCCCTGCTCTCATCTCCCCCCACCACTCTTACCTAGGAAAAGGAGAAATGAGAGAGGTCTGAGGAAGGCTATTGACCCAGGAGAAACCAACATGGCTACGATCTAAAATCTTCTTAGATGGCTATCTTAAGGCCTTCACATCTTCTCTCTCTTTGATTCTTTTGATCCCTCATTTGGGATCTGATGTGTCTATTTGGAAAATGGACAGAGAGAAAACAAAAAAACGACGAAACTCACTGGCATCATTTCCAGCACCCAGAGAGAGAAAACCAGTTGTTGAAGCCTGTGTGGAAACTATTAATCTGTTGACTGGGTGGGTCTCACAGTCCCTTGAAGAATGAACACTTGTATAAAAGTCCTAGTATATGCACTTAGTTAACAGTTTTGATAACTCCCATCTTCATGACTCTGGATAGGCTTTCCATCACTCTAGATTTTGGAAGAATAAAAGCTTTGAAAGTCAACCTGACACAAGCTTCCTTCCTAGTTCCTGTCTTCCAGCCACTTGGGATGCTGAGGCAGGAGGATTGTATGTCAAGTTTTATATCTGAAGTAATGAGTTCAAAGCCAGGTGGGCCACTTGGTGAGACTGTATCTCAAAAGAAAAAGTAAACTGTGGGCGGAAGATAGAGCTCAGTGGTGGAATACTTGCCTAGCATCATGCGGCCCTAGGTTGGATTCCCAGTGCCCCACCCCCACCCGGCAGCCTGCAAAACTTTGATCTCATCCATAAATTGTGCAGTAGCCAGCTGTTCCTCTTCTTCCTCCTCCTCCCTCCCATCCTGAGTTCTCACATAATGAAATTAAATGTGCTGGGTCTTTGCCCGCTGGATTGCTTTCTCATAAAGGACTCAGGAAAGCCATGTTGAAAAGCTCTGCACACACGGAGTTGCTCATGGCCCCTGTGCATCCATCATGTGTCCATCTGCTGACATTTCCACTGCAAACTTCTAAGATATATTAGGAAACTCAGGAAGGAATGGGTGTTGAGGATGAAGTCTAAAGGGACAGTGAGAAAAGGAAGACCTAAGGATACAGTGGGGGAAAGGGTGGATTCAGAACTGGAGGAGGGAAGGAGAAAGGGGAGAAGTAATCTTCCTCACCTATTCCTAGTCTATACTACAAGACCCAGTGTACCTACCTTCTCAGTGTAACCACAACACTGTGTGTGTGTGTGTGTGTGTGTGTGTGTGTGTGTGTGTGTGTGTGCTGCATATGCGCATGTGTAGGTGGGGGCATGAACCCATATATATGTGGGGAAGTCTGTGGAGGACCTCGGGAATCTTATTCTATCTCTCTTTAGTTTATTCCATTGAAACAGGATCTCACTGAATCTGGAGCTAGACTGGTGGCCCCAAAGCCCCAGGATGCTCCTGTCTCCATCTCTCAGAGCTCTGGGTTTCCAGGCTTGTGCTTGTCCACATCTGGCTTTTTACATGGGTGCTGAGGATATGAACTTGGGTCCCCATGTTTGAACAGCAAGCGTGTTTACCCACAGAGCCCCATTTCCTCGGGTCTCCATAATTTCTGTTAGTCACTTGTTTATTGATCCTTTGAATGTCACAAGAAGTGGAAATGAAGTCATAGGTGGCACTTCTGGTAAAATCAGGTCACATCAGCCAAGGAAGACAGAACTATCTTAAGGATAGCTAGGCAGCCAGGCTGGGTGGCACAGAGCTGTAAGCAGAGCCACTTAGAATGCTAGGGCGCGAGAATGGCACACTCAAGGCTAGTTTGGGCCAAAGGGAGTTGAAAGCTGGACTTGGGCAACTTGATGCTACCATGTTTCTCAATAAAATATACAGTAGGTTCTGGGAGCATTGCTGAGTGGCCAAATGCTTGGTTGCTGTGCTTAAAGCCCCTGGTCCGACCTCCAGCACAACAAAACCAAAACCAAAAGAATATTGTGGGACATTTCCCAGCATTAGGTGTTCTGGACTGTGAAGTTTACTTCAAAAGACACTGGTTTTCAGAGGAAGCTCCTGCTAAAATGAAACAAGTGAGCAGCAAGGTTGTTCTGAAACTTTAAGAACAGGAGTTGCTCATCCATCCACTAGAAATAGACAGGATATTGATGGATGTGCAAGACTGCAGAGGTACACCTGTCTGTAAGTCTCACTGGGGCTGTCATTCCCAGAAGCTGTTCTTCAAAATGGAGTGTCTGTCTCCAAGAGATGAAGGGTCTGTGAAGGACCTTCCCAATATAGCTTTCTCCAATACTTTAGACACCATGTCGTTATTAGGACAAGGTGTTTGCAAATTTCATAATGTAAAATTATCTAACATTTCTAGACTACAGAGAGAATTTTAATCAGTGGAGTAAAAATACAAGTGCCTATATTTGTTTTTTATCTGCATTTTTGTAATTAGCATTATTTGATGAAGAAAAGCCCCAACAAAATCTGAGATAATTCTCTCTCTCTCTCTCTCTCTCTCTCTCTCTCTCTCTCTCTCTCTCTCTCTCTCTCTCCTTATGATACATCTATCTATCTATCATCTATCTATCTATCTATCATCTATCTATCTATCTATCTATCTATCTATCTATCTCTAGATCATCTATATATCTATAGCAGTAGATCCTGGTTGTCATGCACGGTTCCTGCCTCAGAACTCTGACATGCCTTGTGCCACAGTAGGTTCTAAGGCCCCAGACTCTGGAGGAGGAGAGCTACACAGAGGCAAGAAGACTGTGAGCACGAGGTTTGCCATCTCCCCATGCAACCTATTAGCACTCATACAGTGAAGTATTCATTGAAACTGAGGACAGGATTGGAACAGGTATGAGACAGCTCTCTCATACCTCACCTGCTCAGTTGTATTTTGTAATATTCTTCATAAGAATCTGGCAAATGTAACAAGTGTTTTCTTGAGTTCTGTGAGCTCTTTGAGTAAATTTACTAAACTCAAGGAATGAGCTGTGGGGTTTGCAGCTGGTGGGTCGGAAACACAAAGCATCTGGGGCTGGTGAACGGCAGCAGAAGAGGAGGCAATCTTGAAGACTGAGCACTCAGCCTGGGAGATCTGATGCCATGGGTGCGTATGTGAGAACTGAGAACTCCCTCAGAAGGGGAAGACTCCCCGCAGGTGTCTGCGCAGAATGACTGCTGCTGCCTGTTTGCTGTGTGTGTTGGGGATGGAGATGGATATCCCTACCTATCGGGTGTCAGAAATGATCTGTGTTGTGAGTATGCAATAGAAGAAACTAAGCCTGAGCTGTGGTTTTTCTTTCTACAGTGTCAGTAGCTATCTGTCTGTCCATCTGTCTATCTCTTCCTCCCTCCCTCTCTGCCATCTACCTTGTATATACTTCAAATGAACTTCAGTGAAACTTCAAGAGAGAAACTTAAGCCAAAATAATTTAGTCCAAATATGTACCTTCAATCATAGTCTATAGATCAGTTTGCCACAGTCTGAAGAAAAGGGGCTCTCTCTAATCTCATGGAATGTACTGCACAGAAACAAGCCTTGTTGTCTCACAGAAAGTCCTCATCAAAACCTGTCACTTGCCAAAGCTGAGAGCCGAGCCTCCCTTTCAGAAAGTGCTGTTCTGGTTTGCCTCTTCTATATTACACAGATGCTCAAAAATAAAATAAATGAAACAAAATATGAGTTGCTCCTTTACTAAAACTGATTTTTAAAACTCTTTAATACAGAGTGAAAGAATAATCTGACCCGCTTTAAACTACGATCCCCTTTAAACCCTGTAAGGACAATGTACTAACCGTGTCCTGTAGGCTTCTCTTAGGAGTCCGGGGCCACACACAGAATGTAAATTGAGCAAGGCCAACTCAATAGAGGAGTAAAGGACGATGAATAGAGGAGAGGGGCGAAGGAGTTTGGCCCACCGGATGCTCAATCACTCATTCTGGTTGGAAGCGACTAATATTAGGCTTGGTTAGTAGGCCCAGCTGATTACACAGGCCCCAACGGATGACCAAATGCTTCACAAGACATTGTTGTAATTCTTGTGAAAAGTCTAATGAATTCAGAAATACAATACAAAAGAGCCTTCTAGCCCTCAAAATGGCTATGAGCATCTTCACACATCTCGGACATGAGAAAACCTGTTAGAGTCTCATGCCCATAAATGAATCAATCTTAGTTCTGGCTCCTTAACTGCCATTTTCTACTATGGGAAAGAAGTTTACCACGGAAATATTGGATGTCATTTAATCCAAACACAGTAAACACATGTGACTGTGTCCGAGTCTGGAAGAAGGTGATCTGAGGAGTCTTTTCATCCCTGTTCTGCTCTCCTGTGCCTCTGTTCAAGCCATCAGAGTCAAGCTGCCAAATCCTCACAACACAGAAAAGGTAAATTAATTAATAAAGTTCTGTCACAGACTCTGTCAGAATTACAGCCTTGCTAAAGGCAACACAATTGCACACCAGGAATACTCCTGCAAGGACATCTGTCCAACAACAGTCCGTCTAACCTTGGACTGATGCCACCCTCCCCACAGACTCTTGTAGCCATAAATGATAACATCAGAAAAAATCATGAAACTCTACTCCTTTTGGCCTTTGAAACTTGCCTTGTCTCAATCTCCTTGAGCATATCTTTACTATGGCACATACACTCCCATTGAAAAGCTCTGCTACTCCTAAATAAATTTGTTGCCTTTGGAGAATCTCTGTTCATTGTTTAAATTGATATCCTGGAGACCATGCTAGCTCCCACCAAATTTGGGAACCCTCCCCTGGGAGCATGGGAAAGGCTCACCTATGCGGTGTCTCACTAGGGGCCAATGCCGGGAGGCTCTGGTGTTTAAGGAGAGACTGGTGTGCTTCTAAGACAGAACTGAGAGGACCAGTTACTCATCCTCCTCAGTGTGGTCCCACATCAAAGAAGGAAGCCTCCGAACTGACCTGAGGCTCTCCCCAGGATTATGTCCATAAAATAAGATCTTATAGAGGTCAGATCCTCCAGGTCTACTGAATAGCTCTGGATATTTTTCCTTTTCTGAAATCAAATCCCTCCAAACATCACCCACGGGCTCTGTTATCATGTTTTATTTGTAGTGATCACACCGGAAAGCAGCATATCCTTTGGAGGTACCAGGGGCCAGCTGAAAATGACTGTAGCAAAGGCAGACCCAGAAAGTCAGCTGCTCATTTCTTGGATCACTCCAGAGAGGATGTCTGCTCCTGGTGCTCAAATGTCTATGCTTCCTCAGAAAACAGTCACAGGGTCAGTGGAAGACCGCATGCAACTCATAGTTATCTGACCCCTGGGTTCCAAGAGTGTCCTGTCAACATGCATTTTGTAGCTTGGAAAGGGAAAAAAAAATCATAGCTGAATCTGCCGGGGAGAGTGGAGCCAGTAATTTCTGAGTTTGCCTCCAGAAGGCTTAACTGGCCGTTAACTATCCTCTTGCAGTCAGGCTAAAACGTCACATATTTTAACTTTCACTCCAAGTCAGAGGCTTGTTCCTAGTGCAAACTCAACAGTGTGTTAGAATCAGCAGTGCTTTACTGCCCTGTGTTAGCCCCAAGTCATTAAACAAGCTGAGATCATTTTTATCATTGAAAACTGCTATCATCTGCTAGTAACAATACTACTAATACTAATGATGAATACATTCTCATGCTTGTAATGGACACACTGCTACATTTTTACATATATAGTATCTCATCTATTTCTGAGGACAGCTATAGGAATTGATTATTTATCTTCACATTAGGGATGATGTAACCCAGGCATGGAGACATCAAGCATGTGCAAGGTCACATGGGAATTAATTGGGATGACCAGGGCTTGGACTTAGGTCTCCCTGGCCACGGGTTCATACTCTCACCAGTTCAGAAGACTTCATTTATTGAAAACAAACAAGCAAATAAAACAACGACAACAAAACCCCAACCCTTGTTTTCTTTGGACAGGAAAATAGGAAGAGACATGTCTAGGACATCCTCCCTTCAATAATTTAATGCTCAAAGTAAGGCATCATGTCTCTTCTCAGCATCTGTGACTCACTTTTCTGGACCTCGGAGTGCTGTTATGGAAATGAGCTGCTGTTAGACCATACTGTCACCCTAATATATGCAACACAATGCAAGAAATCTAGTCACTGCCCTTTGCGGGAGTGAAGTCTGAGTCTGTCTGAGTTGGAGCTTCTCTGACGTGGAAATCACACCTCTGTCTCAGACCTCAAGATTTTGGTTGCCCAAATATTTAGCAAAAGTGATTCTGGGGAGCACCCCTTCCTTGTGTTTAATTTGAAGGTGTGACCATTCTTCACATCCTATGCAGCTGCTTCACACCCCAAAGTCTCATTAAAAAAATGTACCATGCCTTCCTGGGGAGACCATCCAGTCAGAAGGCAGCCCCCTTTGGGAAAGGACATAGAAATCCCCTCTTTCTACCTACTGGGAAGAGGGGCTTACGATGTCATGATTTAAGAGGTCTTGGCTTAAGGCACTGTGGTAGGCATGAGGAACGTGAGACTGAGGATCATATTTCCCAAGGAACCCAGAGCGCCATACCAGAGGTGGGTGGGTGACATCCGTCTGCTGAGCTTGTGACGCCAGGGAACTTCAACAGGAGTGTCATGAAAACCAGGCTGGCCCTCCGATTTCAAAAGCATCAGCTCCTCTCCACTTTGCTTTGATGGTGTGCAAAATGGGTCTGAAATGTGATCTCTAAATTATTCCCAAGGTTGCTGCTGCCAAAAGAAGGAGCCATAAGCCAGACCCTTCCACGTTCAATCTTCATCACCAGCTTGGAAATTAAGACCATGCTGGTGGGCAGGGTTGGGAGGCAGAACAAGGAGGCCTCTTCACCCTCCAAATGTTGGCTATTGTAACCAAAGCAAGTAGAGACACACAACCAGGAGCTGGCTGAGCAAATACGAGACATTAACGGAGCTTCCCAAAGATCCAAGTACGCCATAGTAGGCGAAGTAGCAACAGAAAGAAACACTAAATTCTTCTAAAATTCATTTCAAATCAAGCTAATGATTGGTCATTTGTCATGTGCTTACACACACACACACACACACACACACACACACACACACACACACACACAGAGGACCCACTATGTGTGGGCAATATATGGGCAATAGACTGAGTTCTGGGAAAACAATAGAGGAAAAGAAAAGCCTAGACACAATCCCTGAACTCAGAGTGTGTCATTGAGGGAGGGTGGTGGATGTTGATTGATTATGGATTCAGAAACCCATAAAAATCTCATAATAACATGAGATACACCTAGAATTTTATACAGGACAGTTAATAAGGCTTTTCTGTGGTTATTTGAAAGTTGCAAGTCCCATCCTACTCCATAAGCTCACTGTAACTTAAAGGGGGGTTGTGTATAAATAGATAGTGGGCACAGAGCAGCACGTGGACATTGGGTTCTGAGGCTGCAAGGGAGGGGAAAACTTGAGAAATAGCCACTGAAAGAGTATTGAGAGGCTGTGGGATGTAAGGATATCCTTGGCAACTCAGGATCTTGTACTTGATGATACTCAAGTTCAGAGACTTTTGTGTTCTGAGTGGCTAGAGAGGTTTAGATAGTCTACCAAACAGAAATTCACAATGGTGGCAGAGGAAACAGAATTGGGAGACAGAATGAGGGGAAAAGGCTGACAGGCCCAGGGATTTGGTCCTGTTCTTCACAAGGGTAAAGGACCGAGTTCTGGCGGGGTTTTCTCCTTTCTTTCTTTCTTTCTTTCTTTCTTTCTTTCTTTCTTTCTTTCTTTCTTTCTTTCTTTCTTTCCTTTCTTCTCTCTCTCTCTCTCTCTCTCTCTCTCTCTCTCTCTCTCTCTCTCTCACACACACACACACACACACACACACACCTTACTTCCTTCTTTCTTTTCTTTTCTTTTTTTTTCTGAAACAGGGTCTTGCTTCAGGTTCAGTGTTAGACTCTGTTTCAAAAAATAATGTGGTTGAATGATTGAGGGAGACCCCTGACGTCAATCTCTACACACATATACATACACCACACATCCTCACACACACATAAAATGCATCCTTATCCTTAATGACTATCAGGGTCCTACTTTGCCTTGCTCCAGTTCACACTGACTGTTCAGTAATTATCTTCTGAATGCCTACCAAGCTCTGGGCATTTGCTGTGCCCATGGTCTAGCTGGATAACTAGAATTCTAAAGCCAGCCAGGCATGCCACAGAATGAGTCCAGAGTGAGCCTGGGGGAAATCAGGAGGGCTTGAAAACTTTTCGAGAGAGCTGGCAGGACGTAGACTAATAACTCAAGGAATGTTTAGGAGACAGGCAGCTTGTATTTTTCCAGGCCTTAAAGAGAGTTAAGTGGGCTGTAATCCTTGAAACCAGAGTTGAGAAGGGGTAACTCAACTTCCCTGCCCTTCAAGTGGAACAGACATTATATTCATCAAGTGTTTAAATCCACAGGCCCCTTCCCCCAGTAACAGAGCAGAGCTGTGAAAACAGTCACCTGGTTAAGATACTGTAACCAGTTGACTTGGTCTCTGAGGTCAAGGAACAGAAGCCAGCACGTTTCACCTTTTCATTTCTAGTTGCTAATTTTAAGTTTTGTTCAGAGACTCTAGCAAGTAACATCAGCACCTTCTCATTCTGTAAAGAAAGAGGAAGGCAGATTCCCATCCTCAGGGTGAGGCAGTGGGGTTGAGGGAATGTTCACCCTAGTCAGGCAGATGAACTTGGCATTGTCTACCAAAGTGATTGACAAGGCGGCTGGGCTTCCCACTGCTGGGCGGGGCGGGGGACTGGCATTCAGGAACTCGGCACTGCCATTGCCCATCATGGCTGCTCAGCTCCCTGCTGCAAATAAAGTTTCTTCCTGTAGTTTTCCTCCTTCCCACTTGGCAGGCTTCATGTCACTAATGGATCTGAAATTAATGGATCCTCTCTCCCTTCCTCTCTTGGACCCCTGACAAAGTCAGCACATTCTGGGAAATTCGGCAGGCAGTTAGTTATCACCTGTGGCTCCTCTCCCAGGGTTATACTGCTTGCTTCACACTCGCTGCTCCCCTAAGCACCTAGAAATATGGCTGGGGGCGTAAATGCAAAGCATGTGCAACCACCTCCTCAGGAACGATTCAGAAATTTCTCCACGTACGGTTAGGGTACACCCAGCATTTCCCGGAAGACATCTTCTATGGACACATAAAATTCTGTTAGGGACACACGAAGTGATGCAGTCGAGGTGTGGACATTATCATGGTCCATTCTTTCTTGATAAAAGGCTGGGAACTCGGGTTGATGCTATTTGTTTTCAGCAACAGCAACTGACTTTGTCTTCCAGTCAGTTGACTTGCTAGCATGCCACGTTATGGTTATGCTGAAATTATTCATACCAAACTATTTGGGATTGACTGCTGGATTCTGAGGCCACAGGGGTGGGGAACTGCTGGTCTTGTTACGTGTTACCTATGTGACTTTGGGTAAGTAGCAAACTCTCATCGGTGAGGTAAAAATCACAATAAATATCCTACTTGACAGATAAGAAAACCGAGGCCCAGGGAAAACCAGTGATTAGATTTCCTACCTCGTGCTGAATAAACATAGGACATCATCTTACAGATCGAGCACTTCAGCCAATCACTAGCATCATCTGAGCCCTTTTTCGGACATGAGGGAAGTCCAGGCTACGGCAGCATTGAACCTCCTGTGGAATGAAGCTCCCCACCTCGGCAGCAACATTGAACTCTTGACCTCCTCCGCTGCCTCAGCAGCACACCACCGCCCATTGAATGGGCGTCCAGGCAGCCTGGGGCTTTGCAGGGTCACTAACTATCCAGCTTGCAGTTCTAAAGGACTTCAACTCCTTCTATTCTCTCGCCTCAAATCCCTTCAAGATTTAAGTATACCTTCGAAGTTAATCTGTTTCAAACATTTGCTTAAGAAATCAAAGAAGTAAAAGCGCCTGTTGCCTCACTCAAAGCTGAAAACGGAGAGAGAAGTCTCTTCCCTGGCTGGTTCTGCATTCTATTCCCCCAGAGTTCTTTGCAAGAAAAAAAAAATGTTGGCCACAGTTGCAATCAGCTTTAATTCATTCTTTATTGCTGCTCTGGTTTTGTGTTATTTGAGCTGGTTTAACTGTTAAAAGCGTTTCAAATGTTCACATGGTCTGCATTAGGTTACTGAATTAAAACAGGCCCAGCCCACCAAATGGAGCTCTCTGAAACGCAAACCACATGAGTTTGATTTCTTTGTGGTATAACTTTAATTGGGTTCAGAGGTCTCAGGGACTTACCTGTCTGTCTGCTCTGTGATGACCTAATCTGATAAGAAAAACTTAAAGGGACTGAAGAACCAGAATGGCTTCAGTTCTAGTCTCTGAGATGGCGCTGGCCCTGGGTCTGGGGCCATTGCTCCATTCTGCTACAGCTCTGCACACTCAGCTCAGTTGGACATTGCAGGATCCTCCCTTGGGGCTTCTTCACTGGCTGTCCCAGTAAATGTGTGGCAGGCACAGAGCATCCAGGTCACAAACACAGAGTGATGGAAAAATGTGAAGATAGTCTTGGAGGGAACACATCAATATAACACATGGTCATACTGCCCTTCACTCCAGGGTTCCCATCCCTGGTCTACTCAGTCAGATACCCTTTTATTTTTTTCTAGACTCAACAGGAAAGAGTGTTTTGAGCTCTTGGCCTTTTAAGGAGACTACCAGCCCATCTCTCTAGTTGCTGCCCTCCTTCTTACAGAAGCTTCCCTTTGGTCCTAAACTGAAGGTGGGCAGGAACATGTAACTGTGGCTCAGTTCCTGGGAAGAGCCAACTTCCCCTGGTAGCTTTCAAAGAAGTAGTCTCACAACATTAGCACATCAACAACTATCTCCTGAGTACTATGAAGAGGAATCACAAAAGCCACCCCAGAACACAAGCCTGACTGGTAAGAGGGGGAGTCAGAAGAACTACAGTTGATCCTGTATTGAAGAAGTGGTGGAGAGAAGGCAGAGAAGGTTGCCGAGGCTGAAGCCCAGCTTCCTGGCAAATGGTGTTAGGTCTCATTGACAAACCCCCTTGTGATTTCAAGCCCCAAAGGGAGTCCCAGAACTGTATGGAGCAGGCATGATGTCCTTTGGGACTGCTCTGCTTTTGCTAGCACCCTAGGGACACAAGTGGGACACACACACGGGAGGGGAGTCTGTTGGCCATCATGATACAAGTAGAAGTAGACATTTGATTTGTAACTCAACAGCGTCCATTTTCATTAAAATCATGGAGGAAAAGATATGTTTAGTATCTCTTCAAATGCTCATGCATTGCCCAAAAGATTAACTTGGATGGTCTAGAAAAATGTCACAGTCTTTCTAAATTAACTACACAACATAAATACACTCACTCCTGACCACTCCATGAGCTGGGACCTAACAATGATCATGGCTAAGGGCACCAGGTTCTTCTATGTGCCAGTTAATCCTCTCCATTGTCTCAGCAGCATCACAACCTTGGATGGAAATGTCATCCTCATTTTAGCAGAAGAGAGAACAGAACACTAAGGGATTAAGTAAAACTTCCAGAACTTCATGTGATTGGACGTGAATTTGAGTTGTGTGAGGCGGACACGGTGTTGTTTTCCAGTAGATATTCTCCCTCTACCTTTGTCTCAGCAAAAGGAGGTTAGACAGGACCAGAGAGACACAGACAGAGAGGAGACAGTTGGTGGTGGAGCAGAGGGAGAGTCTTCAAGGGAGAGACAAGGCAGGTCCTAGGGCCCTTTATGGTCTTTGTCCACTTTACCTGGAACTGATGTCACCAGGAAGGAGGGAGGCCATTTGAATATTCACTTCCTAAAGAGACTAACCTTGGGATTTTGCTGAATCTTTATCATTTTTACAATTAGTTATTTGATAATAAAGGAGTAGAAAGGAAAATGGTATTCTGAATTAACAAGTGGCATAAGAATGCTGCGTTTCACACTTGGTCAAATTCAATACCCACAAAAGCAATACAAAACTACTGAATGCTAATGGTTTACATGCCAAAGCAGTTGGAGTAAAGCTATTAATACCTGCAGCTAAAAAGTTTATTTTTGTTTTAATTTTTTGTAGTGTCTGAGACAGAACCCAGGGCATTTTATTTTACCAATGAGCTGTATTCTTGCTCCTATGCAACTTATTTCAAAATATATCAAAGATCTATGATGGCTTGATGTCCTGCTACATAGATAATATGATAAAACAAATGAAATGTTCATTGCAGAATCTGTGTGGCAAATATGTAATCCCTCAAACTTCCCTATGTATTTTAAATTTCTCATAGTAGAATTTCAAAGGGAAAGTGGCTGTAAGGTAAATGTTTTCTTTCTTGACTTCTGGTTTCCTGACACATCTGAGTTACTTAGAAACTGGGCAGGTGGGGAGAAATTACATTTCTGGGAAGAAAGCCAGCAGCAGCTGATAATTACATTGTCCCTTTCAAGGAAGACAGCGTCCTTGGGAACAACTCACTCACCGCTTGTAAGTCAGGATTCACAATCTCGGAAAAGATTTTCATACTAAGAGAAAACAAACATCAAAAAACCGTCTTCTGGAAAGACCTATCTTGTCGTTCCCACGAATTCACGGAAGGGTAGTTCCCTGCACAAGATGGGGATGAGAACCCATGCTTCCACAAGGATCTTGAGACAGTTCCTGTCTGATGGGGGATGAAGAGTCTTATTCCTCAATGGTGTCGCCACCACTAAGTAACCTTTGCTCTAGTAAATAACCCCCAACCCATGCTCATGCAGTGAGTCCCAAACACAGAAAGACATGAAAGTCAGAAGGGAATATTGGAAAGTAAAAGAGTGAGAGAGGAATGAGGAGATAATGCGGAAGAGTATAATCAGAGTACAGTGTGTGTGTGTGTGTGTATGTGCGTGTGTGTGTGCTCGTGCGTGTGTGTGTGTGTGTGCATGTGTGTGTGCATGTGTGTGTGTGCATATGTGTGTGTGTGCGTGCGTGTGTGTGTGTGTGCATGTGTGTGTGTGTGTGCATGTGTGTGTGTGCATGTGTGTGTGTGTGTGCATATGTGTGTGTGCATGTGTGTGTGTGCTCGCGCGCGTGTGTGTGAGGAGATAATGCAGAAGAGTATAATCAGAGTACAGTGTGTGTGTGTGTGTGTGTGTGTGTGTGTGTGTGTGTGTGTGTGTGTGTATGAGAGAGAGAGAGAGAGAGAGAGAGAGAGAGAGAGAGAGAATGGATGAAAAGAATGGTAAGAAAATACAATGGAGGCCAACAGAAGATACCAGATTTTAACATTGCCATACTATCACAGGAAGAGGTGAAACTTAGCATTTGAACTGTATATAATCCTTTTGAGTTTGAGAATGTAGACTTGGAAGCCTATAAAGAATGAGAAGCCTTGGGGGTGGGGGTGAGAAAGCTTCCTGGTAAACATTTGCTGAATAAATGAATATTTTGTTAAAAGATACTAAGGAAGATCATGGACTGAAAATAGGCAACTAATTATTGCCACTATTGACCTCGGTGGTTTAGTTAAGGACGTGCACATGTGTCTTTTATATCTATCTATAGTACATTCGCACCAGTATAATCCTTCCATTTGAGGTCACATGGAAGCTGATGTAGAGAAAGAGAATGCAGGTCCTACCCACTGTATTCAAGTTACTTAAAACCTCATCATCACATAGAGTGATTGGCCCCATCCTCAGCACAGTGCAACTCAGGGTATCTGAGGCTAAATCAGGGTTTCAGATAGTACATTCATTTCAATCCGAAGGGTAGAATTACCCCTTCCTGCGAGAAGTTAGACACATTGCCTTGCTCTGGAGTTAGTAGCCCCATGTCGCATCCTCGGGTACACAAGCAAAGCTAGGTGGGGGCTGGGAGAGTGAGGTGAGAAAAATAGAGAAGGGCTAGGGAAGATCTGTACCCACAAAGGCATTTCAGGTATTGAGGAGGCAGGAATGCTTTCCACTAAAGGGCAACCAGTTGGAGACTGGTCTAAGCCGGCTCTCATTTTATAACCTCTCAACACATGTGTGCAGTCAAGGCTAAATTTAAAACCTATACCGTGAACCTTAGGAAAATAAACCACATTAAACATGCACAAATTGAAAATATTACACAAGAGATTTCACAGGAAATTGGTCCAAATTTAGCCTTGCTCTTTATGTATTTAAGCCTCTTACTCGTTGCTCAGAACTTTCTATCAGAGTTTTAATATGAGTCTACCCTCCCCGGCCCCCACCTCGGACCCACTCCACAATGGCCTGCTTAGTTTTACAAACTTTTTTTTTTTAACTTCCAAAGAATTCTGCTATGCTTTCTGGGAACAGCACACTGGCTGATGACTCACAGCAACGGTGGGAGAGGGGGTGAGCATCTCCCTGAGAAGGCCACACTAGTACCTGGCACAGGCTGCTTCTCCCTTCACGTGTGTGTGTGTGTGTGTGTGTGTGTGTGTGTGTGTGTGTGTGTGTGTGAGATCCCCATCTGATGCATGCAGAAGAGGCAGATGTGCCAGATGCCGACATTTCATTTCAATTGTAAGATAACCATTGTGGTAAGTGCCCTCAGCAGTGGCTCTTCTCCATGTTTCTCGATCTCACATTACTTTCCTTTCTCCTACAGATTTCTTTTGTTCGTAATCATGGGTAGTCTTTTTCCGAATCTCTTCAAATCCCCCTGCCCCCTTGAGTGAAGTCAAGCATCACCAAGTAAATAAACTACTTAGATCCTAAGAACTTAACAATCCAACTTTTACATTGACATTTACATCTCCTCTTGGTTGGTCACAGAGCGAGAAGCTGGACCACTCTTCCCACTCCAGCTCTGGCTTCCTGCCGTCAGCCGTGGTGATAGGGTGCTGCCAGGGCATGCCAGTCTGCGGCCCCGGGAGCCCAGCAGTTGCCAGGTGAGAAAGAGACGCCAAACCAAAGAGTGGTTTTGGGGGGGGGGGGGGGGCAGACATACATAGCCTGAGGACATGCTGGGATGTCCCATTCTTTCCCAATTGGAGCTGCTAGCCAGAACTTGATGATTACTGGCGCTTTCTTACAAACCACTTTTCGAAGCCTTATTAAATTAGAGCTCGTTTTCTATTTAGATTGGAATTTTTTAAATGATTTTTGAAGCCTGAAATTCATGGTGTATGCCTGCTTCTCTTTACTATGCCAAAAGAAAACGCTCGATGGTAAATGTGATTACATTTACCCTGGTCCCTTTTCTTCACTCCTATAATTCTCTACTTCTTATGAGAATTGCAAGGCTCAAAAAGGGGAGGGAGTAAGCTGGGCAAGTGTGCAATGTCAGACTTCAGTCAGAGAGCTCAGAGGGCAGGGGGGTGTCTGGGCATCTGGAGAGCTGGCAGGGGAAATCACTCTATTGTAAAGAAACTTGCAGAAAGTTTCCTCATTTCTATGACTATGTTCCACTCACTTTTAAAAATTAAAAGAGTATCCTGGACTCCTGCCAATGATGCTAGCTAACCTGGGGAACTATTTGTCTCCTCTTTATCCTCTGGCAATGGCAGTCACCACACTTGCCCAGGGATCTTGCACCAGGTCTCCTAGAGGAGCCTGTGTTCAGAAGACACCCAGGCAGAGTTCTGTCCAGAAAGGGCGAGGACCACAAACTGAGTCACTGGTTTGGTGAGTAGAATTACTTCAATTTTCTGGCTCATTAAAAATATTATGGAAATCAAGGTGACATCATGGTTTGATGGGCCTATTAAGGGAAGGATCACGTGGATCCTAAAACTGCAAAGTCCTGCAGACAGGAACATTCAAACAAACCTACCAACTAAGAAGGATGCTGGGACAAGAAAGTCAATTTGTTTACATATCATGGAAAAGCAAAGTAACTTCCTTCCCTGGTTGCAAACACTAGTTTCCAAGTGTTTGAGACAATATTAACCTGTGACTTTAAACCCCAGCCCTGTGATGGACAGCCCTGCAAAGTCTGTGCCTCTTTGTTCCTAACACCAAGCCCTACTCGGGCTCTCACCCTGGGGACTAGCTCACGCCCCCATCACCTACCACACAAGTCTGGTGATGGTGCTTTATGGATCTCTCAGATTATTAGGTTGCTTGGAGTATATAAATGCAATGACTTTTCTCTTTATATCACCTAGAGCCCTAAAAGGTAGAAGGATACTTTAAAATGAATTAGGAAAAGTCTACAGATAAAAAAACGCAGTGTCACCACATAGGCTACTCCCCTTTTCAAGATGATGTGGACGGGGTACAACTGCTCAAACTGGGCACTCTTGAAGATTAGCATCAGCCTGCAGGAGAGCAGGGCGAAGGCATAGCCCACACCAACCTCTTGATGATTCCACTCAGTGCTTATAAAAAACATGTAATTACACACATATGCACCCATGAACACAGGCTTTCCTGGCCAAACACAAGTGCGCGCGCGCACACACACACACACACACACACACACACAGAGAGAGAGAGAGAGAGAAAGAGAGAGAGAGAGAGAGAGAGAGAGAGAGAGAGAGAGAGAGAGAGAGAAAGAGAGAGAGAGAGAGAGAGAGAGAGATTAAATCATAAGGCCCACCCTGGGCTGTCCTTCATAACCGTCCCTCATGGCCTCACCGTTTGTGACCAGGCAGTGAAGTATTCAAGGCCGTGAGGGCGACATGCGCTACTGCAAACTTCTGGATGGCTTCAGCCCCAAAGCACTAAACCTGACACTGACCTTCCCTTCTTTGCAAATTACAGGGCAGATAGGTTAATACACAACAAGCCTGTGCCTCAGCATCCAACAGTTCCTGCTACACGGAGCATGCGTGGCTGAAGGACAGCCGCCCTTGTTCACCTCAGGGGGGACGGTTTCCACAATGTGGGTGCAGTCCGGAGAAGCTATGAGTTTGCTAAGTTCTTCCCTGAGAAGATGTCAATAGTGGCCCCTTCTGGTTTGAGCAGGCCTCCCCGTTCCCTTCTGTTGCCATGGGGACTTGGAGGGTGCCACCCAAGAGGCTAAGGCTGCAGGACAGTCACTCTGCAGAGAGTAGTTTTGCCCTGTTTGTTTTTATTTTTTTTTCTTAATATCATTTATCCTCACATCTGTTACAGCTCAATAAGAGGAGAATGGGGTGGCAGATCTTTACCGTAGCTCTCGTGCCAAGGTTGACGGGTCCGTAATCCATGGTGAGGTGTGCACATTAGATCCTGAAGCTACACTAACATAACAAATGACCAGACTGGGTGGCTTAGAAACAACACAACGTATTTTGTTTGGGAGGGTAGAGGTCTGACATGGCCGTGTTGCCTGGCTATTCCTTATGGAGTTCTGAGGCAGAACACGTGTGTGCCTCTCCCCTGGCTTCGAATATTGCCCACAGTCCTCTGCATCCCATGGTCTTCATATCACTTCAGTGTCTGCCTCTGTAGTCACATGACACCCTCCCCCTGTGATTCAGCCCCTGTATCTTCACGTAAGGAGACCAGCTATTGAATTTGGGGCCCATCCAAGTTCATGTCTTAGCCTGAATTACATCTTAAGTCAGGTGTTATTTATATGAGCCAGGGGTTAGGACTAGTGTGTCTCTTAGAAGAACACAACTCAGCCTGTAACGACACACATTCAATAGTTAAGAATCACAAATAATTGAGTCTTGCCTTTGAGGTGAGCACTCACTGAGCCTATGAACAAGTTAAGGGCTGTCCTCGGGTGTGATATGGGGCGGGAGGATTCTAGAGAAGTAGTCTTAATATATCCCCCTAGCCAAGGGGGCAGGGTGGACTGTGGGAAGTTACAGAGAAAGAGGAAATGATAGTGAAATACTGGAGGATTAAATCAAAACAGAGAGAGTGGAGGCCTGGGAACCAACCACGCTCAGTCCGTGACGTCTGCCCGTCTGCCCCTCTGCCCATCCTAGGACTCATTATCTCCCATGTTCCTCCTGCAGTCCCAAGTACTGGTGCATCCTGACTCACAGGGTGAACTGTGATGACACTACTTTACTATGACTCTTAAATTTTACAGAGACACTAAGATCCACAGGCTCTGAGGAAATTATTGTGTCTTAGTGCATAGCACCCTTTACCTCTGGATGCTAAATGCTCTTGCACACTTACCTAGCCTTCCAGTCCCGTTGGAAACCTTGGGTTTTCCTCGAGGCTCACCCACTCTCCACAGGTGATGCTCTCACCACCTCTCCAGGAAACTGCTTTTGAGGATGGTGCCTGAACCAGCTTACCTGCAAACTCTCACTTAACTTGTCTGTGATGGGAAGAGAGGAAGGGAGAACTCTCCAAATTCTGTAGTTCTCAAACTATTTTTTTCTTTCTACAGAACCCATTATTCCATGCATGGGTTCTGGAGAAAAACCAACAAAATTATCAAATGTGGAGCTGCTGTGGTTGAAACGGGGGCCTGGGAGACAAGTGTCCTCCCTACCTAATCAATCCCACACCCTTTATCCTTGATAGAGCCTGAGCAAGCTATAACATGTCCAGTTGAGTGGACTTAAAGTGTCTGTATTCTTTATGTTGTGGCATATAGATATCACATCACAATATCCTAGAGCCTACCTATTTTTTTAAATATTTATTTATTTTTTACCAGCCAGTTTTTATTTAAAGGAGAAAAATCTCTTTGTAATTGAGAAACAAGAGTTCTCCTAGAGCCGTCGCATGAGGTCAGTACTTGTGCCTGGCCCTTCTGTCTCTGGCTCTGCCATGTCTCTTGCCTTGAGTCCCTGGCCGTACCCCTTGGTGTGCTCTGTCTGCTAAAATCCATCCATCTGCCTAGTTCCAAAACAGCTAAGAACACTTTGAACCTCTTTTCACTGAACAAATGGAGGAGAGGGACTAAAATTAAGTCAATTAATCGAAAGGAATTTAACAAAAGGAAAATCAGACCCATCGCCATAAAAAACCAATTTAAGAACTAGGCTTTGGGAAACTGTCAGCTTTCTAAGGAAGCCCTCAGGGGAACATGAGGGAGCAGAGACTTCCCATGCGGTCCTGAAGCACAAGCACTTCTCACTGCCAGGCCGAAGTGGATTGATTCCACTCCGCAGGACGACGTTCGGGTTAAGAACTGACAAAGAGCTGATCTAAACAATGCACACTCCCTACGATGCCCAAAGGTGGTTCCCTGGGAAGGCTACCACTGAAAAAAAAATATTCAGATTCTGTTTTATTAAACCCCATGTTGATGGGGCCCCTTTCCCTCGGCCATTCCTTGTTTTAAATTCCTAGAACAAATGAAAAATGAAAAGCCAGCAACCCTATACTCCCATGAAACCTTACCTAAGGACGGGCTTAATACTGTGGAGAGACTGCTGGGTTTCTGTTGCTTCTCAGAGCTGTTTGTCATCTTTTATGAAAACCCAGATGGGAATGTCCCTTTGTAATATTTTCCCACTTAAACAGTTTTTCTATAAATAATATCCAGGGCCACAAATCCCTGGAAAGCACTACAGCCTTTCATTTGTGTCTTATTTGGGTGGGGGCATTCATGGGGGGGGCAGGAGGTGGAGGGGGAGCTGGTTAGCAAAGGGAAACAGGGGAAAAACCTCTTTTCAATGCACAGATCAGGGTAGGCTGTTCACCACACTGCATCTGTGACACCCCAGGAGCCAAGTCACCTCACTCCTGACTGACTAGGAGGCATTTATCGCTCTGACAGGACACCTCCCCTTGCTCTGACAAGGTAGCTCTGGTCTTTGGTGAGCACAGGAGCAGCAGCAGCTTTGGGGAGGAGAATGGCTAGACTAGATGTCTGTGGAGACAAAGCAGAGAGTCCCGTTGGGGCTGAGATGCCAACTGCAGGCTGCTGGCTTCTTGTTTTGTTTCCAATTCTGCAGCTTTTTCCTAGAGCTCTTAGAGGGTCTGTTTCATCAACTTGAGCTAACAACCCTGGGGTTGGCGGGGGAGGCAGGGGGCACAGGGCAGAGGTTAAGGAGAGGAGAGATCGACTGCCCTTGGGAAGTGTGCTCCACTTGGGATGTGTTCCCTTTAAGCACCCAAAGGCCTCTGCCTGTGACTGTGGAACAGGCCTTGGCAAGGAACCCAGGGAGTCACTTGGAAAAACCACATCTAGAAGACTGGCTTGTCCTGGTCTTTTCTGCCCTGTCTGGTGGTTCCTTTCATCAGGCATAGCATCTGCTGTAAGCGTTGTGATGGTTAAGAAACACCAGACTGCACTGACCTTCATGAATCCCCCTGAAGAGGGCACGGGATGGGGGCGCCTGTGGCTCAGGCATTTCATATAAGGCAGTGAAGGGAGCAAAGAGACGATACAGAATATGCAATCTATGGCGTTTGTGGGCAAGGAGGCTCATCACGAAGAAACAGAAGTAAGGGCTGCATGCAGTGGTACACACGTCAGTCCCAGGCCTAGGCAAGCAAGGACAGGAGGCTACAAATCGGAGGCCTCAGAGCAAGACTCTGTCTCAGATTGTTAAATGCATGAATAAACAAATAAGTAAGCAAATGAACAGTTAGTGTTGTAAAGACTCTGTCTCTGTTTTTCCTTTTTTGACTCTCCATTTTTCCTACGTTCTAAGCGAAGCCACTTTACCCGCTTTGGCCTAACTTCTCCCCGAAGACACCATGTTCTCTTATTTGCTTTGAATTTTTAAATAAAGAAATGAGCAGGCTCAGAAAGAACTAACTTTCATCTTCAAACTAGTGAAAAGCCAAGGTGTGGATGTCTAGCGGAGGAGCTTCTCTGGGCCTCTTTCACACCAGTTTTCTGTCTGATGGCCATTAGGGAGGAAACCCAATGGCAGGAACCAGGAGGAGGGTGCGGTGCGGTGCGAACGGGCTCAAGCTCTTGTGGGTGATTGTTCTGTCCTTTGTATGCCGTGGCTTCTGTGAGGAGCCTCAGTCTCGGGCAGGCTCCAAACTGCCAACTCAACAGGGCAAATAATAATTACTCCTAATGGCAATAATAATTACGGAATGCAGTGCACCCGATTTTAGATGGGTTGTCTGTGGCTTGAGGTGGGGCAGGCAAAGTTCCGCACACTTGCTTTACAAATCTCACACAAACACAGACAGACAGGGAGAGAGCCAGGCATGCACATGCACATGCACATGCATGCAGAGAGAGAGGAAGAGAAGAGGAGGAGGAAGAGGAAGAAGAAGAAATCGTGACAGATTCACTCCTCTGCTTCTCTGCAAAGCTCATGACTACAGAGCCAATATGAACAACAGCTAGCCACACAGCAAAAGGAGACTGGGGTGCATGTAATCTTTGAAAGCCTGTGCACCCTTATTTTCCTTTGAGGCAAAAGTCTCCAGCTCTTCTAATTCCAGCCTCCTTCTTTCCTGGAGAGATGAGAAAACAGGAGGGATGGGGAGAGAGGTGCTGACGGTTCTGGATGCATGCTCTGCCCCGACTCCACCCTCCTTCCATCCGAATCTCCTCACGGATATTACAGCCTTCCCTGGTGAAGCGGAGTCTGGCTCGTGCCACAGCCCATTCCCCTCCTTACCATAAGTGGGGATCTACACCTAAGTTGATACCCACTCCCCCACCCGCCCCACCCAGCCTAAGGGGGGCTGGTCACCCCTTCTAGGGTGTCAGCTTTATCGCTGAAGTACCTCTCCCCACATTCCAGTAACATCAGGGTGTCCGAGAAATAAAAAGCAGCCCCTTCTGAAAACAGTCTCTCTAGACACTGAGGAACTGTTTGCCCTTTCTAAAGTTTAAGCAAAGGAATCCTGAAGCCATAGAAGTTATTTTTCTCCTGAAAGTTTTCATTGCCTTTGTTTACCTTCTGAGGCTGAGCATGTGCCCCAACACAGGATGCACAGAGACCAGAGGGCAGCCTGCCACCCAGGTGGCCCCAGGATTGAGTCAGGTAGTCAGGCACCTTGGTGTCAAGAGCCTTTACTTCCTTTGTCCTTTTTTTTTCCCCTCTTGGAATCTTAGGCTTGCTTGTCGCCTTGACTGTTGTCACGGAAGAAGAAAACTATACAAAAGCATTCATGATATGGGAAAACCCTTGCTATTCAGAATATACTGGGTACACCTGGAAAACGCTTCAAGTGTTTTGAGTAAGGCTACACACCTGTCAAAGAGCCTAAATTATGTCCCAGTTAAGCAAAATATTAGGGAATGTGTATATATATACACATAGTTTTCATTTGGGTGCACCTGGACTATAAAAGTCCACAGTCACCCTTAAGAGTGTTGGGCAGTTTATTTTGGATTATTTTAAAGTCCTTTTTTTTCCGGTGTTTTAGAGAGGCATGGTTTGGAATATGCACCCATAATGTTGTGGTTTTGTTTAATTTTGTCACTAAAAATACACTGTGGCTTAACTCCAGGCTGCAGAGTGACTTTAAAAGGGGATTTTGGCTTCATTGACCTTACCATTTCATCCAAATGACTCCACCCTCCATGAGCCACATAATCTAGAAACAAGATCAGTTAGGATCAGTCACTATGGCTACTTTCTCTTTAACACTCCCCTTCACTGCTTAGCCCTCCAGGTTGGGCAACACCACTGGAGACCTGAGAGGGAATATCATGCTAACCACAGGCCCAAGGAAGTTGAGTTTGGTGAGAGCTATAGACTATCTAAACTCCAGAATGTGTCCATATGTCCCAGAGAGTGTGACGAGAATAGAACCCAGGAACAAGGGGGAAGGGAGGGTGCACACAACCAGAGAAGCCTGGAAAGCCAGGGGGACTTGCCTCGAGACTCCTCTGCTGCCTGGTAGCCACAGTCTCTTCTTTTTCCCATCATCATTTATTAATTCTGCACGCAATTCTATTACATGGGAATCACCACACCCACTTTTTACCAGTTGAGAAAAGTGAAGCTCGGAGACTCACTTGGGTTGTCCTGATAAGGACCTGAAGCAGAAGTAGAGCTAGGCCACCTACTTACTTTATGCTCCTCCATTCCTCACCTGGGAAATGGCGGGATTCAACAGAAAATCCAAGGAGCCTGTTATCTCCACCCCGGGAGTCTGCCAGCAGATTCTGAATGGAGGGGGAAGGGCTCACAAACCCCCAACCCCTCCTAGTTGAGGAACTACTGACAGTTGATGACTTTTGAGGGAGAAAGGGGAGTCAGATTTCTTTAAAGGTGTGGCCTCTGGTAGGTTGACCACACCCTGGTGGATAGAACCCCACTCGGGAGTATGGACAGCACAAATTGGACTGTGAGTTAGAAAACAGAAGGCAAAGAGGACTTGGAAGTGGGAAAGGGTGGCGTTGAGGGGTAGATTTGGGAGGAGTTAGGAGACAAGTGGGGGAAGAGTCTGATCAAAACACATTGTATGCCTGTGTGAAAGTCTCAAAGAGTTAATAAAATTATGCTTTTGAATTTTTCTTGACGAGGTTAGTGTGGCAATTAATATTGATTGGCAACTTAACAGGACCTAGAACCATGCAAGAGAGAAACCTCTGGATTGGGTTAACTGAGGGAGACCCATGCTATAATTGGGCTGTTCCATCTCATGAGCTGGGATCCCAGATGAAATGAGAGAGAGGGAGGGAGAGACAGAGAGAGACAGAGACAGAGACAGAGAGACAGATAAAGAGAGACAGAGACAGAGAGAGAGATGAGCACCAACATTTGTTTTTTTCTCTGCTTCCTGACTCGCATTGCATCCTGGGTGTGGATGCAATGTGACCAGCTGCCTCAGACTCCCGCACCCATGACTGCCACCACCACAAAATGGACTCCAACCTTTCTGTCAAACACCCTTCTTTAAGTTGTTCTTGTTATAACCAGGAACAAAGTAACTAATACAGCTAGAGAGGAAAGCCCATACAGCCATGCACACAGCACTGAGTGCCCAAAGAGCTTACCACTAAAATTAAATTAGTTATGAAAATGGTTACTCTTGTCATTCTAGAAAAGGAGCTTGGACTTTTTCTGGTGGGTCCCACTGTCAGCTACAAACATTCATCTCTGCTGTGGGCCACCCAGTAGGTAGATAAACGCACACTCGTACACCGTGACCAGGCTGAGCCTCAGCAGCTCCTGTGCGTACGTGATCCTGTCCTTTCAGACATACCCACATGTCTTCCATGGCACCAGACCACGTGTGATTTGGAGTTCAACAAGACCTCCATTCGGAACTCTGCACATCACCAGATGGTGACTTAGGACATTTTATTTTTCTTCCTGGCCAGTAAAGTAGGGATAGGGTGGAATATAATGTCTACCTCTCAAGCCATTAGAGAATGATAGGAAATACCACCCAGAGCTGCCTTGGACCTCCCACATCCTAAGTATTAGATAAATCTCAGCTTCCTTATCATCAGTACTAGTCTCCCAACCAAGGACTTTCCTAACAATGGGCTTGAAGCCTCTGAAGGAGCTACAGATTTCTCTGCCAAGTAGACCAGCCCTGCTGTATTCCAGATGAGCAGCTAAGACACAAACACACACTGATCCACTGAGGTATCAGAGTCCATAACCAGATTCACAAACAAGAGCGAGGCTGCTTTTCTGCTCTTTGGGACACTGAGCCACATGCTCAGGCCTTCTGGCCCTACCCCTTCATCTGGCTATAATACTGTGTGGTGTTACAACCTTTGAATGTTCAGAAACATTCTATTTCCTCAAGTATCAGTACTTAATGTTTCGTTCCACACATAAAACCCTGTGAGTGGAAGACTGCTGGCCCCCTTGTCAGAGGTAATTTCTCAAGGCTCTGCATGGGATTTAACGGAAGCCATATGGTTAAGTCTGTCAACCCTCCCAGAAAGCATCCCCCTGAAGGCCCCTCGTAAATGTTCTTGGGGCTGTGAAAGATCTAGCAATTTTTAAACAATAAAGCTATGTTCATAGCCGTGATATTCAGCAAAACACAAAGCCAAAGCAGGAAATAATGGCTTCTGGTCTGAATTACTCAAACAGAGCTTCGAGTTGTCCTGCTTGAGGGCTGGAGTTGCGGTGACAACCTGAAATCTACCCCTACTGCCTCCAGCAGGAAGGAACTGGCCAGGATGCCCCCAACTTCAGCCTATGGTGGACAGTGACAGTCTCAGCTAGGCTCAGTTTGGCTGAGGCATTTAAGAAAACCCTTAGCCAGGGTGGTGGTACAAGCCTTTAATCCCAGCACTCGAGAGGCAGAGCCAGACTGATCTCTGTGAATTCGAGGCCAGCCTGTTCTACAGAGCGAGATCCAGGACAGGCACCAAAACTACACAGAGAAACCCTGTCTCAGAAAAAAAAAAAAAAAAAAAAAAAAACAACAACAAAAAATCCTTAATGATGGGATCAAACACAGGACGCGCAAGCACGGTTTTAACCATAAGATGCCTTATTATTTAGATTTTTAAACTGCCTGTCTGTGAATGCAGCACTCCCCAAACCCTCCTTGTTTCCTTTTTTCCAGGGAAACAGTGACAGGACCCCTTACTTCCAAACATCCCTGCCAGATGGAACTTAGAGTGGCAGTGACAATGGCATCCAGCAAAGCCTCCTGTTCCCCTCCTTGGGAAAAGCAGCAGCAGCAGCAGCAGCAGCAGCGCTCTGGCACCGGAGCTTCACTTGACATTTTAGAGCTGAGTGTTTGTTCTTTTTTTTTTTTCCCTTGGGGTGCCCCTGGGCCATCGTCAGATATCGTTCACGACAGACAGCGATAGGAATTACAAAGAAACACTGGGAAAGCCACATAGACCAGGGTGGAAGCAGGTAGAATTCACACTCACAGCACCTTCTTATATAAAATGAGGTAGAATTCACACTCACAGCACCTTCTTATATAAAATGAGGTAGAATTCACACTCACAGCACCTGCTTATATAAAATGAGATTTGTTTCTGGAAACTTCGTGCAGTTTATTGCTAAGAAATAGCCCCACCTTTCTTCAGCTCCATGCAAACAGATTTGACGACCTGATCCCCAATCGCTACACATGATGTGGACATTTGCTCCCCACAGACTAAAATTTGAGTAAAATCAGGGATTTCCCACATAAGCAGCTTCATTTATGCGTTCTGTTGAAACTAATTGCTAGATCCCCTAGTACAGCTGGCTAATTTGCTAATAGAACCACATTGCAGAATATTTGTACACTGAGAAGATGTGTCTTTGCCAAGGTGTCTTCTGATTGGTTTAATAAAGAGCTGACTGACCAATAGCTAGGCAGGAGAGGATAGGTGGGATTTCTGGGGAGAGAGAGGAAAAGGAGAGAGAATCCAGGAAGCGCCAGGGAGACACTGAAGAGGTTGGACATAAGGTACAGAGTAGAGGTAATCGAGCCATGTGGCAGAATGTAGATTAATAAAAGCAGGTTAATTTAAGTATAAGAGCTAGTGGGACAAGCCTAAGCTAATGGCCAAGCTTTCATAATTAATAATAAGTCTCCGTAACATTATTTGGAGCCTGGCGATCCAAAGGAAGTCTGACTACAGAATCAAAATGTTTCAGGTTTATATATTCTGACATCAAATGTGTAAAATTCCCATAGTAAGCAATTACTGTGAAGTCACGCTCATATGTGAGCATGCATTTCCCCGATATACAGAGAATTCAAAAGCAAGAAGAAAACCCATAGAATCAGTCAACAGTGCCTCCAACAACCTGTTAGAACTCCCTCCTGTTGACCATTGTGGTAGAACTCCATGTCCATGTCATATTCATCACTCTCCTGAAGAACTACTGAGTATAACCATCTACCACCCCACAGAGGGGAAGACTTCTCCAAGAACACTTGGATCTCTTAGGGTTATATTCATCTAGCTTCTCAGCTAATCTTAGGCTCCTCCAGAAATGTCCCATGAGATGAGAGAGAATGAGAGGCGCATGGGATTTACATTACCACTACCTGCTCATGTACTATTTTTCCCAGGCTTTGCTGTCTTGATCCTAAATTAATGAGCGTGTTATATGATATCTAATAAAAACGACTGGGGTAGAGATACTGTTTGGAATGTGCCACATAGTTGGTTCAAGGCTAAATCGATTTCATCTCTTGTTAACACATGCTTGTTTTCTGTCTCTCTTGTCTCTCCACAACCCCATAGCTCATTTTTTTTTTATCCCATCTGGGAAACTTATCTCCTAAAATGCTCCCATCAATCAGCCAAAGACACTCTTCCTGACAGGGTATCTGCCAGTTTTACTGAGCACAAGCACTCACTGGTTTGGGGGATGCCTCCCACACTCTCTAGAGCTGTGTGTTTTCTAGCCTGCCTAACCACCCAAGTGCAATCTGGGATATTTATACTTCCCTCCAGTTTCTATCGAGATAATAGCACTACTTTGAGAGAACTGAGCCCAGGGCAGAGCAGGGGTCGCCATGGAATAGAATAAAAGCTGAATCTGCTGCTTAACAGTATTTCTTCAGGTTTTTATCTTTCCACTCATTTGGTCTGCTTTGTCTCAGTGTCTGCCCCCCCCCCCCAGTATGAAAATTAGATGCCTACAAGGACATGTACCCTTTGTCCCGGAAACCTTCGTTGACGACTGGCACCACATCCATTTTGCAGACCTTTATATCCAGCCTCTAAGTTTAAGCTTCACAGCATGAAAGGAGAGAGAGAAAGAGAGAGAGAGGGAGGGAGGGAGAGAGGGAGGGAGGGAGGGAGGGAGAGAGAGAGAAAGAGAGAGAGAGAGAGAGAGAGAGAGAGAGAGAGAGAGAGAGAGAGAGAGAGAAGAGAGAGAGAAGACACGCCAGGATGGCCCAGTGAAAAGGAAGGAGAAAAGGGGAGAGGAGTCAGGCGGTCCGTCTCCTACAAAGTTCCAGTTGTGAACACACCCACTGGCCACAGCACAAGAGTGTTGTGCGTGGGCACAGGTGGGTCCCAGTCTCTCTGGCTGGATGCAGCTTCAGTCCTGAGCCTGAATGAAGACTTTCATTGCTGTGTGCTGTTTTTGTTGGCCAATAGCCATGACAAACATTTGCAGGTGGCTTGGCCAGATTTTGACACTTAAATATTTGAGGTTGTGATAAAAATCAGAATATTACTACAATATGGTTCTGTATGCTGATGCATGTGCACATACGCATGCACACGCATCTCTCTCTCTCACACACACACTCATACTCACACACATTAGAATTTTTAAAAAGCTATCTGCAATTTCAAATGCTCATTTGCAGACGTCTCCCGAGGGAACTCGTGTTTTAAAATGAGCACTCATTTCCTCTTTGCTGAGGGAAATAAAAGAGCCAACCATCCCCAAATGTTACCACCTAGGGTTCCGTACTCAATCTGCTGGTAACAAGGGCAGGGCAGGGGCTTGCTGAGCCTCGCGATCTTCTGGGCGAGGCTTTGGATGGATCATATGGAGAAGCACCATAAGCGACAGGATGTGGGGGTCTTGAATCAACAGAGTAAGCGCGACAGGGAAGGATCTGAAGTAAAAGAAACAGCCTCCCTCAAGCTGGGCCATGAAGATAGAGTCCTAAAAGTGACAATTATCTCCTAGAACGCACCAGGAGAGACACACAACGCCTCCAAGAAGCAGAATGAATGGCAAAGTGACACAGCCTACAAATGTCACCCCAAATGTACAGTGTGGGGCCAGCTGGGTAAATTACTGACAGAGTCAATACCCAGCTTAAAATTTAGTGCTAGCCTTAAAAGGATTGCTTCATAAAACCCAGCATTGCATTCACAATGGGGAACACTAAGGGCCTCGGAGAGGGTTGTAGGTGAGGGTACGAGGGGCAGGCAGGGGGCTGCAGGGGGGAAGGAATGCCGTAAAACTGCTAGTAAACTCCAGCCCATTTTATGCTTTCCCCCCCTTTGAAAGAAAAATAAAATAATTATAATTAGCTTGCCCAGCTGTGAGTTTTCTGCCTGCAGTCAGGACCCAAGAGAGGAGTCCCTTGAGACTTAGATTTCGTTTTTGAATGAAGCCACATCACCCTCCTAGAACATAGCGGTTTTGAGCTAGTGGCGATACTTGCTTTCCAAGTCGCTTGAGAAGACATCTTTATCAGGGGTGCTTGCTAAAGTGACCCTAGCTTCTTTAGCAAAGGGAAGCATCCCAACACCCACACTCACTGTCCGTACTTGGAATGAGGCACCAAACACGCCCATGACAAATGAAAGAGGCATTACCTACAGTTCTGCTTTCAGCAGGTGTCCTTCTGATGAACTGAGAAACCTGAGAAACAGTTCCCTCTTCTAGAGCATTCAAGAAGGAGTAAGCCAAGACTGTTTCCTGTGGCCGCCGTTGGTCTCGGGGGAGACACATTGAAAAATTGTAAGGAAGCATCTAAATTTGCTTTAGTTCACCACAGCCGGTAGGTAGCACCTGAAAATTCAGGCTGCGTTCTGATGCATGTACCCACCCCAGCAAGTTCCCCTTCTGGTTGCAGCAGACAGTTCTGGGGACACGGAGCAGCCAGTTGTCGGCACCCAGCAGTGTCTACTTGGGAAGTCAGTGCCTCTCTTCCCTAAGAACCCACATGCTTCCCCATCTTGCATTTCATCTTAACTCTCTAGAGGTTGGAAAGAACACACTCCATCCTCATTCTGGAGATACAGAAGTTGGGGGGGTGGGTTAAGGAGGTTGGCAGGGATTCCCCATTTCTAAAGAAGCTATTGGGTAATGTCCACATTGCTGATGGTCAGACACTTTGAGTGGCAACGGGCTGGACCAGTCACATGGTATGAAGAAGCAAGAGCAATTTCCATCACATGATTTGAGTGTCAAGATACTTCGACCGGTTCCCTCCAATGTCTCATTGTTGCCTTTGTTCCACAAACGAGAGGGAAAGGGCCTGCTTCCATTGTTTTTTCTGTTTCAGGAATAAATATGAGCCAATGAAGAGGCAGGGGTGGGGGGCTGATGAGAAAGAAATAACAAGGAAGGGACGTAGGGAAGAAAGACCAGAGGAAAAGGCGGCCATGGAATACTCAGGTGGCCTAGCCAAGCAGCTGCAAAACTCCCAGGACGGGAAAGGGGGGTACACTGCAAGGAGGAACCTGGGCTGGCAGAGCTTCTCCCTGTTGTCCTGAGCACTCTTCTGTGGTCTGCACAATACCTACTATTTCTGCCTGTCACTCACAAATCTTATTTGAAGAAAAGAGGTCACAGAACGAATATCTTTCCCCCTCGACATCCAAGATTAAAAGAGCTCTCACCAAATGGAGACTCCTTCTCTCTCTTCTCATCCAAAGCTTCACTCTGACCTCTTGGCAGCATCATATCATACAGGAAAAACAACAGACCCAAGTCCCAGAAATGGAAAATATTCAAAAGCTTGCCTGAGCTCCCCCAGAGACGAGGAGGAAGTCTCCTTACCCGATCTGGCGGTTGGTGGAGGGAGCCTGTGTGATGACTGAGCTGGACTGGGGCGATGGCATGGCTTGCTGAATCACAACACTGGTGTCATGGTTGGGCATCCGTGTGCTGCCCAGCTGGTGAGCTCCAGGCCCCGACATCGTCCCACCGACTGGATTATGCATGGAGATATTCTGCCCAGAGAAGACAGAGGAGAAAGATCAGAAGGAGCCAATGTTCCATCACTCCCCAGCCCTCCATGGTCAAAACTGGACATTGGGTCTTGTCCAGGATTATGGCTCATTTCACTAGTCTTGTTATAACAACAGTTACGATGAGGTAAAGAAAAAAAAAAATGATTACTTACCCAAAGAGTAAAGCACAAAAGGAAATGCATTGACATTTGCTGAGGGTACTGCCACCAGCCATCCTGAAGGAAGGCTCACATGGTGGAGGCCGAGGAGGGTTAGTACAGACCCTATCTGACTGCACTAGAAAATGGTAAGCACAGAATGCTGTAATCTGGTGGATTTAGTTCTGCATCCTGCTTTGCATAGCATTGCACCAGGTTGATTTCCTTGTTCTCAGGACTACACCACCACAACCACGTATCTTCTTTTCCAGGAAACTAATACTTTCCTAGATTATAATTAGGATGCTGAGCAAGCTGTGGAGTGTGGAGGGATGGTTCTAATAGATCAAATCAGGGAACTGGGAGCCCAGTGACAAGGATAATACTGCAACATATGGCCTTGTCTCCACAAAATCCCCCTCTGACAACCATATGGATTAATGGAATATAGAACAGTGGTCTTGTCCTCCTGAGTACGGAATGGTGGTGTGTGGATCTGAGTGGCCCCTCAACAAATGCTATTGCCTAGATGAACTAGAGAAGGAACACAAAAATTGTCTGAGCCACACCACAGACTACTGTCATGCCTTGATTTCTGATGACTCCAATGGAAGCTATGTTGTTTGAAATTCAGAAATAAGCTAAAATAAAATTGAGTTAAATAACTTTACTAGGTAGAAAAGCAAGCTGGTGAGACAAGATAGAATGCACCCCAAGGCAGAAGAGAGTTGATCATGTTTTTTTTGTCACGTTGGGGCTGAGATGTGACAGAGTCAGAGCAGAGCAAAGGAAGAGAAAGAGCATGGTCAATCTGCTAATAGTCAAGAGTCTGAGGCAGATCCCTGTGCCGGCTGGTACCGTCCGTCCTTCCGTCTAGAAGGGTAGGCGACTTCCAGAGGTCAGTTGGATAGTAGGTTAAAGATGGGGTTGGGGGAAAGAAATGGAGTGTCACTTGCAATTCACTTGAGGAAAAAAAGTATATATCTGTCCACACTTTGGTGTTAGCAAGGGGAAAAAAATCGATGTTACCCAGGAGGCTGTGAAGTGGCCCTTTGAATTTCTTCTGCAAGGAGCAGGATTTCCTGCACTATGTGCTAAATGATGGTGATAACATGTAAGGCATTGGGGGTGGTTGCACCCATCACATGGCACCTTTCCCAGGTTTCTGATTTCTGAGCCCTAACCACACAATTTGTAAAGAGTCCAGATGGAAAATGGGCACCTGGTTCAGACTGAGAGCTGACTGTGTCATCACAGGACCCCAAAGGCCCCTTTTATACACTGGAAGGTTTTCCTGGCACGGGAAAACACTGTGGCTGGGCAAAGGGGAAAGGAAGGAAATGGCGTCTAGAGTTACGTGGCCATGCAGGCAGGAGTTTGCTATCTTTTCCTTTATAGGATCTAAAGATTTCACGAATCACTAAAATAATGATGGAAATGAAGATCATGTGTTCGTTTTCTCAAAAGTGAACCTTAATACCCTTACGTTCCCAGCTGCAGAACACTGTGTGAGTGATCTCTTGTGTTGTTTAGCTCTTCAGTGATACTCAAACGTTTCCCATATCGCTAATAATCACCTATATTTCAACAATAGGTCCAAAGCCTAGAATTCCCACTCTCGTTTTCATAATTATTTTATTGTGCTGTTTCTATTGGGTATCACTAAAGCTGTACAAGTTGATGTCTAGAACCCTATCATTACACACACAGAGGAGAATAGAAAAGTATGAAGTCTCTTTGAGTTACCCAGGACACCTCCATTTTTGGGGGGGTTGTTGCTGTTGTTGTTTTTGTTTGTTTGCTTTGGTCTTTCGAGACAGGGTTTCTCTGTGTAGTTTTGGTGCCTGTCCTGGATCTCACTCTATAGACCAGGCTGGCCTTGAACTCACAAAGATCTGCCTCCCGAGTGCTGGGATTAAAGGCAGGCACCACCACTGCTTGGCTCCCAGGACACCTCTTTTCTGTCATGCCCAGATACACTTTCAAATTCTACCAATTTACCCCAAGCACCCCTCCTCTTCCTATATTCCCATGCCTTCTTCCAGCAGCCTATACCTAACCACTGTCGTTTCCTGTCCTGTAGTGGGAGACTTCTGACTTTCTTCACTCCTGGCTCTTCTCCCTCCTCCTTTCCATATCACCACACCGAGAGCTCTTCAAAATGTATATTCAGTTACACTGCACACAGTGTAATACACAGCCCCACTCAAAGACATTGCAAGGCTTCTTTGCTTTGAAATCCACCAACAGCACTGTTTGTGACCTCTCCAACTGCTAGGGGACCTTTCCTACCAAGCAGTTGATCTAATCCTGTCAACACTCTAGTTCTTGGGGCCTCCTCCCACCTTTCTGGAATTCTCCTGCCCATATTCTGATCTTACTCCATGTCAGTACCACACCTTGTAAACATGGATTTTCGTTTTATTTTGGTTTTGTTTGTTTTTCTTTTTGACACCAATGGTCTTGCCAGGACTTCACCTTCAGCTCTCACACTGGTCATTCCATGGGAAGTCTTCCTTACTTCCCTAGTGATGGGAACTGTTTCCTTTAGAGGGATTTTTATAAGATTACAGCTGTGCTTAATTTTATGATTATTGGCCATTTCTGCCCTCATTTGTAATCGCTGTGAGAGTAGAAACTAAATCTGATTTTACTCTCCACTGTGACTCTATTACCATAGCACAGGTGAGTGCCTAGTGACCCACAGGACAGTGTTCCTAGGTATTCAGATTGGTGATCCTCACACCTTTATGGCCTGGTCAACTTTTGAAGCGCTAACATCTCATCTGCTCACCTTGGAACCTGAAAGCATGCTGAGAGCACTAGAGTTTTAGACTTAAAGGAATTTGTTCAAGTCTGGGCTAAAGAATTAAAGGAGATGAGAACCAAGAAGAAAGCTTGAAAGGGAAATCTTGGAAGCATGCTCAAAGCATCCCAAGTGACCACTTTGCTGTAATGACCAGCAACCTTCTTTATGTTTACGGACAAATTGAGGAAGATTAGGCTCAGGCTGCTCAACAAGGAACTCGGTTGGCTTTTGTGAGAGCAGAGCATGCATGTCAAGTTAGAGAAAAAAAGCTTCACCCCAAGATGCCAAAGCTCAAGATCTTTTTTAAGAATCATTAAAGAGAAAATAATTATCATCTAGGAAGAAGTCTTATATCCTTCCCCCGGCAACCATTGTAAAACGTCCCTTTATCTCTGAGGTCTCTACAAGATGACTCCTGAATTATATTTTCATCCCTTCACAATTTCCCAACATACACACTTAAAGTCTGCGTGCTCTCTAGCCTTCTTCCCCTAGACCCAGAGAGTGATTTTAAAACATTTTGGGAAAATCAACAATCTGGCAAAAGCATTCCCATTCCACATTTAGAGAAGGTGACTGTTTTCTTTAAGCATTACATAGGAATTCAAACATGAAATTATTTTCTGAGTTCACATTGTCCCAATTATGGATTCAAAACTTGTCTTTATTGATAAAAGAATAGTATTTTACATCCAGATAAATTCAACATCCAATTTCAAAAACACAAGGAGCGTATTATCTTGCTGAGTTATTTTTGATTGTGCAGGTGGGGAGATTTGAAGCTGGAGAAACCATGTCACCAAACAGATGATATTGGATGGATGTCAGTATACAGACAGAGATCAGATGTGTGCACTGAAGTTCGGCCTTTGGCCTTTTTGTGTTCGACATCTTTATCAACAGTTTGGATGAAGATATAAAAATTGTGCTTGTCAAATCTGCAGTTGACACAAAGTTGGGAGACACAGCTAATGTTCTGGAAAGCAGAATCAGGTTTTCCCTGAGCCAACTGTGTGATCTGGCTTCCAAAAATGCTAACATAAATCTAGGTTGTTTTAGAAGTGAAATGTCCTGATCGGGGAAGTAATTATTCCACAGTAGGGTACGTTAGCCTGACCACATTTGGCCACCACATTTTAAGAGGAAAATTGACAAATAGGAGGGAATGAGAGTAATGAATGAACTCCAAATGCATCGAGGGGAGAACGGCGGAGGGACCAGGGAATATTTAGTCTGAAGAGGGAAGACCTAGAGGGTCACACTACATGCCTTCAAATATTTGCAGGATTAGACACAGTCTGTCTCTCTAGAGGGCATCATTTCAGAGCACGGAATCATGATGCTAAGAAGTCACTTACAACCACAACTTGAGTATCTACGTTGAAGCAGGCACTATGGTAGATATTTTATAAACCACATCTTTAGTTGTTATGGTGATCCTTACAAGGTGGGCATCATTGCTTTCATTTTAAGAGAAAGAAAGCAAAAGTCACCATCACCTACGAAGCCACTGACCTCTGGACACCCTCAGTCTTATGGGTCAATGCTTCAAAACTATAGAGTTAACCTTCTATTAGAATTAGTTTATTAGTATGTAGAGATATCCAAGACAAAACAAAATATTCCATAAAATACTCATCTCCTTAGGTCTGGAGTAAGCCACGATGAATGGCCATCATCCATGGTTAGGGATGTTCACAACAGGATTCTTGTATCAGGAGGGAGATAGCACAGGATGACTTCCAGATCTCTCCCATGGCTAAAGCACCTTCACTTACATGGGTCATGCTTGGGTTGACACGTTTTAGATGATCAAGTACATATACTACTTTTGAAGTTGTACTGGTTTGAGAGTTAGTAGGCTTCTCCTATCCCAGTCTCCCCCATTGATGCCCAGTAGCCATGTAACCTAGATAAATTACTCAGCAACCTCATGCTCAATACCCTCAACATTAGACAGGGGTAGGGTATCCCAGGACCGCTCGGGTCTATCATTTCTCCAGCTTTGGCACTCCACAAGTCTCTTGCTACATCTTATGAGTCACTAAACATCCAAAACAGACTTTTGGGGCTGTGATTCATTGGCTTACAAACTGGTTTTTTTTTTTCCTCTTTTTCCTCTATAACCATAAGCTTTTGTGGAAGTGGACCTTCCGAAAATTATCACAGATGGAAGGGATCTAGCAAAGATGCTATCTCCCAGCCATTGGCTAGAAGCTCCATCGACTATGAAACAGTCTTGACCTAGCTTTCTTCCTCTTTGGCTAACACTCTCAGCTTGTCCTTGACATCTTCTTCCTTCTTGCCCTGAAATGCATTGTTTTCCAGTCATTGCTGTTCTGAGGCATGCAGGGTGTGAATGGGGTGAGAATCAGCGGAATAATAAGTCTTGATTGCATAGCCAGTGAGCTTGAGGTAGAGTGGTAATTGACTTTCTGCATGCATGGACTTGGAGTACAATATGCAAAAAAACAACTTAGTGTACAAGAATGGACATCCATGTTCTTAAGAAAAGAACTATAATTTCAGGGTGTGGTAATGAAGGATGAAGGGAAGTGGACCACAACTGAAAAGTAAAGCTTAACGCACAGTCCAACCAAGGAAGATTCCCACAAGGTTCTAAAATGTTATCTTCAAATCTACATTCTATCCAACTGCCCAGGTGTGGAGACTTTACAAGTTTCTTCATAAAGATCCGGGGTCATCCTGATGCGCATTTACAAGCCAAGTTGTGCAATCTTGGAGATGTCTGCATTTTAATGATGCCCGGGGAAGTTATGAAGACTTCCAGAACCTCCCAGGGCTAAATGTCCATGAACTGCATCCAAAAGATGCCTAAGACATTCACAGAATAACAACAGTCCTATCCCTCTGGATGGTACTAGACTTCTTCAGGAGGTAGAGGGAAGATGTTAGTGGGTCATGAGTTTTTCTTTGGTGCTCTCAGTAGCTATGGCAATATTTGGTGGCAGTCTTGCTAGGAGGGTAAGCTGATCTGCAGACGGGGGTAGAGTGAAGAATTAGAAGAGTCGAAGAGTCACAAAGTGGGAAAGACACCAGAGTCCACACAGGCTGGTGCCTTTCTCTCCATCATAGCTCTCTCTCTCTCTCTCTCTCTCTCTCTGTGTGTGTGTCTGTGTGTGTGTGTGTGTGTGTGTATGTCTAGCACTCTCCTTAATGGAGTCAGATAAAGCAGGGTGCACAACACAGGCAGAGAAAGCACACCTTGTAACTTCTTCAGGAAGGAGACAGGAGAGTAGAGTACAGGGTTCTCTGAAAACTCCGGCCTGGAGCGGCAACCAGAAGCTGTACTTTCTCCGAGTTTGCTTCTGGGGAATTTTAAGAGGGGCAGGGTACCAGGGGAAACATGAGCATGGGATCTGCTGGACATCGGGTCATGTCCACACCAGCTCTGTATCACTTGAGCATGCTGGTTTTGTTCTCTGAACCCTACCACCCTCAATTTACAACAGAGATAACCATCGAATGACGGGCTTGCAGCCAGGAGCATGTGAGACAGAGCTATCCCAGCACAGTGAGGGATAGCAACTACGTGTCGCTTTCCTTGTAGTAAAGTAACATGCAGCTCAGAGGGGGAAGGCACCTTCTCATGGCTCATCCCATGACTAATAAGAGTAGAAATCATTTTAATAATGGCCAACACTTATGCAACAATACCATAAGTCAGAAAATCCATTCAAAGCTGACTCTCAGCTAAGAGGTGAATAACGGCCAGATGGCGGTGGCGCACGCCTTTAATCCCAGCAGAACCAGGCGGATTTCTGTGAGTTCAAGACCAGCCTGGTCTACAGAGCGAGATCCAGGACAGGCCTCCCAAAACATAGAGAAACCCTGTCTTGAAAAAAGAACAGAGGTGGATAATATAAGCAGCTCCATTTTGTAGATGGGGAAAGTGAGGCACAGAGAGACTGAGGAGAATGGCTTAGATCCAGGTATGCAGATCTAGAAACGAGTTCACAAGCAGGAAGTTGTGCTGTTACCATTGTCTTATAGTGAGAGCATTTCCTTTTGGAAAAGGTCACGGCAAAACATGAAGAGTGTCAGTGCTCTTTACATGAGCATCATAGAGGGTGGTCAGTAATGCTTTGTGTCCCGAGAATCACAGGCTGTGTGTCACACCAGTCATTCAGATCCGTGTCTTCACCGACACCTTCATACCTGGAAGTGCTGGGGGTGACACCATTAATTCGTCTCAAAGACCAGTGTCCTTGTCTGAGGAATATGCTTGCAGAACGAGCCCCCCTCTGGATTGGGGGAAGGTACTACAGCAGGCGGGGGAGAAAGGCTTGCGCATGGCTAATGTAACCCTCTGTGGCCTTGGCTCCTCATCCAAAACCAAAAGTAGACAGTTCCCTCAGGGCCCTTTACAGCCTGGAGTCTGTATAATCCAGAACAGCACTCCCACCCAAATGGTCATACTCTCCTCCAATCCCCAGATCTCTGTCATTCGCCCTAATGCTGGGGTGGAGTACCTGAGCCCTTCCTGGGTGCAGTTTATAGCTACTCATTTAATACCCTAGTAAAATGCCCCAGACAATAAACTTCTTCTCAGGTGCCACCCTTGACTGTGAGAAAGTTTCCAGGTGTCTCTCAAAGGTCCCACCCTTTCCGTTACAGATTCACCCACCTAGAATGGTCCATGTGTCTGTCCTCACCTCCTTCGTTATCTCCACTGTCTCCATTTAATATAGTCATGTGGTGTTGTGACTTGGATATGGTGTGTGTGCCCCCAAGGGTTCATGTGCTGGAATTTCATTCCCATTGTGAGGGATAAGAAGGCAGGATTTAATCCTACTATGATATTTAGAGGTGAGCCTTTCACAATGACTCACAAGGTATGCAGGATGGGGACTTGTGGTTAAATCCTAGTGGTTTAATAAGGAAAGAAATCAGAGGCTGTAGGCTCATGCATGTCTGTCTCTGGCCATGGGATCCTTCTCAGGACCCTGTTGACAAGAAGATACAACCTTGACCACAGACACCCAGAATGTTGAGCCAAAGATGAACCTGTTCCCCTAAGATATCACTTACCCATTCTGTGGTGTTTTATTAGTAATATAAACCGAACTAATTCCCATAGGTTAAAAGAAAAAAATCCTCTCTACTGTACTCATGCTGTAGAATTAGAATTGAGCCAATGTCAGTGACTGTTCCTGGAGCCATTGGGGCATTAGAAAAAACAGGCTCAAGCCACCAAAAATGATCTGATGGCACCACTCACTGATGGGATTCTTCAGTTCTCAGAATCTTCCAGACAGTTGTTCATTCCATCGTGGCATGGAAAGACTTCAGTAGGCTATCTACTACCTTCTACATAGGCCTTCAAAAGGTTCACAAAATGCCCCCAACCAACCTTTGTAATATTATCCAGCTGCCTATCCCCCATCTCCTCTCCATGCCACTCACTCACGCGCACGCGCACACACACACACACACACACACACACACACACACACACACACACACACACAAGCTCAATGCTTCCTAACAGTCGGGCTCCAGTTCACCTTTGCCTATAGTAGTTCCTCTGTAGTCAGTCCATTCCTCCAGATTCGGATGGTGTTTCCTCCTCTGTGGAGTCTTAGGGCCCTTTCTTGGTATCTGCTTTATTTCTCACTCGGCACTCCTGCCCTGCCCTCCTCACACTTCAAGAGAGAACCCTGTTCTAAGAAAAGTCAGTGCCTGTATTCATGGTGTGTACTCAATAGCCATGCCACATAGACAAGTTATTCGGTGAGTGTTGCATGTTCTTAGGCACAGATGTAGTATCTGTGTGCTTCAAGTTTCTCATTTGTGAAATGGGAACAGCCTTTCCCTATAAAGTTTTTGTAAGGATAAAGTTAGGGAATATAAGCATAGTGCTTAGTGCCTTGTTGGCTACATTCAGTGTCCTTATAGCCCTCATTGTAAGTACCATTAGGTTTATCACCACAGTTACCAATGACAACAGCAGCTCTGCCGCATCCTTTACTATAAGATGCTCTCCCCCTTAGTCCAAGCACCCTTCTATCAATGTTCTGGGACCACAATGGCAGTGTTATTTATTTTTAAGACCATCTTGTTCGCCTCTGTTTCGAATGCTTCAATGACAAGGGTGGGGTCTGACCTAACATGTTTATTGAGCAAGTCTACAGAAAAGTGCAGTTAGTGTTGTAGAAATGAAAAGAAAAAGAAATCAGGCCCTCTCACTGCCGCCAGTAGCTCACAGGGTGTGGGGGAGGGGGTGGGGAGTGCTGAGAAGGAGCGGATGACAAACACTTGGTCCGAGGAATATCTAACATAGGCACACATACAACAGAAACCAAGATGCATCATGGACGGTCTACCTTTTGATGGACAGCAGGATAGTCAACAGGCCTGGTCACAAGCCACCAACCACTAAGTACATGATCACACTGAATGCCTCCAGTTTGGCAATTTTGTTTTTATGATTCCAACAGACTTTTTTTTTTGCCATAGTTTACTGCTAGTTCTGGAGGGCTGTGTCTCCCTGTCTGCTCCTCCAGCTTTATACTATCACTCCAGTTTGTCATCCTTTGGTCCCTCCCAGATCTCTGGAGATCCCACCATGCAATGAACTGACATAACCTGGCACTTTCCTGTTACTCCTCCCAATCCCAAAGCCTGCAGCTCAGAATTCTATTAAAAGCCCATTCCTAGCCTCATCTTCAAGACTTTATATCTTCCCATTGCCTGTTCAAACCCTCCACTCAAGCCTCGCTCATCTATCCACCATAAGACCTACCTGTGATGACTGTTGTCTCCACACTATGGCCTGAGCATGCTCAGAGCCCCTCTGTGCCTAATCACACACTGTTTGGAAACTAATCAATAGCATTTTCTCACATACAAAATGAGGATGGTCACCCTTGCTTCCTTTGAACATAAAGGTAAGGCACATTAATGCTTGGGAGAGAGTTTTACTCCATCAGCTTTCCTAACACACACAGCGTCTAGCCTCAACCTCTCTGTCCCCTCTTCTGACGCCACCTTATTCTCTCTCTCCTCTCTCTCTCTTTCAGGTTTACCTTGGATGTCACTTTTCTAATGTCTTTCCTTGTCTAAGGTACCTTTGAAGCACAATTTACATGATGCATTTGGTGCTATGACTCCCAGGAAGACCACGAAAGTGCTCATCTCATTTGGTGCTATGACTCCCAGGAAGACCAGGAAAGTGCTCATCTTATTTGGTGCTGTGACTCCCAGGAAGACCAGGAAAATCCCCATCTCATTTGGTGCTATGACTCCCAGGAAGACCAGGAAACTGCTCATCTTATTTGGTGCTATGATTCCCAGGAAGACCAGGAAAATCCCCAATCTCATTTGCTTCCCTTGCTGCCACCTATTTCCGTGGACTGGCACAAAATGAATGATCTGTTGCCCGGATTGACAGATGAGTTACAGCGTCTGAGATCATGCTACAGAAGTACAAAGGCACAACTTCCTATTGCTCAAGGTGTACACGTTGTCCTTTAAGGCTGAGATCCCAATAGAAAGAGGTGACAAGCACTGGATTTGATATTCCTAAGGTTCCAGCACATGCAGCCAACATGGTGTTCAGTAGATTCCTCCAAGGCCCCATGTCATCAGCTTCAACCGGAGCCACCAACCGAAGTGAACACATACCAGGAAATCCAAGGGCAAGGATCAAAAACACGAAGGTGTGGGGAAGGCAAGCAGACGCTGGCACTGGCCTTGGCAGGCTCTCACACCTTCATGGCTTAGGGAGGACAAAAGGGCCGTGTTCCACAGGGGATCGGAGCCTAAAGGGCAGTGTACAGCAGTTGTCAATAGCTTGGTGGTAGGATAAGAGGTGAATGACTAGTTCTGGGAATTACTATGTAAATCTCCCTTCCTTCCTAACCAGAACTTTGTCAACTTACTGAAAAATAAGAGCATGTCTCAAACAACCACAAGGATGCTGAGGAGGGTGTCTCTCCAGCTTGTCAATGAGAATCACAAACTTCATAGCAGAAACATAACCGTCACATTCTCTTGGAAGCCGCATGGGATATCACTGACCTGAGATGAGTCACATCTTTGCTTCCCTTTGCCCTGGCCCCTCTTCCTCAGTTCCTATTTTTTCCTGGCTTAAGAAGCCAGAAAATTTTGGCCTACTACAAAAATTGCTGGAAGACCACCTTATCTGGAGCTCTGGTTGGGTATCTGCTTTTTTGAGAATTTGGCAACAGGATGACCTGACCACAAACTAGACACACTTGCCTCAGTGGCAAAGAAATGTGCTCCAAGGCTTCCTCCTCTGAGACAATAGAGAATGAGTTGCTGGTACTTCATCTCGGGCTGGTAGGACCCGTCAAGTGACTCTCTGTGAATAGCCTTGCTTTGTAAATTGTTTGGTACTGGAGAATGGAGCTGCTGAGGTGCTGGTCTAGTGACCCATCTGGACTCAGAAGCCTTTTTCTATTTTGGAAATCACCTGCTTTCCTGGAGGACAGGTGCCTCACAATTGCCATGCTAGCTGGCTTGTTAGTCCTGGAAGCCAAACAAAACCAAACTGAGCAACACAAGACAGAGTCAGTGAGACATTTGGGTTGCCATGTTTGATGACAGATGAAGAATATAATGAAGTAACACTTTTTTCTCGAGCACGGCAAGCAAAACAGAATTTGCCATATAGCATAGGAGAAACCAGTCAGGACTGGGTGTAACAGTCCCCGGTGAAACTTCTGGACCGCCTGTCTGAATATTAAGAGCAGATCTTAAACATTTCTGCCAGCAGTATCTTGGATTTTCCAGATCCTTGGGGCTGCAGAAAAGTGGAAGAGAGCCAGTGAGGTAGCTTCCATTTGCATAGTGTGGCTAAGATGCCCCAAACCCTGCATGATGTCACCCATGACTACTATAATTCCATTTTGTCCTAATGTCCTCAAGACTAGACTGTTCCTGCGGACCTGGTAGCCTCTGCCTGTGCTGTTCCCTTCTCTTCCAGGCACTTGCTCCAGAGGTCCCTTCTAATGAGGCTCCTGAACATCTTACAGAAGAAAATCACATCTCTGCTTCTTTGATTCCCCCAGCCCGTCCTTCCCATGCATGCATCCTCACGCGCATCTTCCAAGCTGAATACACCATGCTCTTTCTGATTCCTGTACTGGAAAGACTTAAGAAGAAAAACAACGATATAAAACACCAGCTAATTCTAGTTTTCCCACCAAGGATGTCTATGAGTTTGCTCCCTCGGATCTCATGCTTATAAATCACCTTTAAAAGCCCAAATTCATTTTCCTATATAATACCCTGCCTCCTGTTGCTATCACATCCCTTTATTCTAAAATCTCCTTTTCCTCCATCATACCACCATCGCATCATCGTTCCAGTATACTGTGAGCCTTTCAGGGCACAGAGCAGAGTGGAAGCAGGCTTGGCGCTACAATCAAACAATATCCTATGCAATTACATCTTTCGTAAACGTGAATTACTCTTATTTCACAAACAAAATATTTGTAATATACTGCTTCACTAGAGAAAATCAATAAAATGAATAGGGGGAAATAAATGGCCCATCATTTTACACATAGGAAAAAAACTAATATTTTCTCTCTCTCTCTCTCTCTCTCTCTCTCTCTCTCTCTATATATATATATATATATATATATATATATATATATATATATATATATATATATATATATATATTGTTCAAGGGACTTAAAAGACCAAGAAACCTTGGCTTGAGAAACAGACATACATTGTCTTTCTGCTCCAGCCCACCTGTAATAACTGAAAACTTAAGACATCCAACTTTATTGCCTAGTGTTTAAGGTCACATAGTAACAACATAAACTTACTTCATTTACTCATGATTCAGAACTCCTGATTGGACAGAAAGAAACAATAGAAGGCAGAGTTGAGATGCGCTCCTGTCCTGTGGTGTGCTCAAGTAACCCAGCCCCACCCCACGGAGAGGAGCCTAGACAAGCATCACTCCACTGAACCCGGGGACACACCCTCCAAACAAGGTCTTGCTCTAAGGCCACAGCTTCCTATTTGCCGACATTCCTGCTGGCAAGACAATTGGGCTTGGCATAAGAAGGGCTTTATATGCCAGAGTCACAGAAGGAAGAATTTGGCACCTGGTGTTTATGTACCATAAAACCATCACCAGACTGAGCACAACTCTCTGTTTCTGCCAAAATTCCTGGGCAGGAGGGGAGGAGGAGACTCAGAACCGCGTTTTTCTAGCGAGGTAACCAGGATCTATGGGCTGACTTGCTAAGCAACGTGCTAATGCCACGAGAGATTTTTATTTAGGTACCCTCCCCCAGCAACCTCCCGTTTTGGTGGTGTGACTCCTGGTCTACAGGCCTTCTGTAACTGGAATACTCCATGGTCACTCCTGAGTTCATTTTCATTCCATTGTGCCCTGGGGACAACTTCAAGATGAGGTGGACTTACTGGCTATTCGATAAACTTAAAACAAAACAAAAAAACAGATAAACTTAGACATGTAAAACAGACATGCTAAGAAAGTTGGAAACTCCAATAAGAGCCATGACTACATTGCTGGAACTTTCGGTGAATTATTAGACCAAGCGGCTCATGGTTGTTCCAGTAAAGTTCCTGTTCTCTGTAGATATGCATATATGTGTGTGTGCTTATCTTCTTGCTTGTTTTACAGATCAGTGTGTGTGCGTGCGTGTGTGTGTGTGTGTGTGTGTGTGTGTGTGTGTGTGTGTGTGTGTGTGTGTGTGGTGCAGGTTTATTCTCATCTGGTTACTGTACAAAAGACAAACTGTAGGTATTTATATGAAGAAATAGGTTTCTCAGATGCATTTGACAGACCTATATTTTACTAGTCACCTTATGAAATGTTTTTCAAGCCTTTGTAGATAACTTTGCAATTTTAAATTGGCTTGAAGGATCAAAAAAAAAATTTGAGTACCAGAATTCATTTTCAAGATTGTATCTGCTGGTAAAACACACACTACAGGCAAGAAATGAACCACAGAGCACTTGAGGGTCCTGAGTGAACTTTCCTCTGCTGAAGGAGCTTCGCCTGTGAATCAGCTCTGCAGCGTCCCCAGGGGATGATATCTCGGGAGAGCTGAGTTTCTGTCAACTCCATTCTCTTTTCCACAGAATAATAATATTTAGAGATAAAACCTAGTCTCCCTTTCCTAGCCTAGGAAGAGGCCCTTCCAGGAGCTGAGACTGTCCTAAACCGAAATGTGTTCTTGTGCACATTGAGCCATTGGTTCCAAAATCCTTTCACAATTCCCCAGTTGACAAAGGTATAGGAGAGAAGCCTGGAGGAGCATGGAATGCCCAGAAAGAAAGCTGGCACATGGAGTCTTCAAACCAGTCACATGAAACTCCAGGGGAGACTGAGGAAGGAGGACTGCTCACTCAGAATGGGGAGGATGGGGAGGATGGGAAGGATGGGGGGCTTACCGTCTTCTGTCTTACCTTTTGTGACATGATCCGATTACATCCAGTTAAGAGTGTCCTGTAGCACAGACAAATGTCCAAAGATCCCTCTCAAAGCCACACTTTGAACAAGCCTGCTTGCCCCTTCAGCTGACTCAAGCATGCTGGACTCACATACAGATCACACCTACATCTTACACTGTGCTCAATTAAATAAAGGGTCCCCAACAAACCTGGAGAAGCCTGCTGCCTTCCAAGAGAGACTATGGCTGACAGCTGACCTGTGAGCTCTAGGGTACATGGAAAGGGATGCTCTCCTGCCTCCAGGCATAGTCCTGTGACCAAAGGGGCATTGGTCTGCAACATCACAACACCTTTAATATGCGGGATTTAATGGCTTGGTTTTGGCTGAAATGTAGGAACATGAAAAGGAACAGAAAAACCCCACACCAAGGAAGCAGATCGCTAACACCAAGGAAGTTGGGCAGGAAAAGAAGCTATCCGAGGCAGCAGGACGGGACCTCAGATGGGTAAATCTCATAGTGAGCTCATGAGCACACTGGGAAAACAGGGAGAAAAGTATTACAAGAGCTCAAGACTCCTTCATGAAAATTCTGAGGGAAAGATACCCCAGAGAACCTTGGATTCGATCTTTGCCTCAGCAGTGAGAAAAATGGAGCCCTGAGGGGCCACATCTACTAAAAGGCAGGGCTGGAGTATGGGTCTCTGGACTCCTACTAAGGATTTGTTCAGCTCATGTGAGATTCTTGTAGCATGAATCTTAAAGAGTCTTATTAATAAAAATAAACCCAAGGCCAGTTATTGGGGTGAATGCTAGAAGATCAGAGAAGCAGAACAAGTCACAGTTTCCTCACCTCGACAGTTCCTCAGCTGATCCTGTTTCCTCAGACTGGAAGCCTCTGAGTCCTCATCCAAATGGTTCTCAGCTGAACTGCTGCTCAAAAGCCTAAAAGCTTAATCAACCTAGTTCCTGGTTTTCACACCTTATATACCTTTCTGCTTCCTGCCATCACTTCCTGGGATTAAAGGCATGAGTCACCATGCCTGGCTATTTCCAGTGTGGCTTTGAACTCACAGAGATCCAGGTGGATCTCTGCCTCTGGAATGCTAGGATTAAAGGTGTGAGTGCCACCATTTTCTGGCCTCTATATCTAGTGGCTGTTCTGTCTCTGACCACAGATAAATTTATTAGGGTGCACAATATTTTGGGAAACACAATATCACATTTCCCCTTTTTTTGTCTAAAATTTAAAAAGCTTATAACTAATACAAGAATTACTATATCCAATAAATATATGTAATATATACAGTCAAGAATTACATTAACAATGTCTAGTCCATTAACATTTGACAGATTCAGACAAAAAACTTCATTATATATATTAACAATGTCTAGTCCAGTAACATTTGCTAAACTCACACAAAAAAATTTCATTACTTATCCTATTTAAAACAAGTAGTTTCTTTTTAAAAGTAGATTCAATAATTGACCTTTTTCTCTTATCATATCCATATTCTCTTTTTTCTTTTCGTAATAGAGTCAATAATCTACCTTTTGTCATTTTTATATGTTCTCCTTTTACTTTTTAGAGTAGATTCAATGATCTACCCATTTATCCTACTATTTCTTCATCTTTTTTCTCAGAGTAGATTCAATGATCTACCTCATATCTATATTCTCTTCTCTTTTTTTTAAACAAAAACTCTGAATCTAATCTCCTTGTTCAGCTTTTCTCCTGACCATTAACAATTAACAACTTGTAAACAACCGCCATAAACAATGACAATATCCATAGCTCAAACGATTAAAAACCTCCCATTCCACCTCTTGGGAATGTGGGTGTCGTTTTCTTAAAATTACTCCCTGCTTTCTGGAACAGAGACATCTTTAGGGGATCCTGAAAAGAAAATTTTGGGGTTAATTGTCAAATCCTGGGAGAGGCAGCTGTATCATTTGTTGTCCAGTCTCTGCATAATGGGAAAATGTAGGACTTGTCTCAAGTCCTTGCTCGAGTTGTCTGTGAATCTGGATCATCTCAGCTAGCCATCTCAAAATTGTCCTGAGCAGTTTGTAGTCCAAAGCCAATCTTTCCATGGTGTTAATCAGCTTAACGGCTTTACCATAGTCCAGGTGGAATCATCTTTGTGGGGTCCCATCAACCTTTTGAAGATTTCAAAGTTACTGTTAGGCGTGGTCATGGTTCCCTTCAGATTTTTTTTGTGTGTGTGTGTGCCTCCTCTGTGATTTGGAGCAATCACAATCTGATAAATGTCTATCTCTCAGAACCATGAATGTTCTTCCCTAGAAGAGAAAATCTTCACAGCAATTTCTCCCGACCATTTGTCTTGACAAACTTTTCCAAACTGACCTTTGCCGATGCTTTCTTGTAACACGATGGTCCTGGCAATTCTTCTCTGAACAAGCAGCAGTAAACCCTTCATCCCAGGTAGCAGCATCACCGCAGTTACCAACACGATGAGCAACAACCACTACCTCCATTGACTAATGCCACCGTTTGTGCCTGGGTTCTGGTCGAAGCTTCTCCTTAGCAAGCCTCCTAGGCCAGCCTCAAACTCGGGATCCTCCTGCCTCCACCTCCTTCAGCAAATCTTACCAGCCTGCACCACCACAACCGGCTACGTGTAGCTCGGGTCTGAGCTGGGGCCTGCAAGGCCACAGACAAGTAGCTTTTTCTTGAATTCATAACACAAATGTTGGGCGCCAGATGTAGCATGAATCTTAAAAGGTCTTATTAATAAAAACAAACCCGGAGCCAAGTATTGGGGTGAATGCTGGAAGATCAGAGAAGCAGAACAAGTCACAGCCACCTCACCTCGCCAATTCCTCAGCTGATCCTGTTTCCTCAAACTGGAAGCCTCTGAGTCCTCATCCAAATGGTTCTCAGCTGAACTGCTGCTCAAAAGCCTAAAAGCTTAATCGACCTAGTTCCTGGTTTTCACGCCTTATATACCTTTCTGCTTTCTGTCATCACTTCCTGGGATTAAAGGCATGAGTCACCATGCCTGGATATTTCTAGTGTGGCTTTGAACTCACAGAGATCCAGGTGGATCTCTGCCTCTGGAATGCTAGAATTAAAGGTGTGAGTGCCACCATTTTCTGGCCTCTATATCTAGTGACTATTCTGTTCTCTGACCCCAGATAAGTTTATTAGGGCTCACAATATTCTGGCGAACACAATATCACCACAGATTCTATCTCACACTTTCATTTCTTACTGATATTTGGACCTCAATATGTTTGACCCATAAAGAAATGACTTCATCTTAGGGGGAAAAAAAGGCTGAGAGAGACATTGGATGGAGGGAGAGGTTAGTCAAGTTGGTGATTGTATGGCGGCCATTACTAGCCTGGCAGACTGAAGAAAGGGGAAAGGATTCAATGGACGCTGAGCTTCAGCCCTGGTCAGTTGGAGTCTCTGATGACAGGAGGATATTTGCAATTGTTCTGTAAGGGTCCTTAAAGTCGCCCCAAAAACAAAACAAAAGAACAACAGAACAGAACAGCAACAAGGAAAGAGACAAGAGTTCGATGCTTTTCCTCTGGCATTTCCCCTTACACTTCAAGTGCCCAGCACAGTTATTACTGTGAGAACACTAGATAAGGTTCTGATTTAAAACAATGCTTAAAAAGCAGAGGGCGGTGGTGGCAGGAAAACTCAATGGCCACTATGGCTTCGTATACAGATTATGTGGCACTCAAGGCTGAAATCCTAAACTCTGTGTTTTTACCCCCTCCAAGCTGCCTATTGTGTGCTTATAAACAGGAACCTGGCAGCATGTCAGGGGTGCAAATTGATTTCCTTTCCCAAATAAAATTGTAAAAAGCAAATAAACAAGGTTATGTGGGCTAATGAAACATTACATGCCAGGCTGGGGAGAATTCCTTTCAAATGTATTTTCTTGTGCAAACGCAACACAAAGCATCCATGAAAGGCTCTTTCATAAACAACATGTTTAAACAAGAATGCATTACTTGAAAGAAAAGGAAAACTATGGTGCATCTCCCATGATGTATTTGGATTATGTTTTATGAAAAAAAATTAGGGGGAAGGGGGTAAGAAGGGGGTCGGTCCCAGGAGTGTAAGAGAATCTGAAAATTAACCGAAGCTGCTAAAAAACAAACTGGAACTACCCTTGTCTGACAAATTATTTTATCTGAGTGCTTTCGTAAGTTATCAACAGACTTAAGAAGCCCACCTTCAGGATTATCTTAATGGATTGAATCTAGCTCCAAGGAGAAAGTGAATGGCGCCCACCCCACTCCGAGATCCTGGGAGAGCTCACTTGGCTGCCGGGCATCAGTGGAAACATCTCCTGGAGAGCGGCCTATTTCCTAATGGAGATGCCGTGGCCAGCTGGAAGCAGTTTCAGTAATCGAATGTGTAAGAAACTTCGCTGTAAATTGCCTACCTCATGCTTTACAACAAAGAATGGTGAATTTGGCCCTAAAACCAAAGCTGTCCCTGGTGGACTGTGAGCCCCAGTGAAATCATCCCATATCATCTCTCACCCTTCTCCCATCTTCAAAAACCTTTTCGGCCTGAGAAACTAGGTAGTATGGAGCCTGGTAGCATTTACATACGCAAACCCCGGAGACATCTGACATGCACTCAGAAGGGTATGATAATCGAGGCACAGGCAAGGCAGCAGGAGAGGGCGAAGGATGGAGCTTAGTTGGTCAATTGCCTGTGGCGCAAACATGAAGACCTGCATTTGATCTCTAGCGGCAAAGTTAAAAAAAAAAAAAAAAAAAAAAAAAAACAACAAGCCTGGCTTGCTTGTCATCCCATTACAGGGGAGGCAGAGACAGGAACATCCCTAGGGCTTTCCAGCCAACCAGTCTAGTCTAATTGGCAAGTCCCAGGTCCCAGTAAGAGACCCTGTCTCAAAAAACAAGGAGAATTGTAGATGTAACCAACTGTCTTTTAAATAAGAAACACAGAACCAATGCAAAGAAGAAAGCCAAGAGGTCAGAGCTAAGAGCTAAAACCTTACCCTTCCTCCTGCAGTGGTCCTACCTCTCCGAACCAGAGCTACTTTCTGTGTTAAAGTCTTTATATAGAATTTCTGTTCTGCCTTCTCATTGGTTGTAAACCCAACCACATGACCGCCTCGTCACGGCCTGTCTGTATAGGCCTCCAGGTTTTCTATGATTGGTATTGAAATTAAAGGCATGTATATCCAATACTGGCTGTATCCCTGAACACACAGAGACTTACCTAGCTCTGATTACCAAGTGCTGGGATTACAAGCGTTCGCCACCACTGCCCTGCTTTCCTATGGCTTGCTAATAGATCTGACCCCGGGCAACTTTATTTATTAACATACAAATAACATTTTAATACAAATAAAATATCACCACAGAGAATGGCTCCTAAAGAAAGATGCCTAAGGTTGGTCGCTGACTTCCACACATGTGCACATACATGTGTACATGCACACACAAACACACATGTACACATTATTTATGTGCCCCACACATGAACCTGCATACACAGACATGCATATGCTTGTGTGCACCCACCCACCCACCCACACACAGAGGCGTGGGGGGATTGCCGGGGAACAGAGGCACTGTCTATCAATGGTCACAGAGGACATTTTGATTGCTGTTCTGATAACCTAGCCTTCTCTCATGCTGCCATCTATCACTAGGACATGGGCATCGCGTACTTAGTGACCAGGAGCAACACAATTTAAGTTTCTATGACCCACAATGGCCTTTATAATCAAAATAGGCAATGAAACTTTTCCCCCCACTTAGAGCTCCTATTTAGCCTTGATATGTAATTCCACTAGCTCATTAGAAATAAAGAACAATTGGCACAGAAAACACAAGAGATCACAGCCTTAACCTGTTTCCGTGTGGTGGTGACTGTGAAGTCAAGATCTGGCAGACGTCTTCCTCTCTCTGCCACACCTTGCTTACCAGACAGTCTTGCCCAAGTCTCCTGACCACTCAGAACTTTCTTTACTCCATCACTTTCAAATCCACAGCAAACACTATCGGGGGCTGATGGTCATGGTGAGTAATGAGGTAATATTTGCAAAATGCTAAGCGCTTCCCAGTCTGATGATCAAATGCAAAAGCTTCAGACCGAATACTCTGGAGAGCAGTTAAAGTGCAGAAAGGGTTAGTCACCAGTTGGCTGCAGCTCTGAACTAGGGAGGGGATTGAAGAGGGGTGTGTTTTGTAAAGGGTTTTGGCTAAGGGGTTGGGGCGCTAAGAGCAAGGAAGTGAAGGGGGAAGAATGTTTGGGGGCTTGCAAACCTGAAACATGAATTATTTTGCTTCTAAAATATATCATTAACTTAAACACCCTGCATGCTTTTCAGCAACACCGAAGATAACTTAATTACACAAAACTGTTTCCGCTGCACACGAGCCCATAGGATGCACGCCAATGTGTGAGAGTAGAGTACATGGAAATGTTGGTCCTTATCCTAAGAAAAGGATGCAACATGAAACGGGGGTTGGCGAGGGACACATATACCAAGTGTAACTGGCAACTTCATTCCCCTGTTTTCTGGGGAAATGGAGGAATCAAATTAATCATTGGCAAATTTGATAACAGATGTGTTTCTTGGCAGATCCGCATTAAGCATTCGAGAAGTAATTACCCCCTAAAGCGTGTGGTGTTCCTGTGTGCAGTTGGCACTGCTCGAAGTCTTCAGCCCCTTTGTTTTTATCTGACTTGGAGTTGGAGCCTCGGGGTGATACTTCAACTGCTGCTTTAGATTATAAACTCTTAACAGCACCTTGCTGGAGGGCACTGTGTTTATTGACACTATGTAAGCAATTTACAGTCCCTTAATAGCGCATTCACCACAATGTTACAGTGTTTAACTTGTTAAATTATATTTAGAGCTTCAGGGAATATTACCTCATTGGCTTCACTGGTGTAGTTATTGATATCATGGAGTTATGGGGCATCTACCTGACTGGTGACAGCCACAGGGACATTTTACAGGCTGGGGTCAAAGGCAGAGGGCAAAGTTTGAGCCAAGTTGAGGAAGTAAGGGGCCTGAGCAGAGGGACAGGGCAGGGAACTCTAAAGGAAAGATGTCCAAGCCTGAGAGGACCAGCCTTTCAGAGTCACTTACTGTAGCAGAAAGTAAAGCAAGAGCCGAGGCTAGCCATACGGAGCTCAGCCTTGCTCTCCGCTGCCTCCATGGTGTACTGGTGAGTTTTCAATCCCAATACGCCCTCCAGTTAGGAAAAATGCCAGGGATCTCGGATCTGGGGATGTCATCAGCTAGCAGCTACCACACATCCTTTCCAAAGGGCTTAGTCTCCATGGCTCAGCTCTTCACAACCAAAGATTCCAAAGGCAACAATGTATTCTAGTTTGCCATCTGTTACAGTGGCAAAACACCGACCAGAAACAACTTGGAGAGGACAAGGTGCATTTGTTCTTACAGCGAATAGTCCGTCACTGAGGGAAGCCAAGGCAGCGACTCAACCAGAGAACCTGGAGGCAGGAACTGAAGCAGAGGCCATGGAGGAATGCTGCTGATTGGCTCCCCATAGCACCTGGCTTGCTCCCCATAGCATGCTCAGCCTGCTTTCATACACACCCCAGGGTCACCCGCCCAGGGATGGCACACACCCCCAAAGTGGGCTGGACCCTCCCACATCAATCATTAATCAAGAAAAGCCCCCATAGACTTGCCCACCAGCCAGTCTGATGGAGGCAGTTCCTCAACTGAAGCTCCCTCTTCCCAGGTGTCAAGTTGACAACTAACCAGGGCACAGTGAAAACATCGCCACAAAGAACAAGCAGGAAAAAGGATCCCAAGAAAGGTGAGGAAAGCAGCCCCAGGAGCCAGAGAAGATGAGGAAGGGGCGGAGGGAGGAGAGGAAGAAGAGGATGAGGAAGAAGCGGCAGGAGCAGGAACCCCATCTTTATCAGAAAAAGAGAAATTGAAACAAGGCTAAAGTACTTTTGCTCCCGAAGCTTAGTGACATCATGAGGCCTGGTCAGCAAAGCAGCCAAAGGCCAAGGTATTAACCAGCCACAGAAGTGACAGGGGACGGGCGGTGAAGGCAGCCACATGGCTGATGTATTCTGGGGTCTTAGTTCATGTGATCTACCCGGTGGCTCACAGACAGCTAAGGGGTGAAGTGAGCCACCAAAATGATGAGGGGTGGGGGCAAGTGGGCTCTGCACTTAAGGGCCTTTTCCTATACCTCCATTCTGCAGCAGGCCCCTTTTACTCAGGGTACTTCACAATGGCCACCAAACAAATGAAACTGGAAGCTGAAAAGCCAATGAATGAAGGACATTGCTCACCAGCCTTTGGGGCCACGGTGATCATTAACAAAGGGCTGTAGGGCAAAGGCAGGTTGTATTTCGAAGGTAGGGGGCAGCACTCTTTGAGCCTAAAGGCCAGGTTTCCTAAGAGTGGAAAAGAAATTTCATGTGAGAGGATGCTGAACATCAGAACCTGGTCTTGTGAAAACAAAACAAAACAAAACTCGAATGTTAAGTTGAAATCAGAATTCTTCTGAAATTTGCGAGATTTGAGTGGTGGATCTAATAATTCTCACATGATGCTGGGGTTACGGTTTCCAAGCTATCTGTCTGGGTGGCCCAGAGGTTCTACAGATCTCACAAGGATGGCATGGAATGAAGTTTAAGAACCACACAGCAGTCCAGGACATATGTTGGACACTATGCGAACTTGGGTTGCCGGGGTTTCAACCTTACCTCATGCTACGTGTCTTTAGACTATATCACATTTATAGGGGGCCAGATTGTTGGTGGTTGTTATGATTAAAAGCAATAGCATGCAAAAATAAACGTGGAACAGAAGATGAGTGTGGTTGTGTCCAGTCTGAATCTAAGGTTTTTCTGAGACACTGCACACAGCCAAAGAAAGCAGCTGTAGTAAAGAGTGAAAGCACTCTATTATTCTGTTACCTGCTTTTTAATTACTTCAAATTAATACAAACATGCATGTGCTTATTAAAGTGTTTGGACCTGAGTACTTACTAAGCAGAATGTTATGGAATTTCTTTCGGCTTAGGCATGTCGCCCCCTCAACACACACACACACACACACACACACACACACACACACACACACACACACACACACACACACACACACACTGTCTGCAACTGAGAAGGACCTCTAGCCTAGAGAAAACTGAGAGAGACATGATTCGTGGGGAGATTTAACAAAATCATTAGCCAAAAACATCATGTGGGTTAATTAGCCCTTAGGTCAGCTGTGGTGTGGCTGCTAGAAACTGCCGCACTTTCTAAAGGTCAGCCGGGACTCAGATGGCCTGGGAAGTCACTGCGCTGGCATCACGGGAATTTCTATGCCCTGAACTTTGGAAAGTTCCCCATGCACACGAGAACGAGAGCCAGAGATTTCTGCATGTTGAACTTTCTCCGCATCTACGGGTCCCCACCAAAGCACTCCCACTTAATTATCTTACTATGACTGTGCTTTACATTTATGGTGGTGACGTGAATGTCACCTGTCACTGTCGTCTGACACTGCTTATTGGGTAAGCATGGAATAGTTTAGAACATCTTGAGACATCTCATGGACTGTTAATAGAACCACAGAGCCAAAGTCCTTTGGAGTTGAACAAAGTTGTTACCAGTATCACAACGTATCATCATGCTCTCCATTGCAAAGCATAAGAAACAGGAAGTTTTAAAGGTTCAGAGAAGATGGAAAGCATCTTCAGAGTTTCTCACTGTGCTGTTTTATTGACTTGACACAGTGTAAAAACACCTGAGACGGGAGTCTCAAGGGCCGGATCACATTGGTTGGTGGACATGCCTGTGAAGAACTGTCGTAATTATTAATTGGTGTAGAAAGGCCTGGCCTACCGTGGGCAGCACCATTCCCTGGGCAGGCAGTCCTGGGTTGAATAAGAATGCTTGCCAGGCATGAACCTGTGAGTGAGCCACTAAGCACCATTCCTTAATGGTTTCTACTTCAAGTTCCTGCTTGGGTACCTGCCCTGACTTCCTTCAACGATGGACTGTACCCTATAAACTGAAACAAACCCTCTTCTCTCAGTTGTTTTGGGTCATGGTACTTTTCACAGTAACAGAATGAAACTAGGCACACCCACCAAAGGTCAAATGTTACCGATGTGAAAAAGACCAGGGGACTAGCCCGAAATCCATGAGCTAGTTTCACAGAGTTTAATCTCAAGCCAGTGCCACATGTGGGAACTGAAATTTTTGGCTGGCTACAAAATTAATTCAACTAAATTTCTAATCAAGAATTATCCAGGGGATTTGTTAAATCTTTTGTTATAATTGAAGAGTAAAAGGAATGATGTGCACATTACCAAAGGTTTTATTTTTTTAATTTGTATTGGTGTTTCATAACCATGTGTCTATGTTCACCACATGTATACAGTGCCCATGGAAGCCAGAAGAGGGCATCAGATCCTGTGGAATTAGAGTTGCAGATCATTAATGACTGTGTGGGTGCTGAGAACTGAACAATGGGTCCTCTGTAAGAGCAGCAAGAGCTCTTAACAGCAGAGCCATAGTTCTTTCCCCCAAAGTTCTATACCTAAATGTATATATATTTGCTCTCCCTGTGCATTCGCTTGTGAATAATAGTTTATTAGGTAACACACATGGCCTTCTACTGGCTACTTTAGGAATCCCATGAGAACTATAACATTGTCTTTGTCTTCAAAGATTTGCAAAGATCATCTGTTGGAATTTAACTATGTAAATATGTAGGCATCATTAGCCTACCTGCACATGTCAGGGAAGTGTCCCAGATAACCAGAATCCTGAGGCAAGAAGGTTGGCTTTATGTGTCAGTGGGCTAGGCTATGGGTGAGCAAGGAAAAGCAGGAATTCAATCAGAATGACTTCCTCACTGCCACACTCCCTATAAAGGGTAAAGCACCATTACCCAGAATAAGATGAGCCTCTTGAGCTATAGAAAAATATGATAGATGAGACAAACAGCCTCAAACAAGTCCATTTGCAAAAAGGAGACTCCAGCAAGTTATGTTGACCAAGTATGCCACCTCGGGATGTCTAAAGAATTCCCCCGTGGTGATTTTTTTTAATTCTTCTCTCAAATAATAAATCCCAAGTGCATTTTCCCCTCCCTCCACTCCTCCCACAGGCCCTTCACCTCCCCTCTCCTCCAGATCCACTCCTTCTCCATTTCCTTTCAGAAAGAAGCAGGCCTCCCAGGGATACCAACTGAACCCAGCATAACAAGGTACAATAAGACTAGGCACAAACCCTCATACCAAGCCTAGACAAGACAACCCAGTAGGAGGAAAAGGGTTCCAAGAACAGGCAAAGAGGCAGAGATACCCCAACTCCCACTGTTAGGAGTCTCACAAAAACACCAAGCTACACAACCATAATATATATGCAGAGCACCTAACACAGACCCTTACAGGTTCCCTGATTTTTCCTTCAACCCCTGTGAGTCCCTGTTAGCCCTGGTTAGTTGATTCTGGGCTGGTGAGATTATTCAGCCATTAAAGGCTAGGGTCACAACCAAACATATAAGAATTATTATGAATATGGTGACAGGTCTGCCTGAATGCTTCCTCCTGGCCTTCACTAGCCTTCCCCTAAGCTCAATCACAACAGGATTCAGCAAACCCTATTCGTCCTTGCTGCCTCTCGCAAACACTCATCTAAGAGCATTTGGATAAAGAGAGAAAGTAGTTAATGGTGGCTGTCAGTGGTACCCACATGTGATTCATGCAGGTCTGACTTCAAACACTTCTAAGTTAGGGAAGAAGTGATTTTACATGGACAGGCAATGGATGTGTTCTGAACACATATGCTGGAGATCTCACACACACACACACACACACACACACACACACACACACACACACACACACACACCCCACTAAGGCTAGTTTTGATTTAAGCTATTGCTAATATTCATTGCTTCTTCCTGGCTTCATCATAACTTTAACATTGTTAGCATTTTCTTTCCTCTCTCAGTAGTCGGGCATACACTAATCATGAGAACCAACAAAAATGAGGACAAAACCATTAAGAAATGAATGAGAACTGTGAACGGGGATCCTGAGAAGCCTGACCTGCCTGAGGGACACAGGGAGGTGTTCAGACCTACCAGCAACCACAGAAAGTGCGCTGTCCCTTTAAACAGTCGTTTAGCATGGCTGCAATTCCCACACAACTAACCCTGTGCTCTACAAGGAGTGTGTAGGTTTCTGAACATCCTCACCTTCGTACCCAGGAAGGGGAGGGGAGCGACAGTGGAACTGAGGATGGGAGAGAAAAGAAACAAAGCAGTAAAGAACGTTTCTCACACCAGTGATGACCATGCGCTCCAACCCAAGGAGTCACGTCACAGCGCTACTTCACCTCTGTGTACTTGACAGTTGAGAGAAAAGCGCCATCGAAATAAAGCAGAAGACAACTTTTCAAGTGCATTGTTACTTAAATAAAGAGCAGTAGTGATGATGAAAATAGGCTGAGTGATAAAATATGCAACCCATTGTAAGGGAGAGAGGATACACAGGGCAGTGCAACACTCAGGTTAAAGGGAAGAATCACATCTTAGCTTCTCTTGGAAAAGATAACATGCTCCCTGCACGGTGACTAGGTGTTGAGGGGAAAGCTTCACACCAATCAATCAACCAAAGATACACTAGTAAGAGGTACCGCTCGTCCCCAAAGCATCAAGGGCAGCGTCCAGGTAGGAAGAGAGAGTACGCAGAAGGAGACACAAAGGAAAGGCTTCTACTCTCTTCCCTTGTCTCATGACGTTTGCTTGGATTTGGCCTTCGGCACCCAGCGGTTAGAGGAAAGTGGACTTCTTAGGTCTCATTTGTTAGGAAGGAAAATTTCCAAGATGAGCATATCACTAACTCAAAGTCAGCTGTCCCCAGGTCTGTAATATCAGTCTAGGCAGAGTCGAAGTGCAAGTAACCTCCAGATCACAGTGACGAATATGGGTCCCCATGCTTTAGCTGCCTCTTCCTCCCATCCCCATGGCTACAGCTCCTGGACAGGGCCTGACCCTGCCAGCCAATGGCATTACACAGATCTACCTGTTTCTCAACACTCCTGCAGGGGCATTCTTAGCAGATCAGCTCCCAGATTCCCAGTGTCCCTCCGGCCTCTGCACCTCAGTTAGGCTAATGGAGCCTTCTACCCCACCCCCACACTCTATCTTGGCTTCCAGCTCTTCAGAGTACCATGCTTCCTAAATGACAGTGGTGCTCACTCATAACCATGCAGGGAGGAGCCTGGGCTCTGTCCTGTTCCTGTATCCCAACAGCCTTGCCCTCTGGAGACACTTGTTCTCTTGGGAAAATACATTGCTGCCTTTTGTTTTTAACGTACTGTAAATGCAGGGCAAGTATGCCAGGCTGCTGGCAGGATGCGGCCTCTGTGTTTTATAGGGCACATACTACCTCACAGGAAATCTGTTAGAGCCACAGGGAAGTTTAAAGGTCACATGTGACTGTACCAGGCTGTCCTGTTGAGATGTCCTGTTGCAGGCTAGGCCCCATGGTGTAATGGTCAGCACGCAAGTCTCTAAAGAGAGGGTGTAAGAGCTTTGGAAAGTGTGAGAGCAGACCTTCCTTCCTAGCTCAGTAACTCGTTAAGCCAGTATCCAAAGTTCGTGTGTCTCTGCATCATCTAGGATTGTATACACAGGCCATGGGCTAGGCTGTGAGAGGGAAATGATAGGCAGTATGTAACTACAACAACAAGAAGAACAGCTCCCACACGGCAGTTTCAAAGTCAGCCCCTCCATTAGAATCAAGAGAGCCAGGAGCCAACAGTAAACACTAAGCTACAAGAAGATAAAGGCTATTCCCAAGACAGCCTCTTCCAAAGAAAGTCACTTTATGAGCTTCCGACATCATAAAACCAAACCTTCTTCCAGTAAAGTGGATTGAGGCATTTAGAGATCACAGCATTTATGTGCGATAGATAAGATCAACTCCGTTTCTCAGGTGAGAAATGATAAATCCGTGTTAGGTTACCATGCAGCTGGACCAGGGCACCGCCTCTCCCAACCCATTGTCCTATGTGCAGTTCCTGTGGTGACATTTTCAGAACTGCTCTAATTTTATATCAAACACAGAACACAGGAGACCATGTCCAAAACAACAGCAAAACCGGGAAGAACAATTTCTCTTTTCCTTTGAGCTGTGTTCTGTTGAAATCCAGCCAACGGTAACTCGTCTCTTCCACAGAGGTGCGCTTCACTCCAGCAAGGTTATGATATGAATTATATTTGGAAAATGGACTTCTGTATGGTTTCGTGAGGTTTGACACTGTTCTGTGGTGTCAACAGAAAGCTACTTGCAATGAAATGGAAAGATGCCATCTCATATATAATTAAGTACTTCAAAAAGACAGGGCCAGTAATGTCATTTGGATGTAGAAAAACCGAGAGGTAGATAGAGAAACAGAGAGACAGGGAAACATCAATGTGTGACATGTCTTCTAGAATGTTCTAAGTTATGGCGCATGAATGAAAATTTTGAACTGGTATAAAAGAGACTATGAAGAGTGGCCCTGTGTGAGGAGAGTGGTGTGAGAGGCACAGGAAGGGGGAGGCAGCTGTTGCTGCTGCTGCTGCCTCCTAAGGGATCTGAAAGGTCCCCCGGCACACATTGCTTTGATTCTTAACAGCCTGCAGGCCTTCGCTCCACAGAACACAAATAACCCGACTTCAGATGTGCAAGTGGGAAGTACTAACATCCTCAGGAGGCTAACAGGATTGTGTGCAAAAGACCTCAGTGAGCTTAAAATTAAGTTACGCAGCTAGAAGATACTGATAATGACGGTGATCAGTGATTATAATGGGGAAGAAACCGGTGTCAGAGGAAGCAGGGTGAGGAAGAGCCAGGACCCAGAGTCCTGTGGCTGCTTGGAGGCCACCAGGAGATGGGAACAGCCAGATGGCATCAGCTGATTTGTTTTTAACAGGATTTAACATTCAGTAATGTACCCCCAAAATGTACACCCAGTAAATTAAGGCTGTAATTCCATCTTGGTGTTGCGATGACATGAAAATCCACTCAAGCCGGGTTGTCAGGGTTTATGAAGTTATCAGAGCCCCTTGATGGAATTACGGCACTATTATGCACAGCTGGGGGGACATTACTCCTTATCTTAACAGCAGTTAAAAGCACAGTGGCACAAAAGGGCACTAAAATACCAGTTCCCTATTAGTGAGCAGCAGGGACAGAGGACAGCAGCATGCATATACGCACACCGCTCTGTCTCCCTCTGTCTCTATCTCCCTCCCTCCCTCCCTCTCTCTCTCTTCCTCTCTCTCTGTGTGTCTCTGTCTTTGTCTCTTTCTGTGTCTGTGTGTGTATGTCTCTCTGTGTCTGTCTGCCTCTCTCTGTCTCTGTCTCTGTCTGTCTCTCTGTCTGTCTCCTGTTCAAGTCTCTTTGCATCACTCATCATCAGTCCTGGGTGCTGTATTTTCCACCTTGTCTCCTTCTCAGATTTAGCAGAGTTGCCACAGACAGTACAGTGTCTGAAATAGGCAGCATTTGGCCACCTTCTGGACATAAGAGAACATTGGCAGGTAATCAGTCTGTCCCCCTGCCCTCTAGAAGGGACCCATAAACATACTAGAAGCAGGACAAATGACTGGAGGTGTTTAAAAATAAATACTAGGATGCTTAGGCCTAGCAGGTCGGGGTTCCCTCTGCATGGGACCCACTCCACTATCTGAGAACTGTGTTTTTTGGTCAGCCTGCTGCCCCTTTCGGATCCCCAAGCGCCCACAGCATGGCTGTGAAAACAGAACGTACTCCCTCAGTGTTGAGGGCAAGAACAACAGAGCGCTGCTTAGCCCAGTCTGGAGCCACAGTCACTCTCATCAAAGGTTAGCTACTATCTTAGCATCCAGAGCAGTGTTTTCTTCTTGCCTTTACATGTTTTATTCCATCTATTTTATGTGCATGCCACTCATGCATGTGGAGGGCAGAGCATAACTTGTGGGAGTTGGTTCTTTCCTTCCACCATGTAGGTCCCACGGATCAAACTCAGGTCATAGAGCTTGGTGGCATCTGCCTTTGGAGCCATCTCACAGGCCCTACTTTTCTTTCCTTTTGTTTTTCTGAGAGAAGGTCCCACTATACCGTCCAGGCTGGCCTTGAACTTATAACTTGAGATCCTTCGCCTGAGTGCTAAGATTAGAGAAGGTCACCACCATGCCCAGCTATGTAATCAAGTAAGTATATTTGATTGACAGCTGTAAGAAAGCCATGAATCAAATTAAAACCATGGGCCCATAATAGGATTCACAGGAGAAACTGGAATGAACACTAAGGAGAACCCTTTGAACTTGACACCAAGGAGAATGTGGTAACCTTGGTGACTGTAGTAGAAACCACTGAGAGGAAGAAATAAACTGGTTTGACAAAGAACTGTAATCGTGAGTTGTACTGCCAACATCTTTTTAGCTATTGATAATTGCTGACCTCCTGACACAGGACTAATACACAGGACGGGGTGGGGGTCCACTGACTGATTCTGTGTGTTTGATTTTGCATAAGCCCCTCCAACGTAGATTGATGACTTCTGGCTTTAGACATTTATTGGTAGATCAAGAACTCCAGGGCTGTTGAGAAGCAGCCTTAGTCCAGAGTCTGTGTGTTTCCATAAGACCTCACAGGCCTTCACAGCTCTCACCCACAGGTAACTCGGTTGAATTTCTAAGAGATTCTCTTGTCTTTGCAAGCATTCAAGAGAGGTCTTTCCTTTCTGTCTTACAATTTATTCACTTCCATGCCATTTCAGTGGGATGTGGAACTCTAACAACAGTTACTACTGGGATTGAGCACCTGATAATACAAACGTTTGATAAACACAGTTTAGGTCAGGTGAGTACTCAAGGTGTCAAGGCATCAGCAGGTGTATTTTACTTTAAAAAGTATATATAAAATCCTAATTTTAGTGTATGGGTGTTTTCTCTGCATGTACATCTGTGTACCACATGCCTGCCTGGTGTCCTTGGAAACCAGAAAAGGGCAGTGGATCCTCTGGAACTGAAGTTATAGATAGTTTTGAGTCACCATGTGGATACCGGAATTAACCTCAGGTCCTCTAGAAGAGCATCCAGTGTTCTTAACCACCCAGCCACACCGGGTGTGTTTTAAGGAGAGAGTGAGGAATATCAGTTGGGCCAGTAGATAAGCTCAGTGTGAGATGAGGAGCAAAGGGTCCCCAAATGCTCCTGAGTATCATAGCAGATAGAGACTGCTGGGCTCAAAACACCTGAGCATCTTTCACTCACAGAGCTTCAGTCTGATGTCCTGAGAATTCCACCTTACTTTCTTATTCTTAATTCCTCTTTGCCCTTAATACCAACTCCAGCTGTAAAATCTAAGACAAAAAAAAAGGACAGATGTGCACCAGTTGAAGGACCACAGAAAAGGGTGATATTTAGTATAAGCACGGATGTTGGTGCCATGCAGTGATGGTGTTACCAGGAGGCCATAAGCACAGGTATCTAATTAAATGCTATGGAGAATTCACTGGGATACACGGCTAGAAGAGATGGACAGATGCAGACTCAGGCCGAAAAGGAAGCCTCTTCCAGGATCATACACCCAGCCTCAGACTGAGGATTCTTTGATCCAGCACCTCCAAGGCCCCATGGCGATCATAGCTATCTCCCTTCAGCTCCTCTAAACCAAACCATGTTCTTAGGAGCTAGTCTCATAAACTCAGTCACCCACCCGATGACAGCCAATGAGACCCTCTGATCTTCCAGCATTCACCCCAATAACCGGCACCGGGTTTGACTTCATTAATAAGACCTTTTAAGATTCGTGCTACATTTCCCCAAGGTATTACATATTAGAACTGCTAAGCAAAGTAGAAGTAGGGCACACTAGAACAATGACGTTCAGACTGCAGGGTTACAGGGTATCTGAACAGATTAACACTCAGAAAAATGACTGGTCCATCTGAACTCATAGTGAGCAGGAGACCAGGTACTCCAGGTACTTCCAGCAAGCAAGGTGGAAGGGCTAGAACCTTAGAGTTTGGGAAGTGCCTTTTACAAATCTGTTGAAGTCTTCAATGTTTCTTGAAAATAGTGACTCGTCTCTCAGGACTCTGGGCTTGATGGCAGATCTCCCTGAAAGACCCCCCTCACTACACATGTAGCATGCATCCTTGGACGTAGCCATAACAGTTTATGCTTAATGAATGAGAAAGAATGCCCATTTCACTTGCTTTATGACTTGGGTGATGGTGGGCTAGGAACCAAAAATGTCTGTGCTTATTTTCAGATCTGACACCATGACGGGCGATCCATCAACCACCATTTACAGAGTCCCCGCAAGATGACGAGGGTGGATTTTGTCTTTAAAAGATGGTAAGGGCTGAGAGCCTTAACATCTGTTCACATCTAGGGGACTCTGTCTTCACTGGGTCTGTGGCTAGATTAACCTACTGACTGTGGAGCAGATCTTCCTCTGACTTGAAGAGCATGAAAGTCCACAGAAAACACCTGGCAGAGCTATCACCTACAAAACATTTAACTAGCCAATTATCATGCGTTTTATTAGTAGGGAAGGTCCTTGGGAATGGAGAACAGGCTGTTGAGAACATCTTGAGAAACAGTCATTTAGTCAGCCTTTCCTGCCTACTTTGTGCATTAATTCCCACACAGGAAACAACAGTACTGATTTCTTGGGAGCAAAGGAGACTGGGATGCTAAGAGGTTTAGGTGATTTTTAATATACATGCCTCACAGGCCAGTCGTGGGCCGAGGGTAGGGCAGGCAGACAAGGTAGACTAGCCACAGGCTGTGGATGTTTACATTAAACTCTATAGGATAGCCAATAACAGTATTAATTAGCTAGTAATTATTAGCAACAAACATTTACCCAATACCTACTCTATGCCAAATATAATTCTAAAAACTTCCAATGCATTACCGAAATAAATGCTTATAAGACCTGTCTTTTAGAAAACACTTCTATTCTCTTCATTTTCATCAAAGGGAAACTGAGGCACATAGGGTTAAGCAACTTGTAGGTGACATATACAATAGCCTCTTTTGTGGATACACTGAAAATTCGCAGTGTTAAACTGTCAAAGTCAGATGTCATAGAGGGTCATTGTTTTTTTTTGTTTGTTTGTTTGTTTGCTTTTTGGGTTTTTTTTTGTTTTTTGTTTTTTCGAGACAGGGTTTCTCTGTGTAGCTTTGCACCTTTCCTGGAACTCACTTGGTAGCCCAGGCTGGCCTCGAACTCACAGAGATCCACCTGGCTCTGCCTCCCGAGTGCTGGGATTAAAGGCGTGTGTCACCACAGCCCAGCAGGGTCATTGGTTTTTAATGATAAGGTAAATCTCCACAAATTTCAAAGACTTGGTCATGTCATAGTCTCTGCTCATGACAGAATTAAGCTTAAGTCAATCGCAGAAAAAGCTCAGAAAATTCTGAAATGTTTGGAATAGAAATAATATGCTTCCAGGTAATCTCTGTGTTAAAGCTCAGACTATGGAGAAAATTAGAAAATAAGGTTGGGAGAGATGGCTCAGTGGTTAAGAACACAGAATGTGCATGCAGAAAACCAGAGATAGTTCCCAGAATCTACATCTAGCATTTCACAATTGTTTATACCTCCAGTTCTAAGGGGGCTATGACCTCTGAACTCCAGAGGTACCTGCACTCAACTGCACATACTCACACACAAATACACATAATTCAAATAATTAAAAAAAAAACTCCATGTCACGATGCCACTAAAGCTGTGCTCAGAAGAAAAGGTACAGCTGTATATGCATGCATTGGAAAGGGAAGTTACCCAAATCCATGATTTAAGAAATAAGGGCAAATTCCATCCAGAGAAAGTAGCAATCATGACAAATAAAGCAGAAATTTTAAAAAAAGAAAGAAAGAAATGCACATACAATAAACTCCCCTCCAACCAATTTGAAAAACTAACTGCAAAGGACACATCCCTAGATAATCTCAGGTTATAAATAGAAATATAAGATATGCTCTTCTCCAAGGCTACACAGAGAAAGCCTGTCTTGGGATAAAGAAAAAAAAAAGGTATGTTCTTCCTCCAGTGTTCTGTGACACTGTTTTGCAAAGGAGCTGTATAAATATTTCATCATCATCTTTGTGATTATTATCACCACCACCACCACCACCATCATCATCATCACTTGAAGTCTCTGCAAGTTGTTCAAAAGAGGTAGGGAACACTTGTCACACCTTATCTGCAGAAAAGTCTCCTAACTCTGAGACTAAGGCTCTACCCAAGAGGACCCAAAGCCTGAGCCCAAGGTCACATGCTTCCCTTGCTTCCTCCTCAGTCTAAAATAGTCAATGTCAGGTCCACTCCAACTCCCCTAGGTGTCTAGGAGAGCCGTGGCATCTAAAGCTTACAAGGTCACAGTTATGAAATACCAGCCTTTCCTGTTGACTGTCAACCTCTCGAAGACTGCAGGAACGTTTTCAGTGTTTGATTACCAAGCAACGCTCTCTCTTCATCTCACAGGTGATGAGGTGTCCATGGAGATGTCAGTACCACCTCCCCATTTCATTGATAACTTAAGCATCTACTTGACTGGCCTGAAGTTCAGTCGGCAGTGATGGGTGGAGCCCAGACTTCAACAGTCTTCAAATTCCAGATTCGGTGCTTTTTCTAGCTCTCTGCACATTAGAGGTGCCAAATGTATTGTAAGTTTCCTGAAAAATAAACTTGTCTTCAAAGAGGAGTGCCTGAGCATGATACAGAGTCCACACTTCTCTCTCAGAGGATGAAGACAGGGTCTAATCTGGAGCTCACCTCCCAGCTCTGCCACCAACTGCCTGGGCGACACTGAGCATCCTAATGCCCCTCTTCCCGTTTCCTCACCTGTAAAACCAGGATGATAACAGCATCTGCCTTAGAGGTTTCCTGTTTTGTTGCGATATAGAAAAACCAGAAAGCACATTCACACCAGTACCTAGCACACACAGCATTAAAAACGACCCGCACCAGCTGGACAGGCAGTCTTCCTTCCTCAGTCCTTCACCACCTCCAACTTTACTTTGGTTTTAAACCTCACAAACCAAAATCTTCTTTAGAGCACAAGCAAAATACCAGCATTAGAACCCAAACACCCCTCTGAATACTCACAGGGTGCCCAGAATTGAGGATTTACAGCTGAGCAAATGATGTCTGCTCCACTACAAATACATTGAGGAAATGGCGACGTGAGGAATTTCAACACAGGATGGAGGCCCTGTGCCTAGTTAAAATAAGTGAAACCAGGGAGGGCAATGCATAGAGCCCCCCTCCCACGTGTTTATATAAGTGGCATTTTAAAATATTTTACTTGAACTCGGTCACATTCATTGACAAAGATTTATTAGGGAAAAATCTAAACCTCCCTTGCCATCAGGCAAGGTGTGGCCAGTACTACTCAGTGTGAAATGGAGAACAGGAGAGGTGTGTAGGCTCTGAGGACGACACTGGGGGCTCAGGATGGAACTCCAGGTCTCCTTTCTCGGGACAGTCTCCCGCCTTGCTGTCCCCATCTCCCAGAAAGTCAGCTCTACACTTTTCCGAGATTTGTGAAGGCGATGTTGCCTCTCTTTCGTTGATCTCCCCCCTCTGCCTTTGCATGGATTGGAACAGGTTCGACCCCAGTCATTCCTGTACTCGGTTCAACAGACCACACTTTGACTGTGTCGGGGGACCCCAGCCATTGGTACCCTCCCCTGTCCGTGGCCATCCCAGGCTCCATTTCTTTTCCTTTTCTTTTCTGGATTTTGTTGTAGTTTTGTTTTTGAAACAGAGGCTTATGGAGTCCAGACTAGTCTGGAACTTGCTATGTAGTCAGGGCTGGCTTTGAGCTCCTGACTTTATATTTCAAGTACTAGAATTAGAGGCACATGCAGCCATGCCAAGCTCCACTTCCAGCTCCAAGACATCCACATCAATGGCCTGCCTCTGAGGGGATATTTAAATGCTCTTGCACTCAAAGTAAACGCAAATAACATACTATTGTGAAAAAAAAATCTCCAAAGGCACACTGTAGAAAATTATTTTGTGTTTTGGTGATGGAGGCCAGAGCTGTTCTAAACAATCATTATAAAATGGATGGCTGTGTGGGATGATGATTATAAAAACTTGCTTCACCACACTGTTTTATTCTCTTAAGGGACTTCATAAAATCACATGATGTAGCTGAAGTATGTACAGAAAGGTGAATATTCCATACACTGTGGTCGATAGCATTTATAAGGACTATCAGTGGAGTTCGTGAGTTAAGACTGATGTCTGGCTCTGGGAGAGAACACCAGAATACACTGAGTGACTATCAGCCCCAGGCTGGTGAGGGCGACACCATGATACCTTGTGAAGTAAAACCGTCAACTCTTTTTTAACTTACATTTTTAATAACTTTATAGATAAGTACTATAGTCACACCGTTTCCAACCATCCCTCCCCACCTCCAACTCCTCCCATGCCCCCCTCACTCCCTCTCAAATTCATCTTCTTTTATTATTGTTGTTACACAGACACATATGGAGAGACACACAGAGAGAGAAAAAAACTTCCCTGGGTCCAGTTAGTGTCTCTTCAAGGTGCTTGTGAAGCACTGGCCTACTTCTCACAGGCATGAGGGTGAAGAAAGGAAGCCACTCAATAAGGAATCCTGCTGTACCAGGAGGAAAATATGGATTGTCATCTTGTGGCAGTAAGATGGGGCCTTCTGTCAGAGGCTCCAGTCCATGCGAGACTGCCTTAGCTGTCACGCCTCTTACAATGTGTTTTCCCTTCAGCCTAAGGAAGGGGCCTTGTCATCCTTCTCCCTTCACTGGCCAAGCCAGAGATGGCTCTGGGAGAGGATGGGGAACTGAGTTAAGATGCCTGGCCAGAGCATCTGTCTGCCCTTCCTAGAAGGCTGGGCCTCCCAATCTGCTTCGTAAAGATGTCCTTGTCTTTGCACATGCCCAGTAACTTCTGGAAGACAGCACTCTAATTTGAGAAGGATCCAAGAGCCAGTGGACAATTTTCTAGCACACTAGACAGACAGACAAGAATGTGCAGGGCAAATGGATCAGAGTCCCCTGTATTTTCTTCTGGGAATTCCTATTCCTGAGCCCCAGGCACTGTTGGTCTGAGAGCCTTTCATCCAGGACTGTTGGATGAATTGCTCCTCCAGGGTTGGAGAGATGAGGACCTGCATCCCCAGAGTATAGCAGAAAACCAACTCCCTTGGCCAACTACTCCTGGGCATGGGGGCCTACCCTGAAGTGTCACTCCATTGGAGAAAACTGACTTCCCTCTCCCAGCAGGTATCAATTGCAGATATCTTCTTTGTGAGGGGTGGGATTTTGCGTCCACTTCCCCTTCCCCGAGCTGGGATTTTTTTCTGCTTTGAAATCGTGCAGGTCTTGGGTGTGCCATTGCATTCTGTGTGAGTTCTTCTGTGCATGGGTCCTGTTGCGTCTGGAAAGTGCTGTTTCCGGGGAACCATTCACCACCTCTGGCTCTTACAATCCTTCCATCTCCTCTCCCACGTGTTGTTTTCTTTGGGGAGTGGACTTATTTTGTTTTGATTTTTTTTTTTTTTGTCTTACTGGGTTTTTGATTATTTTGATTTTTGATTTTTGTTTTGTTTTTTGGAGAAAGAGAGAGAGATAAAGAGACGAGAGAAAGAACATGAATTTGGGTGGGTGAGTAGGAAGGTAGGGAAGGTCTGGGAAGAGTTGTGGGAGGGGAACATGATCAAAATACACTGTATTAAAAAAATTAAATAACAACGACAAAATAGGGCCATTATAGATATCATTAAGGTTTGTCATCATATTGGAAGAAGATAGGCCCCCAGGACAGAATGAATGATGTCCTTATAGAAAGGAGAAATTTGGAAAGAGACACACAGGCAGAATGCCATATACAGAGAAGACAGATGTCAGGATGACGTATCTATGAGACAAGAAATGACAAAGGTTGCCAACAAAACACCAGCCCTCTGTTGCCCCCCAGGATTTTTTTTTTTCATTTTTACCTTCAAACAGTATATCCCCAAATGAAACTGACAAGGACTCAGAATGGTTAGTCAGTATTCCTTGACAGCACCAAGGAAAGAAGAAATTTCATTTCATGTTGTAATCACAAGACCTTCCTCCATTCCTAAGTCACGTTCTCCTGAAGAAGATCATATCTTACCAAGGCCGCTACCATCCCTCTTCCCTGGCCTCTGTGTCAGATAAAGGACAGGCACAGATGGAGACCAGAGAGGCCTCTGGAGAGTTTTGGCCTTGCTTGTTTATTCTGGGACACACTTGTGCCATCTCAACTGTGGTCAAAGGACTCTGAATCAGAACACAAACAAAGCTGACTGTGGCCAAGGGCCAGGGTAAAGTTCTCTTGTGCAGCTTTCTTGGAGAACCATTTTGCATAGCCTTTTATATGATAATCACAGCTCCTTCCTATGTATTGAACTTTGCAGCCAGAAGGAAAAATAAATAAATAAGGCTGACTAATGGCTTGTTTCCCCAGAGGCAGCTTTTTATGGGATCATATGTTTTTTCAGCTTCTCCATCACAGTTTCCTGCTTGGACACTAGAAGCCCTTGACATTGGCTACAACTTCATGCATTATGGATAGCAACCCAAACCACCACCCCTGAGTGGCTGGACTGGAATCCAGCAAGACCACAGCACCATCCCAGGTCACAGCCATAGCAAACCTTGTATCCTTTGATGACCGTACATAGTAGCAGGTCTTTCAACAACTTCCAGGTCGAACATGGCCCTTCTATGGCATGTCAAAGAAAAAACAAGATCAGGTAGACTGATCTTGCAAATAGTCAAGAGCAACTGCAGCAACTAACACACACACACACACACACACACACACACACACACACACACACACACACACAGGCATGCACACACACACACGCACACACCTGGTCATAAGTGACTAAGAACAAGGAACTTCATTTTTTACCAGTAAAGCAGAAGGTTATGATGAAACCTGCCTCAAGAAGCTGTGATGAGGATAGGAAGTGATGAAGATAGGAAGTGATGAGGATAGGAAGTGATGAGGATAGGAAATGACAGTTTATGATACCTGGTCTGTGCTGGGCAAATGATAGGAAATACTATCAGGTGTTCCAATATTCTACCATAAAGTGTTCCTGGCAGATAATCCCACAACAAGGTCAGTGAGAGTGTACGAGAGCCCACTAGATCTTCCAGTAGGGTTGAGTAAACTAGTAAACAGTGACCAACACAGTCCTCCAGCCTTTCTTGCTCAGATTTCCCCAGAATGCCTTCTTTTTAGTATCCTTCCACCCCAACCCCCAAAGATCAGGAGGATGGGGCAGAAAGAAACTATTGCTGCTCCTATCTATTCCCACCTTGGATTGTGTGGTTCAAGGTCAAGGGGTTGATTTAATTGCAGAACCATTTATTTTGGGGGTAATTTCGGTTTAATTATACTTAGGTCAGTAGATTTATCATGTTAGATTTGGGGAGAAGTCACAAGATGAGTCATGGAAACATTTTTGATAAAAAGTGTGGAAACTTGGGACATCTGTGATTTCTTTGCCCTTGCCTCACTACTTCCCTGCTTTCACAGACCCACCCTTCTTGCCTGTCAGCAGAGCCTCTGCAGGGAGTCACTTGAGGGAGTTGCCCTGGGCCTCCCACCCCAGCAGCCTCTGCAGCCCAACATTATTTGAGTAGGCCACCAGCTGAAGTCTAGAGCTAGTCAACCTCTTCCCTGCAAACTCTCCCATCAGTTCTTTTTCTCTGTCATGGAATACTGCTCTTGATGAACATGCAACAGTTGACAGGGACTCTGCTAGAGTCCCTTCAGGACAACCAGATCACCTGTAGACAGTAGAGGTTAGCAGCTAAAGTTTCAAGAAATTTTTAAACACATTGGAAGTGCCACGGGGAGGAAGTACGGTGCAAGAGTGCATGGGTAGTAGAGCGAGTGTCTGTCAACATAGCTGTGACTTGAGCTAAACAAGACACGCTGTCTGGTTCCACAGGATCCCAACTCTTTGGGGTGTTCATAGCTGTTGCACACAAAGATAAAGTTTCCATGGTTAAATAATACGTTTTAAAAATACTGCGTTGAATATTTCATTCGTCAGACACTGTTCAGTATCAACTACTACAGAAGTAATAAAATGTGAATAAATTAGATGCCATAGGACAGAATGAAGTGCCAGTCTGAGTCTGCAGCACTTGTGACAAGAGAAAAGGCCTGTGCTCCCAGCTGCTGGGCCTGTGTGTGGACCAGTACTCTCTCCGGGACCCCAGCCCCAGAAGCACTACAATACATCCTTTGTGCGCAGCTGGCCTTGGCCAGTCTACATAGCTGGTCCACATGGCCATGGAGACTGCTTTCTCTCCATCAGGTCAAACTGGCCTAAACCGTGGAATTCTACTTTGATAGTCAATGTTTAAAGCCAAGGATTTAATTTTTTCCCCAATAGTGTTCTACAGACATCAAAATTCTGCTAATCTGAAACACCTAGATTCTATCAGGAAGCATGTCTTTCCAGGAAGTCACTCCAATGTCAAAGACAGCAGACCCAGCTAGTATACACAGGATAAATGGTTTCATGGGTAAATAACTGAGGAATAGGTAAATGTCTTCCAAAGACATCAAGATCTGATTTCTGTTGGCCTCAAGAGCATTTCTCTAATTTTGTTCTAAACAAATCATCCTGGCACATTCTTTTCGCTGATCTGACTGATCTGAAAGTCAGCCCCGCCACCATCTGTCAAGCCTTCCTAAAAAATAAATACCAAGTTTCCTGCATCACCTGAGTTGGGAAGGGAAACTTCAGGGGAATTTCTCAGACTTTTGATTTATATAACAATCACCTGTAACAACACAATGATCACCTCCCGCTCTGAGGGTCACAGATGCTGAACCCCCAACTAAGTTTTGACAAAAGCTTTGCAAGGTTTTAGTCTTTGGGCATACTGCAGTGATGAAAGGGGTCTCTGAGTCACAGCTACCATCTAAAATCCAGGAAAAGTTACAGGCACACGGTGTTTGCTTCATTTCCTCATGCCAGATTTGGCACAGAAGTCTTAGAAGCCTGGTTTTTTGGATATATTTACAGTGAACAGAATGAGAGCAGGAATAACCAGAAACCACAGCATATAGGTACTTGACATATGAGCTTCATTCACATCAACCACAGCCTGGAAGGTATGTGGCTGTTACTGCTATTTTGCATATGAGAAGACTGAAGTTCATAATGTTAGGCTACATGCCAATACCTAACACTGAGACCTACCATTCTCTGTGTGTGTGCCTCTCTGTCTCTCTGTCTGTCTGTCTGTCTGTCTGTCTCTCTCTCTCTCTCTCTCTCTGTCTCTCTCTCTCTCTCTCTCTCTCTCTCTCTCTCTCTCTCTCACACACACACACACACACACACACACACACACACACACACACTGTCCTGAGGGGGAAAATCCTTTAGTTTAGCCCTATCGAATGGCACAAAACATTTGTCACACTTTGTGTGAGTGGCTGTGTTCTGAGTGATGCCATATTGCATGGTGATGGCTAACATGTATACACTTTGCTAAATGAAGAGAGAAATTTCTCATCCAGAGTCTTCTTGCGTTCAAGTCCAAATTTCCCATATAGCACGGTTATTAACCAATCATTATACTGGATGTGTCCCCTTCTCGGGAGTTTGATCTCCTTTATGAATGGTCAGGTTTTTGTTTGGGTTTGACTGTTTGCTTGTTTTTTGGTTTTTTTTTTTTTTTAGAAGAAACAGCTCCTAATCTGTCTAGGCAGCATCTCCCAGCAGAGGATCAGAACATTCTTTTACTCATTTGTGAGCTTTAGTGATTCTTCAGGGAACTTCCTCCATGGGAGGCACGTGACGCTGGGAATGAGGAGTTGGGGCAGGCACAGCCAGGTGTTGACAGAGCATGTATCCGAACTCAGGCAAGGAAGTAAGAGAGTCCTGTGAAGACTGCAAAGCAATGTAGAATTCGAGGTGAGGGAGTTCCCAGGGTGGGAACATCAGAGAGGGCCTTGGAGAGGTGGCATGTCACATGGGCTCTCACAGCTAGGTGAGAGGGATTTGGTCAAGGATGAGGGGAAAATGGAAAAGGGAAATGGCCTTTTAGGAAGATGACATATGGACAAGGAAGTGAAGCCATGGGCAGGACTGGGGTAGCATGGTTTGTCCTAATGGAGCAGAAAGCACACGAGGGACAATAAGAAAGAAAACTGGAAATGAAGCCATGAGCAGACCAGGAAGAATCTGCAACCCTCAGGAACAGCCGCACCCATCACTATTTGTACTCTGTACGTGATCCCAGAAGAGCTTAAGGCCTATCAAGAAATGCAAATTTCCCCTCTACAGCGATCAGCTAGAATGTAACCCTGGCACAGGGCCCACCTTAAACAGCACCTGGGACACATTAAAGCCGCCATAAACATTTGTTGGATTGAGCTTGGAGGACATCATGGAAAGATTCCCAAAGGCAGAAGTTTGGGGTGGAGGGGGAATGAGTGGCAGAGTTTCCTCCAAGATCTAACATTCATGCAGCCACAACAGCTTATTTGTCAGAAACCTGCCAAAACTTCTGCGGTACCCTGAAACAGTAGTGAATGGGGTTCACAGTTGGCTAGTGGGCAGCACTTACACACAGATGATGGCATAGCAATGCCCAGGATCCCATGCCATTCCCTAGGAGTCCCACACCAGCAGCCTGCTGCTGTGTGTGCCATCTTTGATAAGCACATTCTTGTTCTTGTATCAGATATAAGCCCTGAATGCATCTATATTCTCCCAAAGTGTACATTCCTCCTTAAAAGCCAGCCCCTAGGACTTGTTCTCGCAGGAAATGTATCACAGCAACTTAACATCACCCTCAGGATGCTAGAGGCTGCCTCAGGCCTGCCTTGGAACTCATATGAGCAGAGTAAACTACCTTTCCTGGCTTTGAGAAAACATACACACACAAGACAAGCAAGTTATCTTTCATTCTGAGCTTCCGGAGTCAGCCATCCTTGTCTGCAGCCACATCTGTGGACCACAGATGACTGTGGAGCTCAGCGGGAGGTGCTGTGGGAGCCTTGACGGTGCAGGCAGAGTGGGTGCTCTCAAAGTGTTTGCGTGTATTTGTGGAGGTCAAGCACGCCTTGGTGTTCTGCAAGGCTTCCGCTGGACATTTGCGGGAAAGATCAATTGTGTTAAAGTACCTGTGCACCACGAGGAAGCAGACCTGCAGTAGTAGGGAGCACATGTGTTTTCCAGCAGAGGCTCCTGCAGACAACCATGGACCTAAAATCTCCAAGCTTCCAATCAGGTTCCAGCCAATGATCCAAAGCTCTCATTTTTAGCTTCTGGTATAAAATGTCTATCATGCAAGGTAGTTGTGATGATCATGTGTGTGGGGAGGCGGGGGGGTGGGGGGGTGCGGGCGGGCGGGCGGGGGGAGGGGGGGTTAATGTCCTTGAAATTTCAAACACAGTATCTGACAAGAAGAAGGCCTGGTAATGGCAGAGAATCTTGTCCACACTGGTCTATGGTCATGGTGTCTAACAGTGTGAGGGTATGTTTCTTAACCATGTCTAAACGAATATAAAATAAGCTTTTTTTGCCTATTTCTGTCTTTGAAACTGTGAGCTGGAAAGAAACTTTGCTGCAATGTAACACAACCTGGATAAAGTTCTAGGGATAAATCCGTCCTCCTGGCACACAAGTTCTTTACACTAACATCAGCCCTTATATACACAGTCCAAGATAGCATCCTAGAGAAGGACGGACGTGGAAGGGATTTAAAGACTTCCAAGTGAGGGTCACACATGTCGACTTCCCTCGGGAAGGCCAGAGAAATTACGCAGTTAGAAAAAGCAATTGCTGTTTTGAAATCTACTACATAAAGGGATTGAAGCAGTAGAAGGGTTATAAATAAACAATAAATCATGCAATTATTACTGTTTGAATTTTGGCAAGATAACAAAAAGAGCAGAGATATAATCAGGAAATAATAGCAAAGTTCTGCAAGGAGCCCCTGCAATTAGTGATAAACAGAGTTTGGCTCCAATCTGGAGCCCCAATATGGCTCTTATTAAAGAGCCTTGGGACCTGTTACTGGGGCCAAGCTCCACTAGCTTGGGGAGAAGTGAGGTAACCAAAATGTCAGTACACCGCCCCCAACTTCAGATAATCTCTTACTACAGTATTATAGCCACCTGGGCCGAAATGACTACCTTATGCCGAGTGAGGAGCGGCCCATGGCCTTCCGAAACTAATTGAGATGTTTCCTGTTCTCAGCTCTTGGATTCTTTCTTTTGTGATACTATAAACCCACATACCTGTACACACACACACACACACACACACACACACACACACACACAAATGAGCATTCACACACAGAGACACACATGTACACACACACACACACACACACACACACACACACACACACACAGGCTCTAGGCAAAAGGCGCCGTCATTCCTTCTTCCGTCCCCATTTCCTTTCACCTTCTTTTATTAATGGTGCCCCTTAAAGAGATAAATGCTCCCACACAAGTGATATCACTTAAACAGATAAATAGTCCACACTAGAGACACAGAGCACCAGAGGAAAAAACCCTGTCTTATTAGACTAGAAACAGACACACTATATTAATGCAAAAAATCAGCATATGGTTCTAATAGGCTTTCTTCAAATGATTTATCAGCTGTGATTAAGCCCTCAGCCAGCATGTCTATCTTCATAAATAAAGCAAAAGTGCACCTTACTCTCAGGCATTTCTGCAGTATCTTATTACCCAGCCCGGCATACTACACTCCATTTACAACACGGCTCTGGGGAGCCAAGAATTTGTGTGTAATCACAAAGTGTGTGCCCCAGAAAGACTGCCAAGATTCAGGACTCTTATCTCAGAGATAGTCTTACTGAGAGTCCATTACAATGAAGGCTTATCCCCTCCCTGTACCGCGGAGCCCTGTACTTCGGAAATATGAACAGGTAATTAAAAGGCTATGGCAGATTTTGCAGTCAGCCCGGTGACACGGAATCACCCAACAGCTGCCGGGGAAGGGATTTGGCACCAGGCGAGAGGTACCTCTGCCAGGGGCTTGTAGGAAGTGGGGATCACTTTTTAAGAATCAATCTCTTTCTTCGTGTCCGTGAAAGGAAGGAGGAATGCAAATATTAGCAGTTCTTGTTTGGACTTCATTTTCCCCGCAGGCTGATATGTCAAACAGTCTCTGGGGGAACCTTGACACGGAGGGGCCTCAGGAAAGCTTGAGGCCTGGGGCTGAGGCAGCGCTACCATGAGCTGCAGATTAAGGAAGAACCAGGTGACCGTGAGGGGGTTCAGGAAGTCACAACCTGATGTCTGAAAACTGCCCAAGCCAACCATTTCACCAAGGGGACACAGTACCCACCCTAAGATAGTAGCCTATATCCCACAGAGCAACTGAACACTTTCGCGCACTTTCACGGGGAGGGCGATTTCGAAGCCATCCCTAGCTAAAGGAGCTTCTGGCTCTTCGGTCTGGTTTAAAGCATAAATGTGAATCTCAGAGCGTTTTTATTTTTTAACAACAAACCTGTTACACAATCTGTGTCTGTGGTGACACTGTGAGGTTTTTGCCAAAATAGAGAATGTAGGGCTGTAAAGTGAATTGGAATCTTCCATCATTTGTTAGTAATGCATGTTTTTTGTTTTTTTTTTTTCCTGCAAAATATAGCAGTGTGCTGACTCAGGCGTGCAAGCACGGTGGCTGCAGTCTGTGACTAGTGCATTCAATTAGTGGAACTGCACTTACGGGGTCAAAGTAGCACCTCCCTCCTGGGACCACAGGCTGCACTCCTGGCCCGGGCCAGCTGTCTTACAATATGTGCGTCTTGTCACAAGGGGGTCTGAGGAAGGACGTATGTGTTTGGATCTGCACAGACACATTACTGCTCGTAGTAAATCTACTCCAGCACATTCAGAAAACAAGTAAAGCCGTGGTGCCATCTTCCTGGAGGGCATCAGCCAGTTTGACAGCTAATGTATGCTGAAGCAGATGCTAAACTGAACACCATAGGAGATTCTAGCATGTAACCATTGACTGTCAGAACCTCCAAGAAATGGGTGAGGCATGATTCCCCAAACCTAGATTGTTCACTTTGCCTAAAATTACACACAGATGTGTGTGTGTGTTCTTGTGATACAAAAAGGGAAGAAAGCTCTCCAGCAGAGACTGGGAGTATGGAGTCATTTGCCAACTCCTGATGGGCAGGAGAAAGATGCCCTTCCCAACAGCAATGGCTTGCTGTGTTCCTCTGCTGATGTGGAGCTTGAGGTTCCAAGACTTCCTTTGTGACAACATCAGAAAGAAAATTCTAGGTGAAGGGCTATAATAGTATGCAAACCAAGCATATATGATTTCTGTCTTCAGATCTCAATATATTCAATCTACGTGTATGGATAACAGAGTTTTCAAAAGCTTATTTTGCACCTGAGAAATGAAGTCACATGTGGCTTTTAGAGAACAGTGGAAGAAAAGTTTAGATTCCTTACCTTCATAAAGAAACCAGGCCCCCATCACATCTCCATGTCCATGCCCAGGCTCATGTCGGCAATAGAGGGCATGTTAGGTCGCCATTTTCATGTGAATCAGCCTCACTTAAAAAGAACTCTTGGTCCTTTACACTGTGAAAAGGCATTGCCACAATTCTGCACCATCTTGTTCTCTTCCAGCATTTAGAAGACCCACTTATAAGGTTCCAGGAGTAGCAGTCCCAAATATTCTAAAATCCAGAGCACAGAGGACTCCAGGCTTCTCTATCCTGAGCTCTAGTTTCTCTCACAAGAAAGTGGTGGATGGGAATGCTTGGCCCAACAGGACCAACAGTTCAGCAATCCCTCATGTTCACACATCTTCCAGGGCATTCCTAAGCTCTGGGGATTACAAATTCATCCCGGGGGAAGCAAGGAGGAGATGGCTTCCTGACAACCTGGGATCCAGACTACCCTGTGGTACATGATCTGGAGACAGTCTACCCACAGTCACAGCAAGTAACTGCTTCTCTTCTTTAGGAAGAAGAGCCTAAATGACCTCCCATCTCAGTGTAAATCCACAGAAAAGGGCTGCACATGGCACCAGCCTAGACAGCATTTGGTCAGTTCTTTGACTGACTATCAAAGTTTTCATACAGCAGATGGTGTTTCCCACATGTAACTCAGTTCTAGAGGATGCATGTGGCTGAAGCCATGCTAAACCCAAAATGTAATGTCTTTCTTTCAAAGACAGGACTGGGGGTACAGACTTGCTCATAAGTGGGTCACCAACCTTATCGCTCCCAAATGATTTGTGTGATCATGCATGCTGGTCTCATCCTGCCGTGCATGATGGGGTTTTATCAGAAATGGCATGCTCAGGTGATGCTGAGTGCGGAGTCCTTAGGGAATGCCACCTGAGAGCCACACGAGAGGACTAAATGTGCCACAAGTATCAGAGTCACAGTCTCGAACAGAGTAAATAAAACAGCTGGTAAGGTTTCAGAAAGCAAAGAACAAAGGAGCCACGGGTGAGTCTAAAAAGACACCAGGCGTCCCTCTGCTGACAGGAGCAGCAGAGCAGGCAGGTGACAATGGGTGGCTGTTCAAGGGAGTCACTCTGACCTCACCTCCAGGCAAGGTGGCCTGTGAAACTCTTCAGTTTGCCAAAAGAGCAAGCTCCACAAAATGAGGAACATTGAGTGCAGGCAAAACTCATGAACTTTCCCAGGTCTGTCGACTGCGGGGATCACTGCATCAAGAGCAAGGATAATGCCCCTGAGGGACTCTGATGTGCCAGCCAACACTAACCCACAGGTGTGATTTGACATCCACCATGATGGAAATAAGAACAGGAAGAATGCTCGGAATCCCGGTTCCTGCCCTCCAACTTATCAATATGGAAATAACAACACACAAAGGCTGAGCCTGTCCCCTGGCAAATCACTCCCATACCTGCTCCTGCCCATACATTCAGCCGGATTTCCAGCATGATGGAGGAGGCAAAGGCAGGTTCTTGCAACCATTATTTTCTATTCCTTCCCTCTTTTTAGAATGTCAGTTTCTTCTCACATCTCGGTGAGGGGCCCAGGTAAGTGATTTCACCACAGACGCTCATGAAGTCTAACATTGGCTCCAATTTTCCAAACGCAAATAAATGCTGTTTTCTGCTTGGAACGGAAGCTTCATTTCTTAGCCATTTTGTTTGAATCTGGCCCAGAACCGGGCGATTTTCCTGCCTGCCTTTGAGAGCCTCAGTGCAAGGCAGCCTGAAGAACAGCATAATCAAAGACTTAGAGCCCAGCTCACCCCTTTAGTGCTCTCTGTCTGGTGCCTTGGAAACCCCGTATTACTCACGGCTGCAAGCTGGTTCCTTCAGAGGAGAGCACCCATCCATTTGGTGTTGTGATTCCCATTGCATTAATACATTGAAATCCTGTTGCGGCCAGCCTGCCTCAGGATAGGTAAGAAGGGATTTAAACAAGCTGAGAATCCAGCCCATCCCAGGATAGAGGGATCACCCTGAGGAAAAAGTCTCCTGCTAAGAAAGTTTTTTCCTCATGGCGGCTTTAGTCCCAGGCACTTAAGTCAATTTCACTCACTTTCCAACTGCATGATAAGGAGGCAGCACGGGGCAGACGAAACACATTCCCCAGCACTTGATGATTTCTCTTTCATTTTAAAATCTTTCAATGGCCCTTACCTCCCTTATTGGCCCTTATTCATATATTTCAAGCAGAGATTTTATAGTACCCACACCTGGCTGACCATATATTGACGTGGCATGTCGGAAAACACCACAGGATGCCGTGGTTAATATCTTCCATATCAACTTTTGTTTATCCTCTTGAGATCTCTAGCTGCTTCTGGACACTGGCTGTATATTCTAATGTCAAGAGGAAAAAAAGACTTAAGAACAACTGGTTCCCAGTTTTACACAATTTAGTTAGTTTCTTTTCTTTGTTGGGTTCCACAACAATACTTAAAGTTGTGTTAAAGACCAAATCACCTTTCAGAGATTCTCAGTAACTGCCCAGCAGGATGCTCTAGCCTGAGGTGACAGAGACCCAGGGCCCTTTTCCTTGGTTTCTGAGGGACCTCTTTTCCTCAGAAGGTTCCTAGTGGGACCAACCGAGTAGAGCTGAGTTGAGTTCTTCAGTGAGGGTACAATTTGCTTGACAGAACCAAGGGAGTCAGATATGGCAGTGGGTCTGTACCCTGGGAAGAGGCATGAGTAAGCTAAGTTGGACCACAGAGGCATCTCCAAAGAGGAACAGCAATAGCTGGAGCTACTGCATGTTGAAGACTAGTCTTTAGGTTCCGGGTGAGGGCTAGATGTTGGCAGCTAGGAGACATATGGCTTTCTGAAGAGATAGAATACCTAGAACTGCCTGAGGGGGACATGCCTAAAAAAGGACACAGAGATGGGATTGTTGCAGAGGAAGGAAAAAGCCACACAGACTAGCCATCTACATTCTTTTTTGTTTCCCTGCATAGTTTCTTTCCTTGCATTTCAATGGTAGGAAAGGAGTGAGAATCAAATTAACATTAACAACAACAGGGACCTGAAAATGCTTCGCAAACATGAATACTCCATCATTACCACATCCAGTCACTAGTGAACAGGAAATACTGATGTAAAAAAAAAGAATGCTATTCCTTTCACCGATTTCCAACTAAACAAAGGTTTTGAAGTGAATGAATTTCTCTATAGCAAGCAACACTGCGTGTTCGAACAGTCCAGCTCCTCTCCCAGTCTCTCCTTGGCAGCTGCGCATGAGAATGTCCATTACAGGCACGGCATGAATGCATCGCCTGTCTAACTGCGACTCCAGACTTCAGAAACTTAGGATCTAAGAGAGGTCAGGTAGAGACCTACCTCTAACTCACCATGCCAAACATCAGGTGAGAAAAAACGCGAATAAAACCTGTGGCAAGTAGTTTCAATAATTAATACTCTGAGCCGGGAGACACTGATCTGCAGTGGCTGCCCCTCTCGACCCTCTGATCTAACGTATAACAGTGGCTGAACACAGTTTCTGACTACTGCCAAATAGTTTAGGATTCAAAGTTAACCTGCCAATCTCCACCTTTTCCCCTTTACTATGACAGATAGGGTTTTAAGGAACTAAGGGTGACAAGAAGCAAATATCTAATACCTGTCTCAGCCCCGCCCCTTTAAACCATGGACTTCCCTCACCGTCCACATCAGACATATTTGACGTTGTGTTCACTCACTTCTCTTAACAATGCTCTGGGCATTTTACTGCTCTGGAGGTAGTCAGACTCTCCACAAAAATCAAACACAATCTTATGACTGTTGTATTGTCCATTCCATTGTAAACTGAGGCAAGACCTTGGGTCACATCCTAATTCATTCACACACTCAGCCGTAGACACGGGCTCTCACTAAACCCGTTAGGACAGGACTCATCATTTTTAAATTCCAGTGACCTCAAACACATGAAATAGCTTCCAGTTCATCCACTGGCTTAGTTACCTCCCTGAGTGGGATGCAAGAATCAAGCCAAACTCTCTTCCTCACACCGAATTCCAGCTACAATGAGAATGGTAACCGGTAAGGAAGAAGTCGAACGTGATTTCCATTTGTCCTGTGCTGAAATGAGAGAACAAAGGTAATCCTTCCAAGCCTTGGGTTCCCCAGTCACTGGGGAGGGGGACGGAATAGGTTGTCGTCTTCATTATCACTGTCAAAGGCTGTTTCCTTTCAGCCAGGCCGATAAAAAATGGAAAAGATGAAAAACGGTCTCATCCGAAAGGATTAAGCAAAGGAACAAGGAAACTGTTCAAAACCAGGGTAAAACCAAGTTTAGGTTTCAAAACATTCTTTTCTTCTGGACTGCTGGGGGAGGGTAGGATTGCTTTACACAAATATCTTAGCAGCAACATATTATCCTAACCGGAAACAGGCAGCTGTTGTGAGAGTTTGCTCAGCATGGTATCTGATTTTCCTCCCAGACTCCACTCCCCCCAGACCCTCCCCAGAAGGCAGCCATGCCTGCTAGCGGTTGGCAAGGGCAAGGCAGTAGGAAGAGGCTGACAACCTCCTCCCTTGGCCTCTTCTCTGCCTCTTCTCTCTCCAAGCAACTAGTGGCATCTGGTAACACAGCCAGGCGCAGAATTTAATGAGAGTAAACAGCCTGGCCTTTCAGAGCTGGGGCTGCCCCGGCCATGACCAGTTCCATCACCCCCACTGAGCTGAGATGCAAGATCTTAAGATCATAGCTTGTCCCTTTTCCCCAAGTGTGACAGAGTCAACACCCTCTAGGGACAGACTGCACTTTTATCATTTGAGAAGGAATTCTAGATGCCCTAATTTGCTATTTCGGCATCAGCATAATGAGCCATATTTAGGTCCTACGGGAAAATCCCAACGTGTAGCACTTACACACTGTTGTTTCTTATCCATGGGTCTTTGGCCATGTTAGGCTGTAATGTTATATTTCTCTCAGTAAGACAAAGGATTTCATTTCTAATCCCTTTGATTGAGAGAGAATGGGGAGGGGAGAAAGAGCAAACACTTGTGCAAAAACCATGTGTTCACATACATGCACAAACTACATGCACACCCACATGCAAAACTGCTGTTATGTCAACGGAATACATGCCTGCTTGTGTGTTACTCAGTCTATTTTTTAGAAAGGAATTAAATGTGAAAGGCCAATTCATCCTTTTTCTTTAAAAAAAAAATCTTTTTATTTTTCTTTCTTATGACCTGGACCACAAAATCTGTACCCCAATTTTCCCCTCAGAATTTCTGAAAGATCTGGGCCTCAGTCTGGTTCTTCCTGACTCAGTTTCCACTGAACAGAGTTGAATGAAGTCTGAACTGGAGAGATTTGGAAAACTCTGCCCGGCTCATGCTTAGATCTCCACTCACAGCCACCCCTGTCAGAAGTGAGTCCCTTCAGTCTCATGAAATCAAACATCAGGCTCTCCTAACCCTGTTCTCCCCACATCAGGCTCTCCTCACCCTGCTCTCACATCAGGCTCTCCTAACCCTGCTCTCACATCAGGCTCTCCTAACCCTGCTCTTCCCACAGCCACTCCATCTTTCCAGTTGCAGGTGCTCTCTGAGTCTCCTCTTCCTGTTATTTCCAGTATATTCTACCAGCAAAACTATCACCTCTGTCCTTAAAATATCCCTAGATCCCAGGAACATCCTCCATCTCTATTTTAGGCAAATAGTCTACCAGCATTAACCTAGATTTCTTTCGATTCTTCCTTAAATGTTTTCTCTTCCTGCCTCCAACCATTGACTTTCCGCTCAGCAGTCAAAATGACTTTCCTAAAGCCTTACCTCAGGTCCTGCCAGTTCTCCACTTAGAACTGCCCAATGGTTCCCCATCTCATTTTGAGTCAGTGTCAAAATGGGACACTTCACATGGCCTGCAGCACCCTCCTGGGCCTGCCTCCCCACACTGAGCTCTTTAAAGTACCCTTCCCCAACTGTACCTGTCTTCAGAACTTTACCAACACACATCCCATCACCCAGTCTCAGGCCTTTACACAAATTCTCTCGGTTCTCACAGATCATCTTCTCAGGCTCAGTCCTTCTGCTTGGGTCTCTGTGTCCACTGGGTTGGGATGCTCCCAATGACCACATCCAGCCCTGCCTGGGCTCCTTCACAGCTGCATTTAACTCCATAGCACCTTCACAGCTGCATTTAACTCCACAGCATTTACCACCATGGGACATAACTCCATAGCACTTACCACCATGGGGCATAACTCCAAAGCACCTGACCATCATGAGGCAAAACTCCATAGCATCTGACTACCATGGGGCAAAGCTCCATTGCACCTGTGCATCATGGGCAAAGCTCCATAGCCCCTGTCCACCATGGGGTATAACTTCATAGCACCTGTCCACTGTGGGGTATAACTCCATAGCCCCTGTCCACTGTGGGGTATAACTCCATAGCCCCTGTCCACCATGGGGTATAACTCCATAGCACCTGTCCACTGTGGGGTATAACTCCATAGCCCCTGTCCACCATGGGGTATAACTCCATAGCCCCTGTCCACCGTGGGGTATAACTCCATAACCCCTGTCCACCGTGGGACATATCTCCGTAGCCCCTGTCCACCGTGGGGCATTTTTCACTGGTGTGTGTGTTGTTTGTCTGGTCCATAAAATGTAAGGCATCTGAAGGCTGAGGCATTTTATTGCTTGCTTGTTTTTTAATCATTTATATTTGTTGGTGTCTTCATCAGTGACTTAAATAGTACTTTGATATACTGTGGTCACCCTAAAACATTCCCTGAATGGAGGCTGATGAACAAGTCAGGAGTTTCAGGGTACAGCCTGCTGAGTTCAAAGCCATGGGAAACTGAGCTTTGCAATGCCTGCTAGACAGTTATAACACTTTCCAAGTCTAGGATTTCCCTCAGAAGAGTTATGATGCAATGAGCAACTGTTAGTGTCAGAAATAGAGATCATCTTGGAGACTGTTATCTGCTGCCCCTGGCTATGACCTGCTGTAACCTTTCCATAGACACACCAACATTATTTTGGAAAAGGGATGTCAGAATTGGATTCAGAGTCAAAAGAACGGAATTGTTTCAATGGGTACAGACGAATCAGAATCCATTCTCTATTTGCCTTTTATCTGGATTTTCAGCCCAACAACTAGAGATGTAAAGGTAAAGCACAGGACCATTTAAACCAAGTTCTCTAAATTAGTGAAAACATCTTCCATTTTATAAAGCTCTACTGAAGAAACACTTCAGATACTTGCCTATTAGAAAACTTGGGCCAAGAGTGGGCTGAGGAGATGCCATGCAAGGGTAAGAACCTGAGTTCAGATGCCAGGCACTCACATAAAAGCCAGACATGGCATGTTTACCCACATGAACACATGTATGCAACAGAGGGGTGGAGGGAGAGCGAGAGAGAGCGAGAGCAAGAACAAGAGAGGGGAGAGAGGGAGAGAGAGAGAGAGAGAGAGAGAGAGAGAGAGAGAGAGAGAGAGAGAGAAAGGGGGCTCAGGTAAAAAAAAATCAGAAAACAGTTTGAGATTTAGAATTAAAGGGAAATAATTGGGAATCGGGCTTAGGGATGTATGTACCCCAGTGACAGAAGGCTGGCCTGTCATACATGAGGCCCTAGGCCTCATCTGGAGCACTGGGAAGAAAAACCTTGCTGAAAATGAGTCAGCACCTGAATGTACAGCAAAAGGAAAGAGGGAGAGGAGGATCATTGGGAAACACTACGGAGCTCATGAGTGCGGGCTTTCTGTTTCTACTTTCCTAAGCAGCAAAAGAAGTGCAGCAGGAGCTTCAGGCGGCAGGCCTCCAGGGATGCTAACGCGGGGGAACTGCAGTCCTGGAGGGAGGAGATAGCACACCTTCAGACTGGGAGCATGGATGCTCGGTGAGCTCCCCACCCAGTGGTTCTAGAGTCATGCCAGGGGATAAGCCACCAAGGCAGCCACTTTGCTGCCACATGAGTCACAGTGTTAGTCACTGGGGAGATGCCCCCTCCTGGAGTGATGGCCACCCAAGGCTGGATTCGGTCCCTCTGGTTTGAACCAAACAGAGGAAGAGGGAGCCTCAACAAGCTGAATGTGGCCTGGCTCCCAGGGCTTGCTATGGTGTCCTGAAGGACCTGTCTACAGCTGCTCCCCCACAGCCATCATGAGCACATCCCATGGCAATGAGCAACCTTTGAGCATGAGAAAAACACCATCCTGCCATTACCACGGTACTCCTGCTTAGTTCTGCTTATTGCATGATTCCATTTTAAAATTTTAATGAGTTCATGTCTTCTCAACCTAGAAGAAATTTAAGGCAATTCGCCAAACATATATAGCATGAAAATATTTTTGTTTCATTAGAAATCAGGACCGGAGGAAACATAAACTAGAACTGAAAGTCTAGTAGATGGAGGAAGTAAAATATTACTCATTATAGCGGTCTAAAGGGCTCTCCAAGTTAAGCAGTGCCCTTGGCTTTGTGATAGTCCAGCAGTCTGAGCAAAAAGAGAAACACAACCAGTACATGCTTCTCACAGCCACAGCAGAAAAATGCTCAAGTTCCTCAGGGGAAGCAAACCATTTCCTGGAATTCAGATCTGCAAGAACTGCTTGCAGAAGGCTTCATGTGGAGAGTCATGACTAACTCCCCAGGAGCACGCCTAAAGCCATGCCCCCAGCTGAGGCTGCACACACTACTGCTCTTGGTAAAGGAACTTTAAGAAAATCAAGGGCCTGTGCTCACTACCATTTTATCAGAAAGAATATGAAGACGGTACTGACCACACACGCATCTTTATCTGAATCCAAGAAGCCCACTTCAACCGTCTTGGCAAAATGAATGACATTGATTCCTCGGTCTTCTACTCATGCAAATTGATCACAAGAATTAAACACATTATTCAAGCAGAGGGAGCTTACTGGACAGGACTCCCCAGTTCTCCCTTGCCACTCCCATGGGGTTTTAAAGTTTATATGCACCACAATGAAATAGAGTTGTATCTTCTAGTTTCTGTGAAGTGCTTCTGAAAGTGTTCAGGACTTTATGATTTGCCTAGCAAAGAACAACAGATAGGAATGTGTTTGGAAAAGTGAGGACAGGAGTGAGAGGGAAGGGTGAGTATAAATGGCAAGTTAGTTAGAAATAAGGAGCGCTGCTTGTGATTTGGTTCTCCTCCTGTAAGTGCCCTGCATCTTGCTACAGTACCGCGCAGCCTTCTCACTGTGAGCCAGCACCATGGATGACTGTCACATGGAAAACCCTGATGGAGAAGATTACTACCATTTCACACAGGGGAAGAATCAAAGGTTTGGAAGCAGGCAGAAAACTATCAGAGCCTTTTACAATTTCTTTTCCAGTCGGAACAGCCGGAATTTCAGTTTTCGTCATCACTCAGCTGTTTGTCCCTTTCAACCATCCTCCACATTTTACATTGCTGTCCATGGACTGTGTCTAACATGTTCAGCACATTGTGTGCATTAGTGACACCCTGTGACAGCAACAAAGAATTCATGAAAAGCACACTTGTCAAATTTACCTGTGGCCCTACCTCCTTTGCTTAATCTTGTTAGTAGATTTAAAAATTCTACCAAAATAACATGGACAAAGAAACCTGAAGAATTTCATGAAGTGACCCACAGTTGAAGCTAATCTGTTTGCCTCACCAACAATATATGTTCAGTAACCTGACCAGATAAGGTGACCAGAAAGTGATTTCACATCTGCTAGAGAACAACCAAAGATTATGGAAACCAGACAATGCAAGCAGGGCCCAAATCGGATGAAAATCCTGTTGCTGCCATGTGATGAGTCACCTGTTCCTGCCCCTTGGCCTGCTCTCTTTTGAACACACTGCCTACGTAAGATCCACTGTTCAATACTTAGCAAAGAAAAGAAATACCTGGTTAGGGGTAGATTTATGTGACACAGCTTTAAAAATAAGGTAATATTTTTCTAAAGCTTGAATTCTGTGCTTCAGATACTCATTTCCCCATGACTAACCTGAGCTCTGTGTGCTATCACAATCAAAGGTACATCCCTTTAAAAGAAAAAGGTGAACGGTCACACACAAATACATAAAATACTATTACAAACAGGCATTGTGGCACGTATCTGTAATCCCAGTGTTTGGGAGACTGAGTCAGGGGGATTGTACATTTAACAGCCTGAACTACTTAGCAAGATCTTGTCTCAAAATAATGTTCTAGAAACACCTCAACACAGTTTGCAGCACCAGACACTTTCCACACGATGCGGGGGAGGCACACCTCTGGTGTCCACACGGTGCCGGGGAGGCACACCTCTAGTGTCCACCCAGTGCTGGGGAGGCACACCACTAGTGTCCCCCTGGGCCCACCTACCCGCTTGCTGTTCTCTTCTTCTTGAGCCTTCCTGAACTCATGCTCAAAGGAGCAGTCGAGCTCACTGAAGAGACCCACCTCCTCACAGTTCTTCAGGAATCTTGTGGGTGTCGGAGTCTGATCTGAAAGCAGAGACCAAAGGTCAGTAGCAGGGACTTTCCTCCAATGCACAGTAAATGGAAGCAAATTCCTTCATTCCCCCTCTCCCCCATCACCTTAACGTGATGCCCAGCAGCTGTCCACAGTCTCCCAGCCCTTTAACTACAGTGGCCATGTGGAAGGGGGAAAGCCCTGAAAAGAAGAGAGCTATATATAAGGACTTCCCAGTCCTCCTGACCCCCACATCCACCTTCACCCCTGGACAGCAGTGAATATTTTGTCCTCCATATCTGGAGTCAGTATCATCTGAATATACACACATCACAGCATGGGGAATGAGCCTTTTTTACTTTAATCTGTTAAAAAAAAAAAAAAAAGATTTAACTAAAAATCAACCCCGAAGATTTTCTATGCCACTCTCAAAGTTGACTTCAGGAGTCTGGACAGAAAAGGAGTGTATATTTTCATAGAAAACAAAAAGAAACAAACAGGCCCGCTAATTCCTCCTTCTTAATGCAAAAAGTAGCTCAGCAATTTTATCTCCTCCTGAGAACCAGAGAAGGATGATAAGAGGTTCCAAGTCAAACATGCTCAGCTTCCATCTTCTATAAAATATAGCATTATTGATTTTTATTTTCCTTTGCTGTAGCCAAAAGAATGTTCTGTGGATACTCTCCAAAAGGAAAGGAATTTCTTTCATAATCTGGACTTTCTACAGAGCTTCCTCCTTAGAAAACTGGAGGAGATGAAGCCATGATCTGCAATCTATGTAGTATTTTCACACCCATGTGTTCTCTGGAATCTAATCTCACAGGACCCTGGGAAGTAAGCAAGGTAGAGTTATCCTTAAGACCGGCAGTCTTCCTTCAGATTAGGCACAGACAGCATGAAGAGCACTGAGTAAAATACTTTTCTTCAAGGCAGAAGATACAATAAACAGAAGGGAGGAGACATGGCCAACACACACACACACACACACACACACACACACACACACGCACACGCACACGCACACGCACATGCACGCACGCGTGAGTATGAAATGAGAAAACTGGAGAGCCAGTGAGATTTAGGCTCTTCTTCAGGTCTCCTGGGTAGATGGTGGTGACACCAGGATCACAAGCAAGGCCCCTCATCTCTTCCACTGTGTGCTTGTACTATCCCCACCTAAGCCCTTGGCAAACAGGAGATTGAGTGTGGCTTCTGTGCAGCTTGATCTGTATACTGCCTCCATTTCACTTTCTGCACAGTTCTCAAAGTTACAGTCACCGGTTATCCAAAGAGTTCCCTTACACAGAAACTCAGCGCCAGGCCTGCATGCTGCAAACTACTGTTATCACAAGAAATCAGGACTCTGCTTACTTTTCCACACACATAGAAATCCAGTAAATGTCAACCGAGACTCAGACTATCTTCCCGCTCACAAAGCAGGTGGCTTGTTACCCACCGTCCTCCACAGAATTAGCCCTTCATAGGCAACCTGTCCTATGAAAAAGGGGCATTCAGTTCCCGAGGGGTTGGCATGGACTCTGGGGCAGCAAAGTTCCAACAGTGCTCTTTCCCGATTCTTATCCTCAAGATCCAAAATTGTGAGTCTCTACTCCAGATGACTGTAAATCAAACCTTATCTAAAACACTTACATGAAGACTGTGCTTTGTGCAAATGATGTTTTTAGCACACTAAGTTACTATGATGCACACATGGATATCGGTGTGTCTCAAACATTCATATAACCATTGTATGGTTATACAAAACAACATATTTCTACAGAAATTTGTGCTTCCCAAGCATTTTCGCCCAAATTGTCTCACACACGTTTGTAAGTAGGGTAGATTCTATTCTGGAAATGGAGAAATGGTCTTCCTGAACAAGACCACACAACCTACAACCATCTCTTTCAAAATCTTCTATCACCTTCAGACAGGATCTCGTTTTAGTCCAAATCCCATGTTTGCCCTTTCAGGATCAAAAAGCTCATAAGCCCTTTGTGTGTAAAACAATTTGGTGTGTGTGAGTGTGTGTGTGTGTGTGTGTGTGTGTGTGTGTGTGTGTGTGTGTGTGTGAAAGAATTTGACAACCCAGAAGTCCATATTTGGAAAATAGCATGACTTAGAGGACATAAATACTGTTCCTAGACTTCCTCCTTTATCTTTCAAATAAAATTCTAAAGGTTAAGGAGTCTATGAATCCGAAACTCAGATTAATTTCAAAAGCCACTGCCCATAGACCCAAGCAACATACAACTATTGAAAGGACAGTCAAAGGGAGTCACTAGGAATTAGTGATCAGGGCAGAAATAAGACCCAGACCTGCAGATGAGGAGTTTCTAGATAGGAGGTGTAAATAGAGAAAGCGAGTACAGCAACAGACAGCTATGTACTGGCTGTGGTGCACTGATTCCTCCACTGGGAGTCTCTTTCTGGTCTTGGAGCTGAGCACTTCCCTTCCATATCAGTAATATTCACAGCCACCATGCTAGGTAAAAACTATTTTTCTTGTCCTATTTATGAAGAAATTAAGTCTTGTTCCAGGTCCGATATGTAAATTGAGTCCATAATTTTATTGGTAATTAATCATTTTATCAGTGATAGCCTATTTTTTGAAATGAAGCCATTCTTGGAATCCTGCCTATCCTTCACAGAACTCCCTGCATTGGAAGCCTCCCTTCTTTGCTGTGTCCCAAGAGTGTTTCTGAGGAAACACCAAGCCACAGAGAAAGGGTTGGCCACTTGTCATCACAGGCATTTATTTTACCAGGTCTTGCTTTTCCTCTTATTCCTCCATATATTAGGAGTCATGGTTGAGAACCGAGCATCATCAGTCAGCTATAGATGGCATCAGCAACAGAAACACCCCAAATAAGAACAGACAGCGCTCTTTTGGTAAATAACAGCTTAGATGCAGCCTTTCAACAGTGATGAGGGCACACCTTGAAGACTTACAGAAACTGATTTCAATAGAAAATCAAACTGAAGTGTTTAAAGTCACATCAGCAGTATCCTTGAGGCTCCTGAGGTGTTGGCCTCATGGTGAGGGCCCACGACATTAATCACAAATGATATGAGAGTGGGCAGACTCCAAGCAAAGCTAAGAGATTTTTATTTTTCTTCTATGCTAAAGCAAAAGACTCTCAGTTACTATTACACACCTACACACAAAGGAGGTGGGGATGGGGATGACCTTGGCCATCATCTTGGGCTTCCTTCCCAAGAAATCCAAACAAGTAGAGCCATGCATAGCAAAGACAGTGGCTTCCTCCACCCTAGAGCAGATGGCCCAGAGGGAGACCCTTGAGTTGTTACCAAGTATGATTATCTTTGCTGCATATACCAAATACCTATACTCTCATTTGAAACATACAAGAGACACTGTCCCTAAGTTTTGACTCATCTTGGTGAGTGAGACATCCTTTCCAGTTACAAAAGAAACTAATAAATGGCACCTCGTTTTCATCTAACATTTATTGGACTGAGTATAGGGTCTCTAGCCATCTTTAATCTCTTATCCCACCAGCTCCAAGTAAGCCGGGAAATGTGTAAATGCTCAAAGGGGGAACAGCTCAACCTTTTGGTTGCTTAAGTCAGAGAGGCAGGAATTTTCACTGCCACGAATGCCTTTACCAAATAATTGTTTCTCCTGAAATCCCTCGAACTTAGTGGGGAAAACCCACAGCTGTAAATTAAAATGTTTGTAATCCCTTCCTCATTTCGATCCAAGAACATTAGTCTGCTATAGCACCAAGTGATGTCTGTATCCTGAAGAGGAGTGGCTGTGCTTTTCTGGTGAATACTAAGATGTGTTCAGACAGTAGGGACAAGCAGCCCTCTTAGGATGTACAGGAACTTTTTTTTTTTTTTTTTTTTTTTAGGAATGCTGAGCTGCACACTTAAGAATTTAGGCTCGCCTTTCATTAGGTACTTCAGCCAGAAACACCCAAATAAAAGACAGGACAACCTCCGAACTTTTGAACTTGCACTTCACCTGTGCACAGTTTTCTGTGGTGATCATCCTCATACACCTGGATGAATGTGCATGAACACCTGCAGGTTCCCCTCTGTGGTTATCACCCTCATACACCTGGATGGATGTGCATGAACACCTGCAGGTTCACCTCTGTGGTGATCATCCTCGTACACCTGGATGAATGTGCATGAACACCTGCAGGTTCCCCTCTGTGGTGATCATCCTCATACACCTGGATGAATGTGCATGAACACCTGCAGGTTCCCCTCTGTGGTGATCATCCTCATACACCTGGATGAATGTGCATGAACACCTACAGGTTCCCCTCTGACAGAGACTAACAAACAGCACACAGGGTTCTGGGGAGTCTCAAGCACCTGAGGCAAAGGCAAGAAGGAAATTTTGATCACTTTTCTTATTGTCGAACACGCCTTTAAGGAGAATGAAACCCTGTCATTTGCTGCAATGTGGGCAGATCTGGAAAGAGTTGAGCTAAACAAGCCAGGCACCCCACAATAAAAAACACACATTTGCATGCATTTGTGGAGGTTTAAAATATTCATTTTATACAAGTAGAGAATAGAATACTGGCTACCAGAGGTTGAGGAGGGTGGTGCAGAGGCAGGGTAAAGGGTCCAGGGGTATGGTTGGGCAGAAGTGATAACGTCTAATCTACGGCACAGTACGATGCCTATGCCTAACAATAACTGAATACTACATGGTAGATGGTAAAGGCTTTAGAATATTATCTACACAAAGAAAGCATAAACATTTAACATAATGGGTAGACCAATTGCCCTAGTCTGATCAATACACATCAGGCACATGCATTGAAAATCATATAGTACCATATAAATATGTATAGTTTGCACATATCAATGAAATGTTTTTAATTAATTTTTAACTGTTAGCACCAAAGAGGATTTAAAAAATAATTTCTTTGCGGTTTATCACAGTCCAGTATCTAGATCCTTTGCTGAATGTTTCATGAGAAAGGGGTGTCTCCTCACTGAGTCTCTATCCCTGGAACAGTGAGCCAAGGAGCCTTGCAATGTTAAGATCCCACTGCTTATCTTACAAGGAAGAGTCCTACAAACTTCACCTTATGACCCAGAAATTCATCCACCAATTACACAGAGGAAATTCTGTAGACATTAACAGCAGGACAGACAATAAGTTCATTTGTAACACTGTTTTAAAAGTAGTTCTCAAGTTCCCATAAGGAGCTGGAAAGACAGACCTGTCATTAAAGCATTTCCTTTGTGAGCATGAGGACCTTAGTTCAATCCGTAGTACCCTGTGAAAAGCCAGGTGTGATGGTACATGGTACATGCTTGTAATCCCAGCACGGGAATGCAAAAAAGAAAGAAAGTAGAATCTTGAGGCCTACTAGCCAGCTAGCCTAGCTTACTTGGCAAATTCCAGGCCAAAAAAAAAAAGAAAAGAAAAGAAGAGAAGAGAAGAGAAGAGAAGAGAAGAGAAGAGAAAAGAAAAGAAAAGAAAAGAAAAGAGAAAAGAAAAATGGGTAGTTGGGTAGTGCTTGAAGGACACCTAAGTTATCCAGTCCTTCACAGCACAATGTGTTGTTCTCTCTCCTCTCTCCCCTCTCTGTCTCTCTGTCTCTCTCTCTGTCTCTCTCTGTCTCTCTGTCTCTCTCTCTCTTTCAGTTCCAACCAGTTTATAGTCATTAAATGCATCACCCCAGTAAATACAGTCACTACAAGGTGGATCTAAACAGCACACACAAAGCTAAACTCACAAGCCTAATAGAAGTTGCTACCCCATTTGGTTCCAGAGTTGTGTTTAAGTCACACATCTGTCTGCTTCATTTCCTCAACCATTAAAAGCAAGATAAATCAGCAATTTTAAAAATGATGTGCAGAAGACAGGCAAGATAACATATTAAAAGAAGAATGTCGGCCCTGAGAGACACTTTCTCCTTGACTCAGGCACTTACACAGTCCCATGTTATCATCTATGAGCTAGCTAAGGACTAGGGTGAAGCCAAGGAGTTTGGTACCCTACTGTTAGTGATCAAGAATAAGATAAAGATGTCATTGCCCACATGTGATGTACATACATATACACATAAGAATTTAAGATCTCACTAGCTATTTTGAATTCATGACTTTTCTAGCCAGAAATTATATATATATATGAAATGTTGCTTGATGGTATTCCTCAAGTAAGTGGCTTAGGGGGCTGAAGATATGGCTCAGAGGTTAAAAGCACTGGTTGCTCTTCCAGAGAACCCAGGTTCAATTCCCAGGACCCACATGGTGGTTCACAATCATCCATAACTCCAGTTCCAGGGATCTGAGGCCCTCTACAGGCCTCCAAACATACCAGGCCCATATATGCTGCACAGATACACATGTAAACAAAACACCCATACACATAAAAATAAGCAAAAAAATTAAAAGCAGGTGACTCAAATCAATAGCAAAAAAAGTGTTAAAATTAGTGTATCTCTTTTAGTAAGAATTGCCGTTGAAAGGTGAGGTAATTTTATATATTCCTTTTATTTTTACAGTTACATTTCTCTCTTGAGTTTTCATCAATGTTTTTTATTGAAACACTTTAACTTATCTCCTGTCTGCCCTTTAATAAATATCTACTTAGGAGAGTTTACATTAAATAAACTTTCAGACTCATTGCCTTTATAAGAGCAATGGTCAGGAGCATCTGGCAGAATTGTATGGAGTTCAGCAAGGCTTCTTTCTGGCCACCAGTGTGCCTCTGAGTGTGATGACACAGGAGCAGAAGGACCTATAGCAACACTGACCTGGCTGTCTTCTGTCCCCTTCCCCAGGGACAGTGACATCACAAGGCAAGCCAGGGTGAACCTGGTTTTAGACAACGGTCATGGTATACATAAAAATCATTCTGGCTAAGGTGACCCTGTGCAGAGATGGGCCATTGTCATGCTCTTGATTCATTTATCGACAACATGAAGAACTGGTAGACCAGATGACCTGGCCAGTGCCTGTGAATTGATGGGGAAATATGTTGATGGGGGCTTCTTTTGCAGCCTGTGCTCAGTAGCTCTACATGACTTTGACGTTGACTTAAACTCAACAAGTACATCTTCCAGACAGACTTACCACCAGTCATGAACCTCAAGTGTTCAAAAGCAATCGGGTCATGAGTTCACTTTGCCTTTGAAGCATAGAGCTGGCACAAGGGTTACTTACACCATTACATCGGAGCTCTGCTAGCTGAGGGAACAAGAGATAGGAGGTGATTTTATCACCATAACGTGTCCTGAATGGAGGAAGATAAAGCCTCACATTTCCACTTTGTCCTTAATTGTATGAGTTCTCCTATATGCTTTGTTCAAAGCTTGCTTTCAGGTGAAACAGTAAGAACAAGTTTTTCATATAAAAAGAATTCTGCAGAACAAGGCTTCAATTCATTCCTATGACTGATTCACAAGTCTGTGTTTCTTGGCCAGTTAGAAACATGGATGAGAAACCGACAGCCCCCATAGACGCCAATAGCCACTGGTTTTCTTCTGACCACAGTGAATGAGACAGTGTGACTTTCAAACATGTCTCTGTGGTCCTTGAATCACTCATGTGTTGGAATCTCCTCCCACACTTTCACTATTTGCGTCACTTGAAGGCTTAGAGCTAGGGTGTCCATAGAGGAAAGGTAGTCCCTAGATTAACCAGATCTAGCTTAGAGTAGAACCAGAACTTAGCATACAGCTCACAATCTAGATGTGCAGCAAGAGAATGACCAAGAATTTGGAAAAGGCCATCTCATCATATGGAAGAAAGGGCATGAGGAATAAAGAAAATAATGTTTATAGAGGGCAAGGCACAGATTGCAAGCACAGGACAAGACAACATGCTATCTGTCTTCAGACTACTATCCTGCTGTCTTCAGATACAGGCCATCCTTACCAGCTTGTGTGCCATAAAGCTTCAATTCGCTTACATAGTGAGAAGTTACTAATACTTTCTGCTGTTTGATTTACTACCCTTGTGTATATGTACGTGTGTGTGTGTGTGTGTGTGTGTGTGTGTGTGTGTGTGCGTGTGTGTGTGTTTTACACATTTCCACTATCAGCTTTTTTTTTTTTTTAAGTTTCAACTTATTTTCAAGGTGATTTGGAGTGATACGACATCTTCCCTTTGGAAAACTCTTCAAAACGAGTTATTGAGTAGAGTATTAGAGTATTCTTCAAAGAGCCATGAGCAATGATTTGGGGGCTCTTTGGATAATCCTGATCAACTCTTTGCAGACAAATGTTCCATTTCATTATATCACATTCTTTCTTTCTTCATAATGAGAATTAGGCTTCAAGCCTGGTGTAAGTGATAGGCCAACTCTAGACTCTACCCAGAGATGTGGTTGAGTCTCCTTAACTGTCTCATCATTTACACCAGAAGATGAGTGCAGCTGGGAAGGAAGAGGAGAGGAGGAAGTGTTTGCCTCCCTCTCCACTCCAGAGACAGCTGGCTATGCCACATCTGTCCTGTGGCTGTGTGTCCTCAGCTCTGGGATGACAAACATGCACCTTATCACACACATTGCCACCATATTCTGAAGGCAGGACAAAGGACTTCTAAGCCCATACTACTAGTTACCAGGTCTTGGCATGAAAGCTGACTTCCTGGACACCCACGCTCAGGTGGCCTGCTGGATACTTGCTATCACATTCCCAAGCTTCACAGCACCTGTCACTAAGCAATCTTTCCTTACTTATGTAGGTTGTCAAGTAGTTGATCATCATCCATTTTCCTCCATAGACTACTTGAGTATAGTAAGTACCATGTGCTCTATGTCTGGCCATGGGCACTGTAAGATCTTGATAGGCACTTAGTAGATGTTGAATGAATGAGGAAATGGTTGTAATCTGTCTTCTCATACCTTGTCTGTGTCTGTCTTAACTTTATTAACTGGTTTACAATGTCTGGTTGTGGGATTGCCAGGCATTTGAAAGTCTGTTCCCATGTGTCTTAGTTAGGGTTTCTATTGCTGAGAAGAGATGCCATGACCACAGCAACTTGTATAAAGGAAAACATTTAAATGGGGTGGCTTACAGTTCAGAGGTTCAGTCCATGATCATCATGGCGGGATATGGAGGCAAGCAGGCAGGCATGGTGCTGGAGAAGGAGCTGAGAATCCTACACCTTAATCCACAGGAAACAGGAAGCCAACTGAGACACTGGGAGTATCTTGAGCATAGGAGACCTCAAAGCCCACCCCCATAGTGACACACTTCCTCCAACAAGGCCACATGTACTCCACCAAAGCCACACCTCCAATAGTGCCACTTCCAATGAGCTTACACAGGCCAATTACATTCAAACTACCACACCATGTGTATCTCTCTCAGGCTTCCCACCCAAGCTGTAGGGTTAAGCTTTTTGGAAAGATTCATGATACTCTCCAATTTTATCTTCCCATCCGTACAGCAAAATCTATCATCTTACACGTATGTATGCTTATGAAGGCCTACCTCAGAGGGTAGTCCTGGCCCACTGTCTCCACAGGGAAGATTGAACTTAAAGTCCCTGAGATTTATGACAGGAAAATGGGGGGGGGGAGTACATTTCAAAAGACCTTTTTTTGTTCTTTTCCCAATTGGATTCTCATTAAAATATTATTTGATTTTTTTTTTTTTTTTTTTTTTTTTTTTTTGCTATAAATAACATTGCACCTAGGTGCTTTCTCATTCTGGCTTTTGTTTGATTTTTCACGTATAAAACCTTGGAATCCTGTAAAAATAATAGTGTGCTGGAGCTGCTTGACAGACAAGATGAAAATTCCCGAGTGCCTAATGACAGTCCAATTAAAGGAGCCTCACGTGCTGTCCTCTTCATCTCTGCTGAAACTGGACTAGGATTTTCCAGTTGAATGGATCTGTATATGTAACAGCCAGTCATTTTGTTGTCTGCATGTGAAAAGAAATTCTGTTCTGCTGTGGGATGGTCTGTATGTTGCTCTGATTGGTCAATAAATAAAACACTGATTGGCCAGTGGCCAGGCAGGAAGTATAGGCGGGACTAAAAGAGAGGAGAATTCTGAGAAGTGGAAGGCTGAGGCAGGGAGACACTGCCAGCCGCCATGACAAGCAGCATGTGAAGACGCCGGTAAGCCACGAGCCATGTGGCAAGGTATAGATTTATAGAAATGGGTTAATTTAAGATATAAGAACTAGATAGCTAGAAGCCTGAGTCGTTAGGCCAAACAGTTTAAATAATATAAGCGTCTGTGTGTTTATTTTATAAGTGGGCTCTGGGACTGGCGGGGCTTGGCGGGAGCTGCAGAGAAATTCTCCAGCTATACTCTTCTACAGATTCTCTCCTCAAAGATCACTTAACACCTTCTGTATCTCAGGACTGGAGAGGTGAGACTCAGCAGTTGAGAGCTCTTGCTGCTGTTGCAAGAGACCAGGGTTCAGTTCCAAGCACCCACATTGCGGCTCTTAAACATCAGTAACTCCAGATCCAATGCCCTCTTCTGACCTCCATGGACACAAGGAACACACATATATACAAACAGAACACTCATCCACAACAAGTAAATATTAAAAACAACCTATATTACAACTTCCCTCATCATGAAGCTACATTTCATTTGAAGGAGGACAACTGAGCCAAGACTCGTGCCTACCATCATCAGTGAACTCTGGAAATGTACCGTATAGAGCAGATTAGAACAAGAGACCTGTAGCTGGAAAGGCTGTATGGATCCTTTTGTACCTCCAATTCAGTGCCGCCACCCCACTCATGTCCCTATCTACCCACTTAGAGTGAGGAGTCTATGTTTCAATGCTATTCAGAAGAGTAGACTCATTCAAATACCTGTCACCTGCATCCACTCTCTGTGGCATGGCAAGGATCAGTGACAGTCAGTTTTGAACAGTATACTCTACTCAACCTGTATAAAATATGGCTTACAGAAAAACAAAGTAGTTCAGATCTGTCAGTCCCCTGGGGAGAAAAATGTCCTTAGACAGAGACTGTGGAGGATCAAACCTAGTTAGGGCTTCATACATGCTAGGCAAGCATTCTAGCACCAAGCTGTCAACCCATCTCTGGAAACTTATTCTTGAAGTGTGCATCTGTGACACTGAACCATCTTCTTTAATTATCTATGATAGTTTCAAACAGTGAGGATATAGTCATGCTACAAAATAGAGACTAACAGGACATCCTAACACTAGCCATGCAAATGCACACTGAACACATCTTCTCTTCATATGATATGTCCAGTCCCACTTCATCTGAACATCATTTTGTGCAATTAAATACTGTTTGACAAAATGGATCAAGAAGAATTTGGAGAGTTTTGCTTGATGTTCATTTACTATTTGATTTATACTATCATCCTCGTGATGAGACACAAAATAGACTTAAGACAAATAATATTTTAATGAACAAATTTCTGTGACAAGGGGAGTTTTTAATGAATTGAAACAAATCAAGATACAGATGTGTAAAACTTCAGTTAAATTTATAGTCATAAATATGCTAAAATCTTAATTATAAAATTTAGATTTTTTTTATAACTATACAACTTAGTCACTTCCTGGAACAAAAACAGTAAAGTGCAAATATTCAACAGAAAGGCTATTTCCCTTCAATGTGAACAGCCCTAGAACACAACACATAGCCAGCATTAGCTCTCTAAATACAAGAACACGGATCTGGACTGGGCATCTCTCCATTCCACAAAGTCCCACAACACCATGGGCATGCAAAGTGGGAACCATGTTTTGAAATTGATCACTTCACTGGAATATGAAATCATTCCATATTAACTTCAGTAAAAGAGGAGGAATCAGATAAAATGTGCCCCTGCCTTAACCATGCTATTTTCTCTGTGTTTATCTCTTTCTTCATTTTTTTCATAACTAATTTCCCATTTCATAGCAAATTCCTCATTTATTTTCACCTGGTCTACTGATGATTGCCAGTAAGAGCCACAAATCAGCAAAGGTCCAGTACAAACCATGGGCAGACCACAGGAGATTAATCAGAAACCTGTTTTAGGCGGTAAAGACGAAGGGGCCTCACTCCATCGTTCGTGTGTTCATGTGTTTGGGGCTGCTGTTTTACAGGTGTTCAGATGAGACTCTTTGTAGAGCCAGGCTAGCCTGCCTGAAAGACACTACCCATGCTGCAGGATGCCATTGTAGCCACGTATCCTACATACTCGCTTCTCTTGAATATGCCCTCCTGCTGCACTGGGCAACCTGTGCTAGGGATCCAGTTCGGGAAAATAAAGGAATAGCCAATAGGTTTAACTATTGGGAATGACTCCTTATGAACTCATGTTCACATCTGAAACATAAAGTTAGACTGTGTGCACCTTAATAGACTTCAGTAAGTCACGGCATCCAACATAACCTTCTAGTTTCTCTGTCTCTTTCACATGGGAGTTCTCATCTGAACACCTTTCTGCACTTCTTTAAACTCATGAAAAGCTGAATCAGTCCCTGAATAGCAGTTCATTTATTCAAACAGAAAGAAAGAAAGAAAGAAAGAAAGAAAGAAAGAAAGAAAGGAAGGAAGGAAGGAAGGAAGGAAGGAAGGAAGGAAGGAAGGAAGGAAGGAAGGAAGGAAGAAGGGCAGAGAGTAGAGAGTGGAGATGGGCAGTGACAAAGGAAAGGGAAGAGGTTCCCTTTGGACTGGTCTCTTGAGCACAGAGAATCGGCACCAGTGACAGACCTCTAGTGGCTTGGGAAGCTGGGATGACTCCAATACAAATCCACCTGCTCACGTGTCTAACCTGGAGCTGCCTGGTGATGAAGGTAGTAGCCCAGTATGTATCAGCCCAGGGGACATTGAGGATCAAGTGCCTTCAGGACTACCCTGTTTGGTGACTCCCGAATAGCTGCTCCTGTTTCTTGTACCCTTCATGTTAATAAACTGGCAATTTGCATAGGATTTAGTGATAATGGCAATACAATCTCTAAAAATTTGTTGTTGTTGTTTTGTTTTTCAAGACAGGGTTTCTCTGTGTAGCTTTGCTCCTTTCCTGGAACTCACTCTGTAGCCCAGGCTGGCCTTGAACTCATGGAGATCCACCTGGCTCTGCCTCCCAAGTGCTGGGATTAAAGGCGTGCACCACCACCGCCCGGCTTATCCCTAGAAATTTTAAGTGCAACAAAAATACTAACTCATACGAGCACTGGGTTTCCCTTCTGATGTCTATCAAAATGTGGGCACAGGAGTGTCATCTCTTTCTTCATGTCAGGGAGACAGGGGTACAGGTCAAATAGTTCCTGTGTGAAGGAAATGTCCTGGTCACCCTGCTCTGGTCTGTGAAACACTCTAAACACTTCCATTGGCCCTTCACATTCAATTAGTGAAGCATGCTGCAGAGACACAATCATTCCCATATGATGGAGAGAAAAACTAAGACCTAGAAAGGTTTAGTTATTTGTTCAAGGTCACACAGTCAAGGCAGAGTCCAGACAAGCTTTCAAGTTCCTCTTTCTTATACCATTATTTTTCTAATTTCCGTTTAACATGGGAAGGAATGGGGATTAGTTGATGGACTAATCCTTGTTTATTTTGCTCCCATTCACTGAGCACATTTCTGTGCATAATTTCATTAATTCGCCCACTTAAGAGGCAGGTATTTCTTAAGGAAACTAGCCTTCTTGGAGTATCTCCTCTGTTCTTCCACTAAAGCTGAGTGGCACTGGCCTCCTAAGGCATTCATTTGATATGTATCACTGATGAGCCTTGATTTGAATTGAGTTTCCACATGCAAGCCTACCCTAATGCATGCAAGCCTGCCCTTATATCCACGAAGGCAGGAAATCGGTCAATCTACATATCTACAGAGCAGTGCCTTGCAGAGGCTCAGTTTACATTTGTTACCTGTATGGTTAAGGCACAGATTCTGAAATAACAGAGATCCAAGTTTCAATGCCACATATAAAAAGGAAAGTTACATCAGGTGTAGTGACCCATATTATAACCTCAGCACTAAGGAGGTGGAGGCAGAAAGATTAAGAGTTCAAGGGCATCCTTGGCTACATATCAAGTTTGATGACAGCCTGGGCTACCTAAGACCCGTCTTGGGGTTGGGGTGCTCAATTGTTTGGGTAACCGAGGTTCTAGCTGATCATATTTCTGCTATAAACTAGACATATATACTTTCAAAATACAGATTTGCCACTGGGCTCTAACCCACCAAAACATGAGTGAGTGTCTTACGTGGAGCTAACCTGATCCCCCAAACCTTCCTCACCTGATGCTTTCTTACCTGAGAGCATATTGTCTGTTTTTATTGATGGAAACTTCAAAGTCATCTCATGCTTGTGCCTGTGAATCATCAGATGGTCCTCTGTCGGGAACCGCTGGTGGGTAAATAGAGAGAGGAACAGGAGACACTCAGTTTGCAACATATAGTTCACATCACAAAGAAAAAGACACTCGGCATCAAAAACAGGACAGGCAAGACAAAAACAAAAACAAAAAATCAGTTCTGAAAAAAACAATGTTATCCCACAAGCAAATACAGTTCACAGTCCCATGCTGATTTACACATACATGATGGGGGCAGGGGGGTCCCCCCAACTATATGCAAGAATGCGCATTATCATGTCCATTTGTTTACCAAGAGGCTTGCCTACACAGCAGAGGAATACTGATAAGTGGTCTCTAGTCATTCTCCAGTTCCCCAGAACTTTCCCACAGTCCTCTGCTTCTTGCCTAAGCCCAGCTGGCTTATCAGGGAACTGCAGAATCTGTGTGTTTCTTGGGAACTAGAGGTTTCCATCTGGGGGAAGAAAACTTTCAAGTTCAAAGACTTTGAACTCTGTCTTATCCTTGGCTAACTAATGAAAGAGAAAGTGTGAAGGAGCCCTGTTGAAGAGACCGAAACAACACACACAGAAGACACACTGCGCCCGAGATCCTGACTCTGTTAGGAAGCCTCTTAAGAAAAGACAACAGTGTTGGAAGGGATGCTTCTTGTGGTCCTGAAAAGTAGCTAATGACGGCAGAGAGTACAACATCCAAAAGGAGGAAATGGATGGAGATCTGCGTAGCACTGGGGACATGCAAAACCATGTGGAGCTTTTCTGTACTAGTTACTGCTTTATATAATAGTGTAAAATTAAGTCTAAGGCATGATAAGTATGCTAGACATTATCTACCGATTAACCAAAAATAAGAGAAACGCATGACATAGAAAGAATTTTGATTTATGTCAGACTTTGGGAAAGAACTCTATACCGTGCTTAATTTTTTAAACGTATCTGCTAATGTACACCATGACATCTTTACAGTATGTTTCTGTTTATGAAGACCCAGTCCCCATATTATCTGGGGTTTTTTTTTCAAAGTATACATATGATTTTTATAGTCATATGACAAATTATTTGGGTTGTTCTATACTCTGCATACTGTAGTCAGCCTGTATTTATTTGAAATTTTCTGAGTGTGATGTTAGGGTTGTCAAAAGTGTTGCTTCCAATTATTTGGGGCCATTTCTGGCTTTTCCATGTTGAATAGAGCCACGTGAATGAAAAAGACCTGTCTTCCAGAGGCAAGAGTCTGGTCTCTGGTGTAAAACCCTCTGGTCATTTCCTTTGCCCTACTCATGGCATAACAAGGTGGTTCAGAACAGAAATAGTGACCCCTCAATAACTCTAAATCTTTCAAGGGTTATGCTAAAATCTAAAGGAGAAAACAATGTTCCCTTAAAAACGCTACCATAAAAGTGTAGCCATCAGTAACAGAAATAAGCTTTGTGGTTTGGCTGTAATTCATTATCAAGCAGATGCTAGCCTAACACAGCTCAGCTTGATATGTTTGTAATGACTGAACTGAATGGAGTTTTTATTTATTAAAGTTTGATGTGTTAAAGTCCAATATAAATACAGGAAAATAATACATCCTGATGAACATTTCTGAATCTTTGATAACTTGAAAAGAAACTTTCAGAACTCAGGATGGTCAATATGAATCTCTATTACCTTAGTACACCATGGTTGAAGTTTTTCCTACAAAGAGAATGGATTTGTGGTCAAACAAGGGAGTTCACTAGGCTGAATCCTATGAAATGTTCTGAACGTGGTTCTTGGTATAAGAACTTATTTATTTGATGCTTGTATCATGTTCTGAAGAGTTTGCAGAGCGGCACTTGCACCCAACTTCCGGTTACATAGAGGTATACTTTATATAGCTGCGGGTATTTCTGTGTCTGTATTATCTAGTCTCTTGATTTTCTTTTTTTTTTTTTTTTTTTTTTGGTTTTTCGAGACAGGGTTTCTCTGTGTAGCTTTGCGCCTTTTCCTGGAACTCACTTGGTAGCCCAGGCTGGCCTCGAACTCACAGAGATCCGCCTGGCTCTGCCTCCCGAGTGCTGGGATTAAAGGCGTGCGCCACCACCGCTCGGCCGTCTCTTGATTTTCTTAACACCAAATATCTAACACTGGTAAAACTGAGTTAGAGAGAAAAATTAATGTAATATAAACAATATGATAATATCTCCCATATTAATAAGCCATTTTAAAAAATTATTATTTTATTCTATATGCCTAAGTGTTTTGCCTGCATGTATGTCTGTGTGCCGTGTATGAACCTAGAATCCACAGAGGTCAGAAAAGGGCATCATATCCTGTGGAACTGGAGTTATAGATGGTTGTGAGCCACCATATGGGTGTTAGAAACTGACCCAGGCCTCTGAGATGGTAGTCAGTAATTTAACTACTGATCCATCTCTCTATTTAATAAGGTTTTTTTTATATAGTGGAGGTGAGTACAGGTGTCCACAGATGCCAGAAGAGGACGTCATATACCCTTGTAATTACAGGAGGTTGTGTGCCAACTGAAGTGGGTGCTAGGAACAAAGTGTGGGTCCTCTGTGACATCATTATCTGCTCTTGACCATTGAATGAGCTCTCCAGCCCATAATAAGCCATTTTTGACTCTGTAAACTAGTAGACTCTAAAGTAAGCATCATACAACAACCAGAATGAAATAGTTTACTAGCCCAGGCTGGCCAAGAACTCAGGATCCTCCTGTTTAGCCTCCTACACTCGAAGATTACAGGTATGTGGCTATAAGATTGCATATTAACTAAAGTTGCCTTCTGAATGAGACAAGTAACAGCAAACTGTAAATAAGTGAGATGCGCAGTATAAAACAGACATGAGAGTTAAAAACAACAATCAACAGAGATAATAGGAGAGTGGGGGCCTGGGCTCTAAGAGGACAGACAGAGCACAGGGAGCATGCTCCTTGTTACTTCTGAGACAAAGATCACGTTTACAGATCACATTGTAAAAGATCTCCCAGGTATCAGAGGCCATCCCCAACAGAGCAGTTTCTCCTGAAGAAGAGAAAGTGGAGCAGAGGAGCCCTTCCATCACCTTCCCAAAGACAACACAAGCACTAACACTTCTTCTGTTTGCTCATCTTCCAGGCACCTTAATCTTTTCCCTGCATGTTCCCAGATTATGGGATGGCAGGAGGGCAAATGTCGTGACCACAGCAGTTGATACGTCTATGAGTTATGAATATTCCACCAACGATGACAGTCAGCTGATGGTTACATTTTCATTCTGCTAAAAGATGGGCATAGTTTTATAACAGTTTGTCTAAATAAAGGTGACACCGACTTACAGATACATCATCACATCCAAAGCTGTGGAGGAGGCTTGATATCATCTCCCTTAAAATCAAGACACTACATAAATCCTAATTTCTCACATTTATACAACATTTCCCACAATCCACTTAGCCTCGTTAAAGAAACACCTTGGCTTCCTCCTTCAACAAAATATTCAAGGGCATTCAAAAAGGGACCTGTTCAAGAACTCAGGGTATGAGTCTGTGATAAAGTACTTGCCTAGGATATGTGAGGTCCTGGGTTCAAATCCCCAGTGTTACATACACAAGACACTTAACCCCAAAAGTCAGCCACACTCAGTCCCCTCAGACTCTGCATGCGACTTGGCAGATTCTCCCTCTGTCCCTTCTTGGCTCAAATAAACTGAGGCTGTCCACTGCCCCACAGGACGCTCTGTACCCTCTATCTCCTTGGCATGGCTCCTTCAAGCTCTCCTGCTCTCTCCTGCCCTCTCACTGGTTTCTCACTCTTGACTCCCCGGCTATCCTTTAGCTTTTACGAAGCTGCCTCCCTCCGAAGGCTGCCATTAGGTCACTCTCCTTCGGCACTGTATCCTGCTCCTGGAATGCTCTTCTATGCCAACACTTCAGCCCCCATGCCACCTCACTCACTGATCCCTCCACCCTCTGCTTCTTTCTCTCATGTCTCCTTCAAGCAACTGACTGCCGAATCCAACAGCTTTTGCTCCATCCTCCAACGACCCCAGCTCTAACAGTGCAGGACACCAGTGACAACATGTCTATGGCATTGACTTGTCTATACCTTGCCTGACTCCAGTGAGGGAAAGGTGGTTTAGAGCAACGCATGAAATAGAGTGTGAGAGTATCTGTTAGTAGTTGGGGATCCAGAGCAGAAGGGATACAGAAGAACAAAATGAAAACCCAAATGAAACTATCAGCATTGTCAACCAGGAGCATGGGTTGTGACCCTAGAGGACATCTGGCAACCTCTGAAGATATTTCTGGTTGTCACAGTTGTGGAGTGCTATTGGGGTCTGGTGGGTTGAGGCAAGGATGCTGCCAAACACTCTATAATATATAAGATAGTGCCCACATCAAAGAGTTATTTGTACTTAGATGTTAATAATGCCAAGCTTGGAAAAGTGTGTGCCGTACAGTTCAATACTTATACATAGATACCTCTCTCCTGTCTGACGCACATGAATCCCACATACGGCTAGAAGCTCTTCTTTACTGGTACTCTAACCTGGGAGAAATCTGAAAATCCCACCCTAGCCCAACCACTCCTTTTGTTTTACTGGATCTCTGAAGGGTCCTGTTCCATAGAGAAGCCTTCCATTTACCTCCCTGTCACAAGTAAAGTCAGTTCCCCAGGGTGGTCTATTGCTTCTTCATGAAAAATTAAAGTCAACTAGTTAATTGATGATTTCATCATATGATTATAGATCTGATGCCCAGGTCTGTGAGAGCAGAGATCTATGCATTTGGAGCAATGCAATTTTCAAGGGGCAGTTAGAATGCCTAGACACACACAGGTAGGTACCCAGAAAGTGTCTAGGTGGCTTGTAGTAAACAACTCTTAATGTCTATTGTCACAGGCAAGCAAGCAAAGCCCTCCAATTATCCATGTTCCTTTAGCCAAGGAGGCTTACCTTAGAAGAAATGGAGGGGGAGTCTTGTTTCAGTTAGGAGCCAGGTTTTAACTTAGTAAGGAGATACTCTGCATTTACCATGGAAAGGCCTTGTCTACCAGGATTTTCCCAGTTACGTATCAACCTACCCACATTCCCCTAGTATTTCCTACTTCAAAATAACTTTCAAAACCAGTTTTCTCCAAAATATTTTCTCTACTCATTTTCTTGTTCACAAGTTAGAAAGAAATGTTAGCACAAAAACCTCTGATGAAAATCCCAGACTCTGGTTGCTCAGCAGCTGATAACGCCGATGACAATGTTTTATGTTTCTGTGACTTTGTCCCTCCAAGAACTCCTACTTAGATTCTCCCAGAATCCTCCATGAACTCTGGGAAACTATAATAAGGGTGGTACTCATCTGACTCCTACCTGACCTTAGGCACTGCCCCACACAGGACTGCCAACTCTATCACATGAGCTGGTAGGAGTGGGCCTTGGTTTCCTTGATGGTCCAGTAAAATTAAGGAGTAAGTGCAATCTCCCACATTAGCAAAATGCTTATGCTCAGATTCTGAAATATGTCCTATACCCCATAAGAGAAAGATCTTGGTATGAAAACTACCATTTATACATATCAAAACCCCTGGAACATGGTACTACCCAAAGATGGACTCTTGAGTCAAGAGCAGAAAAAGTCACCCTAAACTTTTAAAAATAAAACACAAAACTCTAATTTCACATAATAGACATGGGGTCTAGTATAACAGATTTAGCAGCAGCAGCATTAGTGTTAACAAGAGTGGGCGTTAACATTTACTGTGTTCATGCCCTATATTAAACACCCTGGAAGCTGTATCTCATCTAACATGCATACTTTGCATTTGAAGGGAGTTACCAGAGACCCTCAGATTCAATCCTGCATGCCAAGATATCCAATCCTCTTAAAACTTCTAGGCCGAAGAACTATAGTTTGAGAACAGTCATAGGGGTATTCTGCTCCTCAGAAAGGATCCAGAATTCAACCCACAACTTTGAGGCATCTCATCAAAAAAAGCCCAGTATGTATGCAATTGGCTGCTGTGAAGTACACACCATCTTCCCCTTTCTGAATGACCACCCAGCGGAAATGGTGGGCTGGATGCGTCTGGCTTGCTTCCGGAGGAAGTTACTCATAGGGATGTCAACACTGCTTCGTTTCAGGATGAAAGGGAAGTATTTCAAACTACAAAGTGTGATCTAACAGTAGTGAAGATGAAAATCATGATGTCGATGATTACGGATACTTTGAAAAAGTATTTCATCAAAGAAAGACAGCCCAATGGACATGGCAACTCAATGAAGAGATGCCTTCTCAGGGGAGGCAGAAGCATTTCCTGCAAACCAGAGCACAGAGGAGCCACACACTCACCTGGGAGCAGCCTGGGGCACTGCAGACAAACGGCCTCTCCTGCTCCAAGTTCATCTTGGATTCCTCATAAATCTGAAGGAGTAAAGGAAAACAGAAGACCATGAATATCTCCCTCTTCTGCTTCAGATACGTGAAAAAGACAATGACTGGGAGTCTTCAATCGCCATTCCCCCATATGAGCAAGTTACACATGAACACAGTGAAAACAGATCCCATTTTCCAGTTTATTGGTTCTCCTGTCTTGAGTTCCTAGTATTCCTTCTTTAGCACATAGTAAAGAAAAAGGTCAAATCGATTATAGAGCCTAAGGCCTGCCTATGGAAAGCTAGCTAGTGGATGCTATTGCCAGGTAAGACCCCAACTTCCCCGCAAGATTCCAAGGCAAAGTCACATGCCCTCTGCCCCCCAGTCCTACTGAGAACTTTGAAATTGGTTGCTTGGGATAGCCAGAGGGAAAACTTCAACTCTGGGTTCACTGGGCAAAAATTGAGCATGGTCAAAATCACCTTTACAAATGACCCTGAATGCCAATCAAAGTGTGGTCTACAAGACTCTCTGATTAGCACACCTGCTGCTGTTAGTTTTGTTTCTTGTTAATTACAGGAAGGACTGTGCAAACTTCACTTACATTATTTAGATGATTTTCCCAAATACTTTTAAACCAATTTTAGATTTGTGTATATGTATTATATGTTCTTTTAATGGTGCGGGGGTCTATTGCTGAGTTTTAAAACCTACTGCCTTAACCCTGAGCACAGGAAGAATTCTGTTTCTTTAAAACGATGCCTGTGGGTGATTCCAAAGGGAAACAGTGGCGACTTGCCCACAGGGAGGAGTCCCACTGTGCTGAGGGAGGCAAACACATCATCCACTTTGTACATGTTACACCTCGTTCCCCAAGCCCATATTCTTCAGGGAAATATATGCAGCCTCTCACTTTTCCAAAGCATAAAGTGAGGATGTTTACCTTAGATAGCATAGCCAGTCAGATACTAAAGCACAAAACTAAAAACAGAGGAAAATGCAAACCCTCTCCCAACTGTAATTCCCCATTGGCATATGTTTTCAACTAAGCAATGCCCCACTCATTCCTGTGGAGCAGTGATTCTCAACCAATGCCCTGAGACCCCTGTAGGGAGTCAACAGACCCTTTCACAGGGGTCCCATATCAGATATCTTACATATCAGATATTTACACTGCAATTCAAATAGTAGAAAAATCACACTTATGAAGAAGTTACAAAATAATCTTATGGTTGGGGGTCACCACAACATGAGGAACTATATTAAAGGGTCGCAGCATTAGGAAGCTTGAGAACCACTGCCCTAGAAGGACTTCCCACTGGCTGCCCCACAACACCATGATTAACAGAATTTTAATGCTTTCTGTGGTAAGCAGTATTATATAAGTCCCTTTTCTGTGTTTACTTATCTTTTTCTTATGAGTTAATTTTTTAATTTTTATTTTTTAGTTGACATATATCTATAAGGTGGAAATTAAACAACTCATATGCAACCTCTAATGTTTAAATTGGAGTGATTAGTACAACTCCTTTAAACAGTGTCTTAGTGCCTGGACCCTTTAAACTTCTCTCCTCTGCTTCTTCTTAATGTATGTAACAGGTTCCTCTAAACCACGCTCACTTTACTGTGTTATATTTATGAGAAGAAAGAAAACCTAAGTGTATTTGGAATCTTTTTGCTTGCTCCTGTCTGAAGAAAGTTATAAGCAACAAAAATAACTTCTATTTTTTATTTATTTAATTTTGTTTTGCTGATCACAGAACATCCCTCCTTCCTTCGACAAGAAGTAAAGAGGAATAATTTTTATTGGGGAAGTAGAATAAACAGAATATACTAGCCTAATAAATACAATAAAGTAGCTTATCCATTAATTAAATCTGCCATATTTTTCTAGACTAACACCACCAACAGCAAACACTTTTCAGTGCTTTCATGGAAATGCCTCTGCACCTGTGAGTCTGGTCTGCTTGGCAATGACCTCCATGCCTCAGCATCTTCTCCTTTACAACAGGGGTAGAAGATTCATCTTCAGCCCCTTCATTCCTATATCTGATTCCTTGGTTTGGATCTTGTAAGGCATTTGAAATCATGGAGAAGATTAGGGTACTGGTAAGAGAAGTCTGTGGGTGTTACTGGAAACTCACTCTAATATGAATCAGTCCTTGTGTGTAAAATTACAAATTACAGTATATTCCCTTGATTGCCTGTGTGGCTCTTTCTTGGGTGCCACTTGAGAACTTTGTTTCCTAATGTTATGAAGGAACAGTGTGTTCCAATCAAAAGTAAGATTACATGATAGTCAAATGGGAGAGTTCTATACGTGCACATTTATGGCTGGCATGAGAAGGTGTAATTAATGATAATTAAATGAATGTCCCAGCAACAGCTACTGCTGAGTCTCTAAAGAGTTTAACAAGCCAATGTGAGAAAGAGTTGGCCAAACTCAGGGACTAAGTCTAAGGAGAAATGGTCTTTCCACTTTAATCACTGCTCCATCCCAATCCTTGGCCCACCAACATGCTGGTTTCCCCCATAAACGCAGCCCCACTGCACCAATACTCCATTGCTCTGGTTGACATCAGCGCTGGCCTCCTTAATTATCAGTTACAGTCTTCTGCTTCAAATGTCTTGGGATCAAATTCCAATGCCCATATTTGGACACATATTAGAACACAGTCCCACAGACTGAGCCTATATTGTGATGGCTGTCATGTTTAGAGGAACACAATTAATATAACTCAATAAATACTGACATGTGGCAGTAAAAGAATTTATACTTCAAGAGACGCAATATGAGAAATACAAAGTCTCTTCTCAAACAACGTAGTCCTCAGTGCATGTTACTGAGTTACTACTGTCATTCTTTTACTTTGTTTTCCAGACATAGATGAAACTATAGCAATTTATTACATGGTATGCAATAAGCATGGAGCAAATCTGTTTGGCAACTTAACATTGGGATAAAAGTCTTGAGGTACACAGCCGTTGCTAATATAAAGTAGGTTTTAAGGGATCAGTGAGGTCTAATGTGAGTGGGTGTGTGTGTACTGTATAAACCTCAACTGCTTAATTGTGATGGTCTACAGTTCCCACAAGCAGCCTCTGCAAACAACACCCGCTTGCTAATTCTGTCCCATGTAGGTGCTTGCAGTAGATCTTCTAAATGGAAGCACTCTGCCATGTAGGCCTCATTACTTTTATCAACTGGTATGATCTGCTCCGATGCATTAGTCAGGAGGCATGGTTGATTTTTACGGTCTATTATTATGGTTCTTTTCTAGTGCATAGTGTAATAATTACACTCTCAGACCCCTACTAAAGTTCCATACAGGTTCTTTTATCATCCAGAAAGTAGGCCAAATGGTTCAGACTGGCTGTAGCCTGGTTGTTCCACATGTGGTCCTCAGAAGTAAGGCCTCAGCCTCTCACTTCCCATTCAGTTCTTTTACTGGCTGGGATTTTTTTTTTTTTTTTAATAAACCAAGTTTGGTTTGGCAATCACCACAGCCTGGGCTCCACTGCCTAGAGCTTCCATAGTAGGCGTTCAATAAATATTTGTGGAATGGATAATGAATCTTGAATCATCACAATAAATTGTCCCAAACAGCCTTCTGTTCTCAACTCAGGAGGCAACTTTTTTGCCCAGTATCAAGTTTTCAGAGAGGTGAGAGGTTGTGTGGACCACTGATTTCTCTTGTCTCCGGATATAGTCTTTCAAAAAATCTCCCCAGACTTGATGGGGAAAAAGCCAAAGCTGCTTTTTGGTGGAAAAAAAAAGGGAGGAAGCTAGCTTCTATCTGGTCATTTAATCATAGACATCACAACCAAGAAAACCTGAGCTCCTGGGCTGGGACTGGTCCTCGTAAAACACCCTTTGAGAAATACTGACTTTGGTTGCACTGGTGAGAAGCAGTCTCATTTGGGCAGATGTTCACATCACTTAATAGTTTTTAAATGGTACCCTATTAATTGCTGCTTTCCTAAAGTCAGACTCACTGTTCAGCCAAAATGAATGCTTCATGAGTCTAATTTCCCTCAACTTTTTGGAAAACAATTAAAAAATCCTAATAACACAGTTTAGTCGCACACAAAGTCAGCGGAGGTTTTCCCAGTTGACAAGGAGATGACAGGCTTGATTTACAATTCAAACCCTTCACTGCCACTGCATTCCTCTGGCTGCTAAGTGAGCTAGAATCTCTTTCTTTGTTCAGGGTTTGACCCCACAAATTCCTGGTCTAAAATTGGAAGTTGGTCCATAATGGCTGAGGCCACCAATCCATTCAAAAGAGTTGCTGGCCATTAAGGATATTCTTGGAATGACTGTTTCCGCTATTAAAAACTTAGAGAGTCTACACAAAATACTCTAAATATATACTTTAAATGTAAGGGTGACATCTGAATCAGAGTGAGGAAAATTGGCATCCTCTGGTTTGGAATGATCAACCCAAGGGGGATGTTTCACCATCCAGCTCAGAGGCAGCAGAGCCAATCCTTTGTTAACACTGAGTTCTAATCTTAGTGGAATGGCACAGAATTAACCCAGCAGAGTCACACAATAAGAGATTTGAAATGGTAAAAAACTAAAAGCATCATTTGTATCTGAAAGCCTAGCACAGAAAGTGATAAGGATATCTAAGACACAAACTGAACATGAGTGAACATGATCTACTGACATGTCTCCATCGCTGGTATCATTTACCTGGTTATGGGGGCAATATAGACCTTAAATTTGAAACTTGGGCTAGCATCTATTGCCCTACCAAGAGCCTAGATGGAGTCTTCTTGGCAGAGTTCATCCGAAACAAACTCCCTGCCTTGTTGAGCCTCCTAGACCCTTGAATGAGATCCAGAGAAGCAGACTCTCCCTCCAAACTCCCACAGGTGAGTTCTTGAGGAAGTCTCACTGAGTGAGGCTCCAACTCAATACTGTTTTCTCTGAGAACAAAGAGTATTCAATTAACTAAATTTATTACAGGCAAAGCCAATTTGCTTTTAGTCAGAAAAATAAGGCACAAAAAGCGTACACAAGAAGCCAACACACTCACCACAAACACATTCTCATTTAGTTACTTCTAAAATGCCCAGCTCTGTCTCACAGCAAAGACACAGACTGGATCTCCCACACACAAGGCTAACTGTTGGAAGGAATTGTGTTTTCAGTTTGGGGCTAAGGCTTTCCTTGAGAATGACACCATAACTCATCTCTTTTCCTTATCTGTAAAATGGGATAATAGTAGCCAATCCATTTGAAACCAGAACGTTCATAGAGGAACTGTCGGGAAAGAGCTGGCAGAGACTGACAGAAAACCAAGAGCCTAAACTTTGGGACTTCCAGTCTATCTTGATTTTTCAAACCTGAACATTGTAAGTCCAAATATAAAAAACAAGTACCCTTGAATTCCAGTCCAAGAAAAAAACCCACTGGTTTCGTGAATAGGTCTTTGTATCTCTCCCAGTGGCTCTGTCCTTATCTCGCAATATGTCTTCTTTATGTAAAACTGACTCTTTGTATGTCTACTTCTCTGTGGATCTTTGTCCTCTCTCTCTCTCTCTCTCTCTCTCTCTCTCTCTCTCTCTCTCTCTCTCTCTCTCTCTCTCTCTCTCTCTCCCCTGGCTTGGCTTTGCTGGTAGAAGGAGGGAGGCAGCTCGTTTCCTGTCCCTCTGTTATTCTTGAAGTGCGCTGCAGTAAGAATCTGAATTTCATTGGGCTAGTATTATTTGCAGCTGTGCGACCTCTTTAACCCTGCTTTTAAAAGTGACATTTCAGCCCTCCAGCTTGAAATGCCTGTGTGCTGCAAAGTTTTCCAAGCAGAAAAAGGGCTAGGCCCTGGAGTGAGACTGTCCCTCACCAGTGCAAGTTGTGGCAGAAGGTGGTGTGAACTGGGTGTGGCCCTGCACAGCTCCCAGTTGGCACTCCTTCCCAGAGGTGGAGAGTTGTACACGTTTGCCTAGAGCCAAACATGAATGACTATTGCACTCAAACCAAACAAAATTCCCCGCTTTTAGACATGGTCACCGTCCCTTCATATCCTCCAACGCCCAGGCTGCTCCAGGCTGCACCAGAGACCTCTCTAGGACTGTCACATACTTCATCATTATAGAGGCTGTCAAAAGTTCCCTTCCCACAAGGCCCACTGTCCCCAGAAGGAAGGATTTCCAAACAGCTTTCATCTCTGCAAACTGACCCTGATCTTACTCCCCAAAGGAGGCCCCAGAAGGAGTGAGTGCTGGGGGCCCCCAGCCTCTCTCGGCCTTCTGCAGGGACTTGTGGTTTTATATATATGGCGTTTATAACCATATATTGGAAAGCATTCCAGTGGGGTTGGTTTTTCATATGTTAGAGTCCCCACCCCCTCTTTTTTAAATGTTCCATATGTTTCTTTAGGATTTTTTTAAAATTCATGGACTAATTGGAGGTTTTGTTCACCCTAATTTTTTCTTTTAACTTTCCTGTCTATGGGTTCACTAGTTCAGCACATGCTCGCTGAGCCCAAGTGTGAGGCCTTAGCTTCACAACACAGAAAAACCCTGGCATGTGCCGGCCTGAGTGTGCCCATTCGGGTCGTCGCACTTCTTCCTTCTGTCCAGCACAGTGCATTTTTGCAGAACATCTCCCATCTCCCAGAAAACTATGTTTGACATGTGTGTGGTTAACAAAACACTAGGGTGGTGATTCTCTGGTTTTTTAAGGAAGTATTGAATGTAACTAAATCACTTGGCTTGTTTCTAATGGGACCGAATACAACCTCTCCGAAGGAAACACAGCCTGCTTTCTTATGACACCCGGGACCACCAGCACGGGAGTGGCCCCACCCACAATGGGCGGGGCCCTCCCCCCTCAGTCATGAATTTAAGAAAAGCTATAGGCTTGCCTACAGCCGATCATACGGAGGAGGCATTTCCTCATTTGAAGTCCCCTCCTCTCAGAAGACTCTACCTTGGGATCAGAAAACCAGCCAGGATAGAGGTGATCAGGGCTTAGGGAGGCATCTTTCCTTCCCCAGTATGTCCACTGGTACCATTTAAAATAATTGCCCTTTGGAATCTTCAGAAGGAAAAACTATATCAGCAAAGGAATGAAATGCGAAGCTGGGTGTATTCTCCACAGTGTCAAGGGTGGCTTGTCGTGAAGTCAGCTTTCCCTGCCTTTCCTGGTCTGCACTACAGTGCACGTTTCCTCCATATATAGAGAGCAGCACATTCTCAGATGGGACTGCTCTAGCTCCAGACAGTCATGTTTGCGGATATGTTGATTTTTAAAGGTTTGGGGTTTTTTTTTAAAAAAAAAAAAAAAAAAAAAACAACATTTCTTTTTGTGCATGAGTGTTTTGTCTGCACATATGCCTGTGCACCATGTGTATGCCTAGTGCCCACAGGGGTCAGAAGAGGGTGCTGGATCCCCTGGAACCGGAGTTATAGACTGTTGTGAGCTGCTGTGTGGGTGCTGCAAATTGAACCCGGGTCCTCTGCAAGAGCAGCCAATGCTCTTAATCCCTCAGCCACCTCTCCGGTCCCTCAAAGCTATTTTTAAAGAAAGTGATCATCTTAAGATATTTTGAAGAAACACCATATTTTAATCTTGGTTGTCTGCACACCCATGCAAATGCTAGATAGTTTTGCTAAATAAGTTGTTACATCTCCAGGAACAATGTACGTTTGATTACTGCAAAACGGGCTAAAATAGTCAAGCATCTCCTGAACCTGAGAGATTTCATGTGAGAATACATCAAACAGGATGGCAGTTATACCCAGCTCTGTTTATGGCAGGGACAGGAAGGGGCAGTTTATCTTAAGATGGACTTATTATTCATGATTTACTATGAGGTCCATCCTATCAAATGGATGCTTTTTGCCCTTGGGTCCAGCAGGAACCTAGGCATACCTGGGAGGTATTCTAAAGAAACCTAAAGTTCTGTTCAGAGGCTACCATGTCCCACTATCAGCCAAATACCAAGTAAGACGTACTCAGAGGCTTGATTAAGATTCCCAGTGTACAATGTTTCAAATATCAAGCATATAAACACTTGGAAATACTGGTAGATCATTTCAAGGTCATGCTAAGTCAAAAATAAGAGTCAAATGTGAGAGAGGGCTCAATATTTTAGCTAAGATAGGCTTGTGTATCTCTCTATGTCCAACCCATAGAAGAGAAAAATGGCTGGATAAATAATAAAAAAAATTAGCAGATTTTTAAAACTAACTTATCACTAGCAGCTCCAGTGTCCAGGTAAGCTAACATACTACTGTGAGCAGTGTGGGCACAGCAGGGCCACAACAGAACCCTGGCCTCGGTGTAATCATGGTGCTTGCTTTACGCCTTTTCACTTATGAGACATGCCTCCCCTGCTCGTCACTGGGTGCTCTGCTCTGCTCTCTGCTACAGTGTTAAAACACTCACCAAAAGCATCTTAGGAAGGAAGGGTTTATTTGACTTACATTTTTCGATCACAAACATCACTGAGGGAAGTCGGAGCAGGAACTGAAGCAGGAGCAGCGGCAGGAATCATGGAAAAAGCTGCTGACCGGGTGCTCCCCATGGCTTGCTCAGTCTGCTTTCTCACACAACCCAGAACAGCCCAGGGGTGGTACCACCCACCGTGTGCTGGGCCCTCCCACATCAGTCATGAATCAAAAACATACCCCAAAGACCTGCTCACAGGCCAGTGCAGTGGAGGCAGTTCCTCAGCTGAAGTTCCCTTTTCCCAAGTGACTCAAGTTTGTGACAATTCGACTCCAACTAAATGGCAGATAGAGAGTATAATTTATCATATGGAGCATGTCTTTCTCATGATTTTGTTTGTGGAGGGTTTGGGGTGCTGGGATTTGAACCCAGGGCCTTAGATCTTATATACTAAGCAAAGTGCTGTGTCTTTGAGCTATAGCCTCATAGCCGGCCTCTCTTTTCTGACTTTAAAAGAAACCACAACAAGCTCTGATTTCTCTTGTATGTTGCTGGCACCATCAGCTATCAGCTCAGAGGAGAGCTAGAGGGGAATGTGTTTCCAAACTGACTTCTCAGAGAGAAGCCTTAATAAGCAAAAGAGAGAAAGAAAACACACAATCTCATACCCATCTGTTTTGGTCTGTTTGGCTTTTTTATTGAGAAGTTAATTTTATATGCAGAATATAAAGTACACACATATTTGATGTGCAGAACACCTCTCCAGACCCTGAGAGAGATCATTTCATTCCCCATAAATTAATTCAGGACTTAGAGCTCAAGTCTAGTGCCTAATGAAACTTAGGGGGCATATTGAGTCACAGGAACAGAATAAGAAATTCAAGCCCACTTCCCAAAGGGGTTACACCCATTTTAAAAGTGCAGGAATAAGCTGTGTGTGTGGTGTATGTGTGTGTGTGTGTGTGTGTGTGTGTGCATGCACGCGTGCATGCATGTATGTGTGTGTGTGTTCAGGTTATGTGAGTACATGTGTACATGTACACTTGTGTACGTACAAGTGGAGACCAGAGGACAATATCACGTGTTATTACTCATGTGCCATCTTTTTTTTAAAGAGTCTCTTACTGGCCTGGAACTCTCCAAGTAGGCTGGGCTGGTTGGTCAGTGAGTCCCAGAGATCTGCCTGTCCTCTATGCCCCCAGTGCTGGAACTAAAAGTGTGCACCACCATACCCAGCTTTTAAGACAAGCAAATAAACAACAAACAAAACATGAGTTCTAGAGACCAAAATGAGGTCTTAATTTTCAGAATGAACCATCTCCCTAGGCCCTCGGGTGTATTTTTGAAAATCACTACATCATTCCCATGGCTCATGGATTCCTCAACTTCCAATTAAACAAGAGTTTCTCCCAAAAACCAAGGAACTCACTAAACACCCTGAAGGAACTATGGGGAAAGAAAGGGCTTTTTTTTTTTTTTTTTAAGAACCTGCATCCACTAGAGGTGAACGATGCACCAGACCCCATTCATCAAAGACCTAGACTGTGAACAGGAACTGTATCCTTCAGGACCTAGAGTACAGAGAAACAACAGCACCCATTTGGAGACCACAATCTAATGAGCAGTGACAGGAAAGAGGGGTGTGTGTGTGTGTGTGTGTGTGTGTGTGTGCGCGCGCGCGTGCATGCGTGTTGTTCTCCAAAATGTTGGGACTTCCACTAAGGATGAATGTGGTCTCTTTGCTCAGGGTTAAATATCAGGCTCTCAGGAACCCCCAGAACCTGAACCCTTCTAGGACAGGGGCCATGCTGCAGCTTTTGACTGGGCATAGCTGGAGGGGTGGGTGGGGTACGGCAGGAGGAGCAGAGATAGAGTCAGACGTTCCACTGAATAGCTAATGAAAGGAGAGAAGAGGCAAGCCAGCTCCAAACCCAGGGACAAATCTCAGCTGTGCTGCAGGGATTGGAAGACTATTCACTGGGGCGTCATTCACAGGCTCCTTCAGGGACAATGACCAGTGGACAGTGATTGATCACCTGTCACACTGAACTTGTTCACATGTGATTCTATGCATGGGGTAGGATAGGACACCCAGGACATGGGTCTCATTCACCTTTTTCCTCACAGCCACCTACCAAGCATGAGACCTCATGCTAGGAGCAGGAAGGATCAGTCAGAAGGGCTCTGTGTCTGAGCCTTGATGTCCAGCAGAGAGGGGAGGCATGACTAGTGTCTGGGATGGAAGGTAGACTACTAAAGGCTGTATGTAGATTTCGCAAAATTGTGTGAGTTTACAGGTTCTGAGAAAACAAGACTACTTCACTAACTACATCAAATGCCATATAGTCTCCTTGTATAGCCAAACCCTTCTAACAAGATGTCAACACCCCACAGACACACACAGTCACACACATACTCCCACACACTCATGCACCCACACATTCTCACCTCCACACTAGCACACACATGTGAGCTCTTTTCATTATTTTAGAAGGGTTTGCGTATTTCTTAGTTTTGTTTCAAAACTAAGCCTTGATTTTTATTTTAGTAGCAATAAAATAAGACTGCATTATTTGTGGGTAGCTTAATGTTGTGGCCAGGGAGGGGGGTCAATTTTTTTATTAGAAAATCAACAATTAATTACCAGCTCCCTCATCTGATACCTGTGTGATCTTGCGCAAATTGCTTAACTTATCTGAACATTATAATTCCTCACTATAAAAAGAGACTCCAGGGTTTAGAATGATAGCTCAGCAATTAAGAGTGCTGTCTACTCCCTTGCCTGTTGTTTAATTGAAAAAAAAATACACGATATATTTTGATCATGTCCTCCAACTTCTAAAAGATCTTTCCAACCTCCCTACCCACCCGACTTTATGGTCTCCCTCTCTCTTATTTAAAAAAAAAACAACAACAGCAACAACAAAAACAAGAAACAACAACAAAAATCCACAAAACTGGTAATCAAAACAATAAAAAGAGAAGCCAGGTCGGGTTCCCAGCACCCACAAAGGTGGCTCATATCCCTCCCTAACTAAAGTTCCAATGCCCTCTTCCGGCTTCTAAGGGCTCTCCATGCACACAATGCACACACAAATACGCCAACAAAACAAAACGTAAGGTAAAAATAAATAAATATTTACAAAGAGGGAGAGTCTATAGACAACGTTCGCATTGTCTGACGGGGTGTTGGGACACTGGAGAGCGGCGACAGGAAAGCTCTTCATGAACTACACAGTGCTATCATGTTGATTACTCTTACACAGTGTATGTGTGCATGTGGAGTTGTCAAGGTGGGGGATGACATGAAGAGCTATGTCTACACTGGACAGCATGTGTGCAAGACTGACATCTGAAAGGACGTAGGGTAACCCTCAGAAAGGTCCTGATGTGCTGCAATTCTTCTGATAACTCAGCAATTCTCAGGAAAATCCTTATCAATGAGATGTTTACTTGAAGCTCACCAGTCTTAGTTCCTTTTCCTTTTTCATCAATGACTGTTCTTGTTGCTATGACCAAACGCCTGAGAGGAAGCAGCTCAGGAAGAAAAGGTTTATTTTTGGCTTATGGTTCAAGGTGATGCAGTCAATTGTGGTGGTGATGTCATGGCGACAGGAGCATGGCACAGTTAGCCAGATTCATCCACTTGCCGGAAGTAGAGCAGGGCTAAGACATACCAAGGTCTCCCACAGTGACCCATTTCCTCCAACCAGGCCCCATTTCAAGGCCCGCCCCAGGCTCAGGACCAAGTATTACAAATACATCAGCTTGTGCATAGCATTTCATATTTATACCACCTTCTGCCCCTGGCTCCCAGAAGGTCATGGCTATCTCCTAATGCAAAAGTGTATTCATTCCAACTTTGAAATTCCCCACAGTTTTAACAGTCCTAACGGCATTCAGAAATCCAAAGTCTCTTCTGAGATTCAAGACATGCTCTAAACTGTGAGCTCCTATCCAATGCAAAGACAACTTTCATACTTCTAATTTACTAGGCTTCTGTTCAGAATGTCACTCCCCGTGACTATGCCGGCTGCTTTCACACCCGCCTTGTCCATGACTTTGAAGTCACTCCCCTCGGCACATCTCTTTTTCCGTGACACTTGTCACCCCCTCTCATGTGAGATCAGGATAAAAACAGTGATCCGTGACCACACCACAGCTCTCTGTGGATTTCACACCAGTGCTGTCCTTTCATGAAATTACCTCCACCACCAAATTATCATGTCACTCTTGAACTCTGCCTCACTCGTATTCCCAGGACAATGGCAGAATTCAGCCAGATTCTTTGCCAGAATGTAACTCAAACGGCCTCTGGTCCAGCTCCTGACTGAACGGTTTCCCTCTGAAACTTCAGGATCTGGGCCCCAACTCTCTACATTTCTCCCGAGAGTCTGTTTTTCCAAATTTCCATCAGGGTGGCCTGTTAAGCTTGGCTTATAGCATAGCGCTTCTCTAGTCTCCAGTTCCAAACTCCACGATATTTCTCCCATAGAACAGTTCCAAAGGCCAGTGGATGACATTGCCAGCTTTACTGAGGGACCAACTCCACTGTCGGCACAAGTGTTCAGGGTTACTACTTTTCTATGGCTTCCACAGAGATCTGCATCTCATGGATGCCTGACAAGCACAACTCAGGGAAGGGAGAGTTTGTTTTCCCTCACAGTTCGAGGGGATAAAGCCCATCCTGACAGGAAAGTCCTGACAGCAGGACCAGGGACTACATCCACAGTCAGGAAGCACAGAAAGATGAAGGGTGGGATTCAGCTCACGGCCTCCCATGCTGTGATTCAACTCACACTTGGTGTGTGTCTTCCGTCTTCAGTTGAATCTTTCTGGAAAAATCCTTATAGACATACCCAAAGGTATGTTTCCATGTTGATTCTAAACCTCTTCAAGCTGACAATCAAAACTAATTACCAAATTTTCCAACTGACACATAATGCTGAGGAATACTTCAAGATTAGATCTGTGTCACAGGCTGACTCTGGGACAGACACACTGTGTCACAGGCTGACTCCGGGACAGACACACTGTGTCACAAACTGACTCTGGGACAGACACAATGTGTCACAGGCTGACTCTGGGACAGACACAATGTGTCACAGCCTGACTCTCTGACAGACACAATGTGTCACAGGCTGACTCTCTGACAGACACACTGTGTCACAGCATGACTCCGGGACAGACACAGTGTGTCACAGGCTGACTCGGGGACAGACACACTGTGTCACAGGCTGACTCCGGGACAGACACACTGTGTCACAGGCTGACTCTGGGACAGACACAGTGTGTCACAGGCTGACTCGGGGACAGACACACTGTGTCACAGGCTGACTCCGGGACAGACACACTGTGTCACAGGCTGACTCCGGGACAGACACACTGTGTCACAGGCTGACTCCGGGACAGACACACTGTGTCACAGACTGACTCCGGGACAGACACACTGTGTCACAGGTTGACTCCGGGACAGTCACAGCCTGACTCTCTGACAGACACAATGTGTCACAGGCTGACTCTCTGACAGACACACTGTGTCACAGCATGACTCCGGGACAGACACAATGTATCACAGGCTGACTCCGGGACAGACACAGTGTGTCACAGGCTGACTCGGGGACAGACACACTGTGTCACAGGCTGACTCCGGGACAGACACACTGTGTCACAGGCTGACTCCGGGACAGACACACTGTGTCACAGCCTGACTCTCTGACAGACACACTGTGTCACAGGCTGACTCTGGGACAGACACACCGCTAAGCTCTAGGCTTGTCTAGATACTTGCTGTTTCCGGTTTAGTGTATAGCACATGGCCATTCTCTAAGACTTGCTCTTGATATGAAGATGAAATGATTGCCAGCCTGCATATGGGTTTAACAAATTACTTGAACCAAGGATACAACTTGGGTCTTTCTAGCTGAGTAAGCTAAGGAATCTGAGGGGCCTGAGGGGCTGGAGCCATGTGTTTATGTGTAGAACAAGGCTGGACCAGACAACGGCCTCAGAGAGAGAGAAATCAAACCCATCCACACCCTCATCTCTACCTGCAGGCTGTGTCCATGCAGTCCTGGTCCCAGTCATCAAGGACACCCGTAGGGTCTGCCAACACTGGGTAAGCCGAGAGTCACACTCCTTCCATCACCAGAGGCTTCAGGCTTCCCTGCAGGCACTAGAAAAAGGACTAATCCAGACCAAGCCTCTTCTCTCACATCTACCCACCTGGGCAACCAAGACAGAAAGCCAGGCTTTGCTACATAACCACGTTTTCTCAAGGAAACAGCATCGTCTTTGACCATTTTTGGTTCTTATTCTCACCGTTCCTTATTCTTATTCCTCTCTCCTTTTTATTTTCCAAATATCCCATGCAATACAAAAAAGTCCCTAATAATGCCTGAGGAGTGTGTTAACTGCAAAACAGAAGCCATGGCTTAACCAAGGTGCTGTTCACTTCAGCCTCTTAAGAGAGTATGGAGAGTGATGGATCAACCACAGCGAGATATCCTAACCCAGGGTACTGGGATGCTAAAGATGAATAATCACAGAGCTAAGGACAGGTCACCTCTTAATGCAGACAATCCTGTGAGGAAAGCCTACCAATGCTATACGCTCAGTCTGATTTTATTTAATGAAAACCTGTCTCTCTTGTGCCACCACATCCTGTGTGTCAGGTATTTCTAATCTCAGGAAAGCATTTCCCATAAAAGAGTAAAGAAAGTCTTGGACTGCATCCACTTTGATTTATCTCTTCCACTAAATACCTCTGTAAGGAATGCAGCAGAGGAACACGGTTCCAATAGGGGTTAAGAGGGGAATATTGCCTACCGTTCCCAAAGCCCTCTGCCATCCTGTTTATCTTCGCAATGAAGACATTAAGGCCTTCTGGTACTCTCAGGGTCCTGGAGTATTTCAGTGTCATTTAAGCGATGTTTCTAGTTCACTAACGTGTACACAAGCTGCAGCAACAGCATCATCAACATTTCCTGCTCTGCCCTCTACTGTTTCCAGAGAAACAGAAACAAGCTCTCACACAAACACACCAAAAAATTCTCTGGACACCCAAGTTAACCAATGTCTCCATTCTTCCCAAACCACCAATCAGTCAGTCACCAGGCAAACAGCTCCAGAACCAGGCAAGGAAAACATGTTATTTTTCTGGGCAAGCCTTAACTTCACTGCCTACAAAACACAGCCCCATGGGGCACTTCCCACACATGGTGCGATTAAGACTCCCGTGTCTCATTTGAAACCAATAGTTACCAGACACCGCCCAAGGAAACTGAGGCCAGGTCCACAAGCATGCACCCAAAGTCCAAGTGGGCTTGTTTGCCAGCATTCCCACACAAATGAGCTTTTCCTGCAAGGCCCCTCATACTGAGAGCATCCAAAGAAGGCTCTAGAGAGAGGAGAGTCAGAGAACATCTACTCTCCACTGAGCCTGGTCCCCAGGCCACTCGACACCTGGCCAGCTGCCTTGAATAAGAGGCTCTGCTCAGTCTTGGTGTCTGTCTGTTCTCTGAAGCCGGTGAGCCATGGGACTAAGGCAGAGTGGAGGAAGCAAACCAAACGTGGCATTCGGGATTCTGATAGTCCCTTGAAATGGTGACCGGCAGGAGCCAAAGTCCACAAGAGCCACTTACAGATACAACCAAAGTGCTTTTTAGAAACCCTCAAAAGACAGAGGAGGCTCCCCAACTAAAAGCCAGGACCACAGCCCCCAAAATGATAATGAGATATTCCCAGGAACATCCGGCCAAATAAGATGGGTGCCCACCCTTTCCGGACTTCAGACAGCAGCCTCCCCTGCACCCCAGCTGCTTGGTGATGCCGTCAGATTGCAAATCTTGCTCTCCTAAGCATGGTACAGGGCTTTGTTTCATTTTTATTTATGTTTTTCAGTACCCAGGACCAAAATCAGGACACTGCGCTTATGAGGAAAGCTCTCTCTCTACCACAGAATTAAATTCCCAAAGCCCAGGGATTTATTTTAAAGGGTGCTGGGAGAGCAACTGTCTTCCCTCATCTTTCCTCTCCTCCTCCAGGGGCTGTAGCAGTCTTACAGCAAAAATCTCCTGAGGCCCTCTGAGGGCCAGCACATGTTAGACCAAGACAAGCAAGGAGGAATGTCTCTGCTCTGACAAGACTCATGGGAAAGAAAATAGCGCACAAACATTTGCAAAAACAAAATCCTCTCCTCCCCCCCACCCAGTCAGAGAAATAGCACAGAAAAACACCCACAGGGCTTGTGAAAAAAGCCAGGAGAGGGTTTCGTGGATTGTGGGGTAGGAAGAAAGGTGATATTTCCCCCATGGACTCATGTTCTGAGCACTTCCGTCTACCTGGCAGAGCTATTTTGAGAAGCATGGAATCTTTAGGAGGGAGGTCTCTAGAGGGGAACCTCTTAAGGTCATAGGTCAGCCCCTGGTTCCAGCCCATTCCCTGCTTCCTGGTCCACTGCTATGGGAACAGTCGCTGCTTCAACTTCCAGGGACATAGTGCTGTACCATTGTAGTGTTAGCCCTGCCACACTAACTGAAGGCTCCTGAAACGGCAGCCAGAGCATATCTGTCCCCGTTTGCTTCTGTCAGGTCTCTTGATCCAGGCATCAGGGCAAGAGTGGAAACAGGAAGGCCTTTGGCCTTCAGGAGAAGGACTGATTCTGAGAGGGAGGCCTGGAGACTCCGGGCGGAAAGGGGACATCTGATCGACGTCCTCAGGTGAACTGTGAGGGTCACACCATGGACACAGTCTCTTACCCTCTTCATGAACCAGGCAAGCAGCCTACCCAGACTTCCTGAAAGGTAAGGATGCTGTGCTGGGGTGAGGGATAGAGAGGAAGGAACACACAACACGTGGCATCCGGGGTTTCCGGATGCCACGGAGGCAGATCCTTCTAGCCCCCACTGTAGATGCAGCATCGGATCCCACTGCCATTCTGAAGCACAGCCCAATAACTGGGGGAGGCAGCCCCACTTCTCTGATGGCGAGGAACCTGTTCTGCCAGAGGGCCAGTCCTACCCTTCACAGCAAGTCCCTGAGCAAACGTCTTAATACCTTTCAATTCTAGTTTTCATATCTGTGAAAGGCACCGGACTACTCCTGTTCCCACGGGTTGTGGGGAAGACGGAAGGAAATGGACCACCACCAGTCTTCAGTAAGCTACAGCACAGCCGTTCTCTATAGCATTCGAGCATCCAGCTCTCGATTCTCTCACTAGCCAGCTGTGTGACTTTGGGGAACTCCTCTAACCTCTCTGTGCCTATTTCCTCACATCCTCTAAGAATAGTACCTACCTCCTGAGGATTATTAGAATGCGGAGATTAAAGAACTTCACATCTGTAAACAATTTCAGACAGTGTCTGACACGTGGTAAGGACCGTGTAACTGCCAGTTCTTATTGCTGTTATGAAATTGGAATCTAAAACTTCTGAAGAGCATATGGCTCCATAATCACGGAAATGTGGTTATTTTCTGGTGACAAAAATAACCAGCAGGAATAACACAGCACGCTAGTGTCGTTCACTGACAGACACTAAGTTTTATTCGTGTGTGAACTTGTTGTGTTTCTGTGGACAAAAAAAAAAAAAAATATGAAGGCTCTAATTTTTGTATTTGTTTGCAAAGAGTTCAACACAAGCTGTAATTTCAAGACTATGGCGGCCAACTGTCGATTGCCTGGGCTAATTTCTTCAATGCGCATTTTCTTTGCCATCATTTGCCTCCAGTGCAGGGAAGGATTCTGTGACTGGGAGTATCTGTGAGCTTGTGCAATCACAGCCCACAGCAGGCACACACGCGGGCCCGGCAGCTCCATTTGTTTATCCAATACAATTTTTGTCAAGTCCTATCTTTCTGATAGGTCCTGGTACTGGACATATCTCCTGGAACAAAGGACATCATTTTCAAGAAGTGAGTGACAGCCAAGGACATGGGCTTTGGCGTAACTCAGAACTGACCCCCCCACCAGTTTTCTGCTCCCTGCTGTGGAGACCTGAAAGTCCTTGGACACACTATCCAAGTTCTCTGGAGTTCAGTTCTCTAGTCTGCATTACGAACAAGAAGATAACAACTCCTGCATAGAGTTCCTGTGAGGACTGAGTGAGAAACTAACTGTCAAGTAGTTGACTCAATAAACATCAGCATTGCTCTGTGGGTACAAAGGGGGGCAGGTATGAACTGGTGGCTACAGTCTATGTGAAAAATGAGGTGACATTTTAAGAGACTATGGGAACGCAGAGGAGAGAGTGCTCAGGCCTTCAGAGAGCGGAATGAGCTAGTACCTTCTGCTCTTTTCTGGTGTCTGCCCCGCCCACTGCCCGGCATCCTTGTTCTGGTAGATCTGCTTTACCTCAGGTGTGCAAACTCCTGTGCTTCGGGGCCCAGTCCCAGTTCCAATCAAAGCTCACTGTCATCTTCATTAGATGAGAAGTCTAAGGTTAGCTTGCTGAACCCCACAGCTAATGCTCGAGTTTACTCAATAACTTCCCCAAAACTTCCACTCTGGGTGTAGCCAAGAGACCTGCATTGGAGAGCAGCTTTGGCAGAAGGGGCTTTGGCTTGCTCAGCAGCACTGGCAGTCAGACCTTGCTGAACCTTTGGAAGCATCCTGAGACAGGTAGACTTTCTCCCACCTAAGAGCCCGGCACTTGTGGTCCTGCCTTGTCTGCAGTAACGAGCTCTGCCATTCCTAGAGAGGAGGGGCTGCTGCGTGACTCCCCCCGACACTCCCCAGCATCCTTAGGCTCCTTCTAAGACCACTTGCCAGGCATCACCTGCTCTCACAGTTTTAGTTTGGTTTGGGTTGGATTTTTTGAGAGACAGTCTTGCTCTTCAGCCCAGTGTATTAGCTAATTCCCTAAATACTGCGACAAAATACTCAATGAAAGCAACATAAGGCAGGCAGGGTGTATTCTGGTGCTGGGTTGAAGGGCACCAAGTCTGTCTTGGTGAAAACGGTAGAGCCACAGGCACGTGGGGTGGGTGGTCACAGTGGCCACGGTGTGAGAGCAGATAGGGACAAACACTGGTGTCTTTTTCTCTTTCAGTCCCTGATCCCAGTTCACACCCAGGCTGGGTCTTTCCTCTTCAGGTAAACCTCTCTGGGCATATCCTCAAAGACACAGCCAGAGACATGATGTTTCATGGATTCATAGCTCTGACAATAAGGACTACCCATCATACTCAAGCAGACCTGGAACTCACTGTGTAACCCCAATCGAGAATCCTCCTGCCTCCACCTCTCCACACCTGAGATTACAGGAATGTACCAGTACATTTGTCCCTCACAGTTTCTTTCTTTAAGTACACAGGGACTCACACTCACCTCCCTCAGATTTTCAGTCACTGGGCTATTCCTGCCCTGGGGCCATCTTCAAGAAACACAGACTTCAATATGGCAGAGATCAGATGCTGCGGGCAGCCCCCAACCCCCCAACATCTTCAGGTTCCTTCTGGTACTTCCCTTAGGGATAGTCTCTCGTGAACTCAGCCTTTCCCAGAGCTACCCTGGTCAGTAAGAACATTAGGATGATAACGGCTTTTCTGAGTTTTTGGTCTCAGGGATTATTTCCATATAGCCCCAAGACGTAAGCCACATGGGAGATTCAAACAAATGGGGTAGGCAGATGTGAACCACCCTCCCCCACCCCACTCCCCACCCCACAAGATGGCAGAATTAAGACTTGCAAACACTACCAGGGAGGTGGCTCATTTTCTTAAGTCCTCAACAGGGTCTGTGGACTGTATGTGATTGTGTCTTCTCCCTGTAGCTGTTCAAAGGGATTGGGGGAGAAAACAAAAGGCTGGAGGGGAGGGCTGTGTCTGTGTGAACCGTGCTGCTCACTCTGCAGCCCCAGTGGCTGAGGAGGTATGCATAACGCCATAGCTGAGCCTGAGGGCAGTCCACCCAGAGCATGGACAATCACAGACCATTCCAAATCTGTCCTCTGCTCTTCTCTCCCTAGAAGTTCACTCTCTCTCCACCGCCATCCCTATACTCCTTTCCCTGGAGGACTCAAGGCTCTATACAGCTGACTGGGACTTGGGTAACAGTGGCTATGTCTCCACACATAGCAAATAGCTCCTTTCTCACAACCGCCACCTTCCCTGGTGGAGTCTTCCCATAGCCCCCTCCCCCTGGGGTTGGAATGACTCTCGGGGTCAGCCCTGTTCTGTCTCGCCACAACTCTGGACCAAGTTCATTCAGGACATTTTCCTCTCACGATTCTCTCCAAGGTGAAGAGACCGACTAACAAATACAGTGGTCTGTATCTCAGAAATTTTCACCATATTCTTATGCTTGGAATCGTCGTGGTGCTAAACCTTCCAGACAGAGGTCTCGATTTTTCACGGCCTAGTCCTGGAGGCTGTGGGGTATCCAGAGCCCCACGGAGGAACTGAAAGGCTGCGTAGATATGCTTTGACCACCATTGAAGTGGCTCTCTCATCTCAGTGCTCTCGGACAGAGAAGAGCCAGGCCAGGCAGGCATATTTGCGTGTGGGAAGGGGGCATGCTGGGAAATACTCCGTGTGGCAAAGTTGGCTTGCAGTATGCAAAGCTAAAGCTGAAACACAGGAGGGGAGGCATCTAAGATTCACAACTGGTTACTTAGCCGTTACCACAACGCCTTGCAGGGTGTTTTAGTGTCCGCAGTATACCGAGGGAAAAATACGAGGGAAACAAGTTCCCCAAGGACCCAGTTTGAAACAGAGAAACAGGAAGCAAATGAACATCTACCACCTCTACAGGCCTCGGGCTCTTCCTCACCCCGAACATGTTTTTCTATCCATTCTTTCTGAAATTCTCCACTAACAAACTAATCAGGGACAATTCCCTTGTGACAGCAATCATGCTCTTGGGCTACATGGGCACTATCAAACTTAAGACCTACTATACATACCTTCATGTGTGCAAGACAAGAGTGACAATTAGGTGGAATTTACTAGAAAGACCACAAATGAAACATAAGACCCTACTTACGTTAATGTGTTAATGACACCTTTTTTATTTTTCTGGAGAAGGTGCTATTTTGCCCGTTAGGTCTGTTTTTGCTCATTTCTACAGCGTGCCTGAGGTTGGCTTCTTGGCTGCCCTTCTTGGGCTGTTTCTGTCCCAGCAAGGGGCCACAGGTCCTGTGAAGTCACCACCCTGCACCTGCGCGTGCTCCACTGCCAAGGCCAGAGAAAGTCAGTCCCTCTGCTTCCCTTCGAAAGCCTGACGGTCACACCTTCTGTACTTCAAAGGCACACGGTATGACCTCAGCAGGCTGACATAAATGGACACTCACAAGAAGGATTATTCATCCTGTGGCTTTTCCATATGGGAAAGAAACAGCCATTAGTGAACCTCTGCAGAGCTTAACAGTTTACAAAGTCATTTTCCATATATTAATTTAATTTGGTCCTTAGAATGATTTATGGGATGCTTGCATTTTTCTTATTATTTTGCAGATGACAAGTCTGACATTCAGAGAGGGAGAGTCATACAGTTGAAGTCACACTACCCGTAAAAGGCAGAGCTATGACTTGAATTCAGGCCCTGTGCTCCTAGCCACTTGAACCCTCTCAACACAGCGATGCGAGCCATTTCAACCGATTGGGGTGTTTCTAGACTTGGAAGAATTAACCTAAGTATTTTGAGTCCTCAATATAAAAATGTTGTCTTAGAAGGCTCTGGTCCTCCAGAATGTTTTCAAAGATGGATGTAGACTGTTCTCTCACCTTAGAGGCTAGAGAAATTGCAGCAGACTCCTGGATATCACCCACCGCACAACTCAAGCAGCAAGATGTTTGGCATGGTGCTCTTATTTAAGCTCCTAAAATACCATCCACATGTGGGAGACTCCAGCTGTGCTGAAGCTACAGGACTCAGAAATTTCTCACTTAGCAGCGTTCAGGGTCTCCTGCCTTTTAGGAGAGGCAGAGGCAGCCTTGGAATTCCTTCCACCTTTCCCAAGATAAGGCCTAGAGAAGGTGGCATTGAATGCATCCTACCAATGAAGTAAGTGCCTAGGCTATCTGGGAACCATACCCACTCCCATCACGTTCCAACTGTATGACTGCTATGCATCTGTTTCTGAAACAGCATAGAAACCTAGCTCAAGAGAATGCTGTGATACAACTATACACATCGAATACTCGGCAAATTCCCAGCACACGGCCAGCACTCCACTGACAAATTCATGGGGCTTCAACTAGAACTGCAGGGTTATGTCTTGTAGAAGCCACACAGTATTTCAAAACCTGCAACGACTTTTCTTCTTCATAAAAATTGAAACAAAGCTGCACACAGGATGAACAATTGCATGCAAACAGGTTAAACAGTGAGCACGAAACAGAGGGACGCCTGGAAAGACATAAACTGCCCCCAAATGATGAGAGTAAGTGACAACTGAATAATTTATAACAAGCAGAGTTTGGATTCACAACACATATGCACATGCACACACTCCTAAGCACATAAAAATGCACATACAATCACATGCACACATACCCCCACATACATATGTGCATGCACATATATTCATACACACACTCATGTATGCACACTCTCATATATATGCATAGTCATGTACACAGAAACACACAGTAACATGTACACATAAAAACATTCACACACATACATGAATGCAGATACATACAACACTCACTCATACACATGTGTGCCCCACAGAGATATGCTTATATGCATGTGCGTGCACGCACACACATTCATATACACAAACTACTTCTCACAAAGAAAAGCTCAGACCCACATGGCTTCACTAATGAATTCTACCAAAAAATATTCAAGAATAATTAACACAATAATTCAGAAACTCTTCCCATTGCCTCCTCACTCCAAACAACCAGGAGAAACCTTTTCAACTTACTCCTTGAAGCCATTATCCTCTGATACCAAAGCCACTCCAAGAAAACTGCACATAAATATTTCTTATGAACATAAATACAAATTCCAACAGCAAAATACTGGCAAAACAAATCCAACCACATATAAAAAGGAATACACTATGACTAAGTGGACTTTATCTCAAGAATGCAAGGTTGATCTAACAATTAAAAAGCAATTAATGAAAGAGTGTGAATTAATATGAAATCACAAAACCACATCATACTCTCCACAGGCACATAGAAATCATTGACAAAATGTGACAGCTTTTCATAACAAGGTATTTAAAAACCAAGGAAAGTAAAGAAATTTTCATGTCAAAAGCTACCTGAAACAAACAAACAAACAAAATACTTGGGTGGTGGTGGCGTACGTCTTTAATCCCAGCACTCGGGAGGCAGAGGTAGGCGGGTCTCTGTGAGTTCAAGGCCAGCCTGGTCTACAGAGTGAGTTCCAGGACAGGCTCCAAAGCTACACAGAGAAACCATGTCTCGAAAAACCAAAATAAAATAAAATAATTAAACAAAAACTCACAGCTAAAAACACATGTAATAGTAATAGTAAAAGACTAAATGATTTATCCTGGGGTCAGAAACAAATGAACAGAAATGTGTCAGTTCTCACTGCCACTCACTGAGGGATTTAACCAGGGCAACCAGGCAAGGAAGAGAAAGCAAAACCAGGCAGACTGTAGAGGACCTAGCACAACAGTAAGTATGATCATCTTTAGTCACAAATGACAAAACACAGAAAATACTGAGAAATCAGCAAATGAAACCAAAGAAATTATTAGGAAGGAAGAACATACTGAGCAACCTCATCAAACATAAGTTAACAGAGAAAACTCAATAATGTTTCTGTGTATTAGTGATGAACACCATGAAATGAAATTCACAATACAAATCAAATCATAAATACATGGGGATAAATTTAACAACAACAAAAAAGTGTATTTTCTATTTTTGTATTTGGGTTTGAACCCAGGACCCTGCCACTAAACAGTACCCTGAAGACAATAAACCATCATCAAAGTAAAGAATAACAAAGTAATAAATAACTAAATAACAGTAAAGAATAACTAAATATGTGGAGAAACACCTGTGAACTGAAGGGTTAGCATTGCTAGACGGCAGACCTCCTCCAGCTGATCTGTGAGCCAATTCATCCTAACCAGAATCCAGCTGTCTTTTTTGCTGAAGTTGGCAAGCTGGATCCTAAAATTCATATGGCAAAGCAAGACTACAAGAATAGACAAAACAAGCTTTAAAAAGAAAAAAGTTGAGGGATTCATAGGTTCTTGTTTCAAAATGTGTTACAAGAAATCAGTAATCAAGACAAAGGAATGTTGACAGACCTGTTGGAGTGAGTTGAGAGTCCAGGAAAACCCTCTGCGTTTATCATCATTTGATGTTCAGGAAGGGTGTCAAGATCATTCAAAGGAAGAAAAAAAAATATCTTCAATACAGAGTATTTGGAAAGTTGTATAGCCACACGTAAAATAATGCAGCTAGACCTCTGCTTCACACTTACGCAGGGAAAAAAAGAAATTAATTTAAATCAATCATGGAACTAAATGTAACCAGTGAAGCTGTAAAACTCACAGATGAAATCATAACATAAATCTCTGTGACCTCGGGTTGGGCAATAAATTCTTATGACACTGAAAGTACCAGCAACAAAAATAACACGAGTAGCCCATGACTGAGGAGATCACGGGGCCAAGTACGGAGCCTACTGGGGGTGTTTCAATCCACAGACATATTGTCAAACTGCTGTCTTGATGTCTTTGTTTATACCTTCAGCCTTGATCAGAGAAGCTGCTTTTGTAGTGGTGAAATCAGAAACTCATGCCTGGTCCAAGTGTTGAGAATGAGTCACTGTGAAGGTGTGTTGTTAATGGGTCATCTGTATCAACGTCGCCCTATCCAAGGCTCAGCGAGCATCATGGAAGAGTGGGTGGAAAGGACATAAGTCAGTCAGAAGATGAGGAGGAAAGCCGTGAAATGCTGTGTTCGAGATGCACATATCTTCTCACCACGGCTGTGAATGCTGATCAAAACCCGAATAAAATCAAGCCAGTCAAACTTGGAGCATGAACAGAGGAGGGCCTCCTGAGACCTACCCTTAGCTGAGGAGCGATAAGCAGTTGATGGCTGCTGAGGGAGAAAAGTCACTTTCCTTTACGGGTATAAACACTGGTAGGTTGCACATGGAAACCCTAATTGAATTCAGTGGTGGGCTATTATTAATAATAGTAGTAATACTGATTGTAATAAAAGGACATGAAGTCTGGAGGAAGATAAGTTGGTGAATCTGGGGGGAATAGGGGCTTGAAAGTCAAAATAAATTGTATACATGTATGACATTTTCAAAGAATAAATAAGATGAATATTAAAAAACAGCATAAACTGGACTCATTTTTAAGCTTTTTGGGCTTTGAAGGACACAATCAAGAAAGTAAAAATCAACTCACAAAATAGGAAAACAATTCAAATTATATGTGCTAAGGCTCTATCTAGTATCCAGAATGCATAAGAAAAATAACACATATAAAAGGGGAACTAAATGTTGGTATAAAAATTTCTGCAAAGACAAGGACACCATACGATGCCCAACATTAAGTCATTAAGGAAATTCAAATCAAAAGCCACTTTGTACCCACTCCATGGGTCAAATCAAGATGTATAATCCATGTTGGACAGAATGCAGAGAGATAAAAGCCCTCAGGGAGACTGTTGGTGAGATTATAAAACAGAGCAGTAACTGTGAATGACGGTCTGGTGCTTCTTACGACTATGTTACTATGTGACCGAGCACCAGATTTTCAGGATGATGTCATCTAATACATATGCATATATATATATATATTAGATCACTATTATATAAAATCTATTGTATATATATACGTATTTCCAGCAAATAATAAGCACTCTTTAATAGTGCTTCTAACCTTACACCCTTTTAAAATCAACACCTATCCCAGAAACTGTTAGCTTGAACATGGATATTCGTGGCATCATTGTTCACACTAACCAAAGGTGGAAACTACCCAGTTGCCTACCAACTAATGGATGTGGAGACATGATGTATGTTCACATATTCAAGCCTATGGAGCCATGTTGATACATGTTACAACACAGAAAAGTTGTGGAAACAAACTGAGCGACAGGATGAAGGTGTAAAAGGCCGTATAGATGCAACCTTATGAAATGTCCACAATTGGCAAATGCGTAAGGACAGAAAACAGATGGATGCTTTGCAGGTGTGGGGGAGGGGAAAATGCAGAGTGGCTGCTGATGACACCAAATCTATACATTTTTTCACTGCTGTAACAAAAACTGACCAAAGCCATTTTAAAAAGTGTCTTAGTCAAGGTTTCTATTGCTCTGAATAAATTCTCTGACCACAGAGTTGGGGAGGAGGCAGTTTATTTGGCTTACACTTCCACATCACTGTTCACTATAGAAGGATGTCAGGACAAGAATCCAAACAGGGCCAGAATCTGGAGACAGAAGCTGATGCAGAGGCCATGGAGGAAGGCCACTTACTGGCTTGCTCAAGCTGCTTTCTTAGAGAGTCCAGGACCACTAGCCCAGGCTTGGTCCCCCGGTCAATGGGCTGGGCCCTTCTGTGTCAGTCACTAATTAGGAAAACGCACTACCAGCTAGCCTACGGCCTGATATTAAGGAGGCATTTTTCTCAAGTGAGGCCCTCTCCTTCCACATGACTACAGCTTGTGTCAAGTTGACATAAAACTAGCCAGGACAGGAAGAAAAGGATCACAGTTTTGAGCTTTTGTTTGGCTCACAGTTTGAAGAGGTAAAGTCTCTCATGGCAGCAAAGATATAGCAACCTGACGAGGTTGACAGTCACAGTATGTTCATGGTCAGGAAACAGACAGAGATGAATGCTGCTGCTCAGCTCACTTTTTCCTTTTCAGTCTATGACCTCACCCCAGGAGATGCTACCACCTACATTCAGGCTGAGTCTCTCCTCCCCAGGGAAATAGTTCTGGAAGTACCTTCACAGCCATATCTAGAGGTGTGTTTCTATGGTGATTCTAAATCAAGTCAAGGTATCGATGAAGATGCACCATCATGATACAACCCTTGTCAACATGACATCCAAACACATAATATCATAACAGCCTACCTCTGCCTCCTAAAATTTCATGTCAATAACATAAGATGCAATTAGTATGTCTCTAAAGCCCCCATAGCCTTTAACTGTCCCAACACTGTAAGTCTCTTCTGAGAGTCAAGGCAATCTTTTAACTGGGAATTCCTAGAACATTAAAACAAAACAAAAACAACAAGTTGCGTGCTTCCAGTTTACAATTCCAAAGGGGATGGATGGACCAAATGAAACCAAAGCACCCATCAAACACTGTACCTCCAATGGAATCATCTGAGCGCCAACAACCTTGGTCATCACCACCTCTCCAGGTCTGCCACTTATAGCCCAGTGGTCTCTCTCATGAGATTACAGCATTCCTCAGTGGCGGTTCTATGGTCCAGTCCGAGCATCTCTAGAATCCTGAAGTCTACATTACAATGTCAGCTTCATTTTCACTTCAGGCAATAGGCTCTTGAGACCTTCTAGGTAAAGTTATCCCACACAGTGCTTGGCCTTAGGACCTTTCAGGAACTTTGACATACACTTCCACATTACCCTCATTGTATCTCTAAAGCAAAACCAATACCACATGGGCAACACTGCCAACATCTGCCCCCGCCTGGGGATGTATCCTGCCTCATCTGGTCACGGCTTCAGTAGTCGCTATGTGTGTTCAAGGCACACTGAAAGAACACTTTCCTGGGTGGTTATTTTAAAGCAGGGAACCGCTTCAGTCAGTGTCATTCTGAGTTCAGGCTCTCTCTTGTTTTAGATGGGTCAGTAGTTTCACAGGTTGGAATCTTTCAAGAGCGGGGGTCTCACTCCCAGGATCCTTCCCATTGTCTCGGTGTGGGACATTGGGTCTCTCTTTAATAATTCTAATCTCTCAATTACAGCTTCTCTTTCCCGTGCTTTGTCTGAAACTCTGAACATGTGAGTTCTCCTTTCCTCTCCAAACTGCACACGTCCCACGTCTTTCTCTCTCAGTGTAGACCTGGATGATAACAGTGATCAGCAATCATGCCGCTGCCTGAGCTGTCCTATCCTGAACTTTTCTCCCCCAAACAAGCCCATCTATTGCTTTTTAAAAGTCAGCCTTTCTCGGCTTCTCGGGACAAGGGCAGAATGCAGTCAGATTATTTGCTAGAATGTGATGCAAGCAGCCTCTAGCCAAGTTCCCAATAGAGTATCCTGTTCCCTCTAAACTTTCTGTGCTGGGTCCCCACTGTCTGCACTTTACTCAGCCTTCTGCTCTTCCATATTCCTGCCAGAACGCCCCATTAAGCTCTGCTTACAGCATCCTAGGGCCTCTCTAGCCCACAGTTCCAAACTCCTCTCCACTCCTCCTGCAAAGCAAAGGCCTATGAACCACATGGTCAGGATTATCACACCAAGCAGCACTCCTTAGTACTAACTTCCCGCATGAATTACTTTTCTCATTGGTATGAAAAATACTTGAAAAGAGGGATTATCTTGGCTTAGCATTTGCAGATACAGTCACCATGGCAGGGAAGGCATGACAGTTGGAACATGAGACAAGTGTTTGCGTTTATGTCAGGGAAGTAGTGCTCAGCTCACTTCCCCCTTTTTATTCCATCTGGGACCTAGCCCATGGGATGGTATTGGCCACATTCAGAGTGAGTCTTCCTTTCTCAGTAAAACCTGTCTGGAAACATCTTTACAGAGCTGTATTTTGAGGATAACCTAAATGTAGTCAAGTTGACAATAAAGATTAATCATCACACAAAATTAAGATAGGGGTAATAGTTGTATAGTGATATAACATTGGGTTACATACTTCATAAGGAGGAATTTATGGTGTGTAAATTATATCTCAGTAAAGCTTCTATCACCCTACATAGATTAGAAAGTCATATAAGTGCATTCATTGCATTCTACCCCTGTCATTCTGTCTCAGACAATGGCAATGGATTTGTAAGTTGATGTTCTTTCTATAAATTCTATGAAGTTCTTTGTAGATGGTTTCTATAAGTAGAACCTCTTATGATACAAAAAAATCACAACATGTTTTAACATGAGTTTTCTGGGTTTTTGTTAATTTAAACTAAAAGTCTACATACCTAACCATATTAAAAGCTATTTTACAAACCATATGTTTAGCAAGTGCCACAATGATAGGAAATTGTAGTTGCTACAAAACATACTAGAGGCACAGCCTCACAGATGTCAGCCATTGATTCACATCAAATATACGTATTTCATTACTCAAATGACACACCCGAATTTCTAGACACTAGCCACGATGAGTTGATGGGAAATTATGACTACACGCACACACTGTAGGGCAGGAAAACAACTCTCATCTGCTTTCTACATTTAACAACAACAAAAAAACTGACCCTTAGAAAACACTAGAGACAGAAGGCTTGCTTTATCAATAGGCAACCCTCATAGCTGGTGCAACGCGAACATTTATTGAGCACACAGGTCCATGTTTCTCTGGCCTTTGGAAAACCTTTCCTGGGATTAGAACTGTGCCGAAGCCCCTTAGAGAGTCTAAGTCCTTTTGCCAGTCTTTCCTCCTTCAATCCCCTCATCCTCTCCTTTTATCCTGATGTTTAGCTCTGCCCCACATCCCTCTTTCTCTTCCCTCCCTCATCGGATGGGCCCTCTCAATTCTACTGCTGGAAAGTTTGTCCCTTTGCCCACCCCTTCTTCCCACCCCTCCTTCATCTAGCTCTCAAGCTTAACCATGCTCCTAGACCAATTCAAGCTAGGATAGCCAACATCTATGCATCCCTCCCTGCATGAACTGAATTGCTTCCTGTCTTCAGTGGAGCCCCACTCAGTAGGTGCTATCTTTATTCTTAGTTTCTAAAAAAAAATGAATTTAAGAGCCTTGCAGAGTAAGTCCCCTAGCCTGGCTGAGTCTGCTAGACTCCAGAGTCTTCAGTTCCACTCTCCCTGCCACTCTGCCTCAACTCTAGAGCTCCTACAATGGCCGGAGCACACTTCTAAAATGTGCTGAAAGCTGGCTATGTGAAACTCTCCTGCTTGTCAAGGCTCTGCCTCTGTTTTCTCGAACCCTCCAGACTTCTTTGTTGACCGTTCTTGTGTCCTTTAGAAAGAATCTTTGCTACCACTGTCTTGATAGTGAACACTCTACCTAAAAATGACTTAGGAGAACCCTGTGGCTTCCGACAGGTCCTGGTTCTCCCCTCCGCCCGTGGAATCCTTTGGAAGGCAATATCTGATCTCATTAGAATTAAGGCTTCAGGCTCTGGAGTAGGAGTACTGGGCTACCATGTTATATGATGGATACACACTTCACCTCTTTGTATGTCAGATCCCTCTGGGTAAATTAGAGGAAATGCTAGCGTAATATGCATCTTACTGGGTCTCTATGAAGTATGAAGTAATAAAAGTAATAAAATTAGATATGGCATGCATGCATACATTTCTAGATAAGTATTTCCCATTTCACCTTCTATCTTCAATGCTTTTTACCTATACCTCTGCTATTCCTGCAAACTTTTGCTTCCTTCTTATAAACAGCCAATAAAATACCTAGTTCCAGAATTTTTCATGTGCAAATGTCACATGACTATAATGTACAGTTGTATATTATAGTAATGTACAGTTGTAATGAGTAAATAGTCTGGTTTGAGCGGTGGCAGTGGAAAACAGGACATCGGTGCCAGGAAGTGCAGCTTTAGCAAAAGTATTAGCTCCAGAATCTACATGATGCACTCAATGAGTCTATTCCAGCCTCATTGTCCACATCTATAAAATGGGGATGACGCTCTAGACCTTGTGAGACTGCACAGAGAGTGAAGGGAGATGATAGTGTATTGGAAGCATGTGTTTGTGGTCCAGCCAGGAGTGCACTAGACAGGCTGGACCACAAACCCACCGTTCATACTGCTATCCCCCAGGACACAACCAGGTCATGTTCTTAGCAGCATGTGGCATCCAGTCCACTTCTAAGTGCGAATCAGTGCCTCCCACTGAAGAAAAAGAAAATGACATGGGGAAGAATGTAGAAAGGGAATTTAAAATAATCTTTTAGGATATGAGTCCAGAACATAAAACTACCCCCATCACCCTGGGACCTAAGGGGAAGCGCAGTCTTGTGTGACCCTAGTCAACTTCAAGCCTCGTTTTCTCAGAGGAGTCTCTGCATAGGAAAAGGCTCCTTGGCTGGAGTCTTGCGTTCAATACATTCTCACTCTTCCAAACCCAGAGGAAAGACAGTCAGCACACACACACACGAGTTCTGACTGATACATGGGAATGCTAGTTAACTGGACAAAAGGAATGCAGGGTGTGCAGAGGCGGCCCAGTGCCAGCTCCGAGGCTACACTCCCTCACTGAGAACGTGACCGCCACGAGGCACTCGTGTTGAATTTTCCCAGAGGACGAGGAGGAAGGCCAGCTCCGTGGGGGCGTTAATGTGGAGGGGTGTGGGCAGTGCAGCACAGACTCCTGTGGCTACGTTCTTTCTTGGCAGGCAGAGTGATAGGGTGTGGGTGTCCTGTCATCGGATCTGCACGACATTGGCCCAACCCATTACATCAGCAGGAATCACATCCCTCAGGGAGAAGTGAAGGCCAGGGCAGCAGGGCCAGCACATCCCACAGAAAGGCATTACAAGCTGCTGCCTCTCCCCTGCCCTGTTCTTTCCGGACTCCATGGGAATTGCCACTCCCATGGCCCACCACATCTCAGGCACCACCTAGGTGTTTAATTTATGTTCATGGATGTAATTCCCTCCATATCCCTTCCAAGAATGCAATCACATCCATATTTTATTAGTGACTTAAGCTGGGCTCGGGGAGGTGAAGTCATGATCGCATAGTCAGTGTTTAGCAAAGCTGGGATCCAAGCCCATATCCATGTGAAGCTACAGCCCCTGTCTGTTTGAAGGGTCTCCATATTCCCTCAAAGACCCCTTTAGACACAGCCTTTTCCTGCCTGACTACAGCTGGAACCATAGGGTAGTGGTGAGAAGCCTCCCTTAATTTATTCTGTGAGCTTAAATTCACCTTGACATAAGTTGTATTGCGTGGTTACATTTCCAAAGCACTGCCCCTTCATGTCGCATTCACACAGCAATCCAGGAAGCAAGGCCATGGCTCCGCCAGTCCATCTCTTTCAGAAAGCATACCAAGCCACATTGGAAATCACAGTGACGTCATCAGACCCAACCAAGCCTGTTGCCATTTTTTTTTATCAACGTCCACTCATCCCTACATGTACCCTTCTTGAGTCATTTAGTCAGAAAATATTGAGTTAGGATGTGTTACATTGCCAAGCATCTTGCTAGACATGGGAGCTGTAAGATGAACACTGTCTCAGGAGTTCCCAAGCACAAACCAAGATTGTCTTCAACTCTTAAGTTTCTGATGTAGGGCTTTGTCTTGACTCCTAGTCTACATTATGTGTTCAGTCATCCAGTGAGCACAGGCTCTTCTCTTTTCAGGGTACTAGTGCCTTGGTATTTTCATTCTATTCTCCTTTCTAAGCCTAGAGTCCTGCTCAAAGTAAGAAATCTGATGGAACAATTAATATCCACCACACGGTCTGAGTCGGCCTAGGTATTGGGACCCATATTGGCTATCAAATGAGTTATGGCCAAAGTTGCAAGACTTGCCATCACTCAATCAAACTAACCAAAGATGCTGTTCTGAGACCTCCATCAATCCTACTTCAGTAGTGATCCAGGCATACCTCACTGAGTTTCATGATGAGACAGAAATCGCCTTCCATTTCTCTAAGAGACAGTTTCCTGCTCACTGAAGTTCTTCTGCATGTAATATACCTAATCACATCAGTTGGTATTGTCCACCACCAAGATTTTTAATTCGCTTTACTTTTTGTTTGTGTGTATGGGGGGGGAGGGTTATGTTGTTATTTTTTTACATCACATAAGCTAGAGTCATATTGGAAGAGGGAGCCTCAGTTGAGAATATACCTTCTCCAGATTGGCCTGTGGGGGCATTTTCTCAATTAAAAATTGATGTAAGAGGGCCTAACTCACTGTGGGTGGTGCCACCCCTAGGCTGGTGGTTCTGGGTACAATAAGAAAGCAGGCTGAGAAAGCCATGAGAGCAAGCCAGTAAGCAACACCCCTCCATTCCCCCATCAGGTCCTGCCTCCAGGTTCCTGCCCTGACTTTCCTCAGTGATGAACTATGCTGTGGACCTGTCAGCAGAAACAAACCCCTTTCTCCCTAGTTAACTTGTGGTCATGGTGCTTGGTCACAGCAGTCAGAACATAACTAAAAGAAAGGGTGTACACACATTGGGATTCACGTTTTTCAGGGGCTGCCAGTGTGTGTGCATGTAGAAACCAGATGTCAGTCTCAAATACCACTCCTAAGGTTCCGTTCATCTTCATTTTTTGAGAAAGTATCTCTCACTGGCTTGGAACTGGCCATTCAGGCTAGGCTGTCTGGCCAGCAAGGGACCCCATGTATCTTTGACTCCCAGGCACTGCCATCACAAGCGTACCCCACCATGCCTTGACTTTTTGACATGGGTTTGGGGAGCTAAAGTCAGCTCCTTGTGTGGCAAGCACTTCACAAATTCACCTGTCTCCCCAGTCCCCCAGTTCCTCAAATTGGAAAACAGATGTTAGATTATTCTGAAAGAAGACAGATAAGAACTATACCGGATCCACAAATATAAAACAACTTCCGTCCTGTGGGGAACCTTGTCTTTCTGGTTAAGTCACTCAGCATACACTGACAGCGGTATGATGGCCCAAAATCTAGGAGTAGCAAAATTCAAAATTTTAGCAGAAATTTTACTCACCACTAACTGTTTTGCCCATAGCTAAACAAGAGCTGTTGAGGGGGACCAGGCTTGCCCATAGCATTTTGACCAGATTACTATTGAAGCCTGGGTCCATGTGTGGCATTATGGGAAGGATATAGAAAATTTATGAGGTAGGTGTCAGGTCCAAAGGAAACCCCATCCCCACCCCCCCACACACAAAATTCTGGGGCAGTTCTTCTCTTCCAAAGGAGCCATTTCCTCACCTGTCAGAAGGGACAAATAGCTCTCTGTGGTGCCTATTAGCATGCCAAAGCTCATGGCCTCGGCACCTGTGGCACCTCTCAGCTCTTCTCACTCCACCATCTACCCTAAAGTTCTCCAGCTCATGGGCTTCCCTTCTCTCATCTTCTGATTCCCGTATTTTGGGAACCATGTGCTCTCTCTTTGTCTTCCTCCCTCACTCTCCCCATCTCTCTCTCTTCTCATAGTCTGCTCCCGTCTCCTGGCCACATTCTGTCTACTCCTTTCTTTCCCTGTGGATTCTTCTGAATGTCTCTGGCTAATTCTCCATCATATCTACAATAAAAAACCTTCCCCTCAACCATACCTTGGAGGAGTCACGTTCTCAGTGTATGCATCTGGTGCCCAAACCCTTATTTACCCAGTAGGGCTTGTGGAAGGTCTTCATGTCCTGGAGCCGTGCCTTTCCCACAGGGCATGGTGGAGCCTGGTCTTTGGTCTTTCTCAGCTCTTGTCTCCAGATGTAATCCCTTGCTTCTTCCCATATCACTCCCACCTTTCTTAGCGGCCATGCTATCTATGACACTGAGCTGATATCGGTGTCATAGCTTTGACTTTTCAAGGCTGTGAGCCAAGTGAACCACATCTTCCTGAGTAGCCCGTGTCAGTGATCTTGTAATTACAGTAATGAAAGACTAACCAATGTACCTAGGCATAAGCCTGTAAGGAGAGGACAATTACAAATAGATGAGGTCCGCCAATATGCAAAATGGCATATACACCCACTAATATTTAAAGGTGGCTTGTTTACCTATTCCCATGCTGAAAGCATAGGACCTTTGCTATGACCTTCGCAGAGGGACTCCTCCTCCTCCTCTTCCTCCTCCTTCTTCTTCCTCTTCCTCCTCCTCCTCCTTCGCCTCTTCTTCTTCTTTAATTAAGACCTCCACAAGGACTTCAGAAGAACAGCATCAGGGGAGACGTATTATACTGCCCAAAGCTCTTAAAAGCGGGCTGTTGCTGGGGCTTAGTGCTGCCATTAGCCAGCAGTCTATCACAGCGAAGTGCCCTGACCAAGGAACATTGTCCCCTGGCTGACAGTGACCAATCCATAACAAGGGCAGCCCATTACCAACTGCACAAGGGAGATTTGTTTTTCAGGAGTGAAAGATACAAACTAGAAGACAAGCCTCCAAAGACAGAACATTCTTGACCAGCCAGTGCCCGCTGGGTATTCATGTGCCACGGGTGTAAAGGCAGTGAAATTAGATAAGCTCAAAGCCATAGATTCGTAACTTGCACTTATGCAAATATTTATGGATTTCTTGAGCAGGGGATCAATCCTCTTTGCCTTTCTCTTTAGAATGTGCTTCAGAGAGAACATTTTTTTTTCTTCTTGAAATGAGGATGTAAACTGTAGCTATTGCTTAGGAAAATTAAGTCAGAAGCCTGCTGAAGAATGATCTGAAATTCATTTGTGATTTCATTCTAACAGATTATGCTGCATCTTCTTTCCCAAAACTACTTCCTCTCTGTGGCCTGGCCTCAGTGACAGAGATGCAGAGTTATTAAGATGGCCAGATCAGTAACATGCCTTACAGGGAGGGAGGAAGAGAGAAGGGGGGAGAGAGGGAGGGAGCGAGAAGAGGGAGGGAAAGAGAGAGGGAGAGGGGGGGGGGGGAGAGAGAGAGAGAGAGAGAGAGAGAGAGAGAGAGAGAGAGAGAATAGTAAAGAATAGTGGGTTATAGGAGGGTGAGTAGCTAGCTGGTGGGGAGGAAAGGGCCAGAGACTTTGAGATGTAGAACATGTACTTGTGATTATGTGCTGCAGGAGCTTGGAAACCAGCATGGGCTTTGATATGCAGCCATAAGTACATATCAATGGAGAGCCATAGGTCTCTTCTCCCAGAGGGAAGGGAAATGACTTCTTTTGGCAGATGGGAATCGGTTTCACAAGTTCCTGAGGAATGTTGGTTTTTATCTAACTGCCAGAAATCCTCCAATAGTCCAAGTTGAACTGGGTCTAAGACTCAATTTTGGACCAAGTCAGTGGGCCTGCCCTTTTGTGGATGAGACAGGGTTCCCTTTGTACCTGACAACCACAAGACGTAGTTCAAACACCGTTACAAGGAAATTTTTGACCTCCTCTTCCCACCCATGTGTGAACAGTAAGGACTGCTACATGCCTGATTCCAACAGGTAGATGCTTGGGGGCCCATGCCCATCCTGCAGCTTCTGAGGGTTAGCCCCCAGAGTTAGACACATCTCAATGTACCTGGGAACTGACAAAAGCTTCGGGTTCTATGCTAAGCAAGTAATTTCAAATCCTCAGGAGTAAGCATGTGGCAGACAACTTGAGGACACTCTACAAGTAGTTCTATGCCCACCAGCTTCCTTGGATGATCGGTGAAAAATTCCTGTCCTTTACTTGACTACAAGAGCTGAAGCTGGTATACGTACAGTCTTCATACACCCTAAAGAGGTAGCTAGATCCCACACTTTAGTCACAGGTGAAACAACATACAAAGACTTGGAGAGGGTGTGCCCAGGCCTCTATAAAATCACCACTTCAGGCTCACAGTCCTCTGTCTACTGCTGCATCAGCACCACACTGAAAACTCATTCCATCACAGTAGGCAAGATCTTCCAAGTGATGAAGGTCCGTGGGAATAGGACCCTCATCAACTCACCCATATTTTAAATACCATTTGCATACTGGTTTCTCGGTCCTTTAACAAGCTGCCACAGTTACTCTCCTTGCCATGATGAAATATCGGACAAGAAGCAACTTAGAGGAGCACAGGTTTGTTTTGGCTTACACTCTGAAGGGATACAGTCCATTCTGGTAAGGAAATCATGGCCACAGACGCATCAGGCTTCTGTTCACATTGCACTCACAGTCCAGAAACAGAATGATGGATGCTGTGCTCAGCTTCCTCTCTCCTTTTTTTTCAGTCTGGGTCCCCAGACCATGGAATGATGGTACCTGCATTTAGGGTGGGCTTCCCATATCATTAACCTAATCAGGAAACCTAATCTCAAAGGCTCACTACCATGAGGAATTTAAACCCCAGCAAGTTGATTACCAAGATGAACCATTACAAAGGTATAGCATCCCTAGGAAGAATTCTCACTCCAGTGGGATCTGGTGTCCTGCATCAGCACCTGCCTTGCTGACAGATTAGCCTCATAGAAAGGATGGAGCCACAGGTAGACTAACCATGACTTAAACAGTTCATTTGTCCCAGGCAGAAGTGCAGTTTACACAGAGACTGTGGATGGTGCTAAGGGACATTTTGCCCCCCCCCCCTTGCTGGGGAGAAGGAACCCTGGAAAGGGGAAGTGGTGGGAGAAGAGCCATTCTGTCAGGAGAGCAGCCAGGAGTCAGACACTGCTAGAGCCCCTGGAGAGTACACTCAGGCCAAGCTGATACGCAATAGTCATCCTTGGACCATCATAACTAGTTACCACAAAATGCTGAAGGGGAACCATTGAGAGAGAAGAAACTCACAGAAACAGGAGCTGCAGGCTGCTCTCACATAGTGACCCAGCTGGCCCAGACCCTCTTCTGCAAAATCATGTATAAAATCCCTCTCCACTCGCTAGAAAAAAAATGATGACATCTTCAACAAATAGTTCTAGTAAAGGCAGGAGGATACAAATAGGTCCATGCTTATCACCCTGCACAAAACTCAGCTGCAAATAGATCAAAGCCCTTAACATGAAACCATACACACTGAATCTGTTTAAAAGAGAAAGGTGGGGAATAGCCTTAAATTCATTGGCACGGGAGAAGACTTCCTGAGCAGAACACCGTAGCACAGGCACTAAGATCAACAATTAATAAATGGGATCTCCTGAAACTGAAAAGCTTCTGTAAGGCAAAAGCCACTGTCGGGAGGACCAAGCGGCAGCCCCCAGAGTGGGAAAAGGTTTTTACCACCTACACATCTGATAGAGTACTAATATCTAAAATAGATAAAGAACTCAAAAAACTAGACATCAAGAAGACAAATAACACAATTAAAATACGGGGTACAGGTCTAAACAGAGAATTATTGTTAAGAAACTCAAATGACTGAGAAACACTTAAAGAAATGCTCAACATCCTTTCCCATCAGGAAAAATGCAAATCAAAACTACTTTGAGATTTCATCTTACACCTGTCAGAAGGGCTAAGATCAACAAAACAAATGACAGCTCATGCTGGGGAGGATGTCCAGTAAGGGAGCACTCCTCCACTGCTGGTGGGAGTGCAAACTTTACAGCCACTTTTGAAATCAGTGTGGTGGTTCTTCAGGAAGATGGGGATCATAGATCTAGTCTAAGATCCAGCTATACCAACCTTGGGCATACACTCAAAAGACAAAAGATGTTTTATCCTACCACAGAGATATTTGCTCAACCGTATCCATTGCTGCTCATAATAGCCAGAAAGTGGAGACAACCTAGACGTCCCTCAACAGAAGAATGGATGAGGAAAGTGTGTTACATTTACACAATGGAGCTTACTCAGCTGTTAAAAAACAATAAAATCATGAAATTCGTAAGTAAATGTGTGGAACTAGATAAAATCATCCTGAGTGAGGTAACCTGGGCCCAGAAAGGTAAATATGGTATGTATTTGCTTATATGTGGATATTAGCTATAAAGTCCAATGATAAGCAAGCTACAGTCCATAGGATCACATAGGTTGGGTATAGAGTAAGGTACTAGGTGGGTAAAGATAGGTCTCATTAAGAAAGGGAAATTGAATAGATAGTTACGGATGGATGAGGGGAGCTGGAACAGGAGGATTAAGTTAGAAGGGGCAGGGAAGAGGGAGATTATAGAGGGAATATGGGGAGAGATAGCTAAAATTAAGGGCCAGTTGAGGGGTAGCATGGCAACCTAATACAGCAGAAGCTTCTTAAGATATATACATATATGAAGGCAACCTAAAAGAAATCATCAAATAATGGAAGAGACAGAGTCCCAACTGGCCATCTCTTGTCACCAAATGAAGCTTCCAGTACTGGGATTGGGTTACATCTGATTGAGTTGTTGGCCAAAGGGGTCCCATAGGAATCCCCAAACAACAAAGACTGTTGCAAAGACTATATGTTGCTCTCTACAAACTGACAGCAAGTCCCATTGCTGAAGACAACATCTACACAGGACGTTGAACATGGAGAAGTTGAGCTTGTGCCTACATAAAGCCTTTACCCCCCATGCCCTTGTGTCCTTGATATAGGAAGGTACTCTGCATGCTACCAAAATATAAACATAAAAGCCAAGGCAACCACAAACCCCTTGATCTACAATGGCATCCTGACTGAAAGATATGCTAGGGCAATGGTGGCATAAATCTTGTGGGAATAACCACAAGGTTTGACTTAAGGCCCATTCCATGATATGGAACCTATACCCAACATTGCTTGGGTGACTAATACCACAGATGGGATATAGATAGCCCAGGGATCTAGGGTAAAACTAAATACTAATGTTTTAAAAAAAAATAAAAATAAAAGTAGCAATAAAATGACTCCTAATGGTATTCTGCTATACTCATAAATCAGTGCCTTGCTCAGACATCATTAGAGAAGTTTCCTTCTGGAGCAAATGGGAACAAATACAGAGACCCACAGTAGACATTATGCAGAGAGTGAGAGATCTTGGACTACTTAGCCCTAAATGGGATGTCTCTATCAAATCCCTTCCTTCGGGGCTCAAGGAACCCTTCGGAAGAGGATGCACAAAGAGTACAAGAGCCAGAGGGGATGGAGAGCACCAAGAAAACAAGGCCCTCTAAATCAACCAGATCAACTCATATGAACTCACAGAAACTGAGGCAGCTTACCGAGGGCCTGCAGAGGTCTGCACCAGGCCCTTTATGTGGATGTTATAGCTTCAAGGTTAGTGTTTTCATGGGATCACTAAGTGTGAACGAGGGGGTCTCTGATTCTTGTGCTTCCCTTGGACTTTTCCATCCATTGTTTTGTCCGAATCTGATATGCTAGTCCTGTTTCCTCTTCTTTTATTTGACTTTTATCCCTCAGAAGGCTGTTTGTTTTCTAATGAGAGGCAGAAGTAGAGAGGATCTCGATGGGAAGGGAACTGGGGAGGAACTTGGAGGAATAGAGGGAGGGAAAAACACAATTAGGATGTATTATAAGAGGAAAAAAACTATTTTAAATAAAAAGAAAAAATAAAACCTCTCCATTCAACAAGGCAATGATGGTAGCATTTTAACAATCAGAGAGGTTTTCTTTCACATTAGTTCAACTGCAGTGGAGCAAACTGGGACCTCTAGTGATCTCCCTGACAGTGTTAAAGGCCAGCAAACACTTCTGGAGCAGCAGAGAGGCACGGCAGGGCCTATCTGGAGGCCTGTGCAGAGTCTCGGTATTTCTACCTTCTGGCTTTTTAACATGACTTGGAAGTGTGCTATGACACACAGCGGATGAGGGCCGGAGGTACCAATTGTCTCGACATAGATAAGACACTTGGCTCAGCTGATCCCTTGCACCTACTTACTGACTCCAGAATGTCATTGATATAAGAAACGTGAGAGTTATATAAGGCATTGGCTCAGTTTTATTAGTATGAATTGAATATATTTTGCATAGTTTTTTTAATATATGTTAAAATATTTAGAAATGCAACCTGGCAGTTAGGGAGAGATAGTATTTTGTATAATTTGGAACATTTCCCAGGGTTGTTCACCACTCAGGGAAAATTGTTGCTGCCATCACAAGTTCCAGACTTGGAGCTTCATTTCTAGGAACTGAATTCTGACAGTCACAGGATGGCCCTCAACTGAGGCACAAGACCTGAACCTTTCATTAAATCTCCCAGTATTGCAACCCCTAGCAGATGTGTGCTGAAATACAAGTGAACGCCTTAATTTTGATTTTACTTTGCATGGTTTTAGTTACCCATAGTCAACTATGGCCTGAAAATGAAATATTCTAGGACTAAACAAAGCATCTGTTTTTTAATTTTTTTTTACATTAACTTATTGTATGTGTGTGCATGTACACGTGTATACACAACTTGCAGGAGTAAGTGCTCTCTTTCCACCATGTGGGTCCTGGGGATTGAACTCAGGTCCTAAAGCCTCGGTAGTAAGTTCCAGTACTTGCTGAGGCATCTTGCCTGTCTAATAAGTCATAAGTTTTATGTATATGAACCAATATGACTAGCATGATGAAATATCTTACCATCTGTTCTATCCCATTTAGGACATGAATTATTCTTTTTCTCCCCAGTGTATCCATGCTGTATATACTACCCACCTGTTAATCACTTATAGCCATTGTGCTCATCAGACCAGCTGTCACAGTACATTAGTGCAATGCCTAGAGGATTGGCCAGCTTCTCATCATGCAGACAGTGTACCATCTCAGATAATCACAAGAGTAATAATATAGTGCAATAAGATATTAAGATATTAAGCTTACATAGCTCATATTCTATTGTTATTAGTCTCATTACTAGTTGTTAATCTCTTACTGCCTCCAATTCATAGGTTAAACTTCACTGTAGGCATGAGTAGGAGAAAAACCTAGTATTTATAGGGTTTAGTACTAACTTTGGCTTTAGATGTTCACTGGGAATCTTGAGATATATACACTCAGGCAAGGAGAACACCCACACCGTGCTGATTTCTTCATTTGCTCTGGCCCACCTCATCCATTCTCTGCCTTCTCTGTCCTGCTTTCTGTATTAGGCTGAGCACTGCAGACTGTATCCACCCAGGCCCTTGGTCCTCTGACTACTCCTGCTCAGCCAGTGAAGGGCAGTGGCAAGAGGTGAAAGGCTGTGAGGAGAGAAAGTCTGTGGTCCTCCCCCATGTCTTCCATCTCCTATCATGGAAATCTGGGTTCACCATCCCCCGCTTGTTCCTGCACATATAGGGGATAAGAGTTTCCAGCTTCTGTTTCTTCCTGGATGCCCCTGTCTTCGATGGGTCCCAGATCAACGCCTCCTTTTTCCCTCAAGCCTTTTGGCTAAACTCATGTACTGTGTTGTCTCCCTCCAGGATAGTGATTGATATAAACATAGTCTTCTTTCAATGCTGACAGGGGGTTGAGTCCAGAATGTACCATGGGTGCCAAATCTGTGAGCATCCAAGTGCCATATTATAAATATATGGCAATGTGTTTTCATACAACCTACATACATTCTCTCATGTATTTTAAATAATCTAAACATTGCTTATAATGGCTAATGCAATGCAAATGGCATGTAAATTGTTGTCAGACAGCATCACTTAGGGAATAGTAACGGGAAGGAAGTTGTGCAGCTGCAGTTCTTTCCTCAAATACTTTCAGTCTACGGTTGGTGGAATCTGCAGGTTTGAGGGCTGTAGCTATGCAGGGCTAACTAAACATATAATTCCATCTAAACTGTACACCTTTTATTTCTTTACCATATATTTTAGAATGATATTTCTAGTATTTACTTTTATCTGGAAAACTCCTTGTGAAATTATAAATATTTGCTATAAAACATTTATCACAGAGGACTCATTTGAATATGAGAGGATCAAGGTGCAGTATGGAAAAGCATAACCTTAGGTTGGCCAAGAGCTGAGGATCAATAGTGAGTCTAACACACACGTACACACACACACACACACACACACACACACACACACACACACACACACCAGAATCACTAGTCTAAGATGAGCTGAAGGGGTTCCTTTGGGTACCAGCTGATGATGCAGGAAGGCTGAGAACCAGGCTGGGACTGATCTTTCTTGTCACAAGAAACTGATAGCTAATAGCAGAAACATGCAGCAGCAACACCTTCATGCCACTTTAGATGGCCTCAGATAGACGTATGTCATATATGCATACACTTTAAAACACATTGTCCTTTGGGAAAACTCAGTGGAACTTACTCAACAATGCTCATATTGCTCAGGGATCCAAAAACCATGCATCAGCTACTTTTAAAGTTGGGTAACTGAACTACACAGAAAACAAACACATATAACCCGCAAGTGTCCTGAACTCCAAAATGTTAGCAACATGCCCAGGATGTTCTAGTGGGTCTAAATCTTCCTAAAGCTGAGACCCTTTAATACAGCTCCTCATGTTGTGGTGAACCCCAGCCATAAAGCTACTTTATTACCACTTCATAACTGTAATTTTGCTACTGTTAGAAATCATAAAGTAACTATCTGTGTTTTCCAATGGTCTTAGGCGACCCTGGAAAAAGGGTCATTTGACTCCCCTGAAAGTCAAAACTCACAGGTTGAGAATCACTGTTCTAGAGTCTATGCTCAACTAATGATGCTCCTGTAGGACAGTCACACTTCTCTGCACACAAAACACTAAACAGGCTGGTCTTGCTGACACTGGATACACATAGTAGAACCTGTGCACACATGTGTGCACACTCACAATTCATGCCATGAAACTTCTAGGTATATACAGATCTAACTACTTTTAAGCTATACCTTCCCAAACCAATTCCATTTGGGAGTGATTTTCCAGTTTATAAACACACACACACACACACACACACACACACACACACACACACACACCCCACAGACCCCTAAATAGTTTTCTTTAAAAATTTCGTTGATCTAGTTTTTGTGTGGGGGTGTTTTGCCTGCATGTATGTCTGTGCACCACTTGCATGCCATGTGGAGAAGTCACAAGAGGATGTCAGATCCCATGAGGCTAGACACAGAAAATTGTGAGCTGCCATGTGGGTGCTGGGAATTGAACCTGGCTCCTCTGAAAGAGCAGTCAAGACTTTTACTTGCTGAGCCATCTCTCCAGCCCTACAGAGTTTTCTAGACTGTCTCTGGTACTAGGCTACCTGTGCTACACCTGAGCAAAGTCAGTGACACTTTTGTCCAAATCCACTTGACAGGAGGACCTTGGTTCCTCCTAATAGACCTGGGATTTATTACAGATAGGCAAACAATGGGTAAGCTCCCCATGGCTTATCATGCACTGGGGCCATGCCTCTGCTTCACGATTAGCAACACCAAATCCCTCACCACATCACAAAGAAAACTACCATTTAAAAAGCCATCAATTGCAGAGAACTCAATGATAACTCATTTTCTACATTCTGCCAAGACTTGGGATAATATAGGCAGTGATGTTCCTCTCCTGTGCTCCATGTTTCTCTTTATTATGCAAGAGCCACAAGCTGATGAAAAGGAGCGCACAAGGCTAGAACCCGGAGCATCTAGCCAAGCACGCCAGACTCCTGTGGCGACCCATTATCTGGGTGAAATTATGACTTGACATCAGCCATTTCTAAATCTGTGTTAGGCATTTCCTAATTGCATATTTTCTCCAGCATGAGAAATTGCAAGCTTGGTAAATAATCTCCTTTAGTCTTGTTGCTTGATATACAGCTCAAGCATCAAAAGGGTGAGTTAGAGCAGTGGGTACCATGCTTTAGGACTGGGATAATTTCAGGATTTTCTGTGTCTTCAATAGTTGTCCCTAGCCATGCATTATGTAACGCTTGAAGATTTTAAACCCATCTAGCATATTATAAATACCCATGGTCATTTTATTATCTTTGTCCAAAAGAAAGCATCAGAATTATCATCATCAGTCTCAAGCCATCAAACAAACAACATCTATTATACTGACATTCTCTTTGGTGAAGAGAGACTCGAAATAAACAGATACAGATAAAAGAATTAAAACTCATCAGTAATGTGAACTGATTCTTCAATGTAATAATTTCTCTTACTATTAGAGGGAATATATGATTTAACCCCCACATTCCAAAGCAATCCAAAGATTAAATCTATTATTGAGTTAGCCTACTTCAGAAACCAGACTTTTCAAGTCTCACCATTCCTAAGTCCAGGTAAATGACTGAATTTGACTCTCTGTATGATGTGGAGGCTGGGAGGGAGATAAGAGAAATAGAAGGGAAAATCCACAAGGAATTATAATGGGAAAAGAGCTATCAACGTCAATCAAATGATTTTAAGCAAGCATTGGTAAAAGTTAATCAGCTTTATTACGCTGTTAGGAACACTCCTCTTTGAAAGGCTCCCAAGTCATGACATTAGGATCCTAATACAGTATTTGGCCAAGGAACAAATGAGATGTATCTAGTCTTACCATATCAATGCTATTTATTGATTGCAAACTGTCAAATTTACCAAAGGCCCAGAAAACATAGCTGTGGTTGCAAAACAGGATGTGAAAGTAAATTGCCTGAAAAGTGAGTAGCTCTGGAAGCTCACAGAAGGCACAACATGGGGGTCATGAGCAGGTAATAAAAGGATTTCATGAGGGATAGAAACACTGTCTTAAGCAATAGAATTTAAATGGATGGATGTATTAGTCTATGTTGTGTCGCTATAACAAAATATCCTAGACTGGGTACTTTATATAGAATGGTTTATTTGACTCTTAACTGTAGAGGTCCAAGACTATCACAATGACATTGATTGACTAGTGAAGCTTTCATAGTAAACAGTTTCACATGGTTAAAATACAGTAAAGAGAGAGACCATATGCCATGAGAGGCAACAAAAGTCAAGTTCACTTTGTAACAATCATCTCTTCAGGCCAACAATCCAATCCTGTGAGACCTAACCAACTTACTTCATGTGACTAGCATTTATCCCTTCAAGGGAGTAGACACAACCCAGAAATGATCCCTTCTCTTTCTGATACCATTATACTGGAGAGCAAGCTCAATGTAAATTTTTGGTGGGGACAAAGTATACACACATCATAGAAAGAAATAGTTGAAGTGTATAGCCAGTGGGGACAAAAGTAATGAAGGAGTACTGAAGGACAGCCAGGGCAGAGAAGACGCAGAGTAACTGAGCCAAGTCCCTGTCCTCCACTGCAGACATACTAGCTGCAAACTCAAGTGTAAGCACACTACTTAGAGTTGATCAGATCATCTCTGATGAGATGGGGAAGAGGTGATTTTACCCTAAGTTCTTAGGGATCTTGTTTATTTGCTCTCTCTATATACATCTAGAATAAAGAAGAGGAGGAGGCAAGGAGAAGTAACTTGGCCTACATGAAATAAAAAAAAATGTCATTTTAAAAAAGAAACAAGGTGTTGATAACACTTAGGCATTGGTTGAGAAGTCAAGGTTTTAATTCTTCCCAAGTCAAGGCTAGTGTGTGGCCACAGAATAACAAATGGAAGTCTTGAAGGATTCACAAGGCCTACCTTCCAGCCATAGCCCTGATCCTGCTGGTGTGGCCATCAGGCAGTCATAGAACCCCTCCAGGCCTCAGTTTTCCATGTGTGTAAAACGAGAAGACCAAATCATATGTAGCCACAGCCTAGGTTTGCTTATCAAGTATCCTTCCTGTGGCTCCTCCAGGCCTCTTCCCAGACAGCTCAGCTCCTTCATTCTTTGAGGCATGGATGATAATCAGAAAAGCCACTTGAAGAATTCAGCAGGTAAGAGACTCACTCCAGTGTCTAGAAAGTCCCCCAAAAGAACAAAGCAAGACTGAAAACCCAGCAGAGAAACCATCAAGTCCTGCAGCTATATGGCTGGCATCTGGGGCTCTTGGCGGCATCATCTGGGCTCCAACAGCTTTAGGCCTTACTGCCTGCAGAACAAGTAGCCTCTCTAGGTCCAGTTTCACTCAATGTCTGCAGCTTCCCTTAGGGCAATGTCCCACAGCTCTGGCATCTAGGCTTCACTTTTACAACTTCAGTCAAAAGATCTCTCAGGGTTTCTTGCAAGGAATCCATCCTTGCCTCACCTCAGCAGCTTTCTGGATTCTTGGCTAAAGCTCCCATGACCTTTTAACTATTTCATTTTGCATGCCTGCCAAACCATCACTATGTGGAATGCACTTCCAAGTTCTACCAACAGTTTGAGATATAGTCTGTGTGATGGCTATTCTTGATTGTCAACTTGACGGTATCTGGAATGAACTACAATCCAGAAATGCAGGGCACACCTGCAAAAGATTTTCTACTTGATTTGAAGTGGGTGAATCCACTTCTAGTCCAGACCTTTGAGGTTGGAAGATGCACACCTTTGATTCAGAGCTTAAGGCAAGAAGACTTACCTTTAATATGAGCCATACCTTCTTCTGGAAGTCTGTGTAAAGACATGAAAGAAGGAAGCTTTTGTTCTTTTCCTGCTTGCCCTGCCTTGCTAGCATATCCATCCCTTCACTGGCATTGGAGTCTACTTCTTCGGGATTCCAGCATATACTAAAGACCAGCTGAGACACTCAGTCTGAGACTGAGCAACTGTTAGATTCTTGGACTTTCTAATCACAGCTAGCCATCGTAGATTAGCTGGACTGCAACCTGTAAGTTATTCCAATAAATTCCCTTCATATTTATATATATAAAGATTGACATATATATATATACACATACATACATGTCTGTGGGGACATTTTCTTCATTAAGAATGGATGTGGGAGGGCCTAGTCCACTATGGGTGGTGCCAATGCTGGGCAGGGGATCCATGGTTGTATAAGAAAGCAGGCTGAGTAAACCAAGAAGGCAAGGCAGTGAGCTGTGTTCCCTCACATGGTGCCTACCTCTGTTCCTGCTTGAGTTCCTGCCTGATTTTGCTCAATGATGGACTAAGATCAGGATGTATAAGCCAAAGAACCTCTTTCTTCCCCAAGCAGGTTTTGGTCATGGTGTTTATCACAGAACAGAACACAGACTAGGACAAGTCTTAACAAAATGTACCACTGTAAACTGTCAAAAGTGAGTTAGTGAATCCAAAGACTAAAGAAGAGCTGGGGAAAATATAATTATCAGCAGCTGGATAGCTATTGCTTGGCATATTAAAACAAAAACAAAAACAGAATCACCCTTCAGTGTCTACAGGGGATCAAGTCCAAACCCCTCAATGGAAACTCAGGTCTTCAGATGCTCAAGTCCTTCATACAATAAAACTGTGGCATTTGCATGGATATCTACACACCCTTCTACTGTTTCATGACTGCTTATGATTCCATACACTATATATAAGTGCTTCATACATTGTTATTGTTTAGGGAATAACAAGAAAAATGTTGTACATATTCTATAAGCATATGCGTACATGCTATTTCCCTCAAATATGTCTGACTGTGTCTACCAGCACTGTGTGAAGAGCTCCGTTAGTATTTCTTAAATCTGTGGGGTGCCTTCTGAGCCCTGGGCTACCTGGAGTACATCCCTTGGTTTCTCCAGGGATTCTGTGATGTCTGTGTTGTCCCAATCGTCACTTTCCAGGTGAGAGTTTAGTACCCAGTTCAAGGCTCGCCTGGGACAAAGCTAAGATCTGAGTTCTTCCCAGCAAGTGCTCATGGCTCAGGAGCAGAGCTACTTCAATACACACTTTCTGGCAGACAGAAGTGCACTGAGCACTTCAGCTCTAATGGCACAGTGTGCAAGTGGGAAGATGATTACTATTGTATAACTATCAGCTTGAAAGATGTCACCCAACTGATAAAGAGCAAAGCCAAGACCGAAACTCCAAATGGCTGGGTGCTTTCATGTGTCTGCTCTCAGAGAGGAGGCCAGCAAAGTCTTCACACCCTTGTGCATGAAGAACATTTGGTTCGGATTTTCACTGGTGTCATATTTTGGAAGCTGCCAGCAGCCACAGCATCCTGCCAAGTTAGCCCCAAATGCTCCAGGTTTTGCACAGCGTATTGGAGATGGGTGGGGGAAGGGAGGGAAAACTCCTAAAACAAACAGACCAACTGAATACAAGGAGACTTCAGACAGCATCCCCAAAAGAAACAGAATGTGAGGAGAAGGTGCCTGCCCCACAGGTTCTTTTGGAGTGTGTGTTTGTGGAGATCTTATTCATCTCACCCCAGGAAAGGCACCCACTCTGTCTCAAGAATTCCTACTAGAGACCAGGAAAAAAAAAAAAAAAAAAAACCCAAGGGATTATGGAAATAACACTTCACAGGTTGCCCACTGGATTTTTGTTTTCTTTTGTTTATTATCACTGCTTTACCACTGCCACCAACAGGCTTTGGACCTGCCCAGCAAGCAGCAATCATTCAACTCCTCTCTCAAGTACATTGTGGGGGGTTGGGATCCTGGGTCCCACTTTCATTCTTAAGTAAAGCCCTATTCTAATTTTTATTATCATCTTGCTCTACTAGACTTCATGTTAAGAGGCAAAAAGAAATATATTCCTTCTCTAGTCTAGTTGGTAAACAGCTTAGGAAGATCTGGACTGACGATAAATGACCCTAAGATAGATAATCCAGAAACATCTACTCTGCCAGAGACTGTGACTATTACAGGATGCCTGGAACTTCCTTGTGCAGCCTGTGTGACTAGGAAGAAACCCCCTTGACACTGTGGTCCTAGGAGGAGACACTCTCCACTCTGGTCATTTAGAGCAGCAGAGTTTTCTCTCAAATTCCTTCCTTTAAATTCTTTGGTAATTAGATTTTCTCTGTCACCAGGAGAAGTTGAAAGGAGCTCAGGAAACACAACTAATAGCTTCAGGTTCTTCGGGGGTAGAGGTGAGGGTCAGTAGGAACTTCTCACTGTGTTCTGCTAACCTACGCATACAGTAGCAGAGCAAACGCCACCAGGCCATGCATCTAGTCTTCATGGTTTTTAAAGACAGCTTCTCTTATGACAGAGAAGGGCCAGCAGAGGTCTTTTATCTGCTTCCAGACTTGGGTGACAGGACCAGTGGTTGAACAACCATGCCTCACTCTGTTTCCTCTGTGCAGCTGAGAGACTGGTCTCCTAGCCACCAACCTTCTTCACAAGCTTCTCTCCACCTTCCTTTCCCAGGAAAAGTAGCCCCACAGCTTCCTCAGATGGGCACATGTTGAAAGAGGAGAGGAAATGCTGGCAGGGAGACCAGGACCACCTTGGGAAAGATGATGCTAGTCTTGCTGCTACCTTGATTGGTCCCTCTCCAGATTCTAACTTCACCATCACTGAACGGGTCAGAACAAATTGAATCTGTCACATGGCAAGGGGAGTCCCCCAGGCTAGCATTGCACTAACAAAATCTTCATCAAGTCAGTTACTGGTACTATTAAAAACACAAAAAGTGAGCGTTAAAAGAGAAAGGGAACCATCTGGGTATCAAATGATACCCAAGCTACAGACCTAATCTTTGTGATGTTTATTTCTTCACTTTTTTTTTTTTTTTGAGACATGGTCTCATATCACCTGATCCGGCCTCAAACTCACTATGTAGCTGGGGTTGACCTGAACTTCCAGTCTTCCTTGTGCTATGTTCCAAGTGTTGGGATTATAGGGATGAATCGCCCTGTCAGAGCAAAACTAAATTCCCCACAGCAAATTGTTCATGCTTAACCCAATTTTTAGATCACTCAGTTCAGTCAACTTCCATGTGGTAGAACACACATTCTGATTTCTACCAGTCTCCATCAACATTATCCCCACATCTTGGGCAAATGCCCCATAGCATTTTGGCATCTAAGATTGGGTCAAGCTACAGACGGAGAACTTAGTGGTAGAAGAAGTGTTTGCCCCAAAGGGTCAAGGTCATCTATAGCAGATTATTGTTTTATGTGGCAGGTGTGAGGTGGAGAGGCAAAATGACATCATGGCTGAGGAGGAAAGGGGTTGAAGGGGTGAGGAGATGAAGTGTGGCTGGAAGCTTCCTTTTTAGTTATATGAATATGCAGGAGCACAACACATATTTCTGAAACAAATGGCTTCATCTCTCTCAACCCAGACTCCTTTGCAAAACAAAGATAACGACAGTTGGGTCCACCATGGGTCTGCATTATCATGCACAGCTTAGAAGCCAACACGAGGGAAGTCCTTGCTCTGCATTCCCAAACATGTTGTACAGGGAAACATCTTAGAAGACAAACTTATTTGTCCCCTGGGAACACAGAACAGTTTAGATTACTGTTACTGTCTGTCCACTTTCACAAAGATCTTATCCCCCTCTGGAGTAAAAGTCTGGCAAAGTTGTTTCCTACAACATAAGCGAGAGATTTCTAAGACTGGGGCTCCTCGGCAGTGACACAAATCTTCTGCATAGTCAGCACGCACCTGGACCCTGCACATCACCCTCAAAACAGGAAATGAGGAGGTGACAAGAATGTGACGCTGACCTGGCTTGCTGGTCTGAGTATCAGAGAACGTTATCGATCTCCCAGAGAGAGTATCTTATCATTTTCTGCCTCCGTGAAACAGGAAGGCTAGTGAACAGGCACTTCAGATTAAACCTTAGTACTTCTCACACTCTGACAGCAGTCCACCTGTCAGGGTTATTTTGAGGATAAAGTGAGTGAGAGGAAGCAATGAAAGAGTTCTGCACTGTCTGGCCCAAAGTAGGTGTTCAATTAAAGTTGGCTTCTCTTATGGTCCTATGCAATGATCTTTGAATCTGCATATCTTCAAAGAGCATACGTTTCTATATGTATCCACTCTGATTCCTCAATAAGAAATGGAATAGAACTCATGATTATGAGATCTTAATGATGTGAAGACAAAAGTCAGGAGTGATACTGACTCAAGACAAACTCTAATATTGAGACACATCCCGTACTTCCAGCAGATACTCAAGTAAAGGTCAAACACCAGAAAGAAATGGCTTTATATTCTAGTTCCCCATCCACAAACAATATCACTTTGGGAAGGTTATATAGGGTTTAGTCTTCTAAAATGTGGAAATTGAAAGTATCTATTTGGACATTGTAAAGGTTAGACAGTAACTTGTAAAGTATCTGACATAACACGCCCCACACCTTTGACAAACATTTACTTAAAGTCACATAAGGTCTTAACCTTAGGACTTGGGAGATAGAGGCATGAGGATCAAGAATTCAAAGGCCAACCTCTACTACATAGCAAGTTTGAAGCCAGCTCCAGCTACCTGAGATTTAAAATAAATAAATAAATAAATAGATAGATAGATAGACAGATAGATAGATAGATAGATAGATAGATAAATAAATAAATAGTAGCTGGAGCAATGACTGACCAGTTAAGAGAACTTCCTCCTCTTGCAGAGAACCTGAGTTCACTTCCTAGCACCCACATGGTGTCTCACAACTGTCTTTAACTCCAGTTCCAGGGGATCTGACACTCAAATCTGAACTTCCTGGGCATCAGGCACATACATAGTGCATATACACACATTTAAGCGAAACATCCATACATATAAAATAAAAATAAATAATTTTCAAAAAAATAAAAGTTGAGATTACTTCATTCAAAAGTAATAATATCAAGAAAAGAATTGTGATGTTATTTGATATTCCAAGGTATTTTCCTATTATCTCTGTGATATTCCCAATAATTTAAAGTAAGCAAGACAAACACAAGCCTAACTTAGAGAGATATTCAAGCTCTAGTCATTGGCTGACACTGTTTCTCAAAGCTTCATTCCATGTAGCCAATCACCAGAGGTTTTGAGAAGATCTCTCTTGGCATTTGTGCACCTGCTCAAAAGTGACCAGGAGCTGGATGGAGGAGGATGCAGTTAGATTCTTTCACCAGCCTCATGGGCATGCAGCTTTCAGCCAAGTGCAAAGTTCTGGTGTGTGCACATTCAGGTTTTGCCAGGAATAGATGCCTTTCTAGTTTTAAAAAGGAGGTAGGGAGAAACACTTTGGAAGGGATTTAAATCAAGTTCTAGTGTCTTCTTGGACATCAAATAACTCTTCAAAAACAACATTTGATGAGTTAAGTATAAAAGAATAAAAAACATATGGACTAGATTTCCCTTGAAATACACAAGGGTGTGAAAAATAAGGAGAAATGCATTAATAAAATACATTTGAGATTTTATTGAAACCAAAACATTTACAAAGTCATTACATATCTTGATGTACCCAACCTCAGCATGTTCTCTTCTGCCAGCTAGGGCCTGTCTCATTGGGCCTCCCCAATAATAGGCTGCCAGATAGTTCCTTCCTTGAAAAAAAAAAACTGGCTTCCAAGCTACCCCACAGTCCTTGGATCCCATCTTGTGTACAATTGATGAAACACCTTCAGCCCAAGCTGTGTAAACTCCAATGACCCTGAATTTTAAGAAGCGGTCCTTGCTCCAGAGACTCAGTAGCCCCCTCATACTGAATGTCTAATATCTACAACCTGTCAGAAGCTGGTTTTGTATGTAACTCTTAAAATAAACTTCCACCCTGTAGTTCTAAATCTAGTAAAATATCAAGCTACTTTCCAGACTTACAAAATTCTCAAAAGCTGAGGCAGGGGTATGGGTTGGCAATGGACAAAGCCAGGCCACAATCTATCATGCAACTGTGCACACCCCTGCAGCGGATCCCAGCAAGCTGGCAGTGAGCATGTGATATTAACTGAAGCCCTTAATTTAAGGAAACGGAATCAACCAACTAGTAATTAACAAATTATTCTTAAACAGACCTCGCTTAAAAATTAAGTCGAACTACCATTTTTCTATAACCCTTCAGGAAAACGCTGACTGCTACTTCAAGTAAACACAACTTAAGCAGATGGTGAGCTCTCACAGAGCACCAAACCTATACTTAAATAAATCAATGTTGTCGGACTGCAGCACTACAGGGCTACTCAGCAGAATTCATGGGCACCTTTGCAAGATTTGGCAAAGATTTACTGTCACGTGGAGAGGACAGCTAAGAGCAGCAGGTCTCCTGGTCAGAATGTGCTGCACCCCTGAGACAGGTAAAGCATGCTGGAAGGAAGTAGCTTCCAAGTGATAACCCAAGAGAACACAGGACAAGTTGATCCCAGTCCTGTACAGTCCAGTGCTCCTGGGTCTGTTCACTTACTCCTTTGAGAAGTTTCTACTCAGGATAAGCCAGGTCACAGGCATTTTGCAAGGTCCTAGGCAATCAAAGCTGACACCCTCCTCTCAAAACTACTCTAAGATCACCCGGATGTGGACAAGGAAGTCAAAGTAACTTGCTAAATTCTGTTACCGAGATGCCTTGGAATATGAAGACTCTCAAGAGCTGGAGAGCTAATGCCACTGCTGCTTGAGGACTTGGGGACCCTGTTGCCTTTGGCAGTGCCATCTTAAGAGATCTATGGTATAGCATAGAATATGGAGCCTAAAGTAGTAGGTTCAAATCTAGGCTCCATCTTTCACGGACTATGTGACCTCTGGAAATCTGTGTACCCTTTCTGAGTTGGCTTCCTCCTTTTCACAATAGAACCTCAATAGATAGATTATTTAAACATCTGGATGTGGTACATGCTAGAACCTCAACTAGGTATGATGTGTTTAACATGGATGAACCTGGAGAATTTCTAGATAGTAGAGCAGCTTTTGCAAAGGCTGAGGTCATTGACAATGATCATGAACGATTCATTATGGTAGTTTCCCAAGGTAGACAGAGAACAGCATCAGTTGAAGCTTGGGGTCATCTTATGAAAAAAACTTCTCCATCTGTCCAAGGAGAATTTTATCCCCCCGGCAGCTGAAATCCAACAGAGCTTTGAGATGGTCAACCTTTGGGTTTTCTACTCACTCTGCCCTCAGTGTGAAGCATGGGTTCAGAAGGGTGGCGTAAAGTCCACAGGGATTCAGAAAAAAACATCAAATGAAGGGTCTGCTTTTATATTTGAGCTTAAAAAAAAAACCTTACAGATAATTAGGGCTGTTTGCGATCAAGGCTAAGAAGTAACTATTCCTGTGTTTGGTTGTTCACCGAGGAAACTGTGGGGGTAGCAAAGGTTGACTAGTCCTAGTCCTTGCCCACCTCACCAAGTCTTGGGGGTGGTTCTGTTTGCCTCTCTTCCCACCCCACAAACTTTGAAACTAGATTTCATAGCTCACTGTTGGGAGTCTATTTTTAAGTGCTCAGTTTTATTGTTGTAATGGTGTTCACAAATCACAGAATGCTAGGAGTCAAAGGGAATTTACAGCAATCACTAAATCCAGTTGTTCCCCACTTGGGGGTCTCTGGATTCCAAGGAGGTCTGTGAAAGTAATAACCAAGATCGGTTTTATTTTTAGTGTTTCCAAAAGCTTAACATGTATTTAAATAGTTCCTCATTTGCACAGCAAAGCTTCACTTGCCAATGAAATGCCAAGTTTTTAAACTGCTGGCTACCTTTATTTAGATTCAGTATGATAACAATACCATCTCACTTTTTCCACAACTTCTTATTGAGAATTACAAGTGCCAGTAATATGAAAAGAAAAAGTTAAATCGTATCAAGTAGGGGGGAAAGTCAACTATAAGGCCAGGAAAAACAAAGGTCTCTGCTGATGTGAAGCTGGCATGAGTGATCTCCTCCCTGCCCCCCTCAGGATATTCACGTAGAAAGTCATTTTCTGGCTGGTAGAGTATACACCTTACTCATATCCCAGTCTTGGGCCATCTTTAGGGTAAACAGTAGACTCGGAGGCATGAATGTTTAGTTGAAATGATAATACATATGCATATTTTGAGGTTCTCTATATGTTAAAGGAAACTGAATTTTAACTCTCACGAGCTGAAAGAGCTTAACAGAATCTCCTCTCAGATGAAACCCTATCAGAAAACACAGTGTGTCTCTGACAGTGGGGCCTTTGGGCAAGTTCCACGAGCTTTGGCTCTCACGACTCCAGTAAGCACTTAAGTTGCTGCATAAACAATGCATCCCATTGCATCCTGACCACAAATGCTCCTGAATCACTGGAAAAATCTCACGTGGGGGTGGGTGATTGGTGCTTTGTAAATTTACTCCGAGCCTAAAAGTTATCAGATTTGAATTACGTACATACCCTTATTCCCTTTTCTGTTTTAGAGCAGATTTGGGGGTATAATTAATAAGAAGCATACAATATAATATTGTGGAAAGATAAAGTCTTGTGAGTACAGTAAATAACTCCATTTTCAACAATATATTGGGGAAGTAAAAGTCAACTGTTTACCCAGTTCCCATAATATTGGGAGCGCATTCTGAAACCTCACAAGCAAATGCTATGGAAGGCTGGGCTGGTCCCATGTATCAGAACAATGGCTGGTCCACATGGAATCTTCAAGAATTACACTCCCAATCCACTTAGGAACCTAATCCTAAAAGTCAACATTGTATTATCTTTATTAAAAAATATATATTCGATAAGAATTCTGCCTGATTGGTGGATGGCAACTGAATCTAAGCATGGACAAATCATTTCAAAATGAACTAACGTGTTTTAAATGTTGCTAGCCCTGCAGAAACCTATCCTCAGATGTTTTGTCACTCGATGGAAGGAGTTATATACTCACAAGTAATAAATTGAGCCCCTTCCCTGCTCATTCCACAGGGCAAGGTAGGAGAAGGAGAATGCTTCCTTGTTTTCTAGCAAATACCTAAACACAGTCAACAGATTGTTTGTGGCTGGTGCCAACGTCTCAAATATGTTTAAGAAACATCAGAAAACATGGACGATGAAAGGCCATATGCACAAATGTTCACATCAGACACAGGCTGCATCAGACCGCAGCATCCCAAGCTGCAAGGGCAAGAAGCATTGATTTTTACTGGAGAGGGTATATCAGGTTACAGGAATGCACACATTTCATTTTTATGAGACTGAAAGCTCACAGAAACAACAACAGAAAATCCCACTTTGTGACACATTAATGAAACCCAGTGAAAGGCCACTTTAAAATAAAACAAAGGGAAAGAACTTAATGGTGTTATCAAAAGGTCTTTGAAAATAAACCATAATGCCACGGGCCACTCTAACATGTTGTGTGATACTTTTAGTCTCCGGTCCAGAGAAATGCTAGATTCAGCCTCCATCTGCTATCTCCCTTCTTATATAAACACACATATAAGGTATTACTCACCCCTTTCTGGTTTCTATCAAGAATAGTTTTCATTTTCTAGGTAAATCCCAGAGTCACCAATCTTCCAGCTCTCAGCGACAACCCAAGAGGAACCAGCCACAGAAACATCGCTTCATCCCACAGCATCCTCTTCCAGCCAAGTATAATTTACAGCCCAGTGTTTGGTTCTTCTGTCACAGGAGAATTATAGGACCCCACCACTTATCCTGAAAATAAATATCTGCTCCTCATTCAGGTAAATGAGATCGTTTCAGACATAAATTGACTCCAGTACTGAAACTGGCCTTTTGCACAAGAAATAAATATTTGAATTATTTCTCCGGATGAGGATGATACTAAGGACACTTAAATTTAAGGGAGTGATTATACATTCCTTTTTCATATGAAAGCCAGCCCAGGAGAAACTGGAAACATCCAGTAATAACTTTGTTAAGTCAACTCTTGCCTATTATCAATTTGCAAAATCTCCCTGGCAAAAAGGGAGGGGCAAGGTCAAAGCACACATTTCCACTGACAATCATGCACCAGGAAAAAAGACATCCTTGCAGAATCACACTGAATTTTTACTAGCCTACACCAGGCTTTTAACTACCCGCTCCATCCTAGTGAGTAGTGCCCATTGTTTGAGCTTCCAGACAGAAGGTGTCATCCTTGTGTTTGCTGATTGAACAACTGAGGTAGCCTGCAGCTCTCTGAGGGTCTAAAGAGAAACTAGTTCTAGGCAGAGGCAGGGGGGGCCGAGAAAAGAAAAGAAGGAAGGAGGAAGGGAAGGGGAGGAGAGGAGAGAGAACCTGGGTGGCTTATGTAATAATTCCAACATTTTTCATGCATTCAATCCTCTTGGTTTTAGAGGAATTATGGCCCTCAGCACTCTGTCCCTACCCTTATAATATATGCATGCCCAATCAAGAAAAATAAGACACTCAAACACTAAATTAAATATTAAGTAGCAATATTCAAGAAGCATCACAGAGGCTAAATATGTATTCAACTATGGTAATCTCAGAGCCACATTAATCCTGTTATTTTGTGGGATTATAAAAAAGGTTCTTAACAAATTAACCCATACTCCCAAACTTAAAACTGTACAATAACAGACAGGCCCCCATCAGAACACTCCATTTGTTAAACTGTCTACATCCACAGAGTTATCCCTGTGAATATCTAAGTGAGCTGTAATAGTCAGGTGTAATTATTTACCAGTACAACAACTACCCCTGATTATATGGTTCACAATGAAGAACAAGAACTCAATGTGGTTTAAAAATCAACTGTCTAGGATATTAGCTCTTTCATTATCAAATGACAATGAAATCAAATATCCAGCCATTTTATTATTGTTAAGGTGACTTATTGTGAACCTAAAATGTATTCATTTTGCCAGTCCCTCATCTTGGAATTTCAAAACATTTCCAAATACTCACAACAAATTTTCAAATGTCTGCATTTTAAGGAATTCAGTTGACATGGGGTAAAGTAAACCTTCCCAAGAAGCTATGAAGATAATAACAAAACAGTAGTTTCCACAAGAAATCAGACCCGAGTGCTGAATTTGATTAAAATCCTATAAAAATGAATAAAGTCATGCCCTAATCGTTATAATTAGTAACTATATTTTCAGTTTCTAAGGATAATTAATTAGTGCATACCTTTGAGGCACAATTATCTCCATCGTAAAACAAGGTAGCGGAGATGAGGCTGAGATGGGCCTGACAGGCAGAATGGGAGGTGCCTGGGATCCTTGCTCCGGCACCTCCCACTCCCAGCTGGCAGGGGAAGGTCATGCCTCATGTGGCATAAGCCAGAAGCTGTCCTTTTCGCCTGCCAGCTTCTCCTCCCCACCGGCGCTATCGACCCCTTCCCTTTTTCATAGGCGATCCCTCTCAGACTGTGGTTTCTCTGGCAGGCTGCCACAAGAAAGTGGAGTTGAGTGAAGTGAGATAAGTTGAGGTCTGGATCCTTCTAAACTTTTATTGCAGTGGAAGGATAGAAAAATAGAAGGGAGATTAATGGTGCTGTAGCTGTAGCAAGCTGAAGTGGGATTATTTTGAAGCTACATAAAGATGTGCACATAAAGATTCACAAATAAAACACTAGACCAGGAATCAAGAACTACAAACCTGTAGCTAGAGTTTTCCTGCCTGGCCCACAGGCAGGACAAATCTCTCTCACCTGCCAGTCCCATAGCCGCTCAGACCCAACCAAGTAAACGCAGAGACTTATATTGCTTACAAACTGTATGGCCGTGGCAGGCTTCTTGCTAACTGTTCTTATATCTTAAATTAATCCATTTCTATAAATCTATACCTGGTCATGTGGCTCGTGGCTTACCGGCATCTTCACATGCTGTTTGTCCTCATGGCGGCTGGCCGTGTCTCTGACTCAGCCTTCCACTTCCCAGCTTTATTCTCCTCCTTGATCCCGCCTACACTTCCTCCTGCCTGACTACTGGCCAACCAGTGTTTTCTTTACCAACCAATCAGAGCAACACATGTGCCATACAGAACATCCCACAGCACAAACCTGCTTTGAAGTACCCCTTTAATTCTAAAAGCGTAGGGTTGGGGCTGGAGAGAGAGCTCAGCTGGGAAGTGGTTGGTTTGCAAGCAGGAGGACCCAAGTTCAAGCCCCAGAACCCACACTTTAAATGCCAGGCATGGCGGGGTGCGTTTGTAAAGCCAGTGCTGGAAAGGTAGAGGAAGACACATCTCTGGGCCCTGGAGGACGGTCATCCCTGCCTACAGTTACAGGCCAGTGAGAGACAATCTCAAAAAACAAGCCAGGCTATGCCTGAAAAACATCATGGATGTCAACCTCTGGCCTCCACACAGGGGTTCCCGTGCGCACGCGTGGGTACACACACACATACATAAATACAAACATGCACACACATACAAAAGGCATAGGGCTTTATTTTTGTTTTAAAAGTTTGAAGATTAGCTGTGTATAACCTTTCCATAGTTCAAACAGTAAATTTCCATGAGATATTAATACTCTGAAAGAAAAACAGCCCAGAACTATATGGACAGACATGGACAATTTGTACAGGAAACAGTGTTCAGTTCCCCCTTTTAATCAAATAAAAGCTAAATTAAAACAATGTTTGACCTAGCAAATTGACATTGTTTTTCCTTTTAATAACAATACCCAAGTCTTGGCTAGAGATCAGGAGCTAAGATGCACTATGGCAAAGCCTTGACTTCATGAGGCAAGGAGCAAGATCCACTTGTTGGAGCAAGTCCCTTGAGAAAAGTAGAAAGGCAGATGAAGGGTGCTTTACAGGGTCCTCACGACATTACTGATCATCGAGGAAAAGGTAAGAAAAATGGTTTACCTCTCCCCCTACCCTACCACCCCCTACACCCCTCCCATCCTGGGAGGAGAGGTGTGTGTCATCACAGGTGGCTCCTAAACAGGCATCTTGACACAGAGGAGAATACAGCAGCATGTAGGTTTGGGGAAGAACCAGTTCTTTCCAGTGTTGAGAGCTTTAGAATATTCCTTCCCCCTTTACTCTTTCAGGGAAAGTGGGTCCCCTGTTGCTTCTTGGCAGGGTATGCTTGAGGGGCAGGATCTGAAGGAAAGAGAATGCCCATCAACGTTTTACACAGAGCACTCTCATTTCAAAAATCCCAGGCGACCACAGCCAAATCACCTCAATGCCTGCCGGCTTGCCGAGGAGCTGCAGGATGGCATGCTAGCCGCAGCCATCAATGACATAAGCAAGAAGGTATTGCTTGTTCAAGGAAATATGCACAGAATCTGCCAAGAGATTCCTATACTCAGTGTTTTTCTGAATGAACTTCTTTTAAGTTCTGTCATGTGAGCTAACGTAGTAGTGGGGATCTTGTAATACGGGAGCCTCATTCCAAATGCATCTACCACGTGGGCTGGCCATTGGCTGGTTGCAGTACACAGCACTTCGGCTGTGGAAAACACGTGGCGTAATTACAGCACCCAATGCTAAACAAAACAGCTCACTAGATGAAATACAGCTAATGCAATCAGAATCACAATGAACTTAGAATAGATACCATGTGCAGCTATCTGCAGCCACCCCAAATCCTGCAGGGGCTCACCGTTGCACTTACATCGAAACCTACATGCCTCACAAGGCTCACCAGCCCTCACATGACTAGATGTTTGCCCAGGTCTCCAGGCATTTGTGCCTGGATCACTGGTCCTTTTTCCCTTTTCTTTTTAATTCTTTCAAATCTTGCATTTGTGTGCAATCCTGTGTGTGTTTACGTACACCATGTCTCTGCAGGTGCCCACAGAGGCAGAAAGGCCATGTGCTCTTAACTGCTGAGCCATCTCTGCCGTGGGTTCCATTTTCTTTTAAAACACTGCAATATTCCTCATTTGCATATTGTTAGGATTCCTCACACCTGGAATATTCCTCCTTGTTATATTTAGATTGACATCAGCCTTGCTTCCAGGGATGGGTGGGAAATAAGGCAGTGCTTGGATGTCAACAGAACGGGTAAGTGGGAGAGGTTCTACATTTCCTGCTCTTGCTCCTCCTGCTCAGGAAAAACTGACTGGTGTTTATTTCACTATTTAAAAAGTATTTTTTAAAATACTCCATTCAACAGAGAGGTTGTAGATGTCCAAACATGAGTCAGGGACAGAAGTATCAGAATGAATCAGGACTCCTTACTGGTGCCAACTGAAATTCAAAATGTCCCTATCCCCAGCTTCCCTTGTCTGGCCTAAGCTCACAACTTAGTTACACCTTGGGGCAGACTTCCTTTATTTCATGAATTTTTAGTAGTGTAACAGCAGTAACGCCCTACACACAACAGCAGCTTGATGCTTATTGCGAATACGCTGGGGCAGACAGACTGTCTCCTCACCATGTCTGTCTTCTGGTCAATACTTACATGGTCTCCCCCCCCCCCCCCCCCCCCCCCCCCCGAGTACAGGCTAGACCTATTGCCCTGGTTCTAATGAACAAGACTATGGCTGGTGGAGTAGGATTTTGCTTCTGAGATTTAATGGCAAAAGGAGACTGAGACTTCTACCTCCCCTGTTGTCTCTCTTGGAGCCATTGCTCATTCTTAGGGAAGCCAGCTGCCCAGAATGACCTCCTCTATGAAAAGACACCAGAAGTAAGGAAATAATGCCACATACCGACTGCCAGTGCGGGTGTGAAACCTTACAACAACCAGACAAGTAAGTTTGGATCTGATTCTCCGTGGCCTGCAGCAAGCTGGCTGGTAGTTCATGCCTAGTTCCAGCTAGAGGAGATCTATAGTCCTGGCAGACATCTGGTTTGCAGCCCTGTGAGACTCTGATCACCCAAGGAAGTCACACTCAGATTCATGACCCACAGAGACTCTGGGATAATCACATGCCGTCTGCAGGGCAGGACGGGGTAATTTGTTACACAGCAACAGCTAACTGAAACAATTGTTAATAACCCAAACTATGCACCGCAGTTCCTTTTCTTCTCTTCGGGATTACAGTGAAGAAAATTTGCCTGCCTAAAATGTAAGAATAACACTTTTGGTAGTATGAGAATAGAAGATATTCACAATTAGTAACAACGACACGGGATTTATTTTCAAATGGAATGGTAGTAATATTGATGCACTAGTCATCATAGCCACTCATAAAGTCTAACTAGTACTGCACACTCATAGTCACTTTTTTTTCACAACGGCTTTGAAGTGTGTAAACAAGCTTACTGATGAGGAGATGGCTGAAGTTCCATGAATGCAAGGACTTTCTCTCTCCTCCTCACCACTGCTTCGCGGGTACTGCCCTCCCTGTGGAGGTTTACAGATGCTCAAGGTATACCTGCTGAGTGGATGTCTTCCACACATCATCTAAAAAGACTGAACCTTTTTCGTGAAACTCCCCCCCCACAGATAAATCTTTATACATGAAACAATCGGCAACCTGTTCGTGTACACGTGTGAACATGTACAGACATGTTTTCAGGGGAACAGTGTATGTGTTCCCAAACAACAGAGGCCCCTCTGATGTCCCTGATATCTCACACTAGCTTTTTAACAACAGTAAGGGATTCATCCCTGAACTGATCCTGTCTTTTATATATAGTTCCGTTTGGGCAAGGACAAAGGCCCTGAGCTCTTTCCTAATCTAACAACCCTCTCCTGGTAAGTCAATTCTCTTCCCTGGGGAATTATTTTCAATAATCTTCAGGATGCAGGGGGAAGAGCTTTCTAAGCTTCACAATGCAGGCCATTAGTAGTGGGCTCAGATCCCTTCAGCCCTCACAGGAATCCCACCCCCATCTAGGCTCCCCGCCAGGTCTGGCCTTGTTGGCCCCAATAGAGAGGCAAGTAGTAAGCGGTAGGTGTGTCAAAGGTCACTCTAAAGTACCTAGGGAGTTGGAGAGAGGTGTCCAGAGAAATGCAATTAAGATGCCCACAAGGACACAGGAGGGAGGATATTGATAGGACCTTGGCACAATCCTTAAATTCTTGTCTTTGCAAAGTTTCACAGTCAAGTGATCACTCAGCCTTTGTGGGTGATTCAGTCCCTCCTCAGCAATCCCTAGGAAAGAAGTGTTTGTTCACAGAGGCTCGTGAGACATTAAGGAATCCCCAGTGTGCATTTCAGGGAGATAAGAAATAATTAGGTGCAAGAACAGTCATCCACTCATTTGTCAAATACTGGCAGAATAGAGGTGAACAAAGCATGTCTGATCCCTAACACTGCAGAATTCAGATTCTACGAGAAACATGAGCTTTAGGTTGGTTTTTATGGTTTTTTTTTTTTAATTTACTTAAAAACCACACAAAACAATATAAAACTGACAACTGATAAACGCTATAAGGCCAAAAGGTCGTGGTAGCAGTAGTCCAAGTTAAGTTAAAAAGTGGGGAAACTGGGAAGTTATCTAAGAGAAGTGTAGGTAGATGGAACAGCATATGCAAGGGCCCTATGCTGAGAAAGGCTTGGCTTTCTAGGACCTGACACTCTGGCATTTTGGAGCCTGTTGAGTAAAGGTCCATGTGCTGTCAGATAAGGTTGGGCTCTGTGATAACTAGGACTCTGATTCCAATTTTAAATTTGTCGGCAGCACAAGCCTTTCCCTAAGTGCCACACACAGCAGCTCGTACGTAACACACCCCAAACTGAGTGTGCATGTTTTGTCCCCATCTTCCCCATCTCAGCCAATGGCAGCTCCTTTCTTCCAGTCTCAGGCTGGAAACCTCGTTATCTTCCCTGACTCATTCTCACATCAGTCCATCAGCAAATGCTGTCCATTCTAAGATGAGCCAGAATCCAACTCCTGTTATCTCTCCTACAGATTCCCAGTCCATACCACCACCCTTATTCCTATACAGTGTGGCCTTCAGTCCCATGAAAGAAGTCCTCAAAAGAAAGAGGTGTGACCAGGAGGCCACTCAACTAACTGCGTCATTTGAAGGTGAATATCTGTTCCTTTGTGAAGACTTTCTAGGGAAACTGGATTTGATGATTCCCTACTGGCAGCCATGGAAGGTTTCCCAGGCTGCTGAGATGAGTGCCTAAGACCCACAGCGTTTGGGAGATGTTCCACAATGTGGCACTTTTTCTCACAGTCTCAGCACATCTTCCTTGCAGTTCCTCAAACAGAGCAAATACAAAGGGGCCTTGGTGAAAGTAGCCTAGAATATGCCACAGCCCCTCATCTCTCAGGAATCATGACTCTGGTTAGTAGAACTCTATGCCCCAGATTACCCCATAACAGAGTACCACGGAGTCCACATTGTCCTCATGCCCAGCTTTGTCTTTCTTTACAGCCCTTATACTTTGTGATACTCGATCCACTTATAAATACCTCCTGAAAGATTGTGTCTGTTTGGCTGACTGCTACATGCTTAGAACATAGAGGAGTTCTAGGGGAAGAAAGAAAAGGTTTACCTTCAATACTGGACTTTGTTGAGGCCACATATAGTCATCTCCAGAAGTCTTCCAAAAAAAAAAGTATAAACCTTCTGCCTCAGTCCCACACCCTACACACACACACACACACACACACACACACACACACACACACACACACACACACACAGAGGAAGGACATTGAGCACTGAGTATCTTACTAAGATTCATCGAAGCTCTGGGGAGATATAGTTGAGATAGAAGTCCAGCTAGGAGAAGGGATTCAGGGGAAGAGAGAAGACTTTGCAGCAGGCAGGCCTGTGTCTGGGAGAGGCCACCGGACACCAGTCACTCGGGAGGAATAGAATGTGCTCAGAGGAAAGGGCAAAGAGAGCAGGAATGAGAGGTATAGAGGAGTGCCCAAAACAAACTTGGTCTCTGTTTCAACGTTGTCTAAGCTCAATTCTAAAAGAAGTTTGTTTGTTTGTTTTTCAACCAGCTTAATAGAAAGAGATGAAAATCTTCAGAGCACACATCTCCCTTGCCAAAAGACTGATCCTGTATTTTTAAAGATTTGTTCAAAAAAAAAATCCACAGCAGACTTACCAGTCCATAGGGGATGGTTAAGAAATTATGGTAGAGTGACTCCATGGGATAGCGTGCTAATCACAGTTTTCAAAACAGTGTAACAACATGAAAAAATGTCTGCGGTAGATTTTTAAGTGAAGAAAGCAGTATTTTAAATGTCTCGGTATTGTGATTAAAACCATCCAAATATTGGGTTCTTTTCCAGGTAAGGCATACAAGGAAGTGTGAAACAGAGAGATCCATACTTCCAGAGGATGGTGGGAGTTGATATGATCAACACTGTGCCCCTACTTTTAGATCTCTGTCTCCCCACATCTGTCTATCTACCTCTGCCTCCCCCTTTCTTCCTCTCCCTCTTTGCTATGCTGGGGTTAGAACCCAGGGCCTTGTACATGCTCAGCAAAAGCTGTGCGGCTGAGTTACTTCCCTAGTCTAATGGTTCTTTAAGCTTAGAGTTGGTTTCTTTTTGTTTTTGTTTGTTTGTTTGTTTGTTTGTTTTATAAATAATGGTGAGGAAGGAACATTTGTCAACAGCACTAAAGAGTCTCCTAGGCCGGCTCACCTCCCTCCCCCCAACCCCCCCCCACCACCCCCACCACCACCCCCACCACCACCACCACCACCACCCCCTCGGCCCACAGCAAGCATTGGTGGCAGAAAATTATGCTAGTGGGAGAAAATTCAGGACTATAAGATGCAAGTGTCTGTTTAATCAATTCACTCAACATGAATGAACTACCTACTCCACGTTCTGGGTAACCATTTACTGCATACAGAGGCCTGGGAGGAAAATCTAATCTGAGAGATTCAGCAGGCATCGATATCGAGCTCAAATCTAAGGGAAGGAATTTACTGCAAACACAAAAATAAGCCTAATAAAATACACATTTTTTTTTTTAACACATAGGAAGCCAGGTGTGGCCGTACACTTGAGAGGTAGAAGCAGGAGGATCACAATGCCAGTTTGGCCTACCTAGTGAGTTCAAGGACAGTCTGGACTATGTGAACCCCTGGGTGTATAAACAAGTCAACAAGCAGACCAGAACAATAAGGAACTACATAAGTATCAGATTTTCAGTTGGGAGATCAGAAAATAACAATGGTTGATGGTCTTGAAGAGAGGTGCTTCTCTAAGTACGTGGGGGTGGTGGGCATGGGGGGGGTGTGCATTGCATGCTGGACGGTGCTGAAGGAGGGTACCAGATGTTACAGGGGAGGGGATGATTTGAATATAGCAAATGTCATCCAACACAAACCACAGCTTACTATGACCCTGGCTTGAATCTGGGAAGAGGCCACAGGGATGAATCTAGGCTAGCCTACAATCCTTAAAACAGGATGCTTTTGATGAGGGAGTGGAGATGTACTGAGCCACTCATTGGGAAGATTCATCTGGCACCCAGAATGGAAAAAAAAAAATGTATACTCAGGAACCAGACACAACTGGCTCCAGGCCCCAACTTGTCCATTTACTGGTTTTGTTACATAGTGTAAGCTCCTTAACTGAGGAGCCTCACTTTCTTCATCTATGAAATGGGTCATTCTAGCTCTTTGATAGGTTTGTTGTGAAGGCTGACATGGTAGATGGCATGAGAAAGCTTGTTCAGGGAAGACTTGGTTAAATAACCCCATTCCCCTGAATTCTCAGTGCATAAAAGGTGCTGAGAGAGGTGGGGGATAGAAGGAAAAGGGACACGGTGGGTGAAGTCCAGAAGACTTGGTGATGACACATTCATGTCTTCCAAGGAAAGAGGCAACATCACTGATGTAAAAGAAGGTGGGTGCGGGGAACAGTAGCAGCCATCACTGAAATGGGTGTGGCAAGGTGTCCAGGGTGCTATGCATGGATTGGACCCACATGAGACAAACGATAAGATTGTTGGTAGTCAGCCCTTCCTGTTAATGAGGTCGGTAATGACTTTACCAACATTTCTCTGTTCCTCACCTTGATGTATTCATGTCAATACAAAAGAAGTACTAATGCCAAAACACCCTATTGAGGATACAGCTCAACTGAATTGAGCATCCTCTATTTTCCTCCACGATGTGTTGTCATTCTTTAACAAGTTTATTGAGAAATCACTCATAAATCATGAAATTCACTGATAAACTTTAGTGCATACTCCAATGACCTTAAAATTCGCAAATGTGTGCAACTATCATGATTGCCCCAGAACACCTTCATGAACCTCTAAAGAAACCCATGTATCCTTTATATGTCACCTATAATCTCCCAAGCCTACCTCAGCCTTGGGCAACCAGTACCCCCACTTCCTGTAATCAAAGACCATCCATTTTGGGCATTTCACCTTTTTTATCTTCTTATTTCTGGGGATCAAACTCAGAGCCTCGAATACAGTAGGCAATTACTCTAGCAATGAAGCACAGACCCAACTCTAGGGGTTTTAACTGTTATTTATCCTTTGTCCTGATGTGATTTTGAAATGCAGAGTTTGATCTTCCTCCTACAATGGGAAACAGAGGTGGTGCCTACACACTGTGGACTGTCCATCTACAACTAGAAAATCTGAATTTTTTTCTTCTCCTCCTGAAACATCTATGATCAGTCTGATATATATGTATGTATTTATGAAAACTGGTGGCTTTTGTCCTTGTCAGTAACTATTAGCATAGAAAAAACAATAATTGTTAAGCATGCCAGAGTGATAAACTATCATAGGATAAAACTTCTTCTTCATAAGGTAAAAGCTTGGGGTTGCCTTTTCACAAATCCTGGAGACAAATTCAAGGACAAAATAAAGACAGTAGCAAGTTTCACAAGCTTTGTCCTTAACTTCTAAGATGTGGACTCTTAACAACTTGCTCCAAGATTTTCTGGGGGATGGAAGAAATTTATTTTTAGCATACTCAAAGAATTGGTGACAACCAGCATCGCTCCCAGTGCCTCCCTCATGGGTTTAGGCTCTTCTTCCAGGCACACCTGCTGTGATTTCAAGTATGTGTGCAGCACACAGGCAAAGAGAAAGGATAAAGAGAAGAGAAATGCCAGGAGGAAGGGAAGGAATTATAGTAACACGTGCATGTGCGTTGTCCAGGACTCCACGTACCTTTAAGCACTGTGCATTTTGGCTTCTTTACCCATGAGCTAGGAAGGGAAATACCATGCTACAGGTTCTACCATGCAGTAGTATGTCACACTAATAATATATTTTACATTAAGTTACTTTAAAAGTCCTAAAAATGGGGGACTTTACTGGCTGAGGCTGTTGCCAAGCCTGAATGACATAAGTTAGATTCCCTGGGACTCACAAGGTGGAAGGAGAACACTGACTCCCACAAATTGTCTTCTGACCCCAACTCTTGCCCTGTGTTACCACATCTGCATAAATATGCACACACACACACACACACACACACACACACACACACACACACATGCAAATAAATTAGTAAATAGGGCAAATTCCAAAGTCTTAATAGTGGTTCTTGGGTAAACAGACAGTTGATCTCACAAAGAAGCATTTAGATACTGATAGTTCTAACTACTGTTAAATAGTCATTCTTGATTATATATATTAGCATATGTTCATTAACTCATCATGACTTTAACTTGACAGCCATTTTTTAATATACCTAAGAGACTGGCCCCGTGGTACCAAGATTACCTGCAAACACCCAAATCCTCAGATGCTCCTGTCCTGTATATACAATGGCACAGCATGTGTCCACAGCCTATGGATTTCCTTATATTCTTTGTCTCTAGACTACTCATAATGCTTAACACAAAGTAAATGCTACACAAGCCATTGTAACACTCCCGTGATCCTCAGTTTTCTGTTCCTATGACAAAATACCCAAAGCAAACAACTTAAAATGAGAAAGGCAGAGGAAGGTGGATCTCTGTGAGTTCGAGGCCCACCTGGGCTACAGAGTAAGTTCCAGGAAAGGCACAAAGCTACACAGAGAAACCCTGTCTCCAAAAGAGAGAGAGAGAGAGAGAGAGAGAGAGAGAGAGAGAGAGAGAGAGAGAGAGAGAGAGAGAGAGAGAGGCTGTGCTTTGCCTCCTAGTTGCAGAGACTTCAGTCCTAGATCAGTTGGTTCCTGTGCTTTGGGGCCCGAGGTGGGACAGTTCATTGTGGTTTGAAGCATGTGGCAGAGCCAAGTTGTTTATGCGATGGTGCTCCCAGTGACCTAACATCCTTCTCCTAGGCTCCCCTCATTATCCTCTAACACTATCGCAGGCTGGGGCCCTGCTTTTAATCCATGGTCTTTGGGTAATATTGAAGATCCAAATCATAACAACTTTTTTTTTTTTGAAAAATGTCCACGTGTTTGGTACTGATGCATATTTTTTCAAATATGTCTGATCCTCTTGGGGTTAAATGAATATGAAGAGAAAGAACCCACTGCACATGTAATATATTCACAAACACACACGGTTGGACCTCATGAAGCTGCTCATATTTGATTACGGCAGTTTCAGGTTAAAATATTCCTGTGACTAGAGTGTGAGGAAGACCCTAAAGTGTCACTGAGCCCAGAGGTTTTAACTTTAGAGCCTGTGGCTTCTGGAACCACAAGGTTTCTTCGAGCAGGTGCCAGTGAGCCATGTTCCTGAAACTGGCTGCGAGCTCTGCTTGAGTATTTAAAGGTCGGCAATTGCCAACTTCCCTTCTGCAGTTCCCACTGCCTTCTGAAGTCGGGAAACGGTGCTCATCACGCACGCACACAGTGCTCTTTGTGTCCCACACCAGCCTGTGCCCTGTCCTTTCCCTGGCAAACACTCCAGTTCACTGTGCCCTTCCACACAGGCTCAGCTTTCAGAACTTTCAATTTCCGCACTGTCCCGGGAGAATCTTCTCACACGGCAGTGTCCCTGTGAGGAATGAGGTTCTGGTCCCTGTCATAACTCACAAAGCCACCACAGCTGACTTCCCTCATTGATCCTGGTGCTAAGAAAAGCAACCAAGTAAACCCAAACAAAAGTGACCAATCAAGGAGAAAGGTTGTTTTCCGAAGTAAGTCACTGAGCTCTCAATACACAGGGCATACCCTGATCCAAGCCAGTCTCCAGAAAGGAGGCATTTGGTGCTGTGTCTGACTCTTGGATGCTTACAACTCCTGCATTTCCAAATTGTATCACACACACACACACACGCGCACACACACACACACACACACACACACACACACACACGGGCTCTGCATTAGTCTGAAATGGCAAAAATTCTCTTTAGATTTTTTTTTTTTTACCTTCCTGTTAAAACATCAAAGCCACTACACCTAGCATGGACCAAATGTTCTATACATTCTGTCACCCTATGTATGTGACAGGTACAAACAAACTTTGTCCCCCCTTCTGTATAACTGAGGTAAATATACTTAACACAACCTTAAGCATTTTTAAGTGTACTGTTCCACCAGTTTCAATGATATTCTCTAAAGCTTCTGTTTTTTAAAAATATACATAAATAACTAAAACTAATCAAAAGAATATAAGTCTTCCCAAATAGAATTCTTCAAATACATGTTAAATATTAAATCTAAACCACCCATACAACTCACTTTTACGGCCTTCCTTTTAAAGATACAAGAGATTTTGTGCTTTTAAAAAAAAGGTGTTTCTTTCCTGGAAAGAATAAAAATGAAGCCAGTGTTTAAGGGTTAAGCTGTCTGCCTTAAAAATGTTCCTTCCAGAGGGCATATTGGGTTATGTTTTTTTTGGGGGGGGGCAGGTTTCTCCCTGGTTTTTGTAAATGTACATTGAAAAAAAAAAAAGGAACAGTGTACTTGTCTCCTAGCACTTCCTCCACCCAAGCAGCAGACATTGCTGTTTGGGTTTTTTAATGTTTTGAATGGCTTGGGGATTAGCATGGGTATTTAGCAAAAAGTACAACTTCAAATTATACGCTGCTTCATGGTGCCAAAATTCCGTGCACCATCAACCCTATGACGTCCATGGAGCCCAGCACGAAGAACGGTGGTTGTTAGTCATCTGGCGTTGCAAATGAGAAGATGACATTGTAAACAGTGTGTGCTAAAGCAGGCTGCCTTTAAGAAGGAGGACGTTTTCAATGTGATCGTGATTCCTTTAGTGCAGCAATATCTTTTCATCAACCGTGTGCACCTAACCCAACATTGCAAGTAGACTTGTCCTAAAAAGTGGGACCATTTTATTCACAGGCATCCTAACAAAAGATGATGGTACCTGGCATGATGGCGTAGGCTTGTAGTCCCAGTGCTTGGGGGAAGGGGATGTTGAAGTGGGGGAATCTGAGTTCAAGGAAGTTTTAAGGCCAGCCTGGGCCGTGCACTGAGACCTTGTCCCAGATAAACAAGACAGAAACAGATGATAAGTGTGTTCACAAGCAAGAATATGCCCTAGTAACATATTAGTCCTCGATATCTAAGAATTTTATTTACATACAGTTTTTATATAAGCATAAACACACACACACACAGGGAGACAGAGAGAGAGAGAGAGAGAGAGAGAGAGAGAGAGAGAGAGAGAGAGAGAGAGAGAGAAGTTGTTTTAACTTTTAACATAATGCTTAACAAAAGATATAGTATGGTAGTATTGTTTTCCCCAAAATATTGTGCACCCTAATAAACTTATCTGGGGTCAGAGACAGAACAGCCACTAGATGCAAAGGCCAGAAAATGGTGGCACTCACACCTTTAATCCTAGCATTCCAGAGGCAGAAATCCATGTGTTCAAGGATACAGCCAAGCATGGTGACTCACGCCTTTAATCCTAGAAAGCGAGCCTTTAATGCTAGGGAGTGATGGTAGAAAGGAAAGGTATATACGGCGTGAAGACCAGAAACTAGAAGCATTTGGCTGGTTAAGCTTTTAGACTTTGAGCAGCACAGTTCAGCTGAGAGGCATCCAGTTTGAGGAAACAAGATCACCTGAGGAATTGGCCAGGTGAGGAAGCTGTGGCTTGTTCTGTCTCTCTGATCTTCCAGCACTTCATCCCAATAACTGGCCTCAGGTTTGATTTTATTAATAAGAACTTTTAAGGTTCCTGCTACAATATAGGATAACTGCCCCCTGGCATTGATCACAAATCCCAGTGTTGATTACAATGTATACCTCGCCCCTTGATGATACAGGCATACAAAGACCCCCATGGCCACACCCTGACTACTGATATTGTTAAGAGAACACAAAACCCAGATCTCAAAAGCAGGTGGCTCCAGACCAAGTGTGAAGATGGCACACGGTGAGAGCTGAAGTGTTTATTAAGCACAGTTAGGGAACCAGACTAGAGTATGTCTTACTCAATGGATAGCTAGAGACCTTTACCTTCAGTCCGCCAAACAGTTGAGAGACCGGTATTGTTAATCTCAACATCTATCCACACACACACTTCTGTGGATCACAAAGTAGCCTGAGAGAAGGTTTGCCCTAGAAACTAACCCAAACACAGGTTTGCAGCAGATATTTCACTGCAACTTTTAGGATAGATTCCATGTCAGGAAGTTAGTATACATTTATGTATTTGTTAATCATTCCAGGTACATACAGCCTGAAACTAGGGAGTTTATAAGCACAGAAACCCTTAAAGTGCAAAATGAGAAACTGACTAAATTACTCTGGCTGGCCTGCAGGTGTGGAGCTTCCACTGCTTTGGGCCATTGCCATTGTTCTTGTCTTTATAATAACACTGCAGGCCATCCAGAGTAAGGCTTATATTTAGGTGATATGACACTCATAACTCCAAGGTCCTTTCTTGTTCTGTTCACCCATGTAAACGATGAGCAGAGAAGTGATTGCCTTATCAATTTCTCAGTGTCTCTGTCAATAAAACAGGGTGGAAGCTATGTGTTCGTAATTAGAGGCTGAATTTTTCCAATGGCTTCAAGACACGTTTTAAAAGCAGGTGATCCAAAAGACACAAATTTAGATATTGACAGCTCTGCAGATGAGGAAAGGGAGTCCGGGGTAAAGAAATGACTCAGGAAGTTGGAAATGCAGAGGTTCTCAGCAACGTGACGTCACAAGGGATGGATAACAGGGTCTCTCCTCCTCCCCACAGGCAATGCTGCTTGTGGACTCCACAAGACAGCCGTGTGAAGAACTTGAGGGTTCTTACTTTTAATCTTTGCATCCTATAGTGGATGCATGTACTGAAATCATATAAAAACACACGGGTGTGAAAATACACACAGCTATATATTATCAGATGTTCCAGTGTTTGTCGAGAAAAACTGCATCTTAAAATATTTTCGAGGGTGACAAATAGGATGAATGCCTTCAGTCCGAGGGATGATAATTAACATCTCGCCCTGAGTGACTTTGGTCCAGGCAGTAACACAAAGCTTGTTAAAGGCTTAAAGAAAAGAAACTCTAAGGGATCCAGATGTCTCCAGTGAAGTAAGATTTTCCCTCCCAAAACAGCTACAGGCAAGTAGTACCAGGGACAGGAAAGCAAGCTGGCAAATGAGCAAACTGTGGGGATCTTGAACTTCTCCCAAATGCAGGCTTTCTGTGAGTGGCATGTAAACAAATCTTAAAGCTAAGGAATTCGGGGAAGCACGTTGTTCTCTACAGGCTCAAGTCTTATATATAACAGAGCTCACGTCCAGCTCTTAGAATCACCTCTAAAGGAGTCATTCTATAGAGTTTCATTTCATCCACCGTGTTTCCATGTTAATTTCCCCATGTATTTGTTTGTTCATTTATTTCATGTGTTTATGGATGTGCACATGCTACCACATGCATGTGGAAGTCCACCTGCAAAATGGGTTCTTTCCTTCTATTGCATGCACTCTGGGAATCGAACTCAGGCGGTCAGGACAGGTGACAAGCCCCTTGACTGACTGAGCCATCTCAACATCCCCTAATTATGTTTTCTTAAATTCGTTTTGTAAAGTGGGGGCATTCCTGTATCCACTGCTCGCTGCCCCCAGACTGAATGAAGACTTCCTTGCAGTCTCTTTCCTTAAGTAGAATCATGGAATCTTACAGAGGATTCTTTAAGGATCAGTCAGAACTCAGGCCCTCTAGTTTTACTGCACATTAGGAACTCTTGAGGGTCTTTATAAGCACACAGAGGCCCAGCCCCACCCCAAGTCAATCAAGCAGGAATAGCCTAGAGGAAGCCTGTGGGTTATTTTTTTTTGTAAGTGTCACAGGTGGGTCCCTTGGGCTGCCATGATTTAGAGCCATGTACAGACTTGCATTGTCTGACGTGGTAGTTACTGGCCACACATGACTATTGAGCACTTGACATGTGGCTATCCAAAATTGATATGGTAATATACATCCCAGACTTCAAAGGCTTAATACCAAAAAAGTAAAAAAAAAAAAAAAAAGTAAACTATTGCATTGATATATTGGTTATATGTTAAAATTTGAAATGATAATATTTGAGATATACTGGGCCAAATGGTTATTAAAATGAACTCCCTTTTTTTTTTTTAATGTGGCTTCTTCCCTACAATTCACACAACATCAGTTGCCTTTCCTATTGGAATGCCCTCCTCTAGCTAGCTCTTTTAACATAAATGAGGAAAGTGGCTGGATTAGGGAGCACAAACCTGAATGTACCTGGGAAACTGAGGCATGAGAATCTGGAGTTGGAGGTCAACTTGGGCTTCACAGTGAGTCCCTGTCTCAAAATAGAGGAAACAGAGGCAGCACAATCCAACAAGTTGGGTGCAACTTGGGGGGTTTTCTAGCCTCGCTTTGAACGCCAGGAATGATGGATAGGACCTCTGACTGCCAAATGGTTTTCTCTATTTTGTCTCACTAATTGTTTCTTCAAAGTTCAGATATGATAGCTGAGTTACCTATGGAAAAAGAGTCTGCTCTCTGTTGTGTACGCATTTGTGAGGTAGCATTGTGGGGCTACTCCTGAGTGCACAGTAGTCTGAAAGGATGGATATAAAAAAGAAATCTAGCAAAACATTAACGTGAAGTCAATGCAAAGAATGGAGGAAGAGAACTTTTTGCCACATTTCAGCAGAGAAATGACCCTGGACCTGGGGGGGTACAGCTCAGTGATAAAAGGTGCATGCTTACCATTCATGGGGCCCCCAGAAGAAAGAAAAGACCAGACTAGACCAGACCAGACCAGACCAGACTAGACCAGACAGACCAGACCTACTGACACCCGAGGTTGTCAGCATCCTGAGAGCTGCTTTTGACTCAGAACTCATAACACTGTTGTTTTCCACTCTGACCGAGTCACGGTGTTGTCCTTGCAGTGAGGCCAATCGGGTTCTTCCTAACTTTCACCGTGTCACACCTCAGTACCCTGGTGGAAATGGACTTTATCCCCGGTGCCTTCTGTTCTCTGGGTTGCAAAAGTTGAAACCTGAGCTTTTAGACGCCAGGCTTACTCAAAGAGAAAAATCCAGTTTTGAGGAAGTGGCATGGTCCCACCAAATTGGCCAAATGGAAATTAAATGTCTGTTTTCTAATAGTCAGCTAATTTAAATAAAAACAAAGATTCTTGTTGTTATTATTGTTGCCCGTTTTCCCCCTTGGGAAGCCAGCAGAGAGAGTTGCATAAAATTAGCCAAAATGTGTTACATTTGGGAAATCATGCCTGCAACATAGGGGCTCCTCGGTGTAATAAAAGAATGAAAGAGGCCTGGATTCTGATGTAAAATGCAAAGGGCTGGAAAGGAAAGCCGTGGGTCAAGCCAAACGATACACACAGTGCATGCATTCAGGTTTTTCTGTTTAGATACTCCTGTTCTCCAATCCAATGGCAGCAGAGCCTAACTCAGAAAGAAAATGCCCACGGCTCTGGAGTCCTCTGCGCTGCTAAAAATTATTCCTGTTAGTTATAAGTAGTCAAGTCTTGCCAATGAAACCCAAAGAACATGCTTCCAGACAACTCACGTTGCACAGAATAGTATTTACCTCCAAACTCACTCCTAAGCTGACTCGGAAAACATAATGTACTGCAGATGGGTGCCCAGCAAAAATAAATGAGCCAGAGTGAGCCGAGCACTGGATCTGTTCACCAGAATGATAATTAATATAAACTTCAAGGCTTTTCTCAGACCCTGACCTTAAAGATGATGAGGACAAGAAAAGAATGACATTGTTTCACTCTCTGAGATGGCCTTTTTAACCATTTGAGTTCTATCCAGTGTGTATTCTCAAATGAAATCTCAATAGTATAGTTTTGTAAGGCTTAATATCATCACGAAGAAGACTTTAAGGTTAAAAAAATCAATTTCAAATGTCAATATTAGGAAAACTAGCATTTCATACATATACATATGCAAATATAGACTAGAAACTACATTTTGTCTGGTCAGGCAGTCAAGTCAATTTTAAAAATTTATCTTTGAAAGGTTGTCAGTGACAAGGCTTGAAAAGAAGGAAGTTTCCAAAGCTTTGGCTTCTGCTGTACAGGTCCCTGACAGGGGCATTTAGGCAGCCTGCCTGGCAGAAAGAGAATTCTGAGCTGAAAGCAGGGACCAGACATTCAGACATGGTTCCCACTCTCTGGCATGGGCCTTCGATAAGATAAGGACTGTAACTAGGCTGTAGGGTCTCCTCTACTCACTGGAGAGGTTGACCAGGATGCTCTTTCCTGGATCCAACATCTATATACAGCTACTGGTTTCTTTTTTTTTTTTTTTTTTTTTGGTTTTTCGAGACAGGATTTCTCTGTGTAGCTTTGTGCCTTTCCTGGGACTCACTTGGTAGCCCAGGCTGGCCTTGAACTCACAGAGATCTGCCTGGCTCTGCCTCCCGAGTGCTGGGATTAAAGGCGTGCGCCACCACCGCCCGGCCAAGCTACTGGTTTCTACCCACCATCCAAGTTTCTAGACTGAGTAAAAAGGGACCCTTTCATTCCCTTCAGGATCAGGTCAAGTCAAATACCAACATGGTAGTTTTCCATTCTTGTTAATTTGGGGGGCAGAGATTAGAAATGTGAACCTTAAGGGAATAGAAAAAAATCAATTTAAATCAGTGCATTTATTCATTTTCAGATTAAAAAGGGGAGGAGACCATAGATTGAACCTGTAGGAAAAGTAAACTGGCACCTCATGTCACATCACAGACATTCAGCAATTTTCCCTGAACTCTGAGAATTCTTTGAAAGTCCCAGGAACTTTTCTCACAGACTTCCCTGGTGTTTTTGGGAGAGTGCTATCACTCTTTGGAAAATCCTAAGAAGCCTTCTATCTTTCTGAAAACTCTCTAACGTTGAATTCCTCGTTTGTGATTCTCAGCTACAGAACTAATACTAATAAGTATTTTAAAAATATTGCTTGTTTTTCTTTATTACTAAATCTAATAATTCTGTGGTAAAAACATTACATGAAGTCATCTTTTAAGTACCAGCCTTCCTACATAAAGCACTGTGACAAAATAGTTCATTTAGTTCACAAATAGTGGCAGGAAGAGGTTCTTTGTGAGGTTTTATCTCCCAGGCTTAAATATTCAAGGCTACTGCCCTCTGTTAGTCTCCTTATCTCAACGGTATCATTTTTCTTAAACAGAATTTGAAAATAGTCCTCAATTTAGAGGTTTAAGCTCTAATTTATAAAACCCTTAGTTGATTCCCATAACACAGCGGCAGTCAAACTGGACAAGATAATGAATTGACTGAGATCATTGTCCGGCTTCATCCAAGAAAGCAGCCTCTAAAAAAAGAGATCTTAAATTGCCTTAGAAATCCAATTTGCAAGCAGCAAACGCAGCATATAGATGGGAAACACCAGCCTTGATCACATTAATTTTGTGACTAACAGCATTGCTTTGAAAGGGAAAAGAAAAAAATGAATAAAATAATAAGACCACTCAAATCCTAAGTTCAGTCTAACAGCACAACCAGAAGCAAAGCAACCGCACAGATAAAGTTCACATCTGGAGGATGCAGGGACCATCAGACTCCAACAAAACAATGTCCAACTGAAGACGAACACGCCGATGATTTATCATTTCTAAAAAGTAAACCACGGTAGGAAATGGGGAGACTAGGGCTGTGACATCAGTTCGGATTGCAGTGGGGAAACTCTGAAGCGTTTGGAGCATGCAGGTGTGAGAAACGGGCAGAAAGTTATAATAAAAATATTCTGCAACTGAAAAGCTATACAGGAAAAACATCTAACAGTCTACCATTTACTTCACCTCCTATTCAAAAGCTGAAACATCAAAGCATGATAGAAATAAAGGCGTGGATTCCTTTTTTTTTTTCAGGATCAGTCTAATAAGCTGCCTGCCTGACTGCTCAGTATAAAAAGCCAAAGCCAATAAGTTCACAACTGACTTCTGCCTGACAGGTAATTCAGCCATTTACATTAAAAAAATATCTGACTTGGAGATATTATCAATTGAATAAATATATTTACTCTGAGTAGAGTTGAAAATAAAAATTGATACAAAAATAAGGAATTAAAATAACAAATTTATATAAAATGATGCGAGAAACAAAAAATGAGAAAAAAAATATACGAGAAGGCAGTGAGTTATCTTTGAGTTTTCAAACTAAAGTCAAACTGATATTTAACCAACAGCCTCCTTCTTTGGGGGAGCCTGCATCTAAGTTTGAGTGCGGAAGTGAATTTTGCTTTGCTGTGTTTTCTCTTTAGTCTTTAGGTTTCTTTTCAAAGAAAGCCTCCTTGCTAAAACTCAAGTACTCATTAAAGTGACTCCTGAAAGCTTTCTGAAGAGAGGATTTCTTATTTCTTTTACCTGACACCTTGCTTACTGTTCTTCATAGCTTCCCTACAGCAGTTCACAGGCTTGAGAACATATTTTAATCCAGAAATGAAGGTCACACACACATACACACACCCTTACACAAAACCCTACCAATCTCAGGATCCTAATAAAAACCACATACAAATGCAAAATAAGAAGCCATTCCCAAGTCCTATCTGTGAAACTAGAAGGCTGTTCTCGACTGTTATGAAGTGCTTTTGCTGCCCACAGACATGAGTGTGCTCTTACCATGGCTGGCAGAGTAAAACCTCCACGCCGTGTTGCCTCCTGTAGTCACCAGATCAAAAAATTTCCCTTCTTTCTTGGAACTTCTTTTGACCAGCAAGATCAAAAAGGAAACAAATCTTTGAGTACTTGCCTCAGTATTCCAGACCAGAAGACTGTGATCTAGCTCTTAGCTAAAAGGAGAACAGACCTGCTACTTCAATCACTCCGCAGCTCAGAGGTAGCTCATAGACTCTGGTACCTTCTCCTCCCCCCCCCCCCCCACCTCCTGCTTTACGTTTCTTTTAGTAATGAGACTAATTTTTCCAGTAGCCTTCAACTCCCTAGATTTAACTGACATGGAAAATGTGACTAAAAACTTGTAGAACTGTCTAGCCTTCAATCCTGCACAGAATGAACTTTGTTGTGTTGGAGAACACCTCACAAGCAGCTACATGCTCAGTTTCTACTCGCTGTACTCCTCTGCAGCACAGAACACCAAATAGCAGTGCGCCATCTAGTTAGCAAAGTGCAATCTCCATCCCTAAAGGGGGGACACCTTCCAACCCTGGGAGCTAAGCTTGTCAGGGTTCAGCAACTCTGAAGGTCCAATTGTTTATTTAAATAAAAAAAAATATCGCTACTGGGATAATCCACATCTAGTGGATATGGGAAAATTTAGGTTATAATGGCACTACAAACTTTTACATCTAACTTTGATTTACAAGATAAAAGCAAGTTTTAAATTAAAAGGGCTTTCTGTTAATAGAGCTTATTATTCTGAAGACGGGAATGATTTTCTTCCAAAGTTGTCCCTGGGTGCACGCCTATTATCTGTGCTTTTCCCCTTCCACTAATGAGCATTTATCTAAAGAGCCTGTTAATCCTCTGATGTGTGCTTCTGGTCAGAGGTAACAGTTTGAATAAAACCACTAATCACTGATCACTAAATCACTGATCATTAATCACACTCTCCAGGGCCCATGACCCGGCCATTTTCCCCTTAGGTCTCTGCATCACAAACAAGAAGTTTAACATTTTCAATGCCCATGCATTGCAGAGGGAGTTATACTATTTCATCTCTAGATGTGAATAAATAATAAATACCGCCACAAACTTGAGGAAGGGGTGTCAATCAGTCTCCAGTCAGGAGTTCACAAAGCTCTGCAGCTAGAGCAGGCTGGAGAAAGGAGATCTAATTATAACAAAACATGTGTTCTTCAAGTAATGCCACCTATTTAGAACATAAAATGTCCTTTATTTAGCTTCCCTCATCTCCACCAAATCAGAGTGCCCAAGTCCCCGTCCCCCTCCAGCCAAAAGCTTGTGCCTGAGTTTGTTTATTCCCGCTATCATCCTTCACTCATCCCCAGAAGTTTTCACTCTCTGTCCCCTCATCAAGTCACACACAGTGGTGTTGTCGCGGCTGGTGTTGATTTAAAGGGCAAGTGGGGAAGAGTCTAACTCAGTTCTGTAAATTGGGCATTTAATTTCCTCTGCAGACATAGAAACTCAAGGCTGAGAACAAGAAAGTACCACACGCAGCAATGTATTGTATGGTGCTTTCGACTCTCAGACACATCCCCTCACTTTGGAAATTAAACGTCTAATCTAGATCCTTTCCGCTAAACCTGATTTAGTCAGCTCAGCTCGTTCATCTTTCCCCTAGGGCTGCGCGGTTCCCGGGACTCTGGGCTCTTAGCGGTGGGTGTGTTGCTTTCCTAAGTCGCCTCAGGGACACGGTATTAACATATAAGGTCTCTAAACCTTTCCAGGGGTTTTTCTATCTAGGCTGAGCATTCTCGCCCGGGAAAAGGGGGCCTGGGCAGTGCCTTTCTTAAATAATAGAAAAGGGCAGATTGAGCGCTCATCAGGTACTGCACTCAGACACCAGAAGCTCTTCAGCTCACTCCTGGGACAACATTCCCCCTGAGGGAAACTGTAAAAGGCGGGGGCAGGCCAGTGATAACGAGGTGGGCGGAGGAGAGATGGAGGAGGAGGGGTCGGGGGAGAGAGGGCAATAATGGTGTCCAGGGAACCCTCAATTGAGCAGGAGTGGGGGTGGGGGGACGAAAGCAGAGTTGCTTTGTCAGCATTCTGAGCCCCTGAACCCTTGAGTATCTGAAGCCCTTAATCAAACACTTACTGGCCTGCAGAATGACGTAATGGACCTGTAGCCAGCCTTTATTCTTTGACACATGTCAGGGAGAGGGAAAAATAAAAAAACCAAACAAGCTTTGCAGACTCTGACAACGAAATGTACAAGCAGCCCACTCCAGTTCCCAGCTTTGAACCAGCATCAAGTGGGGGCGACACTCGTTCAGGGAAAGTGGAAGCTTTTTCTACTAGACACCTCCTGGAAATAAATCTCTGACACTCCCCCCCCCAAAAAAAGAAAGCGGGATATAGGTGATATAGTTCCTTTAAAGTAGTGGAGTTGGGGAGTAGGAGAAGACTCTCTCGGTTCTTTCTTGTCTCAACCCTCTAAGAACTTTGTGAAAAGTTGAAGCGGTTCGGTGGAGAATCGGGCTCCAAGGCAGGCTCCATCGCAGGGTGCTGAGAACCGCCTGTGCACAGCGCGGCTCGGGCCCCAGCTGTCATTTGGGGCGGCAGCCCGGAAGAGGTAACAGTGCCAGCTGGAAGGGTCGGAGGCGGGAGGCGGCTGCAGGCGTGAAGGCCAGGGGGCCTGGAGCACTCTCGAGCTGGAGCGCCTGGAGCGAAAGTCAAGTGCCCTTCAAGGGCAACCGCCCCTCCCCGGGCGCGCGCCCACCAGCTACAGCCCGCAGCTGGTCTCAGAGGTGGCAGCGGCACCCGGCGGGGGAGCGAGCCCCCTGCTCACTCGCCTGGCCGCCCCTAGGTGACCCGGCGTCTTTGCCGCACCAGTTGGAAGTTTGCAAACTTTCTCCGGGGTTCCGCTGATCACTGAGAAACTGGGGACGCGGGGGAGGCTCTTGGTTCGTAGTCTCTGTTGCTGCTGCCGCCACTGCTGCTGCTGCTGCTGCCGCCGCCGCCGCCGCCGCCGCTTGACCACACTTCTGGAGGGTTCCGCACCTTGCCAGGGCTCTGGAGGCAAACATACACCCCCGATTCATAACTGTTCCCCGTGTCAGGGAAACTCACGCGCGCTCCCATACACGCACGCACACTGGGTCGGACACGGCGCTGGCTCCACTAGCATCCCTCCAGTCGCACGGCGCAGCAACCACCGAGACGCGCTCCCGGACGGACACGGCGTGGGGTCTCTGGGTGGCTACAGGACACAGCACAACTCCACAGTCCGCCAGCAATTGGGGCCGGACTTCCCTCTGATCCGCCAAAGTGTTTACAAACACAAATCAAGGGGAAAAAAAAATGCATCGCATCCTCCCTACTCCTTGCCCTGTGACCTGCCCATTGGACCAAGTAACCTCGCGGCTGCAGTGGAGAACCAACCCCTGCAAACAAGGACGCTCCCGAGTCGGCTCGCGCGGCAAGTGCAGCGAAAGCGGCTAAATGCAAAAGCCCCAGAAGTGGCCGCGCCGTATTTTTAGGAACTTACCAAACAAGTGTGGAGAAGGCAAGAGCCGAGCCCGGGTGAAGGGACCACGTTGGACTGAGCAAAGATTACAATACATTCTATTTAGAGTGCATTACATCACCCCCCCGGTGACGTCACGTGGGATTCCTGAACTTCTAAATCATTGCGGTCCGCTGGGGAAGGAGGGAGAGAGGGGCGGGGCCCGCACGCCGAGGGGGCGGCTCCCGTCCCCGCCCCGCCCAGACCCCGCCCCTCGAGCGGACCTGGGTGCACGCGGCCGCGGCGGCGGCGGCGCCCGCGACCGCGCAAGCAACAGCTTGCACAGCCCAGCGCCCAGTAACACGGCTCCCCGACATTAGCAGTGTGACTCAGCTTGGAAACAATCCTGATGGTTTCAGACAGGACCACGCAGGAGACACGGACACGAGCTCTCCAGCAAGGAGTGCCTGTAGGGTCGGAAAGGAGTAAGATTTGGGGTGAGAGCAGGAGAGGTGACAATTGGATGCTGAAGGAAGGGGAGAGACTTTTGCACTTATAAATGAAGGACGATCCCCACCATCCCCAGGAGATACCCAGCTCCTTTGCCTGCGACAACTGTGACCTCATTGCAGTGCTCTGCATGCTGGCTTCTCAGCATTGTATCTACACTTCGCCGCCCCTCTCTGCATCACTCCCAAGGGCATAACTTCTTTCTTGGGCACACTCACTCGGGCTACACACAACCCCCAACCTTCCCTAGTCCCTCATGGTGCGTGTGCGCGGAGCTCTGAGACAGTCGCTACTGAAGGCGAAAGGTGAATCTCAGCCAAAAGCCAAGTGATGAGCCGGATTTAGACTCCGCGTCAGCGCCGGAAGGGCCCTGGCCATTGCTTCCAGAGCCTTGGTTACTGGCCCAAGCTCACCGTCTGGGAAGCAGCCGAGTCAGGGCTAGAATACTGAATCTAGGGCCAGGTCTGCAGCAGGAAAGGAAGACTGCTGTTTTCAGCGTAGGCCAGTCGCCACCACTATCACCTTCCTCTTCCCCGCCAAGGGCTAGGTTTCCCTTTGGAAGCTCTCCCTTTGGGGAGCATTGAAAGCCTGTTCAACATGACCATTGTCATCCTGCAACAGTTCACATTTTGCTAAGCACTTGAAGCCACGCCATGTTCATGCCCTTCTTCCTCATAAGACCTTGGCACAGCAAGAAGTGAGTTGGTGTTGTAATTATCCCTATTTTACAGCTGAGCAAGGCAGACTCCAGAAGGCTAGGAGCTCAGCTGGTAAGCAGGGACCCACCCTGGTCCACATTCAACTCCAGATCCCACCTGGGTTCTTTGGTAGAACCAGGGATGTTCATTCTCTTCTGCTGGGTGACTGGTAGTTAGAACTTCAACAAGAACTTCCTGTCTGGGAGTTGAATCTTCGCTTAGGAACAGTTTAGCCCCCATTAACAAACGATAATGGTTCCTGACATTTATGCAACATCTGACATTTATATAGGATCTCTCATCCCAGTGTCTCACAGCCGTGACTGTGCAGTCTGCCAGGGGATCATGACCAGACTGGCTAGGAATCATAATGCTTTGCCGGAATTGTCACATTTCTGAGCCGGTTTTTGACGAACTAAGTGGGAGAGCTTTCTATGTCCTTTCTGGTTTGAAGTGTTTAAGTGGCCTTCTCCTTCTTGGGGTTCCCTGAAACCACGGGGGCTGAAGACTGCCTTCTCCTTGCAGCCTTCCTAAAAACTCCTCAGTGAATTTTCTACTTGTTCTTTTCTCCACGGAGCAACTGAAGGAACTGAGAAGGAAGACTCCAGTCCCAACCTGAATCTGAACCAATAAAACGCAGACTGTGACAGCCCAATTATCTGGGCTTAGGGAAGGAAGCAATGGCCCACTCATCAACAGCTTCTGTGCCCACATTCCATCTCACTTACCAGTACAGCCTTGCCCACCTAAAGCAGGGACCAACGTCCTTCTTCCTCAGAGCCCAAAGAAATAGAGCCAACATACCAGAGTTCAAGCTGAGAGCTGATATTTCCCGCCTCCCCTGCCCCCCCAGGAGAATGAAGTGAAAAATTAAATAAGCAAAGACAGGATGATCACCCAAAGATTCACAAACCTGCAAGGAGTTAAATGATTTGATTCACAGAATTAGCTGAACAGAAGCATGAATAAATGAGTTTTTTTTTAAATGAAAGCACTATTCAGATTTCTCAATGTGATGGTGGGAATATTTACAGTAACTCAGGAACTATATCACTTGCATTAACAAATGTACTTGGCCTTGGGCGAGTACTCTGTAAGCCCTACTCCTTTTCTATTAATGAAAGTAACGGGGCTAAGGCTGCCATCAGCGGGCATTCAATGATGTTAGCAAACTCAGCCAGTAATTGGGAAAATGGGCAGCAAGCAGCCTCTTACCTATCAGACCCACCCACCCACCCCCCTCACCCCACCCCAACACCCTCACCTCACCCCACCCCCCACACACAACTCTCATGTCTGTGGCTTGCCTTGTGCTGGTTCATTCAGTCCCAAGCTCATTCAGGATTTCTCAGAACTGAAGTACCACGGAGACAACCGTGCAAGGGTGTCTCTAGGAGTGACTCGGCAGGTGGTTGCATAGCCTATGGCATTTGCCCTCTAAGGTGCTGGCACCTGACTAAGAATGCCATCAGGTCACCTCCAGGTCTCCGGTGGGACATGTGGAAACAGGGACCTTTACACTCAAATCAAGCCAAACTGCCTGGGATAGCACCCTCCCAAGGACACTCCCATGTAAGTCAGCCTGGTGCTAAGGTTGGACCTGTGAAGACAGAAATATCTACACTGACAAATCACAATACACAACTCCCTGCCAGATCACAGGTTATCCCTTAGTTGTTGGACCAGGAAGAAATGTAGGATCAGAGTCATGAATTTACCTTTACCAAGACCTAAAGAAATTACACACACACACACACACACACACACACACACACACACACACACACACACACATTTGGAGGCCAGAGGTCAATATCAAGTTCTTCCTCACTCTCTGTTCACCTTAGTCTTTTAGACAAGGTCTTATACTAACCCTACTGATTCAGCTTGACTGGCTGGTCAGTGTACCCCAAGGATCTTCCTGTCTATGCAGCTCTAGCGCTGGCATTACAGGTGGTATTACATTTTTTAACCTGAGTGCTGGATGCTCAGGCTCTCATGCTCACACAGCACTTTACCAACTAAGTCATCCCCCTCAGGCCCTTGGAAGAAACCCCATACTTTGGGTTCAGTTATCTGTCCAACTTACAATGAATGTTGGAAAACCTGCCTGGTGCTAGGGTTTAATAAGGTTGGGGTTGGAGAGTTATCTCAGTGGTGAAGAGCCCTGGCTGTTTGTGAGGACCCATTTGATTCCCAGCACCATGTGGTAGCTCACAACTGTCTGTGACTCCAGGTCCAGGGCATTCAGTGCTCTCTTTTGGTCTCCATGGACACCAGGCACACATGTGGTGCACAGACATACATGCAGGCAAAGCAGCCATACACAAATCATAAAATTAAAAAAAATAACAAGGGTCTCCTTCCCTGCATATAGGTTCCCACAGAAACCCACAGACTGTGGTAACTGAGCAGTAAGCATTTAGATAGCATGTCAAAGGTAGCTTCTCGGTTCTGACCTCACAAAGGTTCCAGCTCAAAGGGCCCAGGAGTCTACATCTACTACTTTCACACCAGTACCTTGGGATCTTCACACTGAGTGACACTGCTGTAGTGAGTTCTTGCATGGCAGGTGATGGAAAGGACACTGAGGAGGGACCAGGAAAAGGGCCTGCTTTGCATCATGACTTTCCTCTTCTTGGAGTTCTGCCTGTTGCTCTTCTTTGATTCTTTTATTTTTGCAACACGGGAATCTTGACCTGGAGCTCTTACGCTCTGCACCAATACATCACAGCTTACTATAAAGACGGTAGCTCACCTCATCCCACTGCATTCGAATCTCAAGGGATGCTTTGAGGCTTCATCAGAGACTAGTTGGTGCTGCTACTGCTGGAGACTTGGTGTTGCATGGGCTTTTCCTAGCTATGCTAGCAAAAGTCACTGCTGGAGTTGATCAAAACACTCCCCAGCTATGACTCCACTTGGAAAGTCTATCCCTCCTAAAACAGATCATCACGGGGCATCTTTATTATCTCTCTTGAAAGAACAAAGATTCCTAACTGAAAAACCGAAAAATACCTGCAGACAATGCTATAGTTGGAATCTGAAAAGAAATAGCCCCCGAAGGCTCAAGTGTTTAAAGGTCTGGCTGCAATTGACAGGCGTTAGGGGGTGACTGGATCAGGACCTTCTGACTTCACCAGTGTGTGGCTTCATCAAGACATGGATTAATAATTTTTAGCATAATGTTTTTACTAGCTTCTTGAGAACCACAGCTATGCATACAACATATTTTGATCATATTCATACCCATTCCTCCTTCTAACTCCTCCCAAGTATACTCTGCACCCCATACCCCAAAACTTTGTGGTTTTATAACCCTTTTTATAACCCAACGAGTCCAATTTGCACTGCCCATATAGTCATGGGTGTGGGCCATTCACTGGAGTTTAGTTGACCCACCAGAGGACACACTGTTAAAGAAAACCAACTCTGCATCCCCAGGAGCCATCGGCTGTCAGTAATTCCTCAACTAAGGGTGGGGACTCAGGATCCCCCTCTCCTCCATGCTACCATGCTGACGGGCTTGATCTTTGGCAAGTCTTGGCTAGACAACCACAGCTGCTCTAAGTTCATGAATGTCACAGTCCTGCCATGTCCAGAAGACACTGTTGTGAACTGGTCGTCCCTGACCTCAGGCTCTTACAATCTTCCTGTCCCCTGTTCTTGGATGGTCTCTGAACCTTGAGAAGCGGGGTGCAATATCGAGGTCCCACTTATTTCTGAGCATTCCAAAGACACTTATCGTCTGCACTTTGACCAGTTGTGAGTTTCTCGAATTAACCACCATCCACTGCACAGAGAAACTTCTCTGGGGAGGCCTGAGAGTTGCGCTGATCTATATAGGTATAGAAACATGGATTTAGAGGGCAATTTGGTACTACGTCCATTTAGCAAAATAGTAGGAGTACATTCACCCATATGAGGCTGTGAACTCCACAGCCTTGAGTCCTTGGCCAGGCTTACAGTACCCTGACTACGGGTGGAGCCTTAAAGCACACTAGAATGTACTAGTTACCCCATACCTTGTGTGCTGCAGTTGCCCCCATAGGTTTATTTTTAAATATGTCTTTACTTGAAATAGAATGTATCACTTCTCCCATACCTTTCCTCCATTCAGTCCTTCCCAGGTATCTTCCCTCCGACTCCTCCCATGCCCCTTCCCTCTCAAGCCTCTTTTTGTTTGGTTATTAATACTCATCCCTAGTGTTCCCCCACTCTCTCTTCTCTCTCTGTCCTCTCTGTTCCCTCCCCCTCTCTACTCCCCTCTTCCCTTACAGGCTGCCACAGGGTGTGTGGTGATGTATTGTTTGTAATCTAAGAAATAAAACTTCCCTGAAGATCAGAGGACAGAGCCAGCCACAGAGCTAGCCACAGAGGTCAGGCAGTGGTGGCATTCACCTTTAATCCTAGCACTCGAGAGGTAGAAGTAGAGATCTCTCTGGATTTCTGTGAGTTCAAGGGCATACTGGGCTACATGAGATTAATCCAGTCTGAAAAAGAAACAGAGCCAGGCAGTGGTAGCACACACCTTTAGTTCCAGCACTTGGGATCACACACCTTTAATCCCAGCACTCGTTATTGAGACAGGAAGTGATACGGTTGGACAGAGAAAGGAGTATAAGTTGGGAGAAGACAGGAACTCTTGCAGACACTCTTTCAGGATGAGGAATTGGTGAGGTAAGAGGTGGTGGCTGCAGCTTGCTCTGTCTCTCTGATCTTTCAGCATTTACCCCAATATCTGTTTTCGGATTTTTATTATAAGACCAATTAGGAGTCGTGCCACAAAGGTGAGCAGCTTTTCCTCCACCATCTTGTTTCATTTTTGTTGTTTGTTTGTTTATTTTCCAAGACAGAGTTTCTCTGTGTGGCGTTGGCTGTCCGAGAACACTCTGTGGACCAGGCTGGTCTCAAACTCAGGGATCCACCTGCCTCTGCCTCCTGAGTCCTGAGATTAAAGGTGTGTACCACCATCACCTGGCTCCCCATAACAATCATGCCATAGTTACCTATGACTTATCAAATATTTACTGTTTACCGAGTCCTGGACTAAAGGCTATGTGTGTATGTGAACAGCTAATCCTCTCAACAAACAATTCTCATTTTGCAGTGAGGAAACTGAGTCTTAGTGAGGAAGATAGCTTTTCTGGAACTGTGGATCTGGAATATGGGTGAGCGGAGGGAGGCACCTCATCACTGGTACCTGCCTCAGAGCCTGACGTGAGGCTCAAGAACCCAAGTCAGCTTGAGGACTCCAGAGGCAGGAGAGTTGAGAACCAAACAGAAACAGGGAGTGAGTGAGGAAAACGTATCAGCCTCCCCCTAAATTCCGTTTGGCTAACCAACAACCATTCCAGACAGAACTATCTTCACGGCCTACCAATGAATGCCTGGGTCTCACAAGGCCTTGTGCTCAGACCCACACTTCACTCAAGGCTTTTGAAATCCCCACACTCTGGTCTTTTAAACTCCAGCTCTGTATGTGGAGCCTGCTGGCACATGGCACACAGGCATGACTAGAAGAGGTTCATACTTGATGTACAGCTGTTAATCTTTGCCATCCCATTGTGTGTGCCAACCTCATCATGCCACGTGGGCACAAAATGCCAGGGACACGAGATGCTCAGGTGTTCCACCGGGCTCACATCAAGTGTTCGGTGAACTCCCGGCATGCATGGCTAAACGGGATTGGGAAGAGGTGTGCTGCTGACCAACACCGAGTCTGTGCTTTCAAGACAGATCTCTCTTGGGACCCACAGAAAAGACAACGGCATTCCAAGAAATACAAATAGCTGACCCCCAGCTTGCTTGTACTGGGCCTCTACGCTGGACAACTGGGTGTACTGCACCCTGACATGGAAACACAGAGAAAATGAGGGCAGCTCATAGTTCATTTCCTCCGTGGTCTTCACATACCCACGAGGGGACAAAGCAGAAAGTGGGCAGAGTCTGAGCCACAGAAATGGTTCATTCTCTTTGGAGAGCACTTCCACCATCCTAAGAACAGCCTTGAAATAAGAAGGGCTTGATTTAAGTGACTTAACATGCAGATTAACTAATCTCATACTTACTATAAATATTAAAACTGCCATTGTACAGTTGTACATGGTACAGAATAAAGGTAAATGGTAAAATGAATACTAGTAGTATAATGTTATTACTTTTTGTTACCTTGATTGATGTTAAGCAGCAAGTAAAAATGCTGTGATAGTCAAGAGATTGGCTCTGGGAGAGAGAAACAAACTTTGTTTCATAATTTTAGTGGCATTTTTCTGGATTTTTAAAAGGGACCCTGAGCTTTCAGTTAATGTGGGGTCCACAAAGTACGTAACATGGTGTCTTAGTCCATGTTCTACTGCTGTGAAGAGACACCATGACTACAGCATAAGGAAAACATTTAATTGGGGCTTGCTTACAGTTCAGAGGTTTAGTCCATTATCAGCATGGTGGCATACAGGCAGACAAGGTGCTAGAGAAGGAGCCAAGAGTTTTACATCAGGATCCACAGGCAGCAGGAAGAGGGCAAGCTACTGGACCTGGCTTGAGCTTTTGAAACCCCCAAGCCCACCCTCAGTGACATACTTCCTTCAACCAGGCCACACCTACTCCAACAAGACCATACCTAATAGTGTCACTCACTGTTGGCCAAGCATTCCAATCTATGAGCCTATGGGGGTCATTTTTATTCAAACCACTACCCATGGCCTTACTGTAATCTATGCCCCCCAGTTCTTCAAATGTCCTTGAACTCCAGATTCTTCATCTAGAACATCAGCATGTACCTTTGTAAGCTAATGCAAGATCCAATGCATCAATATATTTAGCACAATGTGTGGCACGTGGTAAACGATGGAAGAGTATTCAATACTGTGATGACTAGTTATGTGTCAGCTTAACACAAACTGGAGTCATCTGTGAGGATAGAGCTTCAATTGAGAAAATGCCTCCCTACGATCAGGCTGTAGGCAAGTTCACAGGGCATTTTCTTTATTAGTGACTGATAAGGGGGGGAGGGCCCAGCCCATTGTAGGTAGTGGTCCTGGGTTTCCGTAAGAAAGCAGGCTGAGCAAGATGTGAAGAGCTAGCCACTCAGCAACAATTCCCCATGGCCTCTGCATCAGCTACTGCCTCCACCTTCCTGCCTTGACTTCCTGTCCTGATTTCCCTCTGCAGTGGACTGTAATCTGGAAGCATAAGCGGAATAAAGCCTTTCTTTCTTCCCCAAGTCGTTTTGGGTCATGTGTTTCATCACAGCGACAGTAACTGTAACTAAAACAGATAGCATCATGTTTCCCAAGGCTTTGGGAGAATTTAGTAAATGAGTTCATGCTAAGGACTTAGCATGGCGCTTGCCTTCTAGAATGTGTTCAGTGAGTGCTGTCCATGTGGGGCTTCGTGTAGTATGCACTGTGGAAGCTCTGCAGGTTCAAATAATGGAATCACTCTGCTAGGACCTCAATTTCGGAGTCTTAGCCTGACCTGCTTGTGTTGGAAGGAGATGTTGCCCACAGAAAACCAATCTTCACTGAGTATGTGGACAGCACAGCAGCTTCCTCCAGGCTTAGGATCCAGCTAATGTCATCGAATTTGCCCTATCAGTCTTGATAGAGAAATGTGTTTTACACAAAAGGCTGTGTAACTGTTAATTCTTGTGTCTTTCAGAGATCCTAGGGGCACTTCTGGAATTCTAACAGGTACAACTTGAAGACGATATGCTCTTGCATATGCTCAGAGCACAGGCCAACTCCAAAATACTGATTCGCAAGGGATCAGGCCGCTTGGCTCAACCTCCAGGGACCCCTGATAGAAGACCATCTCATGCTGATGGCCTGACCTCTTCTTTTAGAATTGTTACATCTGTCACCTTATAAAATGTAACATTTTCCCCCCTGAACCTGGCGGGAAACCAAATGTTTCACTATCCCAAAGAGGATTAGAGTGTTAACATCCCTGTAAAAGTTACCTGGTTTTAATGGGCTCCTTCTTCTTCTCCTTTTTTTAGAGAGTTGATTAAAGGGAAAACCACTCAATCTTTCACCAGCTCTGCTTTGAGATTAAGTAAAGAGATTGACACCTGCTCTGAATGATGACCCTGATGAACAGTGCTGTGTCAGCACACTCCAAAACTTCTAGTCATTTCCTTAAGATCAATGGTAAGTGGAAAGTAACGGTTTAACAATAATTAAGAATGTTTTATATATAGGGAGGTTCATTTAGACTAAAACATTATTGATGTCCCATAAATTAATATGGAGCATCGTCTCCCATGAACTGATATTTCATGTGCCACCTCTCTTTCTGTAGTTAACCACATGTTTAACTCATGTACTGCTGATGTGGAAGGTTAGTCCCATCTCTTTAGGGTCCTTTATAAGTACCTGATTTCAATGATCCTTGGGAATTCCAATAGCTTTTAAACCTAATGGATCCGCATGCCTCCTTATACTTATAAGATACAGAATGTTTAAAAGCTGGCAAGTTACTCTGAACCTCTTTTGAATCATGGCTATTACTCACTGGGTGGGGGGGACAGAAAATCTAAAGCTCCCCCCTCCCAATCTCTTCCTCAACCCCGCTTTTAGAATCTTCTCTCCACAGCTTTCACAACAGTGGCCTCACTTGGCCCAGAGACTGCAGTGTAAACACACACACACACACACACACACACACACACACACACACACACACACACTTGCTGCGCAGTTTAGCCAAACCATCTATTTTCTGAACTGCTGTGACTGTTTGATGTCATGGCCACGTCTGGGGCAGGGGGGAGGAAAGCACAGCACTGTTGATGAGCACCAGCTCTGGCTCATACCCGCTGTCTGTGTTCTAGATCCTCTAATCCTAACAACCCTGGGTGAAAGGTGTCATCCTCCTTGTTTTATTAATGTCAGAACTGAAGCTCAGAAAAGCTGAGTCCCTGGATGGAAGTCACAGAGCTAGAAAGCAGGGCAGGCGAGGCTTCAAACCTCATTCAGACTCCAGAATCCCAGCTGTCCATCATCAGCCTGCCGTGATCCTTGTTGCAATGAACTCCACCTTGCTGCCGGCCTCCTGCAGTGTAACTTATTTTGTAAGCATACGTATACTCAAAGGTGGGAAGATGTGGCATCTCTTGGCAACCATCTTTTAGGAGTCGGATCCCTTAGTAGGCTGATTCCTGTATTCATTCAGGGAAGAGCAGACCTGTTGGGTCGAGTACAGGGGATCCTACAGACAAAGGCCCTGGCCGTCCTAGGTGACTGAGGCACATCACTACCTCCTGGCGTTAGGGACTGTGGTCCACATCTTACTGGAGTGGGATGGCTATATCTCTGACCTCCTCAAGGTCCACAAGAGGGCAAAGGCAGAGGAGGAGGAAGTGCCTGGGTGGGAGGTGGAAGGACAGACACACTCGGCACTGTACTCATCACCGGATAGCTGGAACCTGAGGAACACACTTATCCCCTTCACGGTAGTAGGCGCTCATCAGAGTTACATAAATAAGAGGTTATTTTCATAAGGACTGGGGGAAATACAAGGACCTTCTCTTCCTCTTCTGCTGGCTGGTTAGTCTCAACTTGACACAACCAGACTATTTGGGAAGAGGAAACCTCAACTGAGGAACTGTCTCCATCACACTGACCCGGGGGAAAGTCTAGAGGGCATTTTCTTAATTGCTGATTGATGAAGGAGATCCAGCCCCCGTGGCAGGGCCATCCATAGGTGGTGTGGACTGTTTAAAAAAAAAAAAAAAGTACCTGAGTGAGCAACCCAGAGCAAAGCAATAAGCAGCACTCCTCCCTGCTCTCTCCCTCAGTTCTGCCTCCAGGTTCCTGCCCTGATTTCCCTCCCTGTGGTCTAAAAAGTGTAAAGTGAGGTTAACCCTTTGCTTCCCAAGTTGCTTTTGGTCATGGTGTTTATTACATCAACAGAAAGCAAGCTATGATACACTCCATTAGCCAAAGGGCCTTTATGGTCACTTTTATTCTTTTTTAATATTTTTGATGATTCCTCTTTTTTTTTAATGTACATTGGTGCTTTGCTTGCATGTATGTCTATGTGAGGGTATTGGATCCCCTGAAACTGGAGTTACAGACAGTTGTGAGCTGCCATGTGGGTGCTGGGAATTGAACCAGGGACCTCTGAAAGAGCAGCCAATGCTTTTAATCTCTAAGTCATCTCTCCAGCCCCCTTTTATTTTTTAACTGAGTATTTTTATTGTTTCTACAGGTTATAAAAGAAATGTATGCTTATAAAACCTCAAGCAACAAATAAATGTATAGAACAGAAAGTTAATCTCTCCATATGGCCCCATATAGAACTACTATTAGCAATTTGAAGAATACCAGTCCTGAAATAACACCGCACATATAAACACACACTACACAAATGTGATTAAGCTACATATTTTCTTCCCAAAGCGCCCTTTCCATTCTACATTTTATTTTGGACATCTGCCTACAGAATACAATAATATGACATCATACTTTCTCATGATCATATAAGTTTCCATTGTTTGAGTTTAATCAATTCATTATTAATGAATATTCATGTGATTTCCATTTTTTTGCTATTATAGTTAGTGTCACAATGGGCAACTATTCATGGGCTTGTACATAAGCCATGTGACTACTTTTCACAAACATGGTATTGCTGGACCATAGGCATACAGGCTGTTTTCAACTCCAGATGGTTGGGCATGGTTTTCTGAACTAAGGATGGTGAAAAAGCAATGTACACTCAGTAGAAACCAAAAATTCTGATATTTGCCTAGGCTAGCAAATCGTTGCTTCCAGATAAAATAACTACCACAAGCACATCAACCCCTCCTCCGCTGCACTGTGCCTCTAAGCTGGGATGGTCCACAGGCCAATTCTTAAAAAAGCAGTTCTACTTACAGTATTGACTTATGGTGGCTTCCTGGGAGAGAATCTCATCCAGAATCAAGGAACGCCTGAATCTTAGATGTTGTTGCACACTGCATCACTGCTCTCCTGACTGACAGGTCAAACTGACTCCCAGTCTACAGTGAGGAATCTTCCTGTCCACACCCTCTTTCCAATCAGAGGCATCATCCATCAGTCACATGGCTAAAATAATGTCTACATGGTGTGAGTTGCCCCCTTACTAATTCCTAGCTGCAATGAGCAACTCTTCATGCACATCTCCGTTTCTTCTTCTTCTCTAGTTTCTTCTTTTGTGGTTTACTCTGTAAGTATTCTTTCTACAGTAAAGGTGTGAAGCCTTTTTTTCTATAATTTATTCATTTTGCTACTTTTTCCAGTGTGTCTTTTAACTTGTCTGGCTGCCTCATTCTTCTCCTGCTCTGACACTTGCATCTACAAAATAGTAACAGAGCAGGTATGTATAACAGAAAGATGGAAGACAGTAATCTTACCAAACAGAACAGTAACATCTCTTTAATCTCAGGAGAAAATGTTTCAATATTTGGTAAGAAATAAAGCTTGTACAATGATAAGCCAAGGGTGTTAGGTAATATAAAGTAGTATGTTTTTTTCCATGTTGGCTATGATAAGAGCAGTGAATGGCTTTTAAACTTGAAGTCCATGATAATCCCATGGGTTGGGATAAAATGTTTTCCTTGTTAGGGGCTGAAGAGATGGCTCACTAGTTAAGAGCACTTGCTGCTGTCTCAGGGGATCCAAGTTCAGTTCCCAGCACCCACACACCAGTTCACAAACCTTCTGTCTCTGAAATATAATGTCCTTTCCCTGCCTCTGTGGGTACCAGGCACATAGATGATGCACATATCCCCATGCAGGCAAACACTCATATACATAAATACGCATAAAATAAAATTTTAAAACAAAAAGTTGCGTGTTTTAGAAACAGACTCATCATCGCAATGTAAAAAAAAATTGACCATTGTGCTCTACTGCTGGGTCAGCCACAGGCACTTGCTGGGCTGGGAGCCATGTTTGAACTAAGCTTGCACCCCAGCTTCTTCCTCAGCCAACGACACCCATGCTGCTCTGGAACTATTCCGTGGCTGCTCTTCCCTCATCACCCAGGGATCTATTCATAAAAGTCAATAGAAGAAGAGGACAACGAGACCTAGATTCAGTACAAATGTTCAGTGAAGGAGAAAATGGTGGCCCTGTTGGAGAGTTTATACCTAGTGATTTTCCCTCAGGTTCCACGAGTTCAAGTCTCAGTCTAAAGGGGAGAGACAAGAGTTATTTTTTCATGGGTACAGATTTCCTGTTTAGGATGATAAAACAAACAAGCAAAACTCACGGTGGTGATGACTAGATAAAATTGTGAATGGACTTAGTATAACTGAATTGTACACTAAGAATAGTTAAAATTGTAAACTGTATTATGTATGTTTTGCCACAATAAAAAAAAGAAAGGGGGAGAGAGAGAGAGAGAGAGAGAGAGAGAGAGAGAGAGAGAGAGAGAGAATCCCAGTTCTACCTTTTCCTAGCTCTGGGAATGGATTCCACAGCCCCCAGACACACACACACACACACACACACACACACACACACACACACACACACACACCTCACCTCACTCATCTGTGGTGTGGAAGAGGGGATGTGCTCTAAGTGGCACAGTGATCAGGGAAGGCTGTTGTTATAATGGCCTATGAGTGTGAATTCTGTAAGTCAGGATTTGTGTGTGAACTAGGCTTCTGGTTGTAGAATTTAACATACAAACCACTAATTTATGAGGTGAACTTTTAAATCTGTTTGAAATCTCAGTAAAACTCCATTCTTAAAAGACACCAGTGATTCACTAACCCAAATCAAGTGGCCAAGAGGTAGTTGTGACCAGTGTGTTTTCCTGGGATGCAAACTTTCCATGCCCCATTCTGGAAAGAGAAGATGTAGAGCACTCCAGAAGCTGCTCCAGCCCAATAGTGCCAGGCAGAAGGAACCCTCATATCTCCTTAATTTTTTATGTAGCCCCACCCAACCCCTCTTTTGGTTCCCCCCTTCTAAACTACAGCTGCCATCACTCACTCCATTGTCAAGGGGTGAATGACTGCCTTCTTGGAGAGACATTGCACTTTGTAAATCATCCCCTGTTCACACCACTGAGGGATCTTATGCATCCACACATAGAGGACCTAAAGCAAAGCATTGGCCAGCATTCCAGTCCTCACACTGGCATTTCTCTTCTGTATTTCCAACTTAACGTGCTGCTGCTTTATAATAAATTCCTCTTGAGAAATTAGTCTCTATATATCACTTAACCCTCAACTCATTGCCACAATAAGAAAACTTTAGAAAATATCTGCTCTGTAGATTCTTGCAGTGTTTAAAATTTTTTATAAAATAATATGTATCCAACAAGATTATGATCATGTTTTTTTCCTCTGTCTTGGTATTCAAGAATCAGTGAAGTGAATAAAGACTAAACAACCCAGAATATAAAGGCAAAGAGGAAAAAGAGGGGCAAAGGAGAGAGAAAGATGGATGAAGACAGGGGCAAAGAATACAGAACTGATGACTTCATTCTTACAAACTTACCTGTTATTCCTTAACTTGCCAAGATAAAAAAAAATTAATAGCATCGAAGAGTCACAGTCCTGTTTTAAAAATAAAAAGAAATTGTAATTAAAATGATTAAACTAAGTAAAACAGACACAGGAAACATACAGAAAAAATATATTTCCTGTGCGCTAAGCCTCTGATCCCATTAAGCACTTAAATAATATCTTCCTGACATCACGACTATATAAATAACATGTTACCTTCATATTTATGACACCAAGAGATTGTTCTACTAGTTTATGAAATAATATGTTTAATTTGCAATTTTTTAATGACACTGATAGAGATTAGGGTATGTTATAGAATTAGATACTTATGTCACACCAGGCAGTCCTATATTTCATTATAAGCATCCCCAACAGGTACAATAATACATCTAAAACACAACAAAAGATAGTGCATATTATGACAATTAAAGCACATGTGCCCTGTACCCAAAAGGAAAGGAAAGTGTAGAGAAACTGCCACCCACATCTTTCTTTGGCGACCTTTATCTCTTGGGCACAGTGCCATATAGCTATAAGCTTTTGTGCTTTTGCTGAAAAGAAAATAAGTGTAGAATCATGTTTTCTGCAGTCTATTGCCCAAATCCCATGTCTACAATCCATCATTGAAATGTGACAGTGCATGGCTACAAAGAAAGAAAAGCCCAGTTATCCTGCTCCTTTGCAAAAGCTCTCGGGGGCTGGAGGGTGTTTGGCAATCCTGCTGTTTCTAGGTTATTTGTGGAATAACCAGTTTAATTGAGCTGATGATTGTCTTGTGTCTGCATTGCACTTCTGACTTAGATCTTTATTTCTGCAGTTGGCACCAATTTGTGCTATGTGGCAAGGGAATGGCATGTATTCAGCAAGCCTAAATTCCAGGGTCCAGCCCACCCTATCTTTTCCTTTGCCAATCTGATTTCTGAGGAATTTGCCTAGAGTTGTTGCAAGAAAAAAAAAAGAAAAAAAATCTCAAGGGAAATGAATTCTTCCCCCTACTTTGCAAACCATTTCATAGAATACCTTCTGTAGGTTAGGATTCTTGGCCCTACTGAGGTAAAAGGGTTCTTTACCTTTATTAAAGTGAAGGCCTCCTTAGGATGTTCTCTGTAATTGGAGCATATCCCACTGCATGTAAAACACAATGTAAACCAACCTGTTGCAACGTGGAGAAGAGTGCGAGTCAGATATTTGCTGCTCAACCTAGCCTGTTGGAAAAAGAAGGGGGTGGGGGTGGGGGAACTTGGGTTAACACCAGCCTTGTCCTGACATGCACCAAGCTTCTAGCATGAAGGGAAATTGAAAACAGAAACATCAGGAAGGCAGAGAGGAGGCAGGGCCTCTCTTTCTTCCTTAGCTTTGTTCCTAACAAATGTTCATCATCACCCACTCTAAATCATGTCACTGGATAGAAGACTGTATAAAGGAGAAGTTCATGTTGCAGAGATGGAACACAAGGAAACCGCCCTTGACCGCCATTGGGAATGGCTCTCTCCAGCACAGACATGGGCCCACTGCCTCCTAGGTGAACACTCCAGGCAAGAGCATGGTCAAAATCTAAGATGATAAAGGAATCCACAGATCTCTTTCAGAGAGCTTCATGTTTAAAAGAAGACCCTAGTTTAGACTCTTTCCCAAGAACAACATAGATGTTATGTATCGTAGTGAGTTTCATCTGCAAACTTCCAAACATTTTCCTTTCTTCTCTAGAGAGGTCCAGAAGTTCTTTTACCTCTTCAAGAAAGAGAGAGAAGTTCCTTCCCTTCAAATCAGAAGGGAAGATAAGGTATATGAACACTTACAAATCCATGGAAGTCATTCCACTACAAAGAAGGCGTACAACCAACCAGGTAGTAAGGTAAAACAGAAAAACTGTGGTAATTTTATACTTCCTCCACAAAAAAAAAAAAAAAAAAAAAAAAAAAACAAAAAACAGGTAGATAAAAGACGAGGGCTAGGAAATGACTTTCCAAATGGGCTTTTGAGTGACATTACTTCAGGTGAAACAACCCAGACCTGAAGAGTCCAGAGCAACAACACATTGCTGACTGAGAACAAACGCAGCACCACATGTGAGGCCCACTGATTGTGACAGACGCTGGAAGATGGCTGCTTCTCTCCAAATGGGAAGTCTAAGAAGACGAAAGCTTCCTCAGGATCTGTGACCCTCCACAGGATGCCATGTCTGAAGCCAGGGACTGACCGATGCCACCCCTTAGCTTCGCTTACTCTGCTGCTTTCATTGAGTGCACACAAGTCTTTAGGCTGAACTGGATTTTACGTCTTCTGTCCAGCTGTCAGCCCCTGTTTTTTAACCAGTAGATTTAGACAACAACCCTAAAGTGGCAGCTAATATAACTGTATTACTATTGCCTCTGTCACTGTTTTAAACCCATTCCTCCTGTTCTTTGCTTCTCCTTTTCTTTGACTCACTCATCCTCTGCCTTCCTTTCTTCTGATGGAGCAGTTGATATGGTCCAACATCTTTTCTCTTAACAAATAAGTGAGACTTCTTTGAAAAAGTCTTCAGTGGTTGCCTTGGAGCCTACATTACAGATTTATGATGACTCTACCCTAAGGCTACACCATTTCAACGGGAGTCCAGGTCCTCATAACAGAATGTCGGGCCTTTGGTCTCACCTCTCCTGATGCTACACTTATTTCTACTCACCTGATGCATTGCTGCTCCTGTGACTTTGAACCAACTCCTCTCTGTTTGATGGCTCTTAAGTGTCAGCTGCAGTGAGGGTGAAACCATGTCAGATTGAAAGCTAACCTCAGCCTTCATTTCCACCATGGTGAGACTAAGGGACAACTCAGAACGCGTAAATAAAGTCTACCAGAATTCATGATCAATTACTAGATTGTTGAAGGGACCAAAACAGTTGGAAGGAGTGGGGAGCTGGGAGGAAGAGAGAAAGGGCAATTGACAGCTTAAAGCTTTAGCTTGCTGCTTTATGAAATACGAGATCTAAGAAAATGACAATTCTGAGGAGACAGTCAGGCACAACGGAAATACTATAAGCTTCTTGGCTAACAAAACACATTTCTGCTTTGTGCGCTGAGATGGGTTTAACTGAGAAGGGCGAGTTCCTCAATGAGGAAGTCCTGAAGTGGCATTAAACCTGCCCTTACTAAGGCTGATCTGCAATGTGTCAGAGACAAGGTCTACGTTATGTGGCTGAGGTGTCATGTGTCCCCAGCAGATCTCTTCAGCCTTCACACTCCCCTTCTCTTCAAAGAAAGAATAAAGATTTGGCTAGATGAACTACAAGACCTTCCTATCCTGCAATTCTAAAGTTCCATAAAACACCTTCACCATAATTTACCCTTTGTGGAGTCTTAGATCATCATGGAAATATTGATCTGTCATCAGTCAAGGGCAAACGTGAATTAGAAAAACCCAATAGTGAAACTCTAAAGAGAAGTATTGTATAACCCGGGAGATATGGTGCCACAGGAGCCTGGGCTGTGAGAAACAAGACATACCCAGGAGACTGAAGAAGCCTAGTACCAAGTGAGTCCCAGAAACCAAGGTATTCTGGCTGCTCTGATCAAGAATGGCAGAAAGAGAAGGGCTCACTGGCACTTCTAGAACAACCTCATGTGAAAGGAACCTGGCCTCCATGCAGGCCCTGTCCAGCCAATGCAAAAGCAACTTGGGAGCAAGGCCAAGGTCTAAGAAAATCAGCCTGTTCTGTAGTACATGGAGCACAAAAAGCAAGGTCCGTGAATTGAGCAACAGAGGTAGACGGTGGATTGTTACAGATGACTGTCACAAAGGGGGCCTAAGGTGGATGGCTGCCCATCAGAACCCAGTAGACCTGGCTCCACAGCAAAATTCCTGGAAACAAAGGCATCACTGGGTTAGGCTTTAGTGGCCACTCAACTTAGTCTTGTTTACCTCAAGCTGTAATGATATTGGAAAGCACACAAATATTTTGAATATTAATTTTGTTTGTTCACATGATTATTTTCCAATAGGTTCATCCTGTGGTACAAGATAGGTCAATTCTGCCGGGCGGTGGTGGCGCACGCCTTTAATCCCAGTACTCGGGAGGCAGAGCCAGGCGGATCTCTGTGAGTTCGAGGCCAGCCTGGGCTACCAAGTGAGTCCCAGGAAAGGCGCAAAACTACACAGAGAAACCCTGTCTCGAAAAAACAAAAAAAACAAAACAACAAAAAAAAAAAGATAGGTCAATTAGTAGCTACAAATCAAATCCAGTGAAATCTGGAGAGAAAAAAAATTGAACATCTGATGAGTGCTTATGCGCCAGACATTGTGCTGGGCTCCTTAGATGAAAGTCATCTCTAGCAAGTGGTTGTTTTCCTCGTAGAAATGAGGGAAATGCCTAATTTCTAGGCGATCACATGAACTATACTTAATACAGTCTGCAAGAGATGTTAAGTCCACATTATAACACATATGAAAATATAATGCTAAATTTGAAATAGAAGAGGAAGCTGGTTAATCACACAAAGGTAGTTGTTTTATACTATGAATAATTTTTAACTGTAAAGAAAACTTGCAACCAATGTATAAAAGTGGTAAGACTCTGAAGGAGTAGTTTTATTTGCCTGAATTTTTAAAATAAATCTCCAAATCAATCTGAACAGCGAAGACTGTTAAAAATTCGGTCGGCATAAAGCAAACAGAGCAGGAAGCACTTGGCATGCTGTCTCCAACCCTTCTTTCAAAGAGTTAAAAAAAATGCATAAGGAAAGCTGAAGCCTGAGTCCAAATCGCAAACTTGACTTGAACTCTGTTGTCAATTGCCAGGGAAAGCATTCCAGACTCCAAGAAACTGTTTGATTTTTTTTCTCCCTTCCTAGCATCAAGAAAGTGCTGGAGGGCTTAGAGGGCTCCTGGCATGTAAATTGTAGCCATCAGGAGAAAACCCCACTGTACTATGAAGTGATGCTTTCATTTTCCCACATGGGCAGAGTCCAGTGGGATGGAGAACTCTGGCTTGAAATCAACCAAGTGACAGAGAGAATAAAGAGCCCTTTGCCAACCCCGAGATTAAAGGTAATCAAGGGAGAGGTGTCTGCCAGTTATCTGAAAGAATTTGTAAGCAATAGTAGATGCAGGATGGTAGAGCTGCCCAAAGGACAGATTTCTTTTCTCTGAGTTTTGGGGAAGCAATCAGCAGCATATTTCATCTCTGGCTTAGCAAGGTTATTAACAGTGTCTGTTTAAGAAGGGTGAAATGTTTCTGTATGGGTTTCCCGGCAAGCACTAGAGTGGTATAGAATTATGTCTTGTTTTATGATCACACTGCGTAGTAGAATAAAGCACCATCTCCCCAAGCTTTCACACAACAGAGCAATTAATTAACTTATCCCCACGAACTCTGTTCTCACCGAAACTTATTAAAAGCCTGGTTCATCATCAGCAAAGCCCCAGGCAATCATCAATTGCCTCATAATAATATAAAAGAAAAAATAAGCTACGGTTATGTTCTCACTTAATATCCTAGGAAGGTCCTCTTTGCCCTTTGTCTTTGTTTGAAAATATCTCTATTAAGAGCTAAAAAAAAAAAAAAAAAAAAAAGACCCTCCTTGACATGAAATATGTTATGGCAAGGAACTATGGGAGTAAATTACAGAAGCCTCCAGGATACCAGATTAAGACGAGTTGCTGGACTTTCTCAAAGACACACAAATCATTCAACATGAAGCACAACGGGGCATACAGTGTGTTATCGATGTCATGTTCCAAGTACCATTGTTAATACAGACCAGAAGAGAAATTGTTCATTAAATAATAAAAGGGGGAGGGAAGGAGAGTCAGCAAACTTCTGTGTTAACTAATCCAGCAGAGAGATTCCAGTCTTAAAAGTATTAAATAGCTTAATAATTATTAGTCTGCTTGGAGTATGAGTTTAAATTCAATTCCCAAATATCCACTTAATGACTTCTAAGCAGAAGCTGTATTTATGAACCCCTCTTCATGACAGAATGGTTGACCATGTCAATAGCGCCCTCTTCAGGAAATTGGAAACGTAGGCCTTTCTTAAATAAGGGGGCAGGGGAGGAGGCAGTGACCAGTGAACTACATCTGAAAACACGATGAGATTGAAGAAATATCTGGATGCTCATGATATCTCAGTTTCACAGAGTCTAGGATTCTTCAGTGATTCAAAAGAAGCCTGTAGCCCTGGGTTATTGTACATTTTGTGTGTATACATTTTTTTGGGTGGGGGATTAGTATTTGGTCTGTTAATATTGGGTTGTTTGAGAGAGGAATATTGAACTTCCTAATTTGTTTTTAAATATAACGTCTAAAAAATTAAGTTGCTTCACCTATTCTAAGAGTTTCCTAATTGCAATAATATCCGGTACTCCTCAGATTCCTTTTAAAATGCAAACAGGTTCACTTTTTTGAGGATTCCTAACTAACCAGTCTGTCTGTACCCGTTTCCAGCTGTTTTCCTGATGTGCAGTAGATGTGCAGCACTTCAGGCTTTTGCTGGTGAGAACGCCCTGGAACTTTTCATGTTATACCTACCCCAGCCCTGAAGCCATCCATCTGATTACTCCAGGTAGTTGCTCGCCATGCTCAGCACTTACAAATCCAGAAGCAGAAGCCAGAAGGTCCTTGAAGAAAGAGTCCGCACTAAATTTTTGACCCTTGTCACCACAGCCTTGAAAATCAAAGGTGTAGGCGTCTTGCCTCATAGTTGTAACACACCAAATGACCTTGTGGCAATGATTTAATCGCACCTTATTTTAGCAAGTTATCAGGATTTGGGGGGAAATTTACTTCCAATTACAGAAATGCCTCAAGAGTTATTAGGAGTGATACAACACATGGCAGCTTCCAGAAGTGAGGCATTATCATTCGGTGTGATGGATGAAGTGAGCAGAGGCGCTCGCTTTCCCCGACGCTTTTATAATCAGCTTTCTGGGCCTTGGTTTCTTCATCACCACAATTAATGATAAACTCCTGTTTGAATAAAGATTTAGACCTAGGCACCTGGTGGGACGAAATATAATAGACATAGTTTTAATAGCTAAGCTTATAAAAAGGGAGGACAAGCAAAGAGTTGAGCTGTTAAGAGCTGGAAATCAGGTGTTGAGATGCATCTGTGCCTGCCCTGTGGGCATTTGCCAAACTCGATGACTGAGAGGCTTGGACTTCAAAGCCTACATTTGGACCCAAGCAATATAAGGAATTGGAACTGAGACCTCACAGAAATCCAGAATAATGAAGGGGCACATCTTCTGTAGAAACCACATAGAAATAACAGGAGCATCTTCTGCCTGCCTTCTGTGTCAGAATGTTACGACTTCTTCGGAAGTCCTTGTTAGGAAAGTCTCCAGTCTAATTGATACTACCTGTGTGGTCTCAGAAAACTCTAGCAAGATATTCACTGAGAGGAGCCCTGACAAGAGAGGAGCTGTACACAGGGCCTGGACATAGACAAACTCAAACTCTGTTATAGGGACTCACCTTCAACTCAGGTCTTAGAGGATTTCTCCACAAGAAGTGGAAGAAAAGCTTGAAATCCCAAAGCACAAAATACACGAGGATCAGGTCATGTGATCAAGTCATCGGAGACAACAACAGCTGAGTATGGCCAACGGGAATTTTCAATATTGGGATGGGAGAGACAGATAAAATCACCAGGTGTAAAGTGTTAGTGGAATTATAATGAGATTTTTTTAAAAAAAAAATAAGAATGTTACCCAATACTTTAAAAACAAGTAGTAAAATACCTCCAAAATGCCAGATATTTAAAAAACTGAAAACAAAGCTTTCAAAAACAGGATAGCTTAACAGATCATAAAAACTAAAGAAAGAACTGGTAAAATTTGGGAGATGCCATTGAAGTAGTACGGCAAACTAGTGGGAAGAAAACAGAGCAACGAACGGCAAGGAGAGATCACTTAGTAGAAAGAGTGGGCAGACAGTAAATTAATACACGCCCAGTTGGAGTTTAAGGAGAATTTTAGAGAATACACCGTGGTAAGGATATTTATTTTGAAAGAAGATGAAATATAGGAATTTTCAGAGTCAAGAAGCACAAGTTTGGGGGAAAATAAATAATAAGAAAGTGAGAACTAGACCAAGCACGCTGAAGCTGCAAAAATACCAAACAAAGGATGAAACTGGGCGGAGAGCACAGCTCAGCGGCAGAGCACTAGCCAGCATGAGTGAGGCCCCGGGGTGGCACTCCGGACCCAGGATCCCACATCTTCGCAGTGTAAGCAGGCTTGACGGCTACAGGAGAGTTTCAGGTACAAGGCCTGCCCGGACGGCAGGGAGTCTAAGGCCAGTCTCAGTGAGACACGACTTCAAAACAAAACCAAAACAGACTGTTCCGGAGTTCCGTGATAGAGCACTTGCCTAGTGTATGCCAAGCCCTGGGTTCAACCCACAGCGCCATGAATATATAAAATAATAATAAAGTAAAAATATAGGGGGGTGGGAGGAGCTCCATGATAGATGGAGCTTTAATTCCAGCAGCAAACGTCTCAACAGTGGCAGCAAGAGCCTGACTGGAGTGGGGAATGTATAGAACATGTGCAGAGACTGTCCTGCTCACCTGGCATTTTACCTACAGCAGAAGAGCGGGAGTGAAGACAAGACATACCGCACGAACTGAGGTGGCTGTAGAGGAGCCTCCATGAAGGGGGTCGAAGAACGTGCTTCAGAAGGGCTAGTGATTAGAGGAAGACAACAAGGAGCATGTGGGTAAGTAGATGGTCATGTCTAAAGGGACACGGATACTGTAAGAAAGTAATGCTTAAATGTATCATCCGTATTCATGTTTGAGCTGGGGGTGACAATCAAAGAAGGTGATGCCCTTTCGAATGATGAAGGAGGGCTCAGAGTAGGCACATGTATAAATATGTGAATGTCCTTGAGTTAATATGTAAATCAGATAAAATGGAGTTACCCTGGTACAGGTGCCAACAAGAGACCGTGACCTCTACGAGCTGGCTCACCCATGAATGGTGACCAAAAAGCCACAGGGCTCTACAGAATGATCTGGAAACTCACTAGACTCTAATAGCTGAAGAACCTTGCAGCGCCAGCGCTGTAACCCTGTTACTGTGTTTCAGTGACATTTATCTTTTTATTCCAAAAAGTGACTCTGCAGAGCCACACACTGTTTCATCTTCTTTCTGTCTCATGTGCACACACAGCTTCTTCTGTCAGCTTCAAAGCAAAGCCGTTAATCATGCCAGTGACTGCTGCATTAGCCAGTAAACGGGACACTCATGAGCAAGACTCTGGATTCTGATGTTTTTCCAAGGATAGCCTGGAACTTTCTAACCTCCTGTTCCAACTTCTAAAGTGCTAGGAATACAGTATATGGCACTGTTCCTAACAGTATTGGGAGTCTGTGTGTGTGTGTGTGTGTGTGTGTGTATGTGTGTGTGTGTGTGTGTGTGTGTGTGTGTGTGTGTGTGTGTCTGTGTGCATGTGTTCTGGTGCTCTGATGTGCACATGTGAACATGCATGTGGACACCAGAGAATACCTTCAAATGTTGTTTCTCAGGGGCCATCCATCCTTTCCTTTGAAACAAAATCTCTCAGGAGGTTGGAACTTCACACATAGGCAAGGCTGGCTGGCTAGCGAACCAGGGATCCTCCAGTCTCTGACTCCCCAGACCGGAGAGTACAGTCGAGTGACTTTTTTAAAACCTTGGGCTCTGGGGATCCAACTCAAGGTTCTCTTGTCTGTGCCGCCATCACTTACCCACTGAGCCATCTCTCCAGCCCCCTGGGGATCAAAAACTAAGACCTAAAAGACACAGTTCTGCTTTCACAGTTTTTGATACAGATAACTCAACAGTGACACCACTAAGCACAGTGCTTGTGTGTTACAGAGATTTTCTTTTAACTGTGGATTGAACCCAGAGCCATATGCACACTTAGCGTGCATTGTACTATTATCTGTATCCCAGCCCTACCTTATTCTTCTAATCTGTTACATATGATTACTTATACACTAAAAAATACATAGACATACAAATTCAACCGGTGTTAATATTCTCATAACTTTTCTTTAAAAAAAGAACTTTTTGTTTGTTTTTGTTTTAAGTGGAGGGCTTGGCTACATAGTTGCTAAGGACTTATTAGCCCAGGCTGGTCTTGAATCTCTCCCCGCTTACTTGAGTTACAGGCATACACCACCACACCCACTTTAAGAGAACTCAATTATATAAACACGGACAGATTTTTTTCAATGATTTTGGAATACTAAAGATCTTTGAATTAATATAAAGAAAAGTACAAATTGAATCTTTTAGATACATTGTGTTTTTACAACCAGGATGTGTTTGCAAAGGTGAATTTAAATTTGTACAGCTTTCAATAAATAAGGAAGGGTTTCACCAGAACTCAGGTGAACACTCATTTTGTTTCGTTGGGAAAAATAAAAAGTGAGAAACTCTTCCTCTCTCGACTGTTTTTTTAATGCCATGCTTTTCCATGGGGGCCCCAAATGCTTTCAGCTCTCTGACTTCTTCTACGTGGTGTGAAACGGGCCTCTCTATCAGCTGCAGCTAGTAGTAACACCCGCCTTCGTCCTTCCGTTCCTAAGCAACTAGGAGACCAATAGCGTATTTTTGTTTTTAAGTTTGGAGAAGGCGGCTGCTTTGAGCGCCAAGGTTCTCTTTACACTGAAATGATGTTGTCAAGTGTGAAGTTCTAGCATGAGCTTATGCGGGCATTGACAGAGCGAGCCTCACTGCCCTCACGCGTGTGGATACGAACAGTTAGTTCTAAACCCTCAGTCCCTCACAGTCGGCTGCAACACGGGCATCGCGGAACTAAAGCAGGAAAAGGAAGACGATTGTAAAGCTGTCTCACTGGGAGCCGCGTTCAGAGGAAATGCTGCCTCTCTCGCTCCGTTATGATATCATAGGCTGTTTCCCTCCAGCAGCGGTGCCCACTGGGGTTGCCATTGTTAATTTTACACTGTATTTTTCCAGTTCAAGACACTTGGCCCTTGGCCTCTTTCTCATTCCCAGCATGTCCAGTGGGTGGCCTGTGCTGTCTGGCTGCTAACCTTAGGCGATACTTCATCCGATCTAATAAGCACTCAGCTCAGATGGTCGCCTGTGCAAATGCCACAAGGAACAGCTCCCATGGGACCTGAAAGAGTATTCATTTTCCAAAGAGAATGAAAGCCCACATTGATAGCATATAAAATAAGAGCTCCTTAAAATGTAGAGTGACCAGGTTATTTCACCTCTTCCTTATGCTCTTAGAAAAAGGCAAGATTTAAATACTTCAGAGACTTATATGCCTACTTGACACTTTAAAGACAGAAATTCACCTATAAAATGTACTGGAATTCCCCTCACCAGCTTCTGCATTCACCAAATCGGCAGCTCTTTCTTTTTAATGTATATTTAGTTATTTTTATTTCATTTGTGTATGTGTATGTCTGCCTGTATACAGACTTGCATGCCTCAGAGGTCAGAAGAGGCTCAAATCCCCTAAAACTGGACCTCTGGATGGTTGTGAGCCACCGTGTAGATGCTGGAACTGAATGCCCAGCCTCTGTGAGTGCAACAAGTGCTCTTAACCACCGAACCATCTCTCCAGCCCCCTTGACAGGCCTTCAGCAGCTAACGTTTCCAGTCCTCTCCTGACTCCTGATGTTCTAGTTTCAAAGGGTTTGGAGTCTGCTGCTGCTCCCTGTGATTTAAGCCTCGGAAGAAGCTTTTGCTGTATGCTCATCCCCTCCAAGCCTTTCTTTCTCGGCACTAACACGCATTACACCTGACCCCATTGATCGTCCAAGGTCTGTATCTGCTTGTATGCATACCGGTCCCTGCCTCCAGATGTCCCAGGGTGCACCTTTTCTTCTTTCCACCTCACTTAGTGCTCACAATGGTTCCTGGTGCTACAATCTCAAGCAGATAGCCTTCTGCTCCGGCTTCCTGGCTTACTCCTGTCTTCACAGCCCTTTCCTCACCCCCCTTCAACATCTCTTCCCTCTTTCAGCCAGGCAGTCAATCTTCATTTAAGTTACATTTATGATTTTCTTCTGATAATTTAGGAGAAAGAGATAAAGCTTAGTGACAGAAGGATCCCCTTCCTTGACAAGCATGGCAAGAAGACATGGGGCGGGTAGAGGCGAGCAAGCGAATCAGCATTCCATGCTATTATAAATGAGCACACCTTGCAAATGCAATCAGAGCAGGAGACTGCTTCTCCAGGGATGAGGCAGAGGGGAAACAGGAGAGAGAAGACTTAGGAGGAGGAGCTGATGAAAAGATGAGTTGCCACTGTGAACACTATTTTCTTGAACATTCTACAATGAACCATGATCTCTGTGGTATGACTTGATTGATTTTCTGCGTGAATTTGACTAGGTTAAGGGACACGCAGGTGGCAAAACATCATAATTTATGCTTGGTCACTGCGTGGACCACAGCCAGTGAGTGCTTCAGCATGCTCCCTGGTCAGCCACAGCCTGATAGGTGGACCTCTGGGCAAGGAGAGACCCTATCTCAAAGGAGGTAGGTGGCATTTCTGAGGATGACATCCAAGGTTGTCCTCGAGCCCCCACATACCTGTAGGTGTACCCAGGGACATACATACAAGTATACATATGAACACACACACATGCAAACTCCCACAAGGACTTCTATTAACTTGCCTCTGACTGAACACTAGGGCATCAGGCAGTTCTAAGATGTATACTCCGATCTTCTCTAGCGTCTTTGCTGTTTTCCGACTGACTGTTAAGGGAAAGGTGTTTCGGAAGAGTAGGGAGGCAAAAGTCCCAGATTGAGAGAAAAGGAAGTTTCTGGAACCAGAATCCAATAAGGCTCGATTTTAGTGAGCCCTCGCCCTGAAAAGCTAGTTAGCGACCATATTAACTCACAGGGCCCGTTGGTGACATACTGAATAGCTGTTATTACCACGTACTAGTACGATGCTAGACACCTTCACTGGAGTGACATGCCTGGGCTGAAGACAGGGTTGCAACTTGATAACCCATTGTAAATGGAAAAGGAAGTCTAAAGTGCATGTCGTGCCCCTAACCCAAGCAACTTTAGCACCGCACCACAGACAGTATAGAGTCGAACATATCAGCTGCTTGAACCGGTGTTGCAACCGGTGGCGACTAGAAGCCTGGTCCAAAAGAGTCTCGGGACAAGATTCGAAGTTCGAATTTTGATATCTACTAAATATGACTGTAATGTTTCAGCACTCACAGCAACCCTATGAATTAGGCATCGTTTTCCTTAGATTCTATGTGTGAGGTAACCAGGAAAGAACCTGTTCGAGCCACTCAAGGGCATAGTATCAGAAGGGCGACAAAAATGTCTCCATGTTCCTCCAGTGCCAGCCCAGATGCCAGATCTACCTCATGGCTATGGTTACAGGTCTGGGTCAGTGGTTCCTCCGGCTACTTCCCTTTTTCACCCTAGGCGTGAAGCCAATGACACTCATTTCTAACTCCTTGGCGATGCCCACTTTGCTTCTCAAAGTGCCTCTGATAGTTCTAAAAGTTGGGTCTTAGCTGCTGGGATGGTGTTGGCAGTAATCTAGCACTGTTTCAGAAGAGTCTCTGACACAGAGTCTCAGATCAGCCATCGTAGGTCAGAATGAGCTGTCTGAAAGAGAAACAAATGCCAGGCACAGTGAGGAGAAATCAGCAACTGTTGCTGGATAGCCTCAACTAGACCCAAGAGAGTGGTGCACAAATACTAGGTGAGAGTAACTGTAATATACTCTCTGGGGCCAGCTCCATAATTGGGAGGAAAATGGGCACTCAAATCTTCCTTTATGACTACAGGGTTTTAATGAGTCTCAGACCATGCATCTTCAAAGTCAGCAGATGGGGCAGCCATCTCCAAGGAGAAAGCAAGCTTGCAGCATGGCTTTCCACCCTTAGTTTGCAAAGACACTGATTTCTGGAACTCCCTACCCTGTGAATGCAGGGGAGCACACATTCCCATCATGCTCCAGGTGATGGTGCTGCTGCTGGTGGGAATTCTGGGAGCTACTGGCCTTGATTAGAGAAACCAAGGCTGTACATTAGAATCCCCTAGAGAATTAAAATTTCTGAGGCCAGCCACACCCAGGCCAATTGAATATGGACCTCCAGGTGTGATCCAGGCTTGGAAAACTTAAAAGTTCCAAGTGATGTTACTAAATACCCAAGATTAGGAACCTCTAAGAGCGGATGCTTTGGAATGGAGTCTGGGCTCCATAATTTCTAGAACTGAGTAGAACATGCCTCCTAATATCTACTTTTTACATATAAATACTATGTTTGACTCTCAGTAGATTCTGAAAGATTCTAAGAATCTGAAAGCTATCTTTGAGAAAAAAAATCTAATATATTTCTCAAAGACAGCTTTCAGAATCTTAGAAAAATTAAGTCATAGTTTGAATATGCAATGTATCCCATGGCTCATGGTGCCAGCGCTTGAGTTTCTGAAAGTGATGGTAATTTTAGGGACCTCTGGGAGATAATCAGATTGGTCTGAGCTAGAGGAAGTAGGTCTGTGGAGGGTGGTACTATTATCTCTAATTGATTCTGGTCTTACTCTCTCCTGGTCAGCTACGTCATGAAAAGCCTTTTCCACACATTCCCTTTGCCATGATGTTCTGCTCACACAAGTGAGGACAGGTAACTGTGGACTGAACCGGCTGGATCTCAGTAAGGATCTTTGAACAATATAATTGCTGACGTGCAAACTACAGGAAATGAGCTACTTTAACTAATGTAATGATAAGACAAGAGATAATAGCCTAAAAGGGCTTGGTACATCTTAATTATGATCTGAAGTTGATGATGTTTAGCTTAACTAGAGACTGAAAACTGGGGCACTTAATGGTGATGGAGATTATTTTAAATAAAGAATATTTAAAGGAAACCAAAGTGTTTGCCCTTAAAAAATTGGATGAGAAATTTATGTCCTCCAAACGTCTGAAGACTGCCTCTTGAGGTAGGATAGGAATGCACTCCATAGCAACATTACCAAGTAGAAATCTACTGGCTACCAGTCATTTAACATTTTGTACTCACCACAAATAAAGTAAAAAAAAAAATTATTAATGCATACTAACTGTACAAAAACAATGACTTTAATTATAGTATTTTCATACATGTATGTGTGAAGTTAACTTTATCCATGAGCCAACGTAAATGTTTCCCCCCTTATATTGTTCCATTGGGTGTTTTGGTTGAAGTGGTGGAATAGGACAAATTGTAATAAGCTTATTGGTTCAGAAGACAAGTGGCTTACTATTGGTGGGTTGACAATTGAGATCAGTACATAGGGTCTGTGTCCAGGCTCCTGATGCATTATAACCTTTTCCTTGACTAATGCATTCTTCATCATCATCATCATCATTTTATTACTCTAGTTCGGTTCATTGAAAAGCCTATTATTATTTCTCATTTTCAAGTCAGTATACATATAATTTTTCAACTTAGCCTTTACCAAGACAATTGTTTTTGAGTTTTCCAAAAGACATAAGAACATGGGAGAAGTAAATTCCAGAAACTGTCACACAGCAAATTTGATGGTAAACTTTCAGAAATATCTTCTAACGAACTACCTAGAAAACACTGCAGATTTCTGGGAGCCAGCCCTGAGTTGACAAATCAGTCTTTTGCAAAACAAGTTGGATTTCCTCCCTTGACAGGCTCACAGGTCAGGAATTGGCGAAACAGGACAGGCCAAAATATATCTTCATTTTAGCAAAGAATCTGACATCCTGTGGACAAGCTGAAGACATGAATGACAGTGGAGATGAGTGAATTTGTAGCTGGCTGGACAGCTCTACCCTAGGAATGTTGACTGCTTGATGAATCACTCCCTATCTGAGGAGCAGGGACTATGGCAGACTCCCAAGTATTATCAGGGGCTTCTCCGGTCCAAAACATTAACTAATGATGGATGAAGACATACAAGATGTTTCTATCCAAATTTCAGGTGTGATGGACAAAGCCAGTACAGCAACCTAACTCATTAACCATCAGACAAATTAAGAGGCAAAGAGTATCTAACAGGCTGACACGAAGATGAGTAAACTTAATGGGAATAAATGAAATCATCTATTTAAAGCTAAATGTAAAAGGATGGAAGATTGAGGTTAAAAACAGCTTTGTAAGAAGTAAAAAGAAACCCCAGGAACCTTATGTGGTAAGAGCCCAGTACAGTGGAAGGAGCCTTACCCTTTTAAATGCACAGATCTCTTTACAGCCATCACAGTCCTTCCTATAGTCAGAAATTGTTTACAGTTTCAAGTGGATCATGGACCACTGGGATCCACCTCACTCCACTGGCTCCCTGTCATTTAACATTTTGTACTCACCACAAATAAAGTAAAAAAATTATTAATGCATACTAATTGTACAAAACAATGAATTTAACTATGGTACTTTCATACATGTATGTGTGAAATCAGCTTTATCAAACTGCAATTAGCCCAATCTACCAAGGGCGTAAACCAGCCACGTTTCTACTACATTGGATAATTTAGTTCTCTAACTGCCCAGGGTAGAAGAGGCAGAATTGATAAATGTGAGAGAAGAATTCAAAACCAGGTAGATCTCCTTGCAGAGTGATGCAGTCTATCACTGGATATGTTCTCATTGTGGTTAGGCAGCCATGTGTGAAGGCTGATTTAAGGGTTCCCGCCTAGGTGTAGGCTGAAATAGATAATCCTGTCTATTCTCATTCCAAGGCTATAATTCTATGATGAGTGGGAACTGACATGCTTTGAATAATAAGCTAATCTAGTTTGCTTTTCTATCACTGTGATAAACACCAATACCAAAAGCAATTTGGGGGAAGGAAGTGCCCATTATTGAGGGAAGATCGGGGCAGGAAACTCAAGGCAGAAACCTGGAGCGGAAACCACGGGGATGGCTGCTTACTGGCTGTTCTTTCTGGTTCATGCTTAGCGAGCTTTTTTCTACTACTGGGACTATCTGCCCAGGGGTAGCACCGCCCACTGTGGGCTGGACCTTCCCACATCAATCAACAATCAAGACAATTCCCCACAGACATGGCCATAGACCAATCTCATCTGGGCAATAATTCAACTGAGACTCTATCTTCTCGGGTTGACAATAAAACCTAATCAGGTCACCAACTTTACATTTGGTGACAAATGGCAAGCCAGATTTCCCTAAGATCTCACCACTTTAGTTGTGAAAGTAGGGAACCAGACTCAGCACGGGAGCCAGATTTCCCCTGCTATCTCTTAGTTATCTATGAAAGCAGCCTTCAGTGACCCTGACTCAGGCTCTGACATGTAGCTGCAAAGGGACTATTTTCACACCCCTGAGCCAGGCTCAGTCTGAGCACGTGCCCAGCACACACGGTCACTGATTTCATCAGCATCTCAACTATACTTCTACATTTTCAAGGCTTGGAAGGACAATTGTGGAAACGTCCTCTCTCTGAGGCCATAATGTTAGAACTAAAGCCGAGATTATTTTAAACAGTCAAAGGTCGTCTGATACTTAGACAACCAACCATTAACTAGGATGATATGCCTTTTTTCAAACTCCATACAAATAGAGTCATATGTACTCTCAGGTGTGACAGTTTTTTCACCAAGCTTAGGCCTTTTGAAGTTCTTTCATGTTGTACCTGTGTTGTAAAGCTTCTCACTTTGTGTGGACATGAATTCATTCATTTTTCCACTACTTGTTGGTGAACAATGGTTAGTTTCCAGCTTGGAGCCATGGTTAATTATTCTTCTAAGGACATTTACATGGAGGTGCTTATAAAGAAATGTGTGGGTCACGCACACAGCAGTCCCAGCACATTTTATGTTCCTACCAGCAATGTGGAGGGCCTATTTCTGTGTGTCCTTTCCAGAACATGGCACTGCCAGTGACCACGCTCTGGGATACAGCCAAGAGGAGGGTCTGAATGCTGCCAGGAGCTCACGGTGGTTCTGATTGGCATTTCCTTAAGGACTTGTGGTGCCGAACACCTTCCTACGTACTTATTCCCCACAGTGCAGCCTCTTTAATAAAGAGTCTATTCAGATGTACTGTGATATGGACTTTAAAATCAAAGCGTGAGCCTGAGTCAGACCCTGTAACAACCCCAGCTATTTAGGGAGGCCTAAGCAGGAAAATAGAAAGTCCGAGGTCTGCCCAGGCTCCTGAGTGAGTTCAAGGCCAGTCCTAGCAGCTTCATGAGACTTTGTGAGTTTTAAAGGGTTTGGGATATACCTCAGCAGTAGAGACTTGCCTATACTAGGTCAATCCCCAGCATCCTGACCAGAAATGACCTAGCAAACTCAGAAACTACTGATTCACCCTTTCCCTGAAGGACCTGCCTGTCAGCATGGCTTATATTACCTTTTATGAAGGCAGAAAGCCTTGGGAAGCAAGGAGGAAACAGTGAAGTGTTGGTGGAGTTCAGGTTTCTCAGGGCACCTCACAGACATCCGAATGCTGCCTTCCAAAAGTGTTCTTTTACCCGAATGGACATATTACACATGGATGTTAATATGTATCTGGCATCCATTCATTAGAGAAAATGTGGGCAGTATACAAAACACAAAACATCTGAAATGCCTTATCACTCAGTACTTTAATAAAAAACATTTTGTCACTTCTGGAAATTTAAATACAATATGCATCAATGTAAAACACACACACACACACACACACACACACACACACACACACAATTCCTAAAACTTTTCTAGATTCCAGAGTCAAGAGAAATTTTGTCTTTGGAATCTCTGAAGTTGTTGGAACCTCTCCTGCTGACACAGTTATGGTAGAAGGCCTTGCCCTTTCTGTCCTGATGCTCCATCAGGAAGGTCGTGTGTCCATTATTCCAAGTGGTGGTCTAGCACCCACGTCCTCAGCCAGATATGACAGGGAGAGAAGACCCTTGGAGCAAGATTCCAGATGCGTCCCTTAGCAGGGGAGGAAGTGGAGGCACAGAGACCAGAGTGACTTTTTCTGAATTCAATCACATGGGAACTAGAGACAGTATCCTTCCCCATGTGAGCGCCCTTCTCCCAGGGCACACAGCTGACTGCAGTGTGAGTGAGCCATGCACCTAGCTCATTCAGAGCCCACTTTCAGCTGGGCAGCTCTGCATTTTAAATTAAGTGCTCCCACATAATTCCCTCGGTAGTTGTAAGGTTCTTAGTTTGATAATAGAAATGTCATTTACTCCACAAAAGGCACCTTATAAAGTTGCCTTCTCAAAGAAAAACCTTGAAAGAATTCTCTCTGCCATGTGCAGAATATCTGCTTAATTAACATGAACACTCATCTTACCAGGCAATTAAAATGATTTATTCAAAGAGCTTTGTAGTTGTGCCTTACTACCAACCTACAATAAACCAGAGAAGTAAGAGCAAAAATGCCACGATCCTACTCAAACATAAGCAACATAAATAATACTCCCACCTCTAAGCAATCCATATATCCTTCCTAAAGAATAAGACTAATGTAAGGTTTGGGTTTTTTTCAGTGGGACAAATACATAGTTAAGCTCTATTTTGTTTTCTGTGAGGCTGGAATTCAATGATTTTTTTTTCCTTCTGCTCTATTTTGGACTACTTTCTCCTTGAGAAAAAATTTTAAAGGTCACCCAAATACAGCAAAGAAAATGGACTTACTTCCAGCCCCTGGCTCCACGCTCTCCCATCACTGGCTGCGTTGTGGTATAGTTCATTTGCTATTTGTTAGCAATGTATTCATTGCCTCCCTCATTCAGCTACTGACCTGCCTTCTTCGGGATTCCGTTCTCACCAAGAATCCATGATGGCATGTGTAAGGCATGGAGCTGGGGTGAAGGCGAGTTACTCCTCTGTGCAACCTGCTCTCGTCAGCTTTATTGCTGTCCTTGCTCCGGGCTTGCAACTGCCCCGAGCAGACTCCAACACACTCCAACACAGATTCTGGTATAGTGGACAGTTGTTCTGTCTATGGCCTTGAAACGTCACCCCTAGAGATGTAGCGGGTAACTGTCCCACCTACCTATGATATTAAGACCTGAGACACAAGTAGGCCGCTCTCTTCGCTCCTTTGTGGGACTTGGATGCTGGGACAGTCTCAGGTGGAAGAACAGCATGAGACCTTGTCGTACCTTTCCAGGACCCTGTGACAGTTCCTCTGTTCTGTCTAGTGAGTTTTCCTTTCTTAACAAATCCCTTCGCCCTTTAAGCAGACTCCGTGGACTTCTTGCTTTATGCTGGTGTGGAACTCTGTCCCCCATGTATGGCACAGTCATGGCCAACTTTAAATTAAAACAGCCGTGATTATCCCCCATGAGACCCTCACAAGATTGAGCCCACTAGCATTCCCCTGTGAAGGAAGGCTTCCCCAGAGGAAGGCTCACAGATGCACAAGGCCAATTCCCTTTTTGAGGATATGCAAGTGTTTAACAATTGCTAGAGTGAGGGGAAGCTCTTCAGCAGTGTAGCTATCTACAAGCTGCACATGCTCCTGTACGTAATTGTAGTTGAACTCACTGATTCACCGTGCTAGACTTAGCGGGGACTCATTTCTTTGGACTGTCATTTCCCTCCCTATTTGAAATGAATAGAAATAGACTCCCTGGGAAAAGACACACAACAGATACAAATGGGGGGTCTTTGCAGCTCTGGTATTTTAAACTCTGAGTACTGAGTCCTTTAAATGCAGCAGTTCTAGATGAAAGTTTCTCCCGACTTCTTCAGGAGACACTACTTAACCATTTTTGGAAAGATGGTATATGCCAGACCAAATCTGAGTGCTAAAGTTGGTGAGCCAGCCTTCTTCCCAGGCCCTCTCACTCAAGTCTTAGAGAAACTCATGGGGACCAGCACACACATTTACCAGAAGAGTAGGAACAAGGGAGCAGTGTAGTCAGAGTTTTCTCCAGTCCCGCCAAGGCCCCGCAGTCCTGTGGCCTGTTTATAAAATAATCATTCAGAGGCTTAATATTATTTATAACTGCTCTGCCATTAGCTCAGGCTTATTACTGACTAGCTCCTTACATTTAAATTAACCCATAATTCTTATCTATGTTTAGCCATGTGGCTTGGTACCTTTTCTCAGTTCTGCTTTCTCATCTTGCTTCCTCTGTGTCTGGCTGGCAACTCCTGACTCAGTCTTCCTCTTCCCAGAATTCTCCTTGTCTGCTTATCCCACCTATACTTTCTGCCTGGCTACTGGCCAGTCAGCATTTTATTTATCAACCAATCAGAGCAACACACATTCACAGCAAACAGAATGATATTCCACAGCAGAGCAGGGTGTAGAAGTTTACAACTAGTTGGAAGACCTGATGAGGTATTTTGAAGCAATAGCCTTGGTCCTAGGTATTAGACACAGGGAAAATGGAAAGGAGGACACAAAGGGACTCTAGCTACATGCTTTGGTGTACACAGGAGACACTGGTCAGTGTATGACTCTTGGTTAGCTGGCAGTCAGCCCAGGACTCTGCTGGAATATTCTGCTTCCTGGCAGGGTCTCCACTTCCATGCCTGCCCCTGCCATCCTCTTGAGCCTTTTCTATCTCTCGTCTCAGCACGAAACCTCTCCCTCCTCCCTCCACCCTCCTCCCTCTTCCTCTTCTTCCCTCCGCCCCTCCCTCCCCACTCTCCTGCTTCTTAGCTTTGCCCCTGTCCTTTGGAAGTATTATCCACTCAAGTGAAGGCGTGGGTCTCCAAGTGCTGGGGCACAGTGGGGTGGTGGGTCCCTCAGCATTTGGAAAGCTCAGGTCACTGCTCTTTACTGCACATAATGGTCTACATTGCTATAAACGTGTAGGCTTTCCTTGTTTCTGGATCTGGCCATCTTTGGCGTGCCAAAGTGCAGTCTTTAAATAATTAAAACCTTATGTAGGTAGTTCTGGGGGCCTTCTACTGCTAAAAATGGGAATGAGACTCTGTTCCTTCACTCCCCTGTATGCTCAGAAGTCACTGGCACTGTAATGTAGCTGTACTTTTAGCAGTGTGTGTGTGTGTGTGTGTGTGTGTGTGTGTGTGTGTGTGTGTGTGTAACATTCACATAGTGCTTCAACATTGCTCTGTTGTTACTTAAGCACAAAACGGTTTCTACAAAGATAACTTCCTATAGTCAGATAGCAGTGAGTACCTCTGACATACTGTTTCACATAGGGTCACATAGACAGCAATAATGTACTGTGTTTTTCAAAGAACTAGAAGAAAGTAATTTAATAATTTGAATGTCTTTCCATACATAAATTATGCATGTTTGACGAGACAGATATATTTACCCAGATTTGAACATTACACAATGTATACATATGTCACAGTATCACCTGGTGCCTCATAAATATGTAGTTTTTTTAATCCACTAAAATTGAATTTAGATTTAAATAAACATAATACATAAAAATCTTAACATAATTGTCCCTATGTCAACACATTCAAAGTAGCTTATAATTTTGTACATTATCCTAATGCCTTTACTTTCAATTCCTGAGCTAACCAGAATGTCACATTTAGACCTCAAACACCTCACCTTTATGAGCTGTTTTATGATTACCACGTTCTTCCACATATAAGATTTCATTGACTTTACTCAACAGCTCTGTGTAATTTCTCTCATTTTACCAAATGACAAAAACGAGGCAGGGAGACACTGAATGTTTCTGCCCAGCTGGGTGTGCCAGTGGCCACCTGACTAGAGGGTCACTAAGAAGGAAATACACCCCGATGTGGCCTAATGTGCCAGCAGAGGACAGGAAAGCCCCTTAAAGCACCTTCTAGAACACGTCCCATTTTCCTCTAATCACAGATGTTTGCTTGGTTGGTTGGATTTTTTGTTTTGTTTTGGTTCAGTTTTTAGGGTTTTGGGGTGTGTGTGTGTGTGTGTGTGTGTGTGTGTGTGTATAAAGACATGAAATTCTCACTCCCTTCTGTGCTTCTTAGTACAAGCAAGTAAGTCTAACTTATGTTCTTAACAGCACCAGGAGGGAAAATTAAGCTCAATTTCAGTTTCCAGGGTCATAAGCCTTGGGAGTAGAAGGTGAAGCAAGATGGCATGGTGCACCCCTGTGATCCTAGTGCTCCACAGCAGAAGCAGAAGAGCCACCATGCTTTCAATGCCATCCGGGGTATAGAGTGAGACTCTGTCCCTTATGGTTCATCTAGGCATTACTATTACCCCAGGGAAATCCCATGAAGAGAGGGGAGAAGAGAGAAGGGGTAGTGCAGGTGAGGATTAGCTTTAGCCTGACCATAGAGACAGCTTTGCAGATAGACTCCTGATCTGCTGTGGCAGGACTCCCTGAAGTTATCCTTGAGGCACGTGAGGAGGTTTTGTAACCCACAGGCCATGGGACAGACCAGTAAATTGAATGTCCAGGGAACAGAATGAAACACTCATACAGCATCTGCTACAAGTACCACTAGTAAAATGTTAACTATTTACCAGACACTGATAATATTCCAACCTTTTTCTCTTCTTTTTCTTTCCTTCTTTTTTTTGGTGGGAGGGGTTGTTGTTTGTTTGTGGGGTTTGGTTTTTTTGAGGGGGGGAGTCTCACTATGTAGCCTTGGTTGGTCTCGAACCCATACTCACCTTCCTCTGCCTTCTAAGTGCTGAGATTAAAGGTGTAAGTGGCCATGTCCAGCCTTTGTTCCCAATTCTTAAAACAATTTTACTGTGGCATAGCTTCCTGGAGAGACCTGAACAAGCATCTCTTCACCCCAAAAGGTACCACAATAGACCAAAGAAACAGTGACCCTCACTCCAGCCTGCAGAACCAATGAGAGTATTGAAATGACTTGTAGGAGCAGGATGAAAGGTTACTTACAGGGATGTGGATGCTTCAAAGGCAGCTGCAGCACCAGAAAGCCCATCCCAGCCTGATGACAGCTCAAGACAAAGGCACCAGAGAGCTCCTTGCACAACTTGGGGACAGCTGTGCTGCTTGTCACTTCCTGCTCTCCCTATCAGTTGTTAGCCTCAAAGAGGAGTCCTGTGAATCCTGTAAGTTTCAGAGCTTCCTAAGTCTTGTGCTGTTAGCCTCTTGAGTCTCAAGAGCCCCCCCTCTCCCTCCAGGAGGGAGTGTTACAATTTGGAGGGAATAGCTATGTAACACTGTCTTAGTTTGGGTTTCTATTGCTGTGAAGAGACACCGTGACCACAGCAACTCTTATTTTTTTCCCCAAAGGGAGCCTGGGACATCTTTAAAATTTATTTATTAATTATGTATACAGTGTTCTGTCTGCATGTATGCCTGCACCACCAGAAGAGGGCACCAGACCTCATTATAGATGATTGTGAGCCACCATGTGGTTGCTGGGAATTGAACTCAGGACCTCTGAAAGAGTAGTCACTGTTCCTAACCTCCAAGCCATCTTTCCAGCCCTGCCACAGCAACTCTTATAAATGGAAACATTTAATTGAGGGTGGCTTGCTTACAGTTTTAAAGGTTTAGTCGATTATCATCATGAAGGGGAGCATGGCAGCATGCAGGATGATGTGGTATTGGAGCCGAGAGTAATACATCTTGAAGTCAACAGGAAGCTGACTGAAACATTGAGTGAAGCTTAATCAAAAGACCTCAAAACCTGCCTCCACAGTGACACACTTCCTCCAACAAGGTCACACCTACTCCAACAAAGCCACACCTCCCAATAGTGCCACTCCCTTGAGGGGCCATTTCCTTTCAAGCCACCACAATCACCTACACATACCTTCATTTTATGTAGGAGTGTGATGGGTAGTGTCAATTTTCAACTTAATAGACTCTAGAATCACCCAGGAGCCAGTCCTCTCTCTGGGCATGCATGTGGGGAATTATCCTGATCGCATTAACTCAGACAAGAAGACCCTGTCACTATGGTAGGACCATTCAATTGTCACGAAATCCTGGACAGCATAAAACAGATAAAGGAAATTGAGTGTGCATTCATTTACCGCTCTCTGCTTCCTGATCGTGAGTGGGATGTGACTCAAGCTCGTATGGCCTTGACTGCCCCATTAGGAGGGACACCATCCCCGTACTGTGTGCCAAGATAACCTTTATTCCTCCAGTTGCTTTTGTCAGAGTACTTTGTTACAGTAACCGGAAAATAAACTAATGCATTGGGGGGCGGGGGCGGGAGGATGGGGTAGAAGAATGCTAACTTGCTCTCAGGTACCCATAGAGCTGGACACTGGCAACATGATGTTGAATCCTTATAAACTGACTCCAAAGCCTAAGACTTCCCCTGTCTGTGACTTCAGTCTCAGTTCTATGTCAATGCTCAACAGTGAGACGAAGAAGGTTCATTGCCAGGCATTGGCATAAAACAGAAGCTGGAGCCTGAACAGTGGAAGTCTTAGTGTTATCCTCCACAATGGGAAAAAAAATGTACCAGGCACAAGAGAAGAATAACTATCAGAAATACAGACATCCATTTAATAAGACTGACAGTGTAATATCTAGGTAGCACTTCCCATGTGCATCATAAGATGCCCAGGATTTTGCTTTCTAAAAGATGTCAGGAGACCCTTGATGAGATGCAAGCTGGTGGCAGAGCTAGATCTTTGGAAAAGTTGGATGTGTGTTATTAATTGGGCTATGATTTGAGACACATCATTTAGAAGCAAATGGAAGAATGGACAGCACTTTCTGATTCTACGATTCGATATCCTCACTGAATCACTATTAAAGAAAACTGACTTTTTCCAGCAGCAGTGAAAAGCCAATAGCCCCTCAGCTAGGGGTGGGACTTCACATCTGCCTCCCCTCCTCCATACTTGGATTTTATCTAGCCTGAGCTTGCACAGGTTTTGGATTTTGTCTAGCGTGAGCTTGCACAGGTTTGTACATGCTGTCACAGTTGCGCCAGTCAGCATATGTTTCCAGGTAGGTCATTATCATAACTGAGCTCAGAGCTGGATGAGATTGATGCTTACTTCTTTCCTCCAATAGCAGGCACAGCCCTTTCCAGCACTATGAAAGCTAGCCAATAGGGATAAAGCTTCCGGTTAAGTATGAGCTAGGTTGATCCATGTTTTAGGACTCAAGTAGATGGTGTCTTTAGTAATAGGATATTAATACCAAATTCTAGAGAGTAACCAAGAGCATTGGCAACAATCTGTAATGGTTGGGAGAAATCTATTTTGAACCCCTCATAAATAGGTAATCCATTACTGGTACCAAGGGTTTTATTTCATAGGGTGTGGTATTTAGTTGGGATACTTTCCCCCATTATAGAGCAAGTCTACTTGAACTCTTTTTTATATATGTGTTTGTACACATTTTAGAAAATTTCTACAGTTGTAGGTTTCTATAATGACTTTTTCAAAAGGTCGTTAGTGTTAATTATCACTCCCCATATTTCCTCCTCTGCCCTGCTCTCCCAGATCCCATTTAATTCTTCCTGTTCCGTTTTCCCACTTTGCCCATTTATAACACTATATTCTATTTCCCCTTCTTCGAAAGATCACGACCTCCTCCATGGCCCCTTCCTAGTTACCTAACCTCTGTGAGTAGTCCAAATGAAATACACGTATCTAAAGCTTAAAAGCTACCATTCACATATGAGAGAAAATATGTGCTTTGCCTTTCTAGATCTGGGTTACCTCACGCAGGGTGATTGTTTCCCATTCTCCTTATTTTTATTAGTTTGTTAGGAAATTTGTACAATGAATTTTGATCATACTCATGCCCCCAACTCTTCCCAGATTCATTGCCTCTTCCCAACTCACCCAACAAGTCCAATTCATGTTGCTCATATTCTTTTAGCTGTGTGGCCTTCACTACAGAGAGGTCAAACCATCAGGAGCTGCACCCTTAAAGAAAACTGACTCTATCTCGCCCATCAGCTATCCATTGCCAACAGCTCCTTAGGCAGGGGTGGGAGTCTATGCCCACTTCCCCTTTCCATGCAAAAATTTTGTCTAACTTGGGCCTAATCAGGTCATGTGTCCAACTTCTCTGCTGTGTCCAAAAGCTCACTGTTATTTTTTTATCATCATCTTAGGATCATATAATCACTTCTGGCTCTTAATGTCTTTCTGCCCTGCCCCCAATTTTTACAATGATCCCTGAGCCTTGGGAGGGGCAGTTGTGATATAGATGTTTCACTTAGGTATGAACAATCTCAGTCTCTTATTCTCTGCACCATGAGCTGTTGTGGGCCTCTATGTTAAACACCATCTACTGAAAAAGGAAGCTTCTCTGATGAAGACTGACAGATGCACTAATCTATGAGTATAACGATAAGTCATTAGGATCTGTTTTAATATTGTGTCTATTTAGCAAAGTAGTAGTAGTAAGTTCTCCATTAAGGCCTATGGTTCTTACCCCAGCAACAGCACCAGGTATGGGTTTCAACTTACGGAGCAGCCCTTAAATCCTGATTAGAACGTGGTTGGTTACTTCCATGGTAGTTATGCCACTATTGCATAAGTGGGCTTGTCTTTCCAGGCTGTTCACTGTTGGAGCTCTAGATGGTTTACACCTTGGCAAGATTGGTGATTCCTTTTCTCCTCTGGGAGCATAAATAGAGCCTTTAAGCATTCTGAAAGCTGTCCAACGGGTAAGAAGCTTCCAGCTGTAGACCAACTTGGTTTATTGTCTTAGTTAGGGTTTTCTATTACTGTGAAGAGACACCATGACCAGAGCAACTCCTATAAGGAAAACATTTAATTGAGGTGGCCGTTTACAGTTTCAGATGTTTGGTCCATTATCATCATTATGGGGAGCATGGTGGCACGCAGGCAGATGTGGTGCTGGAGTTGAGAGTGCTACATCTTGCAAGCAACAAGAAGTCATCTGAGACACTGGGCATTATCCTGAACATAGGAAACCTCAAAGCCCATTCCTGCAGTGACACACTCCCTCCAACAAAACCATACCCACTCCAACAAAGCCATAGCACCTAATAGTGCCACTCTCTATGAGATTATGGAGGTGAATTACATTCAAGTGAGGAAAAAGGTTCCAGCTGTATAACAACCTGGTTTATCCATGCTCTACGACTCAAGTGTGTGGTAACTTCAGCAATAGGATCTTACTGTCTAGTTCTGAAGGGCAATCAAGAGCATTGTCAGTAGCCTGTAATGTTTAGGGGTCTTTGTGGAGGTTAACTTTCAATCTCCATTTCTGTGTGTTCCATTTGGAATACCAAGGAGGTCAAGAATTTTTAAGGGGCTGTGGGAGTGGCAGTTCAAGAGAGGAAAGATAGAATCTATGGTGTAAAGGTCTAAAGGGAACTGGAATTGTTAAGTGAGGATGAGAAGGTAGGGTAGAGAAGGGAATGTAGAGATGGATAACTAATACAAAAGACATTTTGAAAACTCATATGGAAACTACAATAGAAGCTTCCTAAAATGTATATATACACAATAGAGGACAAGTGAATTACCCTATAGTAAGGCGACAATGTCCCTGTTACACACAAGATTACAATCCCAGTGTCAGGAGTGGGTTATTCCTTTAGAAGTTGTTGGCCAGTGAGATCCCATAGACTTCCAAATACTACAGACTACTGCCAATGCTTTTTAAAAGGTCATTTTCAAAGTTTTTAGCTTCCAGGAGGAAGAATGTCCCTTCCTTTTAATCTTTCTCTTTCTCCCCAAATCCTTCAGGATTCATTTCCTGTGAACTTTGTTCCGATCTTACAGCTCTTTGGGTCATCCTTCAGCCCACCCTCCTCTTCTCCTTTTGCTTCAACTTGTTTGTGTTGTGTGTAGAAATGGAAGGTTCAATAAATACAAACACTGTGGTTTGTTTTAAGACAACATAAGAGAGAATTGATACAGAACTCAGTCTCCAACAATATCAGTGCCCACAGATGAAGGCGCTCATTGGAGCTCTAATCAAATAAGCATTTATTGATAATAAAATTTTCTTTTCAGATGAATAATTTTCAAAAATTAGTTGTTTACAATGTGTTGTTGTGGTTAATTGTATAAATCATTAAATAACTGGGCTGATTCTGATTTAAAAGAAATGTTTTAACTTATGAAACCTTATGTAAATTCTTTAAATTTTAATTTTGATTTAGAAACGTAATTTAGTTGCAGAAGTTGGTAAAACAGTAAAATATACTTGGGGAAATGTCTGTGAGCAATGCTGAATGGAAACACTATTTCAAGGAGAAAGGAAATAATGTAAATTTTCTTTTAAAGAAGTTTGTAGTTTCTAAATGGATTACAGTAAGTATCACATTTCTATGGTGTTTAAAATCCACTTGGTATGTTAGAAAGAGCATTGTAACAGCTTTCTTTTAAGATGTCAATGTTTATAAAATGCTGGAAATTCTATCCCTAGAAACTACTTAAATTTATAATGAAAACTTTAATGTCAACTCTAAAAATGTATAAAGGTCTACAAAATTTTACAAATTCTTTTAGGGGTTAGATGAGCTAACATGTTTGAACATAGAATGTGTAAGGCAAAAGCAAGCTGGTTTTGAAGACAGTGTGGTAGACCACAATGAAAACTGTTGAGAGGTGAGAATACAATGGGATTGGCAAGGGGCTGTCACCCATTACACCTGGGACAGCAGCTTCAGTAAAGAGGCCAGTGCTGTGGGATGGTCTGTATGTCAAGTGTGTTGCTGATTGGTCAATAAATAAATCACTGATTGGCCAGTGGCCAGGCAGGAAGTATAGGCGGGACAAGGAGGAGAATAAAGCTGGGAAGTGGAAGGCTGAGGCAGAGTCACTGCTAGTCGCCACGATGACAAACAGCATGTGAAGATGCCGGTAAGCCACAAGCCATGTGGCAAGGTATAGATTTATAGAAATTGATTAGTTTAAGATATAAGAACAGTTAGCAAGAAGCCTGCCACGGCCATACAGTTTGTAAGCAATATAAGTCTCTGTGCTTACTTGGTTGGGTCTGAGCGGCTGCGGGACTGGCAGGTGAGAAAGATTTATCCTGACTGTGGGCCAGGCAGGAAAACTCCAGCTACAGGCTGGATTCTTAGAAGAATCACTCGAACAAAATGGTAGGTGAGGGAAAAGGATTAAAGAGTCTTTGATGCATTTCACTGTAAGGAAGAATGTAAAAAGAAAGTAGTAGTTAGAACATCAGGTGAGATCCAGAGGCTGACAAAGAAAAGAGAGAGCACATTGATTGCTCAAGGCAAGACCCACAAGAAGATGACACCTTGTATGAAAAAAGGGTGAGGACACAAGGTCCAAAGCTCAGGTGACATCTGGACATATCTTCCCTTGTATTAAGAAGGAAGGAGTGGGAGGTGTCTGTCTTAGAGTTTTCATTGCTATGAAGAGACACCATGACCACTGCAACTATACTAAGGAAAACATTTCATTAGAGCTGTCTTACAGTTCAGAAGTTTGGTCCATTATTGTCATGGAGGGAAGCATGGGGCATGCAGGCAGACATGGTGCTGGAGAGGTAGCTGAGAGTTCTATGTTGAATCTATAGGCAACAGGAAGAGAAAGCCACATTGGGCCTGATTTGAGCATCTGAAACCTCAAAGCCCACCCCCAGTGACACACTTCCTCCAACAAGGCCATATCTATTTCAACAAAGCCACACCCAACAAAGCCACATCTCCTGATAGTGCCAATCTCTATGAGCTCATGGGGACCATTTTCATCCAAACCACCACATTCCACTCCTTGGTCCCCACAGACTTGTAGTCATATCATAATGCAGAAATACTTTCAGTCCCACTTCAAAAGTCCCGTATTCTATCAGTCTCAACTCCATTTAAAAGTTCAAAGTCCAAAGTATCTTTGGAGACTCATAGCAATCCCTTTACTATAACCCCAGTAAAATCAAAATTTAAAAAAGCAGACCATATACTTCCAACATGCAATGGCATAGAACATACATTACCATTCCAAAAGGAAGAACAGACAGTATGTGAGGAAATACTGGGCCAAAGCAAGACCGAGAACCAGCTGGGCAAAGTCCAAACTCCACACCTTCATGTCTGATGTCAAAGTGCTCTTCAGATCTCCAGCTCCTTTCAGCCTTGTTGACTGCAGCACACTTCTTTCTCTTGGGCTGGCTTTACTTCCTGTTAGCAGATTTCCTTGGCAGGTATCCCATGACTCTAGCATCTCCAACAGCTTGGGGTCTCCTAAGCAATCTAGGTTTCACAGTCACAGCTTCATGCAATGGCCTCTCTAGGTCTCCATGCAAGGGACACCCGTGGCACAGCCACTTTCAGTCAAACCACCACAGTCCGGGTGTTCATTTTGTAAATGAAGAGGGTTGTGTGTGATGAACACATGTTTGAGTATCTGGAGAAGGGTGGTTTTGATGTGGTCGGAAGTGACTGCATTGATGAAAACAGAGGAAACTGGGGTAGAAGAGTGCAGAGTACGGAGAACAGGAATGGTTCAAACTGGTGAGATGGCTCAGTGGGGGAAAGCATCTGCAGGTCAAGCCTAACATCTGGACTCCATCCTAGGATCTCACTGTGGAAGGAGATAGCCAGCTCTGGAGAATTATCCTCTCACCTGCACTGTAGCAGGAATCTGAAATGGTCTTATTAATAAAAAAACAAACCTGGCCGGGCAGTGGTGGCGCACGCCTTTAATCCCAGCACTCGGGAGGCAGAGCCAGGCGGATCGCTGTGAGTTCGAGGCCAGCCTGGGCTACCAAGTGAGTTCCAGGAAAGGCGCAAAGCTACACAGAGAAACCCTGTCTCGAAAAACCAAAAAAAAAAAAAAAACAACAACAACAAAAAACAAACCTGGAGCCAGGTACTGGGGTGACCGCTGGAAGATCTGAGAAGCAGAACAAGCCACAGCCACCTCACCTTGCCAATTCCTCAGCTGATCCTGTTTCCTCAGACTGGAAGCCTCTCAGTCCTCATCCAGAATGAATCTCAGCTGAACTGTGCTGCTCAAAGCCTAAAAGCTTAACCAGCCAACTGCTTCTAGTTTCTGGTCTTCACACCTTATATATCTTTCTGCTTTCTGCCATCACTCCCTGGGATTAAAGGCTCACTTCTTGGGATTAAAGACATGTGTCACCATGCCTAACTGTTTCCAATGTGGCCTTGAACTCACAGAGATCCAGACAGATCTCTGCCTCTGGAATGCTAGGATTAAAGGTGTGACTGCCACCATTTTCTAGCCTCTATATCTAGTGGCTGTTCTGTTCTTTGACCCCAGATAAATTTATTAGGGTGCACAATATTTTGGGGAACACAATACAACCACACTGCACAGCACACCATTACACACACAGGGGGCAGAGTGGAGGAGAGAGAGACAGAGAGAAAGAGAAAGACAGAGAGACAGAGACAAAGAGACAGAGACTCAAATGGTCACTGGAACTGGCAGTCAGGAAGTGAAGGGCCAAAGATTTGGGATGGATTATCCATGGGTGCGTAAGAACCCAAGAATCATTCAGTGACTAGAATGGAAGGTAGTGAACCAGTTAGCGATTATAAACTGAGGGCTGGAAGTGGGAGGCTGGGAGAAGAGGAATAAACGACAAGATTGGCTGGAATAACAGGATGCCATGAGATTTCAAGGAATTGGGGTTTCTGGAAGACAAAAGTATACAAGTAGTTTCTGATAAGTGATGAATGGTTAGTGTGACCTCTGCCTCCTCTCCATTCTCTGAGATTTAGGGAATGTGGGAGAAAAAGAATTTGCTACTTAAAATAAAGGCGGGATGGCAGTTACAGGGGGAGGGAAGGGGCCAAAGGAAGATTGGAAGCAAGGATGAAGCTAGATGTTAATAAAAGACCAAGGGTGGCCGCATCAGCATCCCCCAGCGGCGGCGGGGGGGGGGGGAGGGATCTGGGTGGTGATAGCCCAGGATCCTGGCTTGTTCTTCTGGTGGTGATGTCACTAAAACCCAGCAATGTGGCACACACCTGTAGCTCCATCTGCTCAGGAGGCTGAGGCAGGAGAGTTGCTTAAGTATGGGAGTTCCAGGACACTGACATCCTAGACAAGAAATAAAAAGGCAGTAGATATGGTGGAGTCTATAAAGGGAAATTTTGCTTTTGAATGATCTCTTCATAACTTTTCTTCAAAGAGTTTGTTTTTGTTTTAATGTTCCTGCAATTTGAGTATGCTGCCACCAGGGAGCAGTGGTGCCACAATCGTGACCTAAGGCTGACATTTTTCTTTTACTCCAGAGACCATCCCTGCCATTGCTTTTAAGCGTTTCCAATAGACACTTTTTATTTAGGTATATGTGTGTGTGAATGCACATGTGAGTGCCTACAGGAGGCAGAAGTGGGCATGAGATCTCCTGGAGCCGAAGTTACAGATGGTGGTGAGCTTCCTGACATGGGTGCAGGGTTCCGAACTCAAGACATCCAAAAGAAGCGAGTGCACTTAACCATTAACCACAGACTGAGCCATCTCTCCAGACCACCCACAGACAACTGAACAGACAATTGGAGCATGAGTTTATTATTGAGCTATTCATGCATAAAACTTAAGATCAAACTTTAGAGGAAGAGGCTATTAGATTTTTGTTTATCCACTTGAGCTAACTTAAGCTGATGCATGGACTTTGATTAGCTAGCATTATCACAAACACCACTCTTCTGGGAATGGAGGTGAAATCTTTCATGCATGTGAATCCAGTTAACTCAGAAACAATGCACACCAAGGAAATAGAAAGAAGAAACAAACATTTGAAAATGGTTATAATTTTTGTCATCATCTGTTGCATCAGGATTATTCTGTTATTTAACAGAAAATAGAAAGGGGTTGATAGAAATTAAGGAGCATCCTGGGCTAACATCACTGGACAGTAGGATGCCAAGATTCTACCAATTCTGCTGGTCTTCACTACCACCCTATAGACATCACAGATAATGAAGAAAATTGGAAACTAGAGCTGTGTGATATGTCTTCATCCTCAAGGTGTTTATATACTAGTAGAGAATTCACACCCACATTAATCTTTGTGAGCTAAAGTCAATCCATGATCAAAGATGCCTGGAGGATCTGAAAAGACAAATATAAAAGTGGATTTTTGGCCAGGGTTTTGAGGGATTATCAGGAGTTCAGCAGGAAGCCATAACCTCAGTCACCACTCTGTTCTCATGAGTTGTCATTCCTTTGGGGGTCATTAGTCCAGACTTAGGTGACTTTAGCCAGTTTCATTGACTTGTGTCTGACCTCATGAAGGGAAGGTTGTGTTTGCCTTCTTCACATCCCAGGAGTGAGGACATCTGCTTAGTGTTACTGCACGTAAGATGCAGTGACCAGAAAAGGAAAATGGAGAGAGCCACATGTTGCTAAGAGATCACAAAAGATGGAAAAGATCGTGGCCTCTTCAGTCCCAGACTACTTCCTAAAGTGCATGCCTCTAGTGGCATCATCTAGGATGCCTTTCCTTCGTAACTTGACACAGTGACAGCCAGAGGCTGCTGTTAGGGTTTAGCTGAGTTTTTCCCTTGGGGAAGAACAATAACTGAATTTTTTTCTTCCCTAGGCATTAGAAAGTTAAAAAAAAATTCCCAGTGTGGAAAAGAATCCTTCAATTATATTCATTTGTTTAAAGTGTATAAGTGTTCTGCATGTATGTATGTGTGTGTGTCACATGTATGCCTGGTGCCTGTAGAGGCCAGAAGAGGGCATCAGACCCCCTGGGATTGAAGTTACAGAATTGTGAGCCACCATGTGGGCGCTGGGAACCAAACCCGAGTCTTCTGCAAAAGCAACAAGTGCTCTTAACCAACCAGCTCATCTTTCCTTCCCCTCTTCCAGTACATTTAAGACTCACAGGTGCATTTAGTCATTGACACAGCAAGCCGAGGGCTCTGTTGTTTGGGAATAGAAAACTTGCCTAGAGTGTACAGAGCCTGGGGTTCAATTTCAAATTCTAAATAAAGAAATCCAGTTGAAGTAACAATTACTATCTCCACTTTCAAGACGAGAAAACTGAGCCTTGGAGACACTGAACTTTTTACTCAGCTTCCCAGGAGAGTTAACAGTTTGATTTCTAAAATATTTGCCCAACTTGTTTCTCTATATATTTTTTTAGTGCTTCTCAATGCTTATATGGATGGTAATTGCTTCCACCCTTAAATACATAATCTGAATTTACAAATGCATCCCTATTACAGTCAACACTATCATATCCAAGCTTAGAATGACTGCAAATGTTGTCAGCTGAGAATAATTCACAAGATCAAGAACACTTCTGCCTTCCTAGTCTAAGCACGGTCTTTTTCACCCTTCAAAAATAAAAGCTACTTAAACCTCTCTCACACTCGAATTTTATAGGTTGTATCTGTAAGGAGAAAAGCTACATCTGGAGTGTTGTCTGCAACATTGAAAATAATTGGCCACTCTTAAGCCACTAAACAAATTCAATTTGTTATTAAGCTATTATTTCAAAACAGAAACCAAAGCTTATTGGATTTCTTTCCCCCATATATCGCCCTGTGCTCCAGAGAGATCTGCTAAATTAAAGATAACAGTTAATGAACTTGGAGACTGCTCTTTGTGTGTTTATCAGAAGCCGGTGTCATTGTTTGACTAGACTACTCCCCAATGGGGGACAAAATGTGTTTCCATTCCACAGAGATATTAAAATAGGGCCTGGCAAACAGTGAAGATAAAATGAGGGGAAAGAAAAGCTAGCTTCATATTTTACAATAAATATGCCATGTGCTTCTGAGAATTTGCTTAAATCAATATTTTAAGTCTGATTGTTGCTCAATGCTATTAGGCAAATGCGGAGAGTTCACTGCGGGATAGAGCTAAAACACTCCACTAATTTACATTTATTGATAAGGACTTGGCTGGAGCAGGAACACTCAGCTTTTGCTTCAATAAAGAAACCGGCCTTAGAGTCTGGGATTTAATGTTGCAATGCTAGTGTGGAAACACAGCCAGAAGCTCTCCCCTGTTCTGCTACCATCCAGGCTGGATGCCCCGAACTCTGCCTCTAAGGAGACACCATCCACACAGTGATGGCTCCGCTCACCAGGTCAGTGGTAAGTCATTTGCTAAGAGTCTTGACTGCAGTCAATGGAACCAATCCAGGGAATATATGAGATTGCTGTACACATCCTCCTGAGTTCACAGGATTTGGGTAGTGTTTGAAACACAAGCATAAGGAAACAGGAACCAACCAAGGACTGTGTGGCATTGGGGAAAGGGCCCCAAGCCTCAGATTCAGCAGGTTGACCCCAGACAGTATATTGTTGCATTTTTTCCCACGTCTTCTCTTGCACAGGAGTCAACATACTGGAAGAGATTTTTCTGTCCTCCAAGGTCAGAACACAGGTCATTCCCTGGCTGGGCAGGGGTGAAGAAAGGCAGGTTGTAGTCCCTCTGTCTTCCTTAGGTATGTACATTTCTATCGCCATCAAGACCTTCTCTAACTGGGAGGGGGGATCTCTTAGGAGCTGCTGAAGTGGGGCAGGGATGCCAGGGGGACGAGGCAACACACGCTTCTTATGTAAGCTTAGGAAGGACTGGTGATCAGGGGCTGCAGACACGTTGGGAGCATTCTGGAGAGGCCCGTTATAAGGATCCTGAGCTAAAACAGGCTTAGGAACATTACACAGCCAGGCACAGGGCTCTGGTTCACTTGAGTTACTTTTTCTGATAGCCTAGCAAACCTAGGTTATAAGCACTGATATTATTATTTCTGTCTTGAGGCAATTGAAACACCAAATCCAGGGGCTTGTCAAGATCATGAATGGTTTTCAATCTTGACACTGTTGACATTTGGGGCCACGAACTCTTTGTGGGGCCGTCCTGTACACCAGAGGCCCTTCCCACATATCTCTTGTCTCCACCCTGTGGGTACTAAAGTACCCCGACTCACCACAGTGATGAACAAAAAATGTTTTCAGACATTGCCCAACATCCTCGGGGCAGAATAGAATTGCTCCCAGTTGAGAACCACTGAGAGAAAGTAGTTTTCCCAAGTTACACTAGTTAAGTTTGCTCTCAGACCTGTCTCCACCCAGAGCCCACACCACCAACCATGACAATATCACAATCATTCATATGCCTTCTTGTATACAAAGTGATATCACACATCCACAACAGGGAGGAGACGGTTGGGTCAGCTAATGGAGTTATCCATCCTCTCAAACACCTGCTTGATCTTCCTACCTCTGAAATGTTGTGTCCTTAGCCAGCCCCTCTCCTCCCCTCCACGTCCAGCTTCTTACTAACCACCTTCTTCCCTGTGATTCCGGATTCCACTGTTTCAGATTCCTCACATAGTATAAATAAGAACGTGTCTTTCTGGGCCTGCTTATTTCGCCTAGCATGTCCTCCGGGTCCATTCATGTAGCCACAAATAACAAAATGTCTCTGATTTTTAAGGACTGAATAATAGTCTCTGGTGTGTACATCTACCGTATTTTCTTTATTCATACGCTGGTGGGTGTAAACAAAGCTTAGCTCTGTGCATAAGCCTTCACCAGGCAAGAACTCTGACGACTCTCTGAGTTGTCCTACCTACCCAGGAGTGGAGTGGTGGATCACATGTTAATTTCCCTTTCAGCTTTTTTTGAAAAACTTCCATATCATTTTTACACAATGGCTGTACTAGTTTATGATGATATTTTATCTGTTTACTCCAATGAAGTTTATCTGAGGAAAAAGCCAGCCACTGTAGTAAACATAGAGGTCAGGCAATAGCAGCACACATCCTATCACTTGGAAGGCAGAGATCCATCTGGATCTCTGTGAGTTCAAGGCCACAATGGGAACACAGCCAGGCTTGGTGGTACATACCTTTAATCCCAGCACTAACCATAAAGGTCTGGAGGTCTGTACAGACAGATAGAAAGCGACAGAACTGGGCAGGAAGAGGAAGTGATGTAGCTGGGCAGAGAGAAGAAATGAGCTGGCAGAACAGAAAGGCATATAGCCATGGATATACAGGAAGTAGGTCTCTTTGGCAGAGGATCTCCAAGTGGTAAGAATGTGGCTGGCTTCTTTCTGCTTTTCTGACCTCTCGGTTTTAACCCCAGTATCAAGCTCCAGGTTTTTATTAGTAAGACTGTTTAGCAATTCATCTACATTAGTTCAAATTCCCCCAGGAATGTTCAAGAGTACCCTTACCTGCCAGGCGGTGGTGGCTCAGGCCTTTAATCCCAGCACTCGGGAGGCAGAGGCAGGTGGATCTCTGTGAGTTCGCGGCCAGTCTGGTCTCCAAAGCAAGTTCCAGGAAAGGCACAAAGCAACACAGAGAAACCCTGTCTCGAAAAACCAAAAAAAAAAAAAAAAAAAGAGTACCCTTACCCTTAATACGTTTCATCTTGTTGACACTAGCCAGGTATGAGGAGATACGTCAACGTGGCTTTGGTTTGCAGTTTTCTGCTGGTTAGCAAAGATGGGAGATGTTCATGTGTTTGTCGTCACTCATACGTTGTCTTTAGAGAACCGTTTCTTCTAGTTCCTTGCTCATTTTAAAAATAAGGCAGTTTTCTTACTGTTGAGCTCCTTCTATGTTTTGGATATTAATTATCAGTTACTTGATTTGCAAACATCTCCTGTCCATGGATTATTGTTGCCCTCTGGTTTTCTTTACTGTGCAAAACTTTTTTCAAAAACTAGATACAATCACGTTTGTCTCTGTCTGCTGTTGCTCTCTGAGCTTTTGGAGTCAAACCCACAAGATCATTGCCTGGACCATTGCTCTATTATGTTTCCTCCTATGTTTTCTTCTAGTAGTTTTGCAGTTTCAGGTCGTACACTCCAGTCTTCTGTTCTTTCTGAGTTGATCCTCCCATGTAATGTGAGGTAAGGGACCAATTTCATTCTTTTGCATGTGGCCATCCTGTTTTCCCAGAATCCTTTAGCAAATAAGCCATTTTTCTTTTCCCAGTGTGAGTTTTGGCACAGTGGTCAGAAGCCAATTCACCATCAAAGTGTGGGTGTTCATGGCACACACTGTGCTGCTTTCCCTGACAACACTTCTGTGGGGGACACATTACAAGTTTGGTTAACTTCATATTTCTCTGAGGAAATGAAGTTCCACTGAGGATTAGGCTTGCCCAATGTCACTTCATTCTCAGATTTTTAAGCAAGCACTTGAAAACTTGTGCTTGGTTTTTGTTTTATTTGTTTTTTATTTGTTTTATTTTAATTGGCTCCTCGTATTTTTTTTCCAATGTTACTAACTGGTAGAATTAAATTTGGACATAAATTCCTTGATCAAAATGTTAATAAGAAATATAAATAATGCCTGAATGATTAGGTCATACGATTTTAAAGTAAGTTTTTAAAAAGTCAAAAGAAAGGAGTGGGGGAGAGGGAGACAGGAACGAAGGACAGGAAGGCATCTGGATGCTCTGAGCCTGTCTCCCCACCCTCACTAATGGACCCCCTACATTTAATAAGTCCATTTGCATCCCAAAAGAACTAAAGAGGAAACGTCCTTTGGGTTTCATCCCAGGATGGCTTCTAACATGCTGAGTGTGGTTTTATTTCTGACTCATTGGGAAAACTGAGTCACAAATACCACTTTACCACTTAGCCTTTCAGTAAAGGTCTCCTGGCCAAGACCAGGTCAAATCCAAAGCAGCTTGGAGGGCGGGATCAGATGAGCTCATGGTCCACAGCAGAATGGCTGCAGATGCTCAGGAAAAGACTTTGACAGCTGGGACCTTCGTGACTTAAAAGACAAACAAAATTCCTGGCTAATCAGGAACCAAGGGGATGTCTAAATAGACGACAACACGCTTTGGCTAGTTACTAGACCTCCCAATCTCGTCCCATCTATGAGTGAGTGGAGACCAGTAATGATGTTCAAAAATCACTAATGTGCCTGATGCTGACAGTCTGCCATCATCACTGGCCTGTCCAGCCACCAGAGGCCACGTCAAGACCTGGAGATTTAGCAGCTGGCCCAGCTTTGGTGAACGTGCAACTTTTAGGGCACAAGCATGTGGGAGTAGATCTAAGGATGGTGTGATCAGGTGGCCAGGTCAAACCAGGTTGCTAGCTCTGCTGCCTCTCCGATTGCATAAGCTGCTGCAGTAAGGTAGACAGAGCTTGTAAACTCAACAAGCTGTATTTGACCCTCAACTCTTTCCATGGGTTGCCCCTCGGCCACAGCCCTTCATTCATTTTTGACTCAAGTTTCATCATCTATAAAATGGGAATAATCAGATCTGCTTCCCCAGGGCTATTGTGAAGACTAGACAGCTGTGTGTATCTAGGGCAATCTCTTGCGTACACAAATGGCTATGGAGTCCTTCACTGTAGAAGAAGAAAAAAATCAACAACAACAAAAAACCCAACCTCTTATCCTTTTTTCTCCACCATGGCTGACTTCTCTGCTGTCAATGAGCATATATCAAATGCAGTGATGTGAGTTTGATCTGCCTCCCCATTTTACTCAGCTCATAATCCTCCATAATACCCTTTCTTTTAACTTTAAGGAATCTCTCCTTCCTTTCATGAACCACGTTCACTTCCGAGAAAGGCTTTAATGAAAGCATTGGATGGAGTGGTCCTAAATGCTCTTCCAAGCAATTGCTTCCACGGCAGACTCCTGGCACAATGCTCTATTTACTTAGCGCTGGTTGCACAGAGTCATTCTAAGCACACACCCCTTGTTCTCTGAGAGCACGTGCTTGCTGATATCCATTCATGCATATGAACTCATACATCTTTAGAGATATAAAAGCTTAGCTGAAAAAGATTTCCTTTCTTTTGTTTCTTGATAGAAAAATGATCCCATGAAAAGAATTCCCCTTAAAAACTCCAGATTAATAGAATTCTTAACCAATAGCTGCATGTAGCAAAAATACTAAAACTGTACACATACCCAGATGCCTAATTTGTTATGCCTCCCTTCACTCCAACCAATTGTAAGGGCAGGCCCACGCTCATTTCTTACCCACAGAAGCATCTCTCAGGAAGATATAGAAAAGTGGGGTCCAGAAAAATAGGAAATTTGGGACCACAATATGACTCAGAAGATAAAGGCACCTGTTGGGCAAGTTTGGTCACTTGAGTTCAGTCCCTGGAAGCCACATAAAGGAGGAAGGAGAGAACCACCTCCATGAAGGTCTGCTTTGACCTCAGCATGATTGCAGTGGCACATGCAACCACATGCTCTCATACACACACACCTTTAAAAAAAAGAATAATTAAAGAAAGGTCAAACAGTTCAAACTGAAGTATAAAAAGTTTCTGGGCACTTAAAGTTGTTTCTATAGGAAACAGGAACCACATGAACCCAGGACAGCTTTGATGGTGACTCAACACAAAACTGTAAATTTCTTTTAAACATTGTAAGACATTATTTGGGGGAGAATTTTTATTTTTTTGGTAACACAACTGGGCAGTTCTGGAGTGTGAGTCTTGTAGGTGATGATGTTGTATTATGACGTCAGAGGACTGGGCTTGCCTGGTTCTACAACCATGCTGAAGGATGCTGTGCTGTGCTGTGCAAAGGGACCATCAACAAGGTGAAGTTTAGATGGGAAGTAGCCATCAGAGGAGTCCTCCTGATACCTAGCTCTGCAGAGGGAGGATATCCTTCAGCTTAGGATTTGCTCTTGACTGGCATCAAATGTCCTTCTGTGGCTTTTGTGAGAGACTCAGTAGGAACTATTCTTGCATGTGTTGCAAACAACCTATTTCCTCTCCATGGACAAGTGGCAGGGTGGCTTGATGTCCTGGTAACCATGTTACCTTCCTAATGGTAAAAGCGTTCTTTAGCACCAAGAATGAATGATACATCATAAGCCCTTGTATTGGTTACTTCTCTGATTGTTGTGAGCAAATACTTGACAAAAAAGCAACCTAGGAAGAAAGGTTTCATTTGGACTCATGGTTTGAGAGAATGGTGTCCATGATGGTGAGGAAGGCATGTCGGAGTTCCTATCAGCAGATGGGGAAGCAGAGGAAGGAGAATGCCAACATTCCTCTGGCTCCCTTCTTTTCCCTACTGTTCAGTCTGACACCCAAGCACAAGGATGGTTTCACCCACAGTCAAGGTGGGTCTTAACTCAACAGTTTCAGCCTCCTTTGATCGCTGAAAGATACACTCAGAGGTGTGTCTCATAGATGATTTCAAACAAAGTCAAGTTGACAATGGAGAAAGGCTAATAGAGTGCTCTTTCCGCTATGTGTGGTCATACTCATCCTGGCCAATAAGTTCAAGTGACCATTTTGCAAAATAGTTTGTGCATGTGCCTTTTAATGACTCTGCTCTACCCTGTTTCCAAATGAAGCACCCACTACTCACCCAGGAATAGAAGTCAAGTGCCTTTGATGTGATGGTACCTGGGATGAGGGGCAGTCATACCACACAAGAAACACAGGAGAGATCCGCTAGCTTCCTGACCCATGGGATCACCCGCCTGTCCCTTTACATGATACATAAATGAATTTCCGTCTTGTCCAAGCTGCTTCCTTTGAGTTTCCACTGACAGCAGGATGCAACCTAGCACAACAGATGAATGTAGGTAAGATATCGGGTTAATCCCCCAAAGCTTATTGATTTCCCAGGGGTCTCTATGGGCTCTTGTTCAGCTCTTGTTTATCCATTTTGCTTTGAATGAAGTGCTAGCTTGTATATTACTTCTAGAGTGGCCAACCATTGCCGAAAATGAGGTTGTAAAATAAGCCCCATTTCTAAATTGAGAGGGCCCTGAACACACACATGATATATAACCACTTTCCTTTGAGGTAGCAGCTGGCTAGGTGGAGAACAGTCTTCCCAGCATGCCACATCTGGGCAAACTCCAAGAGCCAATCCCTCTGTCATTTTGTCAAAGGAGTAGAAAATGACTCGTCTCCAGCATGGGCTTAAGTGTCTCCTGATTTATTTACTTACCTGCATTCAATTAGAAAAGTGCTCTTGTTTGCTATTTATTTATAGATGTCATCTGGGTTGTGCCGGCTCTTGACTATATGTTGTGCACTTCCCCTGAGCAGAGAGGTGTGTTTACAAAGCTCTTCCCCATAATTAGTGTCACTCAATGGAACAAGGAGTCTCTGTTTCATACCCGCCACAGCTGTCATCCTCCCTCCAGAAGGAACTGCACTGAGGGAACACTTTAGTCACCCATTTCTTCAGAAAGTAACATGAAAGGTGTTATTGCAGTGGCTGGGCTCCCAGGGAAGCCACATCAGGGTTCCCACTCTGTGACAGTCCAAGAGAACCCCCTCTATCACATGGCCAAAAAGTAAGTCTTTCTTTTCAATAGTGCTGTGGCATAAAAACAAGGCAGCAAGGCAGGCGGGCATTTTGGCTTAACTCGATCCTCTCAGGAGGTGGCAGATCTCAGATGACACGTTAATTGGTGGCTGTTAGCTGGGGTATCCCACACATGTGACTGCCAGTGAGCGTGTTTGAGTGGTGGGAGCTGAGGGATCCCAGAGTATTCTTATGAATATATATTTCATTAAAATTCCAATAAAAGGACTGTATCTATTTGAGAAAAAACAAGATGCTCCACTGCTGTTTAATTTTTCTCCAAAACACTACTCTAGTACCATGAATTGCTTGAAGAAAATCATGGTAGAGGTAATACTTTGCTCCAAACATGAAGTGTTATTGAAACTTCAAGACGCTTTTTAAAAACCACTACTCTGGCCCCCTCTGATGCTTTGAGTACTTCTGACGTAGTTGTGGACCAAGCAGACTTTGTCCCATGCCATGCCAAGTGCCAGAAGCAAGCAAATGAGCTGAGGGTGAAGGGACTGGCCAGGCGAGAAGGTGCTAAATAGTGTCAACCCAAGGTGACAGAATCATCAGAGCTCTGTCTTCCCACCCATCAATGTGATGTGTGCACTGCAGACACTTCTTTCTCTTGTTGAGGATCCAAGCCAAGTCAAGATATAATAGCAGATGGAAGCTTCTTGGATGAACTGCTGTTGTCCTAAAGATGCCTCTTATGTAACAAAAGACATCACCAAGTCAGGCTTAAACCACCACTGTAGGCGGAATTGTTTGTTGGGACCACTGATCAGCTCTGTCCCACCAGCCATTCCCAAATAACCATGCAGAAACATATTATTAATTATAAATGCTTGGCTGATAGCTTTGGTTTGTTACTAACTAGTTCTTACATTTCAAATTAGCCCATATTTATTAATTCACATGTTGCCACATGGCTCATGGCTTGTTACTTCACTTTCTACATGTCCTGCTTTCTCTGCGTCTTGTTTACACCCCAACATTTCACTCTTCTTCTTCCCAGCATCCTCCTAGTCTGGATCTTCTGCCCAATCTCTTCCTGCCCAGCTATAGACCAGTCAGCTCTTTAGTAATCAATGAGAGTACTACATATTTACAGTGTACAAAGATTGCTCCACAGCATATGTATGCTTTCTCTGGGGGTTGTCATGAAGAATGTCACCTGTAGTGGTATTTGCTTCACCCATGACCTTGGGCTATTCGGCCCAAAAAAGGAGGTGCTTCTTGCCTTCCCAGGTGACCTCTTAAAGAGAGAAGAGAGAGATGGCTCAGCAGTTAGGAGCACTGACTAACGTTCCAGAGGACCTGGATTCAATTCCCAGCACCTACATGAATGTCCCTGGCTGTCTGGAAATCATGCCCCCCCCCCCAAAAAAAAAAAAGAAAGCTGCCACGTGACCCCCTCCCTCCTCTCTTTTTAAAAAGCCATAAAGCCCAAGGTCATGGGCGGAGCAAATACACTACAGTCACTCCTCGGGTTGGGTAAGTTATTGTATCACCTTCAAGGGAGCCAACCCCAGAATAAACTCATACATCTGAACAAAAGGACAAAACCGAGCCAGATCTTAAACAGTGACAAATGATGAATATACAAGCTTGCTCCTTTTCAAGTTATGGATCTTATACTACCAGAGACAAGGCACGTCAGTCATTCCTGGCTGATGGTTTCCAGTTGTAGATATCAAAGCCGTCTTAGGTAACCCACTCCCATGAGGCCTGTAAGAATGAAAGGAACTAAGCCTGTGAAGTGGACCCAGCCCAGAGGAAGCCCTGGTCACGTGGTGTATATAGATCATGGTTATTAACTAGGAGATTCTTCCAGGCCGGCGATGAGGTTGTCTACCATATGGCTCAGCCAGCGCACAGAGCCATGGGGAATGAATTCCTGAAAGGAAGAGACCTTATCTGAGCGAAAACTCCTTCGTTTCTGTCATCATCCAGCCCAATGCCAAAGATTCCATGAGGAATAAGCAGAATAGGGTTGCTGTTATCACATGGCAAACACAGTAATTCTGTGCCTATCGTATGGCACCACGATAGTACCCCTCAAATTACTCTTGTTTATTAAAAAAATAATTTGAAGTGAACTAGAATCAGACACCTTGAAAGTGGCAACCAGAGCTGGTTGCACGTGCTTTCCATGAGTGGTCCAATTATCTAAACTGTTGGATTTATTTGGAGGATGTTAATTACATTTGTTCCTTTCACTCATCACTATCCATTTATTACCAAACTTCATGACGGTGAACTATACATTCCTCCATAGCATATGGGCCACATAACTCTCTTGGATAACTAATTAACAAGGATTTTCCCCCTAAACTGTAATTATAACAAAATATGGTACATTTAGCTTAATTTTCTATTTAATGCTTGAAGGTGCATAGGAAATGCAGCTCCGTGGCCCAGAGCAGGGGAAAGCTGCCATGTATACACTCATTCTCAAGAGAAGGTCTGGGAAACAGATGTTCTGAGAGGCGAGGCCGAGGGGAGGCTCATGCACAAGTCTCTATGAAATGATATCGATGATTAAAGGCCAGGATGTAGTTCACGTTCATTAATAGATGGAAGGAATGGGAGCAGGAACTCACAGAGTTATCAAAGGACATAAAAGACATGGCTCTTGGCTCGGCAACCTGCTGTCCTCTGGCTTCTTGGCCATCTTTCTTTCTCCTTTGTGTAGTCTAGCAGGGGACAGGCAGGTGATGGGCAGCCTCTGGGTGCCAGCAGGAACTCTCTCGTGTGAGTAGAAAACAGTATGGAAAGCTTTGAAAACACTAGTGTGTGTAACTGATGATGGGTTGTGTTGAGTCGTTTCGTGAAGTTACCCAGAAGAGAGTGACAGAGACTCCAAAAAGCATGCGCTGCACGTCAAAACTCCAAAAGGCCTTCTTCACTTGTGCCTATATTTAGGTCTCGTCCTCCGCCACCCCAGCCACTGCTCACAGCTCTTCATTGTGTGGTCAGAAACTAGACTTGAAGTCTTTTGAGTCCATTAATTTTAGCAGAGATGTGTGTAATCCGCCATGGAATACCTCTGCCTTCTATCACCCTATTGAAGTGTCTTACGGGAGTTGGGGTGCAGCACAGTGGGAGAGCACTTGCTTAGCATGAGCAATGGCCTTGGTTCTACACTGGTGCCACAAAACAACGCATAAAGGTGTCTAACGGAGATTTGTGAGAACATGATGTACTCAGGAAAAGCTCAAAACCCCTGGTAACTTGGAGCACTCTTTTATGCCATGGCTTTTATAAGGCCCACCACAAAGAGGTTGGTGTTAAAACAGGGACTGTCAAAGCTACACAGAGAAACCCTGTCTCAAAAAAAAAAAAAAAACAGGGACTGTCTACCAGACACAGTGGCACACAACTGTAATCACTGCACTTCAGAGGCTGAGGCAGGAGGATCTCAGTTTCAGCTAGGACCATTGTGTCACGTGAAATAAGGCAGTCCTAGATATGTGTTATCTGAATTTTAATGTCTATAAAATGTATATGTTATGAAAGTAGAGAGGGGACTGGGGAGGAAAGGAGGAGGCCTGAGGGGTCAGGGGCCAGGGAGGGTAGCAGAGTATATATGACCTGAAAGCAGGGGTTCGACTAGAAAGGCAAAAGGGACAAAGGCAGGCATTGGTGAGTAAATAACAGCTCTATACATACCTGTAAATGCATCACAGTAAAACCCGTCACTTGGTATTCCATCAGAAAACATTAATTAAAAATTGAATTAAGCCGGGCGGTGGTGGCGCACGCCTTTAATCCCAGCACTCGGGAGGCAGAGCCAGGCGGATCTCCGTGAGTTCGAGGCCAGCCTGGGCTACCAAGTGAGTTCCAGGAAAAGGCGCAAAGCTACACAGAGAAACCCTGTCTCGAAAAACCAAAAAAAAAAATCAGAATTGATATTTCGCAGTGGGCATCGAGCCAGCCACCATGTTCCAGAGCCTCCATACTAGAACAAAACTCACAGCACTCTCTCCCTAATCATACAGCACCTCCCCATGCCCTCCACCAGAACTAAGGTCCCTGGGTTAAGCAGAAGATCATCCACACTGGCATGACTTGAGAAAATAATTGGCACTTGGCTGCTTCTGGATCGACTTTCTCACTTGGTTCATGGGGTATAAGGACTCTGAGAAGACGAAAAGTTGTAAAACTATTCTGTTGGCTCTGGCTCCAAATATCAACACCAAGCTTTTCATTCTCCTTCTCCGATTTTCTGACATCAGTTTGAAGCGGGGGGGGGGGGGGGGGGGGGGGGGGTGGGGGGGCCCGCTTGGGACAGGAGGCTAGTCAAACCCATTGCAATCCAGTGAAGGCGGTCATGTATTGCTAATTTGACTTGTAAATAAGGTTAGCTAAGAACGAAAGTGTGCTCCAGCTGCCCCCCCCCCACCCCCCCCGTATCTTCAGAGGTCAAGGAAATCAAGAAGCAGAAACTGGAATTAGGCAAAGGTACATTTCAACCTTCTAAGGTTAAAAACTATCCAAGGACCCCACAGAGAACTCTCCAAACAATAAAATCACAGGATAATTGAACCATTCCGCTCTGGTCAGCCGGGGTTGCTATGTAGAAGACCGCATTCACCTGGGGTAGTGAAGTGGTAATGACTCCAGAGACTGGGCTCACAGAGCTGAGGATGATCCAAGAGACTCATGGCCGTGACACCCTTGGTAAGCCCGCAGCTGGCAACGTTTGTCTGTGGACCTCAGTTTCCTGGACCACATGTCTTTCCCCAGCACTATTACTATCATTTAAGAAATAAGAACAAAAGCTGAGCCAAAGTCAGGTTGGGTCTGCCATAAATAACTTCATGTTCAAGGCAATTTATGCAGCAGCCTGGTGAGCCAGCCAAAAGGCTGGCACACACGCCACCGTGTGCATGGCCCAGTGGGGAGCGTTCTGCACAAGGAATGTGGCTGTTGGCACAAGTTTGTTTTTTACCTGGACCAGCTTGAATCACTGTCTCCTTGCCAGGAACCCCGGCGGACCATTGGGAGTCCTTTAAGAGAAAAGCCATATATTTCATGTGACTTGTGAATGGAAAGATGGATGCTGTCAGCCAGCGGTGTTGCTGCCAGATTGGGCCTAAGACGAGCATAATGGGAATTTAGATTATACAGAAAGACCTTTTTCATGGACCTCATTTAGTAATAGCTAACAATAACGACAGCATCCAGTATTGGATGCCTATAAAGGGCCAAGAAGGATGCTGGCTTGCCTTTATAGCCTATAGATACAGTGGTCCCTCAGCATCCAGGAGGATTAGTTCCAGGACCCCCTGGAATACATAAACCCTAAAGTGCACACGTTCCTCATATAAAATGACATAATATTAGCATATAACACATGACATACCCTGAGTACTCTGAGTTTTCTCTCGATTACTGATTGATAATACCCAGTTCAAGGCAAACACTCTTAAATACTGAACTAATTGTTTAAGGAATGACAAAAGAAACAGGTCCATCCATGTCCAATCCAGATTCAATATTTAACAAATTTTTTTTAGTCATTGTTGATCTTGCAGATTCAAAACTAGCAGAAAAGAAAGGGATGACTTTAGTATCATCATGCCAGAGGGTGTGTGTGTGTGTGTGTGTGTGTGTGTGTGTGTGTGTGTGTGTGTGTGTGAGAGAGAGAGAGAGAGAGAGAGAGAGAGAGAGAGAGAGAGAGAGAGAGAGAACATGAGAGAAAGAAAGATCACTTTATGTTCAGAGAAAACATCTGACTTGTACAACCTCGGACTGCCTTGGCACTGAACTAGAGCAGTAATGCTGAGACCCTTTAATGCAGTTCCTCATGCTGTGCTGACCCCCAACCATAACATTATTTCTTTGCTACTTCATAACTATAATTTTGCTACTGTTATGAATCATAATGCAAATATCTGTGTTTCCCAGTGGTGTTAGGTGAACCCTGCGAAAGGGCCATTCAACCATGAAGGGGTCTCGACCCACAGGTTGAGAACTACTGAACTATCAGCTCAGTTCTCTGCAGTGCTGAGCCCATGTCCTTCTGCCTCAGTCACACTATCTACAGCCATGCCCTCCTCCTGCTCTGTGCCATGGGAAGCTGCGTGGATCGCTGGCTATCCTACCCAGACCAAACCTTGAACCTGACCAGTGCTAGAATAGATACCAAGGAATCTCAACTTGCAAGACAGCCCTTCCCCAAAGTCGGGCAGCATTTCCTTCTGCACTGGACACTGTCTCCCCACAACCTCCCTGGCCAGAGCCTCCCAAGTCAGAGCACTGGGTCCAAGATGAGCTTTCAAGCCAGGTGGGCAGTTTGGAACAGAACATTCCCTCACGGATCCCAATCCTCCTGAGCTCAGGATGGAAGGCTCTGCGAACAAATGGTTTGAATTACAGGGAATTTGAATGTGTTCCCTTGTCTTGGACAGAGCTGATGCAATTATGAAATAACCCCATTTTTTTAAAGTGTGTTGTCCATATGCCATTACAGCTGAGTCTTTTCATGAACAACAGACGTCTGGCCATTTCATGCAGAGTCACACCCCACATGCAAAGTGGACATACATAATAGGGGAAGGATTCTGAAGTGCAGGGGAGGCTACTGCATGGAAGGGTCAAGCTTGAAACCTGGACGGGCCGGAGGATGGATGGGGCAGGTTGGCATTATTCAGAAAAGAGACAACAGCTGTTTAATGATTGGATAAGAATTAGAAAAATCTCACAATTTGCCAAGATGGACCAAATGTTGTGACCTAGTGAGTGCTGACATGGAGACAAGTTCTGATAGGTGTTCCCACTGCTGACTCCATCTTTTTTTTTTTAAAGAGAGAAACTTGTGGTGTAAGAATTTTCTGTCCTCAGACTTAATGTAAACACTCCCTCCCATCTTCCTTTCTAATTGGAATTAAATCAAATGTCTCTGAACTGTGCAGAAGGGGGCTGGTCACTTTGCAAATCAGTTAGGAAATGCATCTGCTCCGGCCTTGAAATGCAAAATGGATGGAACCATATGGCAAATATCCCAATAAAAGAACATTAATTGAGGGGCCAAAACTGCACACAGTGCCTTGAGAACTATTTGTTTTTTTCAAATTAAAACTGCATGTTTGCACATTTTGAGTCGGTTTGGTTGTTTGACTATTTTTATGGTGTTCTGAGGCTCCAAAGCCATGATACACAAGCTTTGCTAGAATGAGCTGAGAGAAATAAGCTGCAGTTATCCACAGAGGCCCTTAACACTCCTCTGCCTGTCTTCCTGGGCTCTGGCTCTTATATCTGTGCTCACTGAGCCTCTTGCCTATGAAGTCCCAGCCCCTCTCTCCCATCAGAGAATCTAGAGGAAACTTGTTTCTAAAAATGGGAAATATGTGAATGTCCTTGGCCAGTCCCCATTTTATCTGTCCTTCAAGGCCTACCCTGGGGAACGTAATATGATCATATTTTCCCCATTTATATGAACCAGACTTCTAATCTCTGATCTATATCACTCATGGCCACTGGGCACTGATACCCAAGGGTCCTAGCTTGTGGTGATCCACTGTAGTGGAACACTCCCTAGATCCCACTTTCTCCAGCTGCTGGAAAACGGCCCTCAGCTGTTCACCATGTCTGAGAATTGTTTCTGTTCGTAAAAGGTGCCTGGCCCAAAGTGATGTGTGCATCTAGCAGTATCTGGCGTTCAAGCCTGATTAATACAGGGTAAAGGCCTGCAGTCCTCACCACACCCTGACACCCAAAGGCAGCATAGTTCTCAGGGATCCGCTCCTGTTTTCATGGGATCAGCTAAGGCCTCTGTGGAGACAGCACTATGGTCTGGATATGCACCCCCCCCCACACACACACCAATTCCTGTGTTGAAATCCTAATCCCTGAGGTGACGGCTTTAGGGGCTGGCCTTTGGAAACGCATCGATCTTGAAATTCTCAGCTTCTGTTAAGAAACACAAATTGTTTCTAAGTTATCCAGTTCAAGGCATTTTGTTAGAGCAGCCCAAGCAGATTAAGGGAGCTGGACTCCATCTCTCCAGTCATCCTGTGTCCTGTGACTTCCTTCTGCAAGTGTCCTCCCCAAGAGCTTTCTTTCCTGGGCACAGCTTCCATCTCAAAATCTGCTTCTTGGAACCTGGCCTGTGCCACTCACCCAGCCCTCTAGTGCCCCCTTCTGGTTATGCCGGGTCTGGTCTGGATCTGGCCAGAGCTTAACCAGAGGCTCGGTTCTGTGGTTGTAGGGCTGGGCTTCTGCTTGAACCAACAGACTAGGATAATCTGCACCACCACCACCACCCCGGTGAGGACAAGCCCCAGCCGTGAGGCCAGCCATGTTGCTGGGCCATGTCCTCTATGCACAAGGTCCTTGCTGCTGGCTGAGGACCTGGTGAAGCCCCGCTCTAGCCTTTCTTCACCAAGCATCATAAGTTCTGTGCTCCTTTCCAGCTCCCACGCGCTGACCATGTAGACTAGGCCAGGCCACTACTACATTTTGCCCTTGAATAGAGTGTCTCATTCTCTCACTGGGTCGAAACACTGCAAAGAGCAGGACCAACTCCTTCCCTGCTCCTCATCTGCTTGGCCTTCATGGACCCTCATGGATAACTTACGACCAAGCTTGGATCTGCAAGCAACTCTGCTCCCCAACCACATTTACTAAACAACCTTATCCATCCATTCCTCTACTCACATCATGCCTCTCTATCAATGACATCTCCAAGTCCACTTCCGGAACACAACTTTCCCATCCTGACTTCTTATTATAGCCGGAGGTTTTCTCCAGTCCCGCCTGGCCCTGCAATCCCTCAGCTGTTTATAAAAATAATCACTCAGAGGCTTAATATTATTTACAAACTGTATGGCCTATGGCAGGCCTCTTGCTAGCTAGCTCTTCTATCTTAAATTAAGCTATTTCTATTAATCTATGTTTTGCCACATGTTCCATGGCTTTACCAGTCTGCTAGCATCTTGTTGTTCCTTGGGCTGCAGCCAGAGTCTCTCCAGACTCAACCTTTCTCTTTCTTGTCTCTCTCCTTGGACTTCACGTCTGCCTCTAAGCTGCCTTGCCATAGGCCTTATTTATTAACCAATCATAGCCACACATATTCACAGCATGCAGAGAGACATCCCACAGCACCTTATTCCCAGAAAAAGGGCAAATGGACAGGGTCTAGTGAGTGTGGCTTCAGTCCCTCAGAACTTCCACAGCAGAGCATTGACTAGACAATCAATAGGTAAGGGTTCATTGCTACTGGAGGTCTCCCAGGCATAAGTCACGTTCTTGGGGACAAATCAATGTGAAATAACAAATGGCTATGGGGCACTACCATGGATATGCAGACCAGGCACTGTGCTAATTATGACAGGGATGTGAGACAAAAGAAGGTACAAACCTTTTCCAAAATGGCCTGCAAAATCCCTACCATTAGAGAGATGTTTTACGGGGAGATGAAGACAAGACATCCACAGGGAATATAGTATCAAGCAGGAAGCAGGTGTCCTGGGCAACCCAAGGGCATCTCTCTCTTTGAATAGTCAACGCAACAATCCAACTGAGAAGAAAACAAAATACCTGCTCACCGGGCATGAATGACTGCTGCTGTGGTCCAGTATAGAGCTTCATCCTGGGATCACTCCCTGAATTAAAGTGATGGGAGAAAGACATTATCTCCCTAGTAATAACAGGGATAAATGTGAAATATTAAATCTCAAAATCTTAAAGAAAAATCAACAGCATAGGAAAAGCATTTATGAGGAAGTCCAATGTCAAAGCAGAACAAGGCCACGCCCACCTCTGATGACAGTCACATGTTCAAAAACCCCAAGTGAATTCTTCAAAGGAGTCACATAGTTAGTGACAAGTTAGAATGCAAGTTAAGACTGGAGTTTTAATTAATAGCAGAGTCCAAATTAGAACGAGTAATCTGCTATTAAAAATCAAAAGCTAACAACTAACCCACAAAGCTAACTAGACTGTCAGCCATGTTAAAATAAGCGTTCAAGGCAAAAGCGGCAACAGGCTCACCGTATCGGCAAGGCCAGATTTATGGGTCCGTGTGTCAAAATGGCTACTCCATTTTAAGAGGGACATTAGCATCCATCAATAGGAGATTGGTTAAATAAATTACAGTAATCCACACAATGGAAACCAGGCAGCTATTAAAATGATGATGTGTAGCTACTTTTATTGACATGGGGAAATGTCTATGACAAGTTAGTTAATGAGGAGAGCAAGCAGATTCCTGAGTGGCCTGTACAATCAGATCCAGTTAATACCAAGTCACGGATCTATATGTTCTCATGTTTCTAAAATGCTTACTTCAGGACCAGAGACGGCTCAGTCAGTAAGGTGCTTGATGACCTGAATTCAATACCCGCAGTCCACATGTTGAAAGAACTACAGGTAGTCTTCTGATTTCCACGTGTATACCAGAGCACTTTGCAAGCACACATGCACAAAACACACACACACACACACACACACACACACACACACACACACACACACACACTACAGTCAATTCTGAAAGAAAGAGAGAAGGGGAGAGGAGAGAGGGAGGGGGAAGGAGGAAGGAAAGAAAATTATCATGATTATTGCCAAGCTGAGATTGTAGGACACAGAGATGGGTTGGATGGCATGGATGGCATAGGGGGATTTAATAGGAGGTGGAGGTATGGTTGTCAGTGCTTAGGAGTTTCCAAGCTTCCCCTCCTCCTAGCCAGAGAAGGAGCAAGCTAAGTCACCTTCGCCAGACAGACATGCGGCCACTACAAACCAGTTACCACCCCTGCGTGTTCGGAATGCAGACACTGAGCCTTTGGAGGTTAGATGTCCACATCAAAGCTTGGGGCAGGCAGGCTCTTTGCTGGGACTCTGAGGGAGAACCTCCTGGCTGTAATGGTGGCTGTGGGCATTCCTTGGCATTTCGCGGTATCCTCTGATTGCGGCACCTGTTTTCAGTCTCTGTCTCCATCTTCGCATGGCCTTTGCCTGTGAATGACCCGCTCTCCCTCGGCCTTCCTCTAAAAGAATGCTTGTTCAAAAGAATTGGGTTATATTTGAATGATCCGGGATGATATCTCCTCAAGATTCTTACTTACACCTGCAATGACTTTTTCCCAAAGTTCCATTGCAGGTAGGTCCTGGGTGTGCATACCTTTAGGGGTGAGATCGTTCCACCCGCTGCAAATGGCTGAGGTGACAACAAGGTAGACAAGAAGTATACTCTTCCTAGATGTGTGTGTAACGAGTGGGAACAAGAGAAGTGGGCGGGGCAGCACAGGACATATCTGTATCAAGACCTAACTAATCGCTCGTGTCAGTGGTTCCCACTAGACGATGCATTAACAGTAAGGATGTTACCTCTGGGCCCATAAAAATGAGACACTGGTTTATAAAATAAGACTTGTTTTGTTAGAGACACAATCTCACCATGCAGCCCCAGCTGGCCTGGGACTCAGAGTGTAATATAGGCAGACTTTCAACTCATGATCCTCCTCAGCCTCCTGAGTGCTGGTATTACAGATATGAGCACTTAGCCTGGCTTTAAATGATACCTTTTATGTAAAAAGTACACACACACACACACACACACACACACACACACACACACACCAAAAAAGCCGAGCACAGGTGTATATACCACATAGATGAATAGTGAATGTATCTATGGTGTTTTCATGGAATAGAGGGGTAGTTAGGGTGAGAAAAGCAATAAGGCTCACTTAAGGAACAATAATAAATACTTCAGTGAAGTAGCCCAGACCCCCACAACAAGAACCATGTCTAGTCAGCACAGGGTAGGCAAAGTGCTCAGCAAGTGCTGATTCAGTAATTAAGTAAATGGGTGGAATTTCAGGGAGACAGACTGGGCCCTTTGCCAAGTACGCACTAGGTCCGCCCGCAAGGTGGTGAGCAGCCCGTCTTCCAGCATTGGGGCAGAAGCCGAGAGAAGACGTTTCCCCAGGAGTATGTCAGGTCAGGGCTTGTGCAGAAACGTTTGTTCTGCTTGGTCAGTACACGACACACAGACGCCACTGTACCGTGGACACTCTGGGACATTGTTCTAGCTGCTTCGTTGTTTAGATGAGCCGCTCCAATCGTCTGCAGGTCTGCATGTCTCTCAGCCGTCACTCTAGACTCTCTACTGCCGTGGCTTGGAAAACAGTCAGTAAAGTGCTTATCATGCCAGCACTCTTACTAAAAAAAAAAAAAAGCGCCAGGCTGTGACACATGTTTAAAATCCCTGTGCTAGGGAGGCAGAGACAGCGGGAGCCCTGGAGCTCCTTGGCCAGCCTAGACTACTCAGCAAGTTCCCAGACAAGTGACAGACTTTATCTCAAAAGAAAGGAAGGATGGGGAAGCAGGCACGGACAGCACCTGAGGAACAACGTTTGAGGTTGACCTCTGGCCTTTCCCATTCTTTTGTATGCCTGTGTGTACATGCACGCACGCGCACACACACACACACACACACGCATAAACACATGCACACATGCACACACATGCATACACACACGCACACGCACACATGAACACACACCCATGCATACGCACATGCACACACGCACACAGGAAGCTGCTGTTCCTGTCCGGTCGCCCCCCCCCCCCCCTCAGCTGGGGACTGGCACATCACATATATAGTGCCTGTTTTGTTTGTTTATTTTTGCTCTTTTCCCTCCACTAACTTGTTTTAAAATAGGCGAAGAGTACTAAAAATTAAAGGAATTATCAAAGACTGTGAGTCTTAGGTAATTCACACTCTCTTTGCAGTCTGCCATCAACAATAGTTTTAGTTTGGTCCAGTTAGAAAGCTTGATGAGGTTTAATAGCATTAGAGAGCAAGGTCCCACTGGAAAAACAATTAAACATGCAAAACAGGGGCAAAAAGTAAGCCTTGTGTTTACATAGGAGGTGGCTTAACCTCCTCCTCAATTACCCAGAAACGGGGCAAAATGGCAAGATAATTGATCAAAGGGTCTAGAAATCTGAGCCGCTTAAAGCAGCTGGTGTTTCATCAACAATGTGTGATGCCAAGGAAGCCTTCAAAACAGGAAATATCAGACTCAAGCAAGAGGCTGGCTGTGATAAGTGTATTTTTGGATTTAACACAATGATTTACAGATGTCCTTAGAAACCTGTGGGCAAGCGAGGCCATCGTGGGCCACACTCACTCTTCAGTGGCCCTAACTTCACAGCACTGCTCAGCTTCAGGGAAGTGGCAGGAAACCTGTTTCATGGTGTTGCATCCCCAAGACACAACAGCTCGGCAAAGCCATGGCTTACAGAGCTCTTAAGCATCGGCTCACAGGGAATAGAGCCACCCGGGAAGCACTGGCCTGACAAATTGTGAGCCCTATTTCAGAAAGTACATCCAGAGAATTTATACCCCCCCTCTCCTGTTAGCACCATACAGTGCCAAGGGTAGAAATGGCCACATTGCTGGGGCTGGGGTCGGGAGGGGCCCTGAAATTCTATCATTGGCAAAGAGGCCACCTTTCATGACTCCAACTGGATATGAAACATCTAACTCTAGGGACCCTTTTTCAGAGAGAGAGACAGAGACAGTGAGAGGGGGCCTAAACAAGTTGGCAACAAGTCAAAATTGCCGAGGTTCCGATTTTTATGAATGTTTAGCTTTGAATCTGGGTCTGTTTTCTCAGTGCAGGAGCTTTGGGCAGAGAGCCAGCCCCAGAGGAACAGACTTAATCCAAAGACTCTGCTCACCAGTGTCACGCCACCCCGGCTGGAAGGCCAGTGTGAGGGGAAATTCTGGAAACTTGTAGAAATACAATCACCAGCAGATCCCCTAGTGTGTGACCCAGCACCGACACAATTATAACCTGATCCACGGTGAGGAAGAGCCCATAATGCTGGGACAGGTGGCTTCCGTCAACAGACATGGAAGTTGTTGTTCTGTGAGATGAGAATGGTCATTCCTTTTGAGAAAGAAACTGCCCGATATGCTGACTCAAATGAACCGCTCAGACAGCTGCCGGATTCACTGTTTTCCCCATGAGTGGTGACTATCACAGTTAGGTCACTACTAATCACAGATGCCTGTTACTCACAACAGCTGAAGGACAAGGACACATCTCTAAGGTTCAAGTGCAAGTCATAGGTAGCCTTTGTTTGGCTTCACCATAAATGTATTTGCATAGAGATATCCTGGAATATTATCTACACCACAAGATATGCAATGATATCTAAGAGCTGTCCCCCTCAATATCTTAAAAGATGTTTTTCAAAGGATGACATATCACAGCTGAATCCTACCAGGAGTTTGTGAAAATCTCAAATGCCTAACCCCTTCCTAAACACATCAGCCCGACCCCTGAAGAAGTGTGCGTTTGGGACACTCCTCCTAGAAGCTTAATTTTGATAATATTCAAGAACAGCTTCCCCAAAGTAAAGTGCCTCCTGACAGGATAAGGTGGCCAGTGGACTCCACCTCAGCTTGGAAGGGTCTGTGCAGATAGTAAGTGCTCAACAAATACTCTACTGCTATTGCTGATCAGAATGACCACTCAAAAGGCTTCTGACAGTCAGGTCATCCTAATGGAAAAGAAGAAAAACAGATGGAAACTTGACCATGCCTTAAAAATACACAGTGATTATTCATTGACCCAGACATATCCTTTAAAAACTGTTTTCTTCTCAAGGATACCTGAAACTCTTTGAGAGTGAGGTCTGCCCCTCCCCAAAAACTGACAAATGAAATGTAATCGGACCCCTTCTGTGTTTGGGAATGGCTCGACAGCTCTGTGGTTCTCAGTTCTTTCCTGTGGTCAACCACAGTCAGAATGTACAGTGAAGAAAGTTTATCAGTTGGATTTTACTAAAGAGAAAGGCCAAAGCACAGGAACCTTCAGGCTGAGATGAAGTAGTTACGGAAGGCCACCACCCACATAACCTGTCTTGCTCCCTTATATTCCTTGGGGGCTCACTGGATGCGGGAGACATCTGATTGGTTTTCAGGGAACTCTAAAAGCAGACAGAAGATAGGCCCACAGGTGGGAAGGATGCTATAGTTGTTTTCAACAGTATGCCTCCAAACAGGGACATCTATTTTGATATTTTGATCTCTCAGCTAACAAGTTTGATGGATTATGAGAGCAGATGCTAAATTTAATACGGGATATAAACAAAACCAGACTTTTCCTTTAAAAGGAAATGAAATATAAACCCATTCATGTCCAAATTGGTTCTCAAGGAACCCTCTTATCTGCCCCAAGTAGGACTTGCAAACAATTTTCCTGTCTCTGCTTGCATTTTCCCTCTCAGGAGGAGGTGTGAAAACTATTTCACTGTAATGTTGAGAACCCCTGTTTACAGATGTTAAAAGTATTGGAAAAATACTTGCACCAAGCCCGTTCAGCAGGATGTGTGGTCACAGTGGATAGAAAAATGAAATAAGGAATGAAAAGCTCTCAGGGATCCAATTGCATGGGCAACATGAAATGTCAGATGGACGTGGTGGACGTGGGAAGGGTGGAGACGAACAAGAGATGCCGGTGACAAATGTCATCTCAACACAGGCGACAGTGATGCAAAAATTACATGCTAGCAAGCTTTTGATTGGAGTAATCATTTGTTACCAAACACCTACTGTGTACTGCTGGCTTGCAGGTAAACATTGGGTCTATATAGTTCGGTCCCCTTTCCTCCAAAGCGGCCCGTTGTGTTTTACTGCAGCGTATAAATCAGCTCATCAAGTTGTTCTGAGGTACGTGACAAAATGCAGATTCTTGAGTTTGAAATATTTCTTGGAGCCAAAATTTATAACTCTTGAGTAAGGCTAATGCATAGCATACTTGGAAGAAATAAGCATGGCTTGCTTGGTCATGTCCACTCGGCATTTGAGAATCAAAGCCAGACAAAATTGGCTGGATACAGTGACTGTGTGTCCATCTGTTTCTATCTACCTGGGACTTCGTTTAATTGCATGGCGACATAAAGGGATGTGGATGAAATGTTTATAGTGTGCACAGGAAGAGGCATACGAGATAGAGATGGGTAGAGAAGTGTGCAGAGTCTACACCTAGGAGAGTTTATGACCTGAAGAAAATTGAATTTTATATCTCATATCATCAGAAGGCTTTGGAATGGTTCAACTAATATTTTTAATAATAGTTCTCTGGCTACTGTGTAGAGAAAGGATTATAAGGGAGCAACAGAGGCAAATATATTAATCAGGAAGATCACTATAGTTGTTAAGAGTAAAGAAGATGATGAGCTGTGTGATAGAGATAGTGCTGGAGGTGTTTTTACTTAGCTTTTTGTTTCTATTTAATGTGTCGGCTACTCAAGTGCTCCCTGTATGACAGGGCTACTTAAAGAAACCATATCCGTTCTCTCTCTCTCTCTCTCTCTCTCTCTCTCTCTCTCTCTCTCTCTCTCTCTCTCTGTGTGTGTGTGTGTGTGTGTGTGTGTGTGTGTGTGTGTGTGTGTGTGTGTGTGTGTGTGTAGCATGAATCCTAAAGGGTCTTATTAATAAAATCATAACTGGAGGTATTGGGGTGAATGCTGGAAGATCAGAGAAGCAGAACAAGCCACAGCCACCTCACCTTGCCAGTTCCCCAGCTGATCCTGTTTCCTCAGACTGGAAGCCTCTGAGTCCTCACCCGGAATGAATCTCAGCTGAACTGCTTCTCGAAAGCCTGAAAGCTTAACCAGCCTAGTTCCTGGTCCTCACGCCTTATATACCTTTCTGCTTTCTGCCATCACTTCGTGGGATTAAAGGCTCACTTCCTAGGATTAAAGGCGTGAGTCACCATGCCTGGCTGTTTCCAGTGTGGCTTTAAACTCACAGAGATCCAGATGGATCTCTGCCTCCCAAGTGACAGGGTTAAAGGCGTGTGTGCCACCATTTTCTGGCCTCTATATCTAGTGGCTGTTCTGTTCTCTGATCCCAGATAAGTTTATTAGGGTGCATGATATATTGGGGAACACATTATCACCACATCTCTCTCTCTCTGCTTTCTCAGACCCTGTGTGGAAATTCAGGCCCCACACTGGAATGCCAAATGTAACAGGCTTTCTTTTGGGCCACCAACCAGCTCCCAAATCATGACACGGAGACTTATTATTAGTTATGAATGCTCAGCCTTATCTTATGCTTGTCCTACTTGCTCTTATAACTTAGTTCAACCTGTTTCTCTTCATCTATGATTTGCTTTGGGGCTTTTATCTTACTTTCATTCTGTATGTCCTACCCCGTCTCTGGCTGGCTGGTGGCTGCCTGGCTCCAGGTGTCTTCCTCCCACCCCCTGCCCCTGTCGTTCTCTCCTGTCATTCTCCCTCAAGCCTAGCTTCCTCCTCCTATTTATTCCCTCTCCTGTCTAGCTATTGGCCATTCAGCTTTTTATTAGACCAATCAGGTGCCTTAGGCAGGCAAAGCAACACATCTTTACATCATTAAACAAATGCAGCATAAATAAATGTAACGCATCTTTACATTGTTAAAGTAATATTCCATAACAGGTCTGTGCCTGTTTCATAGACACGTGACTCAGGATCCCACACTCCAAAGAGGCTTCATGCTGGGAGCTATAGTTTGATGTGATCCCAGTCTCATAAACTGTTAATAATTTTCTCTTTGAATGTTTTTGTAAGTCAAGTCCAACAAAAACAATGGAGCACACACTGGGACTATGGGCCTCTATACAGGTACAGTACCCTCCTCACTGGTTGGGTTCACTGGTTCCTGCCCATTGATCTCTATCACCCTGTACCCCTGGCAAGAGGCTGGACGTAAACAGTGAGAACTGAATGCAGACATGCACAGTGCACTATGTTGCTGGGAGAGGGTCACATACTTGTAAAGGTCTACATTTACGTAGGATTCACTCTGCATGGGAAGAAGATTTCAGCAACTGACAAAGAACTTCCTGATGGGTTGAAGGATGGAGGGAGGAGAAGATAAAGGGAAGGAGGGAAGGATGAAGGGATGCAAGGATGAAGGGAAGAAACCAGAGAGATGGAGAGGGAGAAAGACAGAGGGATATTACACATGTAGCCAGCCAGCCAGCCCTGCCCGTTCCGTGTGTGACAATGCTAAAGAGGAGAATGGTGAATGAGAAAAGAAGAAGAAGATGAATTCCAGCAGGGATAAAGATGCTTATGACACAGAAGCGAATGGTCCCCACTGCTGGGCAGCAACCCCATTGCTTTCCAGGCTTCAGTCTGTTTACTTCTCTCCACCATCTTCTCAGATCACTGGGGCTTCTATCCTCACCATCATACAGGGGGCAGGGTGAGGACCACCAGGGTGAGCAACTTGCTCAGGTGATGTGCGGCGATGCCAAGGTCTGTTTCTCTGGAGAGTCCATGGTCATCACTGCTTCCCACATCACATCTCAGTATCATGTATCAACTACAAGGGCTGGTACTTGGGTCTTTGTTTCCATAGAGAACGTTTAGAATATGGATTTTTGTTGCTTATGTTTGCATTTTCACTCACAAAACTTTTTTTTTTTTTTAATTTAAGGATTGGTCTGCTTCAGTGATCCATAACTAATAAAAATGCTGAACACACCTGACTGTAGAGGGAAGGGAGCATTCTGATATTTAAAATGTCTCTGCTTCAATGGACAAGTACAAGCAAGACTCATTTATTTACCACCTCTAATTAGCTTGGCTGGGGACATGGGCCTGTGCTTGGACTAAAACCTGCATGTGGAACAGTCTTCATATTCCTTTAATCTGGAAAGAGATCTGCTTTGTAGACAGGCCACCAGGATACAGATAGGACTGTAACTCAGGGGGAGGGAAGCCTGATGGGGAAGAAGAGAGTTAGTCTCCTACACCCCCTGTGTTGCTGTATAATTTTCTTCCCAAACTGTTGGCCTTCATCCCTGAGGCACCAGCTCCACTGGATAAGGACCCTTGACGGGGTCCTTAAAGTCACAGCTATAGAATTTCCTCACCTTTGACAAGGAAAATATTTCTTCATCATGCATTTATACCCTTTATAGACTGTGCTGAGGACACAGCTCGGTGGGTAAAGTGTTCCCCAACCATGAAAGTGTAAGAACCTGAGTTCAAATCACCAGCCCTCACGCAATGCCTTACTGGGGAGGCAGAGACAGGGAATCTCTGGAAGAAGCTACTAGCTAGACAAACTAAATCGGTGAGCTCTGGGCTCAGAAGTCATCAAGGAAAATATCCAGGACCAACCTCTGGCCTCCACACATATTCATACACCTGTGGGTCAACACACATGCAAGCACACATACACACACATACATTATATATGCACATACATTTGCCCCCAAAATTAGTTTAAAAAAATGTAATTTTCAGTAAAACCATTTATAAAAGGGTTTTCCTCATGAGAACAAAAATTTACCCAGTCTAGCCCTAGCCTTCCTAACTCTTCTATCCAGAGACGTTCATAAATTAACCCTACTCCCAAACACAGGGGTTAACACCCGACAGGGTTGTCTATGCGATGAGGAAGAAGCAAACACTGGGGTGGGCACTCCAGCCTTCATGGTGATGACTCTGCACTTGCGGGGAAATTTAGAGAATTCCCCAGGAGACTGCGGTGGACTGTGAGGACGTGCGGAAGGAAGGGTTCAAACACACCCCCTTTCATCAATTCCAAGTGGTCACGGGAGGGGCCACATAGAGAGTCAGAATGAGAAACGGCATCTTCATGAATACTTGAAAGTTCAGCCTTTTCTTTTTTTTTTCAGTCAGAGAGTAAGCACGGGAGTCTTGCACCGAGTCTGGGAATCACGGATAACATTCTTCTGCTGTCTTTCACCTACAGCTGCCTTGCAGCTCGCCAGCATGGAAGGTGAGCATAGTCTGATGTGAGCATCTATGAGTGTGTAGTTTTTTTTTAAGCAACACAGCATATGGGGATTAAGGAATAAAGCAAGTCCATTCGCCCCAGTAGTTAGTCCCTCCGTTCAGTTGCCCTTCGACCCACCGTCTTTCTCTTTTACTACACAGTATGACAGACCTCACGGGGATGCCACTTTCTTTCCTTCTTCCATAGTCTCTATCATTCTCAAGCTGGAGACCAGGGCTTGAAGTATGCTCTAGGCCCTGACCAAAAAGAAACTGGAAGGGAGAATTGGAATGCACCACTTGTCTGTCCTCCACCAACTGAATTGGCATAGGAAACCTGCAGATGTGCTGGCTTCCTTCAGTGATGCGGATGAAACGTCACAGATAAGAATGTTAGCAAAGAATTGGAGTCTGCTGAGTGGAGGATGTTTGGAGAACACGTCTGGTACTTTTCATTTTTCTTCCCCACATAATGGTTTCAAGGTGTTATCAATCTGCAAAAACTCGAGCAAATGGACTCCGGTGAACCTTGAAATGTCCCCCTCTTTGAGAGAGCTGCTTCAGATTTCAGCTAGTGTCCTGGGCCTTTCCTAAGAGACTAACATTAAACTCCGAGGAGATTAACAGCCCAGTCCTGAACCAGGGACTGGCTACCTCTCGGGCTCTCCCAGTGCTTCCCTCAGTGTGGCCACTGAGTCCAGAGTCAGTGAGGTTGACAGTGTGAGTGTGTAACCATACATTTCTTTAAAAAAAATATACCTACATTTTCAGTTTCACCTACAGACTCCTTAAGGGGTACAGTGAGCATATTCTGAGACTTGGAACTTCATATGCTCTTACTAATAGTACCTGTTCGGGTTTGAAATATACTTTTCTCTGGCATGGATATTTCTAGAACATCTGCCTCTTGTTTGCTGATGCATCATTATTGCTGCTTATTCTTGGACCAATACATTGCACATTGGTTGCATCAAAAGTACAGAATTCATGCATCAAATTGAAAGTCTCTCTGGGTTAACCTAAACTAAGGGAATGGGCTTATCTCAGAGAACTTAGAGCAAAGAATCACAGGCTGTGGTAGGTTGGAATTTCAGAACCATTCCAAATTAAAAAAAAAAAAAAAAAAAAAAAAAAACTCCTAAGGATACATATTAAGAATGCTTGGCAGGTTTTAAAACTAGATAACTTTGTATGTTTGGAAAATAATGCACTAGAAATATACGGATTTATTGGAATCTTTGAAACACTTTTATGATATTACTGGAAAGTTCCAGAAATGTATTTGAAACTTAAAAAAAAAATGACCTAAAGTACCTTAAGTAGATTCTCTATCCATTCTTCCTCTGCTAATGGTTGGCTTTGCCTTGCCATGAGAGACTAATGTTTGCGATATTGAGTGGCCATCAACTGTGTGTGTCCAGTCAGATGCAGGAATCCTATGTGAAGCTCAAGAAATAGAGACCCAGACCCTCTCCTTACGCTGGAGCTGCAGTGAAGTCTCGCATGGTGCCTACAGCACAAGAATACAAAACACCCTGTGTGTTGGTACTGACACGAGCATCTATTGTTGCTTACTAATGTGCCGTGTACTACGCCAAATAATGTGTATATATTATTTAATTCTTCTGACACCACAATAAAGGAGGAAGATAAGCCAGGAGTCAAAAGAAAACACTCAGAGCATGAGCTAAACCATGAGTTCATCCCCAACACCAAAAAGGGAAAAAAAAACAAAACAAGCAATAAATAAAGCTTGCTATAAACCACATCTTAGTGGGATGCGAACTAAGCTTCTGATGCTTTGGGGGAATACTTTTTTCAGCCTTCATGTTCCAGTTTTCTACTCATTCAGGCAACTTATCAATTCTGCTTGCTTCCTTAGAAACCCCAAGAGATGTAGGTATTAGGATATCTTTTCCCTCCCACTCAACTATGTTTTGACGCTTGAAATTTTGTGTTCTGAAATTTGAAGTTCATGGGATGCAGCAGGTAGACTAGTGTGAAAAGAGCAACTGTCTGTTCTTTGCCTCATGGGAAGCCACTGTCAAAAGTCTGTCTCTGTCAAAGGTGACCATGCTGTGTGTCTACTCTGGGTTGATGCAATACGGATTTCTCCACATCACATGACTACAGGGTCAACTGAATGCGGTAACAGCATCTCTTAATCCTTTCTGCATAAGACACCAATTTACACTGTCACAGAGAGAAACTGCAACACAGACCCAGGCAGCAGGAAGTGAATTGTCACCAGAGAAATGCTGTTTGCAGGAGGTAGCACTGGCCTTTCCAAAAGCCAGGCTCCTTGCATGTTCCTATTAAGCATCACTGTAGAGGTCAAGTCCCTCAGTATGCTGGTCAGAGACACAGCTCTTAAATGGGATTTCAGTCTAAGGAGCTGGCATTTTATGAGAGATAGAATCAGGCTTACTTTTGACCCAGCTGGGCACCCGCTTTTATTCTCTTGAGGCAGGGTCAAGGGCACCTGGAACTACACTGGCAGCCAGAAAGTCTCAGGAAGTTTCTTATCTCTGCTCATCACAGTGCTAGGGTACAGGCAGGCATGTGGTAATGTCCTGCTCTTTACATGGCTGCTGGGATCTGAACTTGGGCCTTCGTACTTGCAAAGCAGGTGCTTTGTTCTACTGATCCATTCCTCCAGCCCCTAGCTACCCTCATCGTCAAGACCAAGCTACTGAGACTTGGAGAGACCCTTGGCATCCGGTTGTCTTCAACTTCAGGCCTGTCTACACTAGTCAGGCAGAGAATTTTGCAAATATTCTTAAACGTAACCATGGCGTCAGCTGTGGCACTAGCGGCAAAAATTGCCTGCTTTGAACCAGAAAGGGACTGTCAGTTACGTAGGAGGAAAGACGAAAAGGTCCTGTATTCATTGAGCACATTTCTGAAACTATGTGCTGGGATGTCACAGGCCTTACCACTCAGCTAAAACCAAGAGGATGGCAAGGATGATCAGAGATGCCTTACAAGACAATAGGCACTACCAGGGCCTGGGAGCATGCCCCTGCAGCTTTCATTGACGCCTAGCAAAAAATGATCTTCAGTTGCCAAGCTCTGCAGATCCTAACATAGTCTTTCCTCTCCCGTCCCTTCCTCTCTCTTCTCCTTTCCTCCCAGCTCCACATTTAAACAATAAACTAATTACTTAATCACTACTGGCCGCATCCTCTCCCCCCACAACCCCCCCCCCCACACACACACACACACACACATGGCCTAGCAGTCTCCGGGGCAACCATTCCGCTCAGCTTTTCCCAGGAATGGGCAGGTAGCTGCCTGGTTCCAGAGGCTTCAGGCAGATGTCTGAAAATCATCCACTGACAGATTTATGCTTGTCAACCTCTGCAACACCCTCCGCCCCCATTCCAAACCATATCCTACTGGTGGGCGAGAGCCCTGGAGGCCAAGTTCACCAAGTCCTCTCAAGCACAGGCAGAGCTAAGATGAGGACTCCGTGGTGGCACCCGCCGGCCTCCCCTCCTCCTCCTCCTCCTCCTCCTCCTCCTCCTCCTCCTCCTCCTCCTCCTCCTCCTTCTCCTCACAAACCCTGAGCTCCTCAGCCCAGCATGTCTTTCTGGCCTGTTTTCTACCCAAGATCTGGAACGACTTGGGATTCCAGGCTTTTGAAACAAGATTAAAAGGTCTCTTTTACAGCATTTGCTGAAAAACTCCTCAGAGGAAACGTGGTTGGCAGGTAGAAAAACCAGGACCTGTCTCCTTGAAAATCACAGCTGTGTTATCTTTTTCTTTTAGTGATTGCTTCCAGATTATCACTGGGGCAGCCCGCCAAGGAGCCAGTCCTCGGTGTCCCAAGCCCGCTCTGTCGAAAGAGCTCGTTTTCCTACAAAAGGAAGCACTTTTGTAGATGCATAGCTCACCATATGCAGACCTGGGAAGAAAAGCTTGCAAATGAACGTGGCCTCACTGCCCAGGCAAGTCCGCGCAGGAAGGTGAATCCAGAGCTGGTGTGGCAGGAAGTTTACCGAAACAATGGGAAAGGGTCAAACGCAAATTACCCTTTTCTAAAAGGAAAAAAGGGGTCAAAAGTGTGGGGGCGGGGGTGGGGGCGGGGAATTAAAGCACAGAGTGAACTAGGCAGTGTTGAAATCTGCTGTGAAGAAGGGAGCCCTGCATTCACATTTAGTGTCTTCTGAGGGCCCTTGAAGCACAAGTCGACGAGCCTAGCTGGCAGCACCTTGCCCGGGGTCCTTGGCACTGCCCAGTGCTCAGTTTGGGCCGATAGGAGAAATAAAGAGGAGGCAGGCAGCCTCTGCTTCCGAGTGCTGCCAGCAGGCAAGGTTGTGGCTTCTCCAGAAAGACCCCTCAGATTTGGCCGCTCAGACATACATAGGAACAGAAGTTTATGGACGAAAATCTTGTGCTGTAGTTCTTGCTTGTGGTGATAATGAAAATAAACTGCCCCCACAGGAAGTCATTGTTGGGGCAAGAAGCAGCCAGAAGCTGGTGTATACATCGAGCCCTATATTCAACCCTGTATTCTGAAGGCCGGGACCACACCAAGCCCTAAGGTCAATAAGTCTCTGAGGGTGTCATGGGTACATAGTTCAACAGCTTCACGCCTGTGTGCGGAGCTGTACCCGATGTCCCACAGGGCGCTAAAGGTCTCATCAGGAAAAATAAAAAGCACCTTTCGCTAGACGAAGGTCAGAAAATGCTGTGTTAAATGAAGTTAAACAGGTTTCCTGAAAGTTGGGTAGTTCACAGCTTTTAATATGCCCCTCTCCGTCGCACCTGCCAAGTTTGTTGGTGGTAGACACACCCTTCCTGAGGCCTGATGGGCCATCGGTGGTTCATAGCTGACTGCAGGTTCTTAGTGAAAAGCCAATGTGGCTCTGGAACCACGCATTTTCAGAACGTGCCTAAGTGTTCCTTTTCTTTGAGGTAAAGATTCTATCCCACAATGAGGGATGCTGCTCACTGACCCTCATCCCAAAACTCAAACCCCATACACTCCGTTTGTGTTTATGGTGTGTCTCTGTGGTGGTGGTGGTGGGGGGGGGGGGTGCAGTATGCACAGAAGAGCCACAGCACAACCTGGAGCATCAGTGCTTGTCTTCCACCTTTCTGTTTTGAAACTGGGTCTCCATCTGGCACTGTGCACACCAGGCTAACTGGTCCACGAACCTCCAGGACTCTCCAATCTCCACCTGCCATCTCACCTCTCATCTTACAGGCATAATAAGCTGCTGAGTCTGGCTTCAACCTCTAAACTCGAGAATCTGAACTTGGGTCTTCATACCCGCACAAGAAACTCCTCGCCTTCTGAGCCAGCTCACCACCACTATGCTCCATGACAGGGACAGATGTTGTTCAGCAGGCTCTGTGCGGAGTGTGTTATAGCTAATATCCTATATTTCACAATGGTCTATGGGGCAGGTACTCCTCTCCCATTTTAGATCAGACAATGGAATTGAAACTCAAAAGAATGACTACCACAAAAATCAGCAGTGTTTTTAAAGCTCCAGGGTTGGCACCCTACAATCAATAAGAAAAAAATCAAGTGTCTTAGCTTAGAATAGAAGTTACGGGTAACAGAGGCAGTACTATCTCTAAGGAGAAAATGCAGAGTTGTCTAATACACCATGAGATTTCAGTCAGTGATGTGCTGCATCGTTAACGAAGGTCCCTCATATTGCCTAGAGATGTCTTTGTTCTGATTGCATGGTGACAGAACCACATAGGATACATCCTTTAAAACACACCCTCAGTTGTGTATGGCTCAGTAAGTGTATGGCTGTACTTACATTTTTAGCCTTTGAGTGCAGAGGAGAACTACATTTCCCCTCAAAGTATTTTCCTAAACCACACCTGATTTAATATGGCTGTTGTAACTCTAATTGTTAATTAGGGAGGTTTCATCAAGTATTTATGGTGAAATATTCATGATCCTCCCTTGTGTAGGTATAAAAATAAGCAGGCTAGACCCCTTCAGAGATGGTAACCGCATGCTTTTCCTTGGAAACCTGTATGTGTTTCCCTAAAATGAGACCCTGGCTGAGGCTCCACTAGACCGTCAACCCCTATTAAGTCTCTGGTTCTTTTCTGAAACTTTCTGAGAACTTTTATGGCGGTTACTTTGGCATGGCTAATATTTTTTCAGTGGTGTCAATGTTTTGTGCTTACCTATTCCTATTAAAATTATATATTTTAGCAGTTCCCAATAAAACTCATTGTATGGCATGCTAGAATAAATCTCAAAATCTCCCCAAAGTGTTAGGAACTTTCAGATATATGTCTATTAAATTTTTACTTCTTCAGCAAGCGCCTTATGTGCCAAAATATGCATTTCATTGCTGGACTGGTCATGTGTCCACAAGGCTTTGAAGAAGAAGATCACTGACTTGTCCATCACTTAAAATCTGTGTCCTTTAAACTGAGAGTAGCTATTGTAGCTTTTCCAGGAATTCCTGAGGGAGACAGTGGCTTATGTATCTCCTTCCCCAAACACATTGAGCACCTTAAATGAATTTGCTTGATCGACATTGTTATCCCAGAAATAGATCATTTTATCTTCTCCTTAGAATGGCTTAAGGTTTTTGCCATATTTTCTGAGTGCCAATTATAGTCAGCCTTCTTTTTGCTGGGAGAATAGTGAATCACAAACCAAATCTAATAAAAATGCTTTCTGTTAAAGCTATGATGAATGATTTTTTAGCTCTATTGTCAAAGAGGAATGGCAAAGAGCCTCTGGGCCCAAGGAATAGTGAAGCAGATTTCAGACTAATATGAAAAAAATGTTCCTTCTAATTCCATGTGTGAATGTGTCAGGCTCTTGGAAATTGGGTTAGAAAGGCTCAGGTGGTAGAGAGTTCTCTACCTCTGGATGTGCTAGGTCTTATCTAGGTCAAATGTTCTTCAAGCATGGTTCCCAGGCACACAGCAACAATACCTGGGGATGTGTTAGAAATGAGATTTCTCAGGATCCACCCAGACCTCTGATTCAGAAAGTCTGTGGCAGTCTGGACTTCAGCAAGTCTTCAGGTGTTTCTGACACCTAGGAACATTTAAGAAGCAGCGGCTTAAACTATAACTTGGCAAGAATACTGCAAAGAGGATTCAACCAATGAGTGAGGGTCCAAATGGAGAGGCCACTCATCCTTGGAAGACCATGAGCCTGATAGGAGTCTTGTTCTACATTTTTTTTTCTTTTTGAAAATGCTTTATCAACACTCAGTCCTGACCCAGGCAACACTGCAAATTTCATAGAGAAAACTAAAATGTATTCTCACAACAACTATTATAAATCTGGACATTTACCTAAGGAGATTAAAAATGAAAAACTCACCAATAAGAAATTCCTTTTTTTTCCATATAATATATTTTGATCATACTCTTTCCCTCCCCTAAGTTCTCCCAGATCCCTACCTCCCTACCCACCCAACTTTATGCTATCTTTCTATCTATCTATCTCTATTTATATCTCTTTCTCTTGCATGCTCTCTCTCTCTCAAAAAAAAAGAAACAAACACAAACCCAACAATATAAAAAATTATCTAAACAAAAAAAAGTGCCAAAAAACCATGGAGTCCACTTTGTGTTGGATAACTACTCCTGGGCATGGCATCTGCCCTGGTGCCACCACCATTGAAGATAACCAATATTCCCTTTTCTAGATGGTATTAATGGCAAATGGCTTCTTGATCAGGCATGAAACTTTATGCCTGTCTCTCCTTCTCAATGCTGGGATTTTATCTGGTTTGAACTTGTGTAGGTCTATGTGTGCTGTCACATGCATGTGTGTGTCAGTCATGTTGTGTCTAGATGACATAGTTTCCTTCGAGTCACCTCTGGCTCTTGCAATCTTCCATCTCCTCTTCTGCACATATACATGAGCCTTCAAGGAAGAAGTTTGATGAAGATATACCATTTAGAGCTGAGTGCTCCAAAGACTCTCACTTTCTGCACATTGCCTAGTTGTGGGTCTCTTTGTTAATTACCATAAACTGCAAGGTGAGGCTTCTCTGCTGAGGCTTGAGCAATACACTGTTCTATGAGTATAGCAATTTATCATTAGAAGTCATTTTTATTGCCATGTTCCTTTAGCAGAATAATAATAGTAGGTTTTCCCCTAGAGCCAATGACATATCTAGTCTCAGGTTCTTGACCACTTTAACAGTATCAGGAATAGTTTCTATCTCATGGAGTTGGGCTTAAATCCAATCAAAAAGTTGTTGGTTACTTCCATAACATTTGTGCCACTATTCCAGACAAGTCTTTGTTGTAGGTCACAGAGTTTGTAGCTAAGCGATGTTGATGATTACTTTTCTCCTCCAGTGGTGTGCAAAGTAGCTTCTAGCATCATGAATGCTAGTCAGTAAGGGTAAAGCTTCTACTTGGAACCAGCTCAATTTCTCCATGTTCCATGACATAAGTAAGTGATGTCTTCAGAAACAGGGCCTTGCCATCAGGTTATGAAGGGTAACTTGTAGCCTGTGATGTTTGTGGATGGGAAGTCTATGGGACCCTTTGGCAATGACTCAACAAGATATAACCTGTCACAGTCACTGTTCTATTGCTGTAAAGAGACACCATGACCAAGACAACTCTTATAAAAAGAAATCATTTAATCAGGAGCTTGCTTACAGTGTCAGAGGTTTAGTCCATTATCATCATGGTAGAGAGCATGGCAGCATGCAGGCAGGCGCTGGAACAGTAGCTGAGAACTTATCCTTACTCATAAGCAGAGAGAGAGACTCTGGGCTTGACTATGGGCTTTTGAAAGCATAAAGCCCACCCTCAGTGACACACTTTCTCCAACAAGGCCATACCTCCTAATTATTTTCAAGTAGAATTTGAAATCCTATTTGATTTCACTCCCTAATGACTAAGCATTCAAATATATGAGTCTTTGGAGGTCATTCTTATTCAAATCACCACACTACCTAACCTTTGGATATTCTAAACAAAACACACATATCTAAAGCTTAAAAAACTAACATCCACATAGGGGAGAAAACATGTGATATTTGTCTTTGGGACAGGTTACTTCACTAGGGATGATTATTTCTAGTTCCATCCATTTATCTTGAAATTCATTGAATAACATTCTGTTGTGTAAATGTACACACCTTCATTATCCACTCATTAGTTGATGTCTGTTTCCAATTTCTGGCTACTGTAAATAGGGCAACAATGAACATGGATGAGCAAGTGTCTCTGTAGTAGGATAGTTGAGTATATGTCCAAAAGTAGCATGGCTGGATGTAGGGGTGACTGTCTGTGCTTTACCCTGCACTGCCCCTAGTAGGCAGCAGGTAACTGCTAGGTACCCGCCCCCCAGGGGCGTGGCCAAGGGGGAACCCCTTAAGACCTGAAATGCATATGTGCTCTCTCTTTGCTACCTCGTAGTCTTGGATGCAGATACTGCGGACTAAGTCAGAGTTCTTCAGAGAACCGCATTGGACTGCGTCTCACTCCTCCTGGCTCCTGCAACCAACAAACTCCCTTATAAATACGGTGAGTTAACCCAGAATAAATCCCTTTTGACTATGAGACAAACTCTGTGGAGTTGCCACTTTAGCTGGATCTTGAGGTTGGTTAATTTTCAGCTTTTTTGAGGAATTGTCACACCAATTTTGATTGTATATGTACAAGTTTATACTCCCACCAGCAATGGATAAGTGTTGCCCCTTCCCCACACCCCAGCTAGCATATGCTGTGATTTGTTTTATTGAGCTTGGTCATTTTGACTGGGGTAAGGTGAAATCTGAAAGTAGTATTAATCTGTATTTCCTTCATGGCTAAGAATGTTGAACATTTCTTTAAGTGTTTCTCAGTCATTCATGTTTCAGAATTTCCTGCTTAGTTCCATATCCCATTTTTTAATTGAGTTATTTGTTTTCCTGCTGTTCAGTCTTTTTAGTTCTTTGTATATTCTAGATACTAACCCTCTATCAGATGTATAATTGATAATGACCTGTCTTTACTATTCTGTGGCTGCCACTTTATTTAAATGATGATGTTCTTTGCAGGACAGAAGGTTTTCAGTTTCATGAAGTCCCATTTATTAATGGCTGATCTTAGCACCTATACTATTGGTATCTTTCTCAGAAAGTCTTCTGTGCCAAAGTCCAATCCGATTTCCTGCTTTCTCTTCTATCAGAGTCAAGGTATGTAGTCTTACGTTGAAGGTTCTGATCAGTTACTCCATGATCCATTTGATTTAGTCAAGGTCTCCAACTACTATCAAGAGAAGTCCAGAGAGGTAGCACACATTGGCCAGGCATTGGCAGAGCCAGGGCCAGCTCCTGTGACTCCTAGCTTCCTGTTTTCTAAAGCAGTGTGCCTTGACTTGGAATTATATCAAAGTCAGCAGGAAACTGGTAAGAAGAGACCAAGTGTCTATTTTACTGCGGGGGTGGGGGTGGGGGGTGGGGTGGGATTAAAATTTATAAAAGAAAGAAGACTCCAAAGCCTGTTTCCGGTCACCAGTCATTAATCCTTGAGAGGCTTGTGCATTCAAGGCCCTACACAGAGTTTCAACAGCCCCGTTTCTACTGTTTTTAGTGAAACAGCTACAGTTTAAGCTCTGCATATTTCTTTGAAAAGAGGTCCTACTACATGTGGTGGCATACTTCTTTAATCCTGGCATGCGGGAGGGAGAGGCCAGCAGATCTCTGTGAGTTTAAAGCCAGTATGGTCTACATCGCAAGTTCTAGGTTAGCCAGGACTAGAGAAAAGGATACTGTTTTAACAAAAACAAAACAAACAACCACAACAACAAAAACCAAGGTGATACAAGCTGCACCTTCCTCCTCTGAGGAGAGGCAGCCAGACAGTAGGTCCTCTCTATTGTCTTCTTAGACTTTCCTAAGGTTGATCCTTGCTGGTTCTGCAAAAAACAAAATCATGTTTGCATTTAAGGTGTCTGTTCTTTAAAAGAAATGAAACTGATATAACATGTCACATGTGAACCTTACCTAGCTCTGATTCAGACAATCGAAAGACAGCTTTAAGACAACTGGAAAAATATTATCTTGATCTGCACAAGAGGTCAAAGTTGTTTCTGTGAAGTATAATAATAAACTTGAAAACCTTTTTAACATCTTCCTACTTTAGAAAACTGCAGGAGGTAGGGGTAAAATGGTAGATGGCATTTTAATATATTAAAGTAATTCAATCTAAAGGAGAGAAGAGTTGGATGTGGCAAGATCTTAACAATGGGGGTAGACATAATTTGTGTATGTTTGAAATTTTATAATTAAAATTTTCTCATACAAATAACTGTAAATATGTCATTCTGCTATTAGAACTACTCCAGAGAGCAAAACTTATATCAAACTCTTAAAGCTGTATGGCTGAACAGGCATCACCCATGGTTATCTTACAAAAGCTAACAGCTTATTTACTCATCCTGGATAGATGTTTGCATTAGATGATTCTCCCCACACTCTCCAGTCTCATCCCCTTCCCACACTTTCTTCTACTTCTTTCTCTATTCCCAAGGATCCCTATCCCGTAGGTTCCCAGCATCCTTCATAGCTCCAGTTTTTTGTACCACTTTGTACCACTCTCTAAGGTCCATCTCAAATTCTTTCCTAAATGTCACTTCAAAGCCCAGCACAATGGGACAATCTACCCCTCCTCTAGCAAAAAGTATTCTCATCCCTCTTTGGATACCCCAGCCCTTGTTTTGAGCCTCATTATGGCCTGGCCCTTACCTCCTTTCTTCTTTATAGTCAGGCACCTAAATGGCCTACCACTTTTTGATACCTTCATATCAGGTATGCTAAGACATCAAGGTGGAACAAGAAGAGAAAAGGGGATACTGAGGCCAAAGAAGTCAAGGAGGTCCACTCAAAGCCATGTCACAAGGTATGTGGTCAGCTCTCTAAGTAGTAAAGGAGGGAGTGAGAGGGCTGAGCTCAAAGCCAAGCATGCTTTACAAATGTGCAAAAGAAACCTGACCTTCTCCCAGCTGGGAGCATCAGGATCTGAGAGAAGCCAGCCTATGATGGGAAGGCTAGATGGGAACTGTTCTGACATGAGCAAAATCAGGAGAGTCAGTTCAGTAAAGGGGATATGGCATCACCAAGTAGGTACTCAATTGGACAGATGATGAGAGACAAGCAGGATGTCAGCCCAGAGCCAGGGACCAGGGCAGACCTCCACCCCAACAAACAAAATGGAGCATGCATCCCCAGGAGCACAGCCCCAAACCAAATTTTGTGTGCCTTTTCCCAGGGAGCTCTGAGCAAACCTGTACTCCTCGCCGTGAAAGCACCGATGTCAGACCAAAGAAGTAATCCACAGAAATCAGTGGTGGTGAGCCATGGGGTTGCTGGGATTACTTTGAAGAGCATAGGTGAACGGATACATATAGGGTTCTGGGTATCACCAAAAACTCCACCCAACGTAAATGATGACTCATAAACACCATACAGCTTGCAGTCACCACCACCAAAGCATCTCTACTTCCCTGAAATCGCTGGCTGCTTTATCACGTTGTGTGTGACTCTTCTCTCATTGGGAGTTTCCTAAGCTGTATAAGCTTCATTAGCTTCCTGAGTTCTGTGAGCTTCCTTCCTCCTTCCAGGTGAGATTGTTTCAATCTGGGACAGATAATCTTCACAACACCAGGCTAGCAAGCTGTGCATGTAGATGGACCTGAAGAGAAGAGGAAAGCCAGAGGCCAACACTGTATGGTCAAGTGTCCCAGGCTTGCTAATTCCTCTCATATTTACCAAGTACAGACTCTGAGCCAAATAGTAGGAGTATAGAGGTGTGTTAGGGCTATACAGAGGAATAAAACCAATAGGATGGATGGATGAATGGATGGATGGATGGATGGATGGATGGATGGATAGATAGATAGATAATATATAGATGATAGATAGATAGGTAGATAGATAGATAGATAGATAGATAGATAGATAGATAGATAGATAGATATACAGAGAGACTATAAGAAATTGGCTCACTGAATTATGGAGTCTGGCAAGTCCAGAAATCCACAGGGTGGTACGACAGACTCAGGAGAGCTGATGCTCCAGTCTGAGTCTTAAGGCACTCAACTATAGAGTTCCTTCTTGCTCAGGGGAAGCTGAGCCCTTGGCTGTGTTCAGTTCTTCTACCCATTGAATAAGGCCTGCCCACATTATGGAGGGCAGCTGTGTTGATCTCTTCTAAAAACATGATCACAGAAAGTCTGATTGGACAGAAAGGCCTCAGTCTTGGTAAATGAATAGTGATTGGCATAAGAGGCCACTCCTCCTCCTTTACAAGTGAAGTGGTCACCTCTCCCCAAGCCATCTGCATACCCTGTCTAGTCCAGCCCCACAAGCTGGATGCGTGGATAAGTCATATAAAGCCACCGATTAATATTTAACCGAAGACTGGAAAACCCCACAGCCCAGTCAAGTCGTCACATTACAAACGTCTCCATTAGCTTCAGAAATGGAAAGAGGCTTGTCCTGGTGGGATCCTTGCAATGGCCAGGAGAGCATTGGCAGGAGCCTGTGGGGCTGGACTGGACAGGATATGCAGATGACCTGATGAGAGGTAGACCAGTTAACTTGTGAAGAAGGAGAAGTGACCTTGGATGTCAGTCACTGCAGTCCAGACACTGGAGCCAGACCGCCTGGTTTCAGTCTAGGCCAACCATTTAGAAGCCTGAATGAGCCACTTCCTCTCCTGGCACCCCACTTCCCTCCTCTTTAAGATGAAGCAAATAGCAACATCTAAAGTCAATGCAACATCTCAAGCCCACAAGCCAAAGGCTGGCCAAACATAATGCAGGTCCTGTGAGCCTGGCACCAAGTCAGTGCTGTGGAGCTGTTTGTTGGCTTTAGTTTAAGGAATATAACAACCCTGTTCTGTGCTCTCGGCATTCTGGAAAGCTCAACCTGAATTTTTCTTCAAATACTGTAACCTAAGAAGGGACCAGGAGCATAAGGACTCTGACTTACACTTCAGGCCCATGGTTTTACAAAATAAATCTACTTCAGTCGCCCAGTTGAAACTCACCTAAGGTCTCCTGTTACCCTAGGAAAGAGACTCAAACCCATGCCATGGCCTGTAAGGTATCCTAATTTATTCTGAATAGGTCTCAGCATAGACTCACCTATAGCTACCTCTAGGAGTCGCCCAGATCTTAAGCTTGCCAGCTTCCCCATGTCTCTGAAATGACTTCAGAGCATCTGCGGGGCTGTTACCTGTGCCTAGAGCAGCTGACCTTGGGCTGGTTATCAATCAGTGGCATATCACTTGTCTAGGACTCTGGTTCCCATTCCCAATACTAGAAAGGAGAAAAAAATGTCTTCCTAACCCATGGCGCGGGAGTCCATGCTCCTATCTGTGAGCAAGTCAGCAGAACTATGGTGAAATGCCCCACCATTGTCTGTCTTCTTCCCAACTCAGTGAGCTTCTGTGACCAGGAACCAGTCTTACCTTTGGAATCCCAAGAGTTCCAGCCACACAGAGCTCGAGCAGTGTGTGTGGACATAGCTTAGCTCTAATTCAGCCTCAAGGGGGCCCCCACTGCCAGAAATGTTGGGTTGGGATTCTGCTGTGGCTGAGTGACCCCCTTTGCATGATTTTATTAAAGAGCAGAAATGTATTTCTCTCCGTTTCAGAGACTGGAAAACCCAAGATCAGTACCTAGCGCAGGGTCAGGTTTCTCCGGGAGTGAATGGTCCAAAGTCTTTCACTCATTGCCTATTGTCCAGTCGTGGGTCTCTGTATGTGTTCCCATCTGCTGCAGGAGAAAGCTCAGGAAGCCGGTGAGCAAGGCAATGTACTGTCTGTGAGTGTAGCAGAATGTCATTAAGGAGTCATCTTATTGCTATCCTCCTTTAGCAGAACAGTGTCCTGTGTCTTCCCCTAGGGAAAGCTTTTTTTTTTTTTTTTTGGTTTTTTGAGACAGGCTTTCTCTGTGTAGCTTTGTGCCTTTCCTGGAACTCACTCTGTAGCCCAGGCTGGGCTGACCTCAAACTCACAGAGATCCACCTGCCTCTGCCTCCCGAGTGCTGGGATTAAAGGCATGCCGCCACCACCACCTATCAGGAAAGCTTTTTTTTAAAGTAAAAAATTTTGATTACTCATGAAGGTGAACTTTTCACCTGCTGTCATTAGATACATCCATCCTCTTGTGCTATAAATCCATGATTTGAGTCAAATCTGTCCATTTTCTTTTCTCATAAATCTGTATTATTTAACCCATAAACAGTTTCGATGCTCCAGTAATAAAAAAATTATCAGGATTTTCACTTTTTTTTTTTTTACTTAAGACTGTGCTCAGTCTTTTTTAATAATAAAATAAAATAAAATGTAAATAACTGTAATAAGATAAAACAAAAACTAACACATCAGAATTGGACAAAACAAACAGAAGGAAAAAAGCGCCCCAAAGAAAGCACAAGAATCAGGGACCTACTCATTCACATACTCAGGTATCCCATAAAAATACTAAACTTGAAGCCACTCTATACACAGAGAGGGCTCAGTGCAGACCCTTGCAGGCCCTGTGCCTGCTGCCTCAGTCTCTTTGAGTTCATATGAGCTTTGATCATGCTGATTTAAAGGGCCTTGTTTCTTGGTGTTCTCCAAACCCTCTGGCACTTACACTCTTTGTGCCTCCTCTTCAGAAGGGTTCCCTGAGCCCCAAGGGAAGGAATTTGATAGAGACATTCCATTTAGAGCTGAGTGTTCCAAAGTCTTTCACTCTCTGCACAGTGTCTGGTGGTGGGTCTCTCCCTGTATGTGTTCCTATCTGATGCAGGAGGAAGCCTCTCTGATGACGGCTGAGCAAAGGATGTGCTCACATCTTTAATGGAAGACTTCTAGACTAAAGCAGAGCACAGGGAACAGTCTGCAGCCTAGGTCTTCCTTAACTTTCCTTAACTATAAATATACTATGTATACATTTGAGCCCTTAAACCATTTTGAATATTAACATAGGAGTAGGTCAAAAAGTGGCTACTCTTAGCAATATTGTCTGATTTTTTATTAATTTTCTAAATTATGTTTATTTCTTTTCACTATCAATGAAAATTAAATGGATAATTTCTTTACACGGGTTTAAATTTTATTCCTGAACACTTGTGCAAAAATATTATAAAATGTAGTTAACATTTCTCAAGTTCTTATTCTCAGTAATCTTAAGTTAAATACATATGCATTTGTGTGTGTGTTGGATTGTGTCCACAAGATTTTAGACAGTGAGAAATTGGCTGTTGGAGGCAAATTGGATATTTATATCAATCCTATTCTTTTACAGACTCGTAGAAGTCCCAACACAGTATTCAATTCCTATTCATCTTCCACAAGCATGCAAATATTTGTGTCAAACAACCCAATCCGAAGAACGTTTATAGGGTGTTGGTGTATTCTTACATACGGCCCAGTTAGAAACACTTAGAGTACCAGCTCTGAGCATTAAGGTGTTTGAGCATTAACTAGAACAAGGCTGGATACGTCCCTGCTCTTGATTTATTGTTACAATATTTTAGAAGAATGCTTAATGGCTTCTTTCTTGTAGTGAAATGAAATTATAATGACATGCTACTTTTGTTTCTCTGTTGTGTTTTAGCTGACTGTGCCAAAATCTGAGGACCTCAATTTCATGTGGCCTCGAAAATCATACTTATGGATTGGGCTAGGCTAATAGCCTTTACCGAAACCAATAAGGACCTTCATAGGTCTGCTTATTATACATATATTGTGTATGCATTTGGATAAGGCAAGCTGCGATTCATTCTAAGACTGGGACTAGCCATTTAGAACTATGGGGGGAGCTGAGGAGCAGCCCCATACCCTGCCATCATGCCGTCATCTGGTAGAATCGCCTTCTCTTTCAAGTTTGATTTTTCTAGTAATTTAATCACTATAATTGGTGGGCAAAGAAGAGGTGATTTCTGTAATTCTTGTGGGTCCAAAGCCAAACAGATGTGGTTTTCGGTTCTCCTAAAGTGATTTTCCACATTGGGCTTTAAATGTGCTTTGAAGGCTCTCCTCTGCGCTGGAGAGAGAGCTGGCCTCCACAGAAGGTGAGAAGCGTCCCCCCAACCCTGGGGGCCCCACAGACTGGGGAGCAGGACTTCCAAGCCTCTGTCTGCCCCTCTTGGCCTCAGCCCATCAGGAGCTAAAGCCTGCTCGCTGGGGCTTTGGAAGAGGCTTGAAGTTTCTCTGTCTGTTTCCTCATCTATTAAGGGAAATGACTGGATTCAAAACCCACCATCCCTTCCAGCTATGAATTCCATGAATTCATTATATTAAAATCACACTGTTGAAATCATTGTATTCTATATAGTTTGATATGTTAATAATAAACACAACCAAAAGATCATTAAAGTTTATAGAAGGTTTTGCTTTAACATATGAGTCATTCAAACTACAACAGTTTTTAATGTGTGTTATTCACTAAAGAGAATTATGTCAATACTGGGTTTTTTGAATAATTGAAATTCGCATTTCTTCTGAGTAGAAACTAAAAATTGAATCACCAGTCCTCAAGATATTAATGAAATTCATCATGGGATGAGACATGAGCAACTTCTTTTAATTTGCTGCTTCAAAACTTGAGAGTTAATATTTTAATGTGGTACATTGGAATGCTGAAATGTCAGTCACACTTCATTGTGTTTAGTCTAAACAATACACCAAATTTATTATCAAATTAATTTTTTCACTGATGCATCAGTCATTTAAATACATTCTTAATGGATCAATTAAAAGTTTTTCCAACTCAATCACTCAGTGTTTTCTGAAGTAGCTCCAATACAATTCCCTAGCAAATAACCAAAACTCTTTACTCAGTTTACCTATTTAGAAAACGACTAAAAATACGTTGTCTTAATGTAATAGGTTTTAAGAACAAGTGCTAAATCCAAACACATCCTCTCCCTATCCCTGTGTCTCTGTATCAGTGTGTCTCTGTCTCTCTGTCTCTGTCTGTCTCTCTCTACCTCTGTCTGTCTCTGTCCCTCTCTCTATCTCTCTGTCTGTTTGTCTGTCTCTCTGTCTCTGTCTCTGTCTGTCTCTGTGTGTGTGTGTGTGTGTGTGTGTGTGTGTGTACCAGAGGCTGACATTAGTGACTTCTATCATGCTCCACCTTGGTTTTTGAGGCAGGATCTCTCACTGAATCCAGAGATTACTGATGTGCTAGGTGAGCTTGGAGGCTAGTGAACTCCTGGAATCCACTTGCCCCCTGGTATCTGCCTGCCCACAGTGCTAGGACTAGATACATGTGCCACCACACTGGGCTTTTATATGGGTGCTGGGGATTCAGACTCAGGCCCTCACGCTTATCCAGTAGACACTGTACAGGCCAAGCCATTTCCCCAACCCCCAAAGCATTTCTCAACAATTGTGTCACATTAGGAGTTCAATCTGAATGTGCCTCCCATACCCTCCTCTTCTGGACTATATAAAACTAACCTGTGTCACCTGGAAACTTGGATACTTTCTTTACTCTGTCAAGAGTATAAAGCATCTCTGAACAATAGAGAGGTTCTTAAAATTCAAGATTCAGTAAATTCAAGGTTACGATCAAGGATTTTGCTGTTGCTGTTTGTTTTGAGATTATAATCTCCATCATTTCCCCCTTTCATTTCTTCTCATCAGACCACCCACAAACCCCTTCTTACTCTCTTTCCAATTCATGACCTCTTTTTTCAATATTTGTTGAATGGGCAAGATAGAGCAGAGTTCTGATCTATAACTGCCCATGTAAAGTCCTGTAGCCCACAGCACCAGCATCACCCAAGAGCTTGTTGGAACTGCAGAATCTCAATGCTGGCCCCACTGACTTGGAAAGTGTGTTTAACAAAGTCCCCAATGATATATTTGAGCATGAGTGCTTGAGTAGCAGCCATGGTGCAGAGATTATTTCCCAGTGGTTTTGCTCCAACACTTGAGTCAAAACCAGTGGATGTTAACCCTCATGTGTGTGAACACTCCTTCCAGACAGTGTGATCACAATAGCGTGATTAGATAAAACAAATACTTCTCTGGTCTCATTCCAACTTGAGCAGTTCCCCACCACAGGGGAATCTAGAGTAGCTTTTCTCCCAGAGCAGATCCTCAAATGTGTTTATACATTAGAACCATCTAGATAGCCTTTGAAAGAACAAAACTGAGACTCATTGAACCGGAGACTTCAGAGCAGTGGTCCTCAAATCCTGCATGTTTATGAATCCCTGAAGGGTTTGCTAACACACAGCTGATTGGGCCTCAAACCTAGGCTCTCAGTAGGGTGAGGGCAGAGCCTGAGAACCTTCATTCCCCCATGTTCAAAGGTGATGCTCACTGGTGGGTATCGGTGGGTCACATTTTGAGAAACAGTAGCAGCTAATCCTGGATGCTAGAATTTTCCAGAATCCCTTCAAGAGAACTGATGTGTAACCTCATTTCATAACTTCTATTCTAGAGAAAGAGGAGAGGGGTCTTTAAAATAATTAGATTGGGTCCTATCTCTAATGGATTTTTCTTTAGGCCACCAGCTCAAAAAAATGACATGGAGACTTATTATTAATTATGAAAGTTTAGCCTATAGTTTAGACTTGTCCCACTAGCTCTTATAACTTAAATTAACCCATTTATATTAATCTCCATTTTTGCCTCATGGCTTTTTACCTCTCTTCCATCTTGCAACTCCTGTTTCCTCTCCGTGTCTTCTGGTGTGTCTTCCCCATCTAGATTCATCTCCTATTCCCCTCTCTCTGTCCCAAAGCCCTGCCTAACCTCTTCCTACCTAGCTGTTGGCCATTCAGCTCTTTATTAAACCAATCAGAAGGCGCCTTAGCAAAGACACATCTTCACAGTTTACAAAAAGATAATTCCACAATATCCATCTCTCTTAAAATCTGTGTCATTATAGTCAATTATACTCAACTAATTTACATACAGACTATCTAGAGTGCCATCCCTTGGCAAAACCAAATATAGAGTGGGCTTTTGTTCAAATATGTATTCATTTTTAGTAGTATGTGGACCCCCAAAACTGGAGCCATCTTTGAATATGCTTTTGAATCCCGCAATACTAAGACCCAGGGTAGATGCACAAACATGTGCATTGAATGTAGAATCAGATCTATCTATAAACTCTCCAATACCAGACACCTGAAAAAGGGAAATTACTCAGTTAAGAAATTACACAATTACCTGAAATCTTCACTTTTCACCAAGCTGCCCTCCCTTAACAACATGTAAATGTAATGAAACTTCTGAGAATGTTCACAAATATTAGACAGGAAAATTATCTCCTTGGAGTCCAGCCATTCAGCTGGTAAATACGATATTCTCGATGGGAGCATCGCAAAGCATGCTCCAGGCAATCCCGGAGTGCTAAGCAGAAGAAGGTGGAGAAGGTGAGCAGCCCTCCCCGCAGGACTGAAACGAAACACTTAAGGTTAAAAGCAAAACAGAACAAAGAAAGCACTATAAAAAACAAAATCGATAGCAGATATGACAGGGATCAAAAGCATATGATATAAATATGGGCCTAGAGGCATCAGGAATAACTGAATAATTGCATTTAACTACCCAAATCCTGGTGTTACTGATTCTGGACTGATTGTCACCCAATATGTACGTTTAACATGAAGGTAATTTTGTCAATCAAACTTATTGCCCAGTGTCTATGTCTTCACCCACTCTAGCTCTGAAGCTTGGGAAACAACATGATAAGAATGAAAATGTGTCTATTGAATGTTAAGCAAATGTACACTAGGGTTGAATTGAACCATACAGCACATTTTCTAAGTCTTTTGTTTGCCCTGTGCTAGGATTGAACCTAGAGTCTTACGAATGCTAGGGAAGTGTCCTCCCTACAAACTCCATTCCCAGCCCTTTCTGTATTTTTACTTTGAGGCAGGGTCTCACTGTCACTCTGGATGGCTTTGAACTCATTACTTTTCTTGTTACGGTGACAGAAGCAACTTGAGCAAGGCATAGTTGATGGTGGCTCACAGTTGGAGAGTACTGTGCATCACAGTGGGAAGAGCTTGATGGCAGGAACTGGAGATTCTCATCACACTCCAACTGCAGTCAGGAAGCAGACAGAGGAGGATGTGCGTGCTCAGCTTGTTCTCCTATCCAGACAGGGCCACACCCTGTTGGTGCTGCTGCCCACATTCGGAGTGCATCTTCCTTCTTCAATTAAATCTTTCTGGAAACAACCTCACAAACACAACCAGGGGTGTGTTTCCATGGTGATTCTAAACAGGCAAGTTAACAATGAAGATGCACCATCCCATCCAGGAAGGCCTTGAACATGTGGTCCTCCTGTCTCAGACTCCCCAACAGCTGGCATTAGGGACCTGAACTTCCAGGTATGGCCTCCTCCCAGTGTCCTTAGGTGGTGTGGACAGATACTTTCTTTCCTATCTCACTGAACTTTCCATGAGGGTGGAACTATATTGTCTGCATCGTACAGTATGAATGCTACCATATCAGACTCTTCATGCAAGCCCAAAATAGGGTTACAGTAACAGAGAGTCTGAATTTTTAATTCACAGAACGTTAATTCATTTCAGATTGTTACATGTAGCCAATACCTGCTAGACTGCACCTCTCGGAATAGAGAACAATGGCAGAGCACGAATGTTCTGCCACTTTTTCTCTCCACAAGCCGATGACCATATCCAAAACCTACTTCAGGCTTCACTACTTGCAATTCTCAGATCAAAAAAAAGATAAACTTTAAGGGGGTGAGGGAGGGGGGAAAGGCTCTAGTTAATTTCATATAATCACAACAGAAAGACTTCCAGAGTGAAATCCACACTCTTTGAAAAGCCACAGACTTCCTCCGTTTTATAAACAGACCCGAAGAGAAAGCAGTCAGGAAGGGCAGCAGCCGCCCAGCACCCGCCCGTGTTTATAGATCCCAGGCCGAGAGAGGCTCCTTTAGAGGCCAGATTTCTCTACAGACTTCCAATTGTGCCACCCAGTGGCAACATGCTTGATTAAATTTCTGACTGCAACTGGATCCTTTGGGCCAGCAAAGGCCAGAAAGGCTCCTACCCTGGCAGAAGGCTAAAGTGTGACCAACAGATAGGTGACCTAACCTGTCCATTCACAATTCTGTCACAGTCACTTCCTGCTTTTTTTTTTCTTACACCCTGTTTAAGTAGAGACCCCAAACAGCAATAATCCACTTGGCAGGTTATTGTGTTTAAAATTCAAGAAGTTTCTCCCTCAATTCCTTCAGCCCAATATATTTACATTATAAGAAAGTATCCCCCACTCATCAAATTTTATGTGAAGGTGTTGGATGAGTCTTTGCCTTTGATTAAGACTTTTTAAAGGAAAAAAAATAGAACATTTAGTGAGCCAGAAACATTTGGTAACATCATTTTCTGAGGATTTAAAAACACTTCAACGTAAAATTAAATGCAGATGTATAATTTGAAAGCTCATGAATCACCAGTTTATGTACATTTATAATTACACTAAGCCAACGTATTCCAAAACCCACATTAGTGTCTGGCTCTTGTAGCTAATCCTCTGGAAAGGAATTTGAATGTGTTCCACACAGTTATCCTCGATATCCGTCAGTGACTGACCAATGCTCAGATCCCTCAGATAAAATGAAGAAGTATTTGGATGCAACCTATGAAAATCCTTCAGTATACTTTAAATCATGTCTAGATTATTTATAATACAGAATATACTTTGAGTGTGGTGGGAACTGTTCTTATGCTGCATTATTTGCAGAGTAAGGACAAGTACAAGAGTCTATACATGTTCAGGACAAAAGCATTTCTTTTCCTCCATAAAAATTTCCATCTGCAATAGATTGATCCATGGGTATAGACACAGGCTATGAAGGGGCAGCTATATGGCGTTTTAATTAGAGTACACTGCTATAGAATTTGGGTGTATAATCAATTTCATTTTCCAATATTGAATTTTTACTCGTGGGGAAAACGCTCAGTCTAAAACACAGCCAAGTCCTTTTCTTTTGTTTTTTGTTTTTCGAGACAGGATTATTCTGTAGTTTTGGTGCCTGTCCTGGATCTTGCTCTGTAGACCAGGCTGGCCTCGAACTCACAGAGATCCACCTGGCTCTGCCTCCCGAGTGTTGGGATTAAAGGCGTGTGCCACCACTGCCCAGCAAGTCCTTTTCTACGTGGATTCTAGGGAGCAAGAGAAAGAGGCAGAGTAACTGAAAGAGATCTGTGCCATCCCCAATCCAAGTCATTTTAATGAGCAGACGGCACACCTGTCTGCTGTGACTCAAGAGGGCCAGAGTCCGCATTAAGAATCTTCTGGAAGTTTGCCGGGCGGTGGTGGCGCACGCCTTTAATCCCAGCACTCGGGAGGCAGAGCCAGGCGGATCTCTGTGAGTTCGAGGCCAGCCTGGTCTCCAAAGCGAGTACCAGGAAAGGCGCAAAGCTACACAGAGAAACCCTGTCTCGAAAAAACAAAAAACAAAAAACAAACAAACAAACAAACAAAAAAAAAAGAATCTTCTGGAAGTTCACGATTTCACACAGTGTAACTCCAGGTGACATTTTTAAAGTGACAGAATCTGCAAATCTTCCCTGGATCATATGCAGAGATCCCAAGCCCAAGCTAAGGAAATTGCATGGCTTTCAAGAGGCCTGATTGGCATGAGTTGACACTTGTGCTGGTGATTCGAGCAGAAAGACAAAGCCCTAAAGAAACAGGAAGACTTAATGGAGACTTAGGAGCAGTGTTTTGTGTATTCAGACCTGCACTAAATCAGCCAGACAAGGCTCTCCTTGGTCACTCCCTGGGAGTGACCAAGGAGAGCCTTGTCCCGGGCTTCCCAGCATTGTGCCCAGAGGATGTTCCCATGGCAGACTGGATGGACACTGGGCTCAGCCCTTTGTTGACATCATTACTGGCTGCCCCATAGCCACAGCAGATGATTTAAACTCTGTGGGGATCATACAGAAGTCCAGGATCTCACAAAAGGCACAACACTAGGAGATGTAGGGGAGGGAGACTTTTGTCCACTGTGAATCTGCACACCAATTCTGAGCTTAGGTGAGGGACCTCTCTCACTGTGGGTCCCTCAGTTCTGAAGTCCACATTTGTGAGCTCAGTGACTCCTGGGTTGAAAGCCCTTGAAACAATGTAGTATGGATCCTGAATAGGCATACCCTGGTTCTCTTATGATGGTTCCCTAAGCAATATAGTAGCATAAAACTTAACATATAATTTGCATTTTATTGGAAATTATGCATCACAGGAGGTGATTTAAAAGTACATAGCGTGTGTGTTGATTATGCAAATACTACAGCATTTTATTATAATAGACTTGAGCGTGCATGGGCTTTGCCATCCTTGGTGGGGGTGGGGGTCCTGGAACAAATTCTCTCTAGACTCCACGAGATAACTGAATTGTACAAGATAAGAAGTGAAGATTTCTGCACAGAAGGCTTCCCCGATGCCCTCAGGAGTTCCCCACTGTGGGTCTAGGGCAGGCTTCTTTCATAGTCTCATCTTTCTGCCTGCTGGTTCTCCGTGTCCACAACAGCCTTAACCCTAGCTTTGTTCCCTGTACATAACATACATAATATAACATATACCCCTGCTCACAGAAGGAGATTAGCAAAGGCTTCTGAAATGTGTTGCTATAAGAAGCCTGTCTCTCTCTCTCTCTCTCTCTCTCTCTCTCTCTCTCTCTCTCTCTCTCTCTCTCTCTCTCTCTCTCTCTCTCTTTTGTGTGTGTGTGTTTTGTATGTGCATACAAGTGTGTCACGGTGCACTTAGAGGAGGTCAGAGGACAGCTTTGTGTAGTGAGTCTCTCCTTTCACCTTTGCCTGGGTTCCAGGGATTGAACTCAAGTCGTCAGACTTGCACCGCGAGTACCTTTGCCCTCTGACCTCTCACTGCCCATCATATGGTTTCCAGCAGCATTCAAGAACTCACCACCTCTTCTTGAGACTGTATTCTTTGTTGTTTGCCTCGATTTGTTGTTTTGATTATATTCTTTATTTAAAATTGATTGGGAAGTATTTATCACCAAGACAAAAACCTTCAAAATTCTGTGACTAAGCAGAAACGTAGCTGAAATATTCTGGAGGTGTTGACATAGCTGAGTCAGAGAAAAGTAATATGACGACAAGGAGACTCATGAGAAGAGCGTGCAAGAGCTGAAGTGAAGGAAAGAAGGGAAGAGAGAGGGAAGGAGAAAGTCAAAATCTCATTTATGAACTTCGAGTTTTCAATCCTGTCTATAAGAATAACAGTCAGCAATACAGTTGTTCTCTGCTTTTTCTGGGGAGGGAATTTTGGGAGGTAAGATTTCACTCTGTACTCCAGAGTGGATTTTGCAATCCCACCTTCACCTGCTAGATGCTGGGCACACAGGCACAGGCCAACAACAGCATTGAAAAATAACTAAGTCAAATCTAGGAGGGGTGAATTTGAGACATATAGGAACTCAGTATTAGATCATCTACTAACTTAATTCACTGTGTACGGGGACCAAAGGGAAGTTCAGATGATCCCTTTTATGCATGCCGAATATAAATTTGGCAAAACTCACTATCCATTCCTTTTTGTGGTGGTCAAATACACATAATATCAAATTTACCACTTCATTTGAAAAGTGAAGTTCAATGGCATTAAATACACTCATATTGTTGGGGACACGCACCACCATGCATATCAGAAAATTTTCATCTCCCCAAGCAAAGCTCTGTAACCAGTAAGCAAGAACTCTCCATTCCCTGCAATCCCTCCTCTCTGGCAACCAGCATGCTATCTTTTGTCTCTATTAGTTCAACTATTCCAGAGTTCAACATAAATGGAAGCATACAGTAAACATCTGTTACTTCACTGAGTGCAGTATCTTCAGGTCCATCCATATGTAGCATGCATCAAAATAGCCTTCTTGTTTGGTGAAATGATAGCCCCTCCTATGTCTATATATATATATATATATCTCACATTTCGTTTATCTAATCATCCATTCATGGGCAGTTGGGATACTTCACCTTTAATATAGGAATAATGTGCCTACAAATAGCTGTTCAAGTTCATGTTTTTAGTTCTTCTGAGTATACACTCAGCAATGGAGTTACAAAGATCATAATTCTCTGTTTAATTTTTCAAGACCCGATACCCATCCTGTCTTAAATTAGCTTTTCAGTTGTCATACAGTAATCGGTTTGATATGTATGGTATCATACATATCATACATAAGCGCTATCCGACTTTGTTCATATTCATCTTGCCAACTGTCCTCTCGGATCTTCTTCCCCATCACGCTGGTCCTTCCCCTCCTCCCAAGTAGTCTTCTGTCTGTTTTCAGGTTACACACACACACACACACACACACACCCTTGCCAGCATCTGTTACCACCTGCTTTCTGGATGATAACCATTCAGACCAGAGTGAGATGGAATCTTGATCTAGTTTTAATTTGTATTTTCATGGTGGCTAAGAATATTGAGCATCTGTCTTACATATTTTGGCCATTTATATTTCTTCTTTCTTTTGTTCGGCTCATTCGCCTACTTATTATTAGATGATTTGGGGTTCCAGCATTTATTTTTTAGACATTCTTTATGGATTTTAGACATTACTCCTCTACCAGATGTATAATTGGCAAAGACTTTCTCCCACTCTGTAGTCTGTCTTCTCTCTCTGCAGATTGTTTCTTTTACAGTGCAGAAACTTTTAATTTTGTGTGACCTGGTTTGTCAACTCTTGCAAGTATTCCCTGAGCTATTGGAGCCTTTCAGAAAGTCTTCGTCTATTCTTACATCTTGAAATGTTTTTGCCAATGTTTTCCTCCAGAAGTTTCAGAGTTTGGGTCTTACGTGAATGGCTTTGATCCACTCTTAATAAAAATCGCTATCATTCATTTTATTTTTTACAAGCGCTTTTATTAAAAGGAATTAGATTAAACAAACTATTTTCCAAAATGACAAAATATGCTCCCAACTCAGAAACATGCTAATGGAGAAAGAAAAATCATTTCTATCATCACTAGGCCCAAGATGACAGCATCACTTCCACCACTGTCATACAAACAATTAGACATGGCTGGAAAGAAGAGACAGCATGGTTTCTGTGTCTGGGAAATCCAAGAGAGTCAACAAAGGACTCCCACCAATAACAGGAGAATGAGAAAGCCCAGTACAGCTTTTTATGCTTTAATATACAAACTACCATACGTTAGAAAAATATATCATCCCAGGATATAGAAGGAAAGAAATCCTGAAACTCAAAGCAGTGTTTGAGCACCTTTTTATAATAAACACTAAATTAAGCAACACTCCTGTGGGTGCAGCTTAGTGCTGGAAAGCTGGTCTATCATACACAATGCCCTGAGTTTGATCCCCAACACTGGGAAAAAAACAGTAACCATCCCATCTACAGCAAGCCCTCCTCTGTCCACTCATCCACCCACATCTCCATTCATCCTGTAAATATGCCCCTCTGTGTTGTTTCTGAGCCCTCTCAAGGGAAAAGTTCTGGACTGGAAGGTAAGCCTGAATTCCAGCTCCACTGAGCTCACACTTTACCGGTCCTTCCATTCCTCAGAATTCACTGAGATAGAATTCTGTATCCATTCTCACATTGGGAAAAAAATAAGAGCCAGAAAAGCTTATATAACAGCGTATTATTTGGGTGGGTCTGGACCTACAGGCCTTCTCATCCACTGCTGATAGGAACTTACACACCCTGTGGAGGGTGTCTTGTCAATACTTGCCAAAACTCAAGATGCCTCAGCGATCCCAATCCCAACAGTTATTCCTATCAACATACCTCTACACAGGAGAGGTGAAACTTATGCCAAAGTATCCTTTGTACACTGTTCATAATATCCGAAGGATATATATTAATCCGTCAACAAGAAACTGGTTAAATTAATTATGGTGTAGCTACATGATTGATTAGCGGATAGGAGCCATTTAAAAATGGGAGGTACTTCTTTTATCCTGGCATGCATGCAAGAATCTTCAGGAGATATCATTTGTAAGTCTTTCATGACAATGTACATGGTATGTCACTATTTATATTGACAGGGAGGGAGGGGAGAATCATGCGCCTATTTTTCCTTCACATGCATTTAAAATCTCTGCAAGTACGTACAGGAAACTGGGGCAGTGGTTACCTGTGGGGTTAAGAGTGGGGGAGATAGCTTTCTGTGCTCCTTTGTGCCCTTCTCGTTCACGCAACAGATGATGTCTGTATTTCCTATGTTTAATATATTTTAATTCATTATTTGAAAAAAGAGAGCTCTACCAGACAATAATGTAAATTACAAGGAGAGGTTGCACCCATACTTAATTGCTAAGACCATAGTAGTTGTAGGTTAAGTAAATTCCTCTGGTTGAATTTTTCCAAACGGTTGTCAAGACAACTTTCCCCTTCTCCATAACACAGAGAATTAGGTGTCAGCCTGGCATAGAGACAGAAGTAGTGGCTGAATTCCAAATGTGGATGGGCTAGGAAGGCCACCAAGTTATTGTTCTTACAGGTTCATGTAACACCTTGTAAATAACGTCTAGCCCAGTGGAGGCTCAATAAACCTTGCTGACTCATCTGTCACAAGAGGCAGAATGGACTCCGAAGGACTCACCCAAGTCATTTAATCAGAGAATCAATTTCATTTTACTTGTCATGGGGAAAAATATTTCTAGTAAGTCAAGAAAAACATGGAGGAAATCATGTTGTGTCAAGGACTCCAACACAAAGCTGGGAGTTAAAGTGGTGTAAGCAAGAGATGCACATCAGTTTACTTTGCATTATGGTTGGCTGTGCTGTGCATGCTGGGCCATGCATGGGAGTCATGTTTCCCATGTTAAGAACATGGTGTCACTTTACAGTGCTTCATATTAAATCCCCACATCATGTTGCTCTTTGTTAAATTTTTGAGCAATTTCTGGGCCAACATTTGATACGAGTGCTACTAGAACCCTAGAGTAATCGCAAACTTGCTTCCCTCCCCTGCACTTCGCTTCTTGTGGTCCCGAGACCATGATTGTATCAGATATTAATCTATGACCCAGCCACCAAGTGGATTTTATTGAAGCTGCTGTAATTCTGCCACCAGAAAACATGACAAATGGCTAACCTGTCCCTGAAGATTCATGCTGGGTTTTGAAACCCATTATCTTTTAGGAAATAGTGCATGATGGGATTCACTGAGTGGTAGCAGGCTCAGATAACCCAAGGTTTTTCTGTATTGATTTCACGGTCTGTATAACAAATCTGAGTGTCTGCTTTGCTGGACTCGTACGACCAAAACCACAATCAGCTTCAGGGATCATTAGCAAAAAATAAATGTAGCCCGCAGTCGTAAGACTCTAAGACAAGCTCCTCCAAGCTGGGAATTGCGCGGGCACAGCTGAGAAGGGAAGGTGTCGCTTTGACTGCTTGGCTTGCAGACTGGGTTGACTTGCTGCTTCCCACTGCTGGCAAATGGAATGGAACCACTTCGGTCCATGCAATATGGGATCTGCGAGGGTATTGATAACCTCCAGATCACTTAATGGAAACTGAGGCTCATTCAGGGGTAGTACTCGGTAAGCAGGCCCATATCTACTGTGGTGAAAGTGCATGTCCGAAGGAGATGGCTCCAGAGACGGTGAACACAGAGAAAGGCCTTTCCCATCAGCTCTCTGTTCCCAACACCTTCCCTTTTACCCAGGGAAACCCTCTACAGACTCTTATAATGAAATCTCAAGGCTTTCACATTTAGAGCGAGATGAGGAGGGAAGTAAAGGAAATGGCAGGTAGTGGGTGTTCCTTTGGGGACTATTTAAATAGATGGCTATTAATCCATGTGCTGAGGCCAAGGTGCAAACTCCTGCCAGTGCCGAGCATGTGCTGCAGCTGGCTACTCTCCTTCCTCCTCCTCCTCCCCCTCCTCCTCCTCCTCCTCCCCCACCTCCACCTCCTCCTCCTCCCCAACCTCCTCCTCCTCCCCTCTTCATCTCCTTCCTCCCCCTCCCCCTCCTCCTCATCTCCTTACTCCCTCTTCCCTTCCTCCTCCTCCCTCTCCTCACCTCCTTCCTCCCCCTTCCCCTCCTTCTCCTCCTCTACTTCTCCTCCCCCTACTCCACCGATCTCCTCATTCTTCTGTGCTGGGGATTGAACCTAGGGCCTTATGCCTGCCAGGCAGGTGTTCTACCACTGTGCTGTATCCACAGCCTCCTTTTGTTTTTTGATTTTGAGTCAGGGCCTTGAACTTGCAAACCTGTGGCACCAGCCTCCTGAGTCGCTCGGGTTCTGTAATCCTGCGTGATCAGGTTCAGCTCTCATTTAATTTTCTGAGTTTTCAAATCCAATCCAGTGTCAGTCTCTGATCTTACTTTACTGTAAGACCTCTCTCTTCTACATCAGACATGGCTGACCAGCTTCCTCTCCTCGGAATACCTGCTTTGTTTGCTGGACCAGCCTGATGCTGGTTTTCCTTCAACTTCGTGAGCATCTCCCTCTCAGCCGCACTTCCTGTCTGTGGCATCTCCTCTCCTCTCATCTGCTTCTTCACTTAACAGAAGAACTTCTTGACTTACCTTATAGCTGATATGAAAAAAAAAAACAAAAAACTCACATTTCGCTTCTTTCACTTCTGATTTCACCTCCACAGCCTGGGATGGAAACCCTCAAATGTCTCTCATTCCTAAAAAATGGGGAAGGTGAGTGAATGTGCAGAAGCCACCAGCTGCCCAGTTCCCAGTGGGTCTGATTCTGCAGAGAGTCAACACTGAGCTTCAAAGGCACAGCATATCCTACAACATCAGCTATTTGCTGAGTATGTGACACTTCTATGGCACAGCTCAGCCTGGCCTGATGTGAGGCAAAAAAATAGTTCCAGACCCTGAGAGCATAGGCACTCCCCAACTAAGAACAGGAACCAATCAAACAAACAAACAAACAACAACAAAAACAAAAAACCCTGCTTAATTAAGAAAGCTCTCCTCCTAAGCTGACAGGAGAGTTTATAGACAGCATAAGTGGAGGAAAAAGCATCATTAAAGAAACACTCTGAATGAGAGGTGGTGTTCTGTTTTCTGGGGTGAAAGCTTTAATTGATAATGAGGGTTATGCTGGTATCAAGAGGCAGCAGCAATACAGGAAGAAGAAATGAGGTTGGGGACAGATGGTGGGGCTCACGGTCATGGCCATTTGCTTAAGCATTATCTGATGACTGAGTGACATCACTTCCTGTTCTTATACTTAGAAACAACCATGTTGCAAACATGTCTAATGCAGTGTTTCTTAACTTCAGCACTGTTGCATCAGGGGTCAGATGGTCCTCCACAGAGGAGACTGCCTTGTGCACTGTGGGATACTGAGTAGCACTCTGGGCTTTCAGTCAGTAGATGCCAGTACCATCTTTGCCTTGCCATCACCCTACTCCCACAACAACAACAAAATACCCCTGGGAATTACCAAATGTCTCCTTGGAGAAAAGGCGCCCCAGCTCAGATCATCATTCCCAGGTGTCTGAAGACCTTGAAAGGTGGCCATGAAGAAAAGTATTTTCTGAGCAGAAGGTTTACAGTAGAGCAAAATGAGTGCTACATGAAGTGCAAGAAACAGACTGGGCACAGAAAAGAGCCAGAACAAGAAAGGATTCCTGTTGCAGAATATTTGTTTACACTGTAAAGATGGGAAATACACAGGGTGTCTGGATCCTCTATGATGCTTTGTTGACTTTGAATTTTTAAATGTTAATGTCCAGAAAACAATAGCTGATGAGAGACACTGGATTATGAAAACTGCCAAATTAAACCAGCCTATATATTTTAAGAATGTCTTCATTTCAAAATGGAAGTCAGAAAATATGTTGCATTGGGGGAGAGGTGATGCCTTTGTTTCCACAGGAAACAAAAGTTATGGTTCTCTTCAAAATTAATAAAAATCAGATTTAATTAGGAGGACCTCCTGAAAATCTTAGCTAAAGATGTAAGAAAAGAAACCAAGGAAGACTACAGGACAGATGACATATATGCTGATCCCTCTCCTATGGCAATAGCTCTGAAACTGGATGAGACATAATAATTCTTGTTGGCTACAGAGTCCTCATGACATTTTTACATGCCATCCTTTCATATGTCATGGATAGAGGTTTGGTTATTCAGTCCAAATGGATTTATAAAGTTAACAGGTGCCTTTTATCTGTTCAAACATAGAACAAAACAAAAACAAAAACAAAGAAAATTTTTAACTGCCTTGGACACACTGCAATTCCATACTTGTGTTAATGCAGATATATATGTTAACTCCAAAAGTTAATGTGTTTTCAGAAAAAAAAGGACCAAACATCAATGAAGACAAGTAGCCCAGGTGATCCAGCCTCTCTGAATGACTCTGTTACAGTTTCCTCAAAATTCTGCATCCAGAACAACTTCAAAGCTGCTAGCTGAGATGGTCCAGCCTCATAGACTATCCAACCAAGACTTCAGATAAGCTCTACATTTTCCCATCACACAGAGACTAAACAAACAAAAAATACAGCTATCTCTCCCAGGACTTGGCCATTATCCCAATTTTCTCAGGGCCCCCTAGAGATGCCATCACCCCCAGACAATAGGAGGCAGTCTAGAAAATATGATGTCCACATTCCCAAAAGGTGGAGTAGGTAGTTTTTGGTTGTTCAGTGGATTGTGAATGTTTGTCATCAGTTAGGGGGAGTTGATTGCAAATTGTTATTGGTTATGGTCATGGAGAAAGCTAAACAAAGGAGATTATATTTAAGGATCTCTTTCTGAAAAGAAAAAGAGGGGGATATAGAAATGATAGGATAAAAGGTAGATTATTGAATCTACTTTTAAACTAAAAAAGCAACTATTAGGCTTAAATATTTTATATTGGCATGGATTTTTATATATTGATACAAATTTAAGGTTATTTTTGTTGTACTGTATGTATGTTTGTATTCTTGTTTAAGTTATTATACTTATGTAGCTCATTTAACAATGTAATGTAAACTTCTAGTCTTTGAAATTTATTATTACAAACTATTTAGGATAATTAAGAAATACAGGTTAGTAATTAGTCACCTAACAATCAAATTTGTGGGCATGTAAGAAATGTTTTTAAGGTCAAACAGAGATATATTTTTGACAGACAGATGGTCTTCAAACACTTCAGAGACCTTCAGAATATGGCATTTAAGATTTTTTTTTTTTTTTTTTTTTTTTTTGGTTTTTCGAGACAGGGTTTCTCTGTGTAGCTTTGCGCCTTTCCTGGAACTCGCTTTGGAGACCAGGCTGGCCTCGAACTCACAGAGATCCGCCTGGCTCTGCCTCCCGAGTGCTGGGATTAAAGGCGTGCGCCACCACCGCCCGGCTTCATTTAAGATATTTTAATAACCTAAGGCTTTTCATGACAGTGAGACATGTCTGCTCATGGCAGCACCAATTTACTTCAAAACAGGATGATTGGCATCAAAGAACCCTCATTTGGAGTTTGCTTTTATTGTGGCAAAGCTAGCCACTGGACAATAAACTGACCTTGCCTCAACTACTGACACTATGCTGTCCAAATTGGATGAGCAGGACACAAAAGAAGGCAATTGTCGAACTTTTCCAAGACAAGGTAGGATAGTCCTTCAAAAATTTCCTGCTTCACAACAAAAGTCTGTCAGATATTCTAGGCCTGTAGGCCAAAGATGGATGCCCCAATGTTGCAGAGGAATCTTGGATGACTGTCTAGGTAGCCAGATGTTTCTGTAATTTCTATAGCTTTGGAATTTGCTTGCTCTGAACTTCCTGTTTACTTGAGTAATATTATATCATTCTCAGGCCTTTGATGGGGTTGAGGATCAGATAGTTAGAGTTTTCCCTGTTACCAAATTCAGAAAAGAAACTCACATAAGAGATATAAAGTGCATAAGGTTGAAAAATATAAAAGCTTAAGTTGTTTACCTAAGAAAATGTTTTTAGGTCTAAAAAGATATTATTAGGATGGTAATACAAGTTGTGACAGAAAGTGCTTTAGGTATAGAACTTCAGACTCACTAAGATAGAATAGAAAATGCATACTTTCTCTGAATTTCCCAAATTCAAATGGACTGGACAATATAAATGTATTTTTTACCCAATAATTGTTCTTATTGTATATAGTTTTACTATGTTAGAGTTAAAACCTTTCCTTTTTAATTGGACAAAAAGGGGGAAATATTGCAGAATATTTGTTTACACTCTAAAGATGTGTCTCTACCTAAGGCACTTTCTGACTGGTTTAGTAAAGAGCTAAATGGCCAATAGCTAGGCAGAAGAGAATAGGCAAGACTTCCAGGCAGAAAGAAAGAAACTGGGAGGAGAAATCTAGGTGCTCAATTGCACCAGCAGACTCGGAGCAATTTGGATGTGCCATACTGAAGAAATGTAAAAGCCACATAAAAAATGTAGATTAATACAAGCAGGTTAATTTGAGTTATAAGAGCATAAGCTAAGGCCAAGCTTTTATAATTAATAAGTCTCCATATCATTATTTGGGGGCTGGTGATCCAAAGATAGTCTGACAAGAAAGCTTGCTACAGCATCCGTGGATCTCATGGTGAGCTCTGGAATCATTCAGAATTGTCCCTTTCCTAATGGATTCCATCTGCGAGTTGGCCAGACTATCTCTACACCAGTTGCCTGTGTTTGGAGATGTGTTATCACTTTTGTTTGCTTTTCTGGCACCCAAGCAAGCGGCCACTCCATTGGTCACTGGATGGGACATGAACTTTTCAAGGCAGCTTCCTTCCCTGGAAGTCCATTCCTTAGAAGTTCAGCATGAACAGAACTCCTCCTGCTTCAAGGCCATGGTCATAAATACTGAACTTGGCTGTCTGTAGAATAAACTGCTAGAAGGGTTCAATTTCACAATCATGATTCTTTCATAACCCAGTACTATCATGGTCCAAGAAAACCAAAAGGGCTGCTTCTGACACCAATCAATTCTGACACAGATCTAAATTAAATGTGCTTTTATAAACTGTTTTGTATCAGTTGGGTGACAAGATAGAGCCCAAGTTAGCTAGTTGATGATACCACAGCTGATTTTGTCCCCCACCTCTTCATCTCAGCATGGAAGCAGATGTTCTCAGGTCACCTCCCAGCTCAGTGTGTGCTCTCCACGGTCTTGTGCACAGCAGTATTGTCCTTTTCCAAAATGAGCTCCCTCTGCTAGTTGGCTGAAATCCCTCTTTGCCACTGGCCTGGTGTCTGGAGACGTGTTACCACTTTGATCTGTTTGTTTCTATGGCACCTAGAACTAAATAAATATCGTATCAAAGTGGAGCAGGGTGTGTGAAAGCTTGCTTTTGGCTTTTGCTCTGTGCTAATAACCTAGACTGTGCAATGGAAAGAAAGCATAGAGGCATAGTTTGTCTAAGGTCACACAGACCAGGTAATGGGGCGAGAAATAGAAAACAAGGAAAGCTGTCTGCTGCCTTAAGCTTGGCTACCCCAGCCAGGAGTATCATAATGACAGGGTCACAAACTTTAAAGATCTTACTTAGCATTTACAATCAAATGAGTGGGATTGAGAAGGCATAACTAAGGAAGCGAAACTGTGATACACACACAGCCTTTTAGATAATTAAAAGGGGAAATGATGGCATCTTTGAACGTCAAAGATGGGAATGCTGCTTCTACAGGCAATAGAACAATGTAGGGCAATACATACGTACACACACACACACACACACACACACACACACACACACACACACTGAACTTTAAATGGGTACACAGTGTCATGAGCACCGTTTGAAGCACTTTTATGTGTGTCTTCACTTGATGCTCACTGTGTTCTATAAATTTGATAGCATTTATCAATGCACACAAGTGAATAACTGGTCCCCAGAGAGAAATCAGCAACCTGTCCACACATGGTCTCTCGGTGAGAGAGCAGCAAGCCAAGGACTTCTACCCGGGTCTCCTGGCTCTCGACTCTGCATCTTCACCACCATCCTGCACAAAGACAGTTCCTTGCTGAGAACAGGACCCACTCCATGGGCATGTGACGGGGCAGTTCACAGGGCCTCTGGTTTAGGAGGTTTGCTCATGGGTCAGACTTCCACTATCACAGTCTTGAAACTCATCACAGTCTGAACAAAGAAATCTGCATCTTCATTTTGCAATATGTTCAGAACTTATGTAGCTGCCCAGAGAACAGGGGTTACCAGTATCGTTTTTTAAAGAACTTTACTTAATGTTAGGTTCATTTCCCTTACATATTTGGGATTTATTTTCATTGAAGACTTTTCTGTCATGAATACCCTTTGAGTGTAACTAGACTTCATGAATAGCTTAGAATAATTTAAGCCTACAAAGATTTGCCTTTCACAAAAATTTGAATTCTAATGAACCAGTTGGTAATAGCTTCCCTCTCCTGGATGGAAACCTCTATTCAACCCCAAGGAAAAAATATATAATAGCCCAGAAGACAGGAACCAGAGCACTACTCCAGGCTCAAATTAGGCTCTTGGGAAGAGCCAAAGCAGAAGGATTAGACTGGCCTTCAAATAGCATTTGCTGGTACAACCTAGTGTCAGGAACCAACCCCATGTTTGCTTTTACAAGAATTCTTTTATCTTCAGGACATCGCTTAAAACTTATTCCAATGTTACAGTGTCATTGACCCTTTTACAAATGTGTAAATTTTAAAAGTTCATATTTGCTTAATATGTAAGTGTTTATGTGTATTCAGAAATAAACACACAAACTATTCATGCAATCCTTAGTTTGTTCTTTTTGGTGAAAATTAACATTACCCATTAAATCTTGATATTGGAAGTAAACCAATCTTGGACTTACAACATGATGGTACCAAGAGTCTATCTGGACCTTACTCAGTAGCCAAACAAAAGTGTAAAATCAAGAAGAGACATGGCTCTCCACCAAGGTGGAACAAGTCTCCAGAGAAAACAGGGGCCCTCAAGGTCCTGACAGAATGGTAGCTTAAAAACTTAAGGAACTAAAATTAGGTAAAATTTTGCCTCTGAAATTTTTCAAGTGATAAAATTCATTTGCATATTTGCATAAATTTGGCCTAAAGCTTATCTTCCTACTCAGTATTTTGTCTGTGCAGTAGAATGCGTTGTTTGGATCCCTACCAAAGCACAGGACTGAAACTCTGGGAGGAGGGTTTCCAATTGTGGCTCTCTGTTTTCCATGCTTACTCAAAAGCAGAGGAGAAAATGACGTAAGAGAACTTCTCCTATAAAGAAGGAGTTTGCACAACAAGATACACAGACTGACTTTTAAGTCATGGGCAAGATGGGGTGGCCTGGGACTGAACCACAGCTGGGCCTCCTGCGTGGTGGGGCCAAGCGGTGTGTGGGCACTGCATGGTATCTCAACGCTGTCCTGATGATCTGATTATACCGGTTATTTTCTCCTTCACGGGAATGAAAGTCTGAAAGTCAAACCAAATTCCAGCTAATTTCCACTCATTTACTCGGGAAACTTTTGGATTACTTTTATTCCCCTAATTGTACCAAAAAACACCCTCTACATAGAATGTGTCTATACATTTAAGAGGAGGTGGGGTCGTCCAGGGGTGCAGCACCTGCCTAGCACGGGAAAGGTCCTGGGTTCCATCCTTGTATCATAAAAAAAAACTAAATAAAATATATAGAGAAAAATAATAATTCACATTTTAATAATTAATTATTTAAAATAATTAACATTTTTGTTGTATAGTTTTACATGCTATAGAACAACATAAAATCTATGACATATTTAACATAATAAATATATGATCGCTGAAAGTATGTATCTGAATATTGTTCTCCAACATTTTTGCCTGAATTCTCTCACTGTGCAAGTTTAAACCATAGTTTATTATACCTGTCTTTTTTAAACATTTATTTTTACTCCCAATATGTTGCTATTTTTTTCTGTTATCCAAGTTACAGTGTCTTGACATATATCTGTAGTTACTTCTTCAATTATTTTCCTGGAAATAATTAATTGATTATTAATTGAAATAATTAATACATCTCTAAAGTCTTTGGCTCATTTTTGCCAAACAAGTTTCCATTTACCCAGTCAACAAATACACGTTGATCACAAGCTGTGAGTCTGGATCCTGATTCAAGTCAGGTTACAAATAGATGTCGCTTTTACCTCCATAGCATTTACAATCTAGTCAGAGATAGGCCCTTAAGAAAACACCCACTTAGAATGGGCAAATCATGAAGGAAAAGAACAAAGTTCCACAGAAAATGCAATGCAGTGACCTAACTCAGGAAGGGCCAGAGAGGCATGCCAAAGTCAGTGCCTTGTGACATTGAAGCTGAGACCAGAAAGGGGGGGATCAAGCGACAGAGGGACAGGCTGAGTGTGCAGGCCCTGGGGCGAGCACTCCTCAGAGGAAGTACAAAAGCCCTGGGTTGGAACTCAGTATCCCACAGACAGGAAGAAAGGAAGCGCACATGGACCATGAAAATTTCAGGGAAATGGCCACTGAAGAGTTCTTTTTGGTCTGAGGGGTTCTTACTTGGTTGTTTGGGGTTTTTTTTGTTTGTTTGTTTTGTTTTCCTGAAAGTCATGCCTGACTTTCCTCTCATTATGTAGCCCAGGCTGGCCTTAAATTTGTTCCAGTCATCCTACCTTAGCCTCTCTGAGTATACCTCTGATCGATGAACATAAAGAGTTTTTAGCAAAGATGTCACATGTGATCTGAGTCATAATTTTTTTCAGCTATCCTAAGATTGATAAGGAACAAGACTGTATAGAAGATTATCCAGTTGTCCCAAACTCAATAACAGTGTCTTGGAAGAAGGTGGTGTCAGAAGACATGCAGAGGATCAGAAGCATTTAGGATTTATTTGGGGACCATGTCAACTGCTGCTGCTGCTCAAATTCACGAGAAGGCCCTCTTTCCAGACTCCCACACAATACTTGTTCTCCTTCAAAGAATAAAGAAAACGCTAGAGCAGAACTTCAGCCTTGCCTCCCTCGCTGTTTGCATGACAGCCGCTGCACATGTCTTGCTTGTAAGCAGCTGCTTCTTTCCCATGCTGCCTGGTGTGCTCTTTGATGCCTGGAACGACAAGTCATTCTTTTCTTCTGGCTTCAGGCTGTACCACCTAGTGCTACTGTAACACCATACACCCAACAGGTGGCTTTCAAATCACAGGCTGTTTCTCTCAAACAGTTGAGACTAGAGGTTCCAAATCAAGCTTGGCAGAGCCACACTCCCTCTACCTCACCAGGACAGAAGTGTCTCAACCTATTCCAGCTTCTGACAGCCCAGGTGTCATTGGCTTGCAGATGTCTCCGTCCAGCTCCTGTGAGGGCACCCTCGGGTTGATGGCCTTGGGTTCTGTAAGAATGCAGGCCGAGCAAGCAAGGAGGAGCAAGCCAGTGAGCAGCATTCCTCTATGGGGTCTGATTCAGTTCCTGCCTTCAGGTTATTGTCCTGCTTGAGTTCCTGCCTTGACTTCCCTCACTAAAGGACTGTGACTGAGAGTTGTAAAGTGAAATACGTGCTTCCCTCCCCAAGATGGTTTTGGTTTTGGTGTTTTATTTCAGCAATAGGATCCCTAACTAATACACCCTCATATAAAGATGCAAACAGACGTTGTGATACAGTCTCATAATATTAGCACTCAGAAAGTGGAGGCAGGAGGATCAGGAGTTCCAGGTCATCCTTAGCTCAAAAAAAAAAAATCAATCAATCAATTTATCAAAGATAGCACCTTGATTGGGTGGAAGCTTCACCTTACTCCATATGACCATCTTAATTGACTAGATTTGCAATGTCTTTGTGGCCAAATAAGGTCACATTCATGGGTATTGAGGGCAAGGACTTTACTATATATGGGAAGGGTGCAATTCAACCAACCAGAGCTCAGATCTCCATAAGCTACAGTTAGGTCTCTGCATTTATTGTTTGCCTTCTAATCTATGTATGGTGTTTGGGAAAGATGGTTTTAACTTCATGAATTTTAACTATGAGCATGCTAGCTACTTTTCTATTATTACGACAAAACACCATGACCAAGGAAATTTACATAAAGCATTTAACTTAGCTTACAGTTTGAGAGCCTTAAAATCCAAGATGGCAGAATAAAGGAACAGCTGCGAGCTCACATCTTTATCTATAAGCACAAGGCAGAGAAAGAGCAATGGGAGTCTCAGGAGCCTTTTGAAACATCAAAGCCCACTCCCAGTGATACACCTCCTCCAATATGGCCACATCTCCTAATCCTTTTCAAACAGTTCCACGAACTGGAAATGAAGCCTTCAAATATATGAGCCTATGTGTGTGTAGGGGCAGGGGAGAGGGAGGGCGACATTTTAGCAAATATTTGTCAAATGCTTACTGTTTTTTCCAGGTGCTATTCTAACTCACTTTAAAATCGATTTAAGAGTTAAGTCTCTACCCCTGTGTGTTCATAATCTAGGAGGCAGATATGGAGACAAGCATCATTCAAAGTGTTGATGATAAGGATAGAGTTGATCTATGTAGAGGGAACAAAGCACAAATGCGTACTTATCCAAGTCAGAGCTGTACAGAGGAGATTCTTGGGCTGTCAGAAATAATGCTGACTTGTTTCCAGGTTGGTGGTGCCCTGAATGGGATACTTAAAGTGCTTCTGTGGACCATACCATCAGGTCAGTAGAGAGCTTGGTAGGAAAACAGAGTGGCTGAACCGGAATCTTCATTCCTGTGACATCCCTGCAGAATCCATACATGCAGAAGTCTGAGAAGTGCTGCCCTACTCTTTAGAAGGTCTTTTTTAGGTTTAAAGGAAATCAATAGTAAGTACTGGGCGGGGGGCTTGCAGAACACTAGCAAACTGCCGTGGTTGCTGTGTGTGTGACGTCATACTCTGATTAGTATGTCAAACTGGCAGCCTCTGCCCAATAGCTTCATAAACTAAAAGAAGAGGGCCCCATTTGCACATTTCAGAGTAAGCCCAGTAGGAGCCAAAGAGACATGTGCTCAAGGGATGACCCTGGCATGACTCCGTGATGCAGACAGAAGATAAGTCTCCAAATCCATGCTCCAAATCAGCTGTTCAAAGGGGATTTTCCTCTCAGTTATAATTGGTCTCCTGAGCGCATAGTGAGCAGGTGGCTGGGGAAAAGAGAAGCCTTGGTTTCTTTGTAGATGCAGCCGAGCGAAGGAAGTGTCTCCTTGGGGCAGAAGATGGAGAGAGTCTGGGTATAGTGATCAGGTATGGTAAGCTGGAAGGGGTGTGGGTAGAGAGGACAGAGAAAGATGGTGGAGAAATGAGGGGTAAGAACTGTGGAAGAAAATAACCCTCTCCAAAGTATACCAGCTGCTATGTAACTAAAAAAAAAAAAAAAAAAAAAAAAAAAAAAAAAAAAAAAAAAACAACAGCCTAGTTTGTTTCAAAGCCAAATTCAGTTCGGTGTGGTAAGAAGGAAAGAAACCCAGGTTCACACTTCGGTGTACTAGGGCATAATGATTGGACACCACAGCCTCCAGGGAGGAAATGCTTCTCAGGAGACTTGACAGTATAGATGGAGTCCACCCCGCTCCCCCTTCAGAACATGTTCTCCCAGCCTGCACAGTCTCTCCCTGGGCTAACTCAGTCATACATTCTATTAAAACGAACTAGAGTCAGTCCTATGCCATGCTGGGGAGAGAAAGGAACATTGGTACTCATTGCAAACATTAAACTAGACCAGTATTTATTTCCTGCCGTAAACGCATTCTGCCCATCAGAAACCTGTTACCAGCTTTAGGAGAACTGATTTCAGTTCTACAAGCAAAGATGAAGTCACGCTGCTGCAGCTGGTTGTTTTGGTCGGGACCATATATAGCTGAGCAGATGTGCTCTGCTCAGCTCTATGTATTCTGGGAAAGTTACTCTTTGGATAGGCTAACACCCCCACCATGGACATGGGACAGACAGCAGAGGTGGTTAAGACAGAAACCTTATTTGAGAACTTACCATAGTAGCTAGGAAAATAGATTTAGGGAAGCCAAATGCATTTCTTATGGCCATTATTCTTATGAAAATAAGAATACAGTGCTCTGTCATATAGACGTCCTCAGTGGCCACTGACAATTGCTTCACCAGATTGCATAAAGAGAAAACTTCATTTTTAAATAACTTTCTGAATGTCAGTCCAGTGATCATCCATTGAAATGTTTAACCTAATAGAAAACAAACTTTGAAGCAAGACATTTTAGGAATTTAAAACCTATTAGTTCATGGTGACTATAAATTTATTTTTAAATGGTCTTTTTTAAGCTAGAAGAAGAGAAATTGAGTATGGGTTAATATTTGCCCTCTAACGTGACTTTTAATTTCATTTTTTTAAAATTTCATTCTTAAATATATATACCTCTATCTCCTGCAAACACACACATACAGAAAAAAACGCTCAAAAAAGTACAGAAGTACATGTAAAAATTAAAACCACAAAACCTCTAGAAGAAAACATGGGCATAAATCTCTACAAACCTGGGTTAAGGGATAATTCCTCAGGTACATCCAGAAGCCTCATGACAGAAGAAATATGAATTAATTGGACTTCATTAAAATCAAAAAGAGTTATAATTCAAAGTATAACATCAAAGCAACCCATAGGATGGGAAAAATACTTCAAATCACATTTCTTATAAGGAAATTTATCTAGCATATATCACAGATTTATAGCTCAACAACGCAAAGACAAGTAACCCAACCAAAAAGTGTGGGAGCAGAGAATTAGAATAGATGTCTCTCTATAAAAGACATCTACAGCTGACACATACCTTCTCAACACAGGGTCGTTACGAAAGTGTAAATCCTATAAAAGACATCTACAGCTGACACATACCTACTCAACACTGGGTCGTTACGAAAGTGTAAATCCTATCTCCAGTGACATGTTACTGAATTTGGAGGGCTGCAATTCACATTTTCCTTTTAATAAGCAATAAAACAAATATTGGTGGTTTCTGAAAAGCTTATCCACTCACACAGTGAGAGTGGGACTGTAAATTGTACCAGTGTGGGACAACAGTCAAGATGGTTGGAAAGATGTCTGGAAAGGCAAGTGAGTGAAGAGCAGGGCCACCTCCTGCGTCACTGTGGTCAGACAGGCACCCCAGGGTCACATGGGGGGGGCATCAACATCTCTGGTGATTTCTGCAGAAACGAGTTAACATACCCAGCCTTCTTCTGCAAGGGTGTGAGCACCAACCCCTCTGCTCCCCCCCACCACCACCACTTCCAGCAAAGCCAGACTACCCCGGACTCCTCAAGGTGCCTGCAGGAGCCTCCACCCTGTGTCAAGAAGAAGTGGAGAGCGGCCACCTCAGTCCCCAGAGGTGTACTGCTAGAACCACCAGTGACTGTCTTCCCAGGGTGTCTGCCACATGTGGGCAAGTCCAAGAAGGCAGTGACAGTGCAGTAAAGTAGGGGACGGAGGGGGCCCACACCCCGGCCTGGAGAAGCAGCAGCTCATGAGGTTGGAAACAGGCAGAAAAGAATGTGGAAAAGAAAACAATTTCACAGAGTTCCTCAATACCCACAGACCCCTGGTATGTGCCCAATAAACATTATTTATACTTCCAAAAATAGTTAAACACAGCAAGCATAGTAGTATGTGTGGAATTTATCTTAAGTATGTACTACTTCTATTTTAACTGCGGAGTTAGGTTACACTGTCTTTATAACAATTTGCTTATTTTGCCAAAATTAAAAGGGGGAAAATTAAATAAATTTGAAAATATGACAATTACTGTATATTTGCATCACTCGACTCTGTCTCTGTCTGTGTGTGTGTCTCTGTGTATGTGTGTGTATATGAGTGTGTGTGTGTGTGTGTGTGTGTGTGTGTGTGTGTGTGTGTGTGTTTCTGGGGATCTAATAAATTAATCAAGCACTCTACCACTAAGCTACATCTCCAACCCAATAAGAATTTTTAAAATGACTATTTGAAAATAACTTTGATATCATATTTTTACAAAATATTTAAGGGTATTGAAAATGCTTATTCTATATCAAGGTTGATAGCTTTTTTTTTTTTTTTTTTGGTTTTTCGAGACAGGGTTTCTCTGTGTAGCTTTGCGCCTTTCCTGGAACTCACTTGGTAGTCCAGGCTGGCCTCGAACTCACAGAGATCCGCCTGGCTCTGCCTCCCGAGTGCTGGGATTAAAGGCGTGCGCCACCACCGCCCGGCGATAGCTTTTTTAATAAAGGGGAGATAGTGATCACTTTTGATTTTACCTGTCATTGTGTACTGTCATGTATGACAATGGTGCATAAATGAATATGTCCCACTGTTTCAATAAAACTTCCTTTCTGGATCCTGAAATTTGAATTTTACATGATTACCACAGAACGTTAGTCTCTGGGACTTTTGAAATGTGAATCGGTTCTTGGCCTGGAGGCTGAGAGTTGGGTTGGGTCTATAGTCTTTACTTTGCTTCATGATTTATGACCTGAACGTGCTTAGTTTTTAATGTACGTGATGCAAAGGTATAAGAATGACTTTCACCATCAGAAATTACAGGAAGCATTAGCGCGCACTGGGAAAACCGTGTGGGTGACTGGGATGTAGGCGGTCTTTATTTCCTTCATTGTATTTTCCCCAGTGTTTTCCCATCGCACTGTCCTCAGGGGGAGAGACAGGAAGAAAGGACATGCAGACTGGGGCATGCCTGGTTGTCAGGGTGTCTTCTGTTGTCTGATTGAACTAAGTGACTTCTTTTTTTTTTTTGGTTTTTCGAGACAGGGTTTCTCTGTGTAGCTTTGCGCCTCTCCTGGAACTCACTTGGTAGCCCAGGCTAGCCTCGAACTCACAGAGATCCGCCTGGCTCTGCCTCCCGAGTGCTGGGATTAAAGGCATGTGCCACCACCGCCCAGCAAGTGACTTCTAAACATTTCATTTCCAGGCTGGGACTCCGCCTTCTCACCCAAGCAAATGCTTGCAGAATAATTGTTCTAACTACCTGCAGTCAGGTGACCACACCATTATCAAACCAGACTTGAGTGCAAAACCCTGCATTGAAGGAAACCCCAAAGCAACCAAACACCCCCCACAGAGAGGCCACAAGAGGGCAGAGACTCTGCAGCCCAAAGAAAAGGACTACATTTTTGTAAATTGTTCAGTTATATCAATCTCTTTCAGCAGCCTAATTAAGATTTTATAAAGATTCCATTTTGGTCACACAAAATGGTAATTCACAAAATCCAGTATGCCCTTTTCTTGGAAGATAGGTAGCTAGGCCCTTCCAAATCACCCAAGCAAATTTTATTTTTCCTACATAATCTAAGGTAAGCATTCTAGAGGATTCACATAGGTTTTTTATTTCCTTCCCAAAGAGATACTTTTCTATCTCACAAGCAACTCTTGTTTTTCAAAAATAGAGATTTTCTTTATTTTTTCATGCAACCAAATCAAACTTGAAGGCAAAAATTCCCACTTTTCTCATTTCCTTCATAAGGCCCAGGAACTGATGATGGGCAGAGGTCCACCCCCACAGCTCTCTAGCCATGTTAACCCTCCTACAAAAACACCTAATATTTCTGAAGTAACTTCTAAAATTAAAAATAATATAAAAATTTAACCTTTGCATTTCCAAGTAGCAAATACTAATAACTGTATCTGACCTGTATTCAACATTAGATAGCAAAAAAACAAAATGCTAATGTAAGGTGCTAGCTTAGTCTAATAGTGCTTAAAATAGAATTACGATCCCATTATATAAGTGCAAAATCACCTGCCTAGCAATTTCTGCCTCAACCTCTCTAAAGCTTCTTTCTTACAGGGACTCTTGTATCAGTACATAACAATTCCTTGTACATCAGAATAGACAGGCAAGGATAGGAACAAACAAAAGTAAGCCAACATTTCCTTTTAAGGCTAAATAATAATCCATTATAAGCACATACTGCATTTTGCTTACCTATGAATAGATCTTTGGGGGACGGGGAGATCAGTTAGTAAAGCATAAAGCATGGAGTTCAACCCTTGCCTCTGCTGTCCTAAACAACACCTCAAGAAACTCTAACCTAATGCTTCATATTGATTGGTCAATATCTACCTTATTATATAGTTAGCATATTTGTTCTCTATCTCATAAATTCCATACAGGAGGGGTTTTATACCCAACATCTACATATATCCTAGAAATGGTAAACACTCCATTTCTATCTGTTGAATTGATAAAGAATTGGCTAAGTAAAGCATGAATTCATTATTTTAAAAAAATTAAGAATATGCAAGAACAGGCCACCTTAAAGTCCACAGAAACGAAGCCCCAAAATTTAGAAATTCTTCTCCCAAAGGACTTTAGATGCCAGAGTTATCACAAATAAAACATGTCTGTATAGAAATGTTTCTTAAACTCAAAGAATGGAATATTTATAAATAACAAATGCTAACAAATATCCAAGCAGATTGATGAAGGAATACAGTTACATTTAAGCAGGCAAAACTCCAGTTGTTGAAATGTAAAGGCTCTGCAGGTGAGTTACAGAAGTTAGAAATAACTGAAGGCAGTGCTGGAGACCTGATTTGCACCATTTAATCATTGGTTCAAAATGCACCAAACACCTCAACTGTAAGTGATGAAACTGAAAACTGCTCAAAAGAAAGCAGGGAAGTTCTGTCCTACAGAATTATCAGTGACTTCCTGCATACGATACCAAAGCACAGGCAACAAAAGTAGATGAACTAAACTACACTGACGTGTAGGGACCGTACATCAAAGGACACAACCACAGCGTGCCAAGGCAAGAAGAACACACATGCAGTTTACGTACCTAACAATGGGTAATGACGCCAAGAACAAAGAACATCTGCAACCACAAAACAAGCCACCCCTACTTTAAAATGAATGCAGGACTCCAACCAGCATCTTCTGAAGGCCTGTGAATGACCAATGGCATGTTAAACGATGATGGCTCAACCACACTGCTCATTAAAGAAATGTGAATCAGAGCCAGAATGAGACAGTACCGTACACATCCTTAGGATTGTCCCATCAAAGCCTCCAAAAGTAAGTGCTGGCAAGGATGTGGAGAAACTGAAACTTTTGTGTACTGCTGGTAAGAATGCAAAATGGCACAACCACTATGAAGCCAGTATGGTAGGTTTTTTTTTTTTTTTAATTCAAATAGGATTACCAGAGGATCTAGCAATTCTACTTCTGGATATACATACACCCCAAAGAATTTAGTGGGATCCCAATGAAATACTTGTACTCCATGTTTAAAGAAGCATTGTTATCAATAGTCCAAACACAGGAGGACCCCAGTGCCCATGAATGGACAGATAAGCAAATGGAATGTTACTTGGCCTTACCAAAGCAAGGAAACTGTGACCTATGCTACAGTGTAGGTAAGTTTTGATGGTAGCATGCTAAGGGAAATGAGCCAGTTACCAAATTGTAGATACCGCAAAAAGGTACTCAGATGAGGTCTCTAGAGTAGTCATGGTCCTGGAGACAGTACACTGCGGGTTCCAGGAGCTGAGGGGAAGCTGCAGAGTTGTTTCATGGATATGGCGATTGCGCTTCGCCAGATGTAAAGAGTTTTGAAGAATCGTGGCATAGCTACAAATGGGGACGAGATACGTTGTGCACATGAACTCCTTTTTTTCCCAAGCAAGACACATAGGAAGTCAATAGTAATAGCTGAGAGGTGATGAATGGGTAGCTGGGGGACTAGAATGAAGTGGAATTTTCCCTGATCACTTTTATATACTTCCCCCCCATCCTCCTTGTTTCGTTTCTCAATGTAACGTATGAATAAATCATTCCATTAGAAAAATTTATTTTTGAGGAAGTTAGAGGCCAATATGAATACTAGGCTGAAGCATACTAACTGTGATGTCACAGGCCCACTAAGAAGAGAGTAAAGGGAGCAGTCTATGATGTGTGCCCACAACACGTTGCTTGTTGGCTGTAGTAACCAAACTTACTGTCAATCAGGCATGATGACTTATACTCATAATCCTGGCACCCTGGAGGCTGAGGCAGTAGGGATGTTGTAAGTTCAAGATTAGACAGGGCTACAGTATAAGGCTCTGTTTCAAGAAACACAAAAGGGGGTGCTGGAGAGATGGTTATGTGATTGGGAGCACTCAACGCGCTTCCAGAGGACCTGGGTTCTGTTCCTAGCTCCCTGTAACTCCATCATCACAGGATTCAACACCCTCTTCTGGCCTCCTCAAACACACACACCCCACAAATAAAAATTTTAAAAAAACCTGAATCTTGTTTAATAAAGAAAAAGAAACAAGCAAACAAAAATTAAACACTACCTATTTTCTTTCATATGCAGAACCTCCATCTAAACTTATGTGTGCATGTGTATGACATGAAAGTAAACAAGAGACCATGAGAGGGAGGGGAGGCTAATGAATGGATACATGTGACAACAAATAAAATATTGGATTGGCCTGTAGGCAATAGCAAGAAATGTGAAGCAGTTCCTTGGCTAATGACTCATGGGGGAGGGCCCAGTCCACTGTGGGTGGTGTCACTCCTAAGCAGGTGGTCCTGGAAGGCATGAGAAAAGTAGCTGAATATGAACCTGGAGAGCAAGCCAGTAAGCAGCATTCCTCTGTGGCCTCTATTTAGTTCCTGATTCCTGGTTCCTGCCTTGGCCTTTCTCAGTGATGGACTGTGATCAGGACACATACACCAGGTAAACCCCTTCTGCCCCAATGTGCTTTTGGCAATGGTGCTTATCATGGCAACAGAAAGCAAACTAGAATGGGGAAGACTAAGAACAAAGTATAATGACATCTACCTATGAAAATACCCAAAAGAAGCCCATCACTGTATATGCTAACACTTCTGTAAAATAATTTATCTTTTAGGCCATCAGAAACAAATTGACTTTGTCCAACTTATTGTAAGTTGTTAGTAAGTTCTTTCTCACTTCAGGCTTTTACAAACTCATGCTTTATTATCAAGAGAGCTAAAGAAAGCCCTATTATCATGAAACATGAAGTTTGAGTTCTTGGTTTCAAACTAGAACTAGTCACCCAGAAATTATTGCGTTGAGCAAGGAACATTGGTGATGTTTTTGTTCAGGGAGGATGTGTTATGAAAGACAGAATTTTATTCCTACTGAGAGGTAAATAATACAATTTTCTTGTTGTATGCTAGCTTTAAAATTACAAATAAATAAGCAAACAAAGCAAAATTACCTTTAGTCTTCAGCAGCATCTCAAACCATGTAAACGATAAATTGCTCCCCATAATCACCCCTACTTGTGCCTACACTTCCCATCCCTTTTCATTTTGCCTACTGACCTATAGATTACTTACATATTTTAAATTATACTTTGTGACCGGGCTTTTTCACTTAGCATTTCAAGATTATAGAAAATGTCCAGCCCCCCCCCCCTTTAAAGCTGAAAACTGTTCTACTGTGTGGATACACCACATTTTGTTTGTTCCTTTATTTATTTATCAATGGATATCTGGGTTGTTTCTACTCTTTAGTCACTGATGCCTAATGCTGCTGTGAATATGAGTTTACAAGAATCTTTTCCAGACCTTGCTTTTAATGCTTTTGGATGGTCATGTGATCATCTATCTTACTTTTTATTGTTTGAAGAGCTGCCACACTGCTTTAATAGCAGCCACACCATTGTCTACACCCAGCAACAGGGCACGCGGTTCCCATCTCTCTACATGATATTCAGCAACTGTTACCCTCTGGTTTGCTTTTTAAATTAACAGTCATTCTAATGCAGATGAAATGGAATCTCATTTTTGTTCCAATTTGCATTTTTCCAGCAGTGAACAAACGATATTGAGCATTCTTTCATGTGCTTATTTAGAAATAACCATTTTTGTAATAGAAAACTCTATAATGTAGAGGGGGGAAAGGGGAAATACAAACATCAAAACATAGTGTTTTGAAATACTGTTCAGAGCCTCATCTCACTCCCTGCTGTCGAAGCTGGATGACTCTGTGTACCTGTGTTAGCCAATGATGTGTGTCAGGTGTGCCCTCCAGCCTTAAGAGGTATGACATGTTTCCACTAATCCTTGAAGCAGACACATTCCTTGGAGTCACTGAGTCCAAGACACAAACTGGCACCTGGGAAGAAACCAAGAGCGTAAAGCAGAACCTGCCAGAAACAGTTGCTTGCTGTGGAAGGCAAGAAACAGCTCTGAGGCCACCTTTTTAATATTACAAAAACGAGCCAAGACAGGTTATTTCTCTATAGTAAGACTACGAGTGGCTTATCCTAAGTCTTCTCTAAATTTTCTTCAATAAATATTTATTATTTAAAAGGTAGTAAAACAGGGCTGGGGAGATGGTCCATAGAATGTGATCCCCAGCACCCACATTTAAAAAAACAAGAAAGGTGTGCACAGCCCCAGAAGTTTGCAATCCCAGCCCTGGGGGAGGAGATAGGTCCATGGCTGGGGCTAGAACGCCAGCCAGTCTAACCCACTTGATAAAGTCCAGAGCAGAGACCCTGTCTCAGAAAACATACGGCCAGTGTCTGAGGAATGGCACTTCTCATCTCTACACCCACACTTGTTCCCACACCTGCATGCAGACAGGTGCACACATATGTACACAGAGATGATTAGAGCAAACAATATATTCTATTTTATACCAAAATAGAAACAGTAGGACTTTCCTGTTACACATCACATGCCTAAGAAACACTTTTCCTTAGGTTCTGAATTTGTTTTATATAAGCAATTTCTCTGTTTTTTCAGAGCTGAAAAGTCATATTTTTCTCTCCTTCCTTCCTTCTTTTCTTCCTTCCTTCCTTCTTTCCTTCCTTCCTTCCTTTCTCCTTTTCTTTCTTTCCATTCAAGTGGATGGCCATTCCAAACTCCCTAAAGATATTACAGGATTTCTTAGTGAAACTAAGCAGAATAGGGACACCATCTATTTCTTTACTGCTTGGAGCTGTAGGCGGGGTTAGAAAGTGACCATAAACAAGTCTTCCTGGGGGGTATTATAATTGTTCTAATATCTTGCGATTACACTATACAGCTCTATAATTTGCTTTCAAAAGAACTGAGTTATATGCATGTGGGTAGATTTTGCAGTACATGAATTTACACCCTCATAAATTTTTTTGTGGTTTTTTTTTTTTTTTCAAAACGTTCTTCCTTTGTATGATGACTTTGAGAAACAGGCTTTAATTTCAAGACTAGACCCACCAGTGACTCTCCAGGGAAACACAGCAACAATAAAAATGAAAAGAAATCCCTTGCTGAAAAAGCAGACTCATTCCTCAAAAGGCCAGCTTGAAGGAAGATGTCTCTAGATGAAGAGAAACAAACTGTAATCCCAAATTTGTCAGGAACATCTTCCAGTGAGCACACCAGGAGTTGAAACCACACACACACACACACACACACACACACACACACACACACACACACACAGCGAACTCTCCTGACAGCGGCTTCAGCAACATGTGGGAGTCAGGCTTGGGTCAGAGGGTCAGCTGTGGGCTGGACCAGTGCTTGGAAACAGCTCAGCTGGAGGGGAGGCTAAGAATCCTGTGAAGTGAAAGCAAACCTGGAACCTGCTCTGAGATGACTCTCATCCGCTCCCAGGCTGAGGCTGCTGGTCAGCTCAATGTGCAGAACGTAAATGCGTGCGTTGAGTGGTCCCTTGTAGGAACTGGAATATGACAAAACACTCCATGGTTGGGAGTTATGGAACCTACTTTAGAGTACAGTAAAACCCTCTGTCCGCTCCAAACATCCTAAATCAGCTCTTCTGCCTGGAAGTCATCTGCTTGTCAAACTTCTAGGCTAACATCAAGTTCTTGCCATGTGAAAGTTGCCATGACAACTGAGGAGAAAGTTGTGGTCAACAGACTATAGTCCAAAAAGTTTTTAAAACAAAAAAACAGCCCATTAACCAGCTTCTCTAAGCCAAAGGATATTGGAACAATACATTCCCTGAAAGGAAAATGTGTTGCAGTTGTAAAGCTTGGGGTCACGGGTCAAAAATAATATATATACATATAATGTTATAGGGACTGAGCAGATTGTGTTTATATACTTAGAAATATATTATATGTAACAACAATTAAAAAAAAAGAGGCCATGGATTTGAGAGAGAGCAAGAGGGTGCATAAAAGGGGTTGGATGGTGGAAAGGGAAGGGAGAAATTATGTAATTCTGTTATAGTTTCAAAAACTAAAAATTATCATAATTGTTTAAAGTACCAAACAGCTAGACGATATAACCTAACTGCTGAACCAGGCAGCATTGTCTACCCAACCCCTTCTCCTTACCAAGCTCCACTCTGGACATAAGGCACCAACACAAGAAATGTTTGGAGGATCACCTTCTTGGGGGAACTCCAAATTCTTATGTCATATCTTCCCCGAAAATAAGCTTCTCCCTTTGAGCTGAGACCCAAAGGCACTAGATGAACATAGATTTCCAGAACCCTCCAGGATTGTAAGGTTTGAGTTTTTATTTCTTTGCTTCCTCAAACACCCTGGAGCTAGGAATTGATGTGACATCTATTTGTAAAAAAATTAAATTCAATTAAGATAAAATAGAATACAAACAATTTGAAATAATTTACTCTTCACCAGGTGTGGTGGGGCACATCTGCAGTCCTTGCATTCAAGAGACTAAGACAAAATGTTCTTGGATTCTGGCCAGCTTAGGCTAAATAGTAAGATTCTGAGAAAAAAATAACAATAATAGAGTCAGCAAGATGATTCAGTAAGTAATAGTGCTTGCCATGCAAGCCTGATGACCTGAATTTAATTCTCAGAACCTACATTTGAAAAGCCAGATATCGTGGTACACATCTGTCATCCTGGCACTCCTGCTTCAAGATAGGAGGCAGAGAGAGGTGGCAAGCCAGAAGCTCAAGGGCCAGACAGCCTGGAGTAGGCATCAAGGCAGAAGCTGTGAGAAACTCTTCCATCAATAGGGTGAAGGTGAGAACCAACTCCTGAAAGCTGTCCTCTGACTTCCATAGGTGTGTGCCAAGGCAAGCATACACCCTTACACATGTTCTCCATACATACTGGGACTTTCCTTGGTTTTTTTTGTACATCATTTACTCTCTCTTCATCTATGACTACCCCTTATTTTTCCTCTCCCATTTTAAGCTACAGAGTTTGGGCAAGTGCGAAAAGCTCCAGTTTCAGGAGGAGGCTATGACAAGGCCTGGACAGTCATAACTTTTTTACTTCTGTAGGTGGACTTTTCTTTCCCACTCACCAGTTCCCAAATAATCGACAAAGAGACTCAATATTAAGTATAAATGCGTGGCTGATAGCTCAGGCTTATTACTAACTAGCTCTTAGAACTTAAATCAACCCATTTCTATTCATCTATGTGCTGTCCCAAGGCTTGTGGCTTTTACCTCTTCTGCAAGTTATGCTTCCTTTCCATCTGGTTGGTGACTCCTCCGACTCTACCCTTGTTCCCAGAGTCCTCCTAGTAGTCTGGCTCTCCCACTCAATCTCTCCTGCCCAACTATAGGCCAGTCAGCTTTTTATTAAACCAATCCAAGTGACAAATCTTCACAGTGTACAAAGATTGTTCCACAGCGTACTTCTTTGGCTGCAATAATTTGTTCATGATTGTTCACGGGATCCAATCAGAGCTAAGAGGATCAATGTTAGATCATTCACTGAAGGAACCAAAGAGTCCTTAAAATGTCATTATGTCTGCATGTTGGGTTAGAAATTTCATTGCAGCACAAGCAGTTGGCAGACTTGTAAACTTGACCATGCTTCCTATAAACTGTGTGATGTTGGGCAAATCACTTATCTATCTTAAAAAATTCCTTTGCAATTTCTTGCATATTTGTGAAAGGCACATATGTGAGAACATAGCATTAGTCATGTTAGGGCATGTAAGTATTTTCCCTTTATGGACATAGCAGTCCAAACTGGAATGATCAAGTAAGTATCTCATGATTCATCCAACATCCTTGAAAACAAACAACAATACACCCCCCCAAAAAAAACAAACAAACAAACAGAATTTGAAGCTGCAGAGAGTCGGAACAAGCAGGATTGTCTGGCCCAACCCCCTTATTTCACAGGCAAGGAAGCTTTCTCTGACTGCCTTGGAAAGGGTCTAGACGCATCTGGTCTTTTTCTCCATAGTGAATGATCCAGAAACCAGCCCATTTTGGATAATGTGATTCCCTGGACTTCCGTGATAAATACACTCAGGTGCACAATGAGAGTTTCAGAGCGAGATGGATCCACCTGCCTCTGACCATGGCTTTCTCCAAGCATGAGCCTGGGTCTCTGCAGTCTAAGGAAAGGAGCCTCATAGTCAGAAAAGCTGATAATCCATGAGTCTGAAATGTTTGCAAATCATACAAGGGTTTATTTAATCATTTTCTCTGTTGCTGAGAAGCACCTCTACCAAGAAATCACCTGCCGTGTGTGACATCATACAAGATGCCAGTGGTATTATGCAGCTGACTTTTGACAGCATTTCAGTCTGTCCTTAGCTCTCATAACAAAGGAATTGCTGCAAGAATTCAGAAGTCCACATGCAGTGTTCAAGAATTTTGAGTGAGGAAGAGTTATTGAAGAAAGTCACATTTGATCAATATTTTAAGTATTGTAAAAATAAAATCACCAAGTACTTACTAAACACAAAAGGTCATTTATGTGTACTGAACAGCCTAATTCTTGCAATAACTCCAGGAGGTAGGTGCCACTTTTATGATCCAAAGGTCTAAAATGAGGCCCAGAGAAGTTGAGTAACTTGCACTAAGTCTCAACAGGAGATCAGCAATTGAGCTGGGATTTGAATATACAGAGCCATGCTCTACAGTCTGACTTCTTAACCACTCTGTCTTGCTGATGCTCTTCTGATGAGCTCATGACTAGAATATTTCATATTTTCTTTTTTAAAAAAATAAAATATCATGTCTGAAGTTAGTTCAGTAAATTGAATTCTCTATTTAAATGTACCTTTCTAGAACATTGTTTTGGTCACTGCATTAATAAAAGATGAATGAGAGTTCAGACTTTGGAGCAAAGCAACTATGCTTTAATTCTTGGCAAGTACATTATGACCATGGACAGTTCCGAGCCTGACTCAGTTTCTTCATCTATAGATTAGGGGTAATAATATAATGGTGCCTAAGTCCCAGAATGTTTGCTTGAGGCAGAAGGCTTACATTAAGAGCATAAACTTGTTTCTGACACATAGGATATGCTCATTACAGAGTCCCACTCTCATTATCAACAGCATCACCACCCTGTGTTCCAGACACTACTCCTGTCAGCCTTTTTCCTCTTACTACAGCACACACACACACACACACACACACACACACACACACACACACACCACTTTGCAGCTCAGGACCACACAGGTTTCAATGAGTTTCTTACATCTGCCACCCACTGGGCACTCACCTTAGACCCAGCTTCTGCCACCTAATCCTCCAGAGAATCTGCTGACCCCAATCATAAGACTCCAGGGGCTGCTGCTCAGCACCTAAGAATATGCAACTCAGAAGTTCTTTTTCTCCTTTGTCAAAAAGTGTAATAGTGGCACTTCTTTATTGAGAACAACCAACAGCTGTCTGCTTGGACTTAAGCCCATTCAGTAATAGGGAATTCATGCATGGTGCTATAAACCTAGACAACTACCTGTGATTAGATAAGACACAGATTCTATAGGAATACCTACTCCAACCAATATAATATCTGGCTGCATTATAAATACTTATCCTCATACCCAAAGATCCTTCATCAAAGAAGCTTCTTTATATAAGAGATAGAGACTTACAGAGATCCATAACTAGGAGATACCAAGCTACAACTGATAGATCTTCAACAAACCCATATGTCTAAGGCTCAGGGAAAATTGCAGAAGAGGAGACAAAAGGATTGTAAGAGCCAGAGGACCAGTATGTGTGCTGTGATAGTGTCTTCCAGTCACGACAGGGATGCTAACCTGTGAAATCTCAACAACACGGTTGCCTGAATAAGACCTGTATACTGGCAACTCCAGTTGACTTGACAACACAGATGGGCGGGATTTCCCAAGTCCCCGATCCTAGAGGAAGAATTATACTCTAACAGACTCGTTTTAAATTGTCACCATTGTACAGGTCCTAGCTCCAAATAAAATTACATTCTGAGATGCTGGGAAGTTAGGATTCCAGTATACAGATATTTTAAAAATAAAAAAATTAAATTTCTTTATTTTATTATTGTATGTATATAAGTGAGTTACCTACATGTATGTATGTGCACCACATGCATTCACGGAGCCCATGGAGATCACAAGATGGCATTGGATTCCCTGAGGCTAGAGCTACAGATGGTTGTGAGTAACCACATGGGTGCTGGGAATCGAACCCATGGCAGACTTGCTCTCTTCCATCCTTGCTCTCTTCCACACTTACCGCCATGATGGTCTGCCAACTGGAACATGGGTTGTAGGCTGAAATCTCTGAAGCCATGAGCTTAAAGCAAGGCTTCCTCCACCTTAAGTTGTGCTTGGACAGCCTCACCGTGAGGCTGTCTGACGAAAACACTCCTTGTGGGTGGCCAACTTTCTCCTCCTGTCCTGGCTTACATCCTGGAGCTGTACTCCAGAGCTGTACACATACCGCCTTTACACATGAACCTTGGGTTCAGTCCTTTTTTCCTGGGGCTTTGAGACCAAAACACTTCCTGAAAACCATGGATGGGTCCTACTGCAGGGCCAGCCAGAGGCACCAGATGTGGCCCCCGCAGGGCTCTCAGCATGCCCTAGCCACTAACCACTCTTCATTTTCCATCATCTCTCACTTGGTCCTCACCTGCAAGTAGGCATGGGCCATTCCTTCCCTTCAAATTCTCTTAGAAAGCCACATTTCGCTTTCTGCAGTGATTTTTGTAAGCCTTCTGGAGCAGAATGACTAGCTCCATGAATTTGAATTAAGCAAATATTCTGGAGAAGTTGGTATGAAGAGAATGTCCAAGATGTGTCCACGAGAGAGGAAAAATCACACAGAAGTTCAGGAAATATCTAAATCAGTGCTTGTGTGGTAAGTGTAAGAAAACTTACAGACATACAGCTGATCAATCCCAGAGTTAAATTAAACCTCATTTTTCATTAGTCAAAACATGTATAGCAGCCAAGCCAAAGAGAACTGAATTCATACACACATGCTTATATACACACACATACCACAGAGGCGTGCAGGAATGCATATGCACACACAGTCATATACAGGCACACACCACAGAGACATGCAGGAATGCACATGGAAGTATTCAGGAATGCACATGCAAAAACATGTGTGCACCTCCCCCCCACACACACACATACACCACAGAGGTGCAGGAATGAATATGCACATACACACTCACACACACTCACACACACACACACACATAAAACACAGAGGCATGCAGGAATGCATATGCACACACAGACACACTCACACGTTCATCCCACTCTGTTATTTTATACTGGGTGGAAGCAGCAGAATGGGATGCAAATGGATTTTCCTGCATTTTTCTTGGCAGTATGACCATATTTAGTATAACATACAGTAAAGCAGAAATTTTAATTAAGTTTACGGCCTGACCATCTGCATTTGTTTAGAATTTCTTTTCCTTCAAAGCAAAAATGTGAACCTGGCTTTAGACCTGGAAACAGCTCAGGCTACATTGAACTGCATTATCAACAAAGGGTGACTATGTGGTCTGAAATACAAAATGAAGGGGTCCCAGACTCAGAAAGACAAACATGGTATGTACTCACTCATAGGAGGATACTAGATGTGGAACAAGGATGACTGGACTGCTACTCACATCACCAGGGAGGCTACCTGGAAAACAGGACCCCAAGAAAGACACGGGGATCGCCCAGTGATGGAGAAATGGATGAGATCTACATGAACAGCCTGGACATGAGTGGGGGAAATGAAGGGCGAGGGGCGAGGGAAAGAGAGCTTGGGGAGCCAGAGATCCCAGCTGGATCAACAACAGAGAGGGAGAACAAGGAATAGGAGACCATGGTAAATGAAGACCACATGAGAATAGGAAGAAACAAAGTGCTAGAGAGGCCCACAGAAATCCACAAAGATACCCACACAACAGACTGCTGGCAATGGTCGAGAGACAGCCCGAACTGACCTACTCTGGTGATGGGATGGCCAAACACCCTAATTGTCGTGCTAGAAACCCCATCCAATGACTGAGGGATCTGGATGCAGAGATCCACGGCTAGGCCCCGGGTGGAGCTCCGGGAGTCCAATTAGCAAGAAAGAGGAGGGCTTATATGAGCGAGAATTGTTGAGACCAAGGTTGGATAAAGCACAGGGACAAATAGCCAAACGAATGGAAACACATGAACTATGAACCAATGGCTGAGGGGTCCCCAACTGGATCAGGCCCTCTGAATGGGTGAGATAGTTGATTGGCTTGATCTGTTTGGGAGGCATCCAGGCAGCTGGACCGGGTCCTGTGCTCATGGCATGAGTTGGCTGTTTGAAACCTGGGGCTTATGCAGGGTCGCTTGGCTCGGCCTGGGAGGAGGGGATTGGACCTGTCTGGACTGAGTCTACCAGGTTGATCTCAGTCCTCGGGGGAGGCTTTGCCCTGGAGAAGGTGGGAATGGGGGGGGGGGAAGGTGAGGGGGACGGGAGGGGGGAGAACAAGGGAATCCGTGGCTGATATGTAGAACTGAATTGTATTGCAAAATAAAATTAAAAAAATTTAAAAAGAGAAAAAAAATGAAGGGGCCCATTGTCAAAATATTGCAAAGTACCTGAATATGAATCACATCGTCACTAATGTATTCTGATACACTTTGGTTAAGACAAAAGGGAAATTTCATACATTTTCAAGAGAGGAAAGTACCCCAACATCCACCAGCTGCCATTATTTAAGTCATTTAAATAGGTTTTATTTATTGCTATGTTTTTTGTCTTGGTCACTCTTCTATTGCTGTGAAGAGACACTATGACCAAATGACTCTTAGAAAAGTTGGGGTGGCTTACAGTCGCAGTTTATCCATTATCACCATGGCAGGGAGCATGGTGGCACTCATGGCTCTGGAACACTAGCTGAGAGTGGCCTTCTGAGGGGGGACTGGCCCTGGCAAGGGCTTTTAACACCTCAAAGTCCACCTCCAGGGACACCCTTCCTCCAACAAGGCTACACCCCTAATCTTTCTAATCCTTTCAAAGAGCTCCACTCTCTGGTGACTAAGCATTCGACTCTATGAGCCTCTGGGGGGCATTCTTACCAAACCACCACAGGTTTCAATGCCATTTTCCTTTTAAGCCCAAGTTCATTTGTCTTGGCTATGTAGGTGTCTTTTCTTTAAGACAAGGAAAACTCATAAAAGTGCAAATAAGGACAGCAGATCTAGGGCTGGTGAGCTGGCTCAGTGGGTAAATGTGCTTGCACAGACGCTGACAATATGAGTTTGCTCCCCGGATCCCATGGTGGAAAGAGAGAGCTGACTCCTGACTCCTTTGGCCTCCATGAGCATGCTTTGGCAGTCATGCACACACACACACACACACACACACACACACACACACACACACACACATACACACACACACACACTAGTAGTACTAAATAAAAATAAATTTTAATGTAAAAATAGCAAATGTGTGTTTGTGTGTGTGTGGATGCAATGACAAACTACTCTCAAATCCTCCATGGATTCAGACAAAACTTGGGCCTAACCAGGTGGTGGTGGCGCACGCCTTTGATCCCAGCACTCGGGAGGCAGAGGCAGGCAGATCTCTGTGAGTTCGAGGCCAGCCTGGGCTACCAAGTGAGTTCCAGGAAAGGCGTAAAGCTACACAGAGAAACCCTGTCTCGAAAAACCAAAAAACAAAAAAAAACAAAAAAAACTTGGGCCTATATCCCTTTAGGAGATGAAGTGAGCTGTCTATAATTCACCTTTTTAAATCAAAGGTAAAAGCAGATGCCCAATTGCAATAGCACCTGTGGATGGGAACCTGAAGAGTGTTGCCCAACATCCTACTCAAATCTACAAGAAGGCACTGGGCAGGACCTTCACAATACAGCTCTCATTTTTGTGGTTTTCATAACCCAACTGCTAACACAGTCAAAGGAGGGAAACTTTATCTGAGCTCACATTTTCAGAAGGTTTCAGCCCATCATGGTAGAGAAGATACAGGAAGCATGGGCTGGATCCCCTTCACAGACCTGGCCCAGGGGCCTACTCCCACTTGCTAGACCTCCGGCTGGGGAACAAGCATTTCAAAACATACACCTTCAGGGACATTTCTGATTCAAGCTACAAAAAGGACCATCAACTCACTTTCAGAATCTGCGTAGGTCCCCCAGTTTGCCTCAAGCAAAGGAAAATCAAGTTCACATACAAGTATGAGCTGCAAGTCATGGAAAAAAAAATAGGGACAGTGTCCTATTACATAGCTGTTGCTTGTAGAGTCTGTCCAGGCTCCAGTAGAAGGTGAACTCCGCAGACTGTTCTTGTGGGGCATAGTTTCAGGAAGGCTGTGTCTGCCAGCTGTTCATCCTCGGAGAGTGGCACTCTGAGAAAATAAGCTGGCAGCAGGGAAGAGGGAGAAGGGACTGACTGGCACCTTGCACCATAGGAGGAATCACCCCTGCCAAGAAATGCTGGTGTAGAAACCAGGTAGCCCCCCTCTTCTCCATGCTCCATCCACTCAGAGGGAGAAAGATGGTGCAGTGGACTTGAATACAGCTCAACAAAGTACAAGTAGAAAAAGCATGTGAGATACAGGCATGTCTGTATACACATATGTATACACATATGCAAACACACACACACACACACACACACACACACACACACACATATATATATATATGCACGTGTGTGTGTAAAATCTGGCATCATAATACTTGAAAGTCTGTGGCTGCATCATAATTTTGTTATCTTCTGGAATTTATTACTGTAGCGGTAAGTCTAAAATAAGCCCAATTTATAGCTTTTTTTTGAGAGTTTTTTTATCTTTCTTGTTGAATTTTTCTTTACTGTAATGATTTTCTAGCACATGCAGAGCATAGATGATACTTTTGCAAACCTCTGAAGATGTTTTCCATGGTGTATTCCCAGTTCTGTTTTGTTTTGTTTAGTTTTCTTGCAGCCAGCTCACCTACCGGACCATGAAGTCTATTACCCAGGGCTAGGGATACTGGAATCAAAAAGGTTCCAGAGCACTGAAAGAGGAAGATGTTCTGCAGAGAAGTTGTTGGCAGTAAGAACCAAGTCTGGCAGAACTGAGAGAACCAGAGAGTTCCCAGAGAGCAGGACTACCAGGGAGGCTGCTGTGCACTCACAGGCTGGACAGCCCTTCCCACACATCTGCACATACTGCATGCTTCTCCCTGCTTCCACCCCGCTCAGCAGGGAGGCCTTTCTTCCCCACCACAGTCCTGTGCTCCCTCTTTCCTTATTCATCTTTCTCTGCAGCATGCATCCCTCCTGCCTGACCTAAGGCAGAATTTTTTGCTCTCAGTACTGTGTCAATGCTAAAGAATTCTCAGGTTTGGGTCCAGCTCAGACTGGGATGCTCAAGCTGTATCTGAAGGCAATTAGTACATCCTTCTAAAGTACATGATGTCTCAAAAAGCAAATCAGCCCTAAGTTCTACGTGAGGAAATTTCTAGAGAAATTTGTTCAGCTGACCAAAATATATACAAAAATGAAGAAGTCCAAGAGGACTTCGAAGCTGGAAGGTTGAGGGGTCCTTGACTCCTTAAATTTGAACCTGCTGGGCTCCCACTGAGGTTATGTAAACTCGGACAAAGCACAACCCAGCCACACCTCCTTCACCTCTGCTGCCTGCCCTCCGCTTTCCAGCACCAGGAAGTGGGCTTGTTAAATCACATCCTGCAACTTGGCTCCTAGGAAATCATCTGCATATTTAATGACTGCTTAACATAGTAATGAAGAGTGCTCCCTTCCAGCAATTGCTATGAATAGCTACACCAGTCACTTTGCTAAGAAACAAAACCCAAATTAATTTTAAAGGTATTTTCCCTGCACAAAAGAAGAATGACATAATGCAACATAATGACCCTTTTCTCTACCTGGAACACAGATGATGACTTGTGGCACCTCTAAGTCATAATGAGAGTCCTGAGTCACCAGAGTTTAATTAGGAACGACTACTGGTCTACCTAATCTGCCACACAATGCCTATGATCTGTCCCACAGCTTCTGCACAAGTGCCTATGGAGGAGGAGGAGGAGGAAAACTAATTATGAAGAAATGCACCCAAGTAGAAAGAATAAGGTATTTCTCCAGAGGGTGAATTTTTAAGTGTTAGCTTTTTCCAGTGTCATATCATTGGGAGATATTTTTAACTTATTTTAAGAACCTAGAATGTGTAATTTTATATTTACCATGTAATTGGAACTATACAAAAATGTTTTTAACAAATTGGTGTGTGTGTGTGTGTGTGTGTGTGTGTGTGTGTGTTTTACTTGCATGTATGAATGTGTTCCACATATGTGCAGAGCCCAAGGAGGCCAGAAGAGAGTGTTAAATCCCCTTAAACTGGAGGTAAAAATAGTGGTGACCCACCATGGGGATGCTGAGAACTGAATCCAGGTCTTCTGCAAAAGTAGCCAGTGCTCTTAACCACTGAGAAATCTTTCTAGCCTCTCTCTCTCTCTCTCTCTCTCTCTCTCTCTCTCTCTCTCTCTCTCTCTCTGTCTCTCTCTGTCTCTGTCTCTCTCTCTCTCCATATATATATATAAATGAAGAAAATACAGTACAAAAAAGTATTTGTAAGTGATATTATCAATAAAATTTCCCCTTCTTGCCAACAGTGGTGGCAGCACATGCCTTTAGTCCCAGCGCTCGGGAGGCAGAGACAGGCAGATCTGAGTGAGTTCGAGGCCAGCCTGGTCTATAGAGCAAGTTGCAGGATAGCCAGGGTGGTTACACGGAGAAACTCTGTCTCAAAAAAAAAAAAAAAAAAAAAAAAAACAAGAAATCCCTTTTTCTTTACTTTTATTTTCTAAAAATTTTAAAGGAATTTACGTTGCATCTGTGATGGAAAAACGTTTTTCTTAGAGGAAGGTGGTGAGTGGCATGAGCTTCTTTAAAGGCAGCAAAGGAGAGCTGTTTGGCTGTCACAAAGGTAGCAAACAGTCCTCATTTTCATCAAAACTGATCAGATGGTTTTCACTCAACCTTGCATTGGAAACCAATGAATTTTAGTTGTGAAGAGTTGCATTTGGGGGCTGGAAAGATGACTCAGTGGTTAAGAGCACTGATTGCTCTTATAGAGGATCTGGATTTCAATTCCCAGCACCCACATGGCAGTTCACAGCTGTCTGTAACTTCAGTTCCCGGGGATCCAACACTTTCATACCATGCAAAACACCCATGCATATGAAATAAAAGTAAGCTTTAAAAAAGTTATGCTTCTTTTATAGTATTTTAAGGATTTATTTTTATTTATGTGTGTCTGTCTATCTGTGTGTGAATATATGCACATGCAAACATGCTCAGAGAGGCCAGTTCTATCCCCTGGAACTGGAGTTACAGGCAGTTTTGAGCTGCTTGATCTGGGAGCCACCCGATGAGGGTTCTCTGCAAGAGAAGCAAGCACTCTTGACCACTAAGCCATCTCTCCAGCGTCCTTCTATAATATTTTAACATTCAAACTGTACATGTAACTTCTCTGAAGCATTAGAAAAAATGTGCAGAGTGAAATCGAATGTCATAACTCCCCTTGAACCTCAGAATCTGAATTTAGAAACCCCACAAAGCCAAGAAGCTTTTCTTCTTTGAAACTCACAGTGTGTCCTACAAGGAGACAGGTGTATAACACTAGGAAATCAAAATTCTGTCCAACGTGGTCATCTTCCCTGAAGTATTGCAAGTAGCAGAAAGAGAGACTCAAAGGACCAAGCAATGGCAAAGACCTTTAATTCAAGCTGGATGTGACTCCTCCCCACAGTTATAAGATGAGCCCCTCCAGAGGAGAGTAGCCTGCTAACTAGCTCCAGACCTTAATGCGGTCACCATTCTGAAGTAGCCAGTGCCTTTGCCAACAAGAACAGCCCAGACCCCCGTTTCCTGACTGCAGAGACCAGGGGGTGCCTTGTCCTGAGGTTCTCTATCTTGTGTAGAACAGTGGTTTTCCAGACTGCGCCTTGCCCTGAGAAACTTCATTTACTGGCAGTGCTTGACTTAGTCTTGAGGATGGAAGATGCTTCTGCACCTGGATGGAGATGTGAGCATCACTGTCTGCCCAGCACCACCCATGCAGTTCACACTGATAAATGACTTAACTCCTAGGAGCAGGAAGAGTACCATCCTATATATGTATTGAGGTGACTTGGTACTGTAAGAGCTCTTGGGTATTTTAAAATCATATCACGAAAGCCAAGCCCAAGAATATATTGGGCCAGACTAAGGAAAGGGTTCAGCTCTTTTGCCTGGGCCCCATAAAGAGGTGAACTCCTAGCACTGGAATGGTAACTACCCACCTTGGTCTGTCATCTGACCACCCAGTATGTGCATCAAAGATACGAACAGGTGGAGAATCCCCTACTGTACCGAGGGCTTCAGCTTGGATCAGTCCCTGCTGTTGACACAGCCTACTCCACCGATGTTTGCCCATCCTCTTCTTCGCCTGTCTCAGCCTGTCTCAGCCTGTCTCAGCTTGCTGTCAGCCTGTCAGCTTTCATTCACCTGGACTTATTCCTGACCTTTCTCCTCTGCAGCTGGACTTAACTCCGTCATTCAACGATGACCTGTGACCCTGCAGCTGGACTCTTTAGCATTTATCACAGCTTCCCAGCAGCTTGGTGTGGTTAATTATCTCACATGTGCACACGCATGCACATGCACACACACACACACACACACACACACACACACACACACACACACACACACCCATGAGACCTTATTTTTGTTTCTATCAGTTTCCTGGTGTCTCCAGTCTTCTGAAACCTTTTAACTTTGTTGTGGCTTTCTAACCCTTTATAGCCATTCTGTAAACCCACTTATGTACATATACAGATAGATATATAGACTTAATGACTGTGCTGTGAAATATGCACTCTGAAAGTTCATTTAATAATTAAACTAGGAATACAAGAGTTTGTGTTTGCCCCACCCAGGGCTATCATAGAAAGTGTCAATATTTGGCAAATTGCTGCCAGTGAAGCTGTCATTCCTTGTGAGTTTGTTGTTACCGAATACATTTTGACTTTGTAGAAAGACACAAGCGAGTTTTTCTGGTTTTAACACAGCATGCTCATGACACTGTCTCAGAGCCCAAACTCAGTTGATGCTCTAATGAGGACTTTGGCATCCAATGGTTTCTCCTTCCAGATGGCTGGCATCCAAAAACCTTGACCTTCATGAAGACCCAGCTCCTACCACCAGCAACATGGTACATCAGAATCCAGTCAGACACCAGTGTCTTATCCACACTTGGCCATTTGGTCTGAAACAATGCCAAGAGAACCTCAGATGCTGAGTCTTAATCCTCCAGGCCCACCCTGTGCTACTTGTACATCAGTCCAGAGAAACTGGACTTCCGGCTCTCCCTCTGCTGGTGTAAGAGTTTGCCAACTCCCTGGGAAGCACGTGATGTGCGGACTCATGGAACCCTGGTCCATACGAAGCACAAAGAAGCATTTCCAAGAAGAAACACCGCCAAGTGAGCCCAGCTCCTGCTCTGTCCATCGCTTCAACATCTTGCTTTCTAACCCTTTCTACTTTTGAAAGCATGTTTACTTTCCCTTTGTCTATCAATGGCTATTGATAATTTCATTCTAAAATGGAACTCAAGGCACACTCTTGTCAGCCATGTTTGCCAAATTGCCCATAACCATCTTGTCTCACAATGATCTGGAGATAGCGCCCACCACCACCTTTTTTTTTTAAGATGTATCTTTTTTTTTTTTTCCAGAGCTGAGGACCGAACCCAGGTCCTTGCGCTTGCCAGGCAAGTGCTCTACCACTGAGCTAAATCCCTAACTCCTGTATTTTTATTTTTATGTGTTTGAGTGCTTTGCTTACACATGTAAGTGCTCTGCATGCATGCCTGTGTCTGTCTTCAGAGGCCAGAAGAGGATGCTGGATCCCATGGGATGGGAGTTACAGACAGTTGTAAGCCACATGGGTTCTGGGAACCAAACAAACCCAGGTCCTCTGCATAACCAGCAAGTGCACTGCACTGCTGAGCCATTTCTCAAGCCCCTAGAGCCTAGCCTCTTAAAACGCATATTGCAACACCACACAAGATCACATAACTGAGCATGGGAACTGTGAGAAATTTGAACAGAGTACAAAATTTATGACCGTACAAAGACCAAAAACTAATTAAAATTAAACATGTGATGAATCTAGCCTACCTCTGGCAGTACTCACATGTGTTACATCACGTGACCTCAGTGCAGTCTGAATTCTGAATGCACGTGACTTCCCACTGTGCATGGCATTACTCCATGCACAGGCAACTAATGGTTCCAAAAAACATCTCAGCTCAGACTCAAAAGTCTTGAGTTGTGAACTGCAGAGTTCTTACCGTCTATATGAATTTTTTGCTCTTACAAAACAAAATGGCTTAAATACAAGAAAGCAACATTTTCTTACCATAGTTACTCAGCATATAGTTATCAGATCAATTTATCAATTGCATTGTGTTAGAATGTTTGATTTTTAAAATTCCTAACTTGTGTTTCATTAAAAAAAAAAATCATCGAATAAATTTTGATGTTTAATCAGTGATTTTTTTTAAAATCAGGCTTACATAGTTAAGCTCCCTGGTGAACCTGGAATTTACTATGTAGATGGGGCTAGCCTTGAACTCACAGAGATCCACCTCCCTCTGCCTCCCTAGTGCTGCTGCTGAAAGTGTGTACCACCACCCGCATTTTCTCATCTCTTATAGAAAACAGGTGTTGGATGCCCTGGTAACTTCTTACATATCTGAGCCCATATGAAAGACTTCAGACCTTATTTTTGTCATTAAATATAGGACTAGAAAAATGAAATAAAACAGTATGATAGGGCCGGGCGGTGGTGGCGCACGCCTTTAATCCCAGCACTCGGGAGGCAGAGGCAGGCGGATCTCTGTGAGTTCGAGGCCAGCCTGGGCTACCAAGTGAGTCCCAGGAAAGGAGCAAAGCTACACAGAGAAACCCTGTCTCAACCCCCCCCCCCCAAAAAAAACAGTATGATAGATCAGAGCAATATTGAAGAACCAACCTAAAATTTAAAAAATATCACAATGTTTATTACTATTTTCTCTTTCCCTCTGTACTGAAATGATATTACTTTGCTCCAAGAACAACAAATCATTTGTCATCTACGCTGTATTTTCTTCCAAATAATATTGCTAGTGATATAGGATGGATTTATCGACAAATGACTTCTGAGGCCTAAAAATATGTGAGATAATATATTTAAGACTAGTGATTAATAGCAGTTTCGGGAACATCTAGAGTTTTAAAGTTTTAAAAAAAATCTTTAAGTTACTACAGGTTTGTCCATATGGGTGATAAATATGGGAACTATGCTATTTTGCTGCATATGGTAACTTAAAATGCCTCTGTTTTATTTTCAAAAAATATATACTTGTCGTGGGTAGAACTCCATAAGAAAATGATGCATGAATTGCAGGTCATGTTCATCCTATAAGAACCATCAGTATTTCTATTTAGAACAACAGAATTATAGAGTTTTAAGGTTAGAAAGGGTTACAAAAATCATAAGGCCTAGGTCTTGTTGATACCCATATAATGTTTATTTTTTAAAACCTTAAAACCATGCATGCCTTCTGACCCAGTAATTCCATTTCAAGGATTTTATAGGGGTATGTGTAAAGATCTATGTATAAACCCATCACAGCCTTCTCTATAATAGCATAAAAGTGGCAATAGCCTCGGATGCCAAGATCAGTGAAATATTATGTGCTATTACCTAATGCTTTATACTTTCTAAAGCCATGTTTGTTGACATGGGAAAGAGTCACCATTTTCCTGTCAGATAAACAAATAAAAAGCAGAGGAGAGAATGTGTGGTTGATATTGGTGCTATTCTCCCAAGATCAAAACTGTGCGGCCTCATGCACGTGTGCGCACTCACATGGACAAGGAACTCCCCGAGGACAGCTAGAGGCTAGGTCAGACACGTGCTGACCTCACATCCCCTCAGCCAACCTTTTCATTTTGGTCATCGCTGTGGAAACCAGCTGCACAGGTGTAGCATGGCAGGGCCTCACCTGGAAGAGGCTGCATCAGCTCTGAAGGCTGCAGGACTTGTCTGGTGGCTGTGTAGAAGAGAAGCACATGGGCGTCTGTGACCCTTGACTAAAGACAGATGGCAGCAAGTGATACATCAATAAATGTTTCACAACCTGTACAGGAGCCAAAGGCTCAGGCTCTTTTTAGGAAACTAGGTTACAGAGGGAAGTGACAGTTCTGGTGATGTGCACTTTTGACATTTATGTTCCCTAGGGTTCACATTTTCTTGCATTATGATTGTTGGTCACTTGTGTAATCCAGTGGAAACGCATGCTATTTTAAATGGGTGAACTGGAGAGGGTGAAGGGACTGTGTGCTCCCAACCACTGAAGAGGCCAAGCCAGAGCGGGTGGGGTGGGGTCACTGGGACTCAAGGATTAGGGATCCATGAGGGCAACAAAATGAGACTGCCTCTTACAAAAAGAAATGGTAGGAAATTATGAGTGACTTCCAGATACCACAGCAGGCTCTGCTGTGAATTGGAAAGCATTTGTACAGTGTAAGAAAAGATAGCTGACCCCAGGGCATACGTTTGTTGTTCTCCTCAACCAGCTGGTTCTAGCCTTCCATACTGGGAGTATCAAACTTGAAGGAGAAAGAAGGAAGGATGGGGCCAGGGAAAAGTCAATGCTCCATTTTTAAATCTTCGGTTTTGTTTTGTCTTATTACCCATTAAAGACTAATGGACTAGTTCCAGATGAAAAGGTTGGTGCACAAAGTTTAATGAGGGGGAAAGAATGCTGGCATTCTGTTTCCATCTAGAGATCATCATTTTGTATAATTGTGATTTTTAAACGTGTCAGTTAACAAAGGGGCAATAACATAATCATCACTGGCAGGAAATGTTTCACTCCAAGAAAACTTCTACAGAGGAAAAAAGACTTGCAATTAGAACATAATGTAGTTAAACATCAAAGTGCAAAAGAAAAGCACAAAAATCTATAGAACTTAAAAAACAGACCAGGAAAAATATAATACAACAAATATTTATGTTCACCACTTTAAAAAAGTACATATATTAAATTTGCTCTAGCACTGTATGGCATCCACATATTGAGAATAGCAAAACTGTACTGAGAAGAGATCCTATTAAAAGTGTCTGTCTTACCAGAGAGGCTTCCTTGGCAGTGTTAGGGTCCTGGGGAAGTCCAACAAAAGACCACCATCCACGCATGCAAACAGCAAGAGCATTTATTATCTCAAGAAAGCTTCCAGCATGCTGGGGCCAGCCATCCCACACAAAGGTAAGATGGCGAAGACCCTGAGAGGGAAGCAAGGGCTCCTTTTAAGCCAACTAAGAGAAGTGTCCAAGGAAATTAGCTCATCTTAGATATGATTAGCTCAAGCAAGCAGCAATCATATCAGTACATTTTAATTGGCCAGGGCTAGTTAGGGGCTGGTCAGGGTACAGTTTTCCATTTTTGGGCAGGCCTGGACAAGTCCCTGGCTTTGTCTTTGAGCTGCTATGGAGGCTGACTGGCCTATCATGTACTGACTGTGGGGGCTGGCTCAGTGGCCCAGGCTTGGTGCATCCTGTCTACCTTGTCCCTGTTGTCAGGGACACCAGTGATTTATTGCCTTTTGTTTTTAGCTCCTCCTCAGAAACTGCCTGCCCAGTCTCAAGACACTGCAATTGAGGCCTGATCTCTGAGAGAAGACTGAGCATCCTGTTATGGCATCTGCTGGGTCCTCTCAACAGCTGATGGGAGAAGATGTAGAGACCCACAGCCAGACATTAGGTGGAGCTCAGGGAGCCCCACAGAAGAGGAAGAGCCAGAGGGGTCGAGGACACCAGGAGAACACAGCCCACAGAAGCAACTAAGCAGGCCTCACAGGGGCTCACAGAGACTGAAGCAGCAATCATAAAACCTGCGTGGGTCTGTACTAGGCTCTTTGCACACATGCTGTGGTTGTTTAGCTTGGGATTTTGTGGGACTTCTAACAGTGGGGGGGGGATGCGAAGTGGGGGAGCTGTCTCTGACTCTTGACTTCTTTTAGGATCCTTTTCATCCTACTGGGTTTCCTTATCCAACCTTGATGTGAAGGTTTGTACCTTGTCTTATTGTATCTTGTTATGCCTGGTTCTGTTGATATCACTGAGAAGCCTGCTCTTTTTTGAAGGGAAACAGAGGAGCAGTGGATCTGGGGGATAGGGGAGGTGGTGCAGATATTGGGAGGAGTGGAAGGGAAGGGATGCTGTGGTTGGACTGTATTGATGAAAGAAGTATAAATTTAAAAAGAGTGTCTCTGTATGTATATATGTACATGCAGATGTGAGCTGTAGATGATACAGATAACAATAACTATAAATGTACAAATTTACATGCATATGCATTGTTGTTGAATGTAAACAACATTCTATCGGCTCATATGTTTGAACACTTAGTCCCAGCTGGTGGCGCTGTTTTGGGAAGTTATGGAAACTTTAGGAGGTAGAGCCTTGCTGGAGAAGTGGGTCACTGGAGGTGGGTCTTGAGATTTTGGAGTCAAGTTTCACTTCCTGTTTACTCCTGCTTCCTGGGTGCAAATGCAAAGACCAGCTAGTCCCTATTCCTTCTACTATGCCTTCCTTAACATGATGGACTGTAGCCCTAGAACTGTAAGCCAAAATAAATCCTACCTTCTTTTTTTTTAATCCTTCCTTCTTAAAAAAAAAAAACAACCAAACAACCAAAAACCACTTATTTATCTTTGTTTTATGTGCATGAATGTTTTGCCTGCATATACATTAGTCATATACCATGTTTGTGCAGTGCCCAGAGAGATCAGAAGAGGATGTTGCATCCCTTAGAATTGGAGTTACAGGTTAAATATAGATGGTTGTGAGCTGTCATGAGGATGCTGGGAACTGAACCCAGGTCCTCTGCAAGAACAGCAAGGACTCTCAACTGCTGAGCCATCCCTCTAGCCCTCAAACTCTCCCTTCCTTAAATGGCTTTGTCAGGTTCTGTCATAGTAATGTGTAAAGTAACTAATGCCCACATAAGCACACACATACATCCATGGATTACTTAATAAGAAAACAGGTTCTGAGGAACACATCCTTAGACAATTACCATTGTGCAAACAGCATTGCATGTACTTACTCAAATTAAGATGGCTATGGCATCCCTAGGTAATATATTTCCATTCTACCAGTGTTATATACATCCTTGTTGTTGACTGAAAACTCACTATTCAATGCGTGACTACACATACATACACACACACACACACACACACACACACTCATATGTACACACACATCTGAAACTGTACTGTGTAAAGAAATATACTCATAAGCCTAAAAGGTTCTACAACACAGAATACATAATGGTGCCATTTCTTTTCTTTTAAAATGCTCTATTTTTTATGATCATGTTATATATTACATATATACTCAGGAAAGAAGTATTTAAAATCCATTCGCCGGGCGGTGGTGGCGCATGCCTTTAATCCCAGCACTCGGGAGGCAAAGTCAGGTGGATCTCTGTGAGTTCAAGGCCAGCCTGGGCTACCAAGTGAGTCCCAGGAAAGGCGCAAAGCTACACAGAGAAACCCTGTCTCAAAAAACCAAAAAAAAAAAAAAAAATCCATTCAACAACATTATGTTCAAGTATTAAAGTTCGAATGATGTACGTGTTTGAATTCTGTGGTATTTCTTTCTAAGCTCTACCATCAGGGACTATTACAACCCGTGTAGTGGCAGTCATCTAGTGGGTGCTCCTGGGACGACCTTTACAAGGGCAGTCTACTTCAGTGGCACTTGCTGTAGCAGGAGGGCTCACCATCACAGAGCTGAAGAAGCAACTTAGCAATATCTGGAGTGCACGTGGCTCAGGTCATGACTCAGAAGAAAGTATTGTCCCTCTGGGCCACTGGCAGGCTTTTATCTGGCGGACAGTGCATCCAGTGTGGGGCTTTCTTTTCCTCTTCCTCCTGGCCTGGGAGAAGCTCACCACCAAAGGACACCCACATCTTTTCCAATTCCATGTGACCGTCCATGTGCATTTTGGGATACCCATTCGCCCGCTCATACATTTACTTCGGTTTGATTGTCTTTTTTACTTTGTTACGTTGTGTGACCCTCTTCTACAGATCTGTGCAGTCTACCTAAAGTCGTTTTTTTTTTGAGAAAAAAGGACACAAAAATAAACAAGCTAGATGTAGTCAGAAAGATGCTGAGTTCCCCTGAGAAGCTCCTCATCTAGCTGTGGAGAGAAAATCTCATTGTGAGGAAGAGGGGTTTCTAAATGTGGCCTTTCTCTCAAAGCAGGGCCTGGGGCAAAGCACCTCACTTGTCTGGACGTCAGCCTGTGCGAGGCTTGCTTGCATCCCTAAAATCCTCACAACTTCTTGCCCCATTTTGCTTCTTTTACAAAAGTCGTAACTATTACCTCCCCTAGAGAAGCATGTGGGCTTAGGTGCCCTTACTCAGGCAACTTTTAATGGAGGGTCTCCTTAGTGTAGGAAAGTGGTACGTTATACCTTCTTTTTTTTTTTTTCTTTTTATTTTTTTTGGTTTTTCGAGACAGGGTTTCTCTGTGTAGCTTTGCGCCTTTCCTGGAACTCGCTTTGGAGACCAGGCTGGCCTCGAACTCACAGAGATCCACCTGGCTCTGCCTCCCGAGTGCTGGGATTAAAGGCGTGCGCCACCACCGCCCGGCACGTTATACCTTCTACACATGACCCAGAACCTGGCTTCTCAGAATTAATTCTATATATCCTTTTCGTGGCCCTAAGGACAGAACTCAGGGCTTGCATACAATAGGCAAGTAATCTTCCATTGATCACTTGTAAAACTTTTTCAAAGACTGCCGCCAAGAAACTTAAAATCATTTCCATTATAACTGCAAAAACTCGAATACAACATAAATATTGAACCATTTGGGATCACAATAAATAGTTTTTCAAATACAACTTCAAAATTTTAAGTATTAAGATATACAGAAATGAATATATGTATATTTTAATTATAAACATTTTATTATATAGTAAGTAGATAAAAGTATATGTTAATAATGATTTAAGTTGCATAAATGTTGTTAAATTATACCGTTAGGAAGGAATTCAAAAGGGGCTGGAGAGATGGCTCAGTGGTTAAGAGCTCCTGCTGCTCTTCCAGAGGACCTCAGTTTTGTTTACAGCCCCCAGGGAGGGCAGCTCACAGTCACCTGTAACTTCTGCTCCAAGGAATCCCACACCCTCTTCTGGCATCTGCAGGCATCCATACACATGTGGTGCACGCGCACACACACACACACACACACACACACACACACACACACACACACACACACACTTAAAAATAAAACTTCTTTAAATAAAAAAAAGAAAAAATGCAAAATTTGACTTTTAATGGCTCCATCCAAAGCAGAGTGAGTAGGTGTGTCCTTGGGACATATTAAGTAGGAAAAATTAAGTGACTGCTATCAAATTACCCATTGCTTTGAGCTCTTAAGTTCAAATTTGGGGGTAGATGTTAACTTCGAAGTCTTAGTGTTTCCTGTAGTTGAAGGCTGAAGAAGTCTCAAAAGTAGAGTGGCCAGATAAAGATGTCCACCTACTGTTTCCCAGTTCTTGTCCCCACTAAAGATAAAATTTGGAGTGAGGACAAATTTAGGTATTGGAAGAAAAGTTTATTTCAAAGAGAAATCACACACAGAGGAGCCAGTGCTCATTTCTCAAGAGAGTCCCACTGTGCAGCATTGTAGATAATGTCTTATGGGCGTGCTTTAATGGAGGAGTGATTACTCATAAGTTGAGGATATGAAAGGGCAGAGCATTTCAAGTGTGTCCAGACTTTCCCAGAACAGGGGCATTCCCCTTTTCTGTCCTTACATGGAATACGGGAATGTGGCAAGGCCTCGGGTGCGTGACAGGAAGAGGCACTGCAGTGAGGCTGGGGACACAGAGACACCATCATGGTGAAGCCGAAGGCAGCTGGCAGCCGTCTGTGTTGGTAGGTTTGGGGTGGTCTTGCTGTAATGTTGCTCTGTATCAGCCCTTAGACACTTCGCAGTTTGCCTGTTATTTCCATATGAAAATAGTAGGCCTTACTAGTGCCTAAAAATGTGGTCAAACTATATCCTTCATTAGTGGATCCAATGGTCACTGAGGAAACTTCAAGATTTTCACAGCCTTGTGGAACCAAAGTCAGGCAACTTTGCTTGCCACATTACCCTGGCGGCCTTACTTTAGCTTTAGCAGAATTAAAAGCTATCTTCTAAGAAGTCACTTGTTTCTTCTGCATATTCTTCCTGATAAGTCACAATTCTGTGTGTTTGGTAAAATGGTCATTTCCATAGCAACCAACTAGAATACCTCAAGAAAGAGGACTAGATAAATCACAGAAGCCAATAAATAGCAAAAATTATCATATTTCTTATTCCCAATAAGAATAGAAGTAATATTAGAATGAGAAGGTATGCTATTGAAAAAAAACTGCTATAGTTTTTGGGGAAACCCAAGGTCCTCCTTTTCAGTAGACCACTTAGAAAAGGGCCAAGGGGGCCTAAGCAGGCTACCACAACTCTGCTTGCCCCTACTCCAGCTGTACAGAAGAACTACACTGGGATTGTGTATTGGAAAGAAATGTCCAGGTATACATAAGTTATAGTGTGTAGTAAGCTACAAAGGTAGCTTTTATTTTTTTATCACCCTATTTTTGGCCAAAATAATTTCAAGATTAGTTTAGAAGAAATTCAGGCATTTGAAGAATTGATAACACGAAAAAGGGCTTCCCTGTGTAAAGCCTTTCTGGATATGTAGGAAATCCAGAAGAATGTGGGTAGAACTTGCTTGTGACATCTGTATTTTGAGCAAGCATTATGTAATTCCCAGTGGATGACAGCCTGAAGCAACACCTTAACTTGAGCAGTTTGCATTGACGTCATTTCCCTGAGGTCTCGTGGTGAGTTACACCTATGCAGTGAGTCTCTCAGCTGACCAACATGCAGTCAGCCAACTCTAAGAAAAACAGATCAGTAAACCTTCTGGGATGCCTTGTTCATGGTAGAATGACTTACATAGGTTAGAATGCACATATCTAAGGTTCTAAGATCTTTGACAAATATCAAACATACCCATGCAGTCGATACCCAAACCAGGATGGACCATGAACCACATATACATCGCCAAAAAGGCTCCCCTCGTGTTTCATTCCTTGCTGCTAACCCTGACAACGACTCTTCAGATTGGTTTCTTCTTCAATCAGTTTTATTTGTTTGAATCGCAAAAGTGGAATTATATAATGTATTTTACTTTGTATCTGTCTTGTTTGGTGTAATACATTTTTTTTTCTTTTCTTGGTGTTTCAAGACAGGGTTTCTCTGTGTAACAGCCTTGGCTTTGCTGGAACTCACTCTGTAGACCAGGTTGGCCTCGAACTCACAGAGATCCACCTGCCTCTGCCTTCCGAGAGCTGGGATTAAAGGCATGTGCCACTACCGCCTGGCTGTGCAATACATTTTTGAGATCCACCCATGTTAGTAATTTCTTGCTTCCTCTCTCTTGCTGAACAGCGTTCCACTGTGTGAACAGACCATAGTCATTTATTTCTGGTGATGATTTACGTGCAGTCAGTTTATATAAGGTAAGTCGTAATTCTTAAGCCAGCCTCCCTACATGACCTCCTTTCTCATCTGATTATCAACATTTTACATAACAAGGAAGTGGATAAAGTCAAAATCCCCTAATTCAGACTGACAGAAAAAGTCAAATGTGAGAACTTTTTTGCCAGAGTAATGAGCTTCATTGCATTCCTCTTTATACCTGGGCCATTGCTCAGCCTCTGTGCAAAACAGAGACTTTCCCTGACTGCCAAACCAATCCATGCGATTTCAGCTCACACAGCCACTCACCCCAGGGCTCCTGTGAGGCAAGTTTTGCAAGTCAGATGCACTTTGACTTGGGCCATCTTCCACCCTATCTCCTTTTGATATCTTCTTCCTTCTCAGGGCCTCCTTGGGAACAGCTGTCCTGATTCCAAGGTGGCCTTGACCACAGCTGGCTCTGGCAGATGGAACTGGTCCTAATCAGCTAGTTCTAGGGGTTAGGTAATGGCAGTATAAGGGTTGTTCCCTGACAGAGGAAATTTACATTTTAAAATGGGTTTGCCGGGGCAAGCAGCACATAGAATTTAATCAATAAATGTTTTCTCCGTTTTGCTGAAAGTCGAAGCTATGATATTTAAAAGTAAAATTAAGAAAATTGGTTTCCAGAACCTGAGAGCCTTCGTGGCAGCCACTGTGGCAGCCACTGAACTCTATGGAACCCACACTGCCAGCATGCATGCCTCTTGCTGTCAAATAAAGGCAAGCAGGAGGCTCTGAAGCCATCCAGACCAGTACTCCGACAGCTCTTAAACTTTCTCACTAAGGCTTCATTGTGGCTATATGGTCCTTCATAAGCGGGGACGAACAGGACCTTAAAATGTTATTCTTCTTGAGTATGCCAAGCTACTCCGGATGCTGACTGGGCTCCTCCACCACCCCCAGTTACTGTAGCAGAGACAAGGAGGAGGAGCAGGAGGGGGAGGAGGGGAAGCACATATCCTCAGAGTAGGGTTTCCATGGCACAAATATAAAGAAATAGAAAAGGCACGATGAATCTGTCTTAGCCTGTTCATTCCATAATATCAAGATAACACCAGCTAAGCCATTTATAAACAGCAAATGGATTTGTCCCAGTACTGGGGCCTGGGAAGCCGAAGATAAATGTGTTAGTATGTAGTGTCTGGGAAGGACTGGCTTGCTGTGTCACGTGACAAAATGGACAGCGGGCAGAACGGGCCCTAAGCTAGCTTCCTTCAACACTTGTGAAGGCACTGATCCCTTCATGAGGTCAGAGAGACCTCTTAATCACTCCCCACAAAACTCACCTGTCAAGCTACCACAGAGGGGATTATGTTTTAGCATCTGACTTTGGGGAGACATTCTTCGGATCACAGCAGAGTTGAGAAATTGACTTGTGTTGCCCAGCTTTCTGCTTCTGTATCCTGCCTGAGACAGTGAGCTGCACAGGGAATGTTCATTCTGGCCCTTGGTTTTGGAGGCCTACCTTGAGGAGATCCCTGTGATCAGCTGGACTGCTGCTTTGGGGCCTGTGGTCAGGGAACACACCGTGGCAAGAAGCATGCACTAAAACTAAGCTATTCACTTTGTAACCTGGAACCAAAGGGGCAGGAGGAGAAGGAGACTGGAGTCCCATAGTCCCCTGTTAGGGCATGTGTATAGTGACAGAAACTATCCCAGTAGACCTCACTTCCCAAGGTTTTCATTGTCGTGCTACAAGTCAGGGGACCAAACCTTTAACATGTGGGCCTTTGGGAGACATTATAGATCCAGATTATAGCAAGACCTTTGAAACAAGAAACAAGAGTTTGAGATGGAGATTTTGAATTTCAAAGCCTAGACTAGTCCAAGTTTCCTAAGGACTACAAGCATCACACTTGTGCTCTGACTCGCTGACTTGGAAAACAACGTGTTTCTTAAGTGATGTGGAGACAGGGAGAAGCTTAGTTACTGGTGAATGTCCCAGAGGAGCCACATCTGTCCCTGGCCACGTCTGGTGAGGAAGGACCGACCCTCTGAATAAGTTTGGGGAGCCAAGAACAAATGAGAACCTACTCACTCCTTAGTTGGAGCTGACAAAAGGGACATCTAAAAGTCATTACCCACCAGTATGACAGAACTACAAAAGGTGGATAGTGGTGACAGTGCAGCCTGTATAGCCAGAGAGCGCCTCAGGCAGCCACCTGCCTGCCACTTAGGAGAGCATTTGAAACTCTTTGGCTATATCTGATATCATGACAGGAATGAGTTGGATGCCACAGTAGCCTCCATATTACTGACACATTGCCAGACCAGCCATGCCAGAGGTGCTGGATCAAAGGGCCACAGAGATCAAATGAAGACAGATCACTTGGTTCACTACATGTGGAGTGCCAAGGAAGCCTTGAGTGAATGTGAAGGACTGAAATCCAGAGACCCTTGGGAGCCTGTAAACCCTAGATGCAGATAACGCCCCACGGGGCTTTCCTAAACTGCTTTTCCTGAGCTTGCTTTGCACTGAGTCTATTTACAGTGCCGGAGGATCAGTGTCAAGACTGCTCAAAAATGTTTTTCTCCCGCACCAGAGACACAGAGAGGTTCTGCTGTCTCAGGAAGTCCTGTAGGGCTGCAGATGACAGTAGATATAAATGGGGCTATGGAAGAAAGCCCACCCTGCCATCCCTAAGCTTCACCACGGACATCATCATTTGCTAACATGTAAACAGTTATCACCACAGGATCAGCAGCAACTTGACTTTATTTCCGTTTGCTTTATCTGTTGTTCATTGGTTGTTTTGTTTGATTGAACTGGTTCCCACCCCCACCACCACTTTGGTAATTTCATATATGAATGCTTTACATCTATTCCCACTCTCCCCGACAATACCTCTTACCCCTACCTTGTTCCAACCTCTTGTCAGCTTATATTTTTAAACCCCACTAAGCCCAATTGGCATAGCCCTCTGTGGAACACAGGCAACCTACCATGGGCCACACCTCTGAAGAAAACTGGGTCTCCCTCTCCCAGCAGCCATTGTGCGCTTTGTTTTGGATTTTATTTCGTGTGTTCAGAAAGAAACGCTAGTATTAATCACACGCTTTTACTTGATCTTTTATGTGTTCGGTGGCATTTGTCTTTAGGATGATTATGTACCGGAAGAGGACTCACTAGACAGGGTGAGCTTGGCCCTGGTGGTGGAAACAAACCTTAGCATCCTTTGCTAGGTGCGGCTGCAACCCAGGGAGAAACGTATGGACACTGGCTTTTCCTCTGAGTGTGAAATAGTCACTGGTGCTGACCACGAGGAGGAAGTATAATGTGAGCCTTAAAAGGCTCACTATCACTGTTCTGGAGAGAACGAACTGTAAGAGGATGAGGTCACCATGGGGAGACTGCACTGCACGAACCCTCCTCGTGACAACAGTGGCTGCTTGCCCCAAGGTGGAGGCGATGGAGCAGGTGACAAGCACTCTGTTTCTGAGTACCCCTGGAGGGGACGCTGCAGGACAGCTGATGAGTGGTAACTGGGGTAGTAGGAGCGGGGAGGAACAAAGGGGGAATGTGTGTGCTTTGGCCTCAGCTCCTGGAAGAAAGGTGTTCCCCTCTATTGAACTGGGATATTCTGCAAAGGAATACAGGTTTTCTAGGATATAACTTGATGCCAAAGCACTGGCTTAGCATGCATGAGGTCCTAGGTTCAACCCCCAATACCACAAAATAAAAAAGACTAAGTGTTGGCAGGTGTGTTCTGGAACAGGCCACATTTGAAGTGACTAATTAATCACCTAAGTAGCAACTCCAAATATACACCAGGAAACGTAAGTGACAGGAAAGAGCTGGCAATGTGTTCAGTTAGGTGTTGCCAGGGCATAGATGGCACCTAAAGCCTCAGAACATTTAGGAAGCAGTATGTTAGGGGGGAGTCAGAGTCCCCTCTCCCTTTTCTTCCTCCCCGCTCCCTTCCTTCCTTTCTTTCTATAGGATCTCATTACGTAGCCCAGGCTGGCCTCAATCTTACAATCTTCCATCCCTCAGAAGAGTCACTCATTGTTGTACACGGAGTCCACAGTTGAGGGAGACCATTGGTACCTTTTCTCTCCAGCAGCCACATAGCACCATGAACCATGAAATCTGGCCATTGGGAAGGAGGCCAGCTTAATTCCTCCAAATCCTATGACCAAAGTGTGTGGTGTCTTCAACAATAGGGCCACTGAAGCTTCCAAAACCAAGAGCCAAGATGAACCTTCCTCGTTTTAAGTTAACTCATAGTCATGGAAAGCTGACAAACATGGACTCCTTCAGAAATGATTCTCCATCCATTTCTTCATCCCCATTCTGTTGTGTTACCTCAAGCCACTGTTGCTAATTCTCCATCCTCTCTGACCTGGATGATTGAAGTAACGTCCTGAGTGCCTTCCCTCAGTTCATTCATGCCCTAATCCAGTGGTTTCCGAATTTGAATGTATGTGATAATCATCCAGTAGATTTCTTCAGACAGGCTTCTGTCCCCACCTACCCCCACTGTGTGTCTGATTAAGCGGATGTGGAGGCAAGCCCAAGAGTATGAATTTCCAGCAAGTTCCTGGGTGAGACTGCTGCTGCTGGTTCAGGACCACCCTTCAAGAACAACCACTGTTGTTCTTGTCATTCTCTACACCAACACAAAACTGAAGCATTGGCATCTAGGATTCTTTGGATTTAGATGCAAGATATGCCTTTTAAAAACAGGCTTATTAGGATGTGGTATGCACACCACACAGCTTAGCATGGAGGGTCACAATTCAATAACTTTTAAAATATTTTATTGTTTTATTATAATTATTATTTTCAATAATATCTCCTTTATCCTGATGGTGTATCAGCCAGCATTGTATTACTTCAATCAAATACAATAAAATAGTGAGGCAAATCAAGAGAAAAGCTACATGTTTTGGAGGCTCAAGTACAACAGCAAGAAATCCCACTACTTTGGCTTCTAGAGAGTGTGGCAGAGTACCCAGCCACAGGAGAAGGAAGAAGAGACTATGGTTCCCGAAGCATCTCTGAAGACATGTCCCCAGTGACCTAAGGACCTCCCCCTACCCCAAGCTTCCTACATCTCCTAACATCAAAGTCTCAAGGTTTTCAGGCAGGCCTTGATGAGACCATCAGCCAAACCCAGGAAACATACAGTTCCTGCTATGTCTTGCTGGTGTTCCTATCCTTAGCATTTAACACAATATCTGAATACAGTGGGCATCAATCAGTGTCCGTTGACCAAAGATAAGATGCAACCAGTTTGGTTGACAGACTACAACTAAAATTTTACCATAAAACAAAGCATGGAATAGATTAGAGCCAAAGCTGAGTTATCTTCTGTATCCAGGTTCCTTAGCACATTTGGGCCCTATGATAATTAATCTTGACTGTCAACTTAATAGGATCTAGAATCACCTAATGGACAAACCTCCAGACATACTGTGAGGAAGACTCTAGATTAGGTTAGCCCCTGGGTGTGCCTAGGAGAGATTATCTAGACTAGGTTCATTGACATGGAAGACTCAGTTTAACTATGGGCCACACCGTTCCAATGGACCGAAAAGATAAACATACTTCTGATTCTCAGTCATTGTTTCGGAGACTCATTCTCACTGGTTACTGAAAGCCTATCTTCATTCTACTCCAACATAGGATTCAAAGCAAAAATGTCTCTGTTGTTATTGTTAGACTCACTCACTCAGCACACTCTCTAGTTGCCTATAAGAGGTTGTTTAGGCATTGCTTCAACTTGAAGATCAATATTAAAGTTTCTCGGTGTCTTCTGGTCTTCTGATTCATTAAAAGAAAATGGAGTCTGGAGTCACTTTTGCAGCCAGTCCCAACTCTGTCACATTAGCCTTGCTTAGCCTCAACTTTTTCCACCAAGGGTCATCACTAAATCCTACTTGCAGGCATGTTAGGAGGCAAATGCCATATACAGAGAGGTGACAGCCATGTAAATGCTTGTTCTTACTCGCTTGGAATGTCTCTAAGGAGCTCAGGTCAAAAAATGAATGTTTGATGTTGTTATTTCATGGAATCCACAGGAACCGAGAGACATCATGGTTTTCAAGAGTCCAAGTCTGACTGTGAATTCCCTGAGAACAGAGACTGTCCCACTTGTTGCTGGGTGCCTACTGTCTAGCAAGATCAGAGCTGCAAACAAGATGAATGAAAGCATCGCAGCCTCCCTGATCTCAGAGCTTCAGTATCAAGATCTCTGAGTATAACCCAGGCTGAACATAGACAGAATGACGAGAAAGTAACACACCCAAATTATGTGTGGATCAGCAAAGCCAGCACCAGCCACTCCTCCAAGACATCCATCCAGGGCCCTTGAATTCTGCAACCTAAAAGAAGGGGTGTTGTGTTCAACTGACATTAGCAAGCAGATAGCCATGGATGTAAAGCCAAATTACTACAAAGGACAAAAGCAGTAGCCCCCAGGAGACCTCATCCCTGGAATATTCAAGTGCTGTGTGTGTGTGTGTGTGTGTGTGTGTGTGTGTGTGTGTGTGTGTGTGTGTGTGATGTGCACATGCTGCTGCACTCACATGTGTGTCCTAATGTGCCTCTGGTTACTCACACTGTAATCCAGAATGGCCTGGAACTCTTGATCCTCTTGCTTCAGGCTTCTGAATATTAGGATTATATTATATTATATACAAGCATGACTATACCTAGCTTCAAGTTCCTTTTTCCTCCCCCTTCCTTTTTGCTGCTTGGAGGATTTGACTGGGTGATAAATTCAATGGACAGACCCTGACTGGCACATCTTGTCAAGAAAAAGGAACTCTCTTCTCCCTGTTCCAGGGCTCTTACATGCTAATTACTGAAATGTGCTGTACACACTTTACAAAGCCTAATCTTCCTGGCATTGGCATGCCTGACCACTTTTATATTTTAAAAGTGTTAACTGAAGTGCCAGTTTCTTCCTGAAAATTCCCTCCCAACATCTGGGAAATAAGCGGGAAGCAAGTGTGAGCACCTTAGACTTCAGGCTCTCATTGGGAAGCACAGGTACAAGTTCCATGCCCCACATGTTGAAGATGAGTGTCTGCATCAACCAGGCAGCAACTTTGGGAAGCAGACTTGGCAGTGGAGAACTCAGTGTATATAAAAAGACTTGGAAAATAAATTACATGACAATATTGGAAAAGGGAAGCAGATGGCATCTCTTCCCTAGACCCAGCAATTTCTATGCCAGCTGAGCCCCTTCCCAGAGAGGGATGTTTGGACCAGGGGCCTTACTCACCATGGCAGCCACCAATGGAAATCACTAGGTCTCTGCAGGGTGACAACCCATCCTGCTCATCTTTACTCTCATTTTTGGTCTCCTGTAGATCTTCAAAACTCTGTTGCTGGAGGAAGGGTAGACTGGTGTATGTGGTGATGGCGACAAACCTTGAAAATGCCACACTGTCTGAAAGAAACCAACCATAAGAAGGCCACCTATTGTGTAAGCCCATTCATAAGAAATGTCTAGATTAGGCTATTTATAATGACAGAAAATGGGTTGGTTAGTTAGGGATGAAGTTAGTGGATGGAGGGATGAGTTCTATAGCTAAAGGGGACAGGGTTTCTTTCCTGGAGCAATAAAAATGCTCCAAGATTGACTGTGGCAATGATCATTGTTGTGGAATACTATTTTTAAGCTGTGTTGCATTCATTCATGCTATAGAATATTTGTTTAATGATGTAAAGATGTGTTGCACTTGTTTAACTCCGTAAAGCTGTGTTACTTTGCCTGCCTAAAACACCTGATTGGTCTAATAAAGAGCTGAATGGCCAATAGCTAGGCAGGAGAGAGAGATAGGCAGGGCTGGTGGGCACAGAGAATAAATAGGAGGAGAAATCTAGGAAAGAGAGGAAGGAGCAAGAAAAAGAGGAGGACACCAGGGGCCACTCACCCAGCCACACAGTCAGCCACAGAGTAAGAAGGAAAGAAAGATATAAAAATAAAGGTAAAAAACCCGGAGGCAAAATGTAGTTAAGAGAAACAGAATAATTTAAATTAGAAAAGCTGCCTAAAAACAAGCCAAGCTAAGGCCCACTTTTCATAAGTAAGAATAAATCTTGATGTATTTATTTGGGAGCTGTGTGGCAGGACCTAAAGAATTAAAAAATGAACTACATTTCAGTGCCCAATGTGGGACCCAAATATTCACCTAGGGCCTGAGAAAGCTGGGGGGAAAAAAAGAAAGGGGCATGGCTCCTTTAAGAGGCACTGTTGTTCAGCAGGCAGCATTAAATAGAAACAGCAAGCTAAGCAAAAGCACCAGTGGCAGCACAGGCACCAGCTTCCTGGAACTAGGAGGTTGAATGCAGTTCTCTGTCATGCATCTAAGGCTTGGCTTTCATGGACCAGAGTGAGAAGGGGGCAGAGCTAGCTGCTAGAGCAGCACAGATGGCCCAGCTGTAGCTTAGCAGTCTAAAGTGTGCTCACAAGGTCAAAAGAGGCTAAAAGATACACAGTAAAAGAGGTCCACATGGAAAAAAAAAAAAAAACTCTAAACAGGTTATAGTGTGTTTAACAATGTGTGTAGGCTTAAGAATGAAAAGAAAATGGGTATAAACAGTCATAGAAAGAAAGATAAAGTTTAAAAACAATAAAGTCTTTAAAGAGAGAGCAAAAGTAATATAAAAGAAAAAAGCCCTGTAATGACGGAAAATACACAGGGAGTCTGGACCCTGTATAGTATGGTGTTGAATTTTGAATTTTTTGAATGCTGATGAGCAAAGGACAGCTGCTGACAGACATGGGATTGTGAATGGGACTGCCAAACATAATCTGGATCCTTTAAGGCTATCTTAACTTTAAAAAAAAGTCAAAAACTCTGTTACTTTGAGGAAGAGGTTTTGCTTTTATTGCCACAGAAAATGAGAGGCTGTGGATTCCTTCAGGGTTAATATGGATCAGGATTGATTGGGGGGAGACCTCCTGAATCTTGACAGGTGATATATATCAACAATGGTTACAGCTGGTCCTCCCAGGACTTGGCCATTATTTCAGTTTCTCAGGGACCCCTAAAGATGCCTTCACCCACAGACAACAGGAAGCAGTCTAGAGAACATGATACCTACATCCCAAGAGGTAAGGTGGGTAAATTTTGGTCATTTGGTGGGTTATGGATATTTGTTATCATCTAAGGAAATATAGGAATATTGGATAAAAAGACAACAATTAATCTCAGATATTTTGCCTTGGCATGGAGTTTGGTATATTGATACAAATTTAAAGTTGTTTTTGTTTCTACTCTTGTTTGGATTATTGTTCTTATGTAGTTCATTTAAAAAATGCAATATATAATAGAAATGAAGTTAGTAGTTAACCTATAATAATCAAACTTGTAGTCACATCAGGCATGTTTTCAGGTTAAATATGTAGGTTTTAGATAGATAGATGATTTTTCAAACACTTCAAAGACCTACAGAATATGGCATTTAAGATGTTTAATAACCTAAGGTTTTTCATGATAATGAGACATATCTGCTCCTGGCATCACCAATTTACTTCCTAAAAGGAAGATGGGCACTGAATAAACTCCATATAAAATTTGCTTTCAATGTGGCAAAGCTAGCCATTTGTGCAAGAAACTGCTCTTGTCTTGACTGCTAACAGTATGCTGTACAGACTGGGTAAGCAGGACAGAGGGAAAAAAAAGACTGTTGAACTTTCCCAAAACAAGGCAGAACAGTCTGAGATTCCTGCCTCACAGAAGAGTCTGCCAGACATTTTTCAGAACACACAAGAAAGCAACTGCTGAACTTTGCCAGTACAAGGCAGGATGGTCCTTCAAATTTCCTGCTCCACTGAAAAATCTACCAAATATTCTAAGCCTGTAGGCCAAAGATATATGCTCCAACGTTGCAGAGGAACTTTGGGTGATTGTCTAGGCAGTCAGATATCTTTGTTGTTAGGTAATATTATATTCTTCTGGGGGCTTTGATGGAGTTAAAGGCTAAATAGTTAGAATTAAGTTTTCCTTAGTGATGATAGAAAATAAATCAAGTATAAACTTTGACACACTAAGATGGATAATGGAGTATTTTCTCTGAATTTTCTAAATACAAATGGACGTGTTATTGTGAATGTAATTCATACTTGATAACTGTTTTTGTTGTATGTAGTTTTACCTTTCATTTTTATTTAGACAAAATAGGGGAGAACATTGTGGAATATTTGTTTAATGATGCAAAGACGTGTTGCATTATTTTATTTTGCATTTGTTTAACTCTGTAAAGCTGTGTTACTTTGCCTGCTAAAATACTTTATTGGCCTAATAAAGAGCTGAACAGCCAACAGCAGGAGAGGGATAGGTGAGGCTGTCAGGCAGAGAGAATGAATAGAATGAGAAATCAAGGGAAGAGAGCAAGGAGTGAGAAAAGGAGAAGGAGAGGAGGACACCAGGGGCCAGCCACCCAACCACGGATCAAGAAGGAAAGAAAGATATAAAAATAAAGAAAGGTCACCAGGCAGGCGGTGGTGGCACATGCCTTTAATCCCAGTACTCGGGAGACAGAACCAGGCAGATATCTGTGAGTTCAAGGCCAGCCTGGGGTACACAGAGAGATCCAGGATAGGCACCAAAACTACACAGAGAAATCCTGTCTCAAAAAAACAAAAATAAAATAAAGAAAGAAAGAAAAGAAAGAAAGGTTAAAAAAAAAAAAGCCCAGAGGCAAAATGTAGTTAAAGAGAAACAGGATAATTTAAGTTAGAAAAGCTGGCTACAAACAAGCCAAGCTAAGGACAGGCATTCATAAGTAAGAATAAGTCTCCAAGTATTTATTTGGGAGTTGGGTGGCAGCCCCCCCAAAAAAAAAACAACTACAGATTATTCAACTCCAAGGATGCCCCAAACCTCAAATTGTACACTGAGCCTATGATATAAAAATTACATCTTAATTAAAACCCTTACAAGAAACCTATTATGACTAGTTCTAAATCACGTTATGCTTAATGTAAAAAATTTATGTAATTCTTATTGCAATTCTGTTCCAGAAGGGCTGTTCTGTGGATGAAATGGGCCAGTCGATATATTTAACTGACACAATTCAGAGTTTCCTAACGGCTGCCTCAGACCATAGCAAGTCTTTGGATGTTAATAAATATAATACTTCTTTGTAAAAATAAAAATAATGTATGAATCACATAATTTTATGAAATGTGATTTATTTTAAAAATGTGATTTTTATAAAAATAAAAACATATCTGCTCCTGGCATCACCAATTTACATTGATCATCAATATCAAATGGTTAGCCCTGAAAACACACATACAAGTAACTTTACGCATACTCAGCTGGTTGTATTTGTGTATTTGGGAGTATGTGTGTGTGTGTGTGTGTGTGTGTGTGTGTGTGTGTGTGTACATACACAACAACAATTAATGGAAAAGGGGTATGTGGGAGGGTTTGGAGGGAGGAATGAGAAGGAAATGATATAATTATATTATAATCTATAAAAAACAAATGAAATAAAACCATGTTTTTCAGGCTTGCTACTGTTAGAGTGCTCTGAGCCATAGCAGACAGATGGATTAGTGAACCTACAAGATGGGAGAAACACGAGAAAGGCTACTAAGCTCATTCCATCACGAAACCTCTAGTCCCAGAGTGTCCTGCAGAATCAGTCTTCCGTGACATGAGCATGGGCAATGCTGGTGCAGTTCCTAATCTCAGTGAGGAGCCTAGGAGCAAACTACCAGGAGAAACCTAATGCCAGTCCTCACACAACCCTAATACTTTCCGTCATGAGTTGGCATCCACTTCTTAAAGTTCAGTGACAGCTGAGTTGGAAAAACAGTCTTCCAAGTGCTTGCTGCCAACGTGTAAGGACTTAAGTTCAGTCCCACAACTCACATAAAAATGGAGGCCTGGTGGCCTGCACTGGGGAACCAGAGCTAGGAGGTTCCCTGTGGCTTACTGGCCAGCCAATCAGGCCTAATCCATGAGTCCCAGGTCCCAGTGCAAGACAGTCTCAGAACAAAAGGTGGGGCTGGGGAGATGGCTTGGCATAGAAAAGCACATCAGGCATGCCTGATGACCCGAGTTTGATCTTGGAACCCAAGAAAAAGCTAGACGCAGCAGCGCACATCTGCAGTTCCAGCACTCCATCAAGAGACAGAAAGCAGAGACAGGAGCAGTGGCAATCATAGCAGCAGAAACAAGAGAAACACTGCCTCAAAACAAGGTCAAAGGTAAGCAGTGACTTCTAAATGCTGTCTCCATAAGTGTGCTGTGGCATTAGTGCACCTGTTCTCTCTTTCCGTCCCCCGCCCCCGTCCCGTCTCTCACTCTCTCTCTCTCTCTCTCTCTCTCTCTCTCTCTCTCTCTCTCTCTCTCTCTCTCTCATACACACACAATAGACGATAGACAGACAGACAGACAGAGGTTGAGTGGATAGTCATCCTGAGGAATAAGATTCAAGACTGAACTCTGGCCTCCACCCGTCACCCCATAAGCACACACATATACACATACACTCAAACGTAACTACAACACACACAAGAACAAACACTCACCTACACACACACACACACACACACACACACACACACACACACACACACACTAAAGTTAGTAGATTCCATACTGAGGAACAACACCTAAAGCTGACCTCTGGCCTCCATACATACGAGAACACACGTCCATATGCACCCACACACATCAACACTCAAGACACACACAAAGTTCAGCAACAACCATGTAGCTGGAGTTTTCCTGTGTCCACCCGACTCCTGCAGACCCTCAGACCCAAGTAAACACATTACTTATAAACTGTATGGCCGTGGCAGGCTTCTTGCTATCTAGTTCTTATATCTTAAATTAACCCATTTCTATAAATCTATACCTTGCCACGTGGCTCGTGGCTTACCGGTATCTTTACACCTTATTTCTCATGGCAACGGCGGCTGGCAGCGTCTCCTGACTCAGCCTTCCACTTCCCAGAATTCTCCTCTCTGCTTATCCCGCCTGTCTGGCTACTGGCCAATCAGCGTTTTATTTATCAATCAATCAGAGCAACACATTCACAGCATACAGAAAGACATCCCCCCCTCGGGCTGGAGAGATGGCCCAGCCGTTAAAGGCTAGGCTCACAACCAAAAAATATAAGAAAGACATCCCCAGCACAACCATTATTTTTACTCTCTGAATTCTTGTATTCTATATGCAATACTATAAATGTAAGCAGTGTGATTCAGAGTACCAGTCTCTTCTCGAGCTGATCAGTACTTCTATGGTTTCAGTCTGCCTGCTGCTCTGAGATGAAATTGGCATGCATTTTCTCCTGAAATAGAAAGGCATTCTAGGAACACATATCAACCCTCCATAATCCTTCCGTCCCTGGCCCATGGATCAAACCATTCTCTCAGGGTTCCACTTTCTGTCTTTCTCAGCAGAGATGCTTTGGCAAACACAACTGGAAAGGTTTCAAATTGCTCAGACTTTATTAATTTTACAAAATATGCTTTGAAGGATTACAATAAATAATTGAAAGTAAATGACACATTTGAAATGCGGGAGCAAGCGCTTTCGGCTCTAGTCGTCTGAGCTTGCTGTGGTACAGCACACACAGCTCTTCCTGCTGCCGTTCCTCCCCGGCCACTGCATCACTGCTGGGCTTCCACAGCTCACACTGCCTCAGAAGTGACGCAGGAGAGGAAGGGAAGACCGGGACACAGTGGCATATGCCTGTGGTGCCGGGTACTTGGATGGCTGAGGTGAGAGAATTGCTGGAGTCTGGACAACACAGCAGGACCTGTGGTGATATTTTATTTGTGCTTTAACCAATAAAGCTTGCCTGGGGATCAGAGGACAGACTCAGCCACTATATTAAATATAGAGGTCAGGCAATGGTAGCACACACCCTTAATCCTAGCATTCAGGAGGCAGAGATCCATCCAGATCTCTGTGAGTTCAAGGCCACACTGGGAACAGAGCCAGGTGTGGTGGCACACGCCTTTAATGCCAGCACTAGTTAGTCATAGAGGTCTGGAGGTCTGTACAAACGAACAGGAAGTGATAGAGTTGGGCAGAAAGAGGAAGTGAGGTAGCTGGGTGGAGAGAGGAAGTAAGATGGCAGGGACAGAAAGGTATTCAGGCGTGGGTATACAGGAAGTAGCTCTGGAGGCTGGGGAGTTGGTAAGGTGAGGTTGGCTGTGGCCTGTCCTGTTTCTCTGATCTTTCGGCTTTCACCCTAATCTCTGGCTCTAGGGTTTTTTTTTCTTTTTATTAATAAGACCTTTTAAGATTTGTGTTATAAGGACCCTGTTTCAAAAGAGGAAAAAAGAAAAAGAGGAGGGGAACTCTGCAGGCAGCTGACGACCAGACCCCTGCCTTCCCTGCACTGTCACTGGTGCTGTCTTCCTTAGGACGGGTGCCTCCCAGTCTCCACGCTACATGCGGCAAAACTGGTGCTCACAGACAATTAAGAAACAGGCCTGAGGGTTGTAGCTGGAGTTTTCCTGGTCCCACCTGGCCCAAAGTCAGGACAAATCTCTCTCGCCCGCCAGTCCTGCAGCTGCTCTGACCCAACCAAGTAAACACACAGAGACTTATATTCTTATAAACTGTATGGCCATGGCAGGCTTCTTGCTAATTGTTCTTATATCTTAAATCAACCCATTTCTATTAATCTATAAGTTGCCACATGGCTCATGGCTTACCAGTATCTTACATGTTGGTACTCAAATGGCGGCTGGTAGCATCTCCTGACTCAGCCTTCCTGTTCCCAGAATTCTCTTCTCTCCTTGTCCTGCCTATACTTCCTGCCTGGCTACTGGCCAATCAGTATTTTATTTATTAACCAATCAGAGCAGCACATTTAACATATAGAACATCCCACAGCAAAGGGTCCCGGGTGGGATGTTATGGAACCACAATGTGATTCAAAGACTTCTGAATTAAATCTGCCCTCTTTTTACCTCTGCTGAACCCAGAGAGGAAGGGGCAAAGCATAAAGGTTCCAAAGGGCAGGAAAGCATGTACTTTTCCCTGAAGGAGATGTGCATGCTATTTATTTATTTATTTATTTATTTATTTATTTATTTATTTATTTATTTATTGTCTTACTAACATGCATACAGGTTCACCGTGCTTAAGCTAATCATAGATTACCACTGTGATTCTCGTAGGAAAGTCTGAGGAGTGTCTAGCACTGGAAGAGTACATTCAGTTGCAACAGGCATCAGATGTTTGACATGCTGCTTTACTCCCTCTTACAAATGTCCATTGTGACCTTGGGCCAAGATTGTCTTATCAGTTATTCACAAAGGTTACGAATAAGCATATTTCCTAGCCCTGGGTCTGTCTTTCTTAATCCCGTATCTATGTTCCCAAGCCTTATGCTAGAAGAGGAAGCAGTATAAAAGCAGCTCTAACCCTCATACTGTACCTTAAAACACTAATGGAGTCAACACACATTAATTGAGTACCTACTATAAATTAGACATTGAGGTCAGAGGTTGGGTCTTCCATAAATGAAGACCTGCCCTTATCTTTATGAAGCTTACAGCTTTAGGTAGCAAAGCATCCAGGCAAATGTAGCACAGTATCACAAAGGATAAGATGGGAGAGGACAGTGGAATGTAAGAGTATATCACCCAAACTTAGAAAATAGAAGTTTTTGTTGGGGGGGTGTCATGCAGACTAAAAGACCAGCAGGAACACACTGGCATCAGGAATGGAGGCAGGGAGTCTAATGTGAGCTTTGCCCTAGGCTCACCCAGATAGCTTTAAACTGTGCCCTCCAGATGCCACCCAAATCTTAGGGTGAGGTCCACCTGCACACTCTAGCTTATCGTGTTCTCTGGGTGATTCTCAGCTGTGGGCAGGTTTGAGAATCACTGACTTACGCCTGTGCTCAGACAATTTTAGAACCGAAACTATGTGAATTGTCTCTGAATTCAGATCAAGGTCTTATGAAAGTTCAAAGTAAACTATTTTAAAATGGTTTTCTCAATGTCTGTACTGTAACAGCTTATTTATCTTAGATTTCAAAAGAACTTATGATGAGAAATAAATGTCTTTACAAAAACCCTCACCTTAGATGTTTCTGCACAGTCTAAATGTTGCTAGATTCTCCTATTAGTTGGAAGAAAACTGTTTCTGTGGTACTTTCTGTCGTCCCATAGGCAGTCACCCAAACTAGGTATAATCGTGTGACTCCCATTAACCTAGAAATAGTTACAGGAGGGATGTACGTCCACCCCATGAGGATTACCTGAAGATTCGATTATCTTGCATTCTCTCCCAGACCTGTGACCCCTGGTGGCTTGTTCTGACTGGTGTCCCTAAGAGAGAGGGACAGTGAGGCTAAAGTGGCCCGGACTGCTAAGCCCACAGAAAGGAAACTTAACATGCAGGGCCGCTCACAACATTTGTTGATTTAAGCAATAACAGATGAGGGTCTCGATTATTCTGGCACAATCTAGCCTCATGAATACACCTTCTCGAGCCAGTAAATCTCATTTTTTTTTACTTTATTTTTCTGATCCATAGACTTTCTCATCACAGAATCATCTACAATCAGTATCCCTATTAATATTTCCCCCTTCTCCCTTTGTGTTGTCATCCCTTTCTGCCTTCCTTCCCTCCTTAGTAGTCCACTTAAAGACCCATTAGGGATACGTAAGCAGGATAGTCCGAAGGTCACGGACTGAATGGTAGCCCAATGGATTAGCGATTTGCTGTATTCTGGGGGGTGGATTTAAGCAAATAAATAAATACGTGAAGAATTATGGAGCCAGGTTTCCTGCTGTCTGATAAGAAAAATTTAAATATGAAAAGGGCGGAACAATTATTGTGTTTCAAGTGAACTGGAGGTATGGTTAAGAGCTCATGGGGAATATTGATACTTCTGTCATGGTTTTATGCACTGAGTCCCTGGAAGCAGTGAGAGGCCAATAGCAGTCAGCATGCCAAGCATACAGATTTATGGCAGAACATTCTCTACCCGCCATGGAGAAGAGGCCTCAGGAAGCACTGACTGACGTCCAGGCTGCAGCCCTGGAAGCTTGGCTGCTTTTATGGTTTTTAAGTGTAGAGACAATTTAACATTGAGATGCTGAGACATGAAGAAGCAGTCAGAACATGACGGGACACGTCAGAATGACACAAAAACCAGTTCAAGCCACCGGGGATACAAGGACTACGAAAGCATCAAAGTAAGTGTGATAGGGATTGATTGTAAGTGAATAAAACCTGGAGACAAAGCAGATTTAGGAAAAGAAGGGAATGATGAGAAAGGTCTCTGGGCCAGTGTATGCCAGCGATTGAATGTTAAAGAAACAACAGAAACAGAAAACCACCATTTGGCAACAATCATAATAATAATTAGTTCATGCAAGACACATCAACAAACGCCAAAATTTGCAGACAAAATTTAGAAGACAAGTGGGATAGTTACATAGCCCCAAAGTAGCTTTGCATAAAAGAACTGTTCACTACAAAGGAAAAGAATTACTTTCTAATGCAGCAACCCAGCAGAAACCACCTGGATCAAGTGTAGCATTAGCTGGAACACCATCAAATGCAAATCACAAGGCAGCTGATAGGCTGCCAGAAACATTTCCATTGTCTTAGATATTCCTGCCAAAGATGCATGCATAACCTGACCTGTAAAGGAACGGCAGAACCCCCTAAGCCAAGTAGCATTCCACAAGGTATCTTGTCCATTATCTTAGAAAATGTTCTAGTCATGAAAGTGGGGGGAAAACTATGGAATTTTCTGGACTGAAGATGAGATGCGTGACAGGCAACATGTGGATCTGTGTTAAATCATTTTACTAAGAAAGGCATTATTAGGGTAAAATTGGTAAAATCTAAATGTAGTCAACTGATTGTACCCGCTAGCTTTTTGTCAACTTGACACAAGCTGGTGTCATCTGGGAAGAGGGACCCTTCAGCTGAGAAAATGCCTCCCTTAGATTGGTCTGCAGGCAAGTCTCTGGGGGTATTTTCTTAATTGGTGATTGGTGGGGGAGGGTCCAGCCCTCTGTGGGTGTTGCCACCCCTGGGTAAGTGGCCCTGAGGTGTATAAAAAATCAGGCTGAGCAAGCCAGTAATCAGTGTTCTATAGCAATTCTTTGAACCGTCCTTGCAACGTTCCTATAATTTTGAAATTGTTTCTAAAAACGTAAGAGTCTCACTGGTACAATTTGTAATGCTTCTTGTAGACTTTCGTTTTGGGTTCTGGTATAAACTGAAAAGCTGCAGTAAGTTTGAAAAGATCCTCCAGTTACATGGCATGATGTTGGTTTGATTACTTATTGGTTTTGAGGCAGGGTCTCACTCTGTGGATTAGGCTGGTCTCTAACTCACGACTCTTGCCTCGACCTCCTCAGTGCCGAGATTACAGGCATACATCTCCATACCTGAAGTTTCTTGATTTCTAATGAAGCAGGTGAATCTAAGGGTCCAAACTTTTTAAAACTACTTGTATTTGTCTTCCATATTCAAGACTTTGTAATTGTTCAGTGTTTTCAGGACAGAGAAGGGTGTCACAGTAATATATGTATGGGAATTAGGTATGTATACAATATATGATTTACAAAGAAATTGTTTTCACTTGAGTCTCTGGTTATGTGAATGGACATCCAGAGTGTAGAGTAAAAGGTCGGAGCCCACATCTAAGTTTGAAAACTACCAAAATTCACCAGTCCCTGAGCTTGAAACCCCACTGATCTCCACCCTGGAAAACTTCTCCCCAATGAACCTTACATAAGCCCGTCTCCTGATCAGTTCCCTGCTGCTTCTTGTCCAAGAAGAGGCAGCCATCCTCCTGTAACTGTCCCGATAAATCTCTTGTGTGAGGTTTGTTGTGTGGTGTGACTTTGTGGTATTCTTTGGCTCCCAATTGCCAGGAAACCTTTCCTCTCTGAGCTGTGACACTTCCACTTGGGGAGGCGCTCCCTTCAGAGTTGTAACTCTTCCATTGGAGAAGATGTTCCCTTCAGGGCTGTGACACTTCCATTGGGGGAGTCTTTCCCCCTCAGAGGTGTAACACTTACACAGGTATATATTACTCAGGTAACTTTCAAGTTCAAAGTAAAAATGGAAAACAACTCTAAACAACGAGCCTTTTCTTCAGTCAACACCTTAATTATCTCTGTAATGGCTCTCTCCAAAACCAATCTTATTCTGAGCCACTGGGATTAGAATCTCATCACATAATTTGTGAAGGAATATGACTTGGCACAGAACATTGCTTTTTACTGAAGGGTTGTCTATGTTGCCTGGATTAGGCCCTTCATTAATAATGACATCTGTATTTTACTTAAAAGAAATGAAATCTTTCCAAGACAAGGGTTTCTAGTAAAAGTTTCAGATGCATGTGAACAACTTCAGGGCTGAAGAAATAATGTCTTTGCCCACTAATTCACAAGTTGATTGAGTCTGTGCATTGTGTCCTGAGAGATTGGCACTGTTGAATTCTAGTTTGAGCTCTGGCTTCCATGGATTTCCTTGGTTTTCTTTTCTTCCTCCCTTCCTTCCTTCTTCCTTTTTTTTAAAGTTTCTTTTTATTTATTTATTTATTCTTTGTGTCTTTCACATCATGCATCTCTATCCCATTCTTTTCCCCTCCCTGCTATCCGCCCTCTGCCCTTGCAGCCCGCCCCCCAATAAAATTTAAGAGAAAAAAGAAAAGAAACAGCAGCGGGGGTGGGGACGTTGGATCTGGTCATGGAAGCTGCAGTGTGACACAGTGAGTCACGTAGTAAACCCTTTTGTCCACATACCTGTACTTGCAAGTGTTCATTTCAGTGAGTCATTGGTCTGGTTCGAGGCCTCTGGTTTCTGTACACTATGGATGTTGGGCCCTCACTGGGACTCCTCTTGGCTATCCTGCTGTTGCCCTGTGTTGTGGAGATCCTGCAGCTTTGGGTCTACAGGAACAGTCCCTTCACATGCTCCAGCGGATCACAGATGGGGTGAATATTGGGTTGGGCTGACCTATACCCCGGGTTCTGGGCCTAGGTAGTTACAGGGTTGGTCAGCCCACCAGCTCTCCCTTTTCCTCACCACCAGGGTGAGCTCTCCTGAATTGCCTTGGCAAGTTGACCCTTTGCAGCGATGGCGATGGCGGGTGGGGAAGGGGCTCAGTTCTGCTTTTATGTCCTCAGGGTCAGATTTCCCACACCTACACCTTCAGGGCCAGCACTACTGTGTTGTCATAGGGGTCACTCTCCTTATCTGCAGTAGATAAGGGACAAAACTAGCTCTCCCGGTTTTATGACCTCAGGGCCAGCTCTCCTACCTGCCACAGGAGTTAATGGGGGGTGGGGAGAAGCCATCTCTCCCCTGCCCATGCTGCCATATGACAGATGAGTAATGGAGACAGTTCTCCTCTTCTTTTTTTTTTAAGTCAGAATACAGTGAGTCTTGAAGAGGTATCTGTCCTGTATGATGGACATTAGAAATACCCCTGTCTAGCCAAGTTAAGTCCCCATCTCAATCACAATCTCATGGCCATAATTCCTAGAGAAGCAAGAAGGCATTGAAGATGGAGGCTTTGAGAAATGCCCTTCTACAGATCCAAATCACTATAAGGGAAAGTTGTGGTGAATAGTAATACACAGCAGAGCGTAGAATATGACTCGGCCACAGTTCTCAAAAACACAAAAATAATAGGTAATCAGTTTGTATATGCATTTTATATATACACATATGTAATGTATAATATATATAGGATGCATTGAGTGGGCACAAAATTCACTCATTGCAATATTATTTATACTATATAAAGATTAAAATAACTTTAATGTTCACCATAAGGAAGTGGTAAAATAACATTGGCATATGCATATGATAGAAAAATATGTGACATGTAAGAAAATTCATTGCTATCTTTGGTAATGGCACGTTAAGTTATTCAGACCAACCCTCACATATAAAGCAATGTAAGATGCTGTGATATTTATCTGACAAATGAACAAGGCCTCCACATAAAAGCAGGAAGCAGTTGGAGAAGGGAACAACTTAGAACTTGTAGTGGTTGGGGGAAGGGAAAGATATCAAAACTCAAACCAGGTAAAGAATATAGTAGAACCCCGCAATGGGAAGAACCAGGGTGATGTCAAGCCTCATAAAACCAATGCTGACCCACCTCAGCAGAATGTAAAAGGAAGTAGGGAAGTCCTTCAGGCAGGCTGAGCAGAGGGAACTCCAACCTGGGGTGGGAGGTGTTTTTTAACTTCAAAGTAGTAACCCTCACAGACACTTTTCCTCAAACTGGCATCAAACGTGTGTGCCAATAGAATTTTATGCCATGAATTTGTTAAGGCAATGATCAAAGGGGAAGCCCATTTATTCATGTGGCCGTGGCAGGAGACTTACTCCAGAGGGTGGGTCTTCACCATTGGTCTCAAAGCACCTCCACCCACGCACAGCTTTTCAAAGGCAATGAGAAGCACAGAGCCCCAAACAAGCAAAAACCCTGTTTGGGGGCATCATGAGCAAGCACAGCAGAAACAATACAAGGCAGGACAAGACTCACACACAATGGAGATACTGGAATTGTCAGACATAAGCTTGAAAATGTTGGGAGTGATCTTGGGAAAAAAAAAACTTAAGCTAAAAAATAAGTCTGGAAATGAAGCCAGTAACTCAAATTGCAAATTCAATATTAGAATTACACAGTAGCGGTGTTAGAACAAACATCCACAACACAGCAAGAGAAAAGATGAGGGAGGGGTGAAAGCAAGCTTGAGAGGCCCAGAATATAGGATAGATATATTTGGGCATATATTTATTATAAATATCTTCAGTGTGCTGTAAATAGCTGTCAATGAGAAAATCCTATGCACTGCTCACCATAGTAGCTTTCACATAAAAGACGATTATATAAAAGAAAATGATAATTCATGATCAACCAACCCTGCTGAGTCCTTGCATGGCTTCCAGGGATGGATCTGCCTGGGACAGGAATGAAGGAATGACAGGCATGGACAGAAAGCTGGGACTAGGTAGAACGGGCTCTCTGGTAGAGAAACCACGGCACCCGGGAAGCTCATCATGTTTATTATGTACAATTGAACAGAGAGGTGGGGTATTTGAAGAGAGCTGAACAAGGAGGCAGGGTTTATGGTATATAGCTGGATCAAGGAGACAGATGTAGCTAACCTTGGTAGGAGCAGTTTCTGTAGGGGAAGGGTCTTCAGGCAAAACAAATATCTGTGGGGGGAAGCTACAGCGGGCATTTTCTACACACACTATAAATGCTTGCACTCGGACCTCAAGGAAGGCTCTGCCATCCCTGTGAGCCTCACCCAGGGTTGGGTGGGGGGGAACTTTGACATTGTCTTAGTGGCTGCTCTTTTGCTATGAAGAGACACCAGGACCAAGGCAACTCATAAAAGAAAGCATTTAATTAACGGGGGTCCGGGGGCTTGCTTACAGTTTCGGAGGTTTAGTCCACTATTTTTATCATCATGGTGGGGAGCAGGTGGCTGATGAGCATGGTGATGAAGAAGTAACCGAGAGTTCTACATCCTGATCCACAAGCAGAGAGAGGGAGAGGGAGACAGACACACTTGGCCAGGTGTGAGCTGTTGAAACCTCAAAAGTCTGCCCCACTGACACTTCCTCCAACAAGGTTAAACCTACTCCAACAAAGCCACACCTCCTAATGCTTCTAATTCCTCTTCAATAGTGCCACTACCTGATGACTAATAATAAATACATGTGCCGATGGGGGCCGTTCTTATTCAAATCACCACAGCCATTTTCCATGGGTCTGATGCTAGGATCCTTGACATGGTTAATTTGTGGAGGCCCAAATTACTTAGGGCCCGAGAATCTGAGCTTGCTTTACCCAGCAGGAGTGCATAAGGGGATGATTTGACCACCAGCACGGTTACCAGGTGTTTAGAAGGATCTACACTTGGCTGTGCGGAGTGCTTTGATCTCACAGCGGGGGGGGGGGGGGGGGCTTTCGCCCTGCCCCTTGGCATTGTTATGAAAACCCTTTTTGAATAAACAGAAAAGGCTGGTAGGTATTGATCCAGGTCTTCCCAAAGCTGTTCTGCATTTCTGTCTTTCTTCTTGTCTTCCAGGTGTCTCTTTCTATCTGATATTTCTTATCCCTCTCTCCTCCTCCTAAGAACCCTAGGAAAGGTGGGAAAGGTAGGAGCTGGACTCCCAGACTCCCAGTTATTCTCCTGTCAACAGCACACATTTTCCTCAGGACTTCACACACTCAGGAGTTCCTCCACTTGCTAAGAAATTCTGAAGACCATATTGTAGTTGGAATGTAAGTAAACTCACATGGGAGGCTCGTGGTGTGTGAAGTTGTTCGATACAAGAGAAGGGAGAGAGAACATAAGAATGATAACTGGGGCGGGGGGGAAGGGGTGATGGAACCAGGCAGGGGATAAAACAGGACGAGCCAGCGTGAACCACCAGCATCTTCTTCCCCCCTGTAACACACAAACTTCAAGAGAAAAACGGACAGGCATCCGAATGAAGAATTAGTCCCACCAACATTAAACACATCACTAGAGACAGATTACTGGGCACACTTATGTAACTTATAGACCTGAAGGAAGGGGTCAGCCAAATGTCCTGGACTAAGATGGCAAAGGTGACACACGTCTAGAAATGCCTTTGCAGACATGCCAGAGGTTTGCCTCCTAGGGGATTCTAGAACTTGTCAAGTTGAGGAGCAATACTACCTATCATGGCAACCTGATTTTTTTTTAATTTTATAATTTAATTTAATTTTACATACCAGCCACAGATTTCTCTGTCCTCCCTCCTCCCACCCTTCCCCAACCCACCCCCCCCATTCCCATCTCCTCCAGGGCAAGGACTCCCCTGGGGATTCAGCTCAGCCTGGTAGATTCAGTCCAGGCAGGTTCAGTCCCCTCCTCCCTTCACCCAGGCTGAGCAAAGTGTCCCAGCATAGGCCCCAGGCTCCAAAAAGCCAGCTCATGCACTAAGGACAGGTCCTGGTCCCACTGCCTGGGGGCCTCCCAAACAGTTCAAACTAATTGACTATCTCACTTATCCAGAGGGCCTGATCCAGTTGGGAGCTCCTCAGCTATTGGTTCATAGTTCATGTGTTTCCACTAGTTTAGCTATTTGTCCCTGTGCTTTTTCCAATCATGGTCTCAACATCTCTCGCTCATACAATCCCTCCTCTTTCTTGTCAATTGGACTCCTGGAGCTTCACCTGGGGCCTAGCCATGGATCTATGTATCTGCTTCCATCAGTCATTGGATGAGAGTTCTACCATGACAGTTAGGGTGTTTGGCCATCAGATCACCAGAGTAGGTCAGTTCGGGCTTTCTCTCGACCATTGCCAGTAGTCTATTGTGGAGGTATCTTTGTGGATTTCTGGGGATCTCTCTAGCACTTAGCTTCTTCCTATTCCCATGGGGTCTTCATTTATCATGGTCTCTCTTTCCTTGTTCTCCCTCTCTGTTCTTGATCCAGCTGGGATCTCCCGCTCCCCTAAGCTCTCTTTCCCCCAACCTTTGCCCTTCATTACCCACTACTCATGTAGATCTCATCCATTTCTCTGTCGTTGGGTGATCCTTGTGTCTTTCTTAGGGTCCTCTTTACTAGGTAGCCTCCCTGGAGTTGTGAGTAGCAGTCTAGTCATCCTTTGTTTTACATCTTTCCAATCAAATGGTCTTAAAAAGCAAGCAGGTATAGCCATCCTAATATCCAGCAAAATAGACTTCAAACTAAAATCAATCAAAAAAGATCAAGAAGGGCATTACATACTCATCACAGGAAAGATCCACCAAGATGAAGTTTCAGTTCTGAACATTTATGCCCCAAACACAAGGGCACCCACATATGTAAAAGAAACATTACTAAAGCTTAAACCACATATAAAACCCCACACATTAATAGTGGGAGACTTCAACACCCCACTCTCACCACTGGACAGATCTGCCAAGTCAAAACTTAACAGAGAAATAAAGGACTTAACTGATGTCATGACTCAAATGGACTTAATCGATTTCTACAGAACATTCCATCCTAACAAAATAGAATGTACCTTCTTCTCAGCACCCCATGGAACCTTCTCTAAAATCGATCACATACTCAGCCACAAAGCAAATCTCAACAGATACAAAACAATTGGAATAACCTCTTGTGTTCTATCAGACCACCATGGTTTAAAGTTAGATTTCAACAACAACAAAAACTACAGAATGGCAACCTGATTTTAATTCCTTCTCATGAATGAGAAAACTGAGGCCCAAGGAAGTAAGGTAGTGTGTCCAAGATCACGGAGTTAGTGTGTGGTAGCATTGGGATTCAGAGTCAGGTATTCTGGCTTCTGAGAACACGTGATTACCAGTATATGTCACTGCATCTGCTAGGTCATATCCCACATAATTTTTATTCACCAGATGTGACAACCTCTTTTCTATTGCTTCTGTTATCCCTGCCTCTCTCTCTCTCTCTCTCTCTCTCTCTCTCTCTCTATATATATATATATATATATATATATATATATATATATATATATATATATATCTTCATTCTAATTCACTTTAGCCCTTCCTCCTTACTTCTGCTCTTAATTCAAAACACGACTTGGTGTCTCTACTATGTACTGAAGAGCCCTCAGGAGCCTGCATCCTAGAGGGGATATGAACCAGCATGTAAATAGACACTTGCATGTGTGTAAATTCCCTAGAATTTGTAACTCACATGCCTTTAGGATCTCAATAAAGCTTCAGAGTGTGCATAGGTCAAAAGGATAATTCTGCTATTTGCTTAATTCCAAATAACTTAAAAATTATCATTTATAGATCTTTGAAAGTTGTTTATATATTTTCCACAAAAATAAAAAGAACTCCATCCGTTTTTGTTTTTTGGTATTTTTTTGGGAGGGATGGGGTGGGATGGGGGTGACTTCTTGTTTAATTTTGTTTTGTTTTGGATTTTTTTTGTCTTATAGGGTTTTTTTTGGTTTGCTTTGATTTTCATTTTTTTGAAAGAGAGAATCTGAAATTGAGTGGGAGGGGAGTAGGAGGATATAGGAGTTGAGGGAGGGTAAAACATGATCAAAATATATTGTAGCTGGAGTTTTTTCCAGGCACACTCGGGCCTGCAGCCGCTCAGACCTAAGTTAACACACAGAGACTTATATTACTTATAAACTGTATGGCCGTGGCAGGCTTCTTGTTATCTAGTTCTTATATCTTAAATTAACCTGTTTCTATTACTCTATAAGTTGCCACATGGCTTGTGGCTTACCGGTACTTTACATCTTACTTCTCAAGGTGGCAGCGGCTGGCAGCATCTCCTGACTCAGACTTCCTGTTCCCAGAATTCTCCTCTCTGCTTATCCTGCCTATACTATACATACAAAAAGACATCCCCAGCAATATATTGTGTAAGTTAATGAAAAGGAGGCCATGAATTTGAAGGAGAATGGGGAGGGTCATAGGGGAGGGTTTGGGAACATTGTAATTAAATTATAATCTCAAAAATAATCAAAAAATGTAATTTGTTTCAAATAAATTGTGATAAATAATGTCTGAATAACTAAAAATATATACATTGTCTAAATGTTTTAATTAAAAAAGTGAAAAGATTCTGGACTGGTCTTTACTCCCTGTGGCCCTTGGACACTGCAGTGTTAAAGAACAGTTAGGCGCTCCACTGCTTGGGTCCAAACCTCAGCCCCTCCCATCCAAATCTATATCCTTCTGTCTCTTGTTAGAAAATAGTCTTAGGGACTAGAGAGAGGGCTCAGCAGTTAAAAAAAACTGGCTGCTCTTCCAGAGGACTCGGGTTCAATTCCCATTACCCACATGGCAGCTCACAACTGTCTGTAACTCCAAGATTTGACACTCTCACACAGACATTATGCACATACAGTAGAAATAAATATGCAGTCTTAAAATAACAGTCTTAAAACTTTCAGCGGGTATCTTTTTCTTAGTTAGGTCTTCTAGAGTTTCTTCCATGGACGTTTCCCATGTTCAAGCCCATACTTCTCTTGTTAAATTTATTCTTTTAAAAAAAATAATTTATTTATTTTTATTTCATGTGCATTAATATTTTGCCTGCATGTATGCTTGTGTGAAGGTGTCAGATCCCATAAAAGTGGAGTTACAGGTGGTCATAAGCTGCTATGTGGGAGCTGGGAATTGAACCCTGGGTCCTCTGGAAGAGCCGCCAGTGTTCTTATCCACTGAGCCATCTCTCCAACCTGTTAAATTTATCCATAAGCATTTTGTTCTTTTTGATGCTATTATAAATGAAATTGTTTTCTTAATTTTATATTCAAATATTCAAGGACTGGGAACCCAAGTGAATGGCAGAGCACTTACCTGGAATGTGTAAGACCCTGAGTTTGATCTGTGGTACCCTAAAAAGCATTTTCAATTATTCATTATTAGTATATAGAGAGCTGAGTTTTGTATATCCATCATGGATCCTGCAACTCCTTTACTAATTCTCGTAGCTGTGACTATGTGCACATTCCTTAAGGTTTTCTATATTTAAGGCCATGTCATTGATAAGTGGCCATTGGCTGTTGAATATCGAACTTGGCAGTCAAAAGTCCTGCTTGCCATAGAGAGAGTGGGAGAAGTCTTGTCTATCAGCAGCAGGGAGAAAGATTTTTCATCAGAGAATTTGCCAGAGTAGAGGATTAAGCCTTGGCTCATGCATAGATTTTGCCCTGGGGACATTTAGCATTGTCTGAAGATTTTTTAGCTGTCACAATCTGAGAGGCCAGGGCAGGACAATGCTAGAGTCTGTTCCTAGAAGCTAAGGGTGCTACAAAATACTGACAGTGCATAAGACCTATCCTTCAAGTAGCTATCTTACCAAAAATATCAATAACACTGTGCTTGAGAACTCTATGAATAAAGCATCTTGCTCCCTCACTGGTCCAGGAGATGTCCTTTTCTATAAGATTATGAAGTGTGGGGTGAACTTAGAAGAATGATTTCTCAGCCCATGGGGGTTATCCGATGGAGGCAATATCCTCAGAGCAGAGTCAGAAACGTCAAGAACAACTTGACCAAGAGTGTCTGACCCTGAGAGCCGCAGAGGCCTCTGCATGGTACAGGACATGTGACCTTCATGAAGCTGTCCTGATCATTAATAAATGTCTGGAAAACACATAACAGGAACAGACTAGTGGTAAATGTGCAGTAACGCCTCTGACCCTGAAAGCACACCCATCCCTGCTTCTGTATGCAGTTTGGGTGACCTGAGTGCTTCTTAGATGCTAGGGACAGCTGGCTACATCTGCAAACACATTATAAAAGGAGTTAGGATGAGAAATCCTCTTAGGTTTGTGGAGAGGAGGCTTGATCTAGTGGTATAAGCTCATTAAGAAAAAATATATCACCGGGCAGTGATGGCGCATGTCTTTAATCCCAGCACTTGGGAGGCAGAGGCAGGCATATCTCTGTGAGTTCAAGGCCAGCCTGGGCTACAGAGTGAGTTCCAGGACAGGCTCCAAAGCTACAGAGACACCCTGTCTCAAAAAACCAAAAAAATAAATAAATAAATGAATGAATAAATAAACAAACAAACAAACAAACAAAATAAACAAAAAATCACAAGACACATTGGCAGGGGCTCATGCAGGTGAGGGGCTTGCCTGGGATAGAAGGGTCATTAGCTGTGGAGTTAACCTGCCTCAAAGAAGCAGTGGTCCAGAGTGTACTGGGACACCTGTGAACTGGCTCATCATCCCTGCTTGCCCAACATTTGGCTAATTTGAATTAAGAAAAATGCAAGCAATGGTATATAACTTTTCTTTTTTTTTCCTTAATTCCCATCCCCCTTTGGTAAAACACTTGAAAGGTCTGTGGTCTTGCTTTAAAATAGAAGTGGACATTGTAAAGCAATAAAGAACAGCCCTGGTCATTCGGAAGCAGATGCTAAGCATTTATTCAGTGCAAATAGTTTTGATAACACGTGTTTGCAGATATAGCCAGTTGCCCTTAGCATCTAAGAAGCAAGTTTTGTAGATAGATATGAGTCAGGTGACCCAAACTGCAAATGGAAGCAGGGATGGGTGTGCTCTCAGGGTCAGCAGTGGTCCAGCACCTTCACCGATAGTCCGTTGTGTGGTTTCCAGCCTTCTATTAATGATCAGGGGCGGCCAGCCTGGTTGGTCCTAGCACCAGTCAAAGAGGTAAAAGAGTCAGATTCTCAAAGAAACAGAAATATTGGAGATATTCAAAGGCAGCTGGGACTGGAATCCTGGAAGTGTGCCCCTCTCGAAACTGGGATTTCTGGGCTGTGTGTGCAGAAGTAGAGGTTCTTCAAAATGATGCGAAAAGAGCATCAGGATCAATGCCCTGTATGTAACTTGCTTGCTTAGCAATGAGTATATGGAATGCGAGCAAATTCACCAGTCATAAGACCACGCCCATAGCTAACACAGGGGAAGTGCAGAATTCACAGTCAGTACTCTAGGAAATGCAAGCCCCCTGCTTGCAAATTCCTTAGTGCTACTGTCTCATGAGGAATCCTGGCAGGGCATCCAGACATACATCATATGTGCCTTGCTAGTTGGTCAGTAGATTCCTGTAAACCATTGAACTCTTCCATGTCAATCCAGAACCAACTGGAGCACTAGATTCTCTGTGAATGGCTGAAGTCATTCCTGTTTAGCAAATAAAGTGAATATTCACTTAGCACTCACTACATGCCAAGTCCAAAGCTGGCCATCTGCCCTGTGAACTTCTAGAACCTCTTGGACTTGTCATTTTCTTGCTTACAGTTCATTGAAATCCCTGGGTCAAGTCCAGCAAGCATTCTGTATTAGGTATTTCTGCTCTATGACAAAACACTTGAGAAAAAGCAACTTCAGGGAAGGTGGGTTCATTTTGGCTCACAGTTTGAGGGGACACAGTTCCACATGGTGGGGAAGGCATGGTGGCTGGGGAGCTAAGCGGCTGGTCACATTGTATCCACTTAAGAAGCAGAGAGAGGTACAGGCTGCCCCTCAGTTCACGTTCTCCATGTCTTTTATGACAGCTCAGGCCTCGGCCCTTGGGATGGTGCCACCCACATTCAGGGTAGGTCTTTCTTCCTCGGTAAAGCTTCTCTAGAAACACAGACATCCCCAGAAGTGTGTCTCTTAGGAGCCTTGTAGTCTCATCAAGTTGACCATAAAGTTGAACCATCAGAACTTCTGTTTGATTCCATCGGTGTGTGACCCACCTGAGAAGCCTTTCAAATAAAAATTACCTTTTTATCACCTACAGTTTCTAATGCTTCAGTGCACTAGGTAGGCTTTTAATAGATGGTCATTACATCAGTGACGGCTTAGCCTGTTCAGGGTACTAGAGCAGAGTGCCAGACAGTGGCTTACAACCAATCCTAGAGACCGGTTAGGTCTACGATTAAGATGCCAGCAGATGTGATGTCTGGAGAGCACTTCTTCATTCCTAGGCTATCCCTTCCTGCTATTGTCTCTCTATCATAGATGAGGGGTCGGGGAGATTGCTGGAGTCTCTTTAAGAAAGTCACTGGTGTCACTCATGAAGCCCTGCCAACAAGAGCTAATCTCCTCCCCAAAAGCCAGCCCGGTACTGGGAATAGGCTTTGCCATGTGGATAGGGGGTTGAGGTACCTTAAACATTTAGTGGATAGCAAATGGGTTTGGGTTGAATACAGTCAAGGCAATGGGTTGGCTCTAATCTGATAGAGGATTAAAAGAGCACCCTGTAATAATACTGCCCAAAGGATGTTTCTGCCAGAAGGACTATCCTGTATCCAGACTGCCTAATGTGGCTTTTGGGTGGGGCACTTGAAACACACTGTGACTTAGGAACTCAATATTTAATTATTAGCTGAAAGTTAAGTCTAAAAAGATATAATTATAGTTCGGGGTTTTCAATTTTATTAAGTAAGTCAGTTTCTCTAGGAGCAGCACCTCAAATGCAGACTTTGGTAGAGTTGGGGAGCTAGTGCTAGTATCGTAACAGGAGTTACACAAGAGTGAAATTATTTCAAATTTATAACTTCTGAGTGGCTTTATGAAGCTGCACATTCAGAGCTCCTCAAATAAAATGAAGTTTCCTAATTGCCAAGACAAGGATCTATTAGACCTTAGAAGACACACTATACCCTTGAACTTGCAATTCCTTTCCTGGGATTTCATCTAGCCCACTCCATAAGGCATATTTACCAGGAGAGTCATTGAATACTTAGGCATAAAAGACAATATAAAAGTCCACTGATGGAAGCAGACTGAATGAATTATGTGTGATACTGTGTTGGGCACAATAATGCTGCCCAAAGATGTCCATTCTAGTTCCTGGATTCTGTGAACATGTGATTGTAGCCAACTGAGGGAACTTGCCAGCTGTTGCATGGGTCACGGTCTCCAGGAGGAGAGATTATCCAGGGTTATCAGTGTGGGTCCAGTGCAATGGAAGGCATAAAATAAGAGTGATAGACTGGGATGTGATGGTGGATGCAAAAGTTACCATAATAAAACTGCCATCTGGAGCTCACGAACCAGGGAATAGGGGGCTACTAAACCAAAAGGCCAGTGAGACCAATTTCAGACTTCTGACCTCTAGAAGTCTATGATAATAAATGTGTTGTTTAAAGCAGCAAAGTTTGTACTAATTTGTAACAGAAGCAACGGGAAGTCAATATAGGTATTTCATATATATAATGGAATACCATGCAAGCATTTAAAATAATAAAGACCATGTCTATGTTTGTGAATGTAAAGGCCTCCGAGATATATTGTTATTTGAGAAAAAAGTCAGTGTCCAGACAATGTGACTATCATGGTACTCTGTTGTTGTACGGGGTATACACAAAGGCCATGCATTTCTAGAAAGCAAGACCATGCAGAATGTCCCTAATCAGAAAATCCAAAATTGAAAACTTTTTAATAGTTGACATGGCACCCCAAGTAGAAGACTTCACGGTTGACCTTATGAGACTGCTTAATGTCAAAATACAGATGCACTAAAATATTAAAGTTATTTTCAGGCTATGCATATAGGTACTCGTGAAAAAAAATTAACAGATGTTGTGTTTCAACTTGTGTCCCACATCCAATATGCCAAAAAATGGATCAGTTTCAGATAAGGGCTCCTCACCCTACTATAGCAATTACCTTTAGGAAGAGAGAGACATTGTGGAAAGGGAGTGGTTAGTATTATGAGAGGATCTTTTCTGTCCGCATACCCCTCTAAACTGTATAGTACATTTCTAGAACTTTCACTGGGTAGAAAAATTAGTTTCCATAACTGAATTCCCAAATTCTTTGGGAGACAAGATAAAGAAAACACACACACCCGAGTGGCATTGTGTTTGCAGGTGCGCTGCTCTGAGCTTCTGGGAGAGCAGATCAATCACAGCGCCTGATGTAGGCAATTAGCTGCTAGGTGTGGGAGCTGATAGTGTACCCAAAGCAGCAAGATTGGAAGGTCAGATGGAAGCCGAGAGAAAAGGCCCCAAGATCATTGTCGAGAAACTCCATACTACATCCACATCCTTAATAGTGTTCAGAGATGTGCATGCAGAGAAGACAGTCGGAGAGTATTTGGATTGTGTTAGCTAGAAATCTAGACCAGGAGCCCTGGGAATGCTGTCAACAACAGTATGAACTATTGAAGAAAGGAAGCTGTTGGCAGCCCCTCCATAAACTGGAGCCCTTATCACTTAGGTAGCCATTCTGCTCCTGGCCTGGGGTTCCTGCTCTCAGCAAGGCCTGCTCCCTCTCTCTGCCAGGAGAATGGGGTCCCTGAAGAGAATTTGGCACATGTGGCCTCATAAGAGTGTAGGAGCCTCACAGTGGTGGGGTTTTAGTGCTATTCATGCTGAAGGATGGACAAACAGCTTTGGAAGCCATCTGGATTTGGGAAGTATGGTGATACACCAGTCAGCTGTGACAGAATACCTGAGAAATCAGCTTGAACGAAGAAGTTTATTTGGAGCTTTAGTGTTACCAGGATCTTGCTCTGTGCCTAGTCCTGTGTTCTCTGCTGAATGAGTTCAGACAAAATACCCAGAGTAGTAGGAGATGGGAATGGACAGTGGTAAAGGTGTCACTGCAGAGGAAAACATTGTCACAGTGTGAGAGGTGACAACAGCTAGAGACCACGGTGCGCACCTATGTGTTTAGGCAAGATCTATACTGCTGTCCAAAGTCTCCGAGCAGACAGCTTCCCTGGGAGGCTTTTTCCTACCAGGTGATTGACAGACCCATTTGGATGAGCTCCTAATGGCAGACACACAGTAAGCTTCTATTCTTTATGAGAAAGCCTCTGCCAGAATGTCTCCGCCCAAGGCCAGAGGTACGATTCAAATCCCATTCTTTTGACCAAATATCCTTTGCTATATTTAAAATCTTTAGAAGGCAATTGTGATCATTTTTCTTCTCTACATGGCACTTCAAATTCTTGGGGAAATTAACTGTGATATTTCCCCTTTGCTAACATGACTGTGTCACCAGAGACACAGGGGTGGGGGACAAAGCTGATTATGAAGGTCCAATTCACCCTCAATGACCATTAAGCCTGCTCATGTCTGATTAGCTACCTCCCAATGTTTCAGAAGTGTTGGTCCGTGGTCATTTGGCCATATTCCTTTGGGCCTGTAGCAATGTGGAATACTAGGGCAGAGAGCCCATGTTTTATTGAGTTGCTGACCTCATGGCAGCCAAGAAGCAGGGACCTGGGGAGAAGAGACAGGGGGTTCTGATATCCCCTTCCAGGGCACACCCCCAATGACCTAACTTCCTCCCACCAGGCTCTACCCCCTAAGCTTTCCATCACCTCCTAATTACACCATTGGCAAATGATGAAGTTTTCACAACATGCATTCATTGGGGGTGATAAGATCCAAACCATAATAAGTAATGACTCTTGATTCATTACTTCTCAAAATAAGAAGAGACTCTTCAAGGTCCTCAAAACCATGGTTGTATTGCTTTAAATGACACTCTCCCTCCAACTTCACCTTACCTATCTGTAAGATGGAAATACACAACGGGCCCTGTCTCTGTGGTACAGGTTAGGGCTCACAGGGCTTGTCCTTGTTCTTGGCAAGTAACCTGTCCTAGTCAGACTCAGCTATCAACTGGATACCCAGAGTCGCCTGGAAAGAAGAAACCTCAACTGAGGAATCATCTCCCTCAGACTGGCCTGGTGCCATGTCTGTGGGGCATTTTCATAATTGTTAATTGATGGGAGAGATCCCAAACCATTGCAGTGATACCATCCCTGGGCAGGTGGGCCTGGGCTGTACAGGAAATGTGGCTAACTGAGCCAAAGGGAGCAAGTTAGAAAGTAGCGTCACTCCACGGCCTCTGCTTCAGGTCTGCCTCCAGGTTACTGCACTGTTGGCTTCCCTTGATAGTGGACTATAATTTTTTTTTTTTTTTTGGTTTTTCGAGACAGGGTTTCTCTGGGTAGCTTTGCGCCTTTCCTGGGACTCACTTGGTAGTCCAGGCTGGCCTCGAACTCACAGAGATCCACCTGGCTCTGCCTCCCGAGTGCTGGGATTAAAGGCGTGCGCCACCACCGCCTGGCTAATTTTTTTTCTCCAAAGTCATTCTTGGTTAATGTTTTATCACAGGAACAGAGATGCCAACTAGGACACTGACTCCTACTTGCTTGTCCAAGTGCCATGGCACTAACTAGCTTCCCTAATCTCCAAAAGAGACTTTTTGAGTAGGCTTGTAATTGTCCCCGTGTTAAAGATGAAGAAGCCAAGGCACAGAACACTCAAGCAGTTTGTCATAAATTCCCAGGAATTTGGTGACAGAAGCAGAGTTTTGAGGTTTCAAAAGCCCATGCTACGCCCAGCCTCAGACTTTCTGCCTACTTTCAGCACATCAAGATATAAGCTCTTAGCTACTGCTCCAGCACCACACCTGCCTGCCTGCAGCCACACTCCCTACCATGATGGTCATAGACTCACCATCTGAAACTGTAAGCAAATCCTCCAATTAAATGCTTCCTTTTACAAGCTGCCTTGGTCACGAAGTTTCATCTCAGCAATAGAACAGTAACCAAGACAGTGACCTAATATGCTGGGCTCAGAAGGATCCAGACAAGTGTCATCCAGCTACTTGTATCACTGGTAGCTTCTTCATGGCTGGTGGGAGGCCACCTGAGCATATATGGAAAGATGACAGGCCTAGAGAACCCTGGAGTGCTCTGTGCTTCTGCCCCTGAGCTTAGGGTGGCTCTCAGACCCAGGGTTGAGGTAGAGTAGCACTGAGAAAGCACAGAAACAATGTAAAGAATGACCAGATTAGTCGGGGAGGGGGGTGGGGGTGGCTGCCAGGGATTCACATTGACAGTGGCAGGGCTGTAACTGTTAGAGGGCTATCTTGCTGAGATAAGGAAAAAGCCATAGGAACCACGACAGAGAACTCCTTGTTAGCATCCACCTGCCTTAATGCTCACAGAAGCCTGTGGTCCACTGAGACTGCTCAGAGAACTCAATGCCATGTGATAGCTGGTTTTAGATTGACGTAAGAACCCATAGGAGAGGTTGGAGAGATGACTCAGTGGTTAAGAGTATATACTGCTCTTGCAGAGGACCAGTTCAGTTCCCAGCACCTACTCTGGACAGCTCATAATTGCCTATAACCCTGGCTCCAGAGGATCCTTCCCCGTTTCTGGCCTTCACAGGCACCCACACACATGGACACACCACACACACACACACACACACACACACACACACACACACACACACAGAGAGAGAGAGAGACAGAGAGACAGAGAGAGACAGAGAGAGAGAGAGAGAGAGAGAGAGAGAGAGAGAGAGAGAGAGAGAGAGAGAGAGAACAAAATAAAATATAAGGAGACTACATGACAGCAGAATGTTTCCGAGCCATGTCAGTGCTGAAACGATGATGCTAGGCCATAGAGCACATAAGTAGTCACTACTGAAGCACAGAAAGCACCCTTTGGAAATGGGCTCATTTATCTGGGTGAGCAGCTAGCTCCCTTCACTAAGTGTGAGCAGCTTGCTTCTTGTCTCTTTTTCCTTCTGCCTTAATCTTGAGTTTACTTTAGTTGTCTGCCATGGGGAAGATGGACTTTACAGGCATGGTTCAGGACACGGTTGACCTGTTTTGCTTTCCAAAAGCATGTTTTATTGGTAAATACTTCATTTGTATTCGTCAAATTTGTTATGGAAAGGAAGTAGGGGATAGTGATGGGGTGGGAATGACAGCTGCCATGGGGAGGGATTTTCTTGCTCCATCACAGGAGCAGTGTTATTCCCACTGTGGTGACAGGCAAGGACAGTAAGGAAGTGCCCATAGGCTGATGACAGGTTGTTTTACACCTGCTGAAAACTGATACTGAAATGCTGGGCTTGATTAATTCAGTAGGTAGACCTGCCGGACTCTAAAGTGAAAAGGGAGGAATTCTCTTACTTGCTCCAACATGTTGCCAAGGATCTCTCCTTCCTGCTGTGATAACAGGGCAGGGAGCTGAGATATGGTGATCTCTCCTGATCTCACCCTGTGGGACACCTGATACTAGAGGAGAAGGACTCATCCTCACACCCAATCCCGGATTCCACAACGGCTAATGTGGCCTGCTCCAACCTTTAAAGCTGAGTTGTTAAGGATCAGGTTAGGAAACCTGGATGAGCCATACACATTTCTTTGCACAGGCTTCCATTCAAAGACTTCCATTCAAAGACAGTTACAAAACGTTGACCAAAGTGGAGTATTACACTGAATAAACATTTACATTCAACTATGAGGACTTGACACCAAAGGGGCCATAGTTTAATTAAACAGGAGCTCATTTCTCTCCCTTAGAATGGAAAGTCCAGATGAAAGCTGTCTGAGGCTGATGTGGCAGCTCTAAGCATTATTTTAGATTGCAGCTCTCTCCCTCATGTTCCTACGTTCCAACTATCACACAGTGCTCTTGGAAACAGAAGGGAAGATGCCCAAGGGAAAGGGTGCTCCGCGTTAAGTTAGTGTTTTTAAAGATGCTTCCCAGAAAGCCACAGTCAACAACTTTTCTTGTGAGTCAATGATCAGGATTGACCCATATTGTGATCCTTTTTACATGGAAGCCTGGGTAAATTTGGTTTAATTTGGACACATCATTTCCCTTACAAAATCTGTTTCTAAGGAGCAAAATGAGAATAGATACTGGGTAGGCACCTGCCACACATGAAAATGTTGAAGGAGACATGACAGGAACAATACTCTAGAAGCCATAGATGATGCCTGGAAGCCTGGTGACCAGCTCCGAGGGGCTGTCAGATGACAATGACTGCTGGTAATACTGTGACTAACATATGAGATTAACTTGTCCAGTAGTGAAGGAGTTGACATTGGCAATGGGAACATGGAAACCAACTCAGAAAGCTTCTGGCCCGTACTCCAAGGACGAAGCACATTGACAGATGATAAGGGAATTGGTAAGGTACTAGTTAAGTGTGCACGAATCTGTTTTTCTGTCATAACTGTTTGCTTTTTAGGAAATACATATTTAAATGAGACTATTATGCCATTAAATGCATACTGTCTCTGGCATCTTCAAGTAAACTTTTTACACCTAACAAGCTGCTTGCTAACTAAGTCCTGTGTGTAAAGAATTGTGGCCGGGCGGTGGTGGCGCACGCCTTTAATCCCAGCACTTGGGAGGCAGAGCCAGGCGGATCTCTGTGAGTTCGAGGCCAGTCTGGGCTACCAAGTGAGTTCCAGGAAAGGCGCAAAGCTACACAGAGAAACCCTGTCTCGAAAAACCAAAAAAAAAAAAAAAAAAAAAAGAATTGTGTCGATAACTTAAACATTGTTTTAAGCCACAATGAACAACAACAACAAAAAAAAAAAATAGCTGGTAATTGTCAGGAGCACAGAATGAATGTCCTTTAGTCCAAAGATCTCCAGGAAAACCAGAAATGTTAAGCATACAGGATTGTCCTCTCAAAGGAACAGAGATGTAAAGCCTGTTTTTCCATCCAGAAAGCTGGTTGGAGGTGACTAACAGCCTGGTGATCTGTGTTATCTGTTGGTCTAAGCCGTATCAAGCTCCTACAACTAGGACCAGCAGTGGCTAGTCATCTAAATGACCCTTATAGCCAGGGGCTCGCCCAAGCTCCCACAACCAATACTGGAGATACCTAATAGTCTAAATGACCCTTATATTATCTGTATAGCCAGAGGCTCCCCTCAAGACCCCACAACCAGGACCAGAGGTAGCTAATAGCCCAAATGACCTCTACTCTATCTGTATGACCAAGACCAGGCAGAGCCTTCCTTAGCCCCTTAAGCTAGTACAGGCAGCCTATCTCTAGAACCATCTTCTCGGAAGAAATGACCTGTACTCTGAGTTAAGCTTCCGCGTAATTATGCTTCTTTGTAACTGGGGACTGTATGAAGTCAGGAAACTTTTTTTAAAAAAAATTATACTGTGTTTAAATTTGTTGGGAATAAACTGCCTGGAATCAGACACCCCAGAGTCTTGATCCAGGTTGATGAAGTTGATCTGAACCGAGTTTTCATTCTCATGTCTTTATGGCTCACTTCTCTGCCTGCCGTGACCACCTGCAGGGTCCCCATCATGTAACAAAAGAACTCACACTAAATCTTATTACTTGTTTCACCCAATAGTGAAAAAAATTAACATGTGTCTTATGTTAAATAAAAACTGTTCCCTCCACTATCTCCTCCTATACTTTCCCCATCAGGAATGCACACACACACACACACACACACTTTCCTGTTCTTTCCCACCCCCCACAGAATTAGTTACTTTTCTCCTTGCTGTGACTGATAACCTGACAGAAACAACTTAACAGGGGAAGAATTTACTTTGACCCCATGTTTCCGAGGGATTTCAGGCAATCATGGAAAGACACAGTGGCAGGAAATAGTCCATGTGGGCAGGAGCATGAGATGGAAGCGTCCCACATCATGGTTAATCAAGAAACAGAGATCTCAGGCTTGAACCAGAAGCAGGTCATTACACTTTGACACCCTGCCCCTAGTGACCCGCTTCCACCAGTCGGTCATCACGACCTTCAAAACAGAAAACAGGCTGAGGACCAAGTCCTCCAAACATAAGCCTGTGAGAGATCTTTTAGAGTCAAACCCTAACACTCACCTTTTCACTATACAGGAAGAAAAAATTCTCAGGGGGTGTGGAGGTATACCTATGTCATGAAGGCCAGCTTAGAGATGGCAGGTACCCAAGACCTTGGATTTACATACATTATTTAAAGAACTTAAGATAATTTAAATTTTTTTTTAAATCATCACCTTAAGTTTCCATGTGCTTTTATATATGCATACGTGCATGGCATGTGGCAGTGCTAGGGATGCTACATTTATTTGGTGTCTCATTCTAGTAGCAATCCTTTTACTTACTGTTTGTAGGATGCTCTACTCTGGTACGACCAGAACCCCTCATTTACAAGGCTGTTGGGGAAAGGAATAGTTAAAAGGCCTGATGATGGGAACCTAACTCAGTCATTCCATCTTGGGAGAGAGCTTGGCAGTATCCAGTAAAGCGCAGCATGGATATAGCCATGCTCTGCACTCACATCCACCCACACATAGCTTTCCCGTGATGGTGCCCTGTTCAACCTTCCTCTCACAAAGACATGGAACTTGTGCATGCCTCCCCAATAGGCTGTGCACCTCAGCAGAAAGACTTGAACAACTTCTAGTCAGCAAGATCCCTGAAAACTGATCCTATCCCATCCCATACCCCCTCTATAAGCCTGTATGCTCTGTACCATTAAAGATGAATTATATCAGATCCCAGTATCATAAAACCCAACTCAAATTGGCTTATCTCACACTGAGAGGCTTTGACACATGTAACTGCCAAGGTTGTTGGTAGACTCCAGGTAGTTATCAGAGCTCAAATTCAGATATCTCAGAGGTTTCTCAACTCTGCAGTATGCCAAGCTAGCTTTGAGCCCAGGCAGAAGCCCTCTGGTTCTGTAAGTGCCTGCCAGTGTTCACTGGACTGTGCTCTAAGTGAGAAGAGAAGAAGCCCTTGTCTTGATAACTCCTAAACAAAAGCTCTCAGCTGACCCAACCTCTGGCTACACGCCCACCTCTGAAACAATCATTCTGGCAGCAAGACTCCATCTGGCTGTCGTGCTGAAGCCCTAAGCCCTAGTCAAACAAGACCCAAAACTAGTAAACAAACAGTACTTCTTCACACTTCCCACAGAATGCTGAGTACTTGCTCCACCACTCACCAGGACCCAAACTGCTTATCCCAGAAAGGATGCTCCCAAGCAACCTCGTGACCTGATAAATAGCCACGTGTCTCATAAACAGCCACGGAGGCTAGTTTAAAAGCAAACTTTCCCCCTCAATTTTATGAATTCTGCTTCCCTGCTGTAGCAGACAGTGATGACCACTTCCTGCTTTCTCCAAGAACCCCAGAACAATGTGATTAGAAGAGATGAGGCCATGCTGTAGTATCTGTGGCATTAGACTCCAAGATAGAATCCTAGGGTATCATCTTGGGCCAGCAGTTCACTGTTTCCAGTATTCTCAGAGCAGCGTCTCATTTCATGCCTGGGAGCTGGGTAAGAGTTGTACTATCCAGTTTGCAGATAAAGAAGTCTCAGAGACACTGAGTGACTTGCCCAAGGTTAATGGCTTGTAAGCAAAGAAACTTGTGTTAGGATCTAGTTCTTTTTAATGTTGACCTTTTGTGGGGGAGACCTCTCCTCTGATTAGCCTTTTGGACTCATGTGCAGAGTAAGAAAGCTAAGCTGCAAACTTGATTGTGGTTTGAAGGGGTGAGAAACTGAGCAGTGTGTGAAGAAATTCTCCTGCTGCAGGATTACCAAATCCTGCAGGATAGAGAAAGCAAGAGAGGATCCTCCCAACGTCTGCTTCTGCTCAGTTTTTCTGTTGTTATCTTTCCAGTTTCTATCTTGCATGCTCATATCTGGTATAACTTTCTCAAACACAATACCCTAGCCCCACACAAGAAGAAATCAGGCATCTTGAGAAGGAACAATCAGGGATAAGAGAGAGGGGAGGCTTCACAGGAGAACTGGAGAAGGGGGAGAAAATGAGCATGCTGGGGAAAAAAAAGGAAAAAGAAACTATATGCATGAATTGGCTCTGACACCAAAGACTCACTGTAACTTAAACTGTTCGATTACTATCTGGCTTTAAAGAGAAAACACACACTCTCAATATTATGTGACTTAAGCTACAGACCAACGAATGGGGATATTCAAAGACTAGAAAGTACAAACCCACTAGCTGAAAGGTTTCTCACTTCTTTTAAAGTGTAGATGGGGACTGCTTGGGCAGCAGGAAACATAATCTTCCACAGCACTCATTTTAGTAAAATAAGGGTGCTTGTAGACTCTTGTTAATGAACTCCTTCTCGTGACTCTGATCTGTGACAAGAAGTACAGACAGCCTCTGAAGGACAGCAAGCTCATCGTTTTTAACTCTTCCTTCAGATATGGCTGTCGCTGAAGCAGCTCTGGTTATCACCTTGGCAATCTGGTTGAGGGCAAAGGGTCCTTTCTGAATTGCTTGCACAAGGAATTAGATTGCATCTAATCTCTTGGTGATGAAACTTGAGAAATAATTAATCTGGATCCTCACAGGCAGTGGAGGTGATAAGAGATCTGAGTCATGGAAGACAAACAGAGAAGCGTTGCAAACTGGGAAGCTAAGGCTCCTACTGTGGCCAGGTTAGACTTGTGGTGCCTTCTAGTGTGCTATAGTTTGAATTTCAAATGTCCCCTACAATGTTTGTGTTTTGAAAGCTTGGTCCTAAGCGAGTGCCTCTATTTTTGGAGGTTTCCGGAAACTTTGGAAGGGGGAGCTTAGCTTAGGGAAGCAAGTCACTGAGAAGAAGGGGCGGGTCCTTGGGGTGTGTTATCCTTACCCACTTCCTGTCTCACTGTGATTCCTGGTCCTCTCCACCATGTGAACAGGCCCTACCACATGCTCTCATTGTAAATGGAGCTCTTTGCCATGACTTCCCTGCCATCTTGAACTAAATCTTTTGAAACTATGGGTCCCCCAAAAAAGTATTTTCTTAAGTTTTGGTGCCAGGTCATTTTTGTTATAGCAACAAGAGAAGTAACTAATACACAATATGTTAAGGAAACTCTCCACTGTTCGTACCACATACATGTCTACCCACATGCCTCTTATCTCATCACATCTCCTGCCTGCTCCTTGTCATTTAACTCAACCTTTGGAGTTTGAGGTCTCTATGAGAAGCAAAGACAATAGAAGAAAAAAGATTATATCATTTACCTTGGCAAGCACATATTGGGCTAAACATTATAGGAAGATACATTTAGTTATAAAACCAAGGGGGGAAGTTCTTCCTGGAGAAATTACTGGAGTCTGGTTTGTTTTCTGCAACATAAAAATAGTTTTTGTTTGTTTGTTTGTTTTGTTTTTTAAGCCAGCCATGGAAGTAAGGGATCAAGTTCAGGGCCCTTCAAGATGGAACTCAGTAAGTTGTTTGTTCTGTGACCCTGGGAACTAAAACTGAGGCAGAATATATGAATATGCCAAACTATTGATTGAAAACCAAACTATTACAATTCTAAGATAGGAGACTAAGAAAAAGCAAAAGGTCCACCTTTCTCTGTGATAGGGTCACCTTTCTCTGTGATAGGCAACACCTGTTTCTCATCACACCCCAAACTACAGCAGGAAGGCAAAGAGTGAAAGCTGGGTCAAAACATTGGAAGAGCAAAGTACAGGAATCGTTTTTAAGTCTTGCTTCTTTATAAAGTTTAGTTTTAGACAAGGTGTTTGTTTTAGCTTTGTGTTGCTCTAGCAAAACGCCTGAGATAGTCAACTTAAAAAAAAATGTTTCTTTTTAACCTGTAGCTTTAGAGTTCGCAGCAATGTTAGGCTTGCCTAGGGTTTTGGGCATGCGGTGAAGCCACACATCATACCGGAAGTACATGGCAGAGGAATCTGTCCAACTCATAGCAGCCAGGAAGCAGAGAGAGGAGAAGGGATGTAGCCAGGGTTCCAACATCCGCTTGGAAGGCACAACTCCTAGGATCTTATGTCCATTAGTTTGCACCTCCTAAAGGTTCTAGCATCACCCACTGATACTATCAGCTGGAGACTCAACTTCAACACGTGGGCTTTGGGGAAACATTTGAAATTCAAACTACAGTAGCAAGAATAGGCGACAAGCTTGGAAACAACAGGCAAACTACTTCCCAAAGCAGAAGGGAAGGGCAAGGTGACAAGACAGTTTCAGTTCCTGATGGAGTCACAGCCTCTACAACATCAGTACCCAGTCCCGGTCCTTTGAAGCACCATTTTTGTGTATTTGGCAAGGTAGTATGTGTTTGCCACTCTGCTACAGGTAGGAATGAATAAATGTCTGTAATATACATGAGCACAGTCCTTTCTACACAAAGAGTCCAACCTTTCCATATTCAAGGGATGAGAAGGAATAGGCTTTACAACCCACAGATTCAAGTATGAAGAATAAGTTAAATTTGGACGCAGAGTAACCTGAGTCTAAGTCCTAGCCCCAGAACTTACCAGCTTTAGGGGTCTTAGCAAGTTACCTTCCGGTTTTCTTCTCATCTTTAGTTTAGGCATATTTTATTTGTCGACCTCACAGAATTAAAAAGCTGCTCTATGTTAAGGCACTTAATACCATGGGCTGGGAACCAGTGCCTAGCACAATAGCAGCCACTCAGTGCATGGTGGTGACAGTTATTTAAAATAACACCACAATGAGCCTTGCTATCTGTAAAAGAGAATGGTATCCTAGTCAGTGTATAACAGGGCAGCCAGTGTCAGAGCTCATGTCATGGCTGAATGCCTCCTTGCTTATCATTGTCCAGCTGAATGGCTTTGTCTACATCAGCAGAGCCCGGGAAACAAGTGGTATCAAAGCAAAGGAGAGGAGTTTTTCTTATGGCTCTTCTGAGCACAGCACCGTCTTGCCAGAGGTTGGTTTGCGATCAAAGAAAGGAGTATCTGCTGTAATCTATCAAACCTAAAAAAATGACTAAAGATCATCTTGCACTGATGGTCTCTAAGAGAACATCAACAAGTTGTTGGAAAGCTTGAGCACTAGAAACTAAAATCTCAGCACATTGCCTCATCACAATTCGGAGCTGTACCCACACCACCATGTACAGGCACAATGACAGATCCCTCCTTTCTCAAGGAGACATGGTGTCCGAGTTTGCTTTCTGGTGCTTTGATAAACACTATGACCCAAAGCAACTTGGGGAGGAAAGGGTTTACTTCATCTTACATTTTCCAGTCCATCAGCAGGACCATGGAGGAAAACTACTTAGTAGCTTGCTCAGGTACCTTTCTTATATAGTTCAGACCCACCTGCCAAGGGATGGCACCACCCACAGTGGGCTGTGCCCACCTACATCAATTAACAATTAAAATTGCTTCCCAGACATGGCCACAAGCCAATGTGATCTTGGCAATTCTTCAGTTGAGAGGTCTTTCTTCCCAGGTACCTCCAGGTTTGTGTCAAGTTGACAGCTGAAGCTAACTTTGACATGCGGTCAAGGATAATGGCCTCCAAGGATGAAGGCTTTCCTCCAGGAGGTTAGCAGGCAACATGGGTGAAGATAAAAGGCCTCTAAGTTTTTGGTTAAACAAAAGTCAACTTTTTAAAAAGTCTTTTTTTAGTGTATACATCATATTTGAAATCCAACATCTGTATGTCATTTGTAAATAAAATATAAATATTTATAAGAGGCTGGTTCAATTTTTCACAGTGTTTGGGGGCGGGGGTTGGCAAGGTGGATCAGCAATGGATAAAGGTGCCTACTGCCTGAGTTCAATTTTCTGAACAAGAGGAAACCAACCTGAACATTTTCCTCTGATTTCTACGTGTACACTGTGTCACATGCCTATCCACACACACATATACACACATACAAAACAAATAAAAGATGACACAGTTTTGTAAATTTTAAAATCATAGACACACTAACACTTCCATGTTTACTGTAGTACCATTCACAATAGCCAAGATATAGAACCAGCCTAGATGTCTATCTTCAGATGAATAAATAATGCAAATGTGACACATAGACACATAGGCATTTTACTCAGCCATAAAGAAGAATGAGAGCATGTCACTAATGGGGAGATGGTAGGAACTGGAGACAGTCATGCTAAATGAAACAAGCCAGACCCAGAAAGACAAATATTTTATTTTCTTTCTCAAATGCAGATATGCAGAATCTAAATATACACATACCAATTGTAACACACATATATGCACACACAGAGAGAAAGTAGAAGACTGGGAAAAGAAGAAAAGCCCCAAAGGGAAAGGGGGTAGGGAGGGAGCAAGTGGGGGGGGGGGGAAACAAACATTCCATGTTTTCTGATATGTGAATAACTATGAAATGTCTCAGTGGTACACTTTATTTTATGCACTAACTAAAAAATATTTTCTTTTAAAGAAAAAAGAAAGTACTGCTCTTAAATAAAAAAAAAAAAGACTTAGAGCTTTTGGTCTAGAGAAATAAGATCATCAAACCAACAGTGAGAATGCAAGGGGACTTGTCTGGGACCCAGATGATCAGCACCCACCTCAGCAAGGGAAGGAAGAGGACAGAGTGGAGGCTTCTTGGAGGAGGTAACAGGCTGACTGTTCGGTGGAAGTGAAGTGGAAGAGGGGAAAACATTCCAGCCAGGCTGCACAGCAAAGGCAAGGTGGCCTGCCTGAACAAGTGAGAGCAGTTTGAAAACCGTGATAATCTGGCCCATCTAAAGCTGTCAGTGCCCGTGGGGAGCCTCGGGCAGTAAGACTGGGAGGCAGCTGCAGAGGTGGGTTATCAAAGCTACTGAAGAAGCAGCTGATTCTGAGAGTGAAGCTATGGCTAAGAGATGCAAGCCCGGGAGATGAGACCATGGAGCACTGTGCCCAACTTTGTTCTCTAGCCCAGTCTTCTACTAACACCTGTCCAAGGCCTGGAAGGAACAGATGGCAACAGCAGGTTGGTGAGACCTCAAAAGCTCAGGACAAAAACAGTGCTGGAAGCCATTGAGGAGATAAAATGCATCAGCCATACATTGCTGGGTGATCATCAATAACATGGACACATCGCTGGGTAAAAAAAGTGGTGCAGTCTTTGAAAAGCATCCAGGCCTCACTGTAGGCTCTATTGCCATCAACAGCAACAGAACACATCACTGGAAGGAGGCAAAACTGGAACGGGGGATAAGCAGGGGCCACAGCAGCCAGGATAGTCCCCAGATTCAGGCACATAACCACAGAAGTCTCCTAGGACTGAGTTAAGAGGACCTTATAAAGTCCCTGATGCTCCCTCATGTGATGAGGCTATATGTGTCCTACTCAAATTGCCGTCTTATGAACACTTCCAGGATCCACAAACCCTGGGTCGGCCCTTCATGCAGTTGCTTGGTGCCATGCATTAGGAACCTTGCCTAGAGGCTGGACCAAGACATGTCATTGGAATGAATGAAATAGCAATTGCTTGACAGCTCTTGTGAACCCAATTTTAAACCTCTGCCTGCGCTGGCCTGAGAAGCAGTGATTACTCCCTTCAAACTACACTGGTGGTGGAGTGGACCCAGGCTGTTCAATTAGAACTGCAGCAACTGACTGGGGATCTATTAATTCCGTTCTGGAGAAGTCTGGGGAGAACCTGGGAATGGCTGTCATTACCATGTGTATATATAGTAAGCAGAGGAGAAGCAGCCAGGTGAAGCTCGTGAAAAATGCTCATCCTGGTCATGTGGTGACCCAGGACGGAATCTCTGTTATCATACATAAAACAGAACCCAAGGAACCAACTGAGACCTAATCACCTAAGAGTGGTTGAAGCTGGCTGTTACTATTAACGGTGGTGGGGTTCAAACTCATTGCCTGGCCATGTTAGGCAAGCTCAGATCAGTTTCCGATCTGGAAAAAAGGATCAATTCGACAAACTCGGTTGCACACATGGTCAACAAGGGTGCAGGATAGTAATGGTCGTCTTTGGAAGAAGGCAAGGCCTAAGGAAAGGATGTTGTCTGTGAAAGAAAGGATATTGGTGGGAATGCAGCCTTAGTTTTTAAGAGCTAGAGAGAAGGAAGCATCAGACCTTCGTACAGGTAGCCACAGATTTACCCCAGCTGAAGGTCTGAGCTTGTGACTCAGTCATTCTTCAAAGTAGTGGAGGGAAAAGGCATGCCCCCCAGCCACTCCGGAGCCTGGAGCTAGTAAACCTGGAAACCTGAGGGCACTTAGAAGGGATTCACAAAGCCAGAGAATGGTAGTGTTGAAGGCACTGTAAGGAACTAGGTTTAGAAGCCTGGCATTCATATAGTCGTCCCACTTATGGCACTCACAGACGTCCACATGGGGCACAGGAAACACATGCTTTGACTGTGAGAGTATCCTGAAATCCCTCTCTGTGGACATCAGACAACTGCATACCAGATCTGGTGGTTTCAGGTGGCTCCAGGAAACCATGGGTTCCCACCTCCCTGGCAGCTGCCTATCCTGAGGACCTTGGCATGCTAAGCTTTAGGAGACTCTTAATGGACAGCAAGTCATCCGTAATGCCACGTCCTAGCCTATGCATTACTCCACGTCTATGTGGCTGACGGATACACCGAGAGGTACAGGCGAACAGTTTCCAAGAGAAGGATCTTGAAGGCAGGGGATGCTTGGAGCTCATGGCCACTCTTTTATCTAACTCCAGTTCTCTTGCTACCCTGCCCTTGGAGATATCGTTACTCCCCCAAGTGAGACAGATAAATGTTTTCTCAAGAACAGAGGTGTGCCAGTCTCTTGGAAGCAACAGGTCGAAGTGTTAGGTTTACATATTTTTATAGCTTGGATGTAGACTTTATCTAAAAGAACACACTCGCAACAAACACTCTAAAATGTGAGTATAGCAGAAGTAAATATTTCGTTGTAAAGCATTTATTATTTTGTTTGCCTGTGGTTACTCTTTGTCTGTGGATGGTCTCTTGATGCTTTGGTGGGTATACAGGCTGGGTGCACGTGAGAAGACCTCAGAATGCCCTTGCCTCAGTTTACCACATATACAAAACCAGCAGACTTGAACATTTAAGAGATCATGATCATATACCTCATTTTAAAGAACCAAAAACATGTGTGTGAATTAAAAGAGCAGACTGTCACATAAGCAAGCTTCAGTTACATACAAAGATGTAGTTAAGTAAATATACTCATCCCTCACAAAATGTAATGGCTCAACACACAGAAAAGAATTTTAACTCTTTGAAAATTGTAACTCATCTTATAGTTACTTTTGTTCTTCCCATTTAAAAAAAATCAATATGCTCAAGATTTTACTTTAGAAGTCACACCTTGTGATAGGAGGGGTTAGGGAATGGAGGTAGCCAAGAGGTGTGTGTTAATAACATCCAGGCCCCATCCTTCCTTCTTCTTTCACTTACATACTTCTGGCCTTTCCAAGGCTGAGCTCTCTGGCTTGAGCCACCTCTGGGCCTCCCACACTCCTTCTGCAGTTGATAATTCCACAGAGAAAGTCATTTCTCCTGAGAACAGAGTTGCCACTTCTAAACTCAGGGTGCTCCCCAGCTGCTGCAGTGTGTGTGTGTGTGTGTGTGTGTGTGTGTGTGTGTGTGTGTGTGGTGTGTGTATGTGGTGTGTGTGTGTGTGTATGGTGTGTGTGTGTGTGGTGTGTGTATGGGTGTGTGCGTGTGTGTGTGTGTGTGTGTGTGTGTGTGTGTGTGTGTGTGTGTGTGTGTGTGTTGGGAGCGGGTGTCTGCCATCTCTAGGGAAGCTGTTTTGGCATCATTCTTGGCTGAAGTTTTTGCATTGTATTTCCATGTCACTGGGTGCAACGTCTATCTGCCAGATACTCTGCCTGCTCTCCGCTAAAGGCCTTCCTCCCTGACTGGGCAGCTGAGCACACTGCACAGTGGCCAAATTTCTCATTCAAGATGTAGAATTCTAACTCCTGCTCTTTACACCCTTGTCTGGCCCCAGCTTCCAGCCAAGCGGGTCCCTGGCTCATTTTCAGGCCCCTGGGTGCTCTTCCCCCATTCTCACTTGGTCCCAAGAAATTATTCTTGGCACCAAACTGAACTTTAATGACCCACTGCCCCAGGCCCACCCAATTCAGCTCTCTCCTTGGCCAATTTGTCACCTTGTAGGCTGCGAGAAGTGATAAACTAGATAAAAATGCCAGTGGGTAAGAGAGCTCAGCCGCAATCTTCGTGACTGGGAGATTGTGAAATTTTTCAGTGACAGAAATACCACATATGCCTGGGTTTAAACTTACACGAAGTGCCTTAACAATCCTATTATTAGAAATAACACCAAGTGGTATATATAGGTTAAAAAGAGAGGGATGCTATATTTTTTTTTTAGGTATAATGTACCAGAGGGCAAATAGAATTGTCCTAAGGAAAAATGCTAAATTCAGAATGCATGAATTAATTTTTTAAAACTGCACTCTTGTATCATGAATAATGCTCCTTAGGCATCTGGAAAAAAATATACACCTTGTGGGTAAAATATAACTCTTACTGGGGGTGGGGTCCAGAAAATAATTGATTCTTCAGAGGTTAACTGGTCGTTATTATGGTTTAAATGCTCACAAAATGGCGAAATCTTTACTTTGAAGTGGAAATTGAGTATGCTTTGACTCTTGTTTCCAGACCATTACGCTGCCCTTTCCGCCGTGGAGCTGGGATACAGCAGCGGGTTGCTGTATGTGTTGTATTTTGGGGTACGGAAATTATTTGAGGTTTTTATTCTGTTATTTCTGTTTCTCAGAAGAATCAGGGAGAACGACCGTGATACATATGTAAAACACGGTCAAATGCACTTGACAACCAAGCACTCTATTTTGAAATTTAAATAAAGCAAAGATTTTCTTCTGGCCTAGGGGGAAAGCTTCGTTAAAATCAATTAGTTAGTACAAACCTCCAGAGAATACGGACTTTTTAATTTTTTTTTTTTTAAATGAGAAAGTTTAAAGAATAAGGTGCACACAATTACCTTTCCTGGGTCCCTAGGGAATGTCATTGTCACACCTAGACAGGTGGCCAAGTGCAAACAAATGTCCCCCGAGGAGGGCCCGGTAACTCCCTGGGTGCTCATCGGAGGGAACCATGTGTAATTAATAGATGTAGATCTATTAAGAATGTAATGCACGTAACCCAGGAGGCTCCAAGCGGACTGCAGGCACCTCACACTGCGAAGGGCAGGCCCGGGGACGTAAAGTTGGAGGCGGGCGCTGCCAGGTGAGGCCTGGGTCGCGGAGGTTGGGGCCGCACAGCTGCAGGCGCGCGCCTGGTCCCTCCTCCCAGGCGCGGAGTCCTCCCCGCCCCCTCCCCGAGCTCCCGCCGCCTCCCGCTGCCTCCCGGAGGCTCGGCGCTGCGCTCCACCTCGCGCCCCCTCTCCTCCGTCCCGGGCTCGCGCTGCCCTCCCCGCGCCTGCCCCCTCCCCGGCCCCTCCCTCCGCCTCCGCGCGCGGGCGCTCGCAGAGCCGACTCCGGGGGGCTCTCCGATGTAGCACCATGACAGGCATCGCCGCCGCCTCCTTCTTCTCCAACACCTGCCGCTTCGGGGGCTGCGGACTCCACTTCCCCACGCTGGCCGACCTCATCGAGCACATCGAGGACAACCACATCGGTGAGGCCCGGGTGGGCGGGGGTGGGGTCGGGGGGATCGGGTGGCGGGCGAGCCTCGGGGTGGCGCGGGCCGGGCGCCCGAAAAGGTGCGGGCGTGGAGGGCCGCGGGGCGCGGGGATGGCCGGCCGCAGGGCGAGGGCGAGGGCGGGCACGGGCCGCGGGGGTGGGGTGGGGGGGGGCGGGTGCCGCACGCCGCTTCCGCCCGGCCCGAGCTGTCAGGCTGGCGGGAGCCGGGGAGGCGCCGCCGCGGCAGCCATTCCGCTTCCTCCCCCGCCTGCGTCCTGTCAGCGCCGGTTGCTAGGTGTGGCGCGGCGGGAGGGGGCCGCGGCGGCGGCGGGCGCGGGGCGCTGCGTGCTCCGAGCGGCGGCGCGGGCGCGGGGCCCGGCCTGGCGCTGCGGCTGCGGTTCGGACGCCTGCGGGCCGCGCCCCTCCCCGGCCGGAGCGCCCCGAGGCCCCGGCGGCGGAGCGGAGCCCGCGGGCGGCGAGCGGGCGTGGCGCGGCGCGGCGTTGCGGCTAGGCCGGAGGTGCGCCCGGACCCGCGGGGCCTGCGCGGCGCGGGCGCGGGCGCGGGGGAGGGGCGCCCTGCGGGGCCCGCTGGGTCTCCCGGGATCCTGGGACCCTCTTAAGTCCTGCGCCTCGCGGAAGTCCTTGCACCACGTTTGCACACTCATCCCTGCCTCTGCCGGGGTGGGGTGGGGTGGGGGGGGAGATGGGTGGGGTGCTTCTGGCTCAGGAGACCCAGCCACCTGCAAAAGGTGTGGCCGTGTGGGTTTGGAAGGTGAAGAGGGCCGCGGGTGGCCTGGGTGAGGCTACCTGTGAATTGCCTCGGGAAGACCAAATGGATGCAATGGATTCGGCCATGTGGATGCAGCTCACGTTTCTGCGAAGTTGAGAGAGTAAATCACGACTGCTGTGCATTTATGCAAGAATAAAATGACACAGAGCTTTTTACCCCTTTGCTTCGTAGAAGGCTTTCTCCTTGCACACAGTGGGCGCTTAATAAGCCTTAAGTGCCTGTTCAGAGGGATTTGATGGGCTGTCCAGAATGGGAACTAATCATGAAAATGGTTTGCAAAATGACATTGAAAACAGAATTCTGATGAGTAATTGTCAGGCTTTGAAATTTTCAAAGTTTCAACATACCTCCTTAATGGCTTTTCCCATCTCTTCTGATGAAAGTGAGATAAAAGAGCGAGTGAGGCTCTCAAGTTTTGGTGGTCTTAAAAGTGGTTTGATAAGAGTCGAAAACCTGCTGATTCATATCATGACTGAGTAGTCATAATTAAAAGTGCTCCAAGTACAAAATAAATTTCTCATCATGGCTTAAACTCTAGCGATGCAGACTTTCAAGAGAAATTTTCCTAGTTCACTCTTCTCCTCCTACTCCTTAAACTAAATGGAGATGATAAATGTAAATAATAGAAATGCAAACGTATGCATTATGTAAATATGTGTGGATGGTAGCCCCTGACCTGCAGAAAACTCATCCCATGTCCCATCCATTTCATCAGTTGTAGCAGGATGAACAAAATTTCATGTAAGTTGGGTAATAATTTTACCTGGTTGCCTACCTACTTAGCTGATTAAAAGACAATATAAATATTTAATTTAGGGTTAACATGAATTAAACACAATTATTCCTTTTGAATTAACTTGCAGTCAGATGATTTAGACAAGCAGTTGGTAAATCATAAGTTTCTTTCTTGAGTTGGCAGAAGTTGGCCCAGGATTGTAGAGATATCTTTTAGGAGGGTCAAGGGTTTATGAATTGTCTGAAACTAAACTATTAAGTGATGATATCTTACTCCCAAAGGGCTAATATTTTTCTTTTAGTGGTGAAAGTATTGAAAACTTAAGTTTAGATTGTTTGGCAGAGATAAGAATTATTATACTTGGGAAACAGTTTGATCCAGCAAACTTTTTGAAAAATAGATGTTAAAATGGGCAAATACTTGAATCCAAAGTTTGAAGAGCTTCTCTGGAACTGCGGAGATGAGACTAGGCCCCTCACCTTTAAAGGGCAGCTGGCCGTACAGACATAGGAATTGATCTCATGAAGAGTAATAACATCCGGGTTAGTTGGCACTGTATAAATATACTTTGGATGGAGAGCTAAGAGTAAAAATATGAAAGTACTTATGAAAGCTCTACATTTTTATGATTTACTGTGATTTACTCTATACACTTTTGGAGATAATGAGATTTTTAAGTAAATGGTTGCTTTACTGGTTCAATGTCTTAATCAGCTAGTGGCCACATTAAAGATTCATGAAAATACCCAAGATGTGTGTGCTATTTTACTTTCATTCACGGGTCTTACTTAGTCTTGTATATAACCTTGAGAGGGTTAGAGATATGACTCTTTTTGGACAGTTACCATTTAATCACCAGTCAAAAGCCCTGACAGAATTTTCAAAGCCTGTGTTTTTCACTATGGCTGTTCTTTATCATTCAAATCACTACATTAACTTGTGAATGGCAGTCTTTCCTATAAATGTATACTTCGATGCATTTTTATGTGCATGGTGATTCTGATTATTGAGCCAATAGCGTCACCTCCAGAACACACCCGTTTTACCTTGCAGCTCCATCCGCAGCTGGTTTTTGCCTCTTCCCATTTCTAGTAAGGGACAAGCGCCTGTGGCTTCAAAGACAAAGAAATGTGCTTTCAGTAGCCTTTGTCTTAAGCAGTTTTTCTCCTCCTTGAAGATGCTATACCTCTTCTGATTTGCTTTCTGCTTTTATGCCCTTTCATCTTGCTGCCAGTTCAGTACTGGAGTGAGTTCCCATCTCAGTGAAAAGCTCAAGTATTCTAAGTCAAAGCCTTCTCACACCCACTCGCTTACATTGCCTTAAAACACCCCACAGCCTGGTAACTGTGAAGTGGTACTCTCACAGCTCTGCTGTCAATTCACACAGAGCCCTGGTGTCGTTTCCTGGAGACCAGAGAAGCTTCTGGTGGTGAGTGGGTACTCAAGTTTGTAGAAACACTCTTGGCGTGACCATCATAAATAGGTGAGGTTAAGCTGGTAACAAGGAAGCTTAGAAACACAGAGAAAACTAAATTTAGCAATGAAGGTCATGCCCCAGACTTGTGAATGAACACTTGTATCACTGCTGTGAAATCTTTTGGCTTTGGGACTCAGAAAGCAACTGTAATACTAAGAACCTTATTTAGGTGATTTCATCTTTGGGTACATTTGTGAAACTACAGCTGCTTTTTGAATTTATTTATGTGATAGTATAGCACTTGCTTGTTTTGTTTTGTTGCCAGGTTCTAAGTACTTGTTACTTTTTGGTGAAGGAAAATAAAAGCACCACCAGACTTTGGGGCATCTTCAATACTAGTGAAGGGAGATGAACACTAACTTAAGTAAATGATAGAGTGTATTGAAAGGTAATTAATGATACTGAAGGAAAGCCAGAGTAAGGGACAGTGGATTTGGAGTAATGAGTGTTGGAGTTTGAAAGAAATCGGTGAGGATAGGCCCTAGAAGCTAATACAGGGTCACAATCTTGAAAGAGATGACATCAGTGGGAGCCAGGATGTCCAGACAGGGGAGAGCAAACATGGCCCAGGTCCCAAGACAGGACCATGCCTTTGGAGGAGAGACTCAGGTATCTGACCCAATTTAGCTCTTGTAATAATAGTGACCAGCAGGCCTTTTAAGACTTGCCGTGCATGGTAAGAGCCTTTCCTTAGCTGTCATTTATGCATTTTTCCATTGGGGCTGGAGTCTTATTCACAGGGAGTAGCTTTCCCTAGCCAGGACTGGTATTTCTAGACCTAGAATATCTCTGGGCTTGATGGTTTTCCTCTAAAACCAAGGTCATAAATCCACAGGTACTTCATTTCATAGAGTGGGTATATAGGCTACCTAATTAATAAATTGAAGTTTCTGAAAAGAAACCTAAAGGTAGTTCCTATCATAATGTAGATGGTTTCCCAGAGATGACCTCGGAAATGTTATGCTTTGACTGTGAAGGGTCTCCCACAGGCTCGTGGGTTTGAATATCTGGTCCCCGAATGGTAGTACAGTTATAGAAGGCTGTGTAACCTTTAAGATGAAGAACCTGACTGGAGGAAGTGGGGGGAAGAGGGTCCTTGAGCCCCACCCCACTTCCTGCCTGTGGTCTGCTTCTTGCTTGTTGATCCAGTGTGACCAGCTACCTCGCACTTCTTGCCACCATGCCAGACTGTACCCTCATACCTTGAGCCAAAATAAATGCTCTTGTAAGTTCTTCCTGTCAGGTATTTTATGACAGCAGTGAGAAAAGTCATTTTGACGAGAAGTGGGGCGGTTGCTGTAATAAATTAGACCACAGAAGCCTTTGGAACTGGTTTGTGGGAAGAATGTGGAAGAGTTTGGAGCTTCAGGCTAGAGAAGCCCTAGTATTCTGTAAGCAGAGCTTACTGGGCCATTCTGTTTGGGAGAACAGAATGCTGAGAGAAATGTGGTCAGTAGAGACCTAGCTCAATAAGTTTTATCAGGAACAGGACTAGAGGCCGTCGGTGTTACCTTCTGGTGAAGAGTCTTTCTTTATTCTGTCCGTGTCCTGGGAACTTAGTGAGGCTGAATTCAAAAGCGATGGACTAGTTTGTTTGCTGGGGGATGTTTCAAGGCAGACTAGCTCTGAGGCAGTGGTATGGTTACTGCTCACTACCCTTAATCTAGGGTTTCAGTTTACAAGAGCAACAGACAGAGCAGAGGGAGATTTTTTTAAATATCCAGTTTGCTGAGCAAAGAGCATGAGCAGGTTTAAGGTCGCAGACAAGGCAGGGTCTGAAAAAGCATGTGTGCTTGTTAAGGAGATGAACACCATTAAAGAGAAACTTCCCATTCTGCACTGGCACAGCAGGAAGGTACCCTGAGGACAAGCCCCTCCCAGTAAAGGCTCCATCTAGTGAAAATGCAAGTTTATTTGAAAGAAGAGCACCCGAGCTGAAAATGCTACTAAAGGGCTTCCCTGCCTGAAAGCAACTGTCTAGGAAAAAGCTTTGCAGATTCAGCAACCAGGGGACACAGAGCCACTCTAGCTTTGGCTCAGAGGGGCCAGGCTACATCTCAGGGTGACAGCAGAACTTGGCAGTGTCCTCCACGTGACTGATTTTACAGGCTTGAAAGATGTAAGAGTAAGGGGTTTGGGGAAGAGGGCTATTATATAGGTTTTTGCTAAGACTCTAGAGAGCTGCTAAGGCCAGGCACTGTGTGGTAGAATTGACTTCCCTGTAATGAGGCCTGAGAGGCCATTTCATGAAGCTGTGAAAATGAACTCTAAGTTCCAATGGAGACTCCAGAATGCTAGAAATTCCAGGACCATGGGCTATCTACTGAGGAAAGACTCAGATGGCAAAGCTGGCCAGGGCTACTAAGGCCTGTGGAGTCCAGATGATTCCATCATGAGTACCAAATGCCAAATATGGAGCTGAAGGATTTGGTGTTTTCCCTATTAGCTTTTGGTTTTGCTTTGGTCTGCTCTTTCCTTACTGTGCTCTGATTCCTCCCTTTTGGAATGGAAGTGTTGTGTGTTGGAAGTGTGTAACTTGTTTTTTGATATCATGGATTCAGAGTTAAGATAATTGCCTCTAGTCTCGGGAGAGACTTTGGTATTGAAAAAGTGTTGGGTCCTTTTTGGGGGGTTATTTTTATTAATGTGTGTGTGTGTGTGTGCGTGTGTGTGTGTGTGTGTGTGTGTGTGTGTGTGTGTGTGTGTGTATCTTTGTGAGTGAATACCACATTTGCAGGTTCCCAGGTGAGAAGAAAGTGTCACAGGTGATAGAGGCCACCTGATATGAGTGCTGGTAACCAGACATAGGTCTTCTGGAAAAGCAGTACATGTTCGTAACTGCTGACCCATCTCTGCAGCCATTTCTCCCTCTTCAAAGAGTGCTCTGGTTTGTCTATCCATTTCCCAATGCATTTGTCCTTTCTGTATTGCTGGGAATTGAACTAGGGCCTCCTGTGTCCTAGTCAAGAACTTCACCACTGACCTCTACCCCTCACTCATGGTTGAGACTCTTAGAGGCTATGGAGACTTCTGACGTTGGAATACCTGCATTTGGCATTATGAGATGACCACGACTCTGTGGGAAATGGGGTAGACTGAGTGTTGTGGTTTGAATGTGAAGTCCTTCCGATAAGCTCCTGTTAGTCCCCACAAGTTGTAGAACCTCTAGGAAGTGGAACTTTGCTGTAGAAAGTGAGTCATCAAGGGTGGCCTTGGGGTTTTATAGTCCAGTGCCCTTTCTGATCTGCTTCCTGCTTGCTGGTGCTGACAGATGTGACCCAGCCACTTTAGAGGCCTGCCACCAGGCCTCCTGCACCGTGATGTAGTGTCTCCTCCTGTGAACAGTTAAGCCCTGTCCCCCTTAGTTGCTTTTTGTCAGGTGTTTGTCACAGCACCAAAAGTGAACTCATCAGTAAGTACCTGCAGCATCCAAGAGGCATGATAGTGGAGTGGCAGCTTGCACAACACGGGTAGGCCTTGAGCCCTGCTTCACAGTGAAGACCAAAGCCAGAACTTCCTATGCTTTCATTGCTGGTAAGTATGAGGTGGAATTTTAATTCTGGAGAGAGATACAAAGCGGCGTCTGAACAATTTGGCTGTCCTCTTCCTATGTCCTTTCCATGTACAACTAACTGGTCTGTTTCCCCTAGAATGTAACTGACCGGGAAGCACCATAGTGAATCCTGCCTGCTTGAAAGTGATCACACACACCTCTGCAGCTTGTCACCTTCTGACTGTGGACAGCTTGTCACCCTCTGACTTATGTACCACTGTGTCTGCTTTGTAAAACGAAGATAATAAAAGCGTCTGCCTCATAAGGTGTTAATGGGGACTAAATGAGGTTATATTGGTAAAAGACTCATCTACAGTATTAAATTATCTACATCATTCAATTTCTTGCCATTTGTGTATTTCCTAAATAATATGTTTGTAATACTCACAGGAAAGTTGCCAGAGGTTAGCAGTAGAGGTGTGTCCACCTACCTGCAGTGCTATTGTGACCACTGTTTAACTGGGTGCAACTCTTCAGGGCATCCTGGAGCGATTGGGACTGGGAGGTCATCCCTGTGCTGTCTGCTGGTGGTGCAGCTTCTGGCCACATTTACTTCCATGTGGCCAGAAGTACTTCAGATGCTGGCAAGGGCCTTAGCCACTATGGACTAGGAAAGTGGTCTCAAGGCCAGCAGCTTGCAGCATGGCCTTTCCCTTGGCCAAGTGTGTCTGAAAAGACCAGGACTGGAAAGAGGCGCTGTGCCTGGCCTGTGGGCACACTCTCCTCAGGAGCTTCCCTGTAGGGAGAAGGGAAGACTGAATGGAGATCTTAATAAACTAAAGGCTTGCTGCTGCCTTCCCACTTTCTCTGCACCCTGTGGCTTGGCAGCAAGCTCTCTGCCTTCCCAGGAAGGCTCAGGGTCCAGAGCTGGCAGGTTTGAAGTGTGTACCTTCTCACAGGCACACAACTGAACCTGGTGTAAGAGCCCCCAGCTCTAAGTCTTCCTGCATCGCCCAACACTGTCTTCAGTATTTTCTCCACCTGTTTATTTCTCATCTCGAGTCAAATCAGCCTGTTTGAAACATCCCTATTGAACATGCTGTGTAGTAAATTTCACCAATATCTACTTGCTTCCCTTTAGTGTACACAATTTCTGACTTGTAACTGAAATATAGATTCCAATGCTCTGTCTACAGCTGATTGGTGGACAAAAGCCTCCACAAAAAAATGGTTTTCTTCAGAGTCCTGTATTCTGTAGACATCTCCTGTGTAGACAGTTCTAGAAATGCAAACCGACAGCAGTTTTCAGGATCTGATTCTTACCACTGATGACAGGGAGGAGGCTTCAAGGCTGACGCTGGCTGGTGACACCCGGAAGGGGCTCTCCAGGGATCGTCTGGAAGCCAGAGGTTGACTGTTTTAGAGCAGTGTCAGAGGCAGGAGCCATGCTCCTCAAGTGCTGAAAAGAATCCTCCTTTTTAGGCTTTGTTCTATACCTTCTCTCTCTACATTCTCTCTCCCCGCAGATTTTGATGGTGCAACTCTGACTATGACTGACTATTGAAGAAATACTTTCTGGGTTGCATACATTCATTTTATTTCATGGTAGTCTAACAGGCAGTGGGTTTGTTCACACTGACTTGGGTGAAGTGCTGATCCACAAATGTTGTATACCTTTGGAATCTGGAAATCAGAACTATAAATGTCAGAAATTTATGTATGGTTTTCAAAATGCCTTTCATTTTACACTCTAAGTCAGAGTTCGAAGAAAATTACATTTTCTTGGGGCCAGTAAGATGATATCAGTGGGTAAAAGCTCTTTGCTGCACAAACTCAAGGATCTGAGTTCAGTCCCCAGAACCCAGATGATGAAAGAGGAGAACTCCTGAACGTTGTCCTCTGAGCTCCACATCTGTGCTAAGGCTCGTTTGGGCTCCACATCTGTGCTAAGGCTTGTTTGGGCCTGCACTCAAGCATACTTCCCCCCTACACACACACACACACACACACACACACACACACACACACACACTCTACAGACATACATACCGCCACACCACAGACATGCATGCACACATACACACTGCCACACCATACACACACATACACATTACATAGACATGCACACTGCCACACCACACACACACACACACACACACACACACACACACACACACACACACACATATTAATTTTCTCCTTACAGAAAGTACTGGAATCTTGGAATACTGCAGTAGTTTTTAAAAAGGCCATCTGCAAACAAGGACCAGATAATGGATATTCACATTAAGGATGAAGTCTTTTGGCAGAAGACAAATTTACTGACTTGGGTCACTAAATGTACATCTTCTGCCCAGCATTGAAGAACACTGACAGTCTTCTGATGGGTACTGTCCCTTGTCTGGCTCACCCACTGACCCCCAAGGAAAAGAACTGCTCAGTGTCTGCCAGGATGCAACCGTGACTTTTTTCCAAGGTGGACCATATATATAGGGATCAGTGAGGAATACCGCTTATACAATATATGTAACTACTATATATACAATGTGTGTAAATGGCATGTATATTGTAGTCTGTCTGTCTGTGGGAATTATATTCCAAGACCTAGTAGGTGTCCGAAACCATGGATAATATCAAATGTGTGTGTACAGAAGAGAGAGATTATATACTCATATTTCCATAAAATAGTGTCTAGATGTATACTGTTATATACACATGAATATATGTGGGTTTTATATATATATATATATATACACACACACACACATGCACACTATTTTTCTTTGTATCGCCATCGGTCAGAACATACTCTGTTCATATTTTCTACCTTACCTGACTTACTGCTTTTCCATCTTAGCTGGGCACTTACTATTATACACATTTCTTTCTCCTTTCACAGTTTCTTTGCAAACCGAGCATATATTTTTTTCTTATTCAGTTGAGAACTTTGACCTTTCATTTAAAGATATCACTTTTCTTGGCATATCTGAATTGTTAACATCTCTGTGCTTTGACTCTGGGCTGTTACAGTTAAGTAAAATAACTGATACTTGGACAGTTAGGCTAATTACTAAGACTGATGGGTGGGTAGTACATACTAAGTGGGCACCTGGACAAAGGGATGGTTCAGGCTCCAGGTAAGACAGAGCAGGACCACAAAAGATTTCATCATGCTATTTAGAATCAATTTTAAATTTGTGAATAGTTTTTTTAATATAATTTTCTATTTGACATTTTAAAACTGCTGTTGACTGTAGGTAACTGAAGCCATGGGAAGCAAAACTCCAGATATGCAAAAACTGGTTATTACCTCTCTAATATAATACATCTAAGTAATATATGTATGTATGTGAATCCATATGTCTGTATGTACGTATGTTTGTATGTGTGTGTAGATACACGCTCATTCTCATTCTTTCTCCTTCCTTTTCTTTCCCTAACATCAGTGGTTGATGCCCATGGTTGTGAGAATTATCCCACATGTTTTTAATACTTCTTACATGCTAGTAATTAAGACAGTGCCTCTTATCCCTGATGCAGTGAAATGTATCCGAAGAGACCAGGTATAGAGGGATGAGATAAATTAGAGGGGCCCCAGGGACAGGTTTATTGTGATGCCAATGCTCAGCCCAAGGCCTTTCCTTGAACAACTCATTGTTTGTGTGTGCCAGTTTTTGAATATGTTCTTGGGCCCATGCAGCACTACTTGAGGCGCTGGGGAAGCCCAGCAGTATGTGTAGCCATGTACTCACAGGATTGGAATTTGTGCAGTTGGGAAAAGATTTTGACAGCCCTCTCAATATTTGTCTACATTCAACTTGTCACATTTCTTCGTAGGTTCAGTAACATTGAAGTTGAGAGTGGTTTTGAGAGACAACTAAGGAGAAGACGAACTGGGGACACCTTTAGTTGGCTTTGGTGGGACATGTTGATGCGCTTCATGGTCATCTTGTATCTAGTTTCCCAGGCCATCCTCTGGTGAGAATTGCTTTCCAGGAACTGTGGCCATTGTCCAGCTCACCTAGGGTTATTTCACAAAAGCTTGGGTCAGAGGTAGCATTGAAGCATAAATGTGAACTGCAGTATCTGTCATGGGGAGTGGTTTAAAGTATGGATGGAGCCAGAAGTTGGTCAGTGGATATGGAAAATTCTAAGTGGAGGATTCACTCCCAACCTCAGTCCTCCTCTGTTAGGAACATGCTCAGTGATACAAATAAGAAAGTGCAAGTGCACTTCTAAAGGTTCTCCTCGTTTAAGTTTCCTGGTTTCCTTGGCATGAATATACATAACAATGAAAAATGGTGACAACAAAGTGTCATTAATAAAAGAATCTGTGACGTTAGTCCATGCATTACAAAACCTGAAATGTCCTAAGATTTGATGCTCATATGTGGAAGAGAGGCATTTGCAAATTTGACAGTTGTAAGACTTGATATGACATTACCAACAAAGATATATGAAGCTGAAGGTAATTCTTTTGAAATATTAATAATTACAAATTGAATTTGATCACCTGTGCTTGAGGGAAGGCTGGTTTATCTTTCTACCTACAGAAAGTGATTTTAATGCAAATTATTGTCATGAAAATTCATGAACGTGCACAGCTCCAAGCAGAGATTAGCAATATGTCCAGCTGTTAATATACACACAGGCCCTTTTTTGGGATTTTGACTTTCTAATGTTTTGGTATGACCAATTTATAAATTTTTTTTCTTCTCATTTCTTAATCTGAATAATCAATTTCCTAAGGGCTTTACACATGTAGTATTATTATTTTTCCCACTAAGGAGGTATAAAGTAGTAGGCTGTACAAAACTTGCATTAATTCTCCAGGCTCTCATAGGGACTCATCACCTTGTTCTGGAAACTATGCCATTTCATTACTTTCCCAACCCACATGTGAAGCAGTCCTTCTGCCCATCATGTAAGTACTGCTTTCCAAATTGGAGCATAATATGTTATCATGGTAGTTAAGTACTATATCTAGTGAGATATAAACTAAGATGTTTTTGTTTGGTAAGAGTATAGTAAAAATACTTTTCTTCAGTACAGAAAATCTCTTCATCTTATGAAGATCAGTATTATAATCAGTCCTTCCCTGTTTCTTGTAGTGTCTGCTCCTGTCTGTGTCCCTTACTATGCACACTCTCTCCACTCCAAAATGCAGCTCCTGTCTAGAGCACAGAGTCTTGTCATCATCCTGTTCTCTTCTTCCAGAAGTACTTTCAGAAACAGCATGAGAAAACCCAGCAGTACTCTGCTATGAGAAGAGTGATTTGCAAAGTGCCTTTGGACTGTGGGTAACATCCTTAAAACTAGGCTTGGATGTATGCATGTTATAGGTTTGAATGTTTATGGCACATATACACAAACATCAAATTGGTACAGGACAGTTCACATTTAGGGAATAGGAAAAATAGCTTTACAAAAACAGGTGAGGGAAGTAAAAGGGAAATTCATTCCATTTTTACCTTTTGGAATAACAATTTGTGCTTTTTCCAGGTTGAGGATAGAGTTTACTGGAATTATTTCTTGCCTTGCCTACAATGTTTGGTACTCCAGCACATGCAGAGGCCTACACAATCTAAGCAGAAGTGTATTTTTTTTCCTCCCTCGTTTTTCTCGAGAGGCTGTTTGGCATAAAGAAGGCTGGGGACTCAGTAGAAGAAACAAGCTGAAGCAGAAAACTGGATTGTGAATCCTGATCGAACCATCTCTGAAATCCTCACACTCAGCAGTTCTGACATCCTATATAACTAGTATTCATAAAGTGCCTTCTGGTAGTCTTCAAGTATACACTGTGCAGTCATGGTCCCATTTGATGAAAAGGGAACCAGGACACAGGCCAAGTGACTAGTCCCACGGACATGCCAGTGAAGTGTTTGGGGAAGGAAGGGACAGCATCACGGTGTATCCACAACCTATTTTTTACAGCCTCAGTTAGGAAACTCTTTAAAATATTTGCCCTTTTTCCCACCCAGAATCATGTTATGTCACCTAAGATGGTACAAATGTTCCCCCTGCCTCAGCCTCCTGAGTAGCTGAGACAGCAGGTGTAAGGCCCAGCACTTGGGTTTGTTTGCGTTTTAGAGACCAGTGTGCCCCCTCCTGTACTAGCTGGGCATCTTGGTGTTTGCATCTTAATAGAAGGCTCTTCCACACCAAGCTGCCCTTGACAAAGACTGACCGTCCACTGGGAATGCCTCGCACAGCTGGGGAAATAGTTTGACTTCCCTATCTGGTAGAAAGGGTGTTCAAGGCTTCAGAGAGAAGCTCTTCAAGAAGCCACATGGAAGCATGCCACCATGGAAATAAGAACAGTGGAAGCAATAGTGTGGTGTGTTGATCCTAAGATGATTATAGCTATTGATTATTGAAAGCTGCTAATGAGTTTTCTTCACTGATACTTATTTACTTTTGAAGATCCAAATCTAAGACAAAGTTGTGTGTGTGGATATCATTAGGTAAATACCTAATGGGGGTAAATACCCAGTGTTATGTAAGTTCTCTTTTCTTTTGGGTCTTCAAAGGTAAAATCATTCCATTATGTTCATGTTCTTTATTTTAAAATTTTGAGTCAGTGGTATATAATGGCATCTAGATGTAAACATGATAAGAAAACTCTGGGTTCTCTGGCCATATGCTTGAGCTCTCTCTGCTTGGCGCTTCCTGCTGATATCCACAGAGAGCATACTTAGTGTCATGTCATTCTGTCATTAGGCAGCCAACAGCTGGCACAGGAGCACATCTGGACATAAGACCAATGCACCTTACTGCTTTATAACTCATTGAGTGGATGCATCCTGTATGCTCTTTCAGCCCCTGATCCTGCACATGTGGCAAATGACATGGAAGTAATGCAGAGGCAGGGAAATCTGTAGATATGTATTTGTACATTTTGGGTAAACTGAGAGACATGGCTATAAACAATTCCAATGTTGCAAGGCAGAATGGTGATGAGCCTGGCTCTATAAGCCACATGGTCCCAAGGGGAAACATATACTCTACAGAGTGCCACCGTGGCTCACTAAGATGGATTGAGTTTTATCTGCATGGTATTTTTCATGTGTGATAGCTTTTGGGGTGTAATTGCCCTCAGCTTAGGAACATCTGTATTGGCGGTAGCATTTCTTTCCTTAGAGACACTGTCCTGCACACTTTCCTTGATCAGATCCTTTGAGCAGTCTATTGTTTAAAGAGCTAGGTCTCTTAACTAGATCCAGCTAGACTGACTTACAGGTGATCTAGTCCAGTTACTGATTCTGTGGATGAAGAAGCAGTGAAGTGTTTGGAAGTGAGAATGAGTGAGAAGGGAAGAGAACAGCTGTGAGCTCGAAGATTCTGCAGCCAGGTTACCTCCCTGAGAAATCTTGTCTCTATTCCTTTGTCAAGTTATAGAAGCACTCAGTGTCCCCTTCTGTGCCTCTCTAAAATGGGACAAGAGTCCATGCAAACCTTGGGGTGTCCTGTGACAACACATCGATTGGGTGTTAGCGGGTGAGTGTTTTGTTGATCAGTCCCTCTGCAGGGACTGGGTTGGCACTGGGCTGTGGATGATTTTGGATGCTACCCTTAGAGTCCCAACTAGCATGTAACCTTTGTAAAGCATTGTAATTCCCTGAGACCCCAGCCTTGGTCTGATGAGGATGGAAATAGAACTCCCTTCTTACTGTGAAGATTCTATAAGAGTATGCATATGAAGAGCCTCCCAACTGGGAACAGTCTATAAGTGTTCATAGATAAGGTGGTTCTCTCTCTGATCCCTCTTCCATGCTGATACTCCCAGCACCACAAATTCTTCAGACTCTTTAATCCTCTTCATGTTTCTGCAGTACAGTGGAAGGAATAGTTACCAAAATAACCTTATGTGCTTATGTCTCGGGAGAAGAATTATACTTTTGGTGGGCTTTGATTTCCATGGAAGTTTTGAGTTATGTTTGTACAAGTCATACTGAGTGGTTCTAGGAATCCATGGACTATTAAAACATTCCCTACACAAATTGTTGCGGTTTCAAAGTATACCAACCATAACTTAGTGTTGTTTATGTAGATTTAAGCTTTTGAGATATTAGGTCATGTGATTAGACATAAGAGCATGCATTTCAAGGGTCTGGAGAACTATATTAAACTATACATAAACAGAAAACAGGTTTTCTCATCCTCCAACCACTAAGTGCTGGAAAAACAGGAGACACGTTGTGTATTGTTTGTTGTGAAAGGATTTATAGTGCTCTTATGAAGAATCCAAGAACAAACTGTTAAGTTAACAAAATGCCATGCCCTCCCCTTTAAGTGCTATGTACCTCTTTAATAATAGTCTTGGAAATGTTACTTTCTCAGATGCTGGAAGCTCCTTAGGAAATCCCGGGACAGGCTGTGTTTGAGAAACTTTGTAGTGGCTGAGCAGTTCACTGGTTATAGAGACTGCTTTAAATGCTGCACTTGACAGTCATTTCCCACTGAAAATATTTTCAGTCCTATAAGATACATGCTAGCAGTTTTTCTCATTGTAGAGTGTACTGGGCTCTCCTAGTCAAGTGATCTCCAACCTTCCCCCCACCCACCCAAGCCCCTTTGCTGAAACCTTTTCCCTCACTAGTGGTATCTGTATTTTGAAATATCCTAACAAATATGTTGATTTAATAAGTTTTAAGTGGTTTTTTCTACTTTCCATGCTGCAGCATCTAGACTCCCAATTCTTTCTTAGTAAATATTTGCTGAGGGTCAGCTGTGCAGCCAGTATGCAGGATCTGAGGATAGAGCAGTGAACTACACAGCTAAAGTCCTGGGGCTCACGGAGAAGCTGGGAAAGCATGCTATAGTAAATAATTTCAACAGTTGGAAGGTGAGGAAAAATAAAAGAGTGAGGAGACAGAGGCTGAGAGGCCTGTCTGAAGTGAGGGATTCGAGTGTGGTCTGCTTGGGTGAAGGCATCTCTGATGGACCTCTGTGGAGTAGAGGTGAAGGAGACATTTGACTCTGGAAGTAGGGCCAGACAGAGCTGGGCAGAGGGAGTGAGGGTGGGGTGGAGTGTAAAGGAAAGAGGATAGTCTGGGCCTGCATATGTGGACCTGTCAGTCGACACGTGATGTCACCACATGGAGTGAAAATAAGTCCAGCCTCAACTGAGGATGTGGGACATAATGTGGCTTCATTACGGTTAGTTTCTGCTGGGCTTTTGTGTAAACACCAGGCAGCTCAAAGACTATTACCACATTGAAAGCCATAGAGGGATCTGAGAAGAATCACATTGCCACTTCAGTTCTCTGTAGATGTAGCTTGCTTACTTTTTCCTTAAATATCCTATTTTTAAAAGTCTATAAATAAAAATGTTGACTAATTCATTTGACTGATCTAGTACATTTGGTATTTTATTTTAAAGCAGGAGTGAAAAAGATCATATATAACTTATATTTAAAATAATGCTTGTTTCCAGACTCTAAGGACCTATAGATTCGTTCAGCATTTTCTCCAGTAGTTTTGTGAAATCCTGCATAGATTTTATTGGTTCATGACAAATGTGAGGGGTGAGAAACAAAACAAAATGGGCTTGACTGACACCTGGTCAGTTACCACAGGGCTGTGGTAGACCCCAAGCCTGTAGATACTGGTTCCTCATAGCTAGGCTTGTTCCCAACTGAAAGGCGGTATTTAATGTAACTCTGTCACAAAAAGTGATTACCGTTTCTCTTTCCAAATTTGCATCTTCAGAGGAGATGTAGCATAGATGTTTTACTGTCAAGATGGGCTGTCTCTTCACCGAGAGCATAGGACTCTGTTTTGACTTGTCAGTGTCTTTGTGCATGTAATTGAGAAGCAGCTGTTAGGGTGACAGGATACATCCACGTAAGTGAAATTCAGGATGAAAGTTAAAACATTGGATACCTGAATTTATACCTGTAATTTAGTGTTTCAGTCAATAGAAAATGCCTGGTGACACATCCGTTAGCTGCCATTGCGATAATGCAGCATCACAAACTATCAAGGCTCAGTGCCTGTGTTAGCTGCTTCTGTCCTTGTGGCAAATTTGTGAAATAAATCAACTTAAAAAGAGGAAAAGTTTCTATTTTGGCTTAGAGTTTCTGAGACTTGGCCTATTACACTGAGACTGTGGTGGAGTGGTACTTCATGGTGGGAGTATAGAGTAGGGGACCTGCTTTACCTCGGGGCACCTAGAAGCAAAACCAAGGAGAGCCTAGTGTCCTGATATCTCCTTCAGAGGCATGCCCCAGTGACCCAGCGTCCTTCTCTTGTGCCTGTCTTCTCAAAGGTTTCCCCACCCCTGAACAGCACGGGAAGCAAAGACCAGTTCCTAGGTCTTTGGGGGAAATTCCATGCCCAAAGGGAGCTGTGGTTTTCCACACTCAGCACAGATGTGTGTCTGCAAGGATTGAGCAAGATGCTCAGCTTTAGGCTGATCGTCTAGAGTGGTGGTCCTCAACCTTCCTAATGCTGTGACCCTTTAAGAGAGTTCCTCATATGCCCCCCAACCATAACATTATTTCCATTGCTACTTCATAGCTGTAATTTTGCTACTGTTATGAATTAGAATGTAAATGTTTTTTGAAGATAGAGGGTTGTCAAAGGGGTCACAACCCACAGGTTGAGAACCACTGACCTATAGACTGGCTTCAGTCTGCCCAAGAGTGCATTCTGGAACCTGGTTAAAGTGGCAACTGCTCCTGAGAGTTCACATTGTTCACTGGGGATGGCAGAAGACAAGTGCCAAGGCAGACTATGGAAGTTTAAGGACTTGCTTCTTGTCAAGCCTGTAACATGCTTTTGACCAAATCAAGCCATATAACCAATCCCAGAGTTGGTAGGTCAAAGGAGTATATTTCTGCCTAAGGGAAGAAGAGATGTGAATGAATAATCACCAAATCTGATACTGGTATCCTTGATCAGAAATAGAAGAGACAAAAAGCTTGATATTAGTGCAGAGACAAGTTTTCTCCTAAAATGGAGGTAGTTGTCCCTTAGTGTCCCACAGATCTTCAGAGTCATTCTCTGTAAATGCCTGGGAGACATGAATGAACATTTCAGACATAGGAGTTGAAACTTGTGGAGGAGAAAGCATTTGCATGGTTTTCAGTCAGTCATTAAAAAACAAGGGAACAGCTAGGTGGTGGCACACACCTTTAATCCCAGCACTTGGGAGGCCAAGGCAGGTGGAACTCTGTGATTTCAAGGCTAGCCTGGTCTACAGAGCTAGTTCTAGGACAGCAAGGGCTACACAAGGAAACCCTGTCTTGAAAAACAAATAAATAAATAGATAAACAAACAAACAATACAAGGGAGTCTACTTCTCTGTTGGGGATAGCCCTTTTTCTATCCTAGGCTCTTAAGGAGCCAAAGGTTTTCACTTGGGTTGTCCTGTGTTCTATGTTTTATTCCTAATTCCTGAGCTGCTTGGACAGTGGAGGTGTGAACAGTCCTTATGGTACCCAGCCCTACCATGAGAACTCAGTGAAGATCAGGCCCTGCCTGGACAGTGGAGGTGTGAACACTCCTTATGGTACCCAGCCCTACCATGAGAACTCAGTGAAGATCAGGCCTTGCTGGATGGTGGAGGTGTGAACAGTCCTTATGGTACCCAGCCCTACCATGAGAACTCAGTGAAGATCAGGCCTTGCTGGATGGTGGAGGTGTGAACACTCCTTATGGGACCCAGCCCTACCATGAGAACTTAGTTAGTGACGATCAGGCCTTGCTGGATGGTGGAGGTGTGAACACTCCTTATGGTACCCAGCCCTACCATGAGAACTTAGTTAGTGACGATCAGGCCTTGCTGGATGGTGGAGGTGTGAACAGTCCTTATGGGACCCAGCCCTACCATGAGAACTTAGTTAGTGACGATCAGGCCTTGCTGGATGGTGGAGGTGTGAACAGTCCTTATGGGACCCAGCCCTACCATGAGAACTTAGTTAGTGACGATCAGGCCCTGCTTGGCTAGATGTCCTGTTTCCTTGCTTTTCCCAGTTGAGCAATACCAGGGACGGGGTTGCCCAGCAAGTTAGGAGCCTTCTTTCTCCATTTTCTCTGTACATTTCACCTTCATATGTTGAGAGAACTATCATTGGTGTCAAGTGCCTTGAGTCTGGAAGGTTACATGATCTTGGACAATGAGCAAGTGCATCATTTCCACGTGTGCAGAAGGAGGAATATGATAACTACCACACAGAGATGTTGTGAGGGTCACATGTGTTAACTTGACAAAGCCAGGCAGTGTCTAGCTTATGTTAAACTCAGTGACTTTTAGCTGGTAAGGTCTTCATTGTTATTGGTTAGAGCAAACAACAGGTACCATTCAATTTTTGTTATTCCAGTACGTTTTGTTTCTCCTGACTAGAAGTTAAGCCTCCTGAAGACATGGCCATGGTTCTGCATCTCACCATTGTGTCCCCACTCTACAGTAGCACTAAGTTTTTAATGTATGAATTTAACCAGATATCCACTGAACTGTCTTCATTTTTACAACATCTACCAAGATGGCTTCAGCTCCAAGGACCAGATTAGATGACTTCTGAAAATAGTGAGATATTCTCTTTATTCATTTTCATATTTTGCTTGAAATAAAGACTTTTGAAGCTACAAATTTAAAAGCTTTGAGTTAATTTTTATGCTTCCCTTCTAATTGGACCACTTTATACATCTCTGACTTTCTGTCACATTGGAAGAGTTGAAAGACATGTAGAAAAAAGGTTGAGCATGGTAGCTCATGCCTGCAACCCTAGCAATTGGGAGGTAGAGGCAGGAAAGTCAGGAGGTCAAGGCCAGCCTTAGGTACATAGCAAGTTCAAGACCAGCCTGGGATAGAGATGATCGTGTCAAGAAAGGAAAAAAAGAAAGAAGAGGGGATAGGGAGGAGTGAAAAGAGGAGAAGGAAAGAAATGTGGAAGCTGATTTTCAGTAAGACAGGCATATTTAAATATATTTTCCTTCATTGCTTTGGGCTCCTATTGTTGACTTACTTCTGGGTTGTGGCTGTGATCTTACTGTTGAGTATGTTTAGAGGCATTGTAAATGTTCAGTAAGTCATAGTTTGCAGAAAGGGGTCACTTTGGCATAACAAGCTCAATTTTTTTTTAATTTATTTATTATGTATAGAGTGTTCTGCCTGCATATATACCTGCAGGCCAGAAGAGGGCACTAGATCTCATTATAGATGGTTGTGAGCCACCATGTGGTTCCTGGGAATTGAACTCAGGACCTCTGGAAGAGTAGGCAGTGCTCTTAACCTCTGAGCCATCTCTCCAGCACCACAAGCTCATCTTTTCAGCCACTATAGCTAATAGGCCCAACCTTGTATGGATTAAGGATTCAGGAAGCTAAATTTTCTTAGGGGTATAGGGCAAGCTCTTGGGTTCCTTTTAGTCATCCAGACCTTCAGATTCTATCCTCCTTTTTGCTCTGCTTTCCCGGACTGACTTCTCCACTCTATGATAAAAATGGATTTCCTGTGGTCTTTTCTTGAACCTTCATGTTCACCTTAGGAGTGAAGCAAGGATGTAGAGGAGTGTGTACATACATATATAATGTGTATGGTCCAGGTCTGAACTATTCTATTAGTGGGGGCTTAATCACAGGGCTTCATAAGGTGTAAAGGCTCTGGTCCACAAAGTCCCTAGCTGGGCCTCCTGCTTCTATTGCTTGTGGAAAGGGAGGTGGACATTCTGGTGAGCAGCTAACAAGTTCATGTTTTGCGCTAAACAATGAGTTTGTTTTAGAGAGCTTTGCATTTATTGAGTAGCTAATAATAGTCTAGTAGTTTAAAGGAGTGGGTGAGTGCTTGCAATAATGGTTGAGAGCAGGGATACTTTATTGAACTGCGCCTATGTGCCGTTGACTGTTAAACACAGCACAGCATAGCACAGCATCTTACTTGATCCTCCCAGAAAGGCTTCATGAGACATCCTGTTATTACCTGCATTTTATAAGTCAAGACACTGAGCCTTGACCACCTCATGCTAAAAAAACAGGTCTGCTTGACTCCAAAGTCTCCACTGTGCCACCTTAGGGTAGAGGAGATGCCTAGGGAGGAAACAATAGCCATAAACTGCTGCTTCTTTACTTTTGTTTAATAATTTCTTTTGAGAACTTCATATGTGAAATCTGCATCTCTATTACTGTGAACCTTCCTCTACTCTCAGTTCCTTCTCTGACTCTCCAAATTAATGATCTTTTCTTCAATTATTGTTCTTTGTATACATGTTAGTACACACATACATATGTATGTGTGTGTGAACCTACTGAGTCCATTCAGCTTTGCTCATATGTACATATGTGTTCAGGACTGACCACTTAAGATTGGACAACCTGTGTGGGAGTCTATCCCTCGAGAAGACTGATTCTGCCCTCTCAGCAGGCGTTGGCCCCCTGTAACTCTGTATTTAAGGGACCATATGGAGTGTCTCCTGCCCGCGCTGTCATGTGAACTGGGGCTGTCATTTTGCTGGTCTCGCAGGCAGCCGTGTTGTGGAGAGTTCATGGATGCAGCTTCCCTGTCGTGTATAGAAGGCGCTGTCTCACAGCACGCCTCCTGGCTCTCTGGCTCTTAAAATCTTTGCACTCTCTCTTTTGTGATTTTTCCCTGTGTTTTAAGTATAGGTGTTGCATTGTAGGTGTATCAGTTGGGGTTGGTTACCTCAGTCACTTGTTTTCTGCATTTTGAGGAGTTGTGGGGCCTCCGTATCATCCCTGTCTATTGCTAAAAGAAACTTCTTTGGTGAGAAGAGGGAGCTCTATTTACTTACGGATGTAAGGGTAAGTATTTAGAATGTAGTTAGACATTACATTGGCTTTGGAAATGACAGCAGTGGCTTCTCTTCTCAGTCCTGTGTCCTCTCCAGTCATAGGTAGTTGGCTAGCTTTTCAGTTCCAGGCATGAGTTACCTTCTAGTGAGTGGGCACTGAGTCTCACTGGACAGCTGTTGGTTGTAAAAATGTCACTCTCACCTTGCTGCTTGATGGACACTTGATACTCAGAGTTGACAGTGGTATTGGTGATAACCTATCTGGACAAGTTGGACCCTGGGGCTCCTCAGCTGAGCTCAAGCCCTCTTTCGGCTCACAGTGTAGAAGGAAGTCTCTATGGAGTTGAGCCCTAACTCTGCCATCAACTAGCTTGGGCAAATCACATCTCCCCTCAGCAAAGCTCTTGCCCTTGACCTAATGCATAATACCTTCCAGTACTTTGAGAGCCAGTCCTCAGGGAAGAGGTGTCCAGGTCCCAGTTCCTGCATCTGAACTGTGGGTATCTTCAGCAGTAGGCTCTTACCTTCAAGTTGAGGGAGACAAGCAAGAGTAATGGCTATAGCATATACTATACTGGGAAACTGGGATTCTTTTGACCAACAGCTCTAGGTGAGGCATCCCATGGATGGCACTGGGGTTTTGTTAGGTAATCTATGGCTCTTGTGGGGGACATTATCACTGCAAATGGCACAACTTCATTTAAATTATTTATGTGTGTATATGCATGCATATATAGTATATGTGTATTTAAAATAAAAATACACTGTTTCCCTATAGCTTTAGAGGTCATTCTTAGTGTTCTTTATCCCTCTTCCTTTCTGCTCTGTCTTCAGGGTTTCCTTGTCTCCCCCTTCCCCAGATAAAGTTCCCCTGTCTTCCCCATTCCCTCTTCATAGTACCTGTGTCCTGCTCCACACCCCAGCTTCCCCTGCCTTAGTCCCTTTTTGCTTTTCTAGTCCCTGCACTTACTCCAGGTTACACACATCTAAAGATTTGTGGCTAGGATCCACAAACAGGAGAGAATGCGCAGTGTGTGTTTTTCTGGTCTTTCTGGTTCTGATTACCTCACTCAGTATAATATCCTCTAGTTCCATCCATTTACCCACAAATTTCATGATTTCATTTTTCACACACACACACACACACACACACACACACACACACACACACACACACAGGAATTCTATTCAGCTGTAAAGAAAAGTGAAATCATAAACTGCCTCTAAGACTGGCAACAGCAGCAAGCTATCAGGAAGAAGACATTCTCTGGGAAGACTCAGAGAAACTGTGGAACCCTCTATCAGGAGATGCCACTCAAGGACTTCCTGATTTTGTACTGTGAGACATTTAGGTACTCTGCTTTCTCTAGTTTCTGGATGTTATTGTCACTTGTGACTCCTCATTCTGGTGACAGCAGGGTAGCCCATTAGCAGACTAAACTTGCCAACTGTGCATGAGAAGGCCAAAATAGGTTACCCTGGAGTTCTCCAGCCTGGAGCCTCCATCTCTTTGGGGATAAAATATGTGCTTAAGGTTACTTCCTCTGGGATTTTTTTTTAAATAGGAGTGTTCTTGGGGTTCTACAAAGCCCTAGCAATTTTCATTCCTCACAGAGCTTTGCTGTAAATCTTCCTTAGAAGATTTTCAAGTACAAAGCAGTATGTAAAAACCAAATGGTGGATTGTGATGGTAATGATCGTTTGTTAAATGTCTATAGCACATGCAGCAGCAGCCCTGCTCTGTTCTCTGAGTTAGTTCACCTATGGAGTGCTTGGGCTCTTCCCCATTTGTGTGTAAGGAGTTGGAACAGCAGTGTGCTTAAGTAGCTTGCCTACTTTCAATCAGTAGAAGACAACCAGAGCTCAAACCTACACTTTGAGACTCAGAGCTGTTCCCTGATGCAGGGACAGATGGCTCTGCTTTCTCCAGAGCCAAGTGCTGTGCTCTTAGAGTTGCTGTATAGAGATGTTACATGAGCTTTTCACCAACCAGGATGGAGGACTCCCAAATAACTCGTAGCCTCCCTCTTGACAATTGGAAGCAGACTGTGAATTGGTTCCTGTCTACTGGTGATGTTTAGAAAGCCTGCAGTCCTGTCTTCGCCATCTGATGCAGTGAAGCTTGGGCACATCAGCTTTGCTAAACACATAGAAGTCTTCCTAAAACACAGCTGGCGCTGGGGTAGGGGCTGAAAGCAAGTGGGAACCCCTCCTGATGAAATGCTTTTGGTATGCGAAGAATGGCCTCCTGGGATGGCCTTCAAATGGTGCTTTATAACTAACTGGGGCTGTAAAGCAGTCTTAGAACTTCACAGTGGAGGAACCTTTAAGAATGTCTACCCAGCAGCCTCTTTCCGTACTCACAGTCTCACCCACTAAGTGCCAGGCCCTGCTGTAAGGACTGGGACTATGGCTTCTGTGTTTTACAGGAGCAGAATAAAAAGAAAGCAGAGGCAGGAAGCCAGGAGACATATCATGTTAAGCAGTGATACGAAAGGAAGCTCGAGGGGCTAGAACGGGAACTGGGGCTTTGTGTTAGGTTGTACAAGGGCTATTTATGCAAATTGTCATTTCTCAGCCATTTTATTTTTAGCCATACCCCACATACTTTAAAGAAAACAAAACATCTTTCCTATTCCTCTCTCTCCTAAGAAGTTGTGATAGCACAGACACATTGTAGATCTGGTTATGTACAGTCTATGTGTCCACAGTGTATATGTCGTCACGCGCCCTGACTCCCCTTCCTGCCTTGCAACCCAGTTTTCACTCCCTGGGAGGGACCATCAGCCATCATCCTCTTATGCTTTAAAGCTGTTCTGAGCAATCTGAACTCATAAAGTTTTTAGTGTATCAAAATCTACCTTAAAGGAACCTTTAAATTCAAAGCACTTATTTTCTCATTTCATTTTATTTATAAAGGATACTAAGGCTTTGCTTTTTAATAATTGTTTAGGTCTTAAGTGGTGCCTGAGCCTATAGAATTGCAGTTTTTCCCAGCATGCTGGGCTGTATAGACACTTGGGGGAATGAAATTTTTATTATTTAATATATATGTGTTCTCTCTCCCTCCCTCCCTCTTTTTTCCTCTCCCCCTCTCTCCCTCCCCACTTGCTGCTCTCTCTTTCTTGGGATCAGGATGTGTGTAGACTGAGATCTCTGCTGTTTTCTGTATTTGTTTTACAGTCCCTGAGACTCTAGTTAGCATCCTTGAGTCCCCGGCTTCACAGCAAGGGCAAGAGAGGTCAAGGAGCTCAGATCATCTTGTATCGAAATATAACGTGGAGTATTTGGTACATGGGTGTGATTACATGCAAAGCTTCATAAACATGGACTGTTGGTTTTTATCGGTGCTCTTACCCTGCAAGGAAAAGTCACGAAACACGACAGAATCCACTAACAAGAGTTTTATTAAGATGAGAGAGAGAGAGAGAGAGAGAGAGAGAGAGAGAGAGAGAGAGAGAGAGAGAGAGAGAGAGGTGCACAGGCCTGTGGAAAGACATGTATGTGAAGAGGGCCAGCTTATAAAGGCTAAGCTGCGCCTGAGCACACAGGCCCACGTGGCTATTCCACGCATGCTCATAGATCACATGGTTGCGCTGCACGCTTTACGCAACCATGTAAAGCCACAGGGTCCTGGATCACACAAGACGTTTGACCCAGAAATGACTAGGCGGAAGTGACTAAATGTCCCACCAGGCATGCGCGACCATGCCCAACCGTGGGGGCGTGTTGGGAATTTCTATCGTGGACCCTAGAATACAGTTCCTTACAGAACAGAGGAGCTTCTCTCTGCTACCAGTGGAAGCAAGTGTGTGTGTGTGGGGAGGGGGGGATCTCTACTCCACAGCTCTAAGGACCATTTCCTTTTCTTTGTTGCTTCATCATCCTCAAGAATAAGTGTTGGCAAATGATGGCCCATGGGCAAAATTTGGCCTGTTTTCTGTTTCAGTATGGTCTGCATACTAAGAATGGTTATTGTAGTTTTAAATAGTTGAAGAGAATAACATAATGAAAGTTACAACTATTATTTCACGCCCATAAGTTCAGTTGCATCATGGTCACACGTTTGCTTTCACACTGTCTGTAGTTGCTTTTAAATTACAGTGGGAGAATTAAATAGTCAAGACAGTATGGCCTGCCAAGTCAAAAATGTTTGCTGCCTAGCATTTTACAGGTTTGCCCACCTCCATTGTAGGGTGCCATCTTGACGCCCTGTGATCTTCATTGAAATGGTTCTCACCCTGTCTGCTCTTTAGCTTATGAAAAAGAGCGTTTGTTAGTGAGCACACATAGCAGCAGGGCAGTGGAGAAACATCGTCTGCAGCTGGACAGCCACTTACCCAGCCCACACTTCAGCTTTTATTAATAAAGGGAAGACAGTGATAATGATTGAGGTTCATAGAGCAGGCCATCATAGTACACACACATGAATGTCCATAGCATAGTCTCTTACCACTTCAGAATCTATGTGGTTGGTTAAAGGAAATTGGAAGCCATCTTGGTTTCTATGTAATGTAAAATGTGATATTAAAAACACAGGCTATGTGGCATTGATGAATGGGGCTTATCTGTCTGTTCATTTATCCATGGATTCATTCATTTAACAAATGTTGGATGAGAACAGTACTCCCTCCTTGCTTGGTGGTGAATTAGGCACTTATCTGAATTTAGCTTTTTTTAGTTCTCCCACAGACAGAGCAGTGACACCTTACCATCACCAGCAGCTTCTGGAACTGGATTTGAGTAGCAGGTACTTAGCACCATGTTTTCTTGCCCAGGTTTCCAAACTGAGAAGCTGTTAGGCTGAGGCCCAGCAACTGATGACTTAACAAGCCCCAGATAATTCTGGTGCACACTTGGGAACCACTGCTGTAGATGTAGCATTAATTCATAGCCATGATGAGTGGGTGGGCTGAGCCCCTCCCATCACTGAAAAACAGCTTGTGCTTTCTTCAGGGAAATCAACAAACATTTTCTCTACTTACCTCAGCCCCTCTCAATAGTCTCTTGTATTCAGAAAATGTACACAAGTCAAAATAGGCAAACCACATTTTGGCTCCAGATTTATTTTAGTAGACAGTGCCAAAATCTGCCAAAGCCATGAAGGGACTCTCCATGAAATTGGCCAGGCAGCCTCCACTACCACACAGAGCATTCTCAGTCCTTGACTGATTCCTCTGTGAAAAAGGGTCTTAGCAGCCTTGACCCAGTGACTTAGGCTCCCAAGGAAAGCAGATCCTTACTGCTAATCCAAAGCAAACAGAGACAGGAGAACCTTTCACAAATGAGTCGGTTGATTAAGTACTGATGGCTTAGCCAAATGCTTAGGTGAGTTAGTATCTGAGTATATTGTTACACGGCTCCTGGCAAGCACTCCACACCAGCTAGCCACAGTTTAGGTAGAATGAATACTTTATCCATAAAGAACATAACTTTATATGCTGCATGCTGTACATGGACATGACATGTATTTGCCTACATAGCCTCACAGCTACTGCTACCGTGTGAGGTTGGTGTCCTTAATGGCAGTTTACAAGTCAGAAATCAGCATTTATAAGGTGGGTTTCTATAGAAAGAGACAGGGTTCAGACTTAAGCCCAGGCTGTCATTTTGTATTTCCTGTATTTGTGTATGTGCATGTGAGCACCTACACACACACACACACACACACACACACACACACACACACACACACACACACACCAGGCTGTTACAGCTCAAATGTCACTTTTGCTCTGTTTCCTCTGATGGGTATTTCATAGTATGGTAATTTGGAGTTGAGATAGAGGCTGTACCTGCTTCCAGGTCCTCTGTGCACAGCTTCTCTCCTGATCTCTGCAAGCAAAAGAAAGCATGACTTCTTGTGGGCCTGAGCCCACAACCCTGAGGGGTTGCCTGCTGTATCACTTCCCTTCTGAACCTCCCACCTTCAGACACAAGGGAGCTTTTCAGGAAAGAATGAGGACCTCGCAGCCCTATGGCAGCATGAGTCAGTAATGAGTGAACTTGGTTCTCCTTTAGAGAAGTGACACCGATGCTTCCAGAGACCTGCAGAGGGAGTTGCATCTGAGTGAACTGTTCAGTTTGACTGATGTGTCCAGTAACTGGAGATTTTATTATTGGATCAGATTTTAATCTCCTCTCAAAATGAGTTCTCCTCATAGTCTACCCAACTAAATGGAATAAAACGAGAAGGCGCTAAAATAGCCTCGACAAGAGGTGAAACTCTGACTTCATCACGTAGTCCAGAAAATGTACAGGATGTTCTTGCTGTAGCCTCCTTTCGGTCCCCCTCCCAATCAGTTATTAGTGATTGATGGCATTACAGAGTGGTTTGGTGGGAAAGGCACTTGAAACCAAATTTAGTAAACCACAGCCAATTTTATTTTTAGTTGTAGCAAATAAGGCTAGATAGAAACTGTACATATATTACCATATTCACTTGTAAGCTTTTCTTTTTGCAAAAGTTTTCCGCTTGCTCTCTCTAGTATGGTTTGAATACCATTGTTTGAGGGAGAAAACATCATTATTATATGCTACAATTGGAATCACATTTTTTTCATTATGTAGGTTTTACTAAGAAATTGGATATATCTATAGTCAATGATACTATAGAAAATTTGAAGCTGAGAAACAACCTCTGCCTTCTGAGTGTCAAACAGATTCTTAGAGGAGGCATTTGGGTGGGAAATGTAAATGGATTTAGTTTTCAGAGACATTCAAGAATAAAATTTGGATTGGCTGACTGTTGAATGAGTGTTTGAAACTTGAATTCACTCTTGGTTGTTAGAATACTGAGAATGAGGTTAAGTCTGCCAAGAGAATCTTGAAGGGCTATATAATGTACTGGACACTTCTGTAGGGACCCTGACAAACGACCCTCTGCCATGTTTGAATGTTGTAATGATGAAGGAAAACATCTAGTCTATTCTGGTCCATTCTATTGTTGGAGAGCTCTGGTTGTGGGGCCAGTTTGTGGGACTGTAGCAAAACTTATCTGTGCTTGCAGATTCTTCCTTATACAGCTAGTTATTTTCCTAATGGGTGGATGATAGCCCTGAAAGCCTTGGAGTCCTACATTAGGGTCTTTTGTTGATATACTAATTTCACTCCATTGTGGCAGGACCCAGGACCAAGAATTCTTAGCATTTTCACTTTTTCCTAGTGTGGTTTCAGTGGTGACCTTTAGATTCTAATACTAACTGTTCTGAGGTCAGGCTGAAGATGCAGGGGAGGACCTGAGGTCAGGCTGAAGATGCAGGGGAGGACCTGAGGTCAGGGTGGAGATGCAGGGGAGGACCTGAGGTCAGGCTGAAGATGCAGGGGAGGACCTGAGGTCAGGGTGGAGATGCAGGGGAGGACCTGAGGTCAGGCTGAAGATGCAGGGGAGGACCTGAGGTCAGGGTGGAGATGCAGGGGAGGACCTGAGGTCAGGGTGGAGATGCAGGGGAGGACCTGAGGTCAGGGTGAAGATGCAGGGGAGGACCTGAGGTCAGGGTGGAGATGCAGGGGAGGACCTGAGGTCAGGCTGAAGATGCAGTGGGGGCAGGGGAGGACTGTATGGTTGAAAATGAGATCTGGGCTTTGGTTTCTTCACAGACTCATTGTTGGGCCCATGTTATTCTGGGCTCTCAAAAGTCTGTAAAAAGTGTGTGAGTCTGCTTCTCTGTTGCTGTGATAAAAACACTCTGCATAAGCGAGACAGTTGTGCAGCTTGATCTGCTTAAGGAGCCCCTGGTAGTAGGATCAGGATCCGTCCCTGGTGTGTGGGCGGGCTTTTTGGAGCCCACTATCCATGGTGGGACACCTTGCGCAGCCTTGAGGCAGGGGGAGGGCCTTGGACCTGCCTCTACTGAATGTACCAGGCTCTACTGACTCCCCATGGGAGGCCTTACCTTCTTGTAGGAGGGAATGGGTGATAGGTTGGGGGTGGGTGGAGGTCAGAGGGGCAGGAGGAGGGAAGGGGGGAATCTGTGATTGGTATGTAAAATGAATAAAAAATTTCTTAATTAAAAAAAAAAGCACTCTCTAAAAGCCAGCTGGGGAGGGAAGGGTTTATTTTGCCTACAGTCCGTAAGACAGGGAAGCTAAGGTTGGAACTCAAGTTAGAAACCTCCAACAGAAACCGAAGCAGAGACCTTGGGGGAGTACAGCCGCCTCCCCTGACTTGCTCAGCTGTCTTTTTTCCACAGTTCAGGCTCCCCTGCCCAGGGAGAGTACCGCCAAGGTGCTGGTTCCTCCTCCATCAGTTTGCAATCAAGGAAGTGCCCCACAGTCACATCCGCAGGCCAGTCTGATGGAGGAACCTCTTCAACTGCAGTTCCCTCTCTAGGTGTATCAGGTGACAACCAGGCCTACTAGTCACAAGAAGGACGGTGTTCTAGCAGTGGGGTGGTAAAGCGACCATTGCGAGAGCACGTGAGTGCTAGCTGTTACATAGAGGGAGGACATTTTGTCACAGGCTGTGGAGAAGGAAGGCCCTGGAGAGGTGCCGTGCAGAGGGAGGAGAGAGTGCCAGTGCTTGGCTTGTGAGAGAGCACAGATCCAGGTAGAAGGGGCGAGACCCACTCAGAAGGGAGACTGTAGGAGCCAGGCTTCTTCTGTGACAGCTCACTGGTCTCATTACCGCCTCCTTCCCTGCCTTCCTGTTCTTTGATCATAATCGAGGGGAAAGATTGTTAGCAGTGGACTATCATGATAGTAATATTGATCATTTGTGAAGAAACTCACAGAAAAATGTCATACTGTGTGTGTGTGTGTGTGTGTGTGTGTGTGTGTGTGTGTGTGTGAAGAAACGCACAGAAAAATGTCATGCTGTGTATGTGAGTGCATGGGTATATGTATGTGAGTGAGTGTATGTGAGTATGTGTGGGTATGTGTTGTATGTGAGGGTATGTGTGTAAAGTGTGTTCATATGTATGTGTAAAATGTATGTTTGTGGTTAAGAGTGTGCGTGCGTGTCTGTATGTGTGTAAAGTGTGTGTGTGTGTGTGTGTGTGTGTGTGTGTGTGTGTGTGTGTGTGTGTCAAGTGAGTCTTTGCAGTGCTTGCAAAAGAACCAGATGCTTCTATCTGATTTCCAGCTCACTAAGTGCCCACTTTGTAGATGATGACATTGGGAGCCACATGCTGAGCGTATCAAGGGGTCTTTGGAGGGCGTTGTGGCTCCTTGCTGCTCATAGGACTGAGTAGAGGTGCACTGAAGGCAGGAACATGGAAAGAGGTATAAGAGCAACCCTCAGGGCTGCCCTGGAGCAAGGCCTAGAAGGGAGAATGAGTGGTAGGACAGGGCAGACATTTCTTCACTGGGCTCTGTGTGTGCAAAAACTGCTGGAGCAGGGCAGACTGCACTTGGTTCCAAAGAATGGCGCTGCCTGGGAGTCAGTACATACAGAAGGGAAGTGGAGAGCCCTGCAGGCAGTGCTGTGAGTGGGAAGGAGAGCTAGTGTTTTTATGCACGGTGTGTAACCTTCCCCTTTGCTATATGAGATGCCGGAATCTGCCTTGCCTCTCCAAGGTGGATAGTTGGGTTGGAGGGAGACTCTTCTCTCCTCAAGCATTTTCTCCAGCTTTGCTTCCAATTAAAGGGGGAGCTGTAATGAACTGGAGACTGGTCTGTGGAAATTGTACATACATAGGTAGCTCAACCTACCTTTTATGTAATTTATACATTTTTCAAATGATTGCTAGAAACTAAGGAGCTGCTTCTTATTGCTCGGTCACCATTGTGAAAGTGCAGCCTGGATTTTAAACAGTTTAATCATCACGGTTAGGAAAAACCTGCTTATTTACCAATCTTCGAATGCATTTGTGTTTCTTAGGATATCAGCATTTGTACTTGCTTACCCGTGTGTTATTATTGTGCATTTTCCTTGTCATTTTTTCTCACTGGCTTCCCTTTGCAAGTCTCCTGCCTTCGTTTTCATACACCCACCCATAGCCCTGTCTCCAGTCCCTGCACCCTCACCAATCAGTCTTCATTAACCTGCCTCATTCACTTGTATTATTGGTACATTTCCTGGGCAAGTTCTTCCCAAATCTTTATCTCTCTTTTGTAGGAAGGACCTGTGATTGAACTAAGATTCACTCACTAGTTGTGTGGCCTTTCATTTCCCCTTTCTAGGCAGGAGACAGAAGTAAAGGCGCTGACTTGGAGGGCGAAGCCTAGGTGTAAGGGTGTGGTGAGACTTGGGAGCACAGGCCAGCTTACTTACACCAGAAACATATTTTGGATATCAAGAGTTTTGAGTGTCAAGGTATCATGAGGTGCCCGATGACTTGTGGTACCAAGCATGTGGACTAGCATCCACCACCCAAACTGCCTTTGGCTGAACCCAGTACTTACTGTTTGTTCTCACTGGGAAGTCGGGGAAGTGGCTTGGCATCTTAGGCGGAGAGAAGGAGCCCCTCCTGTGCCCTGGAGCAACTAGCCCAAAGCTAGACTGTCACAGCATTTCCCTGAGCTGCAGAGAAATGAGAAAAAAATAAAGATTAGGCATGCTGAAGTGGCAGTTTAAGTTAGATATGTCGTCCGTGCTCTGTCTTGAGTGTGCATTACGTCACTGTTTCTTTTATGAGAGTGATTATAAAGACTAGGATAACAGGCATCTTGCTTCTGGACTCTTAGAGCATTGCTTTTGTCCCCCGTCTGTGTCTTATTTTTGGTTTTTGGTTTGTTTGTTTTGTGAAATCTAAGAGGAACCCTTTGGATGGACATCCATACCAAATCATTGGCGATTCCCACCTGTCTGGAGCACTCACTACCTTGCTCAGCCCATTCTGTTTAGGCTTGTTCCCTCACCCTCTGACAGGAAGGTGACACTGTCAGGACTTGAGCACCATCCCTTTGAGCTTCCTGACCTGCCTCTCACTAGCCTGGAGGCTGTTTTCTCTCTCTGAGAAATGCTTGTTCCACTTACTCCTTTCTCTGTTGTCTTCTCTAAAACAACCTAGAAGGTTCCTTAAGGAAAGGAATTCTTTTCAGGGGAACCAGAGAGTCCTTCTGGGTGTTCCCAGCAACACTACCCAGAAGGGCAAAGCCTTCAAAAGCAAGCTGTCCCTGCCTTCAGGGCATGTGATGCTTTGTCTGTTTCAGTCACTGACTGGTCACCACCAAAGGGGACTTCTGCAGTCAACATAGTAACAGGTTTACAATCAATGTAGGAAAGACAACAGAGTAAGAAAATGGACAAGGAAAAGAAAATGAATGACCTATTGAGAGCCAGCGAGCTGTCCCATGTTGTTTAGCACATTGCTGCATCCCATGTTTCAGTGGATCATTCGTTTGGCAAGGGCTCAAGTTTAAAGAGAACTGACCTGCTGTGGGATGGTCTGTATGGCAAATGTGTTGCTGATTGGTCAATAAATAAATCACTGATTGGCCAGTGGCTAGGCAGGAAGTATAGATGGGACAAGGAGGAGAATAAAGCTGGGAAGTGGAAGGCTGAGTCAGAGAGACACTGCCAGCCGCCACCATGACAAACAGCATGTGAAGATGCCGGTAAGCCACGAGCCATGTGGCAAGGCATAGATTAATGGAAATGGATTAATTTAAGCTGTAAGAACAGTTATCAAGAAGCCTGCCACGGCCATACAGTTTGTAAGCAATATAAGTCTCTGTGTTTACTTGGTTGGGTCTGAGCGCTGTGGGACTGGCAGGTGAGAGAGATTTGTCCTGACTGTGGGCCAGGCAGGAAAACTCTAGCTACACTGACCTGACCCCAGTGCATGCTTCACATGGGTGCAAAGTGTGTGCTTGTGTGTGAGCTTATTGATATTCATGACCTGAGCCCCCTGCTGTTGCTTTCTTCTTGGATTAGTGACTAGGTTCTTGTCCCTGTTTCTTACACTAAGGGGCGTGTAGGAGAATTTGTCATAGTCTGCAGAGAGAAGGGTCCATATGTCGAAGAGACCATTAGGGGATAAGGACCTGGGTATTTGATCCAAGTCTTTCTGCTTGTCTGGTTTTGCCTTTGTGTTTATGTTTTGATCTTCAGAGAAAGAAAAATAAGCATTGATGACCATGATCCCCTTTGATTTATGGGCATGTTCCTTAACACTGGCATCCATCATATTTCTTTGGCACATTTCTAGCCTGATAGGCCTTAAGAAGAATGAAAGACCGTTTTAGCAGAGCAAGGAACAGGATATAGTTGTTCAGTTGGTAAGATGTGAGAAGCTAGTGAGAAGCTATGTAGCTCAACTTATGTATGACAGCTTCCTGGCATTCCAAGAAAGGGTGCCTGAACCCATGATTCTTCACCCAAAATGACAGAAGCTATACTTGATGCTGGGAAAGAAGTTATCATTTCTGTTCCATATAACATTGAATTCAGAAAAAAAAAAAGCTTTGGGTGTCATCTCTTCATGCAAGTCAGAGCAATGTAGTTTAGTAGGCAGATGGTGTGAGGTCAGCCTTGCAGAGTCTCCCTGCCCATCCTTACTACAAAACCCAGGAAGGATTCCTCCTGTGAATTCTGGGCAGTGAGCATCAGCCATAATCATGGCAGCACTCCTGTTCTTTGCTCTATCTGCCTTCTTCATGAGTAGTAAACCTGTCTCCCCAGCTAGCTGGTAAGCTTCAGGACATAGATAGACCTTGCCTCAGGGTTTTTAACTTGTTTTACATTTTTTAAAAATCTCTATCTTAAGTAGGAACTTGGTAGATGTGTTTTGAATGAATTATTGAATGAATGAATGAAACCTCTTCCTGTACCTCACTCAGATGATGCCAAGAAGTCACTCTGCTTGGTAAGAAGATAATGCAAGCCATATAAAACTCAAGTATGCATTCTGAGTGGATTAACAATAAGAAGGTTAAACAATATTTGTAAAGATATTTTGATGTTGATGTGTAATAGCAAAAATTAGAAATATTCTAAATAAAAAAATGAGATTGGTCAGATAAAAATAACTCACTTCACTCTGAAGCCTCTAAGATAATAGTTATGTAGCAGCCAAAAGAAACACATGTGCTAGACCATTACTGTGAAAGCAATTCCAAATTATATGCATGCTCACAGAGTTGTGGGAATCACATTTACAAGAAGAAAAAAAGAAAATTCACCAAAATGTAAACAATGGTTGTGGTGAATTTTGAGTGATTTCTCCATTATCCAAATGCCTTGGAGAGGGCTATATTACTTTCATAATGTGAAACAAGTGTATAGTAGTAGAGAAAAAATAATGTGAAATAAGTGTGTCAAATGTGAACACCTGCAAAATGAAACTGGGTGGTGAGCACTTGGATTCTTCCTTTCTGGACTTTTCTGTATGATGGAAATATTTTATAATTAGAACATTTCCAAAAGATAAACAGTTGTAGGTTAGAGGCAAGGACATATCCACAGTATGAAGAGTCCAGTGCCCTCTTTTGGTCTCTGAGGCAATCAGACATACACACAGTGCACAGACATACATGTACAGAAAACACCCGTGCACATAAAATAAAACTAGTAACAATAGTTTAGGGCCATTTAGAATAGCAAGCCACTAGGCTGTCAGACTGACAACCCATGATGACATCTGCATAAGAGCTGAGCACAGGAGTTAGTCAGAATGCTGACATTGGTTAGATACCAAGTAAAGTTCAGTTATATTCAGTAGACTCTGTTGAGCAAGACACAGAATTGGCACCTAATCGTACTTAGTAATACTTCAGGTACTTTATAAGATAAATTTAAGCTATTTTAGAAGTCAGTTACTTAAAACACCTGGAGTTCTCAAATCTTCAGGTGCCATAGGTAGTTCATGCTGTGAAGAGACACCATGACCATGGCAACTCTTATAAAGGAAAACATTTAATTGGGGCTAGCAGGAAGTAAGGCAGAATGCTGGCAGATATGGTGCTGGAGAGGTAGCGGAGAGTTCCACATCTTGATCCACAGGCAACAGAAAGTGAACTGTGACACTAGGAGTGGCATGAGCATATATGAGACCTCAAAACCCATGGTGACACTTTTCTCCAACAAGGCCACACCTCCTAATAGTGCCGCTCCTATGGGCCAAACATTCAAACACATGAGTCTATGGGAGCCATTCCTGCTCAAACCACCATGGCAGGTGAGACACTACAACAGACACACTTACTATGAGTGGGGAAATAACATTTTTGGACTCTATACTGACCCAGTCTTTTATGGTCAAGAGAGTGTTTCAGGAAGTTACCCTCTTTTCTGCCACTCACTTTTCATTGCTTTATCTAAGAATTTCTAATTCTGTTTAAACTGTTGGCTTGCCAGGCTTGGCCCTACAAGCAGCTGCTATCTTTGTATCTTACCAGAACCATGGTTGATGTTTTTACAGAGGATTATCAAGGAAAGTCAAGAAATAGTACTTAGGGTATGACCGTAGAGCTTATGTTAGGGCTTCTAGAAGAATGTATAGTTGGTGTGGAGCAGGAAATTAGCTGGGCAGGAAAAGGACCAAATTCCACCTGCATTGCAACACACATGAATCTCAGAACCATGATCTGGAGCAAAACAAACTGGACACCAAGGCTCCCAGCAGTGTGGTGGCATTGATATGAAATTCTACAAAAGCAAGACGATAGGGATGAAAGCCAGTTGGTTATCCTTGTGTTGTCCTTGTGTTATGTCTGGGAGAGGGGACTTGGCTACCAGAGGCACAGAGGAACTTTAGGGAGCTGATGCAAAGATTCTGCAAAAATTTTTTTGTGATAGTTACCTGATTGTGTTTGCTATACTCTTGAAACTGTAAATTTAAAAGTAAATAATTTTATTTTACAATTTCCAGCTGTTTCTCCTGCTCCTTTAAAGATGATTGCTGTCATACTATGTTCAATTTTATTATTTGTTGGATGTCTATTAAAAAACCACAGTGTTAAATGTTTAAAAGGATTATAGAGTATTAGATAAAGGTTAAGATTAAACAGTGGATGAGGAAGCTAGGGAGGAGGGGCAGGGCGTGCCTTCTGCTCAGTTGGGGATTCTCTCTGTCTCCTATTTGGTGTGTGCTCAGGTGTGCTCCCATCTTTATGTGGGAGGCTTGCCCTTCTAATGCTATGGCTGCAGCACTCCGGGACCTTTCTGAACTGGGTTCTTCTACTCTGTCTGCTTGCAGGAAATACAGAGCAGCTTAGAAGGGTCAGGAAGTAGTCACTCAGCAATCTCACTGTAACCTCTGTCCCCGTAACAGTACTGAACATGTTTTTACATTTAAGTGGAAAATAATTTTCCAAACAGAAGACAGAGAGTGATCTCATTTCCCAAATGAAGTAAAATGTAAATTTGAAAAGACCAGCCAGAATTAATTCCTGAGTCTCACCAGCATTTGCGTCTTATTCTTCCTTCTTGGAATATGAGTAACAGTGCTGGGAAATCAACTGCCATTTTCTAACAAATTCAATTTTGATTTAAAAAGCTTGAAGTAGAAAAATTAGAAATCTTTATTCATTTGTCCATGTGCTCTCTTTTAAATGAATTAGTTTGGTTTATAATACAAATGGTCATATTTATTGTAGATGATTATACTGTAATTAAACTGTGGTTGCATATATATTTATTTTTATGCTAGTTTGTTGCTTATTTGATTTAATTTTTATTCAGTTGGTCCTTCTTGTCTCTTTTCTTTCTCCTCCAACTGCTTTGTAAAGAGTCTGAAGGGACCATGAGGTGACCTGGTCTCTTGATGACAGAGTGGTGTCACTGCTGATTGGCAGGCAGAGCCTGGATTTCTGGAGTCAGATTGCAGGCCCCATTGTTTTCTGAAAATGTCTTCTTGGTCAGGGACTTGACACCTGATAATGGGGTGAACACACCTTGCTATTCCAGAAAAAAATGTTTGTTTCCTTTGGATGCAGTATGCAAAGCTTTCTTGGTTCCTTGCTTCTACCTGGTTTATTTCCTCAAATGTTTCAGCCTTTTGGAAGTCAGCAGTATCTCTAGTCTCATTCTTTTTACTAGCAGAGGGCTAAGCAATGAACTTGCAGTGATTCACTAGGTAGTCTTGAGTTGGCATTCCCTTATCTTAAAAGTTAAAGGACAGTACTGCCTGCATCCAAGGATATATGGTTCAGAAAAGCTGATTGGTGATTATAAAGTCGTTTGTAAATATTCTCATGTTGCAGAACCTATTCTAAATTGTGCCCCTTCTCTTAATCCCCACATCCAGCTACTTTAGTCTCCATAAGCTTGATAGCTCATTCATTCCTTCATTCAGTAACTTCACAGAGCACTTTGCAGGATCCAGCTTACACCAAGTGCTAAGTATTCTGCAGGACATGGGACTGGCTCTGGCTTCCAGGAGCTTACATTTTAGCATGAGAGATAGACAATAAATAAAGATAAACAACTAACCTGACTTATGTTGTTAAAGGTCAGTATGACTGTGTTGATGAGAATATGTCATAAATTCCTATTATGCCATAAATTCTTATTGTGGGTAGCAGCATTTCCCTTCTTAAACTTAAAAGGTCTGTTTGTACTTCTAATATCCCCTCTTCTTTATGTGGCATAACGTTTCAGTGATGGCTTAAAGGTACAATATGAGTCCTTCACTTACCAATTCCCTGGATAGAGCTAAGCCTGTTAACTACCAGTGCTGTACCATTAGTGGGACTTTCCAGAAGATACAGAGAGACAGACATGGGGCCTAGGAGTGCCGAGAGCATGCCCCTTGCCCTAAGGCGGTGTGTGTGTTCAAGGTGTGATGCTTTGAAGCAGTCTTTGAGAATTAGGAGAGGCTTACCCAGAAACAGGTACCCTTGAACTGAAATCTGACGTTCATATACAAGTCAGCAGGATGCCTAAGTGTCAGGAAGGGCTTTCTAAGTGGGAACTACACGACAAACAAGGACTGGAGGAAGTGTGGGAATAGCTTGGGGACTTCTGCAAGAGGAAATATTTCAGTAAGTCTAGGTTATGGGGAAGGAGGAGTAGATTTATGAGAGATGAGGCTAGACCCAGGAAGTGAGGTGAACTATTCTGTCTCTGAAGGCCTTCAGTCGAGTAGCCCCAAGCTAGTTCAGCATCTGGGTGGAGGTAGGGTTTGGATTGCAAGCTCTCATGACTCCCTGTAAAGGAGTGCTCTCTCTGCTCCAACACAGGCCTGTAATTCGTATTCCTGGAGCAAAGAGTAAGCCCTAGGGTAGGGTTGACCAGTAGGAGGAATTGTACCTAGCTTAGTTGTACAAGGCACTCTTCGTGTGAAATTGCCTGTGAGGGAGGGAGCAGAAATCCACCCTGCTTTCTGCTCATTATTCTTCCTCCTATAAAGGTTGCTTTTCTGAAATCCCACGCGGGATAGCAGGGTTCTGTGGGCCTGCTGAGACAGGCCCTGGCTCTAAAGACAGCTTCTGCTCCATACTAGGGTCTTCTGTGCTAGCAGCTGACAGTGGAGGCACAGAGGGAAAGGTACCCACGTGAGAAGGCCTTGAGTGGTTGAGAAATATTTGTGGGGTCTCCTGGTTGACTCTAGGAGGTAGTGTTCAGTAGGTCTTTAGTGGAGGATCTTCAGTGAGTCCCAGGGCATAAATGCCTGCTTTGAAAATGGTATATTTCAGAACTTGTAGATATTACTATGATAACTATAGTTGTAATCCTGTATCAAAGTGTTAGAATTATGTATGCATGTATACAAGTGTAAGGAGGGTACATAAGGAAAATAGTGCTTTCTGTCTATCACTAGCCTACCACATCAGAACTTTGGGGAATGAAGCTCAGGAACGTCAATAAGGTTCTGCCAATGACATTTTAAGAAATTGTTCAAAAATTTCTTCACAAAGAAGATGAAATTTGTTGAACATTATTAGAAATTTAACCCTTATATTTAACTTTTCTTTTGTTTAATGTTTTAAGATGTGTGTGTGTGTGTGTGTGTGTGTGTGTGTGTGTGTGTGTGTGTGTGTTATCTATGTGCCCATGAGTACAGATGCCCATGGAGTCCTGAAGAGAGTGGCCATCTCCTGGAACTGGAATTATAGGCAGTTACAAGCCTTCCCAAATGGATTCTGAGATCCAAACTTGAGTCCTTTGCGGGAATAGTATGCACTTTGAACCTCTGAGCCATCTCCAGTCCAGTTTAATCTTTCTTGAAAATCTCTTTGTATCAGTAGAACTGCCTCATTTTTGTTATCGTTTGGACCTTGTATGCCTTTCCAAAGACCCATGCTTTTAAGGCTTGGTCCCCAGCCTGTGTCACTGTTAAAAGATGGTGGGACATTCAGGATATAGACCAACTGGAGAGAATATTAGGCCCCCAATCTCCTCTTGTCTCTTCGTTTGCTATTACCCCGAAGTGAACAGACTTCCTGGCCTGGTGTTCTACTACGATGTCCTGTGCCACCAAAGGCCCAAAGTCACAGGGCCCAGAAAATAAACTTTTCTGTCCTTTAACTTCTCACGTATTTCATCACAGTGGTAAAAATGCACATTCTTCTTTACAGGTATTCTGTAATTTAGCTGGTATTTTTCTAAATGTAGTTTTTTCACTAACTGTAAACTCAGTAATAAGTTATGAATCAGTTGTGATCATTGTTAATCTTTGATATTTTTCAATGAAGTATGGGGCTAGGGTGTAGCTCAGTGATAGAATACAGGAAGCTGTGAGTTCAGTCCTTAGCAAGTGTGAAAGAGAGAGTCAGAGAGGGTAAATAATTAAATGTATTTCTTTTTAAAATTTTTAAATTGTATTTTATGTGAGTGAATATTTTGCCTACATGTATGTCTGGGTACCACATCCATGCCCGATGTCTGTGGAGGCCAGCAGAGGGCATCAGATCCCAAGGAATGGAGTTACAGATGGCTGTAAGCTGCTGTGTAGGTGCTGGGAATTGAGGAGCCAATGCTGTTAAGCAGTGAGCCATCTCCCCAGGCCCAGTTAAAAGTATGTCTTACTACAAGTTGTAGTAACATATATATATATATATACACACACATATATATATGTATATGTATATATATATATGTGTGTGTGTGTATATATATATATATATATATATATATATATATATATATATATATATATATATATGAAAGTCACAGCTTGAAATGAAAGCTCCAGCTTGTGGCTACATCTTTTAAGTCTGTGAATTTTTGTTCCACCCAGATGAAAAGCTGGGATATCATAGCATAACATAAGCCTGAGCCTCCTAACTGTGGGTCTTGAAAGAGATTCACAAGTGCTGCTAGATATTCATGGTGGTCAGTTCATTCTGTATTAAACTAGTGGACATTTCTTACAACCACAAAGAACTTTGAACAATTCAAAGTATGTTTGAGCACCAGTCCTATGGATTACTCTGTAAACATGTCAGTGATTTCAAAATTGTTTAGTGCCTTCCATAGTATTTTTACGGCATAACAGTGTGATATAAAGAACAGAAATGGATGTTTTTGACAGTTCCCGTATAGACAATAACAAACTACTACTTTAATTAATTGTGTTGCAGACTATTATTTACTGTTCATACATGACTGAGAAATACTAGGAAACTGAAACAAAATCTATGGGGACTGACTATTAACCCTACCCCTAGGATATTTAGGGGCATGTATGTTCTGTCCCCACCCAGGTCTCCCAGTTAGAATCACTGAGAGGGGGTGAAGGGTAGATAACATGTCTCCTGGTCTGCAGTGAGGATGCTGCCGTGAGTACCTTTGTCCCTATGAGCTCTCACTGTATTGCATCACCTTATTTTCCTCTCTCCTCTGTTCTGGGCCCTCAGCTCTGTGCCTTCTTCATTCAGCCTTCATAGAAACTGGGGCTGCTTACAGATTCATCTTGGGAAAATAGTCATTTCTGCAGTCTTTCCTGCTCTCCCTTCCCTCCCTTGCCTTGCCAGAAAAGCCATGCCCCTTCCCTTCCTCCTGCTGTTTAGCCCAAACCGCCTTACCATGTTTCTGCATGGGGCATTGGCCTTCTGCTTGACTCTAGACTGGATAGGGGCACTGGCATCATCTTCACCCTTCTATCCTGGGCTTGGCCCTTAGGGGCTTCTCAATAAACATGGTGAAATGAAGAAATGATTCTGTGCAGCTCAACTGGGAAGCAAATGCTAAGGGTACAGTTCCAAGGGCTGGTGTTACAAAGTACCATAAATGAAGTGGCTTAAATGTCAGACATTTATGTTCTGACAGTTTCAGAGACTTATGTAGAGGCATCAAGGTACATAGAGGCCATGCTGCCCTGAAGGGGACAGAAAGATGGGTTGCAGGTTTTCTCTCAGTTGTGGAAGCTGTTGGTCTTAGGCAGTGTTAATCCCACCAATCAAGAATAAGACCACTATCACAATTTAAAGCCAAATCTGTAGCAATCTTTAATTAAATACTGACCAGTTGGATGGGCTCTGGTCAGGCCCATCTCCAGGTTTCCAGAAGATGGGTCTGAGTCAAGGTTTGCAGCGGCTTAAGAATTTCCCATCAGGTCCAATTAGGGGCAAGCATACATCCTGATGTACCTCCAGCCTACATCCAATCAGGGGCAAGTGTACATCCTGACATATTGCTTGCCAGTGAACCTCCTGCCCACATGTGATCAAACACATCCAGTTCAGACGGGTCAAACAAACTTGTTTAGGGGAGTGAAGACATGTGGCTTATTATCTCCCATAAACAATAGCCTCCAGCATTTCCGGAACTATCTGTCCTGGAGCAAGAGGCTTGCAGATCAGAGGCATTTTTGTTTCCTGGATTTCTTAGGCATAGTAATTAAAACTTCAAATGTAACTTTGGCTCTCACATTAGCATAACCTAATCGTCACATGGTGCTCTCCTGGAGCCATGGTTGTCTCCAGATAACTTTCTTTCAAACGGACACCAGGTATTGTAGCTAAAGTTTTCCTGCCTGGCCCACAGTCAGGACAAATCTCTCTCACCTGCCAGTCCCACAGCCGCTCAGACCCAACCAAGTAAACACAGAGACTTATATTGCTTACAAACTGTGTGGCCGTGGCAGGCTTCTTGATAACTGTTCTTACAGTTTAAATTAATCCATTTCTATAAATCTATACCTTGCCACGTGGCTCGTGGCTTACCGGCATCTTCACATGCTGTTTGTCATGGTGGTGGTGTCTCTCTGACTCAGCCTTCCACTTCCCAGCTTTATTCTCCTCCTTGTCCCATCTATACTTCCTGCCTAGCCACTGGCCAATCAGTGATTTATTTATTGACCAATCAGAGCAACACATTTGACATACAGACCATCCCACAGCAAGGCATAATGGACCACTGATCTACAGTGGTCCTACAGTCAAGTAAAATACATTCTGAGATAGCCAGAGCTTGTCAGGAACACTAGAGTCATGCCATGACCCATTCCCAGTCTCTGGTTCCAAGGAAGAGGTACAGGCCTTGCCAAGAGTTTCCTGTGTCTTTTCCTTGAAAATTTTGGCCATGTTGTGAACCAAGCCTTAGAAGCTGACAAGAGCCCAGGAAATCAGTGTTCTGTGACAAACTTAACAAGCATCAGGCATCACTGCTGACAATGGGAAACTTGTCTCAAGTACTAAAGCAAGAAGATTGAGCCCTGAGAGATGATCAGGGCTGGAAGCTGGCTAGTAATAGAGTCCTTTTACTTCAGTTCATGTTGTTCAGGGGTTTTACTCTTTTGCTCTCTTTTGGGGGCCTGCCACCCAGCTCCCAAATAAATCACACAAAGAGGCTTATACTTAATTATGAATGCCCAGCCTTAGCTTGGCTTAGTTTCTTGCCAGTTTTCCTTAAATTATCCTGTCTACCTTTTGCCTCTGGGCTTTTCCTTTTCTATCCCTGTATACCTTTCTTTGTTTCTTATTCTGTGGCTTGCTGTGTAGCTGGTTGGCTGGCCCCTGGAGTCCTCCTCCTTCTCTGGCTCCTTCTTTCTCCCCTTTTTCTCTTTTCTTCTGTATATTCTCTCTCCCTGCCAGCCCCGCCTATCCTTTCTCCTGCCTTGCTATTGGCCGTTCAGCTCTTTATTAGACCATCAGGTGTTTTAGACAAAGTAACACAACTTCACAGAGTTAAACAAATGCAGCATAAGCCAAAGTAACACCTTAAAATAGTATTCCCCAACAGTTCCACCCTAACCTAATTAGACAACCAATTCATATACTTTGATGTGCTGTTTTATACTCAGTATGACATCTCTCGTGAGCCTCCAAGTCTCTGGAGAGAGTTACTGTAGATGTCTCTGTCCTCTAGTCCTGAAACCTGGAACAGAGTAACATAGCTCACAGTGTAAGTTGGCCTGAGCCCAGGACCTTACAGCTCTTCAGTCGTCATCCCACTCTTGCTGGCCAGGGATCCTTCGGTGGTCCTTGCAAGTGTGCGTACAGCATAGCCTTGGAGCCCGGGACCCTTGGGAGAAGATGGGAAGCAGACATTCTTTAGAGACCAGGTTTGGATTAGAAACCTGCCAGGATTTACAAATCAGATCTCCTTTTTTCTCTTTGAAAAGTGTCCTAGTCTCTGGAAAGCTTGTCAGGCCTGTCAAAAGATACTGTGGCAGGTGAAGAGCAAAGCATTCTGCAAAGGAGAATAAAGGGTTTTACACAGAAGGCGGGCACCTCGGCTTAGTAATTACTGTTGGAGCAGTCACAGCAATGCAGATGCCGCTCCACAGTCGGATCTAACTTAATACTGACTGCCTCCTCCCAAGTGGCAATACATGAATTAATTAATAGTAGGTTAGATTTGAAACTGTGGCTTTTGGAGGGCCATTATTAACTTGTTCTCTGCACTTTCTTACTTAGCTGGTGAATTTCATTTCAGTCTTAGAACTGAGGCTCCTGTTGCCACTGTGCTGTGTGAGCACCAAGGTTTTGAAAACATACCTCTTTTATCACATTGTAATGTAATAAATACTTAAGCTCACAAATGTGTTTCGTCTACTTGCTCAGTAGCAGCTAGTAGACAAGGTTCTGGAATATGGGTCTCCCCACTTTTTCTCCTGAGTTAGAAGAAGGTAGTAATTAAGACTGAATCCTGCCTCTACTGGCTGCCCATCATGTACCTCCTGCTTGTGCCTTGGTCTCCTTGTTGAAAAAATGGGTAATAATTCTATCTACCCCTAGGGTTGTTGTAATGATTCTGTTAATCAGTTTCTCATTACTATGACGAACATCTGAGGTAGCATGTAGGAAAACGTTTATTCTGTCTCATAGTTTAAGGGGTTTTAGTCCATGATAGATGGGCTCTGCTTAGAGCAGGGTATGGTGGGGCAACCTTTAATCCCAGCTCTTAGAAGTCAGAGGCTGGTGGATCTCTTAAGTTCAAGGCCAGCCTGGTCAACAGAGCAAGTTCAAGGACAGCCAAGCTTAGGCAGTAATGGACAGAAAGCTGGTGAAGATGTAATTAAATGAAAGAGCCATGTTCCAGCCCCAATAAGCAGCAGAACTTAGCAGCTTTGGCCACATGGTCCTAGAGTTAAGGATAGAAGAAAGGGGCTACAAAATCTGCCCCTAAGGAAAGCCGCATTCATATGGGTTCTGGGATCTAAATTCTAGTCCTCACATTAGCGTAGCAAGTGCTTTAACCACTGAGCTGTTGCCCCAGCCCTGGGTTTTTCCTTCCTCTTTTCAGGAGCTTACTGCATCTGATGACCCTACATGATACTGTGGTTCCCTGAGGGCTTTGGGTGAGTGTTCTGAGTCTCAGACACAGGCCCGCTCTCTTAACTGCTGGGCAACTTCATACATATCACTCCACTTCCCATGCCTCAGCTGCTGCCTATAGGATAGCATCAGGATGCCCACTCAGAGGTCTCTGGTTCATAAGTGCTTTTATACAGAACCTCCTGCAGAATTAACACTCATGTATCCAGCCCGCAGTTCACCTGCTCTCCCCCCTCTGCCAGCTCTCTCATGGCTTCTCAAGGAATCCCTCTTGTAGGCCCTTTGTCTTCTTCAGCTTAGGCTTGGTCCAGACGTGTCCCTGTGTCTCAGCAATCAGTCCTGGGATGGGAATTGGGTCTGGCCATATAGAGTACTTATTACTCCCCCATAGTCTCTCACCCTAATAATGATGTGAACTGTATGAGGATGGAGACTTGATATCAATCTCTGCAACTCAGGCATGGTGGCCTGGGCATGTAGCTCAATGACAGAGTGCTTGCCGGGTGTGCATAAGGCTCTGGGTCCATCCCCAGCACTGAAAATCACCCTAAGTGAAATTCTACCATAATTTGAAGTGGCGAATATATAGAAGGTGCTCCCTAAACATTAATGGATTTGAGCTCTCCAACTGTACCTAATACATTGAACTTGCTGTGTAGGCAGCCCAGCCCAGCCTAACCTCAACTGAGATATAGTTTCCACTAGATTCTAAATACCCTGTGTCAAGGCACATACGTGGTCATGTACCTATAAGATCCAGGGGGGGGTTCTCTCTGGTCCTTCTCCAAGAAGGTTAACTTCCCATTTAGAGATCATAGGAGCAAGAAAAAAGCTCCATACAGTAGATGATTTGGAATCAGAGTTAGGAAAATTGTATTTGAATATAGTATCTACTACTTATCTTTAGCTGTGAATACTCCAGACACAAAGCATAAGCTCTGTTTTGCAATTCCCTTTATCTGTAAAGTAGGAACTATACCTTTTATATGGAGTTGTAAGGGTCATGTGGTTATAAACAAAAAACACTCAGCACAACACCTGATGTTTCATGAGCCTTCAGGAGTTAGGATTTATGTGGTTGAGTTCAGTATTATATTTTTGACTTGTGTAACAGCATTTTGGATTGCAAGACTGTCCATATATGTTGGAAATATGAGCTTCATCCCTCCCAAGGTGAAGCAGAGAATTGAGAAAATATTTGTACAGTTGCCAATCTCAGCAGCATGCAGAACTTCACACGGAGTTCCTTAAGAGAAGAGAGGGTACATGACACAGGCCGTTAGTACAAGCAGAAGACCAGGGACAAGGCTGCTGATAACCTCCCTTACCAGCATGCATAGCGACAAGCACCCTCTGGTGTTGGTGCCACCTTAGCCCAAACCCTGCCAGCTTGGTGTCCCTGCTGCTGCTGTAAATGTCACTTTGCCTTGCTCCAAAATGAGTTTTCAAAACGCATTTTATAGTTCTTGTTCTTCCCTATTGATCAGACATAAAAGTAATTGCTTCTTTTGAAAATGTCTTTTGCCCTTGAAAACATCTCCTCCCTGTTCTTATAAAACCATATCTCAAAATGCACCCCCCAGATGTCCATGTTGTGTGTGGGGGCACTTATAAGATAAAATTTTTGGCAGAAAGTCCTGAGTCAAGTTATTTTGCTATGAGCCCAGGCCAGTTCTTATTGGAACGGCCAAAGAACATGTGTTGTGAGTGTGTGGCAGGGAGCTCCTCACTCTTATTAGCAATTAGCTGGCGCTGGAATGATTGTAAAATATATAAAAATTGTAGCATTCAATAACCCCTTGGTGCTAAACAGTGTGCTTTGTGCTTCAGAGTAAATGCTGTGTCTCCCATCTGCTTTTTAGCACATGTTCAGAGTATCAACATACTTCTCTTAGTTTTTTAGCCTGTTAAGGAGAAAATGCTGTTCAGTTTAAAGTAACATGAGCTTTAGGGCTAAGAACTTTCCACATTCCAGTTTCTATATTGGATTTTCATTCAGATCTGTGTCCTTATGTGTGTTCCATGCAGCATATGCATGTTTACGTTTAAAAGTCTATAATTTAAACTAAAGGAAATAGTCAGTGGTAATTTAGGATGTTGCTATGTAAAGACAATACTGTGACCTCTGATTTACCCAGTGTGGAAGTTGCTTTTCTAACCACTTTTCACAGTATACTTGATAGAGAAACCAATCTAAGGAAGGAGATGGTTTTATTTGGCTCACAGTCTCAGAGACTTGAGTCCCCAGTCCTTGGCCCCACTGATTCTGGACTCCTGGTGAGGCAGATCATGATGGCTGTGAAAACATGTTGGGGAAAAAGATGTTCACTTCATGGAAGACAGAAAGCAAGTCAGCAGGAAGAGGGCAGGGCAAAAAGTCGCCCAAAGGTTACCCTTAGTGACTTCCTTTGTCCAGCTGTGCCCTACCTTCCCCAGCTCTACACCTCCCAGTAATCTTCAAAAATTGAATCCATTGGTAGATTAAACCATTGATTATGCCAGAACCCTCATGACCCGGTCCTGTCTGGAGAAGCCTCACAGAAACCAGCCATGAGCCTTACACATCCCCTGAGTACTTTTCAGTCCACTTGGGGTAGCAGTAAAAATTAGCCACCACACACAGTTATTACTGAGCAGAACTGCTACTTGCTTGTACACCAAACAACTCATTAGTTTGAATCATTTTAGATCACAATGAAGTTAGTATCTGTGTGTTCACTTAAACCTCAATGCTAAGCATCCTGGGGGTTGAAGGAATAGACATGAAACCCATCCCACAAGAACCAAAAGAGAAAATTTAAATATAAGTAAGCGTAATAAAAACAGGAAATTATCATGCATGGTGGCTCATGCCATTAATCTCAGCACTTGGGAGGCAGAGGTGGGCAGATCTCTGAGTTTGAGGCCAGCCTGGTCTACAGAGTGCGTTCCAGGACAGCCAGGGCTACATATAGATACCTTATCTCAAAACAAATAAAAAAGATTGGTATAAAAAGGATTGGGAAATGTGCTGTGGGAATCACAAACCTACACACACATACTTCCAAACTTTGTTTGTCAGGAGCCTGGGAGGTACAGTCTGTGTGGTCACTATAGGAGCATATTTTCAACCTGACTAAAATGAGCTCATTTGGGCAGATACAAGTCTCTGAGAGGGGGTTCTCAACAGTGTTCTTTGAGAGAGAAAACACTGGTAAGTTGAAAACAATACAAGACCCAAACTGGAAATAGAGCCATGGATATCAGGTTGGAGATTTGTACTGTCTGTGCCTTTGTGCTGCTCACGTTGGAGTCATCTCCAGGGCACAAAGAAGTGACAGAGGTACAAACTATGTAGTTTGTACAAATGGTTTCTCAGGTTCTTCTCTGAACAACCAGTGACCATGGATAACTCAGGCCAGCCAGGCACAGTTCACACATGGGATAGACAGCAACCACCAGAAAACTGTGCCCTGCTTTTTTTTTTTTTTTTGGTTTTTCGAGACAGGGTTTCTCTGTGTAGCTTTGCGCCTTTCCTGGAACTCACTTGGTAGTCCAGGCTGGCCTCGAACTCAGAGATCCGCCTGGCTCTGCCTCCCGAGTGCTGGGATTAAAGGCGTGCGCCACCACCGCCTGGCTGTGCCCTGCTTTTACAACACCTGGATTTTAGTAAGGAAGACAGATGAATCACAAATAGCATTTCCAATGGGCCTTTAAGGCTGTGAAGGAAAGAAACTGGATAATAGACACTAGAAGTTGTGTACTTTTTAAGTGACAGGTGGGCAACATTGGTTTGGCTCAGTGAAGGCCCCTGTGAGGGGTGAAGTTTATTCTGAGACCAGAGTGATAGGAAAAACTCTCTGGAAGAATACTGTTCTTGGCAAAGGAAGAATCAGGTGCAGAGGCCGGAGGTAAGAACAAGTTGGCCTGCTCAAGGACGGAAGAAAGACCCCTGTGGATGGGTCACTGTCAGATGTGAGAGGGAGCCACGGTCCTAGTGGGACACAATAGAGAGTTATTACCAGGGATTCCTGGCCTTGCCCATTCCTCAAAAAGAAAAAAAAAAACTATGTTAATAGTAAGTTCAACTATAGCATTACTATTGGCTTGAATTCTGGGTCCTGGAAACATGTGGCTACTGAGTAAAAAAATTTTGTCTTCTTTGGAGTCTCCCTGCTAGATTTTAAAAGCAAACACAATGTGTATCTCTGTTTCTCTTCCCTTCTCTTTATCTAGGCACCAGATGGACTCACAGCCAGGTGGCTTCCTTACTCCTTTGGGTCTACCCCCATTCCTTTCTCCACTTTACACATTCTACAAATCCCTGTTTCTTAAAGGCAGCCAGTTATAATTGGTAGTTAGAAAGTCAGTCTGATTCATAGTGTAAATAACTGATAGGATCTGGTGGACACAGAAAAGAATTGACTTCTTTGAAGACTGTTTATAGAACAGATGAATCTTCTTCCTTAAGATGACAAAATAGAGACAAAGCCTTGGCACGGCTGGAGAGGGTCTCTTTGGGGAAGGCAGAGCCACTCCTTTGCTTGGAAATATAGTGTGCTCTTGTGGTGGAAGTGGTGGCCACTTCCTTCCCTCTCCTCCCAGATCTCCTGGAAGTTCTGAGGGTGGCAGAGCAGAGAGTTCTGTAGTACAGAACAGAAAGCAGGAAGGGACAAGAGATGGCATTGGGGGTGGGGTGAGTATAGAAGTCGGAGAGGTTCTTCAAATGCATTGATGGTAAGCCGAATGCTAGAAATTGAAAGCTTGCTATACTGGGGTATTTTATTTTGGAAATGTCATCTGCAGTTGGAAGATTTAAAAAAATTGATCACAGTGCTCTGTCTTCCATGTATATTTAATTTCCACTCTGTTTATGCATGTGAGTGCCAGTAATTTCAAATAATGGTCATGATGAAGGATCATCACTGCACAGATCATTCTGTGCTCCTAATGAAAATTAGAGCTGGAAATTGCTTCCTTATGTGCAGCTCAAACTGCCTTTGCACTAATTTCACTTTATAACTTCCACTTAATCCTCTGCTTACCACCCTAAGAATCCTTCCCTGTCCTTGAAGTTGACTCCTTTGAAATCTTTGTGGGTAGTCCTGGTTTCCCTTAAGCTGGGGCTACCCTGGTCCTTTGTTCCCAACAGTCTTTAAGCTTCTAAGCAAAACAGCCTCTGCTCACTTTTCTTCCACAGCACTTTTTAATGAGTTCTGGTTCTGGAACACGACTTGATTTCATGTTGTGGTCAATATAAACGAGCTGAGCCTTGCCTCCTTCTCCCTAATGAATCAATCCATTGCTCTTTTTCCAGCCAAGACCACCACATACTGCTTACCCTAATTAGTATGCTCTAATGCTAATCAGGTGGCCAGAAACTCACTTGCTTTTACATTCAATTTCATCAGCTGTAGTAGGAAAATTTTATATATATATTCTCCATGGGATTCCAAGGAAGAAATGTTTCAGCCAAGAAGCCACTGATCACAGGGGCAGTATGATCAAAAAGAGGTTGTTTTTTTTTTCTATCAGTACTTTATGTGGTCAGTCTCTGACCGTATGTCCCAGGTTTGATAGGTTAGTACTGTGACTAGGAAGACCTGTATATTGACATTTTCCATGTCAAAAGTCACATCTAATTGCTTTGACTTTCACACATCAGTAACAATTGAGAAAATTATTTTAACATGACAACCCAGTTTTCCAACCCAGAAGTTTAAAACAAAACAAAACAAAGACAAAAAAAACCCAAACAAGCAATATTTGACTCTAAGAAAGTAGTAACTGAACTCTGCCAAAAATGTAGGCTACTGCTCTGGGATAACCTGTGAAAATCTGTGGTTGTGTTGAGAAATGCTTCATTTGGTCACTTTTTGAATGAATAAAGGGACATCAAATACACAACTTTGACACATGTTCAAAGACTATAGTTTGGTGACCAAATGTCTATCTGTCTTGCTTGTTACCTATAGGGAAAAAGGAAAGAGATGATGATATGTGTAATTTTTCAGGATCTTAAAGATTCTGATAGTGTATACTATGGTTTTACTTATATAAAGAGAGAAGGTTGTGGGGAAGTGTTCTGGGAAGAGATTGGGAATCATTTCTCTAATCTTGGGTCTTATGGAGAGAGTTCATTGTGTTGATTTGGTGAGACTTTAAGAGCCTTCTGTCTTTGTAAGTACACCTATTACTGACATGCAGTACTGTCATGCCATACTGAAGGTTTTCAGTCTTACTGGAACTGATGAACAGTTTTTATATCCTGAATAATTAGACCTAGAAACTACTATGATAGGCTCTGAAAGTTTTGTATAGATCTGAATGAAAAACATAATCATGGTTTGACTGGGGGACTTGGAGTCTTTGTTCCTAAAGAGCTCACCTGGTAAGGGTCATGCTGAGCCCTCTTTGGAACCATGTCCTCTTATTCTCAAAGAACAAATTCCTTACCTTGGTTGTATATCTCTGTTCTTTGGCTAACATCCATGTATTTGGTATCCTGTGTCATCTCTTGTGTTTATGAGCACAGGGGTACTGTGGCAGACAAAAGACAGAGAAAGGGTGAGTGAGCCCCCATTTTCAGAGTTCACTCTACCAGGCTGACTTCTGATAACACTCGAGTTCTGCTTTAGAGAACACATAGGACTTCATGTCCTCCTGCTCTTGGCCCTAAGCAAACCCTTAATAAGCACAGAGTTTGTTCTTCAGCCTCTTCTATTCCAGCAACAGCTAAGTGTTGAAGCCAATGCAAGCTTTCTGATGCAGGCCTTGCCTGGGAATATGGATGTAGGTGCATGCTCAACTAAACTCGCATACTTTGTGCCTCATTTATAAATGTCCGAAAACTCAGCTCTCAGGTTGTGGTGCATTCTATAAAATGTACTTATTTTTTCACTACTTTCTGGTTGAAAGAATTCATTTATAGACTCTATGGGCATTTTAAACAGGGTTAGGGGTGAGTCTGGTTCATTCCAGTGGTCTTTTGGTTCCCTTTGGATTTAATGAGAAAACCTTGGTCTAGTAAGTTTCACAAATTCCAAAGCTTGCATCAGTTTATTCTCTATGTGTTGAGGGGCCTCTAGTAATGTGCAGGCATTCACTCAACTAGTAAAAGTCACTGAAAATTTATCAGCACCAAGTTGCATTATTAAAAACAGATTTTTATTATAATAATACAAATGGCACAAATATTTGTACTTATATGCTGGCTACATAAATAGAATTTTAATTCCTTGATTTTTTAAAGTTTTATCATTCTGTCATTTTATATCTAAAAGACTTAAGGAGTGGTAGATGAAAATGTTGTTAGCTATTAAAATTGTGTAATATGTAATAACTACCTATATTGTGTGTGTGTGTTTGAGTGTGTGTGTGTGTGTGTGTGTGTGTGTGTGTGTGTGTGTGTGTGTATTAGGACCAGTGTTCTCTGGAAAATACAATGTACCAAATGGTAGGTATTTTTATACTGTATCTCTTTCCTTTCCTTTTCTAACTTTTACAGTGGTTATGCTTAACCTTTGTAATAAGAAAATGTTAAATGTTAGTTTAATGAAGACTACTTTAGCATGCATTTAGAGAAAAGGGAACTTGTTCTTTTTGATACCGTATTGCTTTATTTTTCTAAAAATTAAAAAAAAAAACTCATTATCCTCTAGCAAAGCTCCTTAACAACTGCAGAAGGGATGGTATTGGTAACTTAAATGCATATTTTTAATCTCTTAAACATAGTTAGAAAAGGCACATTCTTGCCCCATCCCCGACTTGTACCAACTCAATCAAAATGCTTCATATTGAGACTTTCAAAGTCTGCATTTTTATTAGGCATTGCAAGTGACTGTCTTGTGAAATTCAGTTTGAGAGTCACCCTTTGATCTGAGATTCCTCATCTTTATAAGGGTTGAAGCATCTTCTAGGTTTCCTGTTTGTTTTAGAGGTTTATAACAAGTGTACATCTGCATAACATCTCTTTTATTGTTAGAAACACTGAAAGATAAGCGAGTGTCTGGTTCTATCAAATGTGTGCTGTAAGGGAGTCACATCCTCAGTGAACACTTGGGGCCTCTTTATAGAGGCCCTGCTGTGACCCACCCTCTGTCCATGGAACATGGCAGTCCTGGCAGAAGGCTCATGGAAAACAACCTGGGATCAGAACAGAGGACTTAGTGATTTTTCTCAGAAGCCTGCCCCAACCTGAGTTTCCAAAGAATAACTGTTTCTCACCTCTCCTTGGACTAATCTGTTATCCCAAGAAGCCAGCAAGTCAGCATCTTGTCTTCTGAGTGGTTGATTCTTTTGAAAAGTCATTGTGCCAGGAAATTAAGACAATTAGTGTGTTTTGAATGCCTACCAGACTGTGGAAGGAGCTGTTCACCTCCCGTTCTCCTGTTGATTCAGCTGCAGCAAACTGGTGCTGGGTTAAGTTCAGAGACACACCATCTTGCTCAGTTAGCCTAGAATGGCAGGCCGTTTTCAGATTCAGCAGAAGCACCTGGGGAGTGGCTTAAAGAGCAGATGTTCGGCGCTACTGCCTGAATTTGAATTTCTTAAGTCTGGGGTAAACATGCTATACCTTTCTAACAGTTCCCTAGGACTGCCAAAGCCAGACCAGAGGTTCTCAACCTGTGAGTCGAGACCTCTTTGGGGGTTGAACGATCCTTTCATAGGGTCACATGCCAAATATCCTACATAACAAATATTATATTATAATTCATATCAGTATCAAAATTATAGTTATGAAGTAGCAACAAAAGCAGTTTTATGGTTGGGGGGTCACCAAAACATGAGGAACTGAATTAAAGGGTAGCAGCATTGGGGAGGTTGAGAACTACTGGTCTAGACCCTCAGGCTAAGTGAAGGGTCAGTGGTGTTTCTCTGTAAGGATTAATGTAAGAGTTTCATAGGCAATCCTGGAAAGACACTTGCGTCATCTGTTAGAATCTCAAAACTCCGTTTGCAGATCTCTCTATCACTATTGTTCGCAGTCTTGTTTCTCCCAGGTCTGCAAGTTCCTTGCATTTGTGTGCCCCCAAAGCCATCAGTGAGTGGCACCCCACCTTGGGATGGACTAGACCTGAGGGTGCATGATTTTATAAAGGGAATTGGGGATTACTTAAGGCCTGATTTACAGGGCAAATGCCATGCCTCAGAGAAGGATCTGCCCATTTGCCCTGACCCAGTACTCACAAAAGAAGTGTAAGCCCTTCGATCTGCTATGCAGCTGTCAACTCTGCTAACTACCTAAAAGCAAGCTGCTGAACTTGCTCTAATATATGTCCTAATTGCTGATCACTGCTTAGGATATCCTAGAGTCTTGATTTAGTGTTTTGAACAATTAATCTGTTCACTGATCCCCAACCTTTCGAAGTTCACAGGCAGGGAGCTTTGGCTGGAAAACACAATCCACCTCTTTTTGGGAGAGATCAGTTCAAGACTGCATTCCATTTGGCCAGGAAGATTTTCAAATCAAAGAACACTGGACTTTGACCTGAAAATGAAAGAACCTTTGGGGTTAGCTATATGTACTCACCCCCATCCTGATCCCCACCTGTCTGTCTCTTCTCTTGTGTAGCAGACTTCTGCTCAGTCTTACAATCATGCAGTGTATCCATAGGGAGGGGCTTAGTGATGGTCTTGTTCGAGTGGTCTGAGGACTAACCTCACTCTCCACAGTTGCTCTTCTTATGTCATCACCTTCCTCCCTTCCCGTTCCCCACACTCAGCTAGCTCTTCTGGTCTCTGCTGTTCCAGACTCATTCTTATCTTGAGTGTAGACTTGCTTTCCCCAATGATGACTGCCTTTTTGTGTGTGTGTTTAAGGTCTATGTGAAAGGTACCTTCAACTAATGTGGACTGTGAACCCTACCTCCACCCATGTCTTTCCTGTACTGTGTTCCCTTCTTAGCTCTAATCACTATCTGAAATCTTATTGCTTATGTATTTATGTATGCATTTGCTTGCAGTGGGGGTAATAATAGGCACTTTTTCTGACTACTGTGTCTGGTACCTAGTTCATTGCCTGGCAAATAGTAAACGTGCAGCAGACATTTGTTGCATTAGTGAGGGAAAATGAGGCAAACACACCACCACTTATAAAGGTCCTGAGGCAGCTGGTAGTTCCGTGAATGAGATATATCTAAAAACAAATCCAGATCTGGCTGTGTGACACTCAAAAGGATCCAGTGAGTCAGGGTCTTGTTGTTGCCGCAAGGAAAAAGATGGATTTGGGAAACCAGCAAACAAAGGAGATGGGAGCAGAGACTATCCTTGGGGGCTGTGCTGTGATAGAAGGCTTAAAGGGGAGGGGAGGAGCGGGGCAGGACCTCTGGGCTCTACACAGTGGACCTGAAGTGGGACCTTGTCTTAGTTACTCTTATCTCGATGTCTTTAACCGTGCAAGGACGGACAAAGATGAAGTAGATTAGGTCAAATGAACCTTGTATGGCATCTCTGTCAAAACACTTGTTGATGATTTTGTTGATATGCAGAGAGAAGTAGGAGTCTGCCTTAATGGTTAAGGTAGCAAAGGAGGCAGACACCAAGGTTTGTCACCTAGTTTAGTCACTGAACACCTGCAGATCCAAGAGCTAGGGCTTTCGGTGAAAGTGGCCTTCAGGTCCTGGAAAGTAACCTAGATCACCGATGTCATCATGAGCCACGCTTAGAAGTGTTTTCTTGGCAAAACTCCCGAGCCTAACTCAACGCTGGCTGAGCCCAACAGCTCAGCTGCATGACCTCCCAATAGTAGTGACTGTTTTGTTTGGGGTTTTGGTTTTTGGTTTCTTCAGACAGACTATGTAGCCCAAGCTGGCCTAGAACTCAATATGTAGCTTAGACTGGCCTCAGAGTTATGGCAGTCCTCCTGCCTCAGCCTCTTGACTTGTCAGATAACAGGTACATGCCTTGCTAAAATTAGTGAATTTTTTTAAGTCTACTGAAAGACGAGTGAGGTTCAAATGTGTATGTAGGCTAACCCTAGACACCCATCTTCCTCTGTACCTCTTGTCCCTTCCTGTTGCCACCTCTGACTATGGAACATGCCACTCTTAAAGGGTAGAACAAAACTGCAGGAAGAAGAAGCCTGCCTTACTTGACAGTCTCTAGGAAATGTGACTGTATCACCAAAGGTCTGGTTCCAGCCATAAAATCCACAATGAAATCAACCCTGGGCTTATGTTCAAACCCTAATTTAGTTCCCTGGATTGAATTCTAAACTGAGAGCATCTCTCATGTAGCCCCTGTGAGAATCAGCAGTGTCATTGAGAATGTTTGCCCTGGAGTGAACAGTGCTGGTGCAGGACAGGAAGGACAGGTGAAGGATGACAGTAGACAAGATGGCCACCAGACAGCCTGAGGTCTTCCCAGGGAAGCTCCTCCACTGCGGCTCCTCACAACAGAATGGTGTTAATCAGGGGATCTTTTTGTATCAGCATTGTCAACATTTACTTTCATTTTACACATTGAATTTGCATCTGAAAAGACCACGTATAATCAACATTTAAAGGATAACACTCAAATTTGCATCTGATTGAGCAGACATGTTAAGTAATTTTAGCCTGGCTGTTGCTAGGGAACCAATTAATAATGCTCCCCATTTCATTAAAAATTGGATTCTGTCTTTGCTTTCATTTAGCTTCACAGTTCAGCTGCTTGTGCTGTACTTTCTCCCTTGGTAAAATGTGACAGACAAATTATCGTTTTACTACATTTATTTCTGTGATTACAACGGTTAGTCATATCTGTCAATACAACTTCAAAGCTTTTCTCTTTTAATGCTTTAGGATGGAAAACTGAATTTTAACTGTTAATCATTCTGTTCCTTTATAGCTTATGGGTACTGAGTCATATTTTTGTGAAGGCTTTCCAAATTGTGGGTAACAAAAAAAAAAAAATTAAAGCAATCTTCCATGTTCCGTAATTGCCCCTTCTCTGTATAGTGGCTAATAATTAGAATATTAGGCACTATTCAGAAAGTGACAGACAGCTGATTACACATTCAGCTGCATTTTATTTCCCATGGTTTGTAGATAGACCAGGTTCTGTCTTTTATGCAGTGGGTTTTGATTTTTATGTCTTTATTTTGCATGGTAGCCTCTGTTTTTCTGAAGAATAAATGTTCTTCTAGCTACTATTGTTTCTTCCTGAGCCAGTCACCTGGGTAGTTACATCTAGTAGTAACAGCACTTCACAGCTTGATGTTTTGTTGGTATTGCCCTGGTTAAAATGCTCATTGAGAGGTAAAATTGGCTGCTAGTCACATGGGTTTCACAGCGTTTCAAACACTTTATTTGGATGTTGCATACAGACACCTCTGATTCTTCAGCTCAGTTAATGGTCATCACACCAAGCCAAGCTCCAGAAGGCAAAAGAGACTTTGCTTTTGTTTTTTATGGTTCACATCTTTGGAGTTTGGGTTCTGAAGGTAGAGTGAGAAGGGCTAGAATTTAAAAGCAGCTGTGAAGTAAAATGTCAGCCTAGCCTCCTCTGTAGCACCGTACCATGTAGTAAAGCACTGGGGGAGGGGGGTCCCATCCCTGTCCTTCAGGAGCACACAGACTGTTTAAATGGGCTATGGCTTCCCTGGCATACCTCAGACAGCGTGGTTTAAAACTCAGAGTCGTTGTTCCTTCAGGGTAAGCCCAAGACCAAGGCTGTCTTCTGAGGCCTCTCTCCTGACTTGCAGGTGTACAGCTGTGTCCTCACATGATCTGATCTCTGTGCATGCACAGTTCATGAGTCTCCCTGAGACTTCATCTCTAGAAATTCAGATTGAATTTGGGCTTACCCTAAGGGCCTCATTGTAATCTAACTACCTCTTAAATGTCAGGGTTACATTCTGGGCACGGGAATTAGATTTTCAACAATTTTAGGAAAACATAGTCAACCAATAGAAGGCATATCACATGTTGCCAACTCTCATTCACTCTTTTGCTTAGTGGTCAAATAATGGAGATGGCCAGAAAGGTGGCAGGAAGCTTGATATTGACTTCTCTGTTTGGATCAGATCTGACCATAAACAGCATTATTACTCTTCCCTCTATTTTTGTTTGTTATTTTGTCCTTTTGGGACATTTTCTGGAGCCGCTTTTTCCTGACTTTACTTGATTGGCCATATAGAGATGTACCTGCCTACACACCTCTGTAGGGGTAATGAGATAAAGCTTGAATCAGTGAACACTGAATGTTGTCATTGTGCGATGGTGCTGGCCAGCTGATGCTTGGGATGACCCAGCTGTGACGAGCTGGGACTTTGTTTCATCTGTTCACACGTGGAGGGGTAATGGAAGACAGGCCTCATGAAAATCTTAGGCCCAGCCATCCCCAGCCTGTGTCTTCTTCCATGCACATCTGGTAGGCCCTTTAGATCCAACTCTGGCTCAACCTCACCATGATTACAGGAACCAATCCTATTTGCAGAAGAAGAGTCCTGAAAGTGCCCCAGCTCCAGGTCTGGGTCAACAGTTCCTGTCAGACTAACCCAGGTCACTGTGCTGAGTTCTGGAATTAGAGTCAGAGAATCACATGAGCTGTTGCAGAGGATGTTCCAGATGTGGTGATCTGAGTGGCAGGTTAGGTAGAAGATGTCCTGTCCTAGAAGAAGGGGAGGAGAGACATGAGCCTAGTGAAGTGCTCACATGGCTCAAACATACTTTCAGAAAGGAAGATAGAGATTTCAGATTTCAAACTGGAGCTTAGACTACTTTCATTTCCCCCAGGTTTTAATAATTCATTGAATTAAACTGAAATAAACAACCCCACTTGCTAGCTGCTGTTAGGTCAAAAGTCTTTTATTTCTAAGGTTTTCATGAATGCAAAGAATATTCTTTGGTCTTGAAACCTTTTTGTTCTGTGTGAATATTGGCACCAGTCCAGTCTGTAGGCCTCAAGCTAGCTTGAAGACAGATTTTGACAGCCTCTGCCGTCATGGGATTCAGTCATCCTAAAAGACCAAAACACGGAAGGGTGATTACAGGTTGAAGAAAAAAATTAATTGCAACATATGGAACTCCTGCCTAAACAGCACCTGCAGAGTGTTTAACCTGATACATGCAGGTTGATATATTTTGCTCAGCTGAACAGTTTTTTGCTCTGTGTTCTGCCAGATCACAAAGAAAGGTGTAAACCTGAGACCTTAGATACTGGGCACTGTACACAGCCATAGCTGTTACATTTGACTTTGTTTTCAGCTTGGACACAATGTAGACTGGCCTTCCACATTTAGGAGACTGAGGAACAGGTGAGCAGCAGCTGTCATTTCAGTGCCTGTGATGGGTAGGGTGAAAGCTGATTGACACATCCCCTCCTTGCGTGTGCATCACAGGAAAGAGTAGCATTGATACAGACCTGGAACTCGTGTGAAAACCTTCATGCAGCATGCTCCACCTCACAGCTTTGTATATGACTTCCAGACACTGCCAGTCAGTTCCAAGTTTATGTTTGTAGTTGGGTAATTGCTGTTTTGCACTGTAGATACTGTTAATTGTATTTCTGTTTTATCACTGCCTGGGTGTACCAGCTGCCCCACTTCAGGGGGCCCACTGGCCAGAGGCAGCTAAAAGAAACCCTGAGTTTCATGTAGACAGGAAGTAAGAGGAGCAGGGAGTCTGTTATCTGGAAATTTGTGGACTTAGGCTTTAATTTGCTAGCATCATTGAGCTCTCAAGAAACTGCAGGAAGTGGAAATAATTGAGAATGTCAAAATCTTGTTAAAAATACCATCATGTGTGCTTGCTTTGCAGCATGCATTCTATTCTAAAATTGGAACTCTGCAGGAAAGATTGGCAAGGACGATACACACTCACAGTGTTCTGTATTTTACTTATCTGAAATCTCAAAAAAAAAAAAACCTTTTTATACTCTCCAGCTGAGAGGAACCATTTTTCAATTCAGCTTCCTGTTTTCTCTCTACCTCTTTGTCACAATTCTAATACCATACCAGTTGTCACATACAGACATATGTGAACTCTGTCACTGATAAGAATTTTGCCAGGCTTTATGTTGGATTTCTTCCCCTTTAAACAAATTGTGAAAAATAATATAGTGTCTCCCAAATTATAAGCTTCTGAAAGGCAATCTGTATTGTGCCTCTCCAAGTCAAGCTTCCTCTTGAAAGGTTCAGTGCTAAGGACCTTTTGTCCACTGGGCTGTGGGGATCTCTTTCCTCCTCAGCCAGGGCTTGAGGATCGTGGGTCATCATCATAAGGACTGCCACGAGTGGACAACCCTGCTTTCCCACCTCAGACAATCAAATGGGAGGGGAGACGGGAAGAAAGGAAGGAAAAAAAGAAGAAAGGTTTGGGGCAGTCTTACACAATGGGGCCATCCCCAGGAACAGCTGAAGAGCATCATTTGTCTAAACTCTAGCTAATTAGACCCAACCATTCACAAAAGTCCAAGGTGCTATTTACACAAACATAATATCATTCATAAAAATCTTATTTTCAGTTGTGACCTTTGTGGGAACTGATGTAACTATTCCCAGATAATGAGAACATATTTTATATATGGTATTGGGCTTACTGAGTATTTGTCTGGCTAGGATATACCAGAGAGTGATTCTGTTTCTCACACTGTTCAAATAAACTCGAACTTAATACATTCTTTTAATATGATGATTAATGATTATTCAAAAGAATTGTGACAAAGAAAAATAGGAGAGAGAAACCAGAATGAGATTTTAGAAAATGTCCAATCTATCTCACTTATAAAAAGTAAAAATTGATTTTTTATGTGTGACTGGATTGGTATTTAGGAACAAACTCAATGCTTCACATATTATACCTTCAGCCTCAACAGTGATATTTTTAACAAAGATATTAAAGTATGAATATATATTTATACCTGCTTAAAATGCAAAAGAATTATGTGAAAACACAGACAATGTCCTTTAGAGTCCTGAACTATATGATTATCTGTGACTTAAAATTCAAAAGGCATTAAATAAATAGGTAAATTTGATTAAATTAAAAAAAATTTTTACATGGTAAAAAATACAGTAAAAAAAATCAAAATACATACGAAAATCTGTCTGTAGAAAGCATGCCTCCAAATGAGCATGAGCACACTCCTCAGGGCAGTAGGAAAAGAGGCCAGTGGCAGGAGCAGATTGTTCACACAAGAATTGCAGCGCCATTTTTTAAATCTAAGAAAACATGTTCACCTTCACACAAAATAAGAGAAATGTGAACTGACAGCACTGCAGGGCTAGCACTTTTTCTTTTATCTGAAAAATTCTAAGGAATAACAGTTGTACCCCTGACTTGATAGGGGAAGGTCTGCACTGTGATTCTCGAGAGACCATCGATGGCACCGCCCTAGTGGAGGCAGAGTTGGCAGTCCCTGTCGGGATTATATGCAGTTACCTCTGACCCAGTCTGGCACTGGCGGTTTTTTCTGTTGATATATCTGAATGCTTATAAAATGATACACATAGAAGGTTTTCCATTAGAGCATTGTTTGTATTAGAAAACGTTGGAAGTGATTCAAGTATCCATTAGTAGATGGCTACTTAAATAAACCATGATCCATCTATACAGTGGAACGCTGTGTGGCAATTTAAAGAGAACATGGAAATGCTTTATGCACTGATTTGTGAAGATCTCCAAACAGGGTCATTAAATGGAACAAAGCAAGGTATGAAACAATGTGTAGGATGCTCCCTTTGATGTAGACAGGAGCCAAAGTTTGACCTTATTCATATCTCCTTGTATCTGCATGGAGAAACACTGGGGGATGCTGTCCATGCAGGCTACCACTTGAATGGAGAGCCAATAGAGCAGCTGCTTCTAATGTGTGGCTGAATGCAGGGGCGGGGGAGCAGGGGACAGACAGCATTGTGCTTTTTTGTAATTTTGATATTTTTGAATTGTGTAAGTTATTTCCTAGTCAAACAAGTTTTTAAAGTCATACATTTTTAAAAATAATTTCATACATGTTTATGATGCACTGTGATCATATCCATCCCCTATTCACCCTTTCTTATCCCTTCCCACTCCTACTGACCCAACTAGTCCCTCTCCTACTTTTATGTCATTTTTATTTGTGACCCACTGAGTTTAATTAGAGTTGCTTGTATAATCATGGGTAGGGAGTTGTTTACTGGAGCATAGGCAACTTACCAGTGGCTACACCACTGAAGAAAATTACCCCCTTTCTTCCAGCAGCCATTAACTGCCAGTAGCTCCTTAGGAAGGGATGGACATCCCAAGCCCCTCTCCCACTCCTGTTGATAGCCCAGTCTTGTGCAGATCTTGAGCAGGCAGCAACAGCTGCTGTGGGTCATGAGTGCACTGGCCATGCCATGTCCAAAAGACAGCATTTCATGGTACTCTTCCCCATCCTCTGGCTCTTACATTCTTCCCCACCTACATCCACACTGTTTGGCGGGCCTTAGAAGGATTAATGTAGCTATTCTGCTTAGGGCTAAGCACAGAACTATCACTTATTCTTAGTATTATGACCAATTATGAATGTCTTCATTAACTGTTGTTGTTCACTGTAAAAAGGAGCTTCTCTGACCAAGGCTGAGAGCAGCACTAATCTCTGAGTATAAACAGATATTTAGAATACATCCATTTAGTAAAACAAAACTAGTAGACCCCCCTGAAGGGCCTGTGACCTCCCCAGGCTTTTGGCCAGGTTTACAGAACAAGGTATTATACTCCATGGGAGAGTATTCTCAATTCTAAGCAGAGTAGTTGGTTTTCCCCCAAACAGTCATGCGACTATCGTACCATAGTCATATCTTGCCTTTCAGGTTGGCATTGTAGCACACAGGATCCACAGCTAAGTAAAACCATGGATGACTTTTCTCTCTCCACAGCCTACTTAGGTACTGTGAACATTAGCCAGTTCGGGGGAAGCTCCAAGGCATCTCCAGCTTGCTTTCTCTTTGTCCTTCAGCTATCATCTAGTTTCTGGTGGGCAACCAGGAGCAATGTCAGTAGCCTGTATTATTTGGGATCCTCTGGGACCCCATGGACAATAGTAACTCAGAGGGAGGTAACCTGTGCCTGGCACTTGGATCTTTTGGAACTTTGGTTAAAAAACTATGGCTTTGGGCTACAGAAAGGGCTTAGCATTAAGGGTATGTATGGTTCTTAGAGAGAACCAAAGTTTGGTCCTCAGCTGCTCTAGGGACATCTGACACCTCTGGTCCCCATAGTCACATGCACTCACATGCTCATAGCCACACAGAGATACATAATAAAACAATTAAATAAATCTTAAAACAAAAATATGTTTTCTGGAATGCATTACCCACCTATTCAGGGCCCTCCTTTGCAAACATTGTTTCCCCTACAACTGTATATTTTTGTTAGTAAGGCATGGCTTTCTCACACATTCTTAGCTTGGTCAATGCTCTCCCCACACCTTTCCCCCATCTACCCCACCCCATCTCCATTTAAGCCTTTCATTACCAGGTAAACCCTTCCCAACACATTCATGTCACATGAAGTTACATGTTTTTAAACTGCATGTCAGTGGCACACTAACCTAGAATTGATCTGTTTGGACTGTGGGCTGCAGCTGCCTGACTGGGGCATGTGTGTTCTTTTCCCGAGCTGTGCTATGGAGGATAGTAACCATGAGGCACATTGGGATATTGAGTATCCAAACTGCGGCTTGTCTAAACTGAGATGTACTTTGAGGGTGACTGTTTTAGAAAATTTAGTACAAATAGAGATCATAAACCACCTCAGTTGTAATTTTAAAGGTGTTGGTTACATGTTAAGTGATAATATTTTGGATTGGGGAACTTAAAACATATTATTGTATTAGTTTAATTTCTTCTTTCCTACTTTACATGTGGCTACTAGAACATTTAAAATTACATATGTGGCCTGGTTCTGTGGCTTTCACTTTATTTTGTTTGCATAGTGCTGATGTAGTCTCCTGCCCATTCTTAGTGTATCTTCTAGAATTACTGTAGAAACAAAAGTATAACCCAATAATAATCATGTCATTTCCTGGTTTTAAGCATTACTTTGACTCTCCTCTTTCTTAGAGACCATTGTAACAGTCCAAGACACCTCCCTTACCCACCCCCACTGCCCTCAACAAAGGCTGCTGTTCTTTCCTCTCTGGACTCCCTGGGCTTCTAAATGGGAGTTTGTTGTTGTTTTAACACCATGGGCTTTCTGTTTGCAGTCCTTTCACCTCCGCTCCAATGCCTAGAAAGCTCCTACTTACCCTGAAAGCCCAGTTCTTGTGGCTCCATTGGTGAAGCATTCCTGTTCCCCTTTTCCCTCTTCTCATCTTCCTCCTCTTCTTCTCCTGGGGCACTGGGCATTGAATTCAGAGCCTCTGTTATGCTGGGCAAGCACTCCATCACTGAGCTACGCCATAGCCCCGCCCCATTTTCTAACATCTCCTTTGTCTATGTTTGTACTTAGTCATTTGATACCAGATACCTTATGAGGTCCCATAGCAGACCCGAGTTCCTCAAAGGCAGAACCTGTGCTGTACTCTGTGCTTCCAGAGCCTGATACTTCAGTAGAATCTCTAAAAGATCATTAGGAAAATTGGAATTTGTCATGCTTTGCCCTGTTTGCCTAGGGTAGTTCTATGTGGTCTGTTTACTGAGAAAAGAAAGCTTGAACTCAGATCTTCCTTGGTTAGGGAAAAATTTCTTTAGAACATTCTGGCTTTACCCAGACAGCTTCCCCACCACCACCAACAACAAAAACAATGACAGGCACACTGTGGAGACTACGGGAGCCTGGAGGATGCAGTGGGCTCTAGTTTCCAGACTGGGGTTAGACTGGAAAGTGAGAGGTATTTGTGTTCAATCCAGACAGCAGATTTCTCCAAGCTGGCAGGGTGCCCATGCTTCCAGAAGGTAAATGTGTCAGGTTGTGGCTAGGAGGTGGAGGGTAGCCAGATCTAGGAGGGCCACAAGCTGGAGTCATGAAGTTCCCCATGGGCTCTCCACTGCCTCTCACTTCTGTGACCCTCTCTGTGGAGAGTTATTCCTGATACTAATCTTCCCATCACCCTTCTCTTCTGTTCCTGTGGATTTAAAGTTTTGCTTAAAAGAGAAATGAGGAATAGGAAACAGAATACCCAAGACCCATGGAGCAAAGATTTTTAGAAAGAAAAACTGGAATTTTGGAAGAATCTCCAGCCTTAGCTGGGTAAATGGGAAAGGCAGAAAATCTTTGCACCCAGGTTTTCAGAGGGCTGTTGTGTTGAAACAGGTTTGCTTCTGATGGGAGACACTAGTTATTTCCAGCAGTCGAAGCTGCTTGTGTCACTCTTGGCTGCAAAGATATTATCAGCTGACAACTCTTTCTCTAGCATTCCTGTGAGTGCTGGTAGTGTTGTGGAAAATTCTAGAAAAACACCTGGCTGCCGCTGACCTAGTGCCTAGAGTTTAGTCAAGTTGCCTCACTTCTGTAAGCCTCATACTTCAGTAAAATGGGTTGTGGAGACACTCTGCCTTCTAAGTATTACAAGACAGAAGTATGCAAGGATGCAAGAACCCAGCATTGCCTGGTTCACAGCGCATTGGAAAACAGGATTGGTAGGGATATAGATTTTCCTTTGCACTGGCCGTGTATGGAAGTATCATAAGAGTACACATAAGGCCAGCAAAGAGTGTGTTGGGCTGCTGTGGTTGCTCTCTAGTGGCTTTGGGTGACAGTTCTTCAGAGACTCATGCCCATTGTGGGGGAGAGGGAAGCGGGGGAGGAGTCAACACATAGAGAGGTGGCTGGACTGTTAGTCCACAGAGATTCCCTCTGCCCCTTTGATCCTGTTTGTAAAGTGAAGATGCATCTTTGCCATCTCGGCGATCCTGCATTGTTTCCATGCAGTGACAGAAGCGTTTGGCAGCCCTATGTCATTGTTTGCAAGACATTAATTCACTGAAGTAGACTCCCAGTACTTAGAAACCACTACCTTGAATAGCTCCAGAGGGAGAGGAGACCACTTTCCCCCTTCAGGAGTATATCCATATGCCAAAGTCAAGAGTCTCCTGGGCTCAGTTCTTGACATTGTACTCTCACGGCTGCCCAGGATCAAGCTGGCTAAGCTCATGAGAACGATGTTGAGTTTTCTGTTTGATACAGACTCTCCTGAACACAGTGTATAAGCACTTCTGTCTCTGGCTCCTCACCCCTACTCAGGTCTTATCTACCACCATCCTAAGGTGGATGAGTGGACTCATACTCTGAGCCTGCTCACCAGATCATTCAAACTAGCAGCAGTCCATATTTGGGACTTATTTTTAAAAGGCATTGTCATGCTGGGCATTGGTGGCACAAGCCTTTAATCCCAGCACTCAGGAGGTAGAGACAGGTGGATCTCTGTGAGTTCAAGGCCAGCCTGGTCTACAGAACAAGTTCCAGGACAGGCTCCAAAGCTATAGAGAAACCCTGTCTTGAAAAAAAAGAAAAAAGAAGGCATTGTCATTGTTGTATAATTAATATTGTCTTCAGTTCACTGTGGCATTTCTTGCTTCTTTTGTCACATGATTGTAAAAGTCAAAGAACTGCTTTAAGCTATTGACTTTTGAAGTCAGCTTTCCTATCTTCAGTTCTGTCTCAGAATAACTTTGTGAACTTCAAGTGTGCTCTCATTAAGTGGCACTTTGCCTGGTTTCTAATAGCACATATTTAAAAGAGAAGAAACTTGAACAGTTCATCAGCAAAGTGCATGTTTTAAAATTGACATCTGATTTAAATAAAGAGGGATTTTGTCCAAAGTCTGATTCAGCAAACGAAGCTAGAAGAACTGCCCTCCTTTGTGTCAGTGGCTTCCCATCCTTAACTGGTCCTTCCTTTCACTTGTCAAGTGGGATGACACTAAGGTTTCTTTCACAAGTTTCTCTTCTAGTCACAGTTGTTTTAAGTAAATATAAGGCAACCAGTTATACCACCAGCAGGAAGCAGATACAGTGTTCCCACGATCATAAAATCAAATTTGGGATATCTCCAGTGTCCTTCCTCTACCAGACAAGCCCTTGAAGCAAGAGTAGAGGAAAAGAAGAGCTATAGAATAGGAGCGACTGAAATGAGCTGTCATGTAGCACCACCTTGCTTGAAGCTCAGGATTAAGTAAGCACACTAGCAGTAGCATTTAATCAGCAGTCACAGGTACTTAGAGAAGTAAGTTCCACCATGGCCCTGAGCCATCCCATCAATAATATGCCTATGAGAACATGCTCAGTATGGTGCACACACACCTAGGAAGTCTCTTCAAGGGAAACATGTTATCGTTATCATCATCATAATCATCATCATCATCATCGCTACTAGATTTGCTTACCTGTAGATATGTATGCTGAGAGTGGTGCCCTCTAAGGTCTCCAGAGTACTTTCAGGTTATCCTTTAGTTTGCCTTTCAGAAAAAAATGCTTGAAGACGAATGGGGTAAGACTCAGAAAGAGGAATACTGGATGTCTTCTTTTATGTGTGTAGCCTAGACTCAAAATTAGAGACAGTGTGATACTTACATTAGGAAAGCAGAAGGCGGGACAAATGAACCAAGAAAAGGAAGGGGCTAGAGGCAGAAGCGGGTGTGGGGCAGAGTCAAGGAGGGAAGGCATGAAAACAAAACATAAGGACATGTATGTATGAAGATGCCATGATGAAACCCATTGCTTTGTATGATAACCTTACAGATTGATAAAAGTAAGTAAATAACTTCTTTGCTTTTAAAAAAAAAGATGCCTAGGGTAGTTTTGTTGTAGTTTTTGTTTTCAACTTAATTTCACTAGTAAGGAACCTCCTCAAAGAAGCCCTGCGCCATTTCCAAAGACTTGATTGCCTGTGGTAGAAAGAGTGAGATTCTATAGAGATCTGGTATGCAATTCATCCTCAACCGAAAGGGAAATCCTGGATTGCACATTCTACCTCAGAAACAACAGTAGAAACTTCACAAATGAAGGAGAGATTCAACAAGTAGATAACAAGAGAAATGTTGCCAGTCAAAAAATGTGAGCTGTGGGCTGGAGTGTAGCTCAGGAAAGGGTGTCCCGTAGCCCGCTGAAGTTCTGAGTTCTATCTCCCGTATGCACACACCACCTGTAAACATGGAAGCAAATAGCAAGTAGGTACTTCTGACTTCTGTTTAGTCTTTCTGTCTGTTTTATGACTGGTGAGGGTGTAGACCATTTACAGAACATGTTTATTCAATTTCGTCAGTTTAGCTACTTCACTAAACAGAAAAACAGCAAATGATCCATGTGGATTGAGTCAACAGGAGAAAGGCCAAGATTGACTATCCGTTCCTTGCTTTCTTTAGCCTGCTCTAGTTGTCCACTCTTACAGAGCTCTTGGGAAACTAGACAGAACATCAGGGTAGTGTGTTAATGTTGTGGACCAAGCTTCAAACGTTCCTTGCCTGCACTTTTCCTTTTGTTAATCACCTATTGTGTTTTCTTCTGCTCTCTTGGGGAGACTAAGGACTAAACAGAAAACTTTCAGACAGAGTTGAAAGGCTCTGGGTGAAGCTCTTGGTCATTGAGAGCATTATTTCAGAAACTAGGGTAGCATGGGACTTTGGCCATTGTGGATCTGTGACCATATCTCCATCTTTCCCAGCAACAGGCAGAGAACACCATTTCTTCCTTCCTCGGTACTCAAGTCTATCAGTTAAATCTAAGAATCCTGCAGTCTTTGTTTATTATTATGTTTTTAATTGTATTTTTAATTGAATTTTTTCCTTTTGACCATGCTTCTTTTTAGATTCTGTCTACTAAAAAGCCAAGATATGGAAGTTTTCCTTTTTCACCAGTCTGTCTGTCTGTTATGCAAGTATTCCACTGAAATACCTAGGAGACTGTGTAATTTAGCCTCAACACTTTGTGAGAGCCTTTGCTGAGAACTTCTCATGAGATACATTTGTTTCTTGAGACAGAATTTTGCAACACCTGAGCTGCCTTGAATCATCGTAGAACGTAAGCCAGCCTCAAACTCATGCAGTCTTCCTTACCTCAGCCTCCCTACTTCCAAGATTGTATGCATGAGCCACTGTAGTACACTACATAGCTCTTCTTACTTAGGCCATGCAAGAGCCCAGCCTCACATCCCTGTGTCTGTGGGAGCAGTGATTTTGTCTTCACTTTTCCGGTCCATTTGGCATTTCACAGATGAGTGGGGAAGAGAGTACTCCATCCTACCTTTCTCTCATGGCTAATTCCTAAATAGGTTTTGACAGAGTAGGGAGTGGAATCCTGATTTCCTGGCCTGTTGACACAGGTGAGTCACCACCATTCAGCTGCTCTGTGGTTATATTATTTAAGAAAAGTCACTTCATTTACGGAAGGCTTGGTTTCCTTCAGTGCAGGATGTGTGACAAAGTGCAGCTTTGTGATGTTCAGGATCAATCAGGTGATCTCACTGGACTGTTGCGCAGTGACCTGTGCTATCATTCATTACCGAAGAGGCATCTTCACAGGGAGTGGTAGTTGTACACCCTCTGAGATTTGTGGGGCCCAAGCTGACAAACAGGGAAAGGGTGGGCCACTCTTGAACTTTCCTTGCTCTTTCTTTTCCCCTAGCCGTATTGAAATGGAACACGTAGAGACGTGTATCATGATGTTCTGACTTGCTGGCTAACTAGCATGTTAAGCACCTCACATCCTTAACATTTTTACGTTTTCTGGGGAGAACATCTGAGGTCAGCTCCTTCCTCACAACTCACTGTGGGACAGTGCCGGTGCCTTTAGTCTCCTTGTGCACAGATTCCCACAGTTGCTCATCTTATGACTGGAGTTTGGACCAGCAGCTGCTGCTCCCATGTTCACAGCCCTGAAAACCACTGCTGTAATGCCCCCCTTTGTTTCATAGTCTTCCTTCTTAGATGCTGTGTGAAGCTGTGTGTGCTTGTTTTCATCGGTTCATTTTATTTTGCATGGTACCTCCTGTCACCCATGCTATACAAATGGCAGGATTTTATTCCTTTTTAAAAATTATTTTAACTTGATATGCAAAACATTAAAATTGCACATGTTTATGAACCTCTGTGATGCTTTGCTGGATGATGCTCAAATCAAGGTGCCCATACCTATCTCTTTAAGTATTACTTCTTTGTGGTGAAACCATAGAAATTTCTAGCTTTTGAAAATAATAGCGCATTATGGTTATCTCCAATTGCCCTGCTTTGCAGAAGCCCAGCATAACTTATTTCCCCATCTAATTGTTACTTAGTGCTCATTAGCCAACCTTTAACTCCCCCTCCCACCTCTCCACTACTCCAAGTGCTCTCTCTGACCTTCGGTAACCACCAGCCTACTCCGCACTTCTGTGAGATCAGTCTTTTTAGATCCAAACTTAAATGAGATTGTACAATACCTGCCTTTCTATGCCTGGCTTATTCCACTTAATATATGGATCTCCCATTTCATCAGTGTCTTTAGAAACCTCATTATGTTACCTTTTTAAACATTTTATAATTTTTTATTTAAATTTTTTTCTTTCCTTTTACATACCAACCCCTGTTCCCTCTCCCTCCCTTCTCTCACTCCCCCCACCTCCATCCCCTCCTCATAGAGGATGAGGCCTCCCTTGGGTAGTTAACAGAGGCTGGCATACCAAGTTGGGGCTGGACCTAGACCCTCCCCCAGTATCAAGGCTAAGTAAGGCATAGGGAATGGGGTCTAAAAAGCGAGTTTGTGTACCTGGGATAAATCCTGGTCCCATTGCTATGAATTTTCCTCATAGCACTGCTTTCATAGTATCCCATAAGTTTAGGTATGTTGTGCATTCATTTTGTTGAATTCTAGGAAGTCTTTAATTTCTTTCTTTATTTCTTCCTTGACCCAGTGATGTTTCAGTTGAGCACTGTTCAGTTTCCATGAGTTTGTAGGCTTTCTGCATTTTGTGTTGTTGTTGAATTCTAACTTTAAGCCATGATGGTCCAATAAGAACACAGGGGGTTATTCCAATTTTTTTTGTATCTGTTGAGATTTGTTTTGTTACTGAGTATGTGGTCAGTTTTGGAGAAAGTTCCATGGGGTGCTGAGAAGAATGTATATTCTTTTGTATTTGGGTGAAATGTTCTATAGATGTCTGTTAGGTCCATTTGAGTCATAACATCTGTTAGTTCCCTTATTTCTCTGTTGAGTTTCTGTCTGGCAGACCTGTCCAGTGGTGAGAGAGGGGTGTTGAAGTCTCCCACTATTAGTGTGTGGGATTTGATGTGTGATTTGAGCTTTAGTAATGTTTCTTTTAAAAATGTAGGTGCCCTTATATTTGGGGCATAAATGTTCAGAATTGAGACTTCATCTTGATGGATTTTTTCTGTGAGGAATATGAAATGCCCTTCTTCATCTCTTTTGATTGATTTTAGTTTGAAGTCTATTTTGTTAAATATTAGGATAGCTACACCAGCTTGTTTCTTAGGTCCATTTGATTGGAAAATCTTTTCCCAATCTTTTACTCTGAGGTAATGTCTGTCTTTGATGTTGAGGTGTGTTTCTTGTATTCAGCAGAAGAATGGATCCTGTTCTCGTATCCTTTCTGTTAACCTATGTCTTTTTATAGGCAAATTGAGTCCATTGATATTAAAGGATATTAATGATTAGTGATTGTTAATTCCTGTTATTTTATGGTGGTAGTTGTGTATGTTTCTCCTCTTTGGGATTTGCTGGTAGGAGGTTATCTATTGCCTGTGTTTTGGTGGTTGGAATTTTCCTTCTAGTACTTTCTACAGGACTGGATTTGTGGATATGTAATATTTAAGTCTGGTTTTGTCATAGAATATCTTGTTTTCTTTATCTACAGTGATTGAAAGCTTTGCTGGGTATAGTAGTCTGGGCTGGCATCTGTGGTCTCTTAGTATCTGCAGAACGTCTGTCCAGGACCTTCTAGCTTTCAGAGTTTCCATTGAGAAGTCGGGTGTAATTCTGATAGGTTTGCCTTTATATGTTCCTTGACCTTTTTCCTTTGCTGCTCTTAATATTCTTTTTTTATTCTGTATATTTAGTGTTTTGTCATTATGTCTGTTTAGATCTGTTGCTCATGATTAAAATTATGTGTATGAATGTTTTGCCTTTGTGTACCATGTCTGGTATCTTCCGAAGTCAGAAGATGGTGCCAGATCCTCTGGAACTGGAGTTAGAGCCAGTTTAAGATGCCATGTTGGAGCTGGGAATTGAATCCTGGCCCTCTTGCAAGAGCAACCAATACTCGTAAGCACTGAGGCATTTCTCCAGCACTGTATTGCCTGGTTTCAATCTGATAATTTGGGTGTTTGGGACTATCAAATTGTTCTAGCTCTTATATTCAAATGACAGAATGACTCTTTCATTTATAATTTAAGAGACTGTCATTTCTTTCTCCTGCCTGAATTCTGTGCTCAGGATTCCAAGTATTATATTGAATTAAAGTGATAAAAAATGGGTACCCATGTCTTCTTTCAGGCCTTAGAAAGCTTTTGGTGCCCTCCACTATGGCTTTAACTATGGACTTTCTATATACATCTTTCACTGTGTAAAGCCATTTCCCTCATTTTATGGATGTAGCAATGGAGTGTGTAGACCATCATTTCTTCATCCATTCACCCCTTGTCAGTAATGTTGGACTGAGCATGAATACCTCCTCAAGACACTGACTTGGTTTTCTTTGGGTATATACCCAGAAGTTATCTACATCCAAATGAGATCACATGATAGATAGTTCTGCATTTAATTTTTAGGACCCTCCATACTGCTTTTCATAATGACTGTAATAATTGGCATTTCTACAAACTGTGCAAGAGAGAGGCTGTTTTTTATCACGGTGCCTGGGAGATGATCAGATCAGTGAGATGCTGAGTAAGTAAATCGTAGAGGAACTGAGAAACTGGCAGAGAAGTATAAAGACTATGCGGGCTGGTTTGATTACAGAGGAAGATGAGCTTAGAAACCAAGAAGTGTGGGTTCTCATGCCAAGATGTGGTGGAAGAAGCATCCCGAGGAGGCTCCTGCTTAGTGCTCTGGAGACTTAATAAATGTGTCATTGCTGAAAAGGTAAACATAAAGAGAGGTCAGAGAGTTAATCCAGTCAGTAAATTAACCAGGCCTGAGCATGAGTGTGTCACCTAGGAAAAGTGATGCTGAGCATGGTCTCTGGCACAGAGTAAGAACTGAACATGTCCGTTGATTAAATAAATGGACACAGTAAAGATGGTTATATAACCAGCTGAAGAGTCAAGGCTGTGTCCTGAGTTAATTATCACTCTGACTTCAGCAAAAGTCTGTCTTCTGAAGAGGAGTTACTGCATTCTACCCACTGTTCCATTTCCTGGACCTTCACGCCCGGGAGGTCATATTTCAACCATGCAGAGCACATGCTTTCCCAGCTCGGGCAAGTGAGACGTGCCTGGATGAACTGCTGTAGACATGCCTTTACACTTGTGTTCTTTTCATTTAATAAATCGCCTCTATGAAAATGTTTAGTTCTGTCTTGGGATATGGAAAGCAGAGTATTCATTCTTCGCCGGCACACTAAATTAGATGTGAATGTCCAGTAATAGAAATTGTGACTGTTTATTCTTTCCTTGGAGCCACTATAGACTGGCATTTTATTTTGGTAAGATCATGTCCTATGAGGTCATCACATCCTTTATTTCTGCACCTCAGACTGGCAACATTTTACTTAACCTAGTGGTCTCTGGCTTAGACTGCTGCTTGGGTGACTTTTGACTTGAGAAGCCAGCCGAGACACTGGGTCCTCATTCGGGACTTTCATGATGTACTTTGTGCGACACTTCTCTGGGCTTCATGCATTCAGAATGAGAAACCCAGAGGTTACAGATTACAGGAACATCCTTGGCCTTCCCAGAACTTGACTATAGGTCAGATGACCCTGTACTGTACTTTATGTTCTCTACAGGTGACTTGGCTGGGCTTCTGCATGGCTTAACATTTGCAGAGTATGCACATGCTTTTAAAAATACCCAAAAGTACTTCAGGAGGCTGACTGTAAAGCTGTATGGGATGAAAAGTGCCTTCAGACACTAGAGAGAGTCTGTGGGTTGGTTAGTGTTTAGGAACAAATTAAAAGGCACACCTGTAAGACAAGATTAGGTGACAGATTTATTCCAGGTTTGAACTTCAGCTGTTTGGAACTGCTCAAAGTTTGGATGCTGCTGCTTCCATTACAAGTTTGTAGTCACCTCTGTCCCCAGTTCCGGGAATAAAGCCACTGAGACAGAACTCAAGTAACTTAACAAAACTCAGGAACTCTCAAGAACTAAGGAAGTCCTGTGAGTTCTCTAGGTCCTTCAGGCCCAGCTGTATGTGAGTCCACCAAACCGTAAGACCCCTGTGGAAGATAAAAGTGTAAACATGAACCTTTGTTTCCAAAACCAATGGAATTCAGTCTCCTGTCGTATGTAGCTCAGTATTTTGTACTGGAGTGCACACATGGTGTTGGAGCTGAAAGGAGTATTTACATGAAGCCTGTCAGAGGCATGCTTGGTATGAACACCACAAGTGATTTACCTCACTGATTTGTTTAAAATTCTCAGTCATATTCTAGACTGGCATAGCTTTTATTTGCCAGATGTTCTGTACAATGAAGGGAGCAATGGCTACATGACAAATAAAATAAAGGTACTGTGCTCAGTCCTCATCAACAGAGGTCCGTCATGGCATGTTAAAAGGTGATTCCTCCTGCTTGGCAGAAAGCCTGGATGTAGAATGCAGTAGTTACGTGTCTCAGTCCCATATCTCCCAAGACACCACAGTTCTCTTGATTGAGGCATGTTACAGCCTCTGCACTGACGCTCACAAGTCAAATGCATGCCTGCTGGAGGAGTGCTGTAGAAGCACTGGTTTCAGAGTTCTCTTGATTAAGGCATGTTACAGCCTCTGCACTGATGCTCACAAGCTGAATGCATGCCTGCAGGAGGAGCAGTTGTAGAAGCACTGAGTCCAGAATTCCTGACTTGTCTGTAATGAAAATATTCAAACTGTTGTGATATTAGGCCAATATGAAAAGCAAATGAAAAGAAAAAGATACTGCTTTTCAGAGCACTGGCATGTAAACAATGTGAGGTGGATCCTTTGGTCTGCTGCCTATCCATTCATCTTCTCTAGTTTCACCACACCATAGGCTGATATCAGCTGTAACACAGCATCTGAAGTGAAAGCAGTTTTTGACACCTGCTGGAATTTTACAGGCTCCAGCACATTCTGTGCGTCATCCTTAAAGAAGGTTCCCATTCTACCTGGTTCTTCTTGGGAATGTGCTGTTACTACTAGGAGTGTTCTGAAGTTTATCTGCAATAACTTCTCATTAGTGTTTTGAGTGGAAGGTATTGTTGACCCCTAAAGGTTACAGCATTAGAAAGAATTTTTTAAAAAACCATTCTTTTTATTGAAAATAGATTCTTCTTTTATATAATATATTTTGAACACAGTTTCCCCTCCCTCCACTCCTCCAGCTCCTCTCCTTCTCTCCCCTAGTTCCACTCCTCTTTTTCTCTTCAGAAAAGAGCAGGCCTCCCAAAGATATCAACCAAACATGGCCTAACAAGTTACAATAAGACTATACACATACCCTAATATCAAGGCTGGACAAGGCAACCCAATAGGAGGAAAAGGGTTCCAAAAGCAGGCAAGAGAGTCAGAGACAGCCCTTACTCCTACAATTAGGAGTCCCACAAAACACCAAGCTATCAGCCATAACATAAATGCAGAGGACCTGGTGCAGACCGCTGCAGGCCCTGTGCTTGCTACTTCATTCGGCCCCTATGAGGCCATATGCATCTTGTGTAGTTGATTTGGTGGGCCATGTTCTCCTGGTGTCCTCAACCCCTCTGACTCCTACAATCCCCCCTCTGTGGGGTTCCCCAGCTCAAAGGGGAGGGACCCAATGGAGACCTCCAATTTAGACTGTCTGCACAAAATGTCTGGCTGTGGGTCTCTGCATCCATTTCCATCTGCTGCCAGAGGAGCCTTTCTGATGACAATTGGACAAAGCACTGATCTATGAGTATAACAAAATATCATTAGGAATCACTTCATTGATTTTTTAACCAGTCCTATTTGGTTCTGCCCTAGCTATGGGCTATTCAGTCTCCAGTTCCTGGCCATCTGAGTAATGTCAGGCATGGGCTCCCTCTCCTGGAATGGGACTCAAGTTAAATCAGACATTAGCTGGACATTCCCACAAGTTCTGGGTCTGAGTTACCTCACTAAGGATGATTTTTTTTCCAGTTTCATCCATTTGCCTGCAAATTTCATGATGACATTTTTTTTAGCAGCTGAGTGATACTCCATTGTGTACCACATTTTGTTTATCCATTCTTCTGTTGAGAGATGGCTGGGTTTGTTTCCAGTTTCTGGCTGTTATGAATAAAGCCATAATGAACATAGGTCCTTGTGGTAGGATGGAGTATCCTTTGGATATATGTCCAAGAGTGGTATAGCTGTGTTTTGAAGTAGGTCCATTCCCAATTTTTTGAGGAACTACCATATTGAATTCCAAAGTGGCTGTATAAGTTTGCACTCCCACCAGCAATGGAGGAGTGTTCCCCTTGCGCCACATCCTTGCCAGCATGAGCTATCACTTGTGTTATTGATCTCAGCTATTCTGATAGGTGTAAGATGGAATCTCAGAGTTGTTTTGATTTGCATTTCCCTGATGGCTAAAGATGCTAAACATTTCTTTGAGTGTTTCTCAACCATTTGAGATTCTTCTGTTGAAAAATTTCTGTGTAGATATGCACCCCATTTTTTAATTGAATTATTTGGGGTTTTGATACCAGTTTCTTGAGTTCTTTATATATTTTGGATGCTAGCCCTCTATCAGATGTGTAGTTGGTAAAAATCTTTTCCCATTCTGCAGGCTGACCTATTGACAGTGTCCTTTACCTCACAGAAGCTTTCCAGTTTGATGAGGTCCCATTTATTGATTGTTGACCTTAGTTCCTGAACTATCAGTGTTCTGTTCAGGAAGTTGTCTCCTGTGCCAATGTGTTCAAGGCTATTCCCTGCTTTCTCTTCTGTCAGGTTCAGTGCTTCTGGTTTTATGTTAAGGTCTTAATCCATTTGGACCTGAGTTTTGTGAAAGGCGATAAATATAGGTCTATTTGCATTCTTCCACATGCAGACATCTCGTTTGACCAGCACCATTTGTTGATGCTTTCTTTTTTCAGTGTGTATTTCTGGCTTCTTTATCAAAAATCAGGTGTTCATAGGCAGGTGTGTGGGTTTATGTCTGGATCTTTAATTCAATTCCATTGATCAACCTATATGTTTTTATGCCAATATCACATGGTTTTTATTTCTATACCTATGTAGTACAACTTGAAACAGCTCCAGCAGTTCTTTTATCATTCAGGAGTATTTTAGGTATCCTGGATTATTGTTTTTCCATATGAAGTTGAAAATTGTCCTGTAAAGAATTGTGTTGGAATTTTAATGGGGATTGCATTAATTCTGTAGATTGCTTTTGGTAGAATGGCTATTTTTACTATGTTAATCTTACCGATCCATGACCATGGGAGAGTCTTTCCATCTTCTGATGTTTTCTCTAATTTCTTTCTTCAAAGACATGAAGTTTTTAATCATACAAGTCTTTCACTTGCTTGGTTGGAGTTACCCCAAGATATTTTATATTATTTGTAGATATTGTGAAAGGTGTTGTTTCCCTGATTTCTTTTTCAGTCCATTTTTTTTTTTGTTTGTATATAGGAGAGCTACCAATAATCATTATTTTTTTTTTTAGTTAATCTTGTATACAGCCACTTCACTGAAGGTGTTTCTCAGGTGTAGGAGTTCCCTGGTGGAATTTTTCAGGTCACTTATGTACACTATCTTATCATCTGCAAATAACGATACTTTGACCTCTTCCTTTCTAACTTTTATCCACTGATCTCCTTCATTTGTCTTATTGATCTAGCTAAAACTTCAAGTATTATTGAATAGATAGGGAGAGAGTAAACAGCCTTGTCTTGTTCCTGATTTTAGTAGAATTTCTTTGAGTTTCTCTGCATTTGATTTGATGTTGACAATAGGCTTATTGTCTATTGATGTTGTAAATTGTCTTATTATGTTTAAGTGTGTCCCTTGTATCCCTAATCTCTAGGAATTTTAACTTGAAGGGGTGTTGGATTTTGCCAAAGGCCTTTTCTACATCTAATGAGATGATCATATTTTTTTTTTCTTTCAGTTTGTTTATATGGGGGATTACATTGACTGATTTTTGGATGTTGAACCATCCATGCATCTCTGGGAGGAAGCCTATCTGATCATGGTGGATGATCTTTTTGATGTGTTCTTAGATTTGGTGTGCAAGTATTTTATTGAATATTTTTGCATATATACTAATGAGAAAAAATAATTCTCTTTCTTTGTTGAGTCTTTATGTGGTTTGGGTATTTTTTTTCTTTTTATTTATTCTTTGTGTCTTTCACATCATGTATCTCCATCACATTCATTTCCCCGTCCCTTTGTATCCACTTTCTGCCCTTTCAGCCTATCCCCCCAAAATAAAATAAAATAAAATTTAGGAGAAAAAAGGAGAGAAAGAAGGAAAATCTCATTGTGGAAGCTGTAGTGTGACACAGTGAGTCATGCAATAAACCCTTTTATACATATATCTTTACTTGCAAGTGTTCATTGCAATGAGTCATTGGTCTGGTTCGAGGCCTCTGGTTTCTGCTACACTATTGATGCTGGGCCCTCACTTGGTTATCTTGCTATTCCCTTGTGTTGTGGAAATTCTGAAGTTTTGGTCTTTAGGACTGGTCCCTTCACATGCTCCAGATCACAGATGGGGTGAGTGTTGGGGTGGGCCAACACATAACCCTGGTTCTGGGCTTGGGTAGTTGCAGGGTTGATCAGCCTGCCAGCTCTCCCTTATCCTCATCACCAAGGTAAACTCTCCTGCATCTTCCTGGCTAGTTCACTCCTTACATGGATGAGCAAGGGGTGGGGCCAGTTCTCCTGCTTTCATGTGCTCAGGGTTGGACCTCCCAGACTACACCCTCAAAGTCAGCTCTACTGTGTTGTCCAGGCATGGCATGGGGCCACTCTCCCGAGTGCTGTAGCTAAAGGGGGCAAAGCCAGCTCTCCCACCTTCCTCAGGTGTTGATGGGGGCTGGGATTTCTCGCCCCCAACCCATGCTGCCACATGACCACATGATAGGTGAGAAATGAGGACAGTTCTCCCATGCTCGTAACTTCGGTGCTGGCTCACCCACACTTCTGCCAACAGGATTGGCTTTATTGTGCTGCCCAGGTGAGGTACAGGGCCTGCTCTCAGTTTGGGTATTCTTAATGGAGATGAACCTGTCTTCTAGATTCCTTTCCCAGTGAGACTTCTGCATTTAGAAGACAGTTTGTCTTCTAACTCAGCTCTGTTTGTTTATGTCTCTTAAGTATAACCTTCAGGTCTGACATAGCATAAGATACTGTTTTGTATATTTTTATTCTCTTGGCCTTGAGATGGACACCTCTAAGAGATTATACTGAAATCTCTTGTGGTTGGGACATGCTTGTATCCCTGTTGCCAGTGCATCAGAGTCAAGGGCAGACTCGTTGCTCCTGGCAGTCTTGGGGTGAAGCTGTTTCTAATGCACAATAAAGGGAATCCAGGCACCCTTTGCACACTTAGTTAATTTATCTCCATCTCTCCTTCCCTTATCCTCCCATGGTTAGACAAAAGCTTGACTTGTGATTAAGGTACTTGTTTATATGGTTAGACTTTGAGTGGGCCTGGGAATCTAATCCTTCCCAGAATCCTAGCACAGCAGGGATTCTTAGTGTCCAACCTTTGTGAGATGGATAAAGAGAGGATGTAGGATCATGGGTCATGCAAGAGTAATTTTTAGGTCACATCTGTTAGGACTGGAAACACATCTGCACTATAATAACCATATTGCAGCAATATCCATATGTTTAAGTGTCAAATTTTTCTATAGTTAATTCCTGTTATTTCATAGAAAATAAGAAAATTCCTTCTATAACTCTTGAAGAACTGAAGGTAGGTCAATAAATGCAATTATATAATAAATATTTTTCAGTATTTATTATCTGCCAGGCCTTGTACTAGGGAGAAGCAGAATGATCAAAATTACCTGCTTTTGTACTAATTTATATGTTATCTGTGGGGGAGAAACTGTAAATTAATGAAGTGAATGAAATCAGGTTATGCCAAGACATGAGACTGCCTTGGAAGGAAGACAAGGAGAGGAGAAGAAGTGGGGAGCTGTCCTAGTCCTGAAGAGGGTGAACAGAAATGTCACCCTAGGGGGAAAGCAGTCAAGTGCTGGCTTGAAGGAGTAAGAGATTAGTTATCTGGAAGAACAGGATTCTGGGAAGAGGGAATGGGGAGGATAGAGCCTGGGGGTGATGGCCTCTTAGAATGCTGGAGGAACGACGTGGAGGCAGCGGGGCTGGAGTGAGTAAGGAGGAAAACAGGGGAGATAAGATGAGGTAGATGGACATGTTGGCTAGTACATGGGCTTGAGCATTTCCTCCTTGGGAGGTGAGGTATAGATGAAGTTTTCCTGTGTCCCGCCCGGTCCGCAGGTGCTCAGACCCAAGTAAACACACAGAAGCTTATATGCTTAATGCTCGGCCATTAGCTCAGGCCTAACACTGACTAGCTCTTACACTTAAACCCAGCCCATTTTTGTTAATCTGTATGTTGCCATGTTTTCTGTGGCTTTACCTGTATGCCATTACATGCTGCTCCCTAGATGGCAGGCTGGCGTGCATCTCCTGACTCAGCCTTCCTCTTTCCCGAATTCTCCATGTCTGCTTATCCCGCCTATACTTCCTGACTGGCTACTGGCTAATCAGCATTTTATTAAGCCAGTGTACAAACGCATTATTCCACAGCAGTGAGGAGCCATAGGGGATTAGAACAGATGTGTGACAAAGTAGATGGACACTATTTTTGTCCCTCTGGGTGCTGTCTTCAGAATACATTGAAGAGGACAATGCTAGAAGTGGGGAGATGGACTTGGAAGGTATCACAGTAATTCAATGACAATACCATGAGCTTGTCTCAAGCTCTTACAGTGGTGAGCAGTGGTAGAGTTCTGGGTATATTTTAGAGATAAGGCCAAAGGTATGGGTTTGGTGCATGAGATAAGACACAGCTCTGGGATTTCTCCATTTGGTTATAGTTCAAGTGATGAGCACAACTGGCCACAGCCAGTTCTGAAAGAGAATAAAAATCAGAACCCCTATTTTAGCCATGCAAATTGGAGATGCCTGCTAGACTTGAAATGGGACTCTTCAGTAGCCAGTTGTTGGGATTCAGGCCTAGAGTGCAGGAAAAAGACCAAGGATGAAGACAGGCATTTGGAGTCTTCAGGTTAAGGTAGACATCAAAGCGACAGGCTGAATGAGATCTGAGAACTAATAAAGCAGAAGGTGCCACTGCAGGATTCAGTGGGAGGAAGGAGGAGGCCAGAAGTAGAGTCAGAGTATCCTAGAGAAGAGGATAGTATCTTCTCTACCAGAGATTGCCAGTAGGTCAGAAGGGTTTAGTGGAGCTAGGGAAATGGCTTAGTTGGTAAAATACTTGCTTTGCAAGATTGACAGCCTGAGTTCAGATCGCTGGCAGCCATGTAAAGGCTGGGTACAGCAGTATGTATCTGTTACCACTGCCCTAGGGTCAGATAGAGACAGGCAGGTTCTATGGCTCTCTGCCTAGCTAGTCTAGCTGAATTGGTGAGCTCCAGGTTCAGCCTGAGACTCTGTCTCGAAAATAAAGTGGCAAGCATAGAAGACATCCATTGTCAATCTCTGGCTTCCATACACATGTTCATGTGCATCCACATGCACAAATGCACACACACACACACACACACACACACACACACACACACACACACACAAGTTTAAAGCAATTGCTCATAAATTGAGGTTCAAGACAGAACCCACAGTAAATCTGTGGCAGGGAAGTAGCTAGCTAAAGGCTCCAAGTCTGGTTCACTTTCTTTCTTCCAAGAGTCTCTGGCCGTGCTGACCTCCCTAGACCATCATACATGCCCTGTGCAACTTACATGGAATGTGGACTATGAGTGTTTGCTCTAGTTCCAGAGCTCAGCACCTGTGTCCATGCTTTTGTTTTACAGTTTATATGGCAGTGTTGGTTTTTTATATCTTTCATATAAATATAGAATGTTTATTTTATAAAATTATAAAAACAGGTGAGCAAAAGGGAAACAGTTAAATCCATTAATAATTTTCACACTGCTCAGAAGTTACCATGTACATGAATTAATATATTCAAACTCCCAGACTCTCATACTAAATGGTTTAGAACTTTTTGTCACCAACTGTTATTGGTGGTTTTCTTACTGTTTGTTTCTTTGGGGCCCACCACCCAGCTCCCAAATAAATCACACGCGGAGACTTGTTCTTTACTATAAATGCCCAGACTTAGCTTGGCTTGTTGCTAGCTAGCTTTACTTAACTTAAAATTATCCCTTCTAGCTTTTGCCTTTGGGCTTTTACCTTTCTCTCTTTTCTGTACACCTTTCATTGTTTCTTACTCGGTGACTTGCTGTGTAGCTGGGTGGCTGGCCCCTGATGTCCTCCTCCTTCTCTCACTCCTAGATCTCTCCTCTCCCCGATTTCTCCTTCTGTATATTCTCTCCGCCTGACAGTCCAGCCCATCCCTTCTCCTGCCTCTCCATTGGCCGTTCAGTTCTTTATTAGACCATCAGGTGTTTTAGACAGGGAAAGTATCACAGCTTCACAGAGTTAAACAAATGCAACATAAACAAAAGTAACACACCTTAAAATAATATTCCCCAACAACCAGCAATGTGTCAAATATCGTATCTTAGTATACAACACATACTTTTTTAAGTTTTTAAGTTACATGGTGCTTATAGAGCTATATACAGTATAGTCTGCCAAGGACATAGTGATCAAAAGTGATATAGGATTGCCAGTAGAATTAATCCAAATATAGGCCTGTAGTGAGAATGATAACCACATCATATGCTGGCCCCCATGCCAAGTACCACGTTCACATGATGTGTCATTCTCAAAACACTCCTGTGAGACAGGTTAATGTCATTACCTTTGTGGTTGAGACCCTGAGATTGTGGTCCTAGCTTCTTTTAAGAGAGAGTGCAAGTTGACTTGGGTGGCTCTGTCCCAGGTGGTCCTGCTACAAGACCCATAGCATGTCCCTTTCCCATCTCTTCTCTCTTACTGTATTTCTGTATTTGAGCCCAGGCTGTGTGTCCCACCTGCCTAGACAGAGCAGTGGCACATGCTGGGTGCAGGGGTTGTAGGCATCCTGATTCCCACCCAGGGCAGCAATTCTGATGAGATGCCATTTATTAATTGGCAGTTCATCAGTTTACAGGAAATTATGATTTTGTTCCTCTACGTTTACTTTGCTAAAGAACAAAAGTTCTACATCTCAAAGAGTCTCTGGTCATTCAGATCCCCTTTTAGCTAAGAAAAAAAAAAAAAGAACATTTACGCAAACGTTCTTATGCTTTCTTTGGTTGTTGTTTACATATTCTTGAATACAGCAGGCACACAGTTAAATGTGGGGTCCTTTTGTGATTCCTTTCAGACCTTCCTTTGTATCTTTTTAAAGAACATTTTTATTCTTTTAGAATTTCATATAGTGTATTTTGAATATATCTCTGCTTCTCTCCCAAGTCCTCCCATAACCACCCTCTCCACTGATTATCCCTTCTCATACAACTTTTCTTCCCCACCCCCTTTCCCTCCCTCGCTTGCTTGCTTTCCTCATTGAGCTCAGTTTGTGTTGCCCAGCTGGTCTTGGAGTGGAGCCTGCCCTGGTGTGTGGTCAGCTCATCAGGAGTCTCATCACTGAAGAACACTGACTCTCCCTAACCTAGCAGCTATTCCATGCCAGGGCACCTGGCCTGTGCCCATGTGAGATAGTCTTACAGTTGGTAAGCCATACTGTATAGTATATAATATGTGAATAAATAACGTATGCTCTGGCACATAGCATGGCCATGTGCCTCTGATGGAAGTGTGCTTAACATGTGACTCATAGCAATCATTAAATGTTGGAAAGCTGGGGGTGCAGAAATACCAGATTCGCCGTGTTTGAAATCACTGTTGTGATTACAGACACCATGTGGTACTATGAGCTCTTATGGGGAGCCTCTGGGTTCCCAACACCACTGCAGTTGTCCATAGAGTTGAAGAAATTGACTGCTTCACATCACTAAACACTGTGCCTCAGTGCAGTACTGAAGGTGCAGGCTTCTGTACAAATCACTTTGCTATTGTTATATTTCCAGGTAAATGGACCACAGATCCACACAGAACTGTTACTAGCTTTTAGATTAGAGAGCTGTCCATGTCCAAAAAGTGGATTGTGCTGTTATGATTTTGTTTTGTTTCATTTCGTTTTAGACAGGGTTTCTCTGTGTAGCCTTTGCTATCCTGGAACTCACTCTGTGGTCCAGTTGGCCTCAAACTCAGAGCGCTTTCTGCCTCTGCCTCCTGAGTGCTGAGATTAAAGCGTGCACCATCATGCCAGGCTGCCATCTAGTTTTTAATTCAAGACAAAATCAAGTGTTCCCCAGAATATTACACACACAGACACAGACACACACACACACACACACACACACACACACACACACACACACCCTCACTTGGTGGATTCTGACCACATGCTAGGAACTCCATCCAGCTAATGTCCTGATGCTTTTCTTTGGAAAGTCCTTCATCCCACAGGTGTTGGCAGGAGAAACTAAGCAATGCCAGTGAGGGGCTGGGAGCCTCTACCTTCTGTTTCCACATTCTTAAGTTTGTGTCTAATGTGTTCAGAGAGCAGGTGCCTCTAGAGGAAGTCTACCCTGTCTCCTTTCCCAGGACACTGGCCACTCTGCTTACAGTGCTTCCCACACAGGGTGCCAGGTGTCATCTACAGTTGTCTGACACGTGCCTTCCATATATCCAAAGTCTCTGTACCTATCCATAAAGGAACTCTTCCCCTTCTATCTTCTTGGGTGAACATACATGCTCCCTCAACAATAAAAACTTTCAGAAGTATAATGACATTTCATTTGCTTACTTTGTCAGCATTCTGGACAAGCTCAGAGACACTGATCTAAAACCTGGAGTCTGGGGCTGGAACATAGCTTAGAAGGAGAGTGCCTACTTGGCATGTACAAGGCTCTGGATTTCAGTCCCATCACTGCAAGAAGAAAAAACCATAAAACCAGAGTTTATGTAAGGATTGTAGTTCATAAAAATGCTCTTGTGTATTCTTTTAGATTTCCCTATTTAAATTTATTTTGAATTTGACTTTTGAACAAAAGTATTACTCTCATTTACTGAGATTGATGGGTTTCTTCACTCATCCTCTCTTCAGAACTCGCCTTTTTTCCCTTTTACTAAGTTGGGAGTGTGGAACATACTGTCCATTTCTCTTCTTCCAACATTAGACTTCAGACCAATTAACAGAATAAAACAAGTATCTTTAAAAAGCTTGACTTTAAGTACTTGGATGTATGTCAGGAGAGCCATTAAAAAGAACACAGTGTTTAGTGTGTCTGTTTTCCTAGCAAGCACAAACGCCTCCCTTGGCTGTTTCAAGATCAAGAGAAGTACATCTGTGAGCTCAAACAAACAAACAAACAAACAAACAAATTATATCACTTTGTAGGAGGGAAGGCCCCTTCCTTGTTTGTTGATTGTATTGTTGTCCCTGTAGCTTTTAAAAGTATGCTTACAAACTGTCCATCTTGTACACTTCTGTCCCCCTGCTCTGGTGAGGTTCCAAAGATTAGATTTAATCTTTCTAAACTGGAATTGTTAGCTGTAAACAGTGCATTTTAGTCTTTCTCTAAGTCTTGAACAGATGAAGATAATTTCATACGATTGTTTTTGGTCAAGTTGAATACAAGTTCTTCTTTTAAAAAGGTCCCAACCCCTTTAGTATTGAAATTTGCTTTGGAATTCTGGCTGGCTTTAGGATAAAAGACAAGATGTTAGACATTTGCATGACTAAGTACATTATAGTCTTTAAAAAGTAATAGGAAGATATCCATCCCACAAAGCAAACAACTCCCAGAGCATCCTGAATCATGTTGACCAGTTTGTCAGCAGTAACAGAAAGAGAGAATGTTGCTAGAAGACCTCAGTCTTGTCCTAACTTCACCCTTTTGCTTAGTGTCTCATGGCTGCCCATCTGGCCACAGTGAGAGACAGGAGGACACTTGGTTGTGTGAATACTTCCAGAAGAGATGAGCGGCAGGACTAGTACCTGTCTCCTGTGGGACTTTCTGTTGCACAGAGGATGGTAGCAGCTCCCTTGGGGGTTTTGGGGTTTTTTTTTTTCTCCTCTGAGGACTAGATGAAGTTCTGTGTTTATCATGTGTCTTGCAAACTGGTCTGTAAGAAATGTTAGCTGTGGCTATTACCATTGTTATTGCCAGCCATCTGTCACCATTACATGCTTATTCACAAATTCGGCACTTATCACCAGCCCGTACCTGAGTTTGAAGGAGCTTGAATCTAGGTATGCTTTGGTGAAAAGGTGTTGTGTAAGAAAGAAGAAGCATGCTCCATTGTGGAGCAGATGGATGCTCTATGAGGAAGGCTATGTGAGAATGTCATCTGAGAGGGTCTGTGCCCCTGCCAGGTGCTTTGCCAGGATGAGGAGGGCAGAGCTGATCCCTTTACTCGGGAACATGCAGTTTAGGAAGTGCAACACAACAGCACAGCCTGGGTGGCCTATACAGCCCACATTCTCGCCATCTGGATACAGGGATGCCCTCGCTGGAGGGCCAGCAGATTCAGTTCCTAGTGAAAGCCCACTGCCTTGGGGGCTAATGGCTTCCTTCCCTCCAGGACAGAGGGTGGGAAGGACTCAAATCTCTCTTGAAATGCTCATTGGAGTATTAATCCCATTCCTAAAAGTCTACCCTCATAGCCTCCCCCTTAAAGACTTCTCCAGATCACCCCAAGTGTGATTATTGCAGATCCAGCATGAATAGTGGACAGCAACAGACATTCAGCTCATGGCAGGAAGCCTTGGTTTTCTTGTGGTTAGAGACATATGAAGAGGAGATTTTCATGCTAAATATTGTAATATTGTTGGCTTTGGTGTGACTGGACAGTCAGCTGAAGCTCACTGAGAAAGGAATCATTTCAGTTGAGACCTAGGGAGAAAGCCAGATCGAGGCTTGGGGAAGAGGGAAATATTCCGGCATATGTACAGGATGATCCTTGGCCTACGCCAGGAAGAGCTAAGTGCATTCAGGGACCATCAAGGCCTTTCTCACAGCTGCAGGTGAGGTTGGAGAGAGGAGGGAGTGGGCAGTGCCAGCCATCCTGAGGAGAAGAGAAGGAAGCAGCCGCAAGAAGGGGAGGGTCAGGATGGGATCGCGCTTATATTTCAGAGAGATCACCCTGGCCACGCTGGGTGACTTGATTGTAGGGAAGGAAACTGGAGGCAGGGAGACCAATTGAGAAGAGCTTTGAAAATTCCAGGCGAGTGGTGATGAAGGCCTGGACCATGTTAGAGACGATAAACCGCAAGACGTCACATCCATGCACATTGTGTCACATTCACGCACATTGTGTCACATCCACGCACATTGTTCTCACTGCCTCACTCCCTGAGGACTTCACCTAGATTGACTCATTTCATCCTCAGAAGTGTCTTTGGGTGAGGACTGTTGTTATTTCTCCTGGACAGGTAAGAGCAGGAACGATGTGTCCAGCCTGATAGTTGTAAATTACAAGGCCAGGATTTGAGCCCAGGTAAATTGTGTTTGATCATCATGCACCATTGATCCAATTTGAGATGTATTCATGAACAGAATGGACAGGCCTTGTTGATCTTGAGGGTTGACAGTGAACCAAGGTGATATCCAGTTCAGGCAACGAGGTGCACAGTAGTCACCTGGACCAAAATAGGGAATAGACTTTTAGCTGGAGATGCTGAGAGAAACATTCCCACCATGCCTGATTAATGTGGTTCTTATGGACCTAAAGAGGAAGCTAGAGCAAGGCTGGAGAACAGGAAATTCCAGCACAGGGGCAGGAATATATTCTGATGAATATGTATTTATTACAACTAGTAATGCTAAACACAGATAAAGTTTCTCAAAGGCAGAAGAGGGCCCTGAAAATCAGGAAGTAGAGTCCAAAGGAAACCGGGCCAGAGTGGATGAAAGCTGTACGGCAATGTGCACACAGAAGCCAGTGGATGGTGGGGTTCCAGGGAGGGCTGGCAGGCTAGCACTTTATTTGGTGGTGGCTAGAGCCATTTCATAGGCTTAGTGGATGTGAAGACAGGAGTACGGTGACATGGACAGGACTGGGAAGCGGGGGAGCATCTGAGGGATCTATGTAAAGCCATGTGGAGATGGTTTTGATTCCTATGGGCAGGAGTGGCTGCCAGAGTGGCCACTGGAGCATTGGAGGCTGCTTAGGATGCAGTTCTGTTTGATTAGATGGCTGCCTCTATGTAAGCCCATTACTGCAAGTAGGAGAGCACATCAATATGGACATTCTTGAGAGTGGGCTAGGGCATACACCCCAATTCTACAATGTTGTGTTACTGAGTACGTTTTCCTAGTAGCTTTTTATGCTGGTTTTCCCATTTCCCATTTCCATTTCTCCCCTCTCTGGACACACAGTATAGGTGCACTTCCACCTCTGGCTGGGGTTGGGGTACACAGTTGCTGTGCACCTATGTATTTGTGGGCTTCTCAGCTAGATGGAAAGGTTGATACTTGGTTCAGGTAGTGACTGTATCAAGAAAGCTTGGTCCATATCATTGGTTCTGCCCATGAATTCCAAGTAGGAAGTAACATGTGCCCCCTCTGTTTCTTTGGAGTGGTAATTGATGATGCTAGTGGATGATTTGTCTGCCTGCCTCTCTAAATGAGGACAAAAATCCTTGACCTTCACCACCCTCAGGGGAAAGACCAACAGTGTTGGTCACAGCCCCTGGACCTGGGAGGGTGGCTGTATCCTCAGAAGAACTCAGCCTACCTCAACCTCACGTCTGTCCTCTGCTTGGTCACAGCTTGCACTTGTCATATGATGTGGCATAGAGATTAAGATCTTAAGCTTGGAAACTAAGTGACCGCATTTGATTACTGACTTTGTCACTTAGTAGTTGTGTGACCTTAAGCAAAACGGTTGATTCTTTTCCTCCTAGGTAAACTTGGTGACTCAATAATGGAACTACGTAGTAGACAGTTTTTAGTGTTTGCTGGGTGAGCACCAAAAGTCGTGGGAGAGTGTGAGGCCTCCGTCAACTACGTAGTGGACAGTTTTTAGTGTTTGCTGGGTGAGCACCAAAAGTCGTGGGAGAGTGTGAGGCCTCCATCAACAGATGGGATTGTGAGCCTCCAGCATGGCTAGGGACTGGGAGTGTCTGCCCACTGTGTCTGAAACACTTCTACATCTCAGCCTGTTAGCCTGGGACCAGGCCAGACATGCCTGAGAAGAAGCACCGTGTCCTGATCTTGGTTAAAGAACATTGCTAAGTCGGCCGTGGGACTCATGGGTCCTCAGATCTAATCTCCTTACGGCATGGTCCCACATGCACACAACCTTCCAGGCCTCTAGCTGTCTACCTGGTTCCTAGCTCCCCAGTCTCCACCCCCACAGGGCTCCCTCAATCCCACCTCATCCCAAAGGCATTAGACAGCCTGATTTCTTTTGCTGCATCCTTCATAAACAGTTCTAGAATGCTGCCATTTGCTTTACCTCAGGACAGAGTATATGAAGTTAATATACCTCTGTTGTTTGCTCCATTGTGTCAACGTGTTACTTCATCTATTTTAGGAAACAAGCTCCAGGCAGGGATTTGGTGTAACTCACTTATACAGGGCTTAGCAAAATGCCCTGTGGCATTAAAGACACCTAATACATGCTTTCGACTGTTGAGTGATGCTGTCATCGTTTTAATGGAGGCTGGTGTATGTGGTGGTGTGTGTGTTTAAACAAATGGCAACTTTTCCAGCAGAATTCTGGCAAATTAGCAGCTTCTAAATTAAAAGAGTCTTTGCTTAGAAATTAAATTGTGTGAACTGTGGCAGCATGCAGTATTTATTGCTGAGCTGATTTAGGCCAAAGCCAGAGTGCAATGGTAGAAGCCAAGGTTGAATTTTTTGCCACATTTGTCTGTTTTCTGAAAAGGTGGTTGGCATGGCAGGAGTTGGATGGCTAAGGAGGGCAATTTAAAGGTGGTGTTGTGAATTTAATGTATATTTTAAGGAGTTAGTTAAAAAAAAAAAAAAAACAACCAAACCCTATGTATTGGGTTAGCAGATGTGATTTGGCACCACAGCTTCCCACACATGTGCCCTTTTCATTAGGAATGTGTGCCTGATGTGGTACAGATGGTATTGGAGCTGCTTGGTAATATTTTCCACAACCTGTTTTTAGTAATTAGTCTTGAATTTGCTGCTTCAAAAATACTGGGTTCTTTTCAGGCAACTTAGTAAACTGAGAGCATGAAATGTGCTTCTTGCACCAGCAGAGGGCAGTGTAAGCTAGCCATTTATTCCCAGTCAGCTTTCTGATGTGGTGTGTTGCGAGAGCAGGGAGCTAGAATGCTTGTCTAGGTGTGATTTGAGATTTGCTTTTGAGAAATTAATTGAAAAAGAAAATGTTTTAAAACATTCTTTTAATGGCCACTTTATCAAGGAAATAAATTGTCCAGAACAGATTTGAGTTGTAGTTTTGTCTTTATTGATTTGTTTATTCTTGATTTCTTCATCCATAAATATATATAAATATAGACTGTATAAGTACTTCATTCACGCACTTATAAGACACATTATTTCACTTGGTCGGTGGACAGCAAGGCTTTCACTCCCTTTCCATTCTTTTCATGACAAGAGAACAAAGCCAAGGTCATTTCTGAGTGTTGTGGTCCAAGTGCATGTGAGCTGAAGGGGTTGGCACTGAGGGTCTGCTCCCATTACCATCAGCTGTGCATCAGCCACAGTGTCGCCTTTTACGTGGGGGCTTTTCTTACCCCCTCGCTGCTTTGCCCAGCACTGTGGACCTCATTGTCCATAGCGGCTCCAGGAGCAGAAGGACTTGCCTCCCCTTCTCTCTTTGCAGCCTCCGCACATTCTGCACCCTCTGCCACTGAGTATCTCACATCTCGTTCTCCCTGGGCTGTGCTCAGAATGTTTATGACCGCCCCCCACGGTTCATATGCTGCAGCCTTGGACAAGAAACCGTGAGAAGGTGGGAAAGGGTAGATGAGGCCAGCTCTTTGCATCTTGTCCTGACGCTGCAAGCAGTGCACCCAGGAGCTGGCAGGTGTGGCCTCCATTCAGGGGACATTATGGATCTGTATTGATGGAAAAGGGGAATGAGTAAATATTGGTCGGGTGGTAGCTGTGTGATTTTTGGATATGTTTTTCTTGACTAGAAAAAAGAAATGTCTGTTGCCATGGAGTAAGCAGATGGAACTTCGACCTCTATTTCAAAGGATGGTGTAGCTGATTTCTTTATATACTGTCTTAAAACATTTGGAACACTTAAATTTCTTTCTCCCTATTCTAAGACCTGGAGACATTTGTCACAGTCAGTGATCTTATTTATGTGTTTTTATGATTGTTTTCTGTCTCTTGCCATACAGAATGTAAGTTCCCATAGGGCCAGGACCCCCCTGTGGACTTGACAATTATGTGATGCTTATCGCATATTCCAAGACTCGTGAATAAATATATGGAAGATGGAAAGGGAAGATTGGTTTTACTGAGCACTAGATTCATTCTGCTCCCTCTGGCTTCTGGAACCCACCCCCTTTTCTCATTTTCAATGATCCATCCTAAAAGAAAACCATATCGTTGGCTTGTTTACAGGCATTACCACAGGGAGGCACTGTAGCATTTGAAAAGTAGACAGACATCTGACAGCCCTGATAGTATTTGGTCCATTTCCTCTGAAGGGGCAATGTCTGGCTAATTTAATGTCAGCACACTGAACTCCACTTGGTAGACTTTGTTGAGTTTTTACAACATGAAATGGTCATAGACCAATGCAAGTTCATTGACAAAATATCTAGGGTGTGACTGATCAAGAATCGGGTTGTCAGAGGATGACATTTGAAGTTATTCACTCAGTAATGTTTTATTTGTTTACAGTACCAGAGTCCAACTAATGCTGGGACACAGGAGTAATGAGTGGCAGTGAGGTCTTGAAGCAGCGCTAAAGCTGCCTCTGAAGCCATGTGCTTTATTATGTTCTTCGCACACATTGTGGCTGGAACAGACGGTAGTAGAAATTCTTCAAGGCTGTGTTTTAACGAGATTAGAATCATACGGAGTTAGGCAAGTGATGGATCATCCTGGCTGTGAGTGAAAAGTCCCTGTGTAGTCTGAGCAGCCTCCCTCCTTGTCTTCTTCTGTCTTCTGAGCAGACAGTGCTGCAGCAGAGCTCAGGCTGCTGTGTGTCTAACCAAGTCAAAGCTGAAGTGGGGACTGTCTTCTGAAAATGAGGATCTGTGTCGGGGGTAGGGGACCTCTGTTCTGATACTGGGTAGTATGATTCTTTGCCTTTTCCCTAAAGTGGGACATCAGATTTTAGATCTTTGTTGGCAGGTTTTAGAAAGGAGTTTGAGAGGGCTGCAGAGATGGATCAGCAGTTAAGAGCACTGATAACTCTTCCAGAGAACCAGGAGTCAATTCCTAGCTCCGTCCGTTGTGGTGTCTCATAACCATTTGTAGCTCCGGTTCCATGGCACCTGTCAGTCTTCCGGCCTCTTTGGACATCAGGCACACACACGATGCATAGGCATATATGCAGGCAAAACACCAAATGTACATAAAAACAAATTTAAAATAAAAAGTAATTTGAAATTAATTAAAATTGATAGTTTAAATATTAGTTCCTATCCATCCAGTGCCCTTCATAAACAGTACAACAGTCTTAGATACACAAGGCTATACAGACACGTGTGGTGGCCCACAGAGGCTTCCTAGTGAGACCTTACTCAAGGTCAGAGAGTCTGGGCTTGCTTTCCCCAGCAGGGCTGCATAAGGAGATGATTTGGTCACGGGGGTGTTTACCAGGTGTGTGGAAGGGTCTACACTTGGCTGTATGGTGTGCTTTGATCTTGCAAGGGGGAAGATCTGGCTTAGGCTTCCATAAACAAGGGCCAAAAACTGGCATTCGGTATATTCTCAGGAACTCGGAGGTCAAGGTTCTGATGGGCTTCTTTCTGGCTCTTGAGGTTCTGATAGGCTTCTTCCTGGCCCCTGGGGTTCTGATGGGCTTCTTCCTGGCTCCTGGGGTTCTGATGGGCTTCTTCCTGGCTCTCGGGGTTCTGATAGGCCATTTTCCTAGTTTTCAGGTAGCAGTGAAAACTGTGCTTACTGGGAGGGCAGAGAGAGAGAGAGAGAGAGAGAGAGAGAGAGAGAGAGAGAGAGAGAGGAAGTGAGATCTCTTGTCTCTTCTTATAAGACTAGGAATCCCCTCAGAGTGTGGACTTAACCCTCCTGCGCTCTGCCAAGGCCATCATCTAAGATATCATCTGCATTATGAAGAGGTGGAAGTGTCTCATCCATATGGCCTTTCTGTTAATGTAAGATTGTGAAAACTGGACAGTGTGTCAGGAAGAAGCAAATACTGCTTTGATTCTTTTAAGTCCTCATAAGTATTCATACTGTGGCTTTATCTCCAGTTTGCATCATTTTCCCACATTGCTTACTGCCATGTAATGGGATAATAGGGAATAGCCTCATGGGAGATTGTGACATGGGTAGTATTGTTGTTTTTACTAAAAAATAGTGGTGGATGAAAATATGTTTAGTATGTACAGTTCTGATTGTGTGACCAACTTCCTAGCTTAGAAATGTTGATAAAATTTTATAAGAGAAAAAAATTGATATGAAATCAAGCCCCTTAGTTTAAGAATGAACTTATCCTTCCACTAACAGGGTTGGCTCTATTGTGCTGCCCTGGCAAGGTGCAGGACCTGCTTTCCCAACTGTTGCACCTGGTGGGGGTTGGGGATGGGTCTCCCACACTTCTGACCATAGCACATCTCAACCCCCACCAGCTGCAACACTTGGGAGAACAGGCCCTGCACCTTGCCAGGGCAGCACAATAGAGCCAACCCTGTTAGCACAGGTGTGGGTGAGCCAGCCCCAAAGTTGTAAGCATGGGAGCGTTGTCCTCATTTCACATCTGGAGGACCAACCCTACAGCTGCCCAGGTCCAGACCCAAGTATAAAACTTGGCCCACCCCATCATCCATGTATGGATGGAGCATGTGAAGGGACCTGACCCACAGACCCAAAGCTACAGAATCTTTACAACACAGGGCAACAACAGGATATCCAGGAGGGGCCCTAGTGAGGGCCCAGCATCAATAGGGTAGTAGACACCAGAGACTTCAAACCAGACCAATGACTCTGCAATGAACACTTGGAAGTAAAGATATATAGACCGAGTGGTTCATGATGTGACTCACTGTGTCACACTGCAGCTTCCATGACAAGATTTTTCAGTTTTTCCCTTATTTTATTTTATTTTCCCTTTTTCTCTTAATTTTTTTTATTTGGGGGGTGTACAGGGGCAGAATGAATGGGCTCAAGATACATGATGTAAAAGACACATAGAATAAATTGAAGAAAAAAAAAGAATGAATTTATCCCGAGAGAGACTATGCACACTCATATAAACAATCCCCTTCCCTTTACCTATTAAAAAGGAAGAAAACAGAAACACAAGACACTGGAGTGCAAACAGTGATGAATAGATGCCTCAGTGAGTGGAGAGGGTGGGGGAAGATGAGATCCCACAACCAGCCCCCTTTCCCTGGGAGATGGCAGGCAAGGTCTGGAGGTAAGGAGATAGTCTGTAAGCAAACTTAAAGGACATTCCCAGACACTGGCCACCACTACCATGACAGGTTTCTGAACATTGTCAATGGAGAGCATTCATTCAGTCTGTACACAGGGCCTTTGATGTAGTTCAGAAGCTGTGAAGGAGAGCTTTGGAGGTGGAGGTAGATACCTGTCTAGTAATATCTTGAAAGAGATGCAAGCCTGTTGTCAGATCTTTCTTTTAAACTCCCTACCATCAACACATTCCCCCCAAAGAATACTGGGAGCATTTGTGTTTTCTCCTTAAAAACTGCCATTTTAAAAGTCAAGAGAGTAGCCATTGGTGAAGGAAGACAAAGAAAGTACCACAGAGATGAGAAGGGAAGAAGTCCCTACTCCACGGTTCATGCCAGCAAACAGCCTCCCCCTTGCTGGCTCCTGCGAAGTAAGGTTGGTTGACCAACCAACCCCGCTGTCAGGTATAATCAAATCCACAGCACACTCTTCTCCACCTGAAAGCAAGACATGGTTGGCTGTGTGGGGGCTTCGTTTCCTGGAACATTTCCTTCAGAAGAATGGAGAGATTCCTTATTAATATGTATTTCTAAATACATAGTATACTGAGATACTGTGGTTTTAAAATTCTACCCTAGTTAAGTATAGATTTCCCTAAAAAATTAAAAGCAAACAAAATGGAAATACCCAAATAGCTGAGAAAGAAAATTAAGGACCACGTTGAAGCTATTTTTACTAAGATGTAATTGTGTATATTTGCTTTTGAAGGGAGGCAGACTACAACTTTACACTTGGGGTGCAGTAAGGTTTACCCTGGTCACCTCCACCCCCACTTCCTGTCACCGTGATGAGCCAACTTCTGCAGGCAGCGGGGCCTGAACTGTCGGCGGGGGTTGTTACTTCTGTCTGTTGATCGTTGATATGTCAGTGTGTCTGTGTACCAAGTTAGAAAACAGAACAGGAGCCCAGTCAAATCTGACGTTAGGTACCACAAAACAAATGTCTATAACATTCAACATATAACTACTTTTTAAAAAACTGAATTAATCAAACTGATCAGTATGGATTATAAAGCAAGGAGGAAAATACATCATAGGTTTAAATCGAGGGATCTGTGCTTGCTGGACAGTGGTGAAATTGCACAGACACATCGCTCTTCCACTGTGCCATGGGGAAGCAGTTCACTCTTCAAACCTGTTTGCAGGAGATTTGTCATCCCCAGAGCTAACCTTTTCTTTTGCTGCAGATGTGCTAAGTCTTTACACTTACTAATTCCTTCACGTTCTGCTTGTGCTTTGTAGAAGGAAATTGAGTTTCTTGTAATGGGAAAATCATCGCCCCTATTATGACATAAAACTTGAATTTGTCAGTCTCCTCTACTAGCCTAAACTAATTACAACAAAAATATGTTAACCAAGTGAGTAAAGTCCCTTTTTCATGCAGCAGTTTTATACTCAGGGGGACTGCTGGTAAAGTCCTAATGGAAGTGCACACAGCTCTGCTACCTGGGGGTGGGTGGGTGCATGCATGTCGAGGGGTGGGGAATGCATGTGTATGTGTGTGTGTGTGAGAGAGAGAGTGTGTGAATGGTGTGTGAGTGTGAGAGACTGTATATGTGAGACAGCCTGAGTGTGGGTGTGTTCTATGAGTATGTATGTGAGTAAGTGTGTGTGTGTGTGTGTGTGTGTGTGTGTGTGTGTGTGTGTGTGTGTGAGAGAGAGAGAGAGAGAGAGAGAGAGAGAGAGAGAGAGACACTGTAACAAACTGTGCAAGAGAGATGTGTGTTACAACTTAAATGCCTCTAATAATCATCTTCAAAGAAGTATGAAATGGATTTATCAGTTACAGTCAAAACAAACAACAGCTGAGAACATGGACGTAGCTTCCTCTTTAATTTGGGTAGATTGGAACACACCTCCCCAAATCAAACGGAAATAATAAAATAGAAAAACTTTTATGAGTACCCAGCTCCACCACACCTGGCTGCCCTAATTGCCTTCAACCAAGTCATTACTGGGGAAGCAAGATGTTCAGCCACCAACAGCCCTTATTAATGTATAATAGGGATTTACTTGTAAAACAGAATTACTGGGATGGCATGATGTCATAAAGACAGAGTGCTGACATTTTAGATGGTTTTATATGGGGATGCTGAATTATAATTTAGGAGTGGAATATTCTTTTGGTAATTAATCACAATTTGGTATGGCCTCAGTGCAGGTTAGGTGAACAGATTTATAATATTTATTACTATAATGCAGCACTATCAAATGCCATATTTGTGCATATAATTTTCAGGAATTATCTATGGAAGAGTAAAATCTCTAGTAGTCTGCAGATGTGCTAAAAGTAACCACCACAGGTGCAAATAAATGAACTATTTCAGCAAAGCTACTTCCCTAACTTCTGTAAAAACATTAAAACTGAGAAGTATAGAAATGCCTGCAGAATTTCTTGTTGGTATCAGGGAGTCAAGAAAGAGGATGCATTTGTTTTACTGGGTCTCAAACTCAGACTCTGTCAGTAAGACTCTGGGATTAATAGGGACAGACTTTTTTACCCGCCCCATAAATATAATGGGCCTTGATTAGTGGGTTCAGTTTGCAGAGCAATAGTTAATGTGATGTCAACACTTCCATTAAAAACCTTCTTTTTGGAGGGGTTTATAACTTGGTCATAAAAAATCACTTGGGATGACACTTTGAATATGAACCTTAATCTGGGGGAACAAAGATGTTTTAAGGAATAGATTTAAGTGATCACTGTTCTAGGTTTATGAGGATCTAAGCTGCATATAAAAATTCAAGTTTTATATTCTTTAAATACAAAATTTTAAATAATTGGGTTTCCTACTACTCATTTTGTTAGTTTTTCTAAGGACATAGTCTATAGATAGACATTTTATTGTCCATTTTAGGCTGAAAGAGCTGTCTTTAAACACAACTATACATATCAGGAGACATTTAATAAATCATTCAGTATTAAATTCTTTGGGATTTTGTGACAAGTAACCACATAAAATGTTTTAAGTCCTAATCAGGAGTTCCGAGACAAGCAGGGCACAATGGCACATACTGAAGTCCCAACTGGTGTGGAGCCTGAGGCTAGATGATCACTTCAGCATAGGAGTTCAAGGCTAGCCTGGGCAACCACCTCTTAAACTAGAAACAAAACAATTTTTTAGGTTAAAATAATTCTGGGACAAAGCAGAGTATAATAAGCTTTGGAGAGGACGAAGTGGGGACCCTGAATAAGACGACAAATGCCTTTGGGTCTCCTGTAGCCAAAGACGCCTTTGCCCCCAGCCCTCCTGCTTCCACATGAGTGCTGGGGTTACAGGTGTATGCCACCATGCCCGGATCCACCTCCTGTCTTCAGTCCAGAGAAAGTTGACAAAGACCTGCTCTAAGGCCATCTCTGATCCACCTCCTGAGCATGGAAATTGTGTGGGGGATACGGTCCATCGCCCCAAGCATCACCCTCCGAAGTTTGGGACTTCTTCCATTTCTTTTCTAACCAGTTCACAAAAGGACTGAGAGATGCCTTACAAATTTTAACAGGCAGTACTTCTTCAAGTTTATAAGCACAGAGACCAAAGAAGCCAGGATTACTGTTGGAATTTGAAGCAGATGGATGAGAAGCTGTGGTCAGAACCCAGACTTTTAAAGTGGGTGCCCAACTGCCACAATTTACTGAACTTACTGGGTACATGAAGAGTTTTAATTTTAAAAGTGGTTCTTTTCCTGGACTTTGTAATGATTCCAAAGCCACCAGTTGGCTGGGTTGAAAGGGGTGGTTTTGTGTGTTTGTTTTTGTCATGGAGGGGATGGAGGTACTAGGCATGCTATAAAATCAGTGACCAAGACTGTGTTGTTTGACATTGTCTGGTCAGTTTCATTTTGTGTTTGAGACGGGACCTCACTGTATAGTCCAAGCTGGTCTCAAACTCTGCAGCTTCCCACCTCAGCCTGGTGTGCTAGGGTTCCAGGCCCATGCCTCTCTGCCTAGCAAGATTGTGTTGAGTCCATCACAGATCTGATACTTTGAGGCTTTCTTCCTCTCTCACTCATTCTCTTCTCTCTAGATTCCATCTTTCCCCTTTCATTTATTAGAAAGTATGATATTCCCTCTAATGAGCAGTAACAAACTCCTAAAGGAAAACATTCTCAGAGCCCCAGATGGGAGAGTGCAGGAAGTGCTTCCAGTATCTTCTCAAGGCAGCAGAAAGTGTTTCAATATGGCAGCTCATGACTGCCATGCATTCAGATTGTTCATAATGCTGGATGAGATGATCAAACTACATCCCATTACTATTTTCTTTCCATTCAAGAAACAAACTGTTTTCTTTATGTTCTTAGACTTGGAATCAGACAATGTAAAATGGGAGCATACCCATAATCCTTAGGTTGACAGTCAGTAGCAGCAGGGTCCTCAGTGAGCTGTCCAGGACCCAGTGTGTCATTGAATAAGCTGTTCACTGAAGACCTTCAGCATTGGCTCAACCTATAGGCTTAATGCAACAGGTCATTGAGTGATATAATAACACGTGAGTTTAAGGCACTGCACTTTTGAAAAATACAACTAACCAAGCACACTGGCATGAATAAATGTATTTAGTGTTCACAACAAACCTATGAAGTGGATGTTTATGTGGAAACAGAGCCTGAAGAAGTTTCTGTCGATTTTAGGATGCTGTAACTTGGGCTCTCTGGAGCTGGCATGGGGACCCAGGTTTATCTTATTCTAAAATCCACAGAGTATCAATCCACTTTGCATTGATAACTCAAAGTCAAGTATTCACTAGTCAAATAGTCATAATTATTCGCTCTTCTTATTGAACACCTGTAGTTGGTGGGCCTCGTGCAGATTTGGAAGTTAAATTATGCACAAGATGGTCTTAAAGGTTTATGAGTCGGGAAGTGTATCAGAGACTTCTGTCTAGGTGTGAGGACAAAGCTGAGACACAAGCAGAGTCAAGGGGAGCCTGTGACAGGGCTGTCTGATCTCTTCCAGGAATGGCCCCAGACAGAAGGGACTGGGGGTGGGGAGTGAAGTCCTTTCATCTGCGAGCCTGGCCAGTGCCCAGTAAGTGAGAGAGTAAGTCAGAGCACTCAGCAGGGCCAAGCTGTCCAGGCCTTCGGATGAGGGTTGGAGGAGTTTGGTTTTCTTAGGACTGTGGGATACAGGAGGATGTTAAGCTGGAACCTATGTCATCAGATCTGTCTGTGGAGCTGACCATTGCTGCCCCGTGGAGTATGGCATAGCCGTGACCCTGGAGGTGAAGGCCCAGACGCTGTTGCTGGGACCAGGGTCAGAAGCAGACTCCATTAGTGCTCAGGTGGATGCATAGTCCTTGGGGATTTAGCTGAGGGTAATGTTTCCAGGAGGACCAAGGGTAAGTGATGGACCCATATGTGCCTCTCACCCTGGAGAGAATCAGAGGAGGGACCAGATACAGGGGAGCTTTGAAACAGTCAGGCATGATCAGTCCTGCTAGTCTGTATAGTCCAGTAGAGCTGGAGGAAGAGATTTGAGAGCCATCTCTAAACACAGGAAAGGGGAGAGCACAGAACACCCAGGAACATGCCCTAAGACCCTTGAAGGCTGGACAGAGGGAGGAGTGGTCAGAAGTAGGAGGAAGTGGAAAGCCCAGGGAAGAGGGTCCTGTGAATAACACTGTTCTTAACTGTCAAAAGTAGCAGTGTAATTGTGAATGACATCGAGCCCTGCTTCTCAGCACATATATACCACACACATATGTGTATGTACACATACATCCATGTGCAGGCACACGTTCATGCACATACATGTAGGAGGTGATCTCTGCCATGGTCTGTTTGAAAGTCTACCAAACCTTACATTTTGTCAGGAGGTACCTGCCTGAATAATGCCTTAGCAATCTTGTTTTAATTCTCCATATACTTTCTCATAATCCTCAGACACAATTTACTCTAACATAGCCTGGGGGCTTTTAAGTAATATACTTATTTCTATCTCAAAATGTGGTATTTTTAGTCTGGGAAAGTTTTTGAAGTCAACTTGTCTAGACCTTTAATGTAGCTTAAGCCGTTGATTTCCTCAACAAATTCTTCCTACTCTATTATCACCAGGCATGTGCCTTACTAGACCCTTTCTCCTAGTGGCCTTGTTAAGAAAGTAGAAGAGTGACGTTGTGATATGAGATACCATCATATTTGAAGTAATAGAGATGGAGAAACTTCAGTCTGTGGCTTTTTGGTTTTTTTGTTTGTTTTTTAATCTTAGAAGATTGGAAGACATGAAGATTTGAATCTCAAATTCTCTGGCCTTTATAACTTACCAAGTTCATAGCTGTCAATATTGCCTGGGGTCCTAGAGGCAGTGACTTGCACCATTGATGCTAGGCATGACCAAACATTGATGAAAGATTCTGGCTCCCAGGTCGATCTCTTCTCCACCCTCCATCCTCTGAGGAGTCCCCACCTCCCAGGGCTTCCTCTGAGGTAGAGCTCAGCCCTCCTGTTGGTGGCTGTCCTCCACTTAACTGCTCATCTGCATGTGCTTTCCTCTCCCAGTCTGATCATCATTCATGCCCCATCTCCTTGTCCCCAGGCCTTTTCTCCACGGGATCATATCCCCACCAGCTGTTTGTCCAGTTGTCCTGGAGTCAAAGAACAAAAAACCCCTCCCTCTGCTCTCTACTTCTTCCATGGTTCCTCTCCTCCCTCCTCCCCGCTCTCCCCCTCCTCTCCTTCCTTCCCATTTTCTTTCCTTCCTTCCTTCCTTCCTTCCTTCCTTCCTTCCTTCCTTCCTTCCTTCCTTCCTTCCTTCCTTCCTTCTTTCTCTCCTTCCTCCCTTCCTTCTCTCCTTTCTTCCTTCCTTCCTTCCTTCCTTCCTTCCTTCCTTCCTTCCTTCCTTCCTTTGTTCTTGTTTTTGACATTTTCACGCTTTGATTGGCTTCCTCCTCCATTTTTGCCTTCTCCTTTCTACCCTCCCACTGGTCCCACAGAACTTCCTGGACTTTCCCACCAAATCCATGCATAAGGAGATACTACAATACAGTGTCTTAGGTCCATCCCTACCAGTTCTAAAAGTTAGCTGCTCTAAGTCTAGACTGCAAGCAAATTTATCATTGGCTGTTGGCTCTTACAGTTTGTGAACAGTTCCATTGGCCTGGATATTTATGTCTGAAACAGGGGAGATGGTGAGATTCTCACCAGTACTGACAGATATTTTTCTTTTGTTTGATGTTTCCACTTTTCAAATGTTTTCTCATAGTTCAAGACACCTGCAGGGATACAGCATCTGGTCACTGGTCACAAACGGGATTTCCCCCTCTTAAATTTATTCTTTCTTCTGTTCCCAAATTGCAGGCTCTGGTATAGCATCAAGGAAGACCTAGCACACCTTTTGCATTATATATTTTGGGTTAACTGGCCCTCTCCATTCGACAATTGAGAGATGTTATGAAATAGTTTGGCCATTTGAGTGGCATTGCAGTTTGCTTACCACAAGAGGGCAGCATAGGCGATTGCAGAAAGCAGCTGTGTCCTGCAAGACCGCTGACTTTAGCTTGCATGCCTTGTCATCCACGCATGTGCAGTGGTCTCACTGGTCCTCTGTGAGGGGTAAGCAGACACCGTTATGGCCACTTGGTATAGACAGACGAACACTGAAGGCTTAACGGTGACTTGCACATGGTTGCACAGCCAGTAAACCCCATGCTTGAATCTATGTCTCTAGAATTCCACCCTGCTAACAAGTGGGGCAATATGATCACCCTAGTGACCTCCTGACACATTTGACGGGCTGTACAAATGTAGAAAACCATCTGTCCTGTGCCAGCAGTCCTCCTCCTCCTCCTCCTCCTCCTCCTCCTCCTTTTTTTTTTTTTTTTTTTAAACGAAACATCCTGTGTTCTGTTCCAGAGAGAGACAAGAAAGGCTGGAGCTGCTGACCTCATACAAACCACCGTGCTCAGCCATCACTGCGCTCTCAGTTGTTCAGAACCAGACTATACAGGGCATCTGGAAAAACCAAGACAGAGGCTACTGAGTATCAAAGTGAAGAAGAAGGCAGGACCCAGATCTCTGTAACCAAAACAACCCTTTCCCTGGTTCTGTGATGAACTTGGAAACTTCCTGTGGGCTCTAGGGCTCCAGCTTCTTAAGTAATTTCAAAGGAGATAGAAGAAAATAGTAAAGGAATAAGTGATGCTAAGTTAGAACAATATGAATCACCCCTTAAACACTCAGCTGAAGATTCTCTAAGCTCTCCAGTTCTGTGGCCTCCGGTACTGGGTGGTCTGCCACATGTGTTCAGTCACTGGATGATTCTCAGAGTTATTCCAGGGGAGTTCACCAGTTTTTGTAGTTAGGTGATTCTATTAGGAAATTAATTTTAAGAGCTTTTATTTTTTCATTGATGGAAAGAAAAAAAGGGTTCAAGTAGCATTACCTAGTTAGGCTGGCTACCCAGGATTCATGACTTTAAATCTGAAACCAGAGTGGGAACAATCTATGTGAAAAATAGGTGGCATCTACTTGCCTTTTTAAATCAGCAAAATAATTAAAGCCTTTCTAGTTTGGCCTATTAATGTATTGCACATCTGCATGGTTGGTTTAATAAGGAAAATGCTTGAGAAAGATAAAATTCCAAAGCCGAAAGCAGCTAATAGCTGGAGGGAAACTCCTTGTAGTGATTAATTGTCCTCTTTTTCTCTCGAGAGACTAAACATTTACTAAACCCCTGAGCCCATGAAGTCCCTGTTGAGCCGGCATCCCAGCATAAAGTGCCAGGCCCAGAGGTTTCATTCATCATTTCTTAGGTCCCAGTGTAAGTACCATTGTTGTGTTTAGGGAAAGGACACAAATATTTATTTTAAAAGTTTCTTTAAACAAATTCTTAGTGGAGGCTAGAGCTCTCTAATGTGCTGCAGCTGGGCCTCTGGCCTTTAAAATTGGTTGTCTGGGTACTGAGTCCTCTGCAAGCGCTCAGCCACAGAGAACACCACTCCAAGGAGCACTCTCTAGATACAGATTTATGTCGCAGTGCCGTGTTTACTCTGGGTCTGCGGAGACATACCTGGGAAAATATCCCTAGTGTGCATTTATGAAAACGCTCTCAGTGCATAGTTCCACGGTGATTTCTTACGGAAACATTTGTCTAAAGATTCACTCACATAGTTCCATAAGGAAAATTTTAAAGACAGCAGTTTGTAGCAAACCAGAGAAAAAGAAGGAACATTATACATTTTGGATGCCTTAAATTCTAGATGAATTTTCTTTCATGCTCATGTGGGTGCGTTGAGGAAGAAAGTTGTTATTTTAACCACAACTCAGAGTGCACATCTCAGCCTGATTGTCTGCAGCGTTCTTGGAATTCCATTTGTCTTTCTTGGGAAGCCTGTCATGGGGTGGGGGGCTTAGACTATTGGCTTTCTTTGCCCCTCCCCTTTCTTGCTGGCTAGCCTACACTGAACCTCTGGCCTTACCCCAAGTCTATGGGTGGTATATGTTTTAAATTGATATATTAATGTTGAATTTTTATTGTCATGGTTTCTGTTCATGCTCCTTTCAAACCTTTCATTTATGTGTTTCTGAACCCTGGATATCTCATAAAAATGTCACCATTGTGGTTGAACATTAAGCACCTTCCCATTTTTCTCTGGGCCGTTGAAATAAATTTGGACCAGGTGCTCTGCTCATAATGGAGCCCTTGAAGTGCTCTGATAATGAGCTGGGAGCGGAAGCTGTCAGCCTTCAGCTGGCTTGAAGAATGCAATTAGAGCAGTTTAATACTGCAGAGGGACCCCGTCCAGTCAAGGCCAGTGGACTTGAAACCCAGTCTAGAAACACATACTTTAGGCATATCAGCTTCTTGGATTCCCTGAGACTGCGAGAAACCCCAGACCCAGGATAGGCCCATGAGGAGAAGGACTCCAAAGGACAGTGTTCTCAACCGTCTCTCCTGTTCTGAGGCCATCAGGATCTTAGTTATGATTTATGATCTGATGGCACTGTGATCAAAATTACCAGTGTCAAATCAACTAAGGACATAGAAAGCCCATTTCTAGACCACTACCCTATGTAAATACAACAGTTTTTTAGGAGGAGAAATTAAGATTCACTTAAATATCCATTAACATTGAGAGTGCTCAAATAGAGAAAAAAGTTATGAAAAGTAAAACAAAGAAAAGTGAGAATGAGGAGGTTGTGTTTATTCTATGCAAATTTTAAAAATTATTTTCTAGCATTTATTTAACCAAGGACTTTAGTATTCTTGGGATGGGATGGCTCTCCTCCAAACACATGACTTGCTGTGAATAAATAAAGGAGTTTTTACAGCCAGGAGGAGGCAGAGAGGAGTCTTGTTGCTCTGGAGAGTGAATGGGATGGGCTTGAAGACGTCATTCTGAAAAGCATCTCCCAGTGCTTCTTGGGGTCTTTGCCCTGCATCTGAGGACACAGGTTTGGAGATGCCCAAAGACCATCCCTTCACCTCCCCCTCTTCCTTCAGGCATCCAGAAAAAGTTCTCTAAAGGCACATTTTATTTCCAGGACCACATCCGTCTTCATCCTCACTTTCTCTTCAGAAAATGTGTGTATAACTCAGCATCTGTTGCTATTGTTGTTCTAAACATTTTAATAAACACTTGGCTGAGGATTCTGCAGTGAGTGAGTTGTCCCAAAATGAGCCATGTAAAGCTGTGTCAGTTCAGTCTATTTAAGGTACAATTGAAAAAGAAATAGTTTTACAGAGCAGGCCAGGCAGGAATGATCTCATTAATGAGAAGTAGCATATAACAGTTAAAGCCTCAAACACTTATGGAAGTATTATTTTAAAACCTTCCAAATGCTGAACACTAGCCTATTCAAATAGCTTGTTTAATATTTATTTATTAAGCCACAGATCTGTTTTGTTCCATAAAAACAAGATGCCTACCCATAAGCTTGAAATGACCAGAGAGAGAGAGAGATTTCTGTTTTATCTTCACATATTTTTTAGTTTTCTGGATCTTGCCAAGTTCGGATTCCTTTGTCTATAAACTTGTTTTTCTGTAAGCATTTTAAGATATTACCCACAATATTAAAATCCTGCTTCAGGTTTGAGCTCTACTTCACAACTCAAAAATTTGTAGTTGTTCCTATGAATGCAACAGTTACTAATTTAGCTACAAGTAAGCCTCCTCCTGTGACTTGAACCAACATTCTCCTTCCAACATCCTCACGCTGACTTTTCACTGTGCTTACATGAGTCAGTTTGAATGTCCTTGACCAGGGGAAAGAGCAGTACATGGACACCTAAGAGGGACTTTTGAGACCGTGCAATGGCTTTCACGCAGCAGGTTAGTGTGTGCTTGCGTGACTCCACAGCAGGGGAACATGTCCTCATCTCGATGCCTTCGACTAGCCAGAGCTGATTGTCTTTTTGAGCCTCTACACCAGTTCCAAAGATGGCTGGCATATCTTGACATCTAGACTCCCATTTTTATACCATTTCTTTCTAATGGTGTTTTTAATGTATGGCTTGTTAATCATTGTTCTGTGTAAGCATAAGATTCTCACAGACATTTTGTCTTTTACTACAAAGAACAACTCACAGATCCAGGGAAATTAGTCCTAGAGAGTAGCTGTTCTGAGACAGGGAGGGTAGTGGAAGGTGAAGCCACTCAGGGAGGCTTGAGAGCGCCTTCTCCCTCTGCAGGGCGCATGCGTTGGTGCTTTTGAGTGGGGTTTGTAAAAACTGTGGAGAGGAGACTGTCTGGAGACTTAGTCCGACTAGCTGCTTTGATGTGAAGTGAAAACAGCAAAATGCGGAGGTTCTGTTCTGGAGAATCGTTTTAAAGGTCAAGGGTGGCCTCGACTGCCTTTGGAACCTTGGGGGATTCCTTTCACAAGAGAACAGGGTGGAGAGCAACTGGAAGTCACCACTCTGCTGAAGTGAGGCTAGGGAATGAACCTGTCTCTGAAGGAAATGCCGAAAGGAGGGAGCCACAACAGCCACAGATAGCCAGAAGGGTGGGAAGTCCTGCACAGGGCCCTGCTCAGGCTAGGCTTATGTGACCTGCTTTGCTGACTTAGGCCCTGTATGATCTCTTGAGATGGGGGATGCCTAAGTTAGGGGTGGTCCTCTGATGAGTGAAATCTAGATGTCAGTGGTGCTGTAATTTGTGAGAGAGAAAGGTTTTAGCCATACCTTATCTGCTGGTTGTTAGTCTCCATGGCTGTACACCAAAGTAGGCAGGGAGGGAGGGGACCAGGCAAGAGGCTTTGAATTTTCCCTAAATATGGGTGGTTTTGTGTCATCCATACAATGTAAAAAGTTTTTAAATGTGTGCAGAGAATAACATTTGGATAGTGTGTACACACACACACACACACACACACACACACACACACACACACACACACACATATATATATATATAATTTAACTTATTAAAAACATAATGAATATACAAAGAAAGGTAACTTGACTCCTGCCTTGTTCCCTTAACTCATTCTAGTTTTATGATGCTTCTATTAAGTGTTTATATTTTGACTTCTAAAATGTTAGCTTTTTGGGTGGTAAAAAAAAAAAGTTCAATTATGAGGAGCATATATATTTTCTTTTTGTGTACCTAGTTTCTAACTCCTACAGTTGAAGTTTTCTACAAGTGTGTCTGAAGACAGTTGTCTTCGAGACAATTTGCATTTGAGGTCTGGCTTTGGGCTGTTTGATGTGTTTAAGGTGGACTCTCAGATAGTTAGAATCCACAGCAAATGTGCTAACAATTATTTTCGGTGAACTTCAGCCTTCGGCTTGCCAAGATTCAGCGCTGTGGTGGGCTCCAGCCGCTTCTTGAATTGCGTTAATTATTTGTTACATCTGCCCTTTTACGTAGTTCAGGGGTCTGGAGGGAGCTTGATTATTGCAGTTGTTTCAAGTCAGTTTTACACCCTGGGCTGACAACACCATCACACTTTCACACTGTAATGAAAGGGCTGGGGATATTCTGGGCACAATTCCGGCGGACGCCAGTGAGGAGAGGGCCTGGGTTTGAAGTCATTCACCCTCACAGTGTGCCCGGTTTTGTGCAAGCAATGAATAATTCCTTCCTCTGCTCAGAAGCTCTTCCCTTTGGTGGGTTTAGAGCAGAGGACATACTGAATTCAAGAGCTTTGTCCTCTGCTAGACTTCATGCAGAACGTGAATGTAAAGTTACAGTGTCGGAACTCAGCTCCTGTCTGTTGTTAGTAGTCTGGGCCCAGGTTTTTGGAATACAAGCCCAAGAACATAGTGCCGCTGAGCTGGGAGTAGACATCTCCTGTGAACCAGGCAGAGAACAATCGCAATCAGCTCTCCTCCTCCACACGTGTGCCTGTCTGCTGAGCACAGATGTGCCCCTCCCCGCCCCGCCCCGGTTCCTATGATGTTGTAAACATCATCTCCTGGTCTTTAATTAGCTGTGAGTGTTGTCACGACGGGTAAATCTATCCGTGGTCTGTGTGGGTGGCACATGGTGAGTGAAAGACCCCCTGACATCTTGGCAGATTGAGAGCTGGGTTAAAAATACTTTTATGGAAAGTATTAACTTTTGTATATTAATGTATTTATTTTATTTGTTAAAACCCTTTCCAATAGTTCAGTAAGAAAGAAAAGCAAGAGTTCAGTTGTAAAAGTTTGTGAGGAGTATTAAAGATTTTTGAGGTGTGGTCAAGACAGGATTTTTAGAAGAATTTGAGTGTAGCCATGAAGGGGTATCCACTCAAGGTCTGCCTTGGTGCTGGTGGGTAAAAGTATGCTGTGATCTAAACTTTTTTGTGCCTGGGGCCTTGGCTGTGACTTGTATCTTTTTCGGTGTGATGGGGTGCCACCCTTTGCTGGGCACTGAACTCTCAGTGGCTCCCCATCGGGTCTCATATCCCACCCCGCTGCTGTTCAACACACTGCACAGCGTAGCTCGCAGGGCTGCAAACCTGCATCCATAGAGGCAGCTGCACTGGCCATGCAGGCATGTGTGTTTACCTCGCTATTACCTGGAGCCAGTTCCAGTTAAGATGCCTGCTGCTGGCCATGGCCCTGTTCCCACGAAGGTCTCCAGAGCTTTCATTGCCGTCAATCAAATTTACAGTGTGTCTGCAGCACACTAGTGCCGGGCCTACAAAGAAGAACATGCCCTGTGCCCTGGAGGAGCTCATGTTTTAATGGGTTCTGGAGACCTTGGTGCCTCAGGACATAGTAAGAACTAAGCCTTGCCCTCGTGATTATAGGCTCTGTTGCCAAGTGGTGTGCTGAGAATTTGGTCTGTCCCTGAGACCTCCACACTTCCTTGCCGACTTCTTGCTGCAGGGCCCCTTTCTCCACCCTTGGGACATGGTGTGGGGGAGAGAGAGATCTCCCGCTAAGGTGCAGCAAGAGTTAGAGAGGTTCGGAATTTCTTCAGCAGTGGCCTGCCCAGGAGCAGACATCAGCATCAGCATACTGGGGATTGCTGCGGCTGCCTGGTGGGAGTGCTCCCAGAAACATCTGCTCTCTGTCCCTAGTCTGAATATCTCAAGAACATTTGCTAAACTACAACTTATATCTCAGAAAACCTTGCCAATGTCTAGAAGCTCTTCTTTTCTTTACGGACAGGGCAGCAGTGGCGAGGCAGGCATGGCCACATGTGTGCTCGCAACTGCCTTCCAAAGTAGTTGGCTTCTTTTTAGGCACGAAAGCCAGGTCACTTTGATGAAATATGTGGTCCTCTAGATGGTTTTCTCTCTCTGGCATAGAGAGGTGAGGTCTTAAATAAGAAAAGGTTGGTCTAAACAGCGTGGAGAGATTACAGTAATGAGATCAAGCTGTAGTTTTAATTGCTTAAAAATAAAAGAAGAAAAGGTTCACAGCTGTTTGTGAGTGGGGCTGCATCAAGGGCAGAGCAACAGAAAAGCCCTCTCCTGGGCCACAGCCAGGTTCCTCTCCCTTCTGAGGAGAGCTTTACAAAGTGTACTCTGCGGCCAGCAGGAAGCAAAGGGCAGCCAGAGAAGTTCAGGGTGGATGCTGGGAGGAGCCTGGACTGGGGCCTGATTCCAGGCTCTAGGCCTCCAGGTCAGAGGTGCGGAGCTCAGAGGCAGATTGGGACAGTTTCTCCCAAGACCAGTGTGTATGTTATAACTTGGACGGACAAGTAACTCCAGGGTTTAAATGCTGTGAAGTAAGTCCAAGGGTCCCAGGAAACCCCGGGCCACAACTCCATCGGCCACCTGTCTTATTTCTAAACCAGGCAAGTTGAAGACAAGTTCACTTTTCCCCTGTTGGGGTCAGGAAAATACACAAAATGTGAAAACCTAACTGGAAAAAGGCCCTGGAATTTAAATTAGAAATCAACTGAAAAGCATGTGCCTCTCAGTCACACTGACTGACTTGAGTTTACAGGTAACCATATACACCAAACTTTCTCTACCCCACAGTGGCCACCAGACTGTTAAGTCATCTGTGACACTGATGGAACCACAATGTCTATACTACATTCTGTTAGAGAATTTTGAATTGGGGACCTGATGTCTAGCACTCTGGGATTTTCTTAGAAATGCATGAATTCACAGGATTTACCGGTAGAGGACTTAACCATAAAATGAGGCATTTGCCAGTATACAGTGTTCATAATATCAGGCATTGTGTCAAAACTATGCCCAAGGATGACTCAGTCAATGGTCTGGGCCAGCAGTGCAGGGCTTCTGCACCTCCAAGGAAAACACCAGAACTGTTAGGTGAGTCTAGCTTGTGTTTTCTCCTTCAAAATTCCCTAAGCCTGTAATTCCTGTGTCACCTATGTGGAAAGGCATCTAAAATTTCAATCTATATTTCTGTACTTAGCCCACTCATGAGACTTTTCATGTGGCCTTCGTAAAGCTTTATTAATAGATTCAAATTTTATTATTAGAATTCTAGCAACTGGGCACTGGGATTGGGGCAAGGACCAGAGAATAACTTTTGCATAAATTAGATTTTAGTCAAATATTTGGTATAATTAATATGATAGAGGGGCCTTTAACTTTCTCCTGGACAGTGCTAATGAGACAGGAAAACAAATTCAGTGAGGGGTTGTTTATCCTAACTGGGCTTTGTTCGATCCAGCCTTCCCTGCCTGGCTTCTGTGGTCTGGAAGAGGAGAGCCTGCGTGGTTTGCCAAGTGGACAGAGACCCAGCATTGTGTTCTCTGTGTAGCTGAGGACGGCAGTGGTGTGGCAGAGGCTGCTAGTCTGGGTGAGGCCTACCCAAAGGGGTTACCTGGAAGGAACAGCCATCGTTTGGAATAGAGCCTGGCCCCATGTACCTAGATTTTCCAAATGCCAGCTCTCTTTGGTTCTGATTGAGCCAAGGCCAACTTTGGCTTGCATGGTATAGGGCTTTTTTCAGAAGTTTTTTTTTTTTTAAACAAGGCTGTTGGTCTCTTTGAAGTCATAAAATGAAATCACAAACTGACTTTTCAAGTTAGGATATTGAAACAATGACAGCAAAGCCAGCAAGGTGGCCGCCATAGAAGAGGCCGTCCTGCTGTGCCGGAGCCCGCACCTGCCATCTGGTAACAAGCAGGAGCTTTTCCAAATAGAGATCAGGCACCACTGGGTTTACTATTGTCTGGCTTGATGGTGGCCGCCGTTTGCAGTGGATGCTTTCTCTCCCAGCCCTAGCCTGCCATGCCAAGGCCCTGCCAGTGTTCCTTTATAAAGCATCAAGCCATTTTTTAAAATCTTTCTGGTGAGATATGTTTCTGCCCTAGTCAGAATTCAATTAATGAAAGGTAGTGTGCCACATAGTCAAAGTTGTTGTGATGGGGATGGTTTTCTGAATTCTGGTTCTCTGCTGAATGGGCAGTGGCAAGGACTGTCTCTTTCCCTTGCTTCTAGCTCATAGACAGATTCCATAAATGGTGCTTTCTATTTACAAGGTAGGACTAAGGACTGAAAAAGCATTTGCTCTTGTAAGGTTCTTACATAGTTTCCTTTTAGATTTTATGTTGGTTTCCTACTCGCCAGTTAACAGAAAATGCTGAGCTTTGAAATATATTTTATTTTTCTGTGGAAAAGTAGCTTACTTAAAATTAAAAGATGGAAATAAGGAAATGTGTAGCCAGATTTTTCTGGCCATCAAGTAGTGTTAGTTCCATACCTTTTGTGATGCACATAAATTTTGCCTACCTCAGTCATTTGTAGTTTTAAAGAATGATAATTTACAAGGCGCCTCATTTTTCTAACTCTTGACAGTTACTTCTCATCATAGACTGGTTGACCTTTTAGGAGAACTTTAGAAATAGAGCACTCTGGGAGTCCAGAGAGGCATCGTGCTTCCCCACCCGTTACATTTAAAATTCCATCATGCCACCTTCAGACAACATTCCCCGAAGCCTCCCTCATGTCAGAAAGAGTCATATAAATTGGAAACTGTTTACTTAGGGAACTTCAAATGTTACTGGAAAAACATTTTTGAAATGTCAGATTATTTGCATAGTGGTGAATCAGATTTCTGGGGAAAAAAAATGTAATCCCAGATATTTGCTTTTTTCCAATACCCATGATATGGGGAAATACTTCAGACAGAGCACACTGAATGTATTATTGTATTGTAACTGCTACTCAGTTGGTGGTTTTGTTTTATATTTTAGTTTAGCTTCAACCCAAGTCAAAAATGGATGCAATTTATTTTTATTATTGAAGATACTTGGCTTCTTCTCCAAGCATAAGGACTCTAGATTGCAAAGCTACTTAATGGTGTTGGCCAGTGATCACAAGGGTGACTTCTTGTGAAATCCTTATTGTTTTTTACTACCAAATCTCCCTCCTTTTTCTTTTTCCTCCTGTATTCAGGGGAAATATTCTAGGCAGCCAAAGGAGAGTGCCTTGTTTGTTTGTTTGTTTGTTTGTTTGTTTGTTTATGCATGCCACAATTCCTACTCTATTCTCTATCTACTGCTGGACCCTCCAGTATCACTGGATAAATGAGCAAGCAATCCATATTTTTAAATGTACTTTTATGTGTATGCTATGACTCTTGAACTAATTAGATCCTCAAATTCTTGTAAAATAAAATGACTTAGAATAAGATATGGTAATATATTCTATTCATTATTTGGAATTACAGGCTAAGATCAGCTCTTCTTTGTAATAGGAAGAAACAGCAAGGTATAGGAAAGGATTAAGTAATTAAATTAGCTTAAACCCTTGAGTGGTAAGATATCTACCTTGGAATCTGTTCATGTAGTAAAAAAGAGAATTAAATAATCTTGGTAATGCATCCCAGCATCTTTCCCTGTCTCAGGGCATGAGAGGATGGTGTTAATTTCATCAAGGAGCTTTGTCCTTAGCACCAAAGAAGACTTGTTTGTTTTTTCCTTTATCCAAAATGTTTGGAATCTGGCATTTTGAAATATTTGTATATACATAAGTAAGATGCTTTGGAGACCCAAGTCTAAACATGAGATTCATTTGTGTTCATATGCACTTTGTACACAAGCTGAAGAGAATTTATGCCATGTTTTTAGTAATCTTGTCTGTGGGACTTTCAGATTGTTATGTTACTGCTGAAAAAGTTAAGATGTTTAGGAACTTTTCAGAGAAGGGCCCCTCCGCACAGTGAGAAGAGTACTCAAGGAAGGACAGAGCAGATGGTGTCTGTCCTTCCTCAAGGCTGGGCTCAGGTTGCTTTGGAGAGGGCATAGATGCAGTTCACTGGAGACAGCAGAAAATTGTGTGGACTTCCTGAGTCACAGCTGGTCTGCATTTGCTTGACTCCTAGGAAACAACTCTGAAAGATACAGGAAGGCTGTGGCTGGGGACACGTGGGGTACCCCTATGGACACAGAACCTGTAAACATTCTGTGTTACATTGAGGACTCATGGAGAAGTAATCAATGGGCTCTCAGTGAAGTCCTGCCATCCCTGTTGGATGTGCAGCTAGGGTAAAGCATCACCAGAGGTACTCAAGAGCAGACATTGCACTACTCAGGAAAAATGAAGCGGGTGCTCTAGTCCAAAGGAACCACAGCCATGTTCCTGCAGCACCCTCTACTGGCAAGGTCTAACAAGGCACTCACCATACAGAATAGAGTTCAGACTGTTATTATAAAGCAACTAAGGGGTGAAATTGGAGTTGAGTGATGTTAAGTTTATAACTAACATGACCCCAAACCATAATTTGGCCAAATGTGTTCCTTTCATTGTCAAGAACAGCAAAATGTTGTTACATGAAAATCAGTGGGATATCGTTTCTCTCGTAGGCTGTTTACACTGGCAGTTTAAGTTGAACACTCAATTTTAAAATGTATTTGTGATAAAGAGAATAATTTTGACACTCATAAATGTGCACTTATTAATATCAAGAAATACTCAGCTTGACTTACTAAGGCAGCTCTCTGACTATACTTGTAGATGTTTGACTTTTTATGTTGTCTCTTTTATTGGCTCTTCTCTGTAAAGGATACTCTGGTACTGAAAACACGTTTGCCTCTTATTTGGCTTTCTCATTCTCATACAGCAAGGAACAGTGACCTCAGTCCTTTTCCCTTTAACACGCCACATACTTGAAGGTAACTGACTTTCTGCCAGACACTAGACACTTTTGATTAGTTTAATTTGTAACTTCTCACTGTTCCTCTTCTTGGTCCTAAGTCAGGAAAGTAAACAGGGATGTCTGGTAGGGTGTATCTACCATTCATCATGATACATACATTTATGTGTTTTGTCTTCTTAAATAGAAGCTTCATAAAATTAATGCATTAGCAGAAGTGTTAATATAAAGTGAAATTTTGCAGACCTAAATTTTACAGCATGGTAACTAATGAGAGCACTACTGTAGAGCAGAAGGTCAGTGCTGTGAACTCATCATGATGCTCTCCTGTAGAGCAGGAGGTCAGTGCTGTGAGGTCTCATCATGATGCTCTAGTGTAGAGCAGGAGGTCAGTGCTGTGAAGGTCTCATCATGATGTTCTACTGTAGAGCAGGAGGTCAGTGCTGTGAGGTCTCATCATGATGTTCTACTGTAGAGCAGGAGGTCAGTGCTGTGAGGTCTCATCATGATGTTCTACTGTAGAGCAGGAGGTCAGTGCTGTGAGGTCTCATCATGATGCTCTACTGGATAGCAGGAAATCAGGGCTGTAAGGTCTCATTATGATGCTCCAGTTGGACACTTCCTGAGTGCTGACATGTATCAACTCATTTGTCCTCACACTGCCCATAAACGATGCAAGGACTTTTTTGTTTCCACTTTTCAAGTAGAAACACTCAAGCAAAATTGAGTTTCCCATGCCTATGAAGACTGTAGGCACTTGAATAAATCACACTGCCTGAAGGATCAGTGGATCTAGGCTCCTCTTTCACTACACTGTCATCTGACAAGACAGAATGAAACAGCAAATACTAGAGAGGTAAGCTGAGGGCAGGAGGCTGTCTTTCGCCCTGAACTTGCTTAGGTTTTACAGCCTCCAGAGCCACAGAAGGGGAGAGCCTCGGGCCCACCCAAGATGGCTGTATAATCAGCAGAGACACCTCCTACCAGGGAACTGTACCTCCAAGCTACATTCTCTTGGTAATGGCAAGTAAGTCCAAAATAACTGAGGTTCCTCCAAGGGAAATTCTGTCTTGAACCTAAAAAATGTGTGCAGGAGAAAAAAATAATAATCTCCTTAGAAAATGTATAAGCTCAGAGCAGCTGATGGATTTACAGCAGGAATTTGCACTAGCCGAATTGAGTGGTCAGGAAAACATTCAGTTCAGCCAAGAATCTGGGCATGTAGCAAAGGCAAGTGCAGATCCTTTGTGTGGGAGCCTCCCTTAATCCTAACACTAAAAACCCTCACAGAGAATTTCTCAGTTAGCTTCCAGTTAAATTCTCAAAGCCTAAGAAAACAAGTCACCATGAAAGGCAGTCTGCAGAGCCAGTCTCCTAAGGCCACAGATACAGAGCCATCAGACACAAAGACACTGACTGTCAGGAAAATAGAAGAGGAGACCAGATGTATGCCTATGGAGCAGAATTGCTAAAATAGCGATGAGCATTTGCAAAAGACAATATGATGTAGAAATAAAAATACAGAAGTTAAAACTCCTGTAGGTAGCTAATTGTACATTAGACAGAACCAGAGAAAGAGTTGAACTAGAAGGTTAAATTAAGCAAACTATTAAGAATTTAATGCTGCATAACAGAAACATACAGGAACTATGTGAAAGCTAAGACATGGAGAACAGCAAAATTTGCAGAAATGACTAGAGATTCTGTCCTCAGATTAAGAACACACAGCAAATCACAGACCGAGTGTTTTCTGTGTGTATCATTGTGTGTGTTATGTATAGGTGGTGTATATGTGGAGACCAGAGGCTGAAGCTAGGTGTCTTCCCTATTGCTGTCAGCCTCATTTTCTGTGACGAACCATTTCACTGAACCTGGAGCTCACCATGTCACTAGCCTGGCTGGCCAGTGAGGCCCTGGGATCCACCTGAATCTACATGCCCCCTCTAAAACTACCACCCCCGGCTGCTACATGGGTCCTGGGGATCAGTCACTTTACCCACTGAGCTCTCTCCCTAGACTCTGGTGAGAAATGGGAAGCCATCTATACCTTAGGTGCCCAGGAGAAGTGCAGAGCACGGGGACAGGAGGGCTGTGGTGCTCAGAGACAGTTATAGGAACAGCTTAGCTGGCAGCTGTGATTACAGAAGCAGACAACCAGGAAGCCTTGTCTGGAGTGCTGGGATTAGTGTCGCAATCAGCCTGCCACTGTGTGCTACTTCTTCCAAAAGTGAAGGTGTGGATAAGGCCATTTTCAGACCAGAGGAAATGGACCAACAGATCCTCACAGAGGGGACTCTAGCATATGGGGGTTCCTGGGCTAAACCACAGAACCCCAACAGGGAAGGGTAGACTCTGAAGTATATACTTTGGAAAGAAGGAAATTGATCTCAAAAAAAGAAAAAAAACTGCAGCTAAACTAAGCAACAAGAAATGAAGTGGTAAATAGGTCAGCAACTCTAAAGCAACATTAACTGTGTTGTGAGCTTTAAAAACCCATCATAGTGGAGAGCTACTGCTGTTTCTTCCAGTTACTCAGTGGGAGGGTCTCACAGCATGATGAATCAGTAGGTATGTGTGGAGGCCAGAGGTCAAATTCAGGTGTCCTCAATAGCTCTCCACCTTACCTTTTGAGGCGGGGTCTCTTACTGAACCCGGTGTTCACCCATTTGGCTTGGCCGACCAGCCAGTGAGCTCCAGAGCTCTGACTGTCTCTGCCTCCCCAGCATGGGAGTTCCAGATGTATGAAGCTGTGCACCTGGCTTTTTACACACATGCTGGGAACCTGGACTCAGTTCCTCGTCCTTGCACAGGACGTATCTCTTCAGATCTAGGCCCACATTTTTAAGACATAGAATGGTTGATGATTAAATGAAACACATACAAAGTACTTACACTGTGTTTGGCGTGACAGTAAGTGCTCAGTAAATTTTGCCCGCTTTGTCAGGCCTTGGACTATATTGGTATCTAAAAGTAGAATTTAGAATAGTAAAACCACAAAAATGTCAGTAAAGAGGTAAACACATTGGGGCATGAAAACATTTATTTTGTGTGCTGATAAAATGACCATGCTGAATTCTTGGCAAATTGTTCACCATGAGCTGGGTCAAGCCTGCAGTCCAGCCTGCCTCTGTCTTTGGTAACCTGCTGTTCGTGAGCAACACTGCCGTTTCCTCAGACTGCTCTGTGGGAGGCTCTCAGGGCATGGTGACTCAATAGAGATTTGCTTTACTTTTACTTTCTGATGTTGAGAAATTGAGAAAAAAGCCAAACTTCTGTCTGTCATTCTTCACATGTTCCAAAAAGAACTTAGTGAATTTATATTTCAGCATGTTCTAGGACAGCTCAAAATCTTATCCTCTGAAAGGACAGCAAATGCTTTGGCATGCACCTGTTAGTAAAGAGTTGTGGAGGTGAGGGATTGAATAGGAACAAATAATAATGACATCTAAGTATGGAAATGTCACAAGGAAACCCATTTCTTTGTATAGTAACCACAAATACAATAAATAAAAAAAGAATAATAGAGGTAGTTCCAACTTAGAGATGGATACATTTGGAAATGTCACAGTACAACTAACTCTTGAGTCATGGGACCTAGGACACGGAATGTAGGCAGAGAACAAGAGTGCACTCACAGTCATTTTGATGGTGAAAACAGGGAGAGTAGGGCCAAACAGTAACCCGAGACTCATTCGAGCATACACAAGAGAACTTTCCAGACCAAAGAATCCGTCTGCACTGGAGTTTAATCCACTACTTTGGCACTTGTGTTCCTGGCGCACAGAAATGTTTCCAGTGCCTTCTGTGAAAACTCTTGCTCATGTTCAGATAATGCATTCGTTTTCTTTTCTGAATATTATTGTCCAAGAATCTATTAAAGACTGCACTCCCAGGAGTACCATTGGCAGGGCCACTCCTTACTACTGCCACGTATATGTGACATGAACCACTGCCTTTTACTAATTGACTTTATATTAAATACTGTCCAGCCATGCTTTGGTCTGTTTCACAATCCAGGTTGTCTTTTGAAAGAGAAATTCCCCAGGTTGCACCTGCATCCGCTTCTCACCTGCCTCCAGTGACTGACTACGTATGATGAAGACCCTACTTCCGAAGCTCTGACTGGGGGCTTCAGAAGATGCTGTGGTGAGGAGACCCTTCTTCTGTTTACAAAGAGTAGAAACCAGCAGCAGGTTTGAGTATAACTAACATCTAACAGAAACCAGCGTGTGGTGATGGAATGGTCTCTGAAGACGCAAAGGAGGAGGGGCAGCATCTGAGCACCGTGAGCGATGGGTCCCTACACACGTCACTCAGTATTGCCGAGCTGTACCCTCCACAGTGTTTGGCTTACGTTGTACGAATTACAGCAGCGGTCTTGGGAGTGAAAATGATTTGTTCCTCTGGGTATAGTAAAGCCCACCTGTAATTCCAGCCCTCAGGAAGTCTGAGACAGGAGGATTGTGAGTTTTCAATACCCTGTACTGAAAAGAAAAAGATTTATTGAAAATATATTTGTGAGAAAAACAAGCTTTTACTCATGTATTCATAAACATTGTCATTGAGTCAGCAAATCCTCATTGCTGGGCATCTTCCCAACCCATGAGGTGCATCCTTGAGTCCAACAGCTTTACTTCTGTGGCTTGCAATGTGTGTAATTAATAATAAATAATAATAATAATAATAATAATAATAATAATAATAATAATAATAATATAGCATGTAGTAACACAATTTAACTTGCAACAAACAAGTATTTGTTGCTCCTGCTACCACTATGTTAATCCATTGGAGGACTCTGGAAAGGAGAAGTTTCAGTGGTCTGATGTGAAAATTCAAGAATGGTGGTGAGGAGAGAGGCACTAACACAGAGGCTGGGTGGGAAACCTCCTTCCAACAGACTTAGCAATGCTTGCAGAGGCTGCATTGGAGCAAGGGGCCTGGCTGATCCCGTTAGGGGCCTGAGTGCCAGGTAGGGACAGTCAGAGACAGTGACAAACCATGGGAAGCAATTGGAGTTTTTAAGCAGTGAAGCAAGTTGATGAGAGAAAGCCTGAGGGGTGCTAATGTTTCAGTGATGCGAAATGAGTGCAGCAGAGTGGGCCCGAACGCTGAAGGAGGTCATCGCCACGATGAGGAAGAACAGTCTCCGGGGATAATTGAAGGCCTCTTCTGCTTAGTAAATTTATCATGGGAACTTTAAAACTAAATTTCCCAAGTCTTGACATAAAGTACACAAATTCTAAGGGTAGCCAACTAAGTTTTCAAATGGTTGTTTCACATTTGCGCCTTGGATAAACACCATGTGACACATTGACAGCACTGGTGTTGGGGACTTGAACAGAAAATGCAGTGAGCCTGCACTCACATAGCCCTTGGGGAAGGATGCCCCAGTGCCTGAGGTGAATTCATAGTGCCAACCCTTTCGCTTCTGGCTCCTGGGCCTTCACTGCCCCCCCTTTCTCCCAGCAGCCAGTCCTACATTAACCAGATGGCAGGAAGAGAGGCAGACTGCGTCTAGAGTCTGCCTGTCTTCCTGCCTTCTCTCTAAGTGGGGAGACACCAGCATTTACCCTAATGGCCCCAAGCAGGAGAGAAGCACATTTTATATCAAGTCTGGGCTTCCTAAAAGGAAACAGTAGAAATATTTACAAGTGACTTTAGTGTGGCCAGAACATACGCACACAAAGCACAAGGAGCAGCCCTGCGGCCAGTGTCCAAGAGGCTCTCTGGCTCTGGGTGGCACAGGCCCTGCAGTGGTGTGTGTGTGGTGGGGGGCGGGTTTTGGGGGGCTGATGGGCAATGCATTTGCCTTTTCCTCTGCAGGGTGACTGCAGGTAACTGGACTGCCAGGAACTAGTTAAATATCCAGGAATCAGTTCTAAAAGACATGGGCCTGGTCTTCCCTCGTTCGTACGTTCGTGCCTCTGTGGCTACACTGGGCTTAGTTCTGTACCAGAGCCAGTAGGAAAGACTTTACAGATGAATGGTGTTGATTGAGAAAGACATCAGTAAAAGTAACGTTTTACACACTTAAATGTGTGCTGGAACAGATGCCCTGAGAGGCAGATTTTTGTTTTCTATGATTAATTGGATTGTAGCATGTTTCTTTTTTTTTCATAAAAATCTTTTTATTTAATCAAGTTTTAAAAGTAAAGATAGACACTTACATTTTCATATAACTGGAGCAGCCCAATAAGAGCCACACAAGCAAAGAGAAGAATGGGGGCTGAGGAGAAATAGAAGGCAGAGAATGCAAGCCTTTTTTACTTTAATATTGCCAAAGTTGAGTGTGGAAGGAAAAAAATTTTTATTAAGGAAGTTCATATAAATTATAGGAATTGCAATTTTTAAAGTCAAAATGAAATGTTCTGCACAGAACAGAAGATATGCCTGAGCAACATATCATATTTGTACAAGGTCACTGAAAGTCATGAATATTAGTAACAAATGAAAAAGCTTAATTCTGTAGCAGGCTGAGTAGAGAGTTTAGTTTGGTGTTCTAATAAGCTCCATATTGTAAACAATTCTTACACAAAAGCAACAACGGCAGGCACATTGGCCTAGAGAGGCTTCAAAGGCTTGTGCTCTGCTCTTGCTTGGCACGTTATCTACTTTATTTGTTTGTTTTGTTTTTTGAGACAGGGTTTCTCTGTGTAGCCCTGGCTATCCTGGAATTCACTCTGTAGATCAGGTTAGCCTTGAACTCACAGCGATCCACCCACCTCTGCCTCCCAAGTACTGGGATTAAAGGCTTGTGCCACCATACCCAGCCATTATCTACTTTCTAATATGGTAAAATTAATACATTCATAAAAGGTTGTGCAAAACTACTGCATTTACAAAAACAGCACAGTGAAGGCAATAGTCAGTGCATGTGAACGCCCATTCACATCCTCAGAGAAAGCTGTCCCAGCACTGCAGAACTAAGGGGAAGCATGAGCATCAGTGACAGCTGGGAAGTGCTGGAGTCCCACAGGTCACACCAGAACGGTCAGATATCACCCAGGTAAGATGCTGTTGTTACAGCTGGAACAGCGGGTGTAAGACCTTCGAGTCCAAGCAGTTATTCAAATCCTGTAGCATTTCTACTTGTGTTTGAATTATGGGACTTGAATTCCTACTTGTGGTCTTAAACTTCTGTCTTGCAAAATCCAAAAGGAAAATACAGAAGAAGCAGTACAGCCGAGTTTCAGTTGAGTAAGAGCAGTACACAAAGCTGTAATTAGGAGGAAGTAAGGAAAGCAAGAACATTAAAGCTGGTAAACTTGCTTGTTACTTGTTGGAGCCAGCTCTATACCAGCTAGGTGATATGTACAATTTTTGTCACGTCAGTTACTCAAGTTTCTGTTACACGTTCTTTGCACCAGTGCGCTGTTAAACTAACCAAAACCTCTATATATGCGTGCTCCCTTAGAACAGCACACTGCCACTACCCACAGAGCTGTCAGTCTCCAATGACATAGTGAAAGGAAGCAGAAAGTGGGTCAGTAACGCAGTAAGAAGAATGAAGGACATTAGGAGACCCATGCAGTTGAGCTCTTTTAATCAGCCAGCTTGCAGCAACCAGGGATGGTTTCCTCTGTGGAAGGTGCTGTGGAGTGGGAAGTGGTCACCCGAGACCTCTGTCTTATCTGGGATGCGCGGGAAGCTGCTTGTTCTTCATCTTTGCTCCCACCGTGTTGTGATCCCCAGAATCAAAGTACTTCTGCACTTTCAGCAATTGTTTCCTACAAAAAAAGTGGAGCCACCAGGCTTTTGTTCTGGTGAGGATGCCTTGCTTTTACCTTTGCTTCCTCAACTTCCTCTGGACCAGTCACGGTATCTTCCATTTCCTTTTGCTCCTCCAACACTCCCTCAGGGACTTCCACAGACACTGCGCGCCTTCTATCCCTGTGTCTCCCGCCAGTAACCATTCTTTACTTTTCAAAATGAAGATGGGGACTGAAAGGCAGGCATGGTGGTGGAGGTCTTTGATCCCATCTACTAGGGAAGGTGAGACAGGAGGATTGTGAGTACCAGGCCACCCTGTGCAGCTGTCTCAAAAGTAGAAAAAGAGCTGAGAGTGTAGTTCAGTGAGAGTACCTGCTGAGCATACATGAGGCTCAGTGCATGCACGTGCGAGTGCGTGCGCGCACACGCGCACACATACACACACACACACACACACACACACACACACACACACACACACACACACAGATGAGGAGGGGAGCAAATCAGACACAGAAGGCACTCTATTTCAAGAAAGTTTAATCCTGAGATAGGATTAAAGGCTGACTCTCCTTTGTACTTTTGATTATCAACAGATTTTTTTTTTTAAAAGATGACTGTTGAGCTGCTGGAGGGGTGGAAAGGCCCATGGACCTCTGGTGTCTCCTCGCTATGAATGGATTAGCCTATGTCTTCTCTTCCCACTCCATCCCATGCTTTTGCTTGAATTCGGTGGTTGGTGGTATGAAAATGTGAACACTGTTTCATTTTAGGTTATCCTCTATTGAAATCTGGCTTTGAGATTACAATAGTTTGGAGGTGTTTGGTGTATTTTCCCTACTAATAGGAAATATGAAAATACTGTTTATGTATTCTTTTCTTTTGCTAATATTATCAATTATTTCCTGAATGCACCCCTGAAGTATGACTTTCTCCTGTGTAACTATTTTATTCTTACCTAAATCAGTTCACCAAATTAAGAAACAAGGGTTGAGAGTGTGAAGGTCAAAAGGAGTGAATCAACTCTCTCAGCAAATATTCTGATAGTGGGCAGATCACTTTCAGTTTTTGGAGTACCAGTTTTCCAGAATTTTCTGTCACTATTTGAAAACAACTCAAGGGCTGGGGCTTAGTAGAGTGATTGCCCAGCAAGTATGATGCCCTGTGTTTAATACCCAGCAAAACAGTAAGTAAATAAATAAAAAGTTCACAACAGCTCTAAGACATTAGATTTGAACGACTTCTTGGAGATGATATCAAATGCACCGAGAACAAAAGAAAATAGATGACATCTTAAAACTGATGCACAGTAAAGAAAAGACCCAGTGCAAAGCAACATGTGGAATGGGGGAGATGTTTCCAGATCCTACCAAAGAATGTGGTAGGTAGTTCTCTAGAGAAGATGGATAGATGACTAGCATGCACATAAAAGATACTCATTTGCACTATCTGTAACAAACTGCAAATGAAATCACTTAATCATCACTTCACACCCATAAGGATGACCAAAAATAGGCAAGAGTGCAAAGAAGTGGGAAACCTTTGCACACAATTAGAGGAATGTAAAGTGGTCCAGCTACTTTGGAAAATAGTTCTTCAAAACCAGAAACACAACATTGTGGAAAACAGGTTCTTCAACAAAACAAAATTAAAATTGTAATGTTGTCTGTGAGAGTGGCCTTATGTCTGAGTGTATATCCAAAATATTCAAAGCAGCTCTGGAAACATTTGCACCCATATTCTGTGCAGCAGTATGTGCGATAGCCAAGATTTGGAAGCAACACAAATATATCCGTGAAGATGAGTAAATAAAGAAAATGGTATATCAACAGAATAGAGCCTTTAAAAAGAAGCAAATCTTTTTTGAACAACACTGTTAAACCCCAAGACATTGTGTTAAGTGAAACAAGCCAGCCATAGAAGAGCGCACACTGAATAATGCTACTCCAGTGGAGTGTCTAAAGCAGTAATAATCATAGAAACATAGTTAGAACTTCAGTTACCAAGGGTGGGAAGGAGGGAGAATAATCACTACAAATTAGTAGTAAGGAGTTTTGGTTTCACAAGATTTAAAACAGAGCTGCTCACAATGTGACTGTTATAGTCAGCTGTCACCTTGACACAAGCCTAGAGTCATGGGGAAGAGGGAATCTCAGCTGAAAATTACCTCCATCAGATTGGCCTATGGCCATGTCCGTGAGTCGTTTTCTCAATTACTAGTTGCTGTAGGAAGGCCCAGCCCACTGTTGTGGGTGGTGTCATCCCTAGGCAGGTGGGTCTTGCATAGTACAAGGTAACTGAGCAAGCCAATAAGCAGTCCTTCTCCATGCTCTCTACTTTACTTCTACCTCCAGCTTCCAGCCTTGAATTCCTGCCCTGGCTTCCCACAATGATGGAATGTGACCTGTAAGCCAAATGACCCATTTCTTCCCCCAGTTGCTTTTGGTCATGGTGTTTATTATATCAACAGACAACAAACTAGGACAGCGGACATACATGACATTTGCTGGACTCTATACTCAAAATAGCTAAGGTCTCAGGTCCCCTGCTGTGACAGCTTTTGAAAAAGCCAGTCACCACACCTGTCACTGTTTCTTTGCATTGAAATGATCCCTCACTGTTGTATCTCATATTCTGATTCAGTGTGATTTTTGCAGGATTGATTTAGCACCCTGGCTAGGTGTATTTTGATCTGCTACTGGTAAAAGCCAAGGGCTGAAAGGAGATTTTTTTTTTTTAATTTGTGAAATAGCCTACCCTCTCTTGTCTCAGTGGCTTCATCTTTTGTGCGGATAGCTTGAGAACCCACCTGCAGGTAAGAGCTGACTGGCAGAGAAGACTACAGACTCTTGTAGGGCACCCATACCTCCTTTGCTCTCATCAAAATCAAGGTCCTAGAGCTTTTTATAGATTGGGGAGAGGTTCCGTGGATAACGTGGTTGCTGTTGCTTATCAAATCAAGTGTCCACGAAGCAGCAAAGACATGCAGTTTCCTTCCTGCTTATCAGTTCAGGGTTCAGGGCATCTAGTTTTCAATACAAGCAATTCACTACACTCTCAGTTAAATGTTTACAAGTGTCTTTGGAGAAAGAAAAGGTGGTCCAATTACCAAGAAGAGAGATTAATATATCCAGTTTATTTATAGTGTGTGACTCACTTAAATTATGAACCTGTTAACCATACAAAAATGACAGAAAACAGAAACATCAGAGCAAGTTAAACATTTTGGCTTTTCATTAATGATCGTGAATATAGGAAGTATGCACAAGGTTGATTTTTTTCTCTTTAAACATCACAGAGACCTGCCCCCAGAGTAGCCCTGCAGTTTGAATCTGTCACAGGTTCAGTGCGTCTGCTTCTAAACAGGAAAATAAACCCTTTTTTTTCTACTATGCTACTCTAGAGTGTTGAGATTCCATCAGTAAATCACATGATAGGGTTTCAAAGGCCAGTCTAAATCAACTTTAGGTGTCATTTATTTCCTTGTGATTTTTGCTATACTTTGAGCTACTAAGTGATTTTAATTGTTTTTGTTTACAGGCCTTAAATATTGATGAACTGTGTCATTTACAGCACCCTGGTGGTGCTGATTGTTGTAGCAAGTTTGTCTAAGAACTCTAGTACATTCTGCAGGCTGAAAACAGGCTGCAAAAGCCGGTGTGCTGGAGAAAGGTGGCATTGCAGTGGGTCAGAGGTATTGTCGATCAGGATAGCATGCCACAGAAGAACCCTCTAGTAGGCGTTCTCATGGCTCTCAGAAAGGATCAATAGCAAACAGCAAAGAGAGTATCGATACCTCAGCTAACAAGCATGACTAAAGGAGTATGCTTGGAATTCCTTTTTTACCCAACAATTAGAGAACACATATTCTTTTGAAGTACACATTTGATACTTAAAAAACTTAGTTATGGACCAGGCCACATTAAAATTTTCTGCACATTCCAAAAGTACCACACCAGGCAACAGTCCACACTTTTCACTTACAAAGCAGTAATAATGGTTGTGGACAGCCCTCCTAAGTCTAATTACTTGAGATATTTAGAATACTCTTTATAACTGTTGTTGCTAGAGTTACATGATATCCAATTTAGATAAAAAACATTCCCTTGTCTGAAGTGTCCAATCATCGCTAATGTGAGGTCATGTCCACTGGCAGGCACTCCCCATTTCTCTCCCCACAAAGCCTAGTAATTTTTAAACCTATTTTCTGCCTCCTGGACAGAGTGTGTCACCTGGAGGCCAATCCATGATTAGAAGCTTGGGATTTATATCCTCAGCGTCTGTTCCTGGGAAGCTGGAGACTCTTAGTCACAGGTGATGGCTGTGTGCTGAGGTCTCGATGATTGTCCCCACCCAGTGAGCTGTGTGAGCGCAGCAGCAGCTCTGGCTTGGTGAACTGGTGCTGCTGTGACAGCTGCACCAAGGGTCCCAGAAGCTCTGCTCCTGCAGGCCTCTGCCATGGGCCTTCCTGAGACACGGCCTTTGTAATAAAATGGTAAATTAAGAGACTTTTCTGGATCAGTCTAACAAATCCTCAAACTATAGAGACTCATAAGAACCTCTAGTGTAGAGCCGACCAGTCATTAACCACTCTGTGGTGTATGAAATGGGGGCAGTCTTGGGGTCAGAGCCCGAGCCTGTGGGACTGGCTGACTTTGACCACAGTTATAACAGAGCTGAAGAGCAGCACACAGCTGAGAACTGGACAGTTGCTTGGTGTGCGGGGGAGAACATGTCTAGGGTCAGAAGTGAAACGTGGAGGAATACTGTGACAGGAACAGAATCTCTTTATGCTGATTCTAGGCTTTTCTATAACCCAGACTACTCAATATGTCACCTTTTATGTATAGCTCCTTCTGTTTGCTCTGTGGTCAGGATCCAGCCACACTGCCGCATGCATAAGCAGAGTTCCTCTACGGCCCGCTGGGCCATGAAATGCATTTTGTTTACGCCCTCACCCACTAGTAGGCATGTGGTCTGCTTCTCCCTTTTGACTATTATAAATAACGCTCATAGTTTTTTTCTGCAAACATGTTTTTATAACTCAAAGAGGAGGGTGCTTGACAGTGGCAGACTGCTGAGAAGTGCAGAGAGAAAGAAGCCAGCAAGTACAGCCAGAGGTGCCCCTAGGGCACACAGGATAGCGTATATTCATCATTAGACAGTTAGTGCCCCTGTTCCCAGCAGTTCCGAGCATTGAAATCGATGTGTAAGGGGAAGCACAACAAAATCAACGAGAATGGCAGGTGCATACGGAGCAGATACACACTCTGAGGTTACAAAAGTAAGTGAGGACAAACCCAGCCTGACTTACACAAGATATGAAACAGTTCTTTGGAGCTGTAGCTCCATGCTAGGAACCTCTTCAAGCTCCACTGCAGGGCAAGGAGAGACAGCAAGAGGTTCATGTGGATTCTCTACACATCTGTCATCTTAGTAATGAACGTGAATTTTTTAACAAGTACACGTTATTGAAATTGACTCAAGCTGGATCACCTGGTTAGAAAGTAACTTCAGAATGAAAGTACTTCTCCACCTCCCAACCCACCATCTAATTCTTGAAAAGTACTTCCCTCCTAAGGAGCAGATTTTGTTACTGGCAATTTGAATGTCTCCAAAGCAAAGAGAAAGCTGGGAACCATCTAGGTCTAGTGAGAAGCGAAATTAACTATTATAACCTAAACCAGACAAGAAAGCAACTAAAACAGCATGGAACTGTCTTCACTTCTTAACATAGATGGAAACCAAGTATAGCAAAGTTCCAGAATAACAGTGTGCCGTGGCGTGGTGAGTTTACTCCGTGAAGACCGGGTAGTGTGATACTAGGAAGTCAGTACACTTCACTAAGTCAGTAGCAGAGAAGGAAGTCAGAAGAGAAACCCATCTGTCCACCTCCATCTGTGCTATATTAGGACCAATGGTGTGTTGCTGTAGCAAAATATCCAATGTTGTTGGTTGTTTTTCTCTTTTGGGGGGCCCACCACCCAGCTCCCAAATAAATCACACACAGAGACTTATTATTACTTATGAATGCCCAGCTTTAGCTTGACTTAGTTTCTTGCCAGCTTTTCTTAACTTATGCCATCTATCTTTTGCCTCTGGGCTTTTCCTTTTCTATCCCTGTATACCTTTCTTTGTTTCTTACTCTGTGGCTTGCTGTGTAGCTGGGTGGCTGCCCCCTGGAGTCCTCCTCCTTCTCTGGCTCCTTCTCTCTCATTCCTTCTCCCAGATTTCTCCTTCTATTTATCCTCTCTGCCTGCCAACTTCACCCATTTCTCTCTTCTGCCTTACTATTGGCCGTTCAGTTCTTTATTAGACCATCAGGTGTTTTAGACAGGCACAGTAACACAGCTTCACAGAGTTAAACAAATGCAACATAAACAAAAGTAACACACCTTAAAATAATATTCCCCAACAATCCAAGGTGGGGTACTTTATAAAGAAGGGAGGGTTGCTTAGTTACCATACCAGCTCTAGAGACTGGAAGTCTGAAGTTGGCTAGCCTATGTGACCTCTGGTGAGGGCCTCCGAATGGATGACATCAATTACAGTGAGGAAACACAGGCAGGAGAGATCACACCAGGAGGCAGAAAACGGGAATTAGGGCCTGAACTTTCTCTTGTTGTAATGATTTACTTTTCTGTGAGCTAACTCAAGTCCTGTGACAACTAGACTAGTCCCTTTTATAGACCCAATAAGCTAATTGTCTTATAGCACCTTCCATGTATATTAGTCCAGTATAGTGGGTCCTCTAAAAACTGCACTTAGGACTGCCATGTACCCAAAGAAATCTAAGTGTGTATACAGTAAAGATGACTGTACCCCTGTGTTCACTGCCCCTAGTCAAGAACCAAGCTATGGAGTGAGCCTAGGTGCCCATCAGTGGATGAACAGAGGGGAAATGTGATATTATATATACATACATATATATATATATATATATGTATATATATATATATATCCAAAATAGAGCATTAATACACCATAAAGAGAATGAAGTTATGTTATGTGGAATAAGTCCGATTCAGAGGGCAAATATCACATGTTTTTTTCACATATGCAGAACCTAGAATTTTAATAAAAGACGTGAAAGTAGGGAAAAACAATTTGGTGGGGAGGATAAGGATGATGGGGGATATGATCTAATACCTTATATAAGTATATGAATCTATCGCAGTGGTGTTCAGTCCTTTGTATAGTTAATATATACTAACAATAACAAAAAAGCTTTACCACCCAACATTAGAACACTGAGAAACAGGCTTCCCACACATGAGCCTTGGGGGACCACATTCAAGTCATGTCCAAGAAGAGACCTTTAGTAAAGTTGAACTATCCTTAGCATATCAAGCAACAAAAATGAGTATTTTCCCCATATAATAGCTCTAGTCAAATATATAATTATATGCAAAAAACACCTTTTCCAATTGTATCATAATCTATAAAAATACAAGATAAAAATAGATAAAAATATACATGAGGCAAGTGATGGAGCTTTACTGATGAACACAGTGGTAACAAGGACCACACTTCTCTGCAATCCCAATAAAATTCCAAGAGAACTGTTTATGACTTGAAAAGTTGTTCCTGAAGTCCACATAGAGATGTGATTTAGCAGAGTGGCAAAGAAATATTTTTAAGAAGAGAAATAGTTAGAGAATGTTTGCCATGGCAGATCTGTGACCACGTTAGGGAAAATTCAGAAGTGGATCCACATGCACAGGAGGTTTAACATGTGATCAAGGCAGCACTCAGGTCAGCAGGTGAAGATGGGCTGGGCAAGAAGTAGACTTGAGTCATTGGCAGTCTCTTTGGGGAAACATACATGTTTAGATCCCTAATTCATACCACACACTACATTACAAATCTTTAAAATGGTAGAAGAAAATAAAGTAATATAATTTTATAGTCCTGGAGAAGGCCTTTAAAAATATGACAAGGAGCCCTGAAGTCTTAAAATGTTTAACAAATTCAGTTTCATGAACTCATGCTGGAAGGAACTATAAACAAAATTAAAGTATAGACAGCCAACTGGAGAGAATATGTGAAACACATGTAACTGGTAAAGGGTTACTATCCCAACCTCACAGAGTGTTCCCTCAAACCTGTGTAGCAAAGGGCTCTGCAGTGAAAACCATCAGAGCAACCTAACACAAAAGAAACAGAAAGTGTTGCCATGGATGTCCAGATACCTCCCATTTCTATCAAGGAAACAAGTATTCAAGCAAATTTTATATATTGGGTTGTCAATATCAAAATATGTGATGATGCCCATTACTTGGAAGGGTAAGGTGTGGAGCTTGGGGCTTCTCGGGTGCTCTGGCTGGAAGGTGGATGCAGAAGCTGCTGAGGAGGGGGCACCTCTTCAAACTAGACCATACTGCACTCAACCTAACAGTTGTACTGCTGTCCAGTGGAAATTTGTTATAGCAACATTTATAGCAGTGATAAGCAAATAGGCCAAATATCCTTCAGAAAGGGAAGGGTTTCAATGAAATTTGGACTGTATATTGAATGTAATGTCACACAGTCATGAGAAGGAACCATTTTCATGATTTGTCACAGGCCAGTGCTGTATGTCAGCCTAGAAGCTTAAGAGCTGACCATGTGTTAAAATGGTGGCCATGAACTCCTCCTCCTGAGGAGTGTGTGGAAAGTAGTGAGATAATCCCAGCATCATACTGGGCACAGTGAGGAGCCCGTTACGAGAAGCAGAAGCAAAAGCCAGTGCCACTAGCTCTGGGTTTGCTTGTGCTTTGAGAAGGTTCTAGAAGGACGCTCACACAGTTCACCCAAGGGAGGACTGAGAGCTGAGCTTCGTTTTTAGGCTGATACCTCTGCGGGATTGTGTTAAACTGCTTACTGAATCTCCACTTAAAACAAAAAAAACAATAAATGCTGCTTTGTGGTTTTTAAAGTTCACAAGATTCGTTCTTTTTAAAAGTGGCTAGAAGCCTCCTGTGAAGTGGTTCTGCTGAGGGTGGCACCCCATGCTATCCTCACACCCATTCTGCCATTAGCAATTGTCGCTATGTTGAAGACACTCAATTCAGAGTTGTCTCTGATCATGGATGGAATGATCAGAATGATCCAGAATCCAGGGAGAACGTTGGGGAAATAGTTTAATCTGTGCTCACATAACCTTTCCTCAGCCTCCCTTAGAACATTCCCCTGCCTGCAGCATCCCTCCCATGGTTCTGCATAGGCTGACACAAGAGGAAGATAGGAACAGCCAGACTGCCTGGGGAGTTGCTTTGGGGGCTGAAGGCATTTATCCACACACCTGCTGCCCCTCTCCCCACCTTGCCTTCTTTGAAGAGGCACAACAAACTTCCTTTATGTCACCTAATTTTTCCCCTCCTCCAAGCCTTCCTCTTCCCTTCCTCCCCTCAGGCCAGGGACTGGTCTCACCTCATTCAAGGCCATTGACCTCTGTGTCAAAATTTCATTTCTTTAGGGTTGAGCTCATTCTCACAAGCTTTTCCAGTTGCTGAAAGCATTAGAGGAAAACTGAGATTAAATTGCTCAGTTCTGGTATCCTGCCTCAAATGGGTTCAGGAAGGGAGGCCAGCCCTTTGCACTAGTGTGATTATAATGTCTGTTAATCTGTGCACCACCACCCCTCCTCAGCAATTAAGTGAGATGTTGAGACCTTGGAATTCTGGGGTGGTTCTTGCCCTTTCCATGGTCATGTCACACTGGCAGCATCACCAGAAATGAAATCGGTTTTCATTACTATAGCTGCCTCCAGGCATAGACTCAAAAAGGACAGTCTTAATTTAAAAACTAAAGAAAAATACAGTTTGTGGGGGTTTTTTCCTCAGAAGAATAGCATATTAGCTTTCTTTGTAACTCCTGGTATCTTGCTGAACCCTGGGAGAACAAGGACAGACAAAATCCTTTACTGCTTCATCTCCTCAGCATAGTGCAGAAGCCCTGTCCTCCATCCTGCTCCCTGCAGGGGGGTACCCGTCCCCAGGAACTGTCTGTCATACCTCAGAACAGCACTAGTGAAGGTGGCCTCATTGTGCAGCTCCTGTTTGCAGACCAAAGGGTCGGACTGAAGAAAGCAGGACTCTGGGCTCCCAGAATGCCTAAGTTTTCAGTGAGATTGAGCTTTAAAAATTCATTTTTGTTGTTGTTGAGGTAAATTTTTCGGTTTCAATTTGCAAGTGAATTTCACCATTTGATCACTGTAAAGAGTGCAATTCAGTTCTTCTCAGTGTACTCTCAGTACTGAGCAGTCACCCATAAAGCAGTCACCCCGTCTCCCCAGCTCCTGCCAAGCACAGTGTGCTCCTGGAGCACACTGCAGATGTGCTTAGTCTGGATGTTTTATGTCAGTAGAATCCCACCATATACACTGTCTGTGCCTTTCACTTAACGTGTTTTCTGGGTCTGCCTGTATTTAGCTGCATCAGTACTTCAGGTTTGTGTGGTTAAATGTCATTCCATTGTATGAAATGTGTCACGTTTTCTTTATCCATCAGCCTTGGGTTGGCTTGGTTCTTTTCATTTTTCATTTACTCTAGATAGCACTGCTCTGAAAATTTGTGTGCAAATCTTTGACAACCGTTTTGAATTTGCTTGGGTAAGTGACTGGAACTGGAGTTGCCAGGCACGCTATAATTGTCTGTTTAACTCTTTGAGAATATACCAGACTGTTCCCCATGATTGTGCAAAAAAAATTTTGAGATAGGTCTTGTTATGTAGCCCAGGCTAGCCTCAGACTCCTTATCATTTCTTCTGCATCCCAAGTGCTAGAATCACTGATGATACCACCACGCTCCACAAGCAGAAGTCAACACCATAATATGTTTAAGGCTCTATTTCATTCACAGTTCTTCATTCGGTATGCCAGGCACTTGGCTGGACCATGAGATCACAAAGGTGAATAATAAAAAGCAAGCCGTTCTGAAATGAACATGGCGTTGGGAAGACAGAGGACATTCATGCTCTGGTCCTCAGAAGATGTAGTGCTTAGTCACTGGGTAGTAAAGAACAGGTCACATGAGAAGAGGCAGACCCACACTTGAAGCACCACATCCCGTGAGTGCAGATCCTCGGATCAAGACACAGGCCCACATCACTTGGAGTCACTGCATCCAAAGAGCCAGCAGCCTGGCAGTTTGCTGGTTGTGCTGTTCATCCTCTTCATGACTTAGCATGAGCCTCCTTCAGTATCACGATAAGCCTTCTGGAGATGCTCAGGTCTTTACAGAGGCTACAGTACTCTCAGTATCCTGTTTCTGCAGGGTGTTAACCCCACAGTAGGCCAAGCACAGATGCTTAATAGAACACATCCCAGTGCATGAGAAGCAGCCCACACAGCAGCATATGTTGGAAAAACAACTTCTATCTAGCAGCAGTTGAAAAGATGGTATTTCTCTGTGTGTGTATATGTGTACACATGTACATTTTCATGGGGTACGTGGGTATGGAAAGGGTGACACATACATGTGTGTGTGCATGCATGTAGAGGCCAGGGGGCAACCTTACCTCTCACTCCTCAAGCACTATGTGCCTTGTTTCTTGAGACAGGATCTTACTGGCCTTAAGCTTGCCAAGTAGGCAAGTAGGCTAACCTGGTTGGCCCGTGAGGATCCACCTGCCTCCCCAGCGTCACCCTCCTCCCCAGCTCCTGTTCCCCCCTTGGACTGTGGCAGATGCAGATGCTTGTCCTCCAGTGTTCACGTTCACACAACTGGCTTCTTCTCCAAGCCTCTTAACGCCTGTCCACCCTTCAGACCCACTTCCTGTCTTCAGGGCTGCCTTCCTTCTGGTTTATGATATTTTCTTTTTTTCTTCCCCAGGAGGATTGTCTCTAACCCAGAACTTTACTCTCTTGTGTTGACTCCACCATCTTGGACTGGGCTGGAGGACAGACCTTCCCAGGGTGGTCTTGAAACTTGGTGCACAGTTTGAACAGACTTACTTCCCCTCCTCCTCTGAGAGAGAGGAACTATTCTTTAGAAGAAGTCAAACGGGTGCCAAAACAACTCCTTACCAAGTTTCATAAAACAGAGGCGATAGTCTCCTTTTTGTGAATAAGAAATAGTATGTGTCTGCAGTATGTAAGAGGACCCTTTTGGACACATCTGTTGGCAGACAGCTGTGTTCCTGAGAAATCCTTTCCCTGGGGACTGTTAATAAGGAGTGGTAAGGCAGTTCTTTCCTAAATGCTGGCAAGAAGACTTAGAAGCAAAACTCTGGACCCTAAGTGGTATTATGGTCACAATCCCAAATCAGATAATGCAGAGCATGCTTGTCTGTCCAGATTGATGAGTGTGGACACAGACCTGATGAATGTCTAGGGAAGCTGTGAGGCTTGGTCTTCCTGAGAGCCTCAGCTCAGGATGCTGATGGGATTCTGGGGTACCTCATAATTTTGCACACTATAATAATGTCTAGTTTCATTTTCCTACATCTATGTCATCTTAAAACAAAACTGGGCAGTGATGGTGCATGCCTTTAATCCCAGCACTCAGGAGGCAGAGGCAGGTGGATCTCTGAGTTCCAGGCCAGCCTGGTCTACAGAATGAGTTCCAGGACAGCCAGGGCTACACAGAGAAACCCTGTCTTGAAAAAAAAAGCAAAAAAACAAAAACAAAACAAATAAACAAAGCTTATTAAGCCCATCTAAATTCAGGTAAAGAAGTGTAATCATTTGGGGCAGTCTAACTTGGAGAGAAGGTGGTAAGCTCCCCACCCCCACAACTAGCCAGCATCCCTTCTTGCACCAATGCAGTCTTAAGCAAATGCCTAAATGATCTCAACAGTGACGCATGTGCATGCACACACACAGCTTTGCCAGCTACAAAGTAATTCTTTGAGTTGTGAGACACTGTTTTGACTTTTAATTTCTTCAAACCAGCTTGTATTACATACATTTTAACTTTAAGATATTTAGCTATATACCTCTAGAGTACTCGTTAATCTGGAACTTATGAAAGAAATCATGTATCTGAGAACCCACTATGTTAGCTACACAATAGAATACAATGGTGTGGTTCCCACAAGGATTTTCTTTCTTATGATACTGCTTTGTCTATGGCTGTACCACCCTGAACATGCCTGATCTCTTCTGCTAGATTATTTTAAGGCACATTAACTATACAGGTATATTTGATAATTTATATTTAATAATTAAGTATTACTTGTCTTCAGTATCTAAAAGGGCTCATGAAATCAAGGTAGTTTGAGAACTATGTCACATCCTCTTCTGGATTCCATCCTGAACTCCTCCCTTGACTCCAGAAGGTCCTGTGTTGCTGTTATTTATTACTTTATCAAGCCATTCTTTGTAGTGGGCATCTAAACTCCACATGTCCACAACTCAACTCTGATCGCTCAAAGGCACACCATGCCTGCTGCCTTCCAAAGCAGTGACAGTGACAGCACCACCTCTCTGTCACTCAGTTCAGACTCGGGCTTCTTCCGACTTGACTTTGCCCAGCCAGCTCCTGCTTGCCTCAGCATAATGACACCAGATGTCTACTCCAGTCCTTCTTGTCGCCAAATTCTTACCACTTCTTTCTTGGCCAAAACAACACTTCTTTCGATGGAGCTCTTCCCCCATCTCTCTCTCTCTCTCTCTCTCTCTCTCTCTCTCTCTCTCTCTCTCTCTCTCTCTCTCACACACACACACACACACACACACACACACAGACACACACTTTCTGTCTCTCTGTCTCCGTCTCTATCACACACACACACACACTTTCTGCCTCTGTCTCTCTCTCACTCACTCAGACACACACACTTTCTGTGAGTACATATGACTCACTCTCCCTTCTAAACTGATCTCTTCCCAAGGATAGAGCACACCCTGGCAAACAGTTGGCACTCAGGAGAGTCTGGAACCAGTTACTAAGTGGATTCAATGAAGGCAGCCAGCCCCAGCTTGTGTTCTTTAAGTCGAGTTTGAATAATCCAGTGTTCCACAAGAGTGAAGCCTTTGCAAAAGTTGGGCTTGTTTAGAATGAAATTAAAAGTTTTCTTTAGTGTGTAAAGAATACCCTTTAATAATACTTTTGATTTGCATTATCTGGACTCTCAGCATTTTTTTAATGTGTTGGTGTCTTCAGCTGGAGGACTTTCTGAAAGGCTAACTTTAATAACATAAGACCTGCCATTTCCATAGGGCCTGGAATAGATTCCAAAATGCCAGAGAAAATTAAATGCAAAAAACTCCAGTTAATTAGTGTTTCAGAATAAATTAATGTTTTAGGTCTGACTTTAACTGACAAGAATAGTGGATTTCAAAGTTAAAAGTGCCACCTTTTCTTGTCTGTATTTTGTACTGTATTCCGTCATTCCATTATTTATCTCCTGAGTGGGGGGAGAGGAGCATATACATAATGAATGTTAAAATAAAAAGCACAATTGCAGTGATTATCTTTAGAGAAGTAGTTTTTAGCAATCATTTTAATTACATGATAATCCATAAATTTTCATAGGTGAAAAGCAATCCTGAATCTCTTTGTTCTCAAGGTACAGGAAAGATAAAAAACTATCTGTCTGAGCCATGTTCCAGGAGCTCTCCTGACCCACTGCCGACATCTTGGTCAGTCTGTTATGGAATCCCGGCAGTAGGGGCAGAGAGGCACATTTTCATTCTATGTGCATAATTTCTGTACTTTAGATATTCAACTCTAGAAAAGAATTTGCAAAAACTGCAGCCGTTTTTTTTTTTTTTTTTACTTTGTCTTCTCATCTTTCTTCTATAACTTCCTTAACCTCAGTTTCCAAGCTGAGAGGTTACTATTGTGTCCTTTGTGAAGGAGCTATTGCAAGATAATAAGATGTATGTGTGTTCCCAGCCAGGCACCTGATACTAAAGCATGTTAAAAACACTTAGTTCATGGAGGATTCCTGTTCTAAGAATGACTAGATAAATGCCTGAAGTCCATTTAAACCTTGAGATTCTGTGATCTTGAGCCAGGCAGTGGTGGCCCACACCTTTAATGCCAGCACTCAGGAAGCAAATGCAGATGGATCTCTGAGTTTGAAGCCAGCCTGGTCTACAGAGAGAGTTCTAGGACAGCAAGAGTTACATAGTAAGACCCTGACTCCAAAAACCAAAGAAAAGAAAAACGAAAATCTATGATCTTGGGGCTGGGAGTAAGCTTAGTGGTAGGGTACTTGCCTAGCATTTATGGGGCCCCACGTTCAATGTCCAGCACAGCATACTAAAAAAAGCATTTTGTGATATAATATCACACATACTGAGCAATAATGAAATTTTGTGTGTCTTCTTACATCTTAGCACAATTTATTTTCTCAATGTTAATTAATTAATTTTTAACAAACATTTCAGTGTAGATATCTAATCAGTTCACTAAGCTGAAGAGTTAAAAGAGAGAAAAGACTTGTTTTGTGTGTACTACTTCATGTGTGCTGCACGTGCAATCAGGCTGAATAGACACTAGCTCGGCTTCAAATTCATGTGTGTAGCTCCTTGTGCTCATATATAAGTTACATGAAGGGCTGGCTGCAGGCAGTCCGGAACCCTGGCCAAGTTCTGGCTTTTGCTTAGCCATGCATTTGCTGGAGCTGTGCTGTATATGCTGCTGCTTTGGGAATTTGGGTCATGTAATGTGCAAGCAATTCTCAGGAACATGAGTTTCAAACACTGAATGTTCTTAAGTAACAATATTATTTTTGAAAAACCTTTAAACAGTTTTTGTTTTTATATTTAAAGGAAATATTATCTCCATTATTTATGAATGCCCAAATGAAAACAAATTCAATAGCAGCATTTTATCTTCTCTTCTCTTTTCTTTTATGTAGTCCAATTATGTAAACAAAATTACATGAATCATTTGCTTGACAAGTTCATTTCTACATTATATTTATGATGTCTGAACCATAAAGCTCTGAAAAATGAGCTTCTATATCTACTAGCTATATGAATACTAACACAGTAAAGAGCTGTTTGCAAGGCTTGAGGAGTTGGGCTTCTTACCTGCGGGCATATTGAGCTGATTCTTGGAAGAACAGCTGCAGAATTCTTTGTGGGCTTATTTTTGGCTAAGTAAATGAAACACGGACACAAGCAATATTAGTACTTAATTGAAAGAAGCCTATAAACTTGAGGGTGATCATGGCCTTGAGCTGTGCACGTGCACAGACTCTGTAAGGAAAACTCCCATTCTCCCTTGTTCTTTTGGTGTTTTACTGTTGTTTGGTGGGGTATTTGCTTGTTTGTTTATGGTAACTGGAGATTGAAGCCAGAGACTCATTCATGCTAAGCACATGTCTACCCCAGAACTGTAGACTCCTAGGTCCTTAGTGAGGTAGGGTCCTGCTAAGTTTGCCAGGCTGTCTTTGAACACAAGGAGGCCTTGCATTTGTGATCCTCCTGCCTCAGCTGCTGCAGTCCATGGGATTGCAGGCCTATGCCACCAGGCTTGGCTGGATGGTATTGTGGTGGCAGATTTCCATTTTTAACTACTCTGCTTTGTACCATTTGTAAAACTGTTCAGCTGATTGTCATGCTTTTCTTTTTTTTTTTTTCTTTTTTTTTTTTTTTTTTTTTTTTGGTTTTTCGAGACAGGGTTTCTCTGTGTAGCTTTGCGCCTTTCCTGGATCTCACTCTGTAGACCAGACTGGCCTTGAACTCACAAAGATCTGCCTGCCTCTGCCTCCCGAGTGCTGGGATTAAAGGTGTGCACCACCACTGCCCAGCTGTCATGCTTTTCTAATGGAAGCATAAAGCTTCTTGTTTCTCCTATTTCGATAATAAGTCGTGGGAAGGGAAAGTTTAAAACTCGCCCTGCCTGTTCCTTTCAAAGCATCATATGCATATGTGTCTGGAGGGAAACACATGAGCTCTGTGGAAGTTCTGAGGAGGCACATCAGCAGAAGGGTGCTCACAGCTTCAGGGTCTCAGACAGTCTAGAGTTCATTGCTAAAATTCGAATTAGGCAACCTCACTATCCCACCAACTCAGGAAAATGGACTCCTGTGGACTGGGATTTAAAGAGTTGGTTTCGACTCTTTATGTTGTAGCTGTGCCCAGATTGCAGTGGATTGAGATCAAAGGAACAGAGACACAGCTACATTTGGAAGATTCTTCCCCTTCTTTCAGAAGAGGAGACTAAAGTTCTGAGAAAGTGAAGTCCTCTTCCAGAACCACAGAGCGGATCACTGGATATGCGAATATGACCGCTGGCCTCCTGGTCACCCTCCTTTTCTATCCTTCCCTGAGCTATGTTCTATGTTTCTTTTTAAATTTGTTTACTATTTTTATTTTAAGTGAATGGTGTTTTGTCTGCATGTGTGCCTGGTGCCTAAGGAGGCCATAAGAGGGCATCAGATCCCCTGGAACTGGAGTTACAGCTGGGTGTGAGCCACCATGGGAGTGCTAAGAATTAAACCAGGACATTCTGGAAGAGCAGCAAGTACTCTTAACCATTGAGCTATCTCTCTAGACCCTCAAATATTTCTTACGAAGCATGCAATTGGACCAAGACTACATCCAGAACAACCACTACAGGCTGGCTGAGAATTATGCTAAAAAGGGTATTATTTGTACATTCCAGAAAACTGAAAAATCAAAAAGTAACTGCTTTCTGACTGCATCTCTGGGATATTATCTTCCAGTTCATCTGCTCTGTGCCTCATTGTTGGGACATGTGCAGGAAGACATAACATTAAAGTATCTGGAGATACAGAGTCTGTGGATAGTCTAAGCAGGGTCTGCATGAACCCCAATAAATTTCAAACAGGCGGTTGGCTCTCGCTACATGGTAAGGATTTCTCAGCCATCTGTTTAGGACCCAGACTCAGCATCTTCCTAGTGTACCCCAGGCCAGTGACCTCTAACCACTGGGGATTTGAACCTAGATATTGAAGGTGTGCTGTCATCAGCCATGTGGAAAGGGAGTTTGTTCTGAAGCTGCAGATACTGTGTTTGAGGGTTCCTGGCATGCTTGCTGTCTGGTGTCCACTGTCTAGATATGTATTTTCTCCCCAGGTGCTTCTCTCCATCCCCACATATTTCCCTTCACCCCAGCATTCCACACCCCAGAGTACCAAGACAGGGTTATAATGTCCAGGCCTCAAATAGGGGTGGGGGTAAAAGTCAATGATGACAGCGGTAAGGCAGCTTTCCTTCCTTTCCTGTTTGGTACAGGGGCTAGGGTATTTTTGAGCAAGCCCCAGAATACCTGTGTTCCCCAAGTAAGTCCCAGTCTCCTTCCCAAATGAGCCACACTCGGAACAGTACCAGGACACTCTGTTTATCCAGAGCCAGCTGCTGAAATCACCCAGCACAGCCCCTTGCATCCTGGTGGTTTCCACAAACTGAGTGGAGTCTGTGCCACCACCCAGGGCTTCGTGCTCCTTGCAGGCTTGGCTGCTGTGAGTGGCCCTGGGGAGCCTCTGAAAACCTCACTACAGCAGTCAGGTGAGCTGGACTGTGTCCCTGGATCGGTATCTTCTGGCTAAATTCATCAGACTCTGGCTGAAGTTCATTGCAGCAGAGGGCACAGCTGCTGTCTGGCAGACATTAGTGTGTAGCAAGCTTTCTTGTCAGACTTTCTTTTGGGGGATCACCAGCTCCCCAATAATGACACTGAGACCTATTATTAATTATGAAAGCTTGGCCTTTAGCTTAGTCTTGTTCTCAACTAGCTCTTATAACTTAACCAGTTTTTATTACTCCCTTTCTGCCACATGGCTTTTACCTCTCTCCCATTCTGTAAGTCCGACTTGCTGTACACCTTGCTGGCATCTCCCCACCACTTTTCTTCCTAGAGTTCCCCTCTCTCCCCAGAAGTCCCACCTATCCTCTCTTGCCTAGCTATTGGCCATTCAACTTTTTATTAAACCAATCACAACGACACATCGTCACACAGTGTAAACAAATCTCCTGCAACATTAGTGTATGGTGGAGTTGTAGTTATTGCAAAGAGCCACCTGTTAAATGACTGCCTTGGCAAAGATGTTGTTTAAGTTTGCTTCCTCCCACATTGATGCAGGGAGACACAATCTGAGCCGTGATGTCTGACACTGTATCTACTCTTCTCCTCTGTCCTTTATTTTCATGTGTTTATTGTTGTAGTGTCTGTGGTCTGATCTCAGGCTTTAAGGTGCTGTTGTGTTGAAAACTGAACCCAAGAATGGTTCAAGGTGATAGTTTAGAAGTTATTGGGTTTCAAAGCCCTGAAGGAAACTACCAAGTACACTATTTCTGTTCTGTGTTCACTAACGACTACATGCTAATACTTTTTAAGCACATTCTAATTTTTCTATCTATACTTGACTCTCCAATCTAAACTGTCTTTTCTTCCTGTCCCGGGAATAAAGCAAAAGACAGAATGCCTCTGTCCTGCAGTCAACTGCTGGAAGGAAAAACATGTCTTCATTGGGTGGCTCATTTGTCTTTATGGGTTTGCATTCTCCGAAAATCATTTTTTCTAAAAAAGTTATTTTTGATGATGTTTGTTTTAATTCCTTGAAGTTCTTAAATTTCTCATTTTCCCTGCTTTTTTTAATTGCTTGAGAGTAACTCCCACTATATCTCTTTCAACTTATGGTTTACAAACTGGACATTTCTCTTTATATGTACATATGACAATTCAGAGACAGCAGTGGTCCTGCCTCCACAACCTCAGCCTCTCATCAGACCCCCTGCATTGCATCCTGAGGTATTGTTTCTAATACCTCAGGATGCAATGCCAGCCTGCTGGTGTGTGCAAACAGCCACACTGCAGAAGCTGTATGGTGTTTACCATTTGTTCGATCACAGGTTCTTTCCTGAGCAAACAAGAACTGTTTTGATACATTACTCTGTCAGGAGAAAGATAGTGTCATTGCGTGTTTTGTAGGAAAGTCAGGCATTGGGTTTAGCAACAGGCACATACCTGCACATAAAAGTCAGGATGTCACAAGCTTAGGTTGGCTTCTCTGTGCTCATCTCTGAGCTAAACACAAGCTTGTGTCTTTTGTCAATCCTTTCTGGAAGGAGACAGGGTTAGGTATAAGGAGACTGTCCTCTGGACATGGGTATTATGAGTGCGGCACTGTGGATAGTAAATGCTATGCTATAGAGCTACACTGTGGGTATATGCATTATCTAGTCTGACGTCCCATTTCATTTGTGACGTACCACCTCAAAGCTGCCCACAACATTCAAAAATAAGTTGCAGCATGTACTTACAGTACCAGAGAAACAGAAAGGGGTCTGTGTTTTCAAATGTTCTTTACCCTGATACTTGTCTTACAGGGGTGGTACCCCCAGTGAGAAAGTCTTTTAGAGATTGGTGAAAGGGAGCAAAGCCTGTCCTAACCTTGAAGAACCTTCTCAAGTTCCTTGACTCTAGTCATTAGAATAAGATTCTATATAAACCTTATTGTGAAATGCATTATTTCAAAAAGCCAAGTCAAAGGGAATCCTTTTGGAGTGAGGTTTTGGTATTCTTTATGTACCAGGACTAGTTGATTTGAGAAAGAATTAAAAGTTCCCATAGAATATCATAGTTTAAGGTTCAGAAATCAGGGCTCTTTCAAAACCAGGCGATTATTGCAATACAGCTTCTTTGGGAAGAGTTTCTGTCAAGCCCTCAGGACAGTATTGACATGTGGAGCTGATCTATTGGGTCTTCACTAGCTGGGGTGCCATGTGACCATTTGGCAGCACCTCCTCAGAATGCAAGTCCTGAGCCCTCCCTTCCCTGGGCTCCACCTCCTTTATGACTTGGGTCACACACCCTTTCTACCTCCAGCATTCCCTAGACCCCACTAGTTCAGGGCCTGGAATGTCCACCCACTATGGCTCTGCCGGGCCTGCTGCCATTGTCCTCTGCCGCTCAGCTAGTCCCACACGCCAGACTCCACATCAAGCCTTCCTTTGTAAGCTCTGGGAATGTCTTTGCCTTCTGAACTTCTGATGCCATAATCGTTGGTCTGGACCAATCAGTGACCGCACAGTCTCCTCATGTTTACACAGGTCAGCATTTCTTTCACTAAGTACCAGGCACTTTGCTATATCCTTGTGGAAAAGATGAAGAAAGAGTCTTGCTATCGAGACTGCTCACTAAGACAATCCACACTTCGTTAAGTTAGGTTTGGGAAGTGCAGTGGGAAATAAAGGAAAAACAGTCAATGGCCGAGAAGAAATGATAGGCATATATCTTTGTCTCAGACAAGCTGAGACATGAAGGGCTGGGCCTGGGGTGGGGGACAGAGGCACATCAAAGGAGACAGTGGGGTATATATTCAGGTGAAGGGTTTGGTCAGAGAACAGATCTTTTATGATAATGTTGCATCCAGCCTGTCCTGACCCCTGCCTGTCCTTTTCCCAGGCAGCCTTACGTCAGCTCCAGCATGCAAAGCCTCCAGCCACCGTGTGTGACTCATAGACCTAGCTTGAAAGGCAGCAAGCACAGAGGCAGTTCAGCTGCTTCAGAAATGGCCCTACCCAGATTCTAAACATATGGGACAAATTGTCGTTCAAGTGAAGATAAGGTTTCACCTATCACAAACACGAAAGGCCATTTGATCTAGCGAGTGAGGTGATGGCCTGACTCTCTTAAACTGTCACTCCCACTGGCAGAATGAAATACACTGTTTACCCGCATGCCAGAGCAGGGAAGGTCTCCAGACAGACAGAGCCAAGCAACTCTGGTTCTGGGTCTCCCAAACTATGAGACATACTTACAAAGTGTGATTCTTACAAAGCATGCCCAGGAATTTTAAAAACATTTCCAAACTGTAGACTACTTACTAAGTCCTTAGTCTGCTCCTTTCAGATGATCCCTATTTCTTTGGTTTATATATAAAGGTGGATAATCTATATTTATTCATGTGTGTTTATGTGTGTGTGTTTGTGTGTATGCATGCGTGCGTGCCTACGTACATGCAGGTTTGCATGTGGAAGCCAGAGGTCAGCATCAAGTGTCATCCTCTATTTCTCTCAACCCTGGTTTGTTTTTTGTTTTTTGGGTTTTTTTTTTTTTTTTTTTTGGTTTTTCGAAACAGGGTTTCTCTGTAGCTTTGCGCCTTTCCTGGAACTCGCTTTGGAGACCAGGCTGGCCTTGAACTCACAGAGATCCGCCTGCCTCTGCCTCCCGAGTGCTGGGATTAAAGGCATGTGCCACCACCGCCCGGCTCAACCCTGTTTTTTTGAGACAGGGTCTTTCACTGGACCTGGAGCTGGAAGTTTTGGCTAAACTGGCTGGTCAGCAAGCCCCTTGGATCCACCTACCTCCACAACTCAGTACTGGGGTTGACCACATGTAATGTGGCTTTTATGTGGGTGCTAGAAATGTGAGCTCCACCCTCATGTGTATGTTCCAGGGACTTCACCCACTGCTCTGTCTCCCCAGCCCCCAGTCTGTATCTGTTCTTACAGAGACTTCACAGCGCCCTTTTGTACATTACAGAGAGGGAAAGGGGAAGGTAACCGTGAAAGCAAAGGGGAAATTGTGTGGTAACTGTTTTGCTTATGCATACTGTTTTTACAAATAGGCCATGCTGCCTTTAGAACTCACTGCAGAAGCCGGGCGGTGGTGGCGCACGCCTTTAATCCCAGCACTCGGGAGGCAGAGCCAGGCGAATCTCTGTGAGTTTGAGGCCAGCCTGGTCTACAGAGTGAGTTCCAGGACAGGCACCAAATCTACACAGAGAAACCCTGTCTCTAAAAACCAAAAAAAAAAAAAAAAAAAAAAAAGAAAGAAAGAAAGAAAGAAAGAACTCCCTGCAGACTTGTCATTCCGTTAGAAAGAGAAGCAGCCCTGGTCTGGTCTCTCCTGACTGTGAAGTGAGGCCTTTCAACATATTCTCAAAAGAGCAGAGCTTCCTGCATGCAGAAGGAATGGGGAACAGGTCAGACTTGTAGCTTGACTGTAATCCTGTCACGGGGAATGTGAAGGCAGGGGGATAATAAGTTCAAGACAGACCATCTTGGTCCATGTAGTGAATTCCAAGGTAGCCAAGGCTGCATAGCAAGTCGTTTCTGTCTGTCTTTCTGTCTCTAAATAAATAAACTAAATCTCGTCATCCTCCTTCTGTCCCACTGTAAATCCCATATGACAAAGCTTAGGCACCTGCCTTGCTTCGTGGTCTTTCTCAGAGTATAGATGCCACTGTTTTGAGTGGGCAGGTTACACAGTATGAACATGCTTCAGTATTTAAACTGTTGACCTCTGCAGGACAGTTTGAGTACCGAGACAACGGGTTCGCCGTGTACATCTCCTGGCCTCTGCTCCCCTTCCTTAGAAGCAGTCAGGGCAGAGGGCACGGGGCTGGGGAGTGAGGAGTGGGGATGTCTTCCCACAGAATACTACTCTTAGTCACCTCATCTTGTTATGTTCAGCATCCAGCCTCCCCGTATGCCATTGTTTGCTTTTTGTGAATAGCCACTGTGTGGCCTCTCAGGCAGAAATGGCCATCAAGAAGACCCTGCCTGTCCTCTTTCCCATATCCACTTCACAAGACTCCTCTTTCCGAAGGGGATTTCTCTTCCAGGGTCTAATGAATGCAGGTGACCTCAGTAGAGGAGGATGGAAGAAGAGATAGGCCTAGGTTGGGCATCCTGATATCTCTGGAGGGCTAAACATTCAACCCACTGCAGGAGTTTTAGGAGATGTTTATATGAAGTTGATATAAATATGTTTCATGTATAGTAACCAAGCTTTGCCAAGAATAGGTAGTTTGGGTTATTGATGAGGTGCCTGTGGACTCTGGTTACTTTTAATGACAACTGTGCCCTTGTTGGTATGAATCATAACATGAGAATGAAAATGATGGATATATTCGTCAGAATAGATCATGAGAAGGTTTGCATCTTCTCTGTCCCAAGGGCAGTTAGGTCGTGCTTGACAGTCTGCTCAGTAAATGTTTATGAACTGCTTTTGGTGGAGACCAAAATAGAAATCAAAACTTTTATTATCTTCCCCCTAAACCAAAAGACAGACATTATTTAAAGTTAAAGTGCTAAGCCAACACAAAGATAAATAAAAACTATTTTAAAGTAAGATGGTAATTGACAGCCTGGACTCTGCATTATAAATAGTAGAAAGGGTCATAGTAACTCACACCCTTTTTTTAGTGGTGCAAGTCTCAGTCTGACAAATAGATAAAGTGAGGTTTATAAGATCTCCCCTCTGAGGGAATGCAGCCAGTGTGTAGAAGGGCCAGCAGCCGGCTTCTGCAGAGCCCTCTGTAGCCAGTCACCTCATGGGGAGCTCACCTGCATAGGCCTTCCGCTTCTCTCGGGAATGCACTGCTGTGTCTTAGTCTCAGAAAGTTCTATAATTGCAGTGGCCAGACCAAAAGTTTCCAGGCCTCCCCTTTTGAACCTGGCTCCAGAAACAGTTTTTGTGAAGGACATTTAAAACTGTTTATCTCCTTCTCCTGTCCACACTGGTTTGCTTGTATTCCATGCCTGCCTTCCATACGCCTATAAAACTCAGTTGCACCACAATCAGAGCCAAGGCCACCTTCTGTATGTTCAAACTAGATACTCCTTCGTTTTTTTAAAAACCTGCTCACCCAGCACAGCCCCTCCAGGACTCTTTGGCCTTCTGACTGGCTCAGAGTCATTGCTCACTTGCTTTTGTGTGTATAGAATAAGCAGGCCATAGTGTTACCTTACTACTTTCTGGATTTTGAAAATAAAAATGCTTTAAGTGAGTACTGGCGAGGCGCAGCTGTAGTAAGTACTCCATTCAGCCACCCATGGCCTTAACACTGCATAGTCTGACCCTTCTGCCCCGTTTCTGTCATCTGCTTCCTCTTAGAAACGAACCTGGTGCTGACTGTACCAGTCTTCACCTTTCTGGTAAATTTGTTTCTGCTGATTTCAGATGATGTAGCAAACTCAACGTGGTGGGACATGCTTGTAATCCAAGCTCTTAGGATATAACCTGGGCTACATGGTAAAACCCTTTCTCAAAAAGAAATAAATAAATTTAAAATATTTAAAAACCTTGCTCAAAAGAAAATAACCAAAGTAGCAATGCTTTCTTTTAAAAATCTTATTAAATATAATTACCTTATAAAGCATAAGAAAAGATCTAAACATGAGTTGAAATTTTTTATCTATTTCATTTGTCTGAAATATGTAGAAGAGTCTTTGTTTTATGTAGTACACGATTTCCTGGAAGTCCATACCCTTCCCTGCTGTCTTCTGTCTTTCTCTACTTGGGTCTCTCTGTCTTCTGCTGCTATTTTGTCCCCATACATCTGCTTGGGATAATAAATGCTATCAATTGCTTCATAGAACCCCCCGCCCCCATGATTGCACGGTGTCTGCAAGCCCACGTTTGATAGCTGCTTACTCGAGTAGGGGATTTTAGGACCGGCTTTGCACCTGTTAGCCCTTCCTTTCAAGAACCAAGTGTCATCGATGTGTCGGCTCCTCAGCTGCACTGTCTCTTCCTCGTTCTTTCTCTCATCATAAGGGAGTCCAAGGTTTCTCCTGGAGCTTGCAGAGTGAAACCCTGGCTTGCCATGTTATTTACTGAACCCTCAGAGTTTTAGGAAGTAACTGACTTGGCAGAGCATGGGAAGAGAGGATCCTGAGCTGGCAACTGTTTTCCTCCCTGGAGACATCTTCTAAAATGAGCTTGGCATCGTCCTTTGAATTGCTGTAGCCCTCGGAACAACTGCAAAGAAGCTACGCCTGGAACTTGAGTATTAACAGAAGGTTAAGCACATTCATTGTGCTAAATCGTTTACAAGCACACGCCTTTAATCCCAGCACTCGGGAGGCAGAGCCAGGTGGATCTCTGTGAGTTCGAGGCCAGCCTAGGCTACCAAGTGAGTCCCAGAAAAGGCACAAAGCTACACAGAGAAACCCTGTCTCGAAAAACCAAAAAAAAAAAGAAGAAAAGAAAATAACTTTTCTCCTAGTAGGAAGAAATAAACTTAAGAAACTCAGGAGTTTCTGTTGTCAAGTGGGAAATTACTCTTTTTAATTTATTCTTTGCATCTTAATTTAAGTAACTTAGGATTTTGTTGTTTATTATCAGTCTATTCCCAAACAGAGGGAAAAGTCCACAGTGGCGAAAATTTGTATCTATATTTTAAATTCAGTTCTGTGAACCCACAACCTGAGAACAATGATTGACATATTAATAGATGCCTGGTACCTATTTGTTGAGTGATGAATGGATGAATGAATGAATGCTTGATATTATTCACCAGTGCTAATAGTGTTGCTAAGACAATGAAGATACTCTGAAGATGCCAGATCCAACTGCTACTACAGTTAAGTGTACTAATACTTGTTTTTTTTAAACCTTTATTTGCATATGCTAATGAGTGGATGCTTATTGATACATGCCTCAGGCAGAGTACTTGCTGTATATCTACAAGTTGAAATGAATAGATTAGGAAGGTGGTAAAGAAGAATTTCACAGCATATCATTGTATTTAGTCAATTAAATGGATACAAAAGGCTATATTTACTACTGAATGTTATATGCCTTCAAGAATACAGTGACAGGGCTAGGTGTATGCTCTTAGTTCTAGCACTCTGGAGGCAGAGGCACACATGTCTTTACTAGTTCGGCACTAGTCTGATCTACATAGTGAGTTCCAGGCTACCCTGAGACCCTGCCTCAAAATACATACATACATACATACAGTCATACTGTGATTTGTGCCTTTTTGAAAAGTAGCAACTTGTGGTTAAACTAAATCTACACACAGGAGTCACTCAAATTCCTCCATCTTGATATTTTTCAAGCTCCTCGAACTTAATGAGGATGGCCCCCATAGGCGCATCTATTTGAAGGCTTGGTCTCTAGTTAGTGGAACTATTTGGAAAGGATTAGGAGGTGTGGCTTTGTTGGAGAAGGTGTGGCCTTGTTGGAGGAAGTGTCACTGGGGGTAAGCTTTGAGGTTTAGAAAGCCCATTCCAGTCTCAGTCCCACTCACTCTGCCTCCATCTTGTGGGTCAGTTGTGAGCTCTCAGCTACTGCTCCAGTCATGTCTGCCTGCCTGCTGCCATGCTTCCTGCCACCATGATCATGAACTAGCCACCTGAAACTGTAAGCAAGCTCCCAAGTAAATGCTTTCTTTTATGTTACCTTGCTCATGCTGTCTCCTCACAGCAATAGAACAATAAATATGACAGGTCCTTTGATAGTTTTAATGAATACTCACTTCTTTGATAGTAGTTATAAGCAACAGAGTTCTTGGAGTAAAAGGGCGTCCTGACTACTTGGCTACTTTTGATTCTCCTGCTGGATAGATTTTTACTTCATATTGAAAGTGGCCCCATTCCATTAAAGGCACTTCAGAAATTCTGCAATTCTGAAAAACACATTTTCAAGTAAAATAACTGGAAATGCAGAAACTAGATGAAATTCCATTGTAATGTCTCTATGATAACCTGGGTTTAGAAATAAGTCCCCTTGGAACTGACTGATTTATTTAGAAGCTGCAAGGTACTTGTTCCATGAAAGGCAGAAGCCCCCTCCCCTTTCCACTGCACAAGCAAGGACAGGAAAGAGGCCCAGGCCTGAAGCTCAGGCTCCCACTAGTGTTATTTCCAGGGTGAGCCCTTGGCATCCATGGGCTCTGATTTCACTAACTCTCCTTGCGGGGCAGTCACAGGCTGAGCTTAGGTGAGTCAGAGCCTAATGAGGAGCAATCCCTGAAGACATCTTTACTTCCTCTTTTATTGACTTGCTATCTGCTGTTTTAGCAGACTGGCTTCTCAAATGAGCATGCTCTCCCTATGCTCCAAGCAAATTCCCCTTTCTCTGCTCTTCAGAGGACCAGGCCAGGAATTTAGTGAACTATTTCCCAGACTTTGTCATTTCAGAGCAGTAAAATTTCTATAACATGGGTGTGTTGTGTCAACTCATTAGTGTTCTTTATTTTTGCTAATGAAAAACTTTTTAAAAAATCTCCTGCCAAGCCTCATCTCACAAAAGGAAGACTGTTTTAGTAACTGAAAGAGTACATGACTGTACATAGACAGCAGGCTAGTTCAATGTCTCATCTCCTGCCGGGGGTCAGAAGAAGGCTGGGCTGGTGCTGAGGAGACATCCTTCCCTAATAAAGAATCAGACAGAGTTCCCCTCTTTGTGAGGGAGCAGCACCATCCTATTCCCAAGGGAGCCCCTTCTCTCAGGCAGCCCCCAACATCCATTCTGCCTGTTTCTCCAGGGACAGAGTGGGGGCCTCAACCCTCCTAACAAGCAAGCTCAGCTGTTACCATTTAGGGGCCTAGTCTGTGGTGAGCCCAGAGCTTGGAGTCCTAAATGCCCATAAATTAGAGAGTCTGTTTTTAAACATGGGTAATGGAAAAAGACACACAGGAGAATAGGAGGGAAGGTGTGAAGGCCACTCAGTGCAGCAAATCAAACCAGCTTCTGCCCTGACGCAGTGGAAACCTGAGGTAAGGAGGGCAGTGAATGATATTGCTTATGCAGGTCTACCATGAACCTCCCCTTGCTGTTAGTCAATCCAAGGAGTGGCTTGCTTCCATCTCCAGCCCTAGTGGCTCCAGGAATACTTAGTTTGGGTTCCAGTCAGTTAAAAGCCTTTAGTAAGAGACAACTGGGTCTGGGGTTCTGGGTAAGGGGCCAATATTGTCTTTTAAGCTCTGGCCTGTCTCCATGAGAAATACTCTTTTTACAAATCCCCAAAAGGTAAAGGCAAATGTTTCTTGACTGCTAGGATAAAGTACAGCTTTGTATTTGCAAACTTGAAAAGAACAAAAGCAGCCCTTTGCCAAGTATTGCAAATAGTCACACTAGTGACGTCCTCATTGGCGAAGTGCTGGCCTCCTTTCCCCAGGAATTCACAGACAGTTCAAATGCACACATTAGGGCCACTTCAGTCCCTAAGTGGAGCCTGGGGTTTGGGTTAAAAGGACCCAATAGAGGTTCACACAGCAAGATGTTATCAGGTTTCCAGAACCAGGGACTGTCCATTTGAAGCCCAAACAGTTTTCTAAGAATTCTAGCAGCTGCGTGGGTTCTTTGTCTCTTACTCTGTGTTCCTTTGCTTGGAGACTGTTCTCTGGGCCCTAGGCCTAGAAGGGATATGAAAGTCAGGCTGCCTGTTCTGGCTTGCTCACTCCGGAGTTAGAACAGGGCTAATGGGCTAGCTCTGCACTTTAGCGAAAACTCTCGGCTGTTAGTACCAAGACAAGGTTATAAGCCTGGGATCAGACCCAGCAAGGCCTCTAGGAGGCAACAATCTGTGCCCCAAACAAGAGGGTAAGCAGGCTTCATGACTGTGGTGACCACGAGTTGATTGGTCCTAGCCCAGTCAGGGCTACACATTTGTGTTAATGTAATTATTACCAGCGAGCACCCCTTTCCAGTCTTAGAAATACTCTAAGAGTTTGGATGATGAAATGAATGGCTAATCGGCTCAGGTCTGACTGACACATAACCCCCACACTTACCCAGATCTTGATGGAGTTTGACGCCCAGTCTCAGAATAACAAGTGTGCACTTGAATAATACACCTCCACCTACATCTCTTCTATACCAGAGACCAGCTGAGAAGTTGTTCTAGAACTTGGGGCTTTTGAAACCTGGCCAAAGACTCATCTGTTTTAAAGCAGTCTATATCTGGTGCCACAAGGACCATATTGACAAGACCAAACACATTACCATGCCAGAATGCAGGGTTGGGTTGAATGTAGAGTTTTAGAGTCTGAATGGTCTTAACTAGTGATGTAGAATGATTAACCTTTTGTGATGATGTGACCAGCCCAACTAGGAGCTATGGCTCATCACAGGATTGTGTTGTATGTCACTAAGATCACATTTAAAACTCATTGGGTTTCTACTGAATGTTTATTGCTTTTACACCATCTGAAAGTTAAACCACTGTAAGGTGGAGACCATCTGCAGAATTTTAAACCTCTAATTGTTCTCTTGATTATTTACTTGTTTATCTTATTTATTTACTTTTATTTTGTGTATGGGTGTTTTGCTTGCATGTATGTCTGCACACCACATGTGTGCCTAGTGCCCACAGAAGCCAGAAAATGTTGGATCTACTGGAACTGGAGTTACATACAGTTATTAGCCACCATGTGTGTACTGGGAACTGAATCTAGGTCCTCTGGAATAGCAGTCACTGCTCTTAACCACTAAGCCATCTCTCTAGGCACCACCCCCTTTTCAATTTATGCATATGTTTAGGTGTGTTTATGCACAAATGTGTGAGAGTACCCATGAAAGACAAAAGAGAATGTTGGGTCCCCTTGAGCTGGTATCTCAGGCAGCTGTGAGCCACCTAATGTGGATGCTGGGAGCCAAAGTCAAGCCTTCTGTGAGCGCTCTTAGCCATTGAGCTGGGTCTCTACCCGCCCCCATTCCTCACATGATGTCTTAACCAATCTTCGGCAACATGTGGTCTTTTAGTCTGAGACAGCTTGTTTTCAAATGACGTGTGCTTCTCTCTGAACTGTGCATTGAGAAGGTAGAGCAAGCCTGAACTTAAAGTCAGACTGGAGTTCGAAACTTAACCACATAGGGTAAGACAAGCCAGGTGCACTTTTCCAGAATTGTTACCTGATTATTGAGGACCAGCATATCTCTTTCTTGTGGTGATTCTTGTAAAGATTTTAGAATAGTATTGTTGAACAGAACCATTAGATTAGACTAAAAAGTCTGATTTGGTTTCTGTTCCTTTCTTAGAGCTTGAAGGGGAGAGAATGTTAAGTGTATTAAGAATGAGAACTAATGTTTGAACAGTGTCAGTAAGAGTGGCATTTCTTCAGCAAAGAGATAATGAAATAGGTAGCCCCCAGGAGGCAGGAAAGGAGGTCAAACCAAAACATCCCTGGGCAGTTGAAGTATCAAGTAGACATGATTCTTGAGAGATGAAGTCAAGACAGTGATTATAGGAAGGTGATATGGGCTGACCCTATCACTGTCCTGTTTTTCTGGCCCAGAGAAGTATTGGGGCTGTTGCTATGGTCACTGGTTTCCTATGGTCAAGGCTTTCTCAGGAGAACCTTAGCTGTCTTGAAAAAAAGGAAGCCAGTCCCATACTTCAGCTAGATGCTTTAGGGAGCAGTTGTTTGGAAAACGTAGATTTGACTATTACCTCTTAACTCTCTCTACCTTTCCTCTGGACCCTATTAGAGCGTCTCTATGCTATATCAACAATGTTTCTCCAATAATGCAAAATCCATTGTGCCCTTCCATTCAGAATTCTAGGCTAATTTGTCACCAGCTCATGTCCTCTCTTGCCTCAGTTTCCTCAGCTGTAAAACAGGGTGTGCTGGTGGGGCTGAAGTGAGATGACTACATGTGTGTGCACATGTGTGTGCTTATGGACAGACGTGCATCCACCAGTCCCTTCCTCTCCCTCGGCCTGAGCTGTTGTGAGGGTCTTTTGTCACCCTCCCTCACGGTTCTCCTAGCATGCTAGCCCCTCCTCTTAGACCCCTCTTTTATGGTCTTGCCTGACTGTGCCTTTCAACTTAAATGCCATCTCTATGAACAGACTTTCCTAATTTACCAGATCTTGGTAAACATAGCACTCATTCTTGGTGGTCATTCCTTAACATGGCATTTGTCTTTAGTTTCTAATTTATCTGTAACATTAATCACATAGGATAGTGATTGTCTGTTCTTTATCAGCGTCACACCTACTAAACTGTCTGTTCACAGAACGTGGAAACTCCCTGGTTCACTTGCCTTTCATCTCCAGCACCTGATTGATCCCTAACCCCACTTCACATGTTTATCCAGGATTTCCTAGATGAGTGCGTGCATGAACATAGACTTCGTTTTCTGTCCCTTAAGCACAGTACCTGAAGCTGGAACTTTATAAAAAGTTGCTTAGCTTTTCTTTGAGAACTGAAAGTCCAAGATTGAGCAACCCTGTGTATTCAGCCTCTATCAGTGGTCCCCTTGGCAGTCATAACATGGTGAGGAAGAGAAAGAGAACCATACAGAAAGCACCAAGCTCATAGGGTGGCTTGCTTTGTCAAAGGCCGAGGGGGGGGCGGGGAGAGAGAGAGAGAGAGAGAGAGAGAACGAGCACTGAGGTCCTATGGAAACGAATTAATCTTTCCCCTATGACCTAATCCCTATAAGTCCCGCCTCCTACAGGTTCCAACCTCACATCACCATGCTGAGGACTAAGCCCCCCAGGTCATGAACCTTTGAGAACCACTACTTCCAACCCATAGCCAAGGCTAATCAGGAAATGCTTTCCCCAGGAAAAGGTGATTCCGACTTCATGATCGCATTGAGTATGTTCTTACAAAGTTTCACATTACAGATTATTAATATACCAGGAATATGGAATTTCAGAATTCACTTCTAATTATAAGGATTTTTTTTAGATTTTCACATAAAGTGCCAAGTTTTTCATGACCTAAAACATAATTGGAAAATTTCTCTGAATTTCCCATGTTTATTTATGATATTTTGAAAAGAACTTTTGCAGGAACTCAGTTTGGCCCATAATTACAAAGGTATGGTCAGTGACCACAGTGTCAGTGACCATAATGGGCCTGCCATTTTGTACACTGGGAAGGAGGAAATGAGCTGGGGCTTCCTAACAATGTGCCTACAGAATTACAGTGCTGTGTAGCGGGACTCTAAGATCCTCTCTAGACGTTGGGGGCTGTGGGAGTCTCGTCTAGGGTGAGCCCCTTGAGGACATCTTTGTACGAATGCCCGTCTCTGACCCTGTACTGTGTCCATCCCTCCTGTGCCCATCATATGTCAGCAGCTAAACTGCAGGCTTCTGAAGAAGAGGAACTTGGTCTCACATGGTTTTTAAATCCTCCAAAGTGTCATACAGCTTTGTATTAGCCAAGTATTAGGAAGGGTCTTATGAACAGTAAAATATGGAACAAAATCTTCAGCTTATAATTGGTTATAGCATAATGCCTGGTGCCGTTTTTTAAATATGCAGAGAAGACTAGAAAGAATTACAGCAAAATACACAGGCTGAACTTTCGGACCATTGATTATAGGTCCCTTGTTTCCCACAGTTTTCTAGATTTCTTACTCTTTAAGTAGATCTTTTGTAAGCAACAAAATAAGCACAATGATTTAAAACAGGAAACAACAATAAGCCAGTTGGTTGGTGGCGGCAGGTCTGAGGTTTTGAGGCCATGAGGAAGAAAGATGAAGATGGGCTGGAGGAACACAAGAGGTGGCGGGACAGGCCTGAAGTCCACGTGCTCTTCAGACAGTCCTCCTGGTCTCTGATCGCTGAGTCCACTGCACACAGGCTCCTGATGTCATCAGAGGCAGTGGCCTCCACTGTCTGCCTCCACTGTCTGACTGACAGCTCCTGTCACTGCCCTCTGTGTGTTCCTACTGTGTGCTGACTCGCCAACAACTCCATTCGCCTTCCAACCACAGTAGACGCCAGCTCCCAGCCCTGCTTGCAGATGAGGAAGGGTTTGAAGATTCAGGGATCACTCTCAGATGGACAATCAGGAAGTTGTGGTCCTAGAAATGAAATCCTGTTTTGCCCAGTTCCAAAGGTAGGCAGCTTTGCCTTCCCAGGCCCCAAACTATGGTACTAAAGACCAACTTCTGCCTACTCCATTGGAGCCTTTTCTGGGTCCCTACTCAAGTCAGCCCCTCTCCACGCCTTCACTGTGGTGATGGGGCCCTGTTCCTTCCTGTTGTCATGAGCCCTCCAGGGTACAGCAGGATTCCACAAGTGCTTTGAGGGCAGGCGACACTCAACACCATATGGGATCCTGCAGGGTGGGTGATTGCTGGCCTGCCTCCATCACTGCGTAGCTCTAGGGCATCGGTATACAAAGAAATTTCATTTTGAAATTCCAGAGAAGCAAGTTGGTTTTTTTCCTCCTTACTGCCCATAGAATTCATGAGGGGGTGGCATGGGCTGGTACTTGGTAGCCTGAGATGTAGTTTTCATTTCACCTTTAAAACAATCAACAAGCTTTAGAAACTCTCGGCCAAGTCTCAGGTGACAGGTAAGTGTTCAGCTGATGGCTGCAACTGCTTTAAACTGGCACTTCGAGGCCCCTGTGAGGTGGCCGGAGTGAGTATTAGCAGCAAGCTGAGGCCAGCCTCTCTCACTTCTGATTTCCTAGTGGGGAACAGTGAACTCGTGGTTAAGAAAACGTTTACGTTGCTGTGCCATAAAGTTAGTAGTCAGTCATACAGGCATGTCAGGGTCTGCCTTAGGGCTGCCCACATGTCATGAAGCCTATGACCACAAGATGTCACTATGGCACCAGTCCTGGAGTGAGAATTGAAATTGTGCCTCTGCGGTTTCTAACTCCTGAGGAGAAGCCAGGTCACCGGATCTCCTGCCTGTTTCCTCTTGCTGCAGCATCAGCTATGAGCACATTTCCCTGCACACTTGTCCATTATCTTAGAGCTCTTCAGAAAGCTTTACCTACTCTCCAAATCATTTCACTAATTCTTACGCCACAAAAAACTTGAAGTCCCCCCATGCCATCTTCCCACAGTTAACTGATAAAGTAGTGCCAGGGCCTGGATTTGGACTTGTCTGCTTTCAGAAAGCTGATGGTAACCTACCACAGCCTGGCCATGTTACTGTTTCAGATGTCCATATTATAAAACAAACCACAGGGAGCCTTAAAAATCCACCCCAGGGCTGGGCTCATGCCTGACATTCCAGCACTCAGCCAGATTGCTGCACGTTCAGGGCCAGCCTAGTCTTCTTGTAAGTTCTAGATCAGCCTTTCCTACAGAGTAAGAATGTGCCTCACACTGACAGACAGCAGTAAAACAAAATCCAGTCAGGCATTTGTTCAACACATTTGTTGAACGATAGTTCGGTTATAGCGGAGGTATCATGTTATGAATAACGCATTGACCTATTTATTCTCTTCCCACAAGAGGCTAAACAAAGTCCTTAGTGCAGGGGATGGGGAAGGGGATGGGGATGTCAGGGCATGGGTGGAAGGACCGCAGGTAGAGAGAAGGCTCTGTGGGAGCTATCGGTTCGATCAACCTTCTGCACATCTACTGACTGAGTGGTGTAAGTGTTCTTCTCCCTGGCATTCCATGGTTCTGACATGGAATGTGAGGAGAGGGTATAATCCAGACCCACAAAGCTCGCCCCGCTTCTGCCTGAGAAGCACAGCGATGGTAAGATTATGGTAATCCTGTCTTAAATGGCCTGACCAGAGGGATAGGGGGCAGACCCAAGTTTGTCTGATCCTTTGCAGTTGTCCAGTGCCTGGCGTGGAGGCAGAGAGCAGATTGAAGCTTCTGGAAAGATGTGGGAGGGAACACAGCAGAGGCTTCTGGAATCTAACTTAGAGGTGCTGTGTCTGTGTGAGGAACTTGGAGGGCATCTGCAGAGGAGCCACCAGGACGACTGCACATTTGAAAAACAAGACAGGAGGAGAGGTGAGGGAAACAGGGTTATGTAACCTGGAGCCCTGCCAAGGCAACTCTGGCAAGCTTCTTTGAGAATAAGCCTCTCAGTAACTCAGTACCACAGCCATTAACTAGCCCTTTTTATCCCTATCAAGAGAAGACAGATTCCAACAGGACCATGGTGGAATTGCCTTGACAGTGGCTGTGAAACAGAGGAGACATCACGGAGAGAAGTTCATTGAATTTTCTCTTCTTCCTTACTAGAACTTTACCGTAATTAAGATGCAGGGAAGCCTTAATTTCCCCTGTAGGACATATTGAATCCAGCTTTTGCTGTATGTCTATCAATGGTTACAGAGCCCAGATCCCAGTAGTTACAATGGGTTCCACGTAGGCTGACTACAGCTTACTCCTTGTGCTGGGGCAGCCGGCCTGACTGCAGCGTGTGGTCAGGGACTCTGGGCTGTCTCGTCAATCTCATTCTCTCCTGCTTAGCAGCGGCCATGGATTCCCACTGCCTCAGAGTAAAGCTCACTCCTAGCACAGAGCTGTGAGAACCAGCCCCCACTTCTCTCAGCCTTAGCAGGGCCTGGTTCTTTGCACACTCAGCACATTTTCACTCCTAGGCCTTTGCCTCTCTCTCTCTGCCCCAGCCCACTCCTTTCTCACCGTTGCCCAGCTGGCTCCTTCTTGGTTCTTAGGTTAGGACTGGAACATTGCCTTCTCAGAAGAGTCTTTCCCAACCCAGCCTCCTCCTCCCAACCACTTAGCCCAGTCCCCTTTCATCACTTAGCTTGTTTCTCACAAAGAAGTGATCACGTATCCTGTGGTGGGCATTTTCCCGAGGTGCCCATGTCATGCATGTAGGATTTCACTGGCTGTGTTGACTGCCTTTCTGTTCCTATAATGAAAGTACTCGAGGCTGGCTAACTTTACAAAGAGAGAGGTTTCTTGAACTAGTAGCTCTAGCTGTTGATGTCAGCCAGCATTAACTGGGTTCTGTTGAGACAGTGAAGGTGGGTGGTATGTGACTGTGTGTGTAAGAAGGAAGAAACTGACTCTCAAAACACAAAACCAGAGAACATTTGGAGTCAGCTCCCTTAAATATCAACTCAGTCTCTGGAGAACTGGCTCAAGGTCCTTAAAGAATGATCTTCACCCTTTGGGTAGATAATTCCACAATGACCAAATGACCATCCACTAGGCTCTACCTCTTACAAGCACACAACACTCCCCAGTGTTGCCACCCCAAGGACCATGCATCCCTTAGGGACACACTCAGGCAGTATCTAAGCCTCAGCACTGGCTCCTTTCCGGCATCTGGAATCTGGTGAGTGCTACACCCAGTGCCCAGGACACAGCTCTGTGATAAACTGATGTGGGATGGAGCTGCAACAGCTTACCAAGCACCACTTCCATGTGGACTAACCATCTCTCCTGTCCTTCAGAGGTCCATGGTTCTAAAATGTGAGTCAGCTGCAATAATTACCTAAGTGCTTTAGTACAGCAGAACTGGTAGATTACCTACTGTGTTCATTAGTCTGCGCTGAAAGAATTCTAAAATACCCCTGTCCTTCAAGAAACAATAAAGTATCCAGCTGAAGAGGCAGCATGGAAACATTAACTGAATTAGTGTATGATACCAGGCGCCATGAGAAGAGCATCTGTCTCCATACCCCTTCTTGTGTTCTCTTTCTTCCTAGAAGGTACCCCCTGACAGACTATATGCAGCAGGATATATTTATATTTGTCCCCATGGACTTTTCCCTACCCAGAATGTAAGCCCCCAACAGAAGGGATTTTCTCCTTTTAGTTCACTCTTGTGTTTCTAGTGCTTAGAAGAATATGTGGCACATAGTAATGGTTCAATAAATTGTGTTTGAATGAGACAATGAACAATGCAGGAGAAAACAGAGCCCCCTTGGGGCTTCACTTAGGACTTACTGGACTTGTCAGAGAAGGGGAAGGCTAGAGGAGAGCAGTAGAAAATGAGGTCATGACACATGCCAGAGCAGAAGCAACCATCAAACATGCGAAGTGGGTATGTTTGGTGCAGAAAGCAAACCGGTAACCTTTGGAGTTTGTGTCTTGAACTTCAAAGTGATGTCCATCGGCTCCTCTCTGTGGTCCTCTTTCCTTTGGTCTAGGTGAGTGCCAGGGTGAAGGTGTTGGGAGAAGACTGCTCTCCATACACATTCCTTGGTATTGGCATTAAAACAGCAGAGCAAAAACAGTCACCCTCAGGAGCATGTAGGCAGCTATGAATGCCCCACTGTTCCAGGGGTTTGAATTCAGTTTGTGGATTGTCCTGGCTTCTGAGCCCTTCTTCTCCCCCAGAATCTCCAGGCTCCTGCCTATTTTTAACTCCTGGAGGAGTTGGGAAATGTAAGAAAGTAGTATGCAGATGACTTGATGTGAGCTCCTGCTAGGGAAGATGAAAGGTAGGGTAGCTAGCTGGCTGGCTGGCTTGCAACACTGTCTTCTGTAGCTGAGGCTGGACTTGAACTCCTGATCCTCCTGCCTCCACCTCCCAAAGGCTGCAATTACAGCTCTGAGTCCCTCCTCCTGAATGAAAGGCTGGGGGATTTCCCACCGATTTAAGGCCATCTAGCCTTCAGCAAAGGACTAACATAGGAAGATGGATAAATGGCTTGGCTTTAAGGCTGGACTGGCTTCTCACCCTGAGTTCATGGGTGTGGAGCTCAGAGACTCTCTGTGGCCCTCATTCAGATGCCATTGGTATGTTAGGGACAATATTCTCTAAGCTGTCACCCACCATTGTTGGGAGGCAGGCCTCACAGGAACAAATGTGCTCACAGGAGATGTGGAGACTTTGGTGCATGTCAGGGAGAGGCGGGATCTAGGTTCTTGGAGGTGAGTGGACCAAGTCCATCTTCTTCGTGGGTCATTTGTCAGGAGCACAATGGCTCCTGCTGAAAGACTTTATAGCAAAGGATTGCTGAGGTATATTTCAGGCCATTTGTGAGCATAGCATTTTTCTCCACACAAACCCTGTCCTTCTCTTGGAAAAAGGATTTTTTTAAGTCTGTGTGTGTGTGTGTGTGTGTGTTAGTTTTATAGCTTCAAAGCCTGAAATACTTGTCAATTACAAACACATCTAAACTATCTTAAACACACAGAAAGTAATGTGTCTGAGACTTCCCTCTTTTATTTTCTCTGAGCATCATCTGTTCCTGAATTGTTTAAACAACCTTTTTGTTTTAGTTTTAAGTTTGCAGAAAAAAATACAGAACTGTTTAGAATCCCCAGCCCCAGTTTTTCCATATACTAACATCTTGATTATATTAGTATATTGATACATTCTTAACTAGAGTTCATGCTTTATTTGGATTTCCTCAGTTTTGACCTGATGTTCCTTTTTTGATGACCTGTTACATTTAGCCAGTTTCCCCATTGGCTTCTTGGCTGTGTAAGTTCAGTACCTTAATTTTCAAAATGAAAAAACAAAACCAAAAACCTTCTCTTTCCCATGTGGTTCTTGGAATTCCCAAAGGAATCTATTCCAACGAGCTCTGAGGACTCTGAAACTGTCGGTAACTCTCAGAACTCTCAGTGTGGGACTACAAAGCTGTAGATTGCGGTGCACCCACCCTGACATGCACACTTTTGTCTTTGGAGAGGTCTAGGGTGGGAGTGGCTGAGGACCCAACACACCATGTGTGTGCATGCAGGTAGGTTGTGACTGTCCTTTGGACAACCTCACCGTCTTCATGCTACTGCCTTCCTAGGAACAGAGAACCTTTTCAGAGGCCACAATTTCCTGTTTACTTCTACTCCATTAACTCCTCAAAGATTAACCATCAGACAACCCAGAAGTATTAAGTTTTCTGACACCTATATTTGTCACTGCTGGCTGGAGTTCATGGGACAGTTCCCTGTGGTGGAGAGGGAAGCTCTGCCCAGGTCATGACTCCCTGTGAGTCACTGCTCAGTGGCTTATACACTTGGAGATTACTGGGAGCCAGCAGCCTGTGACGTCTGGAGAAAAGCTGATGCCCTTGGCCTTTTCCTTCTTCCTTTCTATGTCTCTTAGCTGATGGTAGATGCAGAATGTGTGCGTTTAAAACTTAAGTATGGCGTCTATCTGGGTGGCTGTTAGCAGCTTGGATTGTAAACCACTGTTTTTACAGCTGTAGGATCTACTGCTTGAGTTGATTTAACAAGCAGCCGTGGCTTGGTCTCCAGCCCAGGTCTGCCACTAGTTGCTTTCAGAAAAATTCATCTTGGGCCCATTGCTAGGAAAGTTTGCTGTGATTTTTATTAAAAAGAGTAGTGGCAGTCTGTTGTTCTTGCTAGCACACCCTGAGTCTCAAAAGAACACTCACTCCGTGATTCCCATAGCAGTGCAATGGAAGTGAAGGATTGCTGACCAGCTTGGAGTCCCATGGGAGGAGTCTCCTCAGTTCCTGGCTCACTGTGACCCACAGTCAGATAGGATTAAAGACCAGTGCCATCAGTCCCTCCTTAATGTTCCGATAGTATGACTGTCCTGGCCACCAGTTACCCCGTGACACTCTGTACCTAATCCAAGGTTATCAGGCTGCTTTGGTCATTAAGTGCAGTGCTCTGGAAGATGCTCCTAAGATCAGCAGGATCAGAGCCACTGGAATCTTGTTTGAAATGTAGATGTCTACTGTACCCAGACCCACACATCAGAAACCCTAAGGTGCTCCCTCCCACCCCCCCCCACCCCCCACCCCCCGCAGCTGAACCAGGCCCTGCAGGCAGGGCTTGAGAAGCTCTTTAATATTCTAGTAGATGACCCATCCTGAATGGCCTTCTGTTTATGTAGAAGGCTCGGTGCTGGGTGCTGGTTCTGAAGAGAGCAGCGAGGCTTATTTTTACCAACCATACTCAGTGGCTCTCAGACCTGGTCCCCCATTAAAGCCACCTGGGGCAAACTGCATACAGGTACTTCATTTGGTGGGTCTTTCATCCCTGTTCAATTAGAGTAGCTGGGGCTGTGCTGAAGTACAAGAAGGGTACCAAGCTCTGTGGTTGGGACTCATTGGTAGCATGGCAGCCATGGTGGATTGTAGCATTTTCAGGTGATGTGGACCGTGCCAGGATGGGGCACACTGGGGGGTCACTCTATGGAGACTTGGGTTGAGATAAAGGAAGGGAAGTGCCTGCAAAGCTTTCCTCCAAGTTTCTTTTAAAGAAATTCTAACAGGAAGATAAAAACGTGATTTAAATGTAGATTCATGTGTAGTTTCAAAACAAGTGGTAGGAAGAATACCAGGAGATGTGCTTGCTTCCCCGTGTGCAGTTCAGCCTCTCTCCTTGAGTCTTACCTCTCAAAGGCACGCCCAAGGACCTGACAATGCCCTTGAACCCCAGAGTTCACCACTGAAATCCTCATGGGGGCTTGCTTGGTCCTTCAGACCATAGAGCCACCTGGAGAACCCGCTTCTCTCCGTTGGGTCTGTGCTGCCCACACCTTACAAATATATTGCCAATAATTCATCTCCTTCACAAGAAGGTAAGACCTTCCTTCCATGCTTTGACTAAGAGGGGTTTTCTTGGTGGGTTTTTTTTTTTTTTTTTTTTGTGTGTGTGTGTGTGTGTGTGTGTGTGTGTGTGTGTGTGTGTGTGTGTGTGTTGTTTTTCAAAGAAAAGAACTATTTATGTAACAAATAATTCCTTATTTGTGAGTCTCTCCATCTTGGACTCTTAAGGTCAGGTGGGAAGGTTTAATGTGAATTATTAGCTGTCTTTGCCAATTGCTGTACCCTGTTGTCATGGCATACGCCAGAAATAGAAGTGACTGTTTTCAACGACAGATCAAAATTTAGTGCTGTGCTGATGGTCCAGAATGAAGATTTTTTTTGGCACATGAGTGAAATACATACCCATGTATTTCTGGTTGTGATTTAGCTGACCAAGTCATTCAGTTATAATTATATTATTTTTACTCCTGGAGATCATTACTCTAAGTGAAAAGTATTTCAGCATCTAGACCATTAAGATGTGGATGCTGAACAGTATTTAAAACAATTTTTTTCCTGGACTGTGAAACAGCTTTATGGGCAAGTAGAAGCTAGAATATGGTTGTTAGCATTTAAAATTAAAAGAAAACATGGAAATACTTTTGGGTTTTAAGTTGACTGTCAGTTATTGTATGCTGCCTTCTGTGGCCCATCTCCAGTCCTTAAATCTCTGTAATGTAGCAGGGACGTGTCAAGCTAATGTCCAGTACTATAAATCTGAGGGCCTGGATAGTATAAAAGGGTTGTGGGGGGACGAGCCAGAGTTGGTTTGGTTTATGGTTTTTGTTTATTTGTTTGAGATGCAGTGCTCTTTAGGATTGATACACCTTTATTAGTAAGTGTGGGTTTAATCTTATCTCTGGAGCATCTTTGTTTTTAATGTCCCATATTTCCCAGGCTCGGATTACCAAGGTGCTCGAGAGCACCCTCCCTTGGATTTAAAAGCTGGATGTTTATAAGGCACAATGATCAACCTGAGTTGATCTTCTGACCACTTTCTTCTCCCTGCCCTTAATGTAAGAGAACAGAAACTGATGTCTGTGACCTTCAGAAGTCCTTGAGTGGTTACGTATTTTGAGAGACCAACTATGAGACCACTGTGGTCTCCTTGTGATCACTACATGTTTTTGTTTAATATTATTAAATAGGACTAGGGAGGTTGTTTAAGAAGTAGAGTTTTTGCCTTACAAGCAGGAGAATCTGAGTTTGATCCCCAGAACCCACATAAAGAAAGCTAGACATGATAGTGGGTGCTTGTAGAGACCCACAGATCCCTAGGGCTTGCTGGCCAATCACCCACAAGCTAGCTAATTGATGAGGTCTGGGCCAGGGAGAGACCCTGTCTTGAAAAAAAAAATGGTAGCTGAAGAATGATACTCTAGGTTGACATTTTGTCTCCACACACATCCAAACATGTTCATTCTTACCTACAATGTTTTAAAATAAATAAGCCTGTTTTACAATGTAACTTGAAGCCCAGATGTTTAAACCTAGACTTCTTTAGGAGGCATAGGACTAAATCTGAAATGTCAACTTTCAAGAGACTGTAATTGAATAGATTTAACCCACATTTATGGAAGGGAGAACTCTCTAGGTGATTATCTTTTTTCTTCCTCTCTAAGGACTCCCCCCCAAAACTCTGTAGGTATCTTGTCTATTGACTTGATTAATGAATATTTTGCCCACTAAAGTTGGCCATTAATTATTTCCTTGGGTTACAACAATAATTACATCTTTCAAGTAAATTCTAATTAGCATAATAAGCAGAAAACACCCTGCCAGGTGATGTGGGATTGTGGGGAACTAGTTGGGGAAGACCCATCTAGCTGGTTCACTGCAGTAATCAGCATTTGTCTCCAGCTGGATCCCAGCAGCTGCGTTTAGACTAGACCATCCCAGAACGGGGGTCACAGGGAAACAGCTCTGTGAACAGTCTTGTCAGGGAACAATTCCTAGTGGCACATAACTGTGTTGCATTCTGTAACTAAGTCCTATTACATTCATTCATTTGTTGGCTTGTTCTGTAATCATAAGTACTGACACCTTTGTGCTAAGTGCTAGGGACAGAAGGGAAGTCTGGAGCTGTATTTTGGAGAGGTTGAATCTGTTGGGAACAGTAACACTACAATGTAATTCATCCTTTTACTAGATGGGTGCACTAAAGCAGGTTCTACCGTGTAGTGTGGTAGAACGCACTGGAGAGAAGCAACCTCTTCAGTGGGCCTTCTAGGATGAATCGAGGGATGATCATAGAGAAGAAGGTGAAGTCTTTCAGACAGTGAAGCAGCAGATGTGGTACAAAGGCGTGTCATCCAGCAGCAGAAGAGAGGTAAATATGGGCACATGGGAGACAAAAGGAGCCTGAGGTACCCAAGACCAAGCAAGAGCAGGATGCTGAAGGAACAGAAGTGACATTGTGGCCAAAGCCTAGAGAGGATGGCAGCTGAAAAGAAGGGTCACTGCCATAGCTGTGGCTCCAAGCAGACAGTAGCAGCCACTATCCCAGAGCACACCTGGTGGGGAGGGGTGGACAGAAACCGCCTGCTCACTGCTTTCATACCACCCTTCCATCCTGATGCCTCTAATGGAGAACCAGCCACAGGAGCGCCCCAGGACAGAGCATGGGGTTCAGAACAAGGCAGAGAAGAACAAACAGGCTGGTGTGAACAGGAAGTATAGTGAGCAAGAAGGATGTGTACAGAAGACAGAGACATTAAGAGCTGCTGGGGTGTAGGCATTGAAGGGAAAACAGTTGAGAGACATACTTGGAGGGTTTGATTGGTGCAGCCACATTGTAAATATTCTGTATTCTACATAAGATAATGTTATCTCGGGAGGCAGAGGCAGGTGGATCTCTGTGAGTTCGAGGCCAGCCTGATCTACAAAGTGAGTTCCAGGAAAGGCGCAAAACTACATAGAGAAACCCTGTCTCGAAAAACCAAAAGAAAAAAAAAAAAAGATAATGTTATCATGTAAATAATAAAGCAGGGCTTAACGCTTGATGTTATTGATTCCCAATTTAGCAAGATTTGTATTCTTAAACATATCCAATTAGGACTTATTAGAAGATCATGAGATCAATTTAATGAATTGTCCTAATATTTTAAGAAGTGAAATTTATTAATCAAGGTACATTACATGTTAGTAAATTAAATAATGTTTTCTAAAGCTTACATTTGTATCTGGGAGATTAGTGTGCTAGTTATAATAGAAAATGTATATCTGGTTGTAATTTACATTGAAATATTGAAAAATATAGTTAACTCATTGGGTGTAGGTGAGCTGAGGGAGGAGACAGTGTTGGCAGAGGATTTGTAGACATTTTTAAAGCATATTCTATCTCTACCTTCCTTTTAAAAACCAACCCGCCCTCACACATACAAGATGTTCAATATCATATAACGTTGGGGCCATATCTAGAGTATTAAACCTCGTCTTAAGAAAGCCTAGAAAATCTGTTAGTATCTCTGCCTTCCATTTTCTGAATTCTACTGATAGTAAAATTTACCAAATCCCCAAAGTCCTGTGAGCCTCACTGAGGAACTGAGGTCGTGTGAGCACTTTAATAATGTCCATTTTACTCAACATGATACAGAACCTTCACATTTTGTTTAAATGTGTGATAAAATCATCTAAATGTGCCTTGGCTTGTAAGTTGATGGCACTTTTCTTGTGAGTCAGAAGAATAACCTCAGCTGAAGCTAGCCAGGAAGTTGTCTGAAGTCTCTGAGGAAGGTCAACACTTTTCCAGGTGTGTGTGCATGTTCTACATAAGCTCCACAGATGTGGAAGGAAATGAAATCTAATTACTTCTGGTCTGCATCTTGTATATAGGGTAAGCTCTCTCTTTCCATAGATGACTTGCCAGAAAGTCTTACAAGTGACCACATGGCAGCATGGGTTATTCCTAGTGGAGGATAAAACTTCAAGACCTCCTTATCTTGGCAGCAAGAGGTGGGGCTGTAAAGTTGACAGTGGAATGCTGTTTATGTGAGTAGCTGGCCTCCAGCTTGTGAGAAGTAGATGGTATTTGTCACCTCTTGCTTTCACAGGTAAGGCGATTAACTTGATAAAACCAGTTATAAAGAGGTAGAGCCAGGACTAGGCACTCTGGTGTTGAAGGCTGTTCACTGGCAGGAGAAATTTGATAAGAGACATGTGTAGATGTAACCAATGGTCTTATAAAATAAGAAACACAGAGCCAATTCAGAGAAGAAAGCCAAGAGGTCAGAGCTAAGAGCCTCACCCTTCCTGATTCAGGGATCCTCTCCAGCCAAGAGAGCTCTCCGAAAAGGACCTACTTCCTGTGTGTCTGTCTTTAAAGTCTTCCTGTTCTGCCTTCTCATTGGTTGTAAACCCAAACATGTGACTGCCTCGTCACTGCCTGAATGTACCGCCCTCCAGGTCCTTAAAGGCGTGTGCCACCGCCGACACACACTTGCTATGGCTCCAATAGCTCTGACCCCCAGACAACTTTATTTATTAACATACAATTAAAATACAAATAAAATACATTAAAATACATACATTTCAGTACAAGTAAAATACCACCACAGACATGGATGCTCAGGATCTTTAAACTTTGTCATGGATCTTGATATGTCTCATATTTGATCTCATCCTAAGAATTTCAAGAAGCACCTTTTTTAGTGGAAAAACCAACCCAGTGGGGAAATGGCAATGATGTCTGCCCTTGTGGGGGAGAGGTATGGGGGTGGGATAGATCTCTGTTCCTTTCTATCCATTTTAAGGAAATACATGGCTTACCCAGATGTATAGTTCCCACTCTGTTGGTCATGTGATGCACTTCTCATTCCCAACACTGTGGCAATAAAACCCAAGCCAGCCAGCCCCAAGAGCAGTTCACCTTCCTGCACAGACATTGAGAGTCAGCAACATAGCAGCATGTTCTTAGAAAGACAGGGAGTTCTGTGCCTGGAGCGAAGCCACCAGTCCTCTGATTCCAGAACCTTTCAATGGACTGATGCACAAGGCAGAAGAATGCCTAGGGAATGCTCGGGGTGTTCTGAAATGTGTGAAGTGATGTTGAGCCATACTGGAAGAAAAAACGCTTTTACATAGTAATGATTATCTGCTGCTTCTTTTAATTTGGCTCTAAAAATTCATTTTCATTTGTGCAAGGGATAAGATCACCTCTACAAACTGGAAAGGAACAACCACTTGGCAGTTTCGTTTGAGAGCATTAAAACTGAGTGGTAACATAGAACTCAGTGCTGTGCTGGGCATGGGAACACAAGCCTGTGGAATTGTTAATCCTGAGATTCTGGAGAGAAAAACCAGTTCCACAATTTTGAGCCAAGTTTGAAGCAAGCTTTAATTAAATTCTGGCCAGAATGACGGACTTTGGCCAGGTCCAGCCCTGGGTCCCCAGGAAATAGCTAAAAGTCACGTTCTGCAGGGCTTAAAAAGGCAAAACCATATGGCTGTAGTATTTCCCATCAGATCCAATCAGGAGCAAGCATATATCCTGATACACTTCCTGCCTGCATACCTCCTGCCCTCATGTGATCTAGCACAGCCAGTGCAGACTGGTCAAACAAGCAGGCCCAAAAAGAACTTATTCTTAATTGTCTTAACTGCAAACAGAACTCAACCTGCAAAGTCTATTGTTCCTGTTTTGGCTTCCCGTTAACTTGTAAGATGTACTGTTCTTATTCCTGCTTTGGTCTCACATAATCCCAGGGTTTGGGAGGGCAAGGCAGGAGGAGTCAAAGTTTACTGTCATCCTTGACTACATAGCAAGTCCAGGGCCAGCCAGAGCTGTGTGAAAGCCTGTTACAAGAAAACAAAAGCACTTGGAAAAGGGTTTCATGCCCTGACTCAAGTTGTTTGTGCTTGAGGGAAGCAGAGTGGCAGAGCAACCCTCCCTGGAGTCAGATGAGTACACTTGAGACCTAAAGTAGAGCCTTTTCTGATCAGTGTGTTTCCTTTGGGAAAGGGCAACAAACAACCCATGGTCTGCCTGTCTCCCCTGCTCTTCCAAAGGTGCTCTTCTGCTGGGAGGACTGCCTGCGGAGAGCAATTGGTTCTGTCTTCACCTGTATGTACATGGCAGGACCCCGTGATGGTAAGAATACTTTCATTTGCTGTTACTGCCACTTAGAGTGATTGATTGTTCACAACTGTGATCCCTCAATGTGAGCACCAACAGCCTGAAATAATAGTAATAGTTAAGGTTTATTAGGTATTTACCATGTTTCCCGCCCTTGTACTCTGTGCAGTATACAGCTTATCTCTTAAATTCCCTTAACAACCTCATAACAACTTCATAAGCTGTGAGTCACTGACTTCTGTATCAGAAAATTAAAGCTTGGCCTGAGAAACTTGCTCCAGTCATGAAGTTAGAACGCATCAAAACAAACCAGTAACTTCCATAATATGTTGCCTATCCCAGGGAAAAACTTTAAATTTTTTTAAAAAGTATCAGAAAGGCTAGAGTTGCCTAGTCCTTCTACAGAAGCCAAGATAGTCAGGGGCCATCTGCCAAGTTCCAGACAAGTGAGAGGGCCAGGGACTTCCCAATGCCCAAGTTCATACCATCGTCGAGATTCCTCAGCATGTGTCCCTACTCATTGGCAAGTAGAATAGGTGCAATCTGCCCAGAACCCAGAGCCGCATATCCCAAACCATGTGTCATCTCTGAGGCCCTTGAGCCTAAACACTGTGTTCCTGGCCCCAATCTGGGCACAGACACAGCATGTGTGTGATCCCATCAGAGGCCAGCCAGAGCTACTCACGTCAAGCTGTAACCAATACACACTTGTAGGTCTATCTAATGACTCAGAGGTAGAGCCATTGTGTAATCCTGAATCCAGAGGTTCAGCTCTTTCTCCTGTGGCTGGTTTTTTTGTTTGCATGTTTGGCTAGTTGGTTTTGTTTTGTTACAAAGACCAAGAGGACCCCTGGGACTTGCAAGCCAGCCAGTCTGGTTGAACTGGGGAGCTCCAGGGTCAGTGAGAAGTGCCATCTCAAAATAATACTTACAATAAGGTGGCGAGAAAGAGAAAACTGCATCGACGTCTGGCCTCTGCATGCCGTCACACACACATGCATACACACAAACACACTTAAACAAAAGATTTCACCACACATTGGAGTTATCTATAAAAACTTTTGCAGCATGCTCAATCATTTGTTTCTAGTTTCACAACTGCCTTTTGGGTTTGGGAAAAACTCAAATTCTTTCATTTGATAACTTTTCCAAGCAATCGTTTGGGGTTTTTTGGTTTTGTTTTTTTCCTTTTTAAAGTGTGTGTGTGTGTGTGTGTGTGTGTGTGTGTGATGTGTGTTCATCTGTCTGTGTTTGTCTGTATATGTATATGTCTGTGTGATGTGTGTCTGTCTGTCTGTATGATATGTGTTGGGGGGCATATATATGGAAATCAGAGGACACCTTTTTTCACCTTTTTGGGGTTCCAGAAATCAACCCAGGTTGCCACTGAGCTGTTGCCTACTTTCTAATTTCCAAGCCTCCATAGTCATTGGTGGTAACTGTCTCTTCTTGTTTCACACCAGAACCTTTGGAGGGGAGCCAGGCCCTCAGAGTCTTTGGAGTTACCCAGGAGGTGCTGATGTGCCATTCTAGTTGAGAACCACAGGTCTCCAGGCACTTGGTGGATAGAAATAACTAAGACCAAACAGCTTGAGGATAGGATCCTCAGACTCTGCACAGGAGTCTCATCCTTGTCTGGGAGCTTCAGTCTGTCAGGCAGCTCCCTCCATGGGCACCTCTGACATTTCACTGCAGTTCTTACAGGTATTTAAATCAGGAGACATTCATATAGTAAACGGTTCCTACATGTTAGCAGAAAAGCAAGTGTTTTAACTCTTCTTTCTTTTTTAATATATTTTATGTGCATTGGTGTTTTGCCATGGGTGTCGGGTCCGCTGGAACTGGAGTTACAGACAGTTGTGAGCTGCCATGTGGCATGTGCCATGTGTGCTGGGAATTGAACCCAGGTCCTCTGGAAGAGCAAGCAGTGCTCTTAATCGCTTAGCCCTTTCTCCAGCTCACAGCAAGTGTTTTAATACTAGTTTTTATAATATAATGTGATCTTCTTAAAATGGAAGCACTTCCCCAGCAAGTGTGATGAACCTGTGGCCATAGACCACATGTACCTTGAATAACTATGGATGCCACACAACACAAAATTGTAAACTGACTTAAAACATAAAACTTTATGCATTTTTGGTTTTGTTTTATAATTTTGAAACTTTATTGCATGATTCTCTAGTATGAGTTTTATAGATGACACATCTGTTGCAAGGAGTCTAGTATGCTGGAGATCTGGGTTGTTTTGTTTTTTTCTTTTTTGGCTGAAGAGAGTTTTTCAATACCTGTGCACAGTACTTGACATACATATCTGACTTTCCATAAACTTCCAGTATCCTTGGTTATTTTCAGCTTGGTTATTTAGTGCTTTTCTAGGTGGGATTACTTCATTCTCAACTTCTTTCTCCTTTGGAATCCAAGCTTGTCCTAAACTTCTATTTCCTGAAAGGGAAAGGGAAAGAAAGTTTATTTTAATGCAGCTAGGAAATATGTCACAGTGTATGTAAGTTTCAGATAAATGTGATTCATAGTGTCAGAGTTGACCTTTAAAGAAAAAAATCGGGGTTTTTTTGGCAGGTGAGGGTAGCTCCGGTTACAAGAAAGGAAGAAGAACAAATGGGAACAGATCTGCATTAATAAATATTCCGATGGAGCCCACTCCGATGTCAGTGTTAGTGGGTGGTGTTGGTACATGCAGTGTTGGGTGATGGAAGTTGTGCACACTCTCATTTTTCACTTTAATTGCCTGCCTGAAAAGATCCTGACAGCTTCAAAGGTTACTCCTCATCGCATTGTTGATAACTCAGGAGCAATATGCATGTGCAATTTGCTTCATTATTGCCCACTAATAACCAATACTGGAAAAAGGCTTGAGCAACCACAGCAGCCATAATTTGACATAATGTTCTCTTTTTTCTCCCATTCCTTAACCATTCCACTGGAGTTAGCCACATCTGATGTGGCAGTGTGGGTGTGACTTTAGTGTGGTTTGGTTGTTATTCTGTGAGTTTAGTGTAATAAAATCTAATGTCTTTTTTTAATTCAGAAAAACAAAGACATAAAAGAGTTTGTGTTTCTCAGTAGAACTTTGAACTAGGATTCTGATGGTTTAGGGTATTGCGTTCATTGTTTGTTTGTGTGAAGATTTGATTTAGCTTCATTTATTGAGAAGCCATTGAGTAGCAGTGTCTGAAGTGGAAGAGGGTGTCTTTCTCTCGGTTGCAGAAGCACTGGAGGTGGTCAGTCCAGGAGGAAGATGGGGCTTTACCTGCCCAGCCACACACACTCCTGCTTTGCTTTACCCAGGACGACTTCCATTTACAAGATTATCTCACCTTAGAGTAGATTCAGGAGTGACAGTCATTCTTCCAGTCACCCTAGAGGAAAACTACTACAAAGAAAGTACATACCTTTAAGGAGACTTCTTTAAAGCCCTGTGCCTTATTAACCAGGATGTAGACTCAGTGTTTCAAGGAATGCAGGGAAATGTAGTCCTTCAACCAGGCAGCCATGTTCCAGGGCATCATGATGTAAAAAAGAGGGAAATGTCTGTTGAGCAGCATCTTGCAGCCCATGATAACTCTCATTTGAATGATGAGTTTTAATTTTTTCTGTGCATTGTTATGCTGCTGACTATCACAGTGACAATTTACAACAGTGCAAGCCTTAATTTCAAAAGTCTCACACTAGAGATTTACTCCTCATTTCTACTTTGGGCTGGAAGTACTATTCTTAGCAATATTTTGGAAATAAAAAAGAATCCTAAGGCTTATACAGTTAATGCCAAGCAGAGGCAGCTAGATTTGTGAAGAGTGGCACATTGTCTTAACGCCAAAAAGTAAGAACAGGGCTAGAGAGATGGCTCAGCTCTTAAAGGCTAGGCTCACAACCAAAAATATAGTAAGAACAAAGATTGAAACAAGAGTATGATTCCCTTAGTAAGCCTTGGAGATTCACATACCAGGTCCACTAAACACTGATTTAGGGACCCCAGTTTGACTCACCCCACCCCAGCCCACCCCACCCCAGTCTTTTATCCTCAGTTGTGAAATGTACCAGTCACTTGGTTCCAAATGCAGTGTGCCCCAGGCCTTTCCTTATCCTTGCTGAGCTGACTGTTGGCATCTTTAATGGGTGCTTGTTACTGTGTGTCACTGTTTTGAGGGCAGGCCGTGGCTCTGCTGCCTTTTGGAATGGGTGGTGTTGTGATGAGATCTTAAGCACTTCTGTGCCTATCTGCATCAGGAGCCCTTTATCCCTCCCTTCTCGGAAGCACCAACTTTTTGATTCTGCACAGCATCCTTCACACATGAGAAGCAGATCTCATTTGGATATCAAATGTTTTTCCCAGTTTGGGGTTCTTCATTGTTGATAATAAGGCACTCGCTCCGCATGAGAAAAATCCTGTATTTCTGTTTCTTCTTTCACCAGATCTTGTCTTTTGTATCCGTTTCCCTCATCGTCCCTACCTCTGTTCACTATTTTCTAACGCACGGACCATCTTAGCTTATTCTCCCAGTGGCTCTGCTCTGTGTGTGAAATTAAGGCGGACTCTCAGAGTCCTTCAGCCCTTCCATGAGGAAGCTAGCTCTGCACTTCATGCCCCTTTCACACAAGCCTCTCTCCACCTTCTTTCCCAGTCCATTTACTTTCTCCTGCTCACCTGCTCAAGCGAGTCTCTGTTCAGACTCTTAGAAACTGCTTCCAAAACGTTGCCCTGAGCCTCACAAAGAATTATGCCACCTTTCTGAAGCAGTTAGTATACTTGCTGGTTTCTCTTGAAGCATTGGGGGCTTTTTGTTGTGTGTGTGTGTGTGTGTGTGTGTGTGTGTGTGTGTGTGTGTACACACACATCAGCTTGTATATAGGTAGGTGATGTGTACATGCCTGTGGAGGATGGCAGTAAGCCTTGGTCATCAGCCGCCTCCTTGGAGACAGCCTGTCATTGTTCTGGCACTCACCAGTTAGACTGGCTGACCCCTGAACCCAGGATTCTTCCTGTCTCTGCTTCCCCAGCCCTAGGATTTCAAGCGTTGCCATCACACCCAGCATTTTGATGTGGGTGCTGGGCATTTAACTAGTCTTTGTGCTTGCCAGGCAAGCACTTTACCAGCCACACCGTCTCCCCGCCTTGGACCATTGTTAACTGGCTGTTGCAATCATCTTTCTTGCTCACTTGTGAGCTACTGACTTAGAATTTCCTCTAAGCAAGGAGCACATGACAAGAATTCTGGATGTCTTTCAGGAAATAAATTCAATTTCTTTGACTCCACTAAGAAAGCAAGGGCTCGCCAGGTGGTGGTGGTGCACGCCTTTAATCCCAGCACTCGGGAGGCAGAGGCAGGCGGATCTCTGTGAGTTCGAGGCCAGCCTGGTGTACAGAGCTAGTTCCAGGACAGGCTCCAAAGTTACACAGAGAAACCCTGTCAAGAAAGAGAGAGGGAGGGAGGGAGGGAGGGAGGAAGGGAGGAACAAAGGAAGGAAGGAAGAAAGAAAGAAAGAAAGAAAGAAAGAAAGAAAGAAAGAAAGAAAGAAAGAAAGAAAGAAAGAAAGAAAGAATAAAGGAAGGGCTCCTCAAATGTAGGTCCTAGCCGCCTTGTATCACTGCTCTGCTGCTCATTGACTGCCTTCTAGCCTCTTGATTTAGACCATAGGAAAACCCAAAATTATCTTCATATAGTAGCTCTATTCTTCATAACCATCACATGGGTCTCCGGCAAGGTTTCTCAGCCTAGCACTGATACTTGAGGTCAGGTGGGTTTTGTTGTAGTGAGGTTATCTGATTATGGCCAGGATAGGATATCTAGCAGGATCCATTAGCACACTCCCTCCAGGGTCTCTAGACATTGCCTTTGCCGAGGATTGCCCACAGTTCAGAACCACCCCCTCAAGTATCTCTATTTGAAAAATCTATAATTATTGTCTGGTTAACCCTCCTGTCCTTCTGCAGTGCCCGCAGATTTCACCTCACTGCCTGCTGCCTTGAACTAGGAGCCACACCAGCTTCCCACCCTCCCCTGTGAATGACTCACTATGGGCTCCATCAGTAAACCCTTCCCACGTGAGCCCTCCCTCTCGCCTCGTCCTGTCTCCTTTTGTCTCGGGCTGCCATGTGTTCTTGCTCCCTCTGTCTGTGCGGGGACACAGTGGCTCACACTGGGTCTGTGCTGGCCTGTCTGATCTGGAGCTCCCTGAGCTGATGCTGAGCTGAGTCCTGTTGCTCATCCAGATACTGAGCCTCCATCATGGTGGACACCAATTGTTGACTGAGCCTTTGGCTTAGATTTGACTTCTAGGACCAAGTTTCCTAACTAGTTACGATCTTCGTGGGTGACCACAGGATCTGAAGGATTGATAAAGAACCAGGAAGCAGAACAGCAGAACGTCAAGCCTCTGGCCATGCTAGTCACAGGGCATGCTGTAGCTGCAGTGGCTGTGCATAAGTCAGCCTCCCGAGCACTGTCTAGAGAGTTCTCAGTTCAGTCATGTGTAGTCATTGACTGGTGCAAGAAAACTCGGGCTCCACATGGGAACATGAATGCTTTCTCATAGATACTGTTATTGTATTGCACAGAATCCCCGACTCTTAGATATTAAGCTCATAAAGTTTACAGCAACACTCAGCTGCATCTGGACTTCACTGTGAATTGGGGAAGGCAAAAGTCTCAGTATAATTTGCACTAACTTTCCTGTAATGGAAATTATGGCCTGGGAAAAGTTTCAAATGACGTGTCTATAAACTAAGGAAAAGTTGATCCATTCAAAGGCTGGTTACATACACTCATACTGTTTTTTAAAGTCCAGTGCCAACAAGAAATATTTATTTCAGCATCTGAAGTAAACCAGCAATGAATTTTAAAAGTCAGTCTTTGTAAATTGTTGGTTCAACAAATTTAGTCTTAAAAATGGAATAAAAGTTGCAACAAAAATGTACTGGGCTTGTAAGACGGCTATAAAGTCTGTGTGGAGTTCAGCGTTACAACTGGGTGGGAGCAGCGAGCGGACTTCACCTGCTGGTGATCGGAATCCTGGCTCAGGAAGACTCAGAACCCGGAGCTTCGGCCTCTAGCCCTGATGGTGCCGGCTTCATTTAAGGAAGCTTGTCACAGAGACGCGCGTGCATCCGTGCTCTCTGCAGCCATTCCACATTCCTGCCCCTCTCTTCTCTCCCGCCCTCGCTCCTCGCTCTCTTGGGCCCTTTCCTGTGTTTGTGCTGGTGACTGTCACTGGGGACCAGACTGCCTGGGTGCTCAGTCATCATTCCCTGAGTGTCACTGGCTCAGCCTTGCACCACAGCGGTGAAAAGCTGGTAGAAGCCTGGGCTGGAGGCACAGGTGGAGCTTGTTGGCTATGGATGTAACCGCAGGCCGATCATTTAATTAGGGAATCACCAGATGTCAGCATCTGGGCTCTCCTTCCCCCACACCTGCTCAGTGGAATCAGGAGTCCTGACTGATTGCAGTGTTCTGCAATCCTGTTTCTGGCCTTGCTCTCCCTGTCCTCTATCCCTCCATCATAGGCACTTGGTGACCCGTAGTTGTCTTCGTCACCTCCCAAAGAGTTCTGTTCTAAGCTCTGAACTTTCTCCATGCTGTAGCAGGCACCTTTGAGCGCAGGGTCTCTCAGGCTTCTGCAAGGCTCAGCTCCTGGCTCGTGTGTCCCCACTATAGGCTCTGGAGATTGTAACTTTAGCTGAGCCTCTTTATGTTCTCATATTCTTTTGTTATGTCCCAAAACACTGAAATAACTTGTCTCCTATTTCTGTCTCCTGTTTACTCCCCTTGGTGGGTTTTTTTTTTTTTCCTACCAACCACATCATTTTCCTGGGACCCTGAATGGTAAAGGAAACAAATGTGCTTGATGGGTCTCCCATGTTTAACTCAAAGTCTTCAGTATTCTCATCGTGGGATTAATCAGCTGTCTGCCCCTGTGTGTATTTCTTGGGCACTGGAGAGCAAGTGCGGCCTCAATGGGAAGAGTCGAGATGTGCCAAGTCGTCCCGGATGTTAGCATGGTGCTAGCGGGAGGTCTGAGAACAAAGGGAGGGTTGGACAAGCCCTACCCAGAATGCTGCTGCGAGAGAGTGTGCTGGACGGACTACTATCTGTCTTTGCAAGTTTGACAGCTGAGGGGAAGGATGAAAGCTGGCTGCACCCTTTACTTAGTGTCAGAATCACCGAATGATCACAAAGAAAAGTGAAGGTTCCAGGCCAGCTCCTCAAAATCACCTGTCTGGCTGGGTGGGTACCTGACTCTCTAAGGTCTTCTACTGCTGCAACCTCCAGCCCTCCCATGTTGCTAGAGTTTTTCTGCCTGGCCCAGTCAGGACAAATCTCTCTCACCCGCCAGTCCCAAGCCGCTCAAACCCGATCAAGTAAACACAGAGACTTATATTGGTTACAAACTGTATGGCCGTGGCAGGCTTCTTGCTAACTGTTCTTACAGCTTAAATTAATCCATTTCCATTAATCTATACCTTGCCACGTGGCTTGTGGCTTACCGGTACTTTACATCTTCCTTGTCCTGATGGCGTCTGGCAGTGTCTCCCCTCCCAGCTTCCTGTTCTCTCAATTTTCCTTTCTGTTAGTCCCACCTATACTTCCTGCCTGGCCACTGCCAATCAGTGATTTATTCATTGACCAATCAGCAACACATTTGACATACAGACCATCCCACAGCACTCCCACACACTTCCTTTTAGCACCCCCCCCCCCGCCCCACCCATCCCCAACACAGACCAAAAGCACATCCCCTGTTCACAGTGGCTCCCAAACCTACAGGTCACCAGTGACATTTGCTTAGTTTTGCTTGAGAAGCAGCAGAGCTGTTTTCTGACTTTATTAAATTATAAGTAATTCTACGTATAGAAAGTCCCAGCAAGGTCCAGTACTAAGTCACAGCCAAAGCCCCTGAGTTCATTACTGAGTGTTGGTTGACCCACCAAACAACACCTCCAGAGTTGAGTGCTAGGATTGCAGGTGTGTATGACCACACTGTTGTTTGTTGGTTTGTTTGCTTGAAGATGGCACTAGGAATGATTATTTATTAAAAATATCACACAACAAAAACAAACAAACATAGCAAGTTGACTCCAGCCTGGACTACGTTGAGACTTCCCTCAAAAAAAGAAAAAAGAAAGAAAAAGAAAAGTTCCAAGTCCCAAGCATTGGTTATCAATGATCAGCTTCAGGGCCTGAGCAAGGCGGCTGTGAACCTTCAATCGTACACATCACATTTCTCATTCTTATTGAAAGGAGGTGAAGTGTTCCTTCCCAGTCTCAACCATCACCTTACTTTGTTTTAGTATTTATTTACATTTTTATTTGATCTTATTTTATTCGCTGCTATTGTTTGAGAAACAATTGGAACTAGTATTGTGACAATGAGGACTTTGCAGTTCACTTCAGTCCGTGATTGCTAGGATCACAACTAGGAAAATCTTTCACTTTGTACCTGGGGCTGGAGCTCAATAGCTCAGTTCTCACCACAGAACAAAATACCTCCCTGAGGTGGTGACAGACGATGCCTATTGCCAGCCTGTTTACAGTTTGCTGTTTCAGAAACTTAGCAGGACTGTCCTGGGGCAGAGACAGTCATAATCCGTGTCCTTTTTCTCTTTGGTACCACCCTACCCCACTAGAAAGTCTAAGCTTCTCTTCCTGTCACTCCTTGGACATATAAAAGTATGAGTGCTATTGTGTGTCCATGTACCTTGGTCACATTATACAAATTGCCAAATTACCTGCTTAAGGAACATCATATGAATTTGAAAAATTCAAGTGTTTTATCTACAGAGCACTTTGAGGTGAATTATATCTCTGAGAAGCTGCATCCAACATTTCCCTTCCTCATTTTATTGGCACTGTGAACAAATAAGCTGCAGACTACCTAGGAGATGATGTTAGATGGCCGTGGGGTCTCTTTTTACATTACTTATTGTAGTAGTTTACCATGTGCAAACCCATTTCTGAATAGTGTGGGGCATAGTATAAGGAAGCTTTTCTTTTTATTTGAACTCAGCACTATCCAGTGGTACCCAGTGATGATGTTCCTTTTCCTTCATAGCCTGTGGAGGAGACATGACATCTGACAGCTGGGGAAGCATCCTACTTCGCAGAGTCAGTCTGCCTTTGGAGTCCTTTCCTTGCACAGTGTTGAGCACCAGAAAGTTATGTTGCTGTCAGAGAGGGGGAAATAATGAAAGCAGCTATTATACTTTTACTGAATGTGAGATGCTCAACGGCATGATTAAAATCTATAAAATGGCAGGTCATAATCCCCACACGACAGCCAGCAAGCCAGTGATGGGACCAGGCTTATTTGGGACCAGCAGTTGATGTGGTCTCTCCAGTAGCCTTATTTCAGTCTCTCCTGACTTGTACCAAGTACATCATTTCATTTTCAAGATAACAAAGCTTTGGTGGATGTTTGTTCTAATTAAGGTTGTTTTAAAGAATCATTTAATCTAAAAAGAAGGTTGAGTTTTAGGGGTGTTTGTCCAGAATGTTCTGATGTCTTATTGCTTACTAGAGTCTGCATTCTAGATAAAGGGGCAAGGGGTGCTTCATGCTTAAGGAACTTCCAGTGGTTGTTTTGTTTCAGGGAAGGTAACATTTAGAAGCTTCCAGAAGTCTGCCTCCAACTTACAACTTGAGGCAATGTAGACATGTCAAACATAACTTATAGAGTATGTTGAAGGAAAATAAAATAGAATTTCTGAATCTTGCTTTGCAAACAGAGTGTTGAACATGGTTGATGCTCTGTCAAACAAGACTGCCATGCAGTTGGTGTGAGTGTCAACAACAGCATTTCTGGTGAGCATCGGAGCTGTAGCATGCTATAGAAGATACTTGACTCTCCTCCTTCAGAGTGATTCTAGACAGTCTCCTGTGGTAGTCTAATTTCCATTACTGTGGCAAAACAGTCGAGAGGCTCAAGAAAACTTGGTTGTGGCTCACGGTTCTAGAATTTCAACTGTGGTTGATAGGTCACGTGCTTTGCAGCCTGTTAGAGCAGAATCTCATACTGGGAACAGGTAGCTGATTGGGATGTGCTCACCTCATGCTGGCTAGACAGCTAGGGAAAGAGAACATCATCCCTAGTGACCTAACTTCCTTTCTCTAGACCCCACCTCTAAAAGATTTCAGCACCTTCTAACTGTACCGCAGACTGGGGACCACACCTTCAACACACAGCCTTGAGGGCAACTCCAAGATCCAAATTTTTACAAGCTTGAAGTAGAAAAGTATAATAGAAATGTATATACCTGTGCGCGCGCGCGCGCGCACACACACACACACACACACACACACACATACACACACACACACGAAAAATGAAAATCAGGATAACCTGGGAAAGCAGCATTTAAAGTGACTTTAGAAAGTACACAGTATAATAACGGGGATGGTTAGAGGACGGTTTGTAGGAAAACTGATAGGAAGCAGGGCACAAGAACAAAGAGAAAATGAAAGATGGCATTAGCCCCCTGATACACAAATTGTAAGCTCATAGTAGTGCTCATTTAGTTAAAAATAACTCTGAGCCGGGCGGTGGTGGCGCACGCCTTTAATCCCAGCACTCGGGAGGCAGAGGCAGGCAGATCTCTGTGAGTTCGAGGCCAGCCTGGTCTCCAAAGCGAGTTCCAGGAAAGGCGCAAAGCTATACAGAGAAACCCTGTCTCGAAAAAACAAAAACAAAACAAAAAAATAATAACTCTGTAACAATACATCACAAAAGCACGGCTCCCCCATCCACACCTAAGCCAAATTTGAATTGTTGTGTGGGGACTGGGAAACCTTCCACTGGGTTTTTTTGCTTTTGCTTGTTTTTCTAACTTCCTTCTCTTATTTTCACAATTTCTGTCTCCAATCTCATCTGTTACTTTGGCACATCAGTAACCATTTGCACCCATGGCCTGTCCAGCATGCCAGTGGCTGTTTATGTAGACAAGACATTTTCCCTCTGAAATACGGTTCTGTGTGCTCCCCTCCAGCAAGCACATTCTGCACAGAAAAGTGAAGATGTGTGGAGATTACAGCAGACTTGGATAAGTGCTAAGGGTTATGTTTGAAAGCCATGTCCCCCTCACGCCTTTAATTCAGCACTCGGGAGGCAGAGCAGGCAGATCTCTGTGAGTTCAAGACTAGCCTGGTCTACAAAGCAAGTTCCAGGACAGCCAGGGCTACACAGAAACCCTGTCTTGGGGCGGGGGGAAGGAAAGACAGAAAGAGAAAAGCAAATCATGTCCCTTGAGAAGTGCCTTCTTTGTACCTTGACAGCTGCTGAGCTTGTCCCTAAACCAGTGACCAGGCTGCAGCCGCAGCTGCGTAAGGAAGTGGAGGGAAAGGGGAGGAAATGTGACTTAGGGATCTGGTCTCATCTGCTCTGCCAAAACCCTGAGACGGGGCTTGGTGGAGCCTTTCAGAGATTCTTTGTCCCTTGTTCCTGATTCAGCTTTCAAGGGCTTACAGTGACAGAGACCAAGGAAGGAAGATTCCTGAATAGGGTTCCCTGGAATTCTTGGCACAGGAAAAACGATAGCGAGAACGTGAGACTCTTATGAATGAAGAAAGTAATGAATAAAGCTGGCTCTGCTGCCCAGGCGTATAGTCTGAGGGTCCAAAGCAATGTCAGTCTGATTGGTTTTGCCACCTGTGTTCTCTGCCACCACGTCCCTTCCTTCCTCTGTCACCTGGTAACGCACATTGGAGTTAGTGTATCTCACATCCACCACATGCAGAGGTGCTTTAAACGCCTGTCATGACATCAGAGGAGTTCCTGCTGAGTGCAGCTGAGAGACTTCTAATCATGTGATGATGGTATGGATAAGGTTCTAATGAAAAGAAATTAGTGTGAAGTGCTTTAACCTTTCTTCATGAAAGCAATACACAGTGACTCCCCTGCCCCGTATATTGTTATATGATTATTCTTTTACATCTATTTAGGAAGTGATTTCCCCCATGTGAAGCTTGAGACTATGCTTCTGGTTGTGAGGAGGACATTCGTTACTGGCCCACACTAGAGAAGCGCCATTGTGCGGTGTTTGCTGCTGTGGTGTGGCATTCTGTGCTGCTGTGGTGTGGCATTCTGTGCTGCTGTGGTGTGGCACTCTGCCTCTTTGCGGGGAGTCCCTGGTGAATTCGCTGCCTATTGACTCCAAAGCACTAAGAGGACTTCTGATTAAGAGTCTAGAAAAGCTGTAATCAATTCATTGCACATTCAAAAAGGAGGAGAGCCCTCCAGAATATGAATCTGGACTCAGAAGTGTTCCGTGAGCAAAAACAATACTCCATAGATTTTCAAATGGATGGAGCTTTACAATGTAAACTAATTTGTTCCAGTATAATTGAGCATAATTAACAGAGGCTTGCTTTCTTAGGCCGATGAAACACGAAAACCATGCCAGCATAGTAACTGTATGCAAGCAAAGCCAGTCTTTATGAGGGGGTTGTGCAAGAGCTTGTGTGACAGATGGGCATTTTATCACTGTTGATGTTTGGAATTTCTTGAAAAGCAATGTAATATCTTGTTTTTATGAATGAATGAACAAATCATTTATGCTTTGTGAACTGAGTTTCCCTATTCTAAATCAATCCTTTTCTCTCTGTTACTTTATGTTAGGGAGCCTCATATATTCTGATGTAAAAAAAAAAAAAAAAAATCCTAAAAAAAATCGTAATTGTGTTTTATTGCAGATACAGATCCACGTGTTTTAGAAAAGCAAGAATTGCAGCAGCCGACCTATGTTGCCCTCAGTTACATTAATAGGTAAGCCATCCAGAAGGACAGCTGCTGTTTGCTGCTGCCTTGCTGGTTAGATGTATCTTTTTACCAGTACATGCTTTCAGTTTAAAAACGTGCGGATTAGATCATTTTAAAGCAACCTCTACGTGGAGATTTCTTGTTTCTCTGTTGAAGGATACAGATTGTAGCCCCCTGTGCATGTGTCTGAAAACACGGCTGATTTACAAGCTCATTTTGGAAGTATTTTGTATGCAGAGTTAGAACATGCTCTTTTGACTTCCTGGGGCAGTGTGAGAGATTAGTGGATTTATGTTTGAGTGAACCTTTTAAATCTTGGGGTGAAAAGGTACTTTTTTATGAATTCAAAACACAGTTGTAATATCAGAATATATTGGACTCTAACAAATTGAAATCATTGAATTTTAGAAAGTCATTTTGTAGCAGCTCATCTTTTAGTAGAAACACTGTCAGCAGCTGCCCAATATGTGTAGAGGAACATGAGTTTTCACTTAAATTGATTCTGAACCTAACTTTAAAGAACTGTTTTGTGCTTGAATATCAAACCTAAAAGAAGACTTAGTGTTTCCACCAACTCAAATAATTAAGGAGACAGTAATTTGGGGGCAAGAACTTGGAGTCACCTTTGGGTTAAGAAAACACACACTCTCAAAGCAAAGTGGAGAGAGTAAGAGCAAAATTAGTTTTTAATGAGAGTGAGTACTCTCTGCCCATAATTCAGTGGAGCTATTTCTATTGGCTGCCCCTTTCCCATAAGGCAAAGATCTTTTTTGGTCTCTAGGTGCCAGAATGTGGACCAGGGTCTGGAGAGGAACTCTGCCCATGAATTATCTGCACTCTTATTTTGGTGTCGTTTTAGGAAACATAGTTAATTCCTGCCCAGACATAGCTGTGAGTTAGTCACCTGTGTTCAGCTTCAAGTACTTGTAATGAAACATATTTTCAAAGCAATATCGTTTTTTGATTTCCTGTTCATCAGACTTTCCAAGGAGTAGCATGTCTCTAGTCTTTCATCACCCATATTTTTGACATATGTTGTTAGAATACCTTAATAATTGCATCAGATTACATAAAGATATCTGAGTTTTTCACAGATTCTGTGCTATTTCCTATACTTAGCAAGAGAGCTGAAAAATCTTTAGTTATATATTCATGGAACTCTACTAGATAGCCTACTGATGTTGACAGATCTAGTCTGAGGAGCAGACATCTCTAGCAGACTAGCAAGCTCACTAGTGACCTTGCTATGAAGAAAGTATATGAAAATTGCCAGGTTATCAGTGCTGAACAAAAGACCCTTTTGGGGGGATATGCTGTGTTGGGGACTTAGCACTCCTCGTGTGGTAGGCAGGCCCACTGTTTGTTTGTTGGGAGTGAATAAAAGCCTGGTGGGGGAACAAAGAAGAGTTTCAAACCACTGAGAGCTGAAAACCTGGCTGTAATGCAAAGAAGAGGGACCTTGAGAAGAGAAGCTTAGTGCCAGCATTTAGACAAAGCCACTTCTGATGGAGGAAGAGGGCTAAGGATGGAGAAATGCCTGCTTGATAGCAGAGTCCTGACTGTGACAGAAAGCCATACTCTTGTTTCTTTGTTTTTGTTGTTTTGTTTCCGGGTTCCATTTTTGTTTGTTTGTGTCTGGCTTTGTTTTGTTTTTGAAATGGGATCTTGTTATTCAACCCCCTTCGCAATAACACTGCAGCAGAGAGTTATGATTCCTAGTATAGAGTTTCCCTTCTGTACTGTTTTAAAGAGAAGCAGTAATTATATAAAAACCTATTCTTTGCTTAACCTATTTTAAATTGTTCTGTCCATTTAACATAATGTGGTAAGCACAATAGACCTTTAAAGGCAGAAGGAAAAACCCTTAATTACCTTGAAAGTGGTTCTAGCTAATGGACTGCTTCGTAGGAACTACCTAGCTTTGGGATTTTGCATTCAACCTGCTGCAATGTGTCATGTAGGCCTTGGAAAACCTTACAGTACATGCATGAGAAAACGAGAAAGAAAAAGATAAATAGGGGCTAGTGATATAGACCAGCAGGCAAAGGTGCTTGCCGCCAAGCCTGATGACCTGAGTTCAATCCCCAGGATCGAGATGGTAGAAGAAGACTGACTCTTCAAGTTGTTCTCTGATCTCCACACGTGCAACATGGCATACACACACATACACACACACACACACACACACACACACACACACACTCACACATACACACTCACACACGAATAAATGAATAAACAAGTATATAAATGTAATTTTTAAAAGACAGGTGATAGTACCCTGGGGGGACTTGGGGTCAAACGTGAGCAGTGGGCTCTGGAATCTAACTGTTGTGTAGCCAGATTTATTGGGATATCAGAGCGTTAAGTACTCAATGAAGAAAAGAGGAAAATAGGAAGAATAATGTTGCATACACATGATAGGACACCTGGTCAGAGGGGACAAAGACATAAAATAATACAGAGCAGTTACCACACCCAGTATAGCTGCATGTCAGCAGCTTGCTCAGAGAGAGCAATGGAGACTGTCTAAAACCTGTACGTGAGGTGTCCGTGAATTCCTTCGCAAGATACTGCTTCAGCACAAAGTTGGAGCAGGGTTGATTGGAAGAAGTAGATCCCAACCTAACAACTACAGTGGGGCTGGATACTGTGGCTCTGCAGCCAGTAGGAAAGGGAGAACATGGGCAACCATCCTCCACCATTAGTCACCCAAGACACCCAAGAGGTTGGGGTGGATGAGCTGCTAAGGAAAACAGATGAACCTCCACCAAGTGCTTGCTGAAGAGCATGTGCTGCCCCTGGATATTTCTTCAGGTTATTGCCTGAGCAGTTCAGGTTGCTGCCTTAAGGAAACAAGGTAACTTTGGGACTTTTTCAAGACAGGGTCTCACTGTATAGTTCTGACTGTCCTGGAACTTACTGCGTAAACCAGGCTGGCCTTGAACTCACAGGGATGTGCTTGCCTCTGCCTCCGGAGTGCTGGGATTAAAGGTGTGCACCATCACTCCTGGCTATAAGGTAACTTTTTAATCACTTGTGACTCTCCAGAAATAGGTGTTGGAGATAGCATTAAAGATACAATGTAATACATGGGCAAGGTTGTTAATTATTCTGTGTTCTCTCCAGAATATTTTTATTAAGGTAACATAAGTTGAAAAAAGATAACATAAATTGGAATTTCCAGATCCATTCAATTCTCATTACATACAGCATTTGGTCTAAGATGCAAAGAGTCATCATGTATGACTGCAAATTAGTGCTGTCTTGTCCTTCATTCTCTTCATCTGCTGCTGAAGACAAAGTTAGTATCTAACTCTATTACAGCTCTGACTCTCCTTGTAAGACCCCTGCTCTGCTTGGTGCAGTGAGCTGTAGACTGACCTCTAAGAATGATTGGAATTTGTTTTAATGTTCACTCTGAAAGTTGAATCACAGTTTTTCCTAGAACATTAATTTCAAGAGTGATTCAAGAGCTCTCCCACATGGCTGTTTACTCACAGGAGGATACTCTAGGCTTTAATGCTGGGGAGCTTGAGTTTAGTGAAATAGATATGCTGGATATGGTGTTGCACATCTGTAACCCCAGCAATTGGGAAGCTGAGGCAGGAGGATCACAAGTTCAAGGCCAGATGGCTGCAAATCATTCCCTATCTCAATTCAAAGTTTTCTGCACAGCAGGGCATATCATATCCTCTTCCTCTATGATTGATATCTATTTTCAGGCTCTAAAAGGGATGATATAATTCTGATGGGGTTCTTTGTTACTTTTGCTTGAGGCACCTAATGGGACTAGTGTTCTGAAAACATTTGAAATTGCTAAGATACATATCCCTTCCACCTCCCTCCTCAGCTTCCCCAAGGAAGGAGGTTTTATACAGAATGGCTTTCTGTTCTTTTTTTCTAATTCAAAATGCAGAACTGCCTTTTTCCTCATGATCAGCTCGAGAAAAGAAGACAAAATTGTGCCCAAACATGCTCACTCAATCACCTTCTAATTTCTGTGCCCAGTGTTTTCCTCATGAGGTGTTTCTTCCCTTTCTCTCATTTAGACATGATACAGAGTCAGGCTGTTCATCTTAGAGTCCTGTTTGCTGTTCATGAGCTGTCTGGCAGATGGCACGCCCCTGCCTGTTTCCCTCACCTCGAGTAATTCCTCCAGTGCTGTATTGAGATGATTGATTCACATAAAACCAATGTCAGCACCCATGACGTAAGTGATGCCACGTAAGCAAAAGACCTTGTCCTTTCCCTTATCAAGGCACCAGGGAAGGAGATGGTAGCAGAGAGAGTGCTGCTGTGGAGGAGGCCAGAATAATTTACACCATGGAATAAGCTTCATGAATGCAGGGACATTCTCATTGCCCAGCCTCCACGACGATGCTGAGCCCATTGTTGGCCCTCAGTGATTTTTACTGAAAGAATGTATAGATTCTCTTGTGAATAATAAGTAAGTGAATAAATGATTCTGAAAACTGTAAGAATTCTTTAAAAACTGCCCATGTTCATAGAAGAATCTTTGGGGAAAAAATTAAAATTGTATACTTGGACTCAGCCTTCATCCAACTTACAACATAAAAATGTACTAAGCAATAGCTATCACGAATTGCCTTCTCCCCATAGCTAGAGAACTTATATGAGATAATGGTTTTCAGGCTCTAGACAGTAGGTAGTCCAAGACTGGTCCCTGAGAGAAGGACAGCTCGAGAGGTCAGCACCACCATCTCGCACTTAGGAAGGTATCCTTACCGTAGTGAAAGGTGAAGCCTGAGTACAGCAGAGCCACTCCTCAGGGCTGAGAAGCCAAACATCAGAGCTAAAGTTAGAGCTATGGGTGCTGGGATTCCTGTGTGTACACACGTTTGTATATGTGGACATTTGTATATGACTGGGGTAGAAGCTGACTGGAAACAAGGGGGCTGCTACAGATATTCTAGCAATCTGCACGAGGGTATGTGTTAGTTCCTCTCCAACTGTTGCCGTAATGCTCACCATGACAAAGGCAACTTCCAGAAGAGAGAGTTCATTTGGGCTTACAGTTCCAGATGGTAGAGCAGAGGCAAAAGGCAGCGGCCATGGCAGTTGGAACAAGAAGTTGAGGGTTCATATCTTCACTGAAAACACAAAGCAGAGAGAGAGAGAGAGAGAGAGAGAGAGAGAGAGAGAGAGAGAGAGAGAGAGAGAGAGAGAGACACGTGGGAGTGATGGGTGGCTTTGAAACCTCATAGCCGCCCTCAGTGACACACATCCCCTCCAGCAAGGTCACACTTTCTAAACCTACCCAAAAAGCATCACCAACAAGGGACCAAGTATCAAACATCTGAACCTATGCAGGACATTCTCATTTAAACCACCACAGGGTCCTCCATGAGCCCAGACTGGAAATACACTGCACATGATCAGGGTAAGCAGCCCCTACAGGGGTGGGAATGGAAGAAAGACCTTGGTATATCCCAGCCTGATCAGCATGGAAACATGGCAGCACTCTATAATCATGTTACTGATAACAGAAGGGTCTCAGATTCTAGATAAATACTTTGTTCTAGGAGCAGTAGTGCTTGAAATCAAGATCCTATAAGACCCTCAGAGGAGACAGACTGAGCTAGATGGTCTTCAGATATAGTTGGGGTTCTACAAATTTGACCTAAGCAAATATAAAATCTGTATGAGTTGAGATTCATCAGCCTAAAGTTGAACTAGGTGCTAAAGGAAACCCCAGCAGTCTCCATGGTAATATCCAACATCACAGCCTCTGATGTACACTAAGAAACCACTAGATGTACAGTTTTCCCTGAATGAGGGGGACAGACCTCAGCAGAGGCCCTGTCGGAGAGGTCTAAATGGTGCTTGGATGAACGGACTTGAAAGCCCCGTCACCGTGTGTTCAAGGGTTCAGAGTAAAAGTACGCTGACTAAGAGCTTGTTTTGAATAAAAATCAAATGAGTCTGGATTCTTTGTTTCGATTTCTCCTTCTACTAGAATGTAAGCTGTTTAATGAAAGCTTTCTTCCTTTTTGCCCCCTTTCCTCTCACTCCAAAACCTCTCCTAATCCTCCCACCTCTCGCTCTTGCTTTTTCAGTTGACCTCGTTTTTGCCAGGTTAGAATCAGTCAGAGCCTCGTAGAAGATGCTGTAATTAGCAAAGCTTGCACTAGCCCTCGCTTGTTTATACAAACACGACTGAAGCATTTGATTTTTAAATCTAAGAGCGCAGATTTTTTTCTTCATAAAACCACCTGTTTATGGTCTTCTAAGAGCAGTCATGTTTATTGCAATACAAACCTTGCTTCCCTAGCTCCCTCCTTTGTGTGCCAGATCTGAAGTCTGCTATGTGTCCCAGCCCCAGACTGAAGTCTGTGGCCTAATGCATGCCATAAACATGTTACATGCTGTTAGGTTTCAAATGCCAGACATTGAGCTACCATTTTCTTAGCCCATGTTTTATGGACATCCATTGCAACAAAGTTGAGGTGGCTGCTTGCCAAATTGTCCTTGCAGTGTTTGTCTCTCTCCCAGCCTGGCCTGGTCACTGCGCTGTGCAAGGACCATGTATTCTTGTGGGACACTGGGAAGCTGAAAAGAGCCCTCTCTGGTGTTTTGGCTTACTCCAAAAAAAAAATTGGTTATAGTGCTGGCAGAAAACACGCTGTAGGAAAGGAGAGTCACAAAGCTTTGTAGATGATAGCACGCTAGGTCCAGGCCTCTGGCCCCAGAGCTGACAGCTCATCCATCCCTGGGGCTGTCAGCTCTCTCAACAGGCTGCTCACACATCTATCTTGTCTCGGGCCAGGGTAGTTTTAGTCTCTCTTGTGTTTACTCGTCAGTATTTCTGACTCATTTTACACATCTTTGAGTTCAGTTCTAAGCTATGTGACTTTTTTTCTTATTTTTAGTATTTTTCTTGAGATTAGATTTTTTTTTCTTTTCAAAACAGTTCACTGATTCTAAAAACCATCTAGAAATAAGCATGGATTTTTCTCTTGGTTTCCTTGCCATTCCCAGGACTCTGTCCTAAACAGTTTCCCCGTTGATATTCTCCCATGCTGCTCCTTTGTGTGGCCTCCCTGGAGCTACGTTGGTCTCAGAATTCTAGTAGCTCAGCCCTTCCTGCCTTGATATGCCTCTACAATCAGGGTGACTGCTGGGTAGCTGCTCTGAATCTACCATTTAGATGCATTCCCTTGTCCCCAAGAGCTTGTCCCTCACTGTGTTCCAGCTTTGGCCTCAGATAAAACCCATGTGTATCTCTCTACCCTGCAGCTCCTGGGACTCGCTCCAGAAAAGCACTGCGAGTCGCCCCATGGCAAACATAGGCTCTCCAGCCTCAGCTGTACCGTCCACATTGTCCCACAGTCTTTTCCTTTCTAGTGAAACTTACTCAGTTGAACACGGCTTAGTTTCTAACGTTTCCCAGTATGCTGGGAATCCCCAAGTGAACTCCCCACCCCTCATCAGTTTATGCTCCCAGCTAACTAGCTGAGCAGAGGCCATTTCAGCCTTTGGTCTGAATGCCCCCCTTTCACTTCCTAATTCACCTGGATCTTTCCTCCATGTTCTTTCCATGTTCTTCAAAGCTGTCGCCATGACCAGCACACCACATCCGTCTTTCTGAGACTTCAGACCCCTTCTCCTTGGTGCCTTTGGGTCATGTCATATACGTATATCATAAGGTCCCTATCCTAGGAATTTCTTCCCTACTTCAGTCTTTTTCTTATGGGTAAATACGGCATCTTTCTTCAGACTGTACCCTGCTTACAGTGGTAATGCCGCTTTGGTTTTGAAAACCCCTTTTTCCACCCCTTTGACAGTAGCAAGTTTGTGACCAGCCTGGCTACTGAGACCCTGACATAAATAATAAATCCTTTGTCTTTCTTCAGCTGTTAACTGCTTCTGACTGGTTGCTGCTACCTCTTTGTCATGCAAATAGTGAGTTTTTCCCTGAGCTCTGTCCCCAGAATTCTAGGTTTCTCTGTACTGGTCTCTTGCGGTTTCTTTCCCTGGCTGTATTCATTGCATTCCGTGGACTTAGTTGTCACCTGAAGAGGACTCTTTGACCCCCTCTGTCCCAGTTTCTTTAAATTCTCATTTCTGGCCACCTCACTTCTGTGGCCACTGGAACATTCTAGGCAGGCTGCACTAACCCAATGCCAACCCTTTATATCGCTTCCCCTCCAAAATAGTTACTTGACAGTATCATTCAGTGGTGTCTGCCTGCCCATTAGTCTAGAAACACCAAGCTTTCTACACTCCACAAAGCCATCTTCTATTTCTTTCTCTCAGCCCGTTTTTCAACTCCTCAGACTTTCCCTGTGTAACATTTGTATCCACTTTGTCTGAGTATCCTGCCCCTCTTTCCTGCTTGTAACCTGCTGTTTTGGGTTGGCCGAGAATTCCTAAGCTCTTCCCTCTGCTCTTCTCCCTGCCGCCTCCCCTTGCCATCAGAAGAGCTGTCAGAGTCCATCTGTCAGCCGCAGGCATAGAAGAAGCTGGCGTGTTTTGCCCTCTGCTTTAGGCCCTTTCTCTCTCTGCTCTGGCCTTGATAATTCTGCTCACCCAGACACATTGCCATCTATTTTATGAAGAGTCCCTAACCTGCAGAAATTATTTATGCCTTTGGTTAAGTTTCTTTTCCCAAAAAATCATAGAATCTATATCATTCACTATGACCACTAAATATTGTAAAAGTTTAAATTGTATACAATATATTTTTAGAACAATAGCTTTTCTTTCAGTCTTCTACCAAACTTACCACACCAAGTAAGTAAATGTCATACCATGGAGTGATTTAGTTTCATCAGTATTCTCCCTACGTGCAGACCTGTCTGTAGGCAAGATGCTCCCAGGAAGAGCTTGAGGTGTGGCTGAGGAAAGGAAGAGGCATACATAGAGCACACAGGTATACATTTCTCTTTAGTGTTTCCTTAACATCCTTCCAGGTCAGCAGAGATATAGCCAATGCATTTTAAGTTAAATTCTGATATATGAATATGTAATGTTTAGTCTACCTTTCTACCATTGATTGTTGGGTATTTAGGTCTATGCCAGGCTTGGTAGTGTGATTTTTGTGCCCTTTACCACTAATAAAGCCACAATGGGAATTAATCATCGTTTGCTAGGCTAGCCAGCGTTTCTTTGCGTGTATTGATGCCTAAGTAGAACCTCCGCCAGGTTGTTTCTCTCTCTGACTTACCACACTTAGAATCAAGACAGAACTCCTTAGCACTGCAAAGGACTTCTGGGATCAGGACTCCTCCTGCTCCTCTAGGCTCACCTCTCACCACCTTCTGTCCCATGCTCACAGGCCGTGGTCCTCACTGGCCCCTCTGCTGGGACAGTCTTGGACCACAGAGTGTCACCCAGGCTGCTCCTTCCTTCCTTTCTGCATCTGGGTGGATGTCCCTCCACTGCAGGCCGTCCCTGACTTTCCTGCCCACCAGCCCTGAGCCCTCATTCTTCTTGGTCATTTTCCATAGTGCTTCTTTCTGCCTGAAATCCCTTGGCTTATTTGATGGTGTGTTGAGTCCCTGCTTCCCCTTCTAACTTGTGAGCCTCACAGGGTCAGGGGCTTTCTGTATTCTGACTCAGCACAACTACATCCTCAGCTCTTAGAATGCTGTTGCATGGTGGGTATGCAGTTTTTTGTTGTTGTTGTTTTTTTTAGGTAAAGGCAGAAATAGCAATCAGGTTTGTGTGTGTGTGTGTGTGTGTGTGTGTGTGTGTGTGTGTGTGTGTGTGTGTGTATCTGTGTACGTGTGTGTGAATTCTGTTTCCCTCCCATTTTGTGTTTCACTCATCTTTGCTTCCTGCTGTTTCACACCTGAGTGTATGGCAAATACTTGGCATGCTGCATAAAACTCAATCACTGAGTGGCAAATTACAGCCTAAGAGATGACCTTGGCGATCCTCCCCACCCCCACCATACACATTTACAAAATGACTCAAGGTGCTATACCTCTCTTATTTCATTTGGAAATTCAGATTGCTGGCAGTAATCTACCTGATTTATCGTTTTCCCCTTACGTGCGGCACCTCGGAGTTAATTAAGAAGACCATGAATCTTCCCTCTGAAGCTCCAGTACATTCCCGTTTGCAGAGTGTGCTCATATTGCTGAGACTGTTGGCTTGGGACTCGGTTTGAAACATTACTTAATTTTCTCACACTGAGGTTCATTATGCTGAGCCTACAGCCTGGCCCTGCCTTTGAAGGGCCTTTCACAGGCAAGCTTTAGATCAGTTCCGTGGCCTAGCTTCTAAAGAGCTTGCTCTCATTTCCTCCATCATGGCCAAGACCTTGGTCACTGGCTCAGAAGCAGTACAGCTGAGTCAGTTCCCTGTCCCTGTGAGTCCTTCCTGTCCTCAGCCACAGTGCAGGCTCTTCCCTGGAATTACTCACCACTGGCCTGAACACAGGTGGTTTCCAGCTATAGAATTCGGGGACAAGAAAGAACGGCTCTCCACATAGACATGTCACCCCAGACAACACACGAGGCCACCCAGAAGAAGAGGCTAGAGAGCCATGAAGCGGCACTGAGTTCACCTCCTTGTGAGTTGTACTGAAATGGTGGTGTCTAAGGGAAGAGGTGCATCCTACAGAGGAGTATGTCCCTGCCCAGTGTTCTCAGGAGCGGGTGGCACTCAGTGTGCTGGCTGTGCATTGGTCCTGGCAGTGTGTCACAACACTTAGCTCCATTTACATCTGAGGAAGCAGGACCTGTTAGCCAGCCATCTACAGAGATGGACCCCTTTAGCAAGCTGTTAAAAAGAATATATGCCTGGACTGCTTCCCAAAATAATGTTTTTAAATCCATGAACTAAAATATATAGGATTACAAAGAAAACCAATTCATAAAATACAGTTGTCAAAATAGTAAAAATGACAAATTTGGGATATAATGACACATATGTTTCTTAACCAAGTCTCAAATGAGAAAGCTTAGGCACTGAGTTAATAGCTTCCAGAATTTCATGTGAATGAGACAGAAATATTTGGAGACTTTGGCTACATTTATACTATGACAGAAATATATGCATGTCATCTAAAACTGCATGCTGTTTGACTGGTGTAGATATTTTGAAAATGCTGTGCTTAGCTTCATAAACTCATGATGGAAAGGCACTGGATGCCATATCCCAAATAGAGGTTCTAACTCCTGAGTCCTGGAGATGTCCCAGTTTTCCAGTGAGCAAGTCTGGGTCCTAACACACATTTGTATGTAGGGGAGTGGGTACATACAGAGGCCAGAGATCAAACTTAGGTACTGTTCCAAAGAAGCCATCCATCTTCTTTGTTGAGATCGGCTGTCTCACTGGGACCTGGGGCTCATGGATTGTGCTAGACTGGCTGTCCAGACAGTGAGCTGTCTCTGCCTTCCCAGGGCTGGAGGGAGAACACCACGCCACCACCATGCCACCACAGCTGGCTTTTTGCATGGGTGTTGGGAATTGAACTCTAGGCCATCCACTTGCTTGAACAGTGAACACTCCATCAGCAGCTTTCTCTGCAGCCCTCCAGCGCAAATGCTAGAATTCCAAGGTCTTCGTGTTCTTGAGTCATAGATCCTCCTCATGCTAATGCCTGTCTTTCATAAGATAGTGCATGTATTTTACATATCACCATCTGCGTTAAAACGTGTATAACCCTTTCTATCTTACATTAACTCCATAGATAACTTACAAAGATCTGGTTTCTTGTGAAATCATTCCCTTTTCTTAGATGAGCCACAAATCTACTTTAAAAGCATGCTCTGGACACCACCCACACACACACTCCTTTTTCTACCCTCCCTCCTTCCCTTCCCTCCTTTCCTCCCTCTGTCCACTCCTCCCCCGCTCTCTGTCCCTCCCTTCCTTCCTTCCTTCCTTCCTTCCTTCCTTCCTTCCTTCCTTCCTTCCTTCCTTCCTTCCTTCCTTCCTTCTACAAGGTTCAGAGGAATTCATTGGCTTGCCCAAGTTCACACAGCTAGCTAACAGCAGACTTGGGCTGTGAGCTCCCAGGTCTTTTTGTGTTGTCCCCCCACCACTGTCCTAGCATTGTCCTGGACTGCTAAAGAGATGTTAGTGATTACTCTCAGTACTGTGTGGGTGCAGATGAGGCTGAGACGGGGGTCTCTGATGTGCCAGCTTCTGTCTTACTTGACACAAAACTTCTAAAAACCGGCAGCTTGGTATTTATGTATGCCTGATTATTTAATCAGACATGTGAACCATGAGGAGTTACCAGAGTTAAATAACTTAAATATAGAGTTATATTCTATATCACTGTCTGTAGTTGCTGATGAAAACCAAATGAGGGACGATTTTTCGCTCTAATCTAAGCAGGTAGTAATTCCGCCCCTGGTCAGTGCACTCATGGCAGCCCTTGTGGGGTCAAGGGTGGGGGTGGCTTCCCCCGCCTGATGCCAGTTAGTACAATTTCCTCAGCTTTGAGCTCACTCTGCACTGTTTACTAGGACTGTGTGGTGTTTGGTTGGCAGGACTGACCCTCCTCATCCTCCACCTTTCCTGGACACCAAACTCCCCCTGTACAGTTAGGTGACAACCTGAGCACATGGGATTTATACGTGGTGGGGCCAGCATACCATCAGTTCTTGTCACCTCCTCCTTGCCCATGGTGGTAGTTACTCAGAATGCAAAGCCCAGAAACCGAATCTGGCTCTTGGACTGGCCGGCTCTCCTTGGAAGTATCCATGTATGTGTTTTCTTGGTTGTGCCACAGACAATCAGTGTTTAGGTTAACAGGACTTCAACAGTGGTCAGTGGTGGATCTTCTTCAGAAGCACAGTATCAACTGGACAAATGTTAGACTTTTCCTCTTCGTATCAGAGGGTGTCCAGATTTGCCTTTCACCCAAACTAAGCAGTGTTGACCCTCCACTGTTGTGGAGAAAGAGTGCTGTGGAATGTGTGGCCCCTGACCAAACTCCTCCATGACCTACACTACAAGGAAGAGTTGATGCCCTGCTGGTATAAAACGGACCCATGGTACTTTGTGTCTTCCTTACTGAGATGACTCATGTGGAGCAGACTAGTTCAGAAGCCTTTTGTGCTTCTTCACTGTGCCCATACACGCAGCCCTGCTTTCTTGTCGCCCATTTTATCACAGGCTTTGGCACCCCAGGTTTAGTGAGGTTCAGTTCTGGGCCATGGAAGTAGGATTAAAGGCCAGTTTCTGGGTTGCATTAGTCTTTGTTAAGCAGCAGGAAGTGTTTTGAAGCCTCAAAGCCAAACAGTTCTTAATAATTGAGGTACATTATTCCCTTAGATCATTTACCTTTCTTGAAAAAAACAATTTTCTGATCTTTAGCGAAACCTTTCTTAAGGGCAGAAGCATCAATGTCTTGTTTCCTAGAGTTCTAAGGGGACTTATGTAATATCAAAGTCAAGTCTAGTTAGTTTTTTTGATAATTTCATACATGAGTACACTGTACGTACATTATTTCCTTCCCTCCAACTCATCGTCCCCACAGCTCCATTTGGGATTCGTTTCCTTACCTCTTCTTCTGTGTGTGTATTGGGGTGTGTGAGTGTGTGTGTGTGTGTGTGTGTGTGTGTGTGTGTGTGTGCGCGCGCACGCGCACACACACATATATACATATACATATACTCATTCACACCCAAATACACAACCTACTGAGTCCATTCCGTTTTATTCATATTGTATGTGTATTTAGGGCTGACCACTGGGATTGGACAACCTATAAGGTTAATCATCCCTGGAGAAAACTTGTCCCTCAGCAGCCAGTGACTGCCTGTAGTTCTCCACATAAGGGGGAGGCCTTGTGAACTTCACACATCTCCATTGGCATGTCAACTGATATGGTCATTATTCAGGCTTTAGACAAACATTTTGTTGAGATTTCTTGGGTTCAACATCCCTGTCACGTCTAGAAGACATTATCTTACATCACTGTCCTCTGGTTCTTATAATCTTTCCACCCACTTTTCCACAGTGTTTGCTGAGTCTTAAGTGTAGTGGTTGTGCTGTCCATGTACCAACTGGGCTGAGCACCCATAGTCACTTACTCATTTTGATCAGTTCTGGTTCTCTGAAGTAGCCTCCATGTGCTACAAAAAGAAGCTGCTTCGTTGAGGATAAGAGCTGCACTTATCTGTGGGTGTAAGGATAGGTATTTAGAAAGCAGTTTGGAAGGAGTGGTGTGGATTTAGGAGAATGGCAGGAGGAGGCTCTGCTCTCGGGTCTGTTACCTCTCCAGCCATGGACTGACCAGGTCAAAGTCAAATCCTAATTAAACATGAAAAATTAGTGAAAGTCCTGCAAGCTCAGACTCCCTGGATATGAGTACTCTGTAGTCACTCAAAGACACTGAATGTAGACAGGTCACATTCTGTCTTAGGGACCTGCCTGGTTGCAGCTGGTTCTGTGTATACATATCTCTGTTGGAGTGTTCCTTAAACATCTTGAAAATCCTGAGTATCATGAAGATGTATTCTGCTTAGCGGGTCACATATCCCTGAAATACATAAAAGAAAAAATGATAAACACTCTAGTTTCTACCTTGGGTACTTTTCTATTGCTATGAAGAGATACCATGACCAAGACAACGCATAAGAAAAAACACTTAATTCAAGCTTGCCTACAGTTTTAGATGGTGAGCCCATGAGCATCATGACAAGGGGCATGGCACCCGGCTGGTTTGGTGCTGGAGCGTAGCACATATCTGATCCACATAAAGGAGGCAGTGGGGCGGGGGGTGGAGGGATGGAGGAGACAAAAAGGAGGAATGGAGAGAGAGAGAGAGAAAGAGGAGAGGAAGAGAGAGAGATTGGGCCTGGTGTTGGTATTTGAACCTCAAAGCCTACCCCTAGTGATAAACCTCCTCCAATTAGGAGGACATACCTCCTAATCCTTCCTCAAAACATTTCCACCAACTGAGGATCAGGCCTTCAAATATATGAGTCTATGGGGCCATTCTCATTCAAACCACCACAATTTCCAACACCATTCACAGGAAATTACACCTTGACCTTCCAGGACTTTGCATATACATACAAGCTTTGAATTCATTTGTATAAATGGACCACACTCTACACTACATTATTTATAATTCTCTGTCTCCCTCTTTTTTTGAAATAGGTTCTCATTCTGGTCAGACTATCCTGGATGTTATGATGTAGCCCAGGTTGACCTCAAACCAGTGGAAATCCTCATGACGTAGCCTCTCAAGCACTGGAGTTATAAGCATGAGCCACAGTACCTAGCACCCTCTACCTTCTGATATCCACAATGAAATCCATTGTGAAAATATTTTCATATTACTAAATATAGCTATATATTACCATTTTCCTGAGTATACATTTATTCCATTATTGTAAGGCTTGACTATTTGAGTCACTATCTTATTAAAAGAAGTTTTCTCTTTATTCAAGTCATAGCTAATAAATATGGACATTTGGTAAAAACAAAAAAGATAATGGGAATATGGAAAACTTTCCACTCAGAGATTTCCTGCTAGTGTGTTTTTCTTTGCCTTGTGGATAATTTTTCACAAAATTGGGATTGTGCCCAAAGCAGAATTTTGTTGTCTGCTTTTCCAAACTGTACTGTGATCATTTTTGCTTTCTAAATATTTTACAAACAACTGTTTGGCAGGATTAGTCCCTAGCACATATTTAACTATACCATATTATTTCACTGGATTGTTTTCCTTTTTACACTTTTATAAGTGATGTTGTAACTCCCTATGAAATGTTTTTAGAACTGAAATTCAAGACTATGAACACTTCAACACTGTTTGATAGATGATTAAATTAGTTCCATAAAGAATATACTCATGGACTGGAGAGATGGCTCAGAGGTCAAGAGCAGTGGCTGCTCTTCCAGAGGTCCTGAGTTCAATTCCCAGCAACCACATGGTGGCTCACAACCATCTGTAGTGAGATCTGGTGCCCTCTTCTGGCCTGCAGGCATACAAAAATGCATTCAGTCCAACTTCAGAAGTTCCCATAGTCTATCATAGTCTCAGTACCATTTAAAAGTCCAAAGTTCAGCCGGGCGGTGGTGGCGCACACCTTTAATCCCAGCACTAGGGAGGCAGAGGCAGGTGGATCTTTGTGAGTTCGAGGCCAGCCTGGTCTACAGAGCGAGATCCAGGAACGGCACAAAGCTACACAGAGAAACCCAGTCTCAAAAAACAAAAAAACAAACAAACAAAAAAAAAAAAGTCCAAAGTTCAAAGTCTCTTCTGAGACTCGTGGCAATCTCTTAACTGTAACCCCTTGTAAAATCAGAATGAAAAAGCAGATCACATACTTCCAACATACAGTAGCACAGAATGTACATTACCATTCCAAAATGGAAGAGAATTTGAGAAAATACTAGACAAAAACCAGCAGGTCAAACTCCAAATTCTGGATCTTTGTGTCTGATGTCAAAGTGTTCTTCAACTCTCCAACTCCTTTCAGCTTTGTTAACTGCACCAGATCTCTCTCTCTCTCTCTCTCTCTCTCTCTCTCTCTCTCTCTCTCTCTCTCTCTCTCTCTCTCTCTGGCTGGTTTCATACCCATTCTGCATCTCTCCTTGTGAGGTATCCTACGACTCTGGCATCTCCAACATCTTGGGGTCTCCACTGAAATCCAAGCTTCACCTTCACAGCTTCGTGTGATAGCCTCTCTGGGCCTCTGCATGGACATCCCTCAGCATGCCCGGCCTCAGCGGCTTTCCTTAGTTGCAGAGGGAGATTCCATACCCCTTTCTTGTATCCTTGTCTCTAAAGCCGAAGCTGCCAAGTTCTGCTGCTTTGATGGGGTTTGAACTTGGCCCCCTTGTTCAATTACATTTGCCTCAGATTTCTGTTGTTGATGGTTTCCCTTACTAATAAGCTCTTCTTTAATTCCATTTCACAAGATGGAAGCTTAGGTGGGTGGGGTCTTGCCCTGAGGTCACCACTCTCTTTATTCCATTTAGTAGCAGGCTTTTCTTTAAACTTTTTATCTCCTTGAGCACTGGACTTAACGCTATTACACTTCCTGGTACGCCCTTTCTCCTCACCCTGTCTATTTTGTATTTTTCCTTGGTCACCTTGCTCCGTTTCATTATAGATCTGCCTAAGAGTGACCACTAATAATGATATGACACAGTCAATACAAGGCTGTCTTGAAATCTTCTCTGCCAACAACCATTAATCCAAAACTCTTCAATTTAGCCTCCAGCAAATTTTTAGGACTAGGACAGAAGGCAGCCATGTTCTTTGCCAAAATATCACAAGAATGGTTTCTCGGCCACTTATTAATATCCTTCCCCTCTGAAACCTTTTGAGCCAAGCTCCCACGGTTCAAATCACCCTCAACACAGTCTTTCATGCTCTTACTATGATGGCCCACTAAGCCCAGCTTAAAGTGTCCAACTGCTTTTCTAGTCCAAAGTCCACATTCTTCCAACAAACAGCATTGCCAGGCCTGCCGCAGCAATACTCAGGCCCTGGTACCAACTTCTTTCTGTCTTAGTCACTGTTATTCTGCTGGGAAGAGACACCATGACCAAGGTAACTCTTATGAAAGAAAGCATTTAATAGAAGCTGACTTACAGTTTCAGAGGATTAGTCCTTGTCATCATGACAGGGAGCATGGCAGCATGTAGGCGGCCACTGGAGCAGTAGCTGAGAGCTACATCCTGATCCGTGAGCTGAGAGAGAGAACCTAGGCCTGGCATGGGCTTTTGAAACCTCAAAGCCCACTCCAGTGACACAGTTCTTCCAACAAGGCCACACCTCCTAGTCCTTCTGATCCTTTTGAATACTACCCTGCCCTGGTGCCTAAGCATTCAAATCTATGAACCTGTGGGGATCACTCTTATTCAAACCACCATACCACGCCTTCCTTGGTTTTCTTTTCCTGTCTGAACTTGAGCCCCACTGCCTCGTCCTGACATCTTATACTGCTTCTTTGGAAGTTACCAGATCAGAACCCCAAAGTGCTTAAGAAAACACTGAAAAGAACTAACCAGGTCAGACAGTCAGGATCATCTCATGAGAGGTTCCTAAGATTTTTGAGGTTTTTTTGTTTTTTTTTTTCCCAAAGATTCAACTAATGTGAAAGCAGAAAATAAACCTTTTCTCACTGGAGAAGTTTGGCCACCAGTTAGGGTCACTGGAGGCTGATGCTCTGCTTTTCCTTCACCTACTTGACCTCATTTCAGACAGGACCACAGTCATTACTACTGTGCCTGCCCCCAGCTCCTCAGTTGCCAGGGCAACCCCGAGTTGTGCTTTCCTCACCTACATGTCACTCCCCTCCTCCATCTGTTGCCCAGCTACCCGGTTCCCTTACGCTGCTCTGTGGGCACGAAGAGGGCTTTCATTTCTGTACTCGTAACCATGACTATGGATGTGTGAGGCTGGTGTCGGAAAGGGTGGGTAGAGATAAAACAAACAAAAAGGACCCAGCGCTGTTCCTAATCCAGAGTCAAGCACAATACCCATGCCAGCTGCTGCTCCGAGGACCTGGTATTGTGTAGGCGAGAGTCTTGCCCTCATCCTGGGGTTGATGAATGAATTACAGAGTACATCATGGAGCTGAGTACTTTTCTTTTAGCCAGTCGTCTAGACCTAGAAAGCGAAGCCAGATTGCTGCTTATGAAGCACTTGCTTTTGCTGATCACATGACGATGTTTTGCAGAATCGGGTACTTCCAGCAGCTGTCAGATCGAACATCTATGACAAGATCCAGAAGCATGTATCCAAATGACATGTCACTTGACAGTTAATATTTTGTGTCCCCTCTTGTCTTTGCCTGTGCAGGGGCTACATTGCTCATGTGTTTTCATTCATGTTGTCCTATCTCCATACCTTACTGCCTGGCTTGTTCTAGGGATAGAAGAAGACAAGCTTCAGAAGTTAAATTCAAACAAGCTGTTCAGGAGTGAGTCTCTTTTAGGATAAGGGAGGAATGCCTCCAGTTAAGCACGATTTATGGTTTCTTGGCTTTGGTTTTTTCCTCTTTCATTTTTCATTAGCCCTTAGACCATCTCAAACCTAAAGCGCTTAAGATTTATAAAATACAGGATCTTTAATTTTTTGTCAGAAGTAAATGCCAAGAAGGGTTAATCAACCCTTTATTGATATATTCAGGTATAGTCTCACAAGGCATGTCCCATACCAATGCAACCTTTTGAAACCCAGGGTGCTTGCCAGCTTCCTTCATGTAGTCATGCTTGGGGAAGGGTGGCGTCCACGACTCGTTCTTCCCAAGGAGCACTTTGGAAACGTCAGCAGGCACGAGCGTTAAGGCTTCTGTAAGAAAAACTTGCTATCAGCAGCCTGCATCTAGGATAAACATGTTTGGCTCTTCTGCTCATAATTGTCCTTGTTCCACCTTGGCGGTGGCTTTACATGTAGGTGGATGCATTTTTATTAGGTTCTTGAATTTTTTTTTTTTTTTTTGCATATCGGTGTTAGAAAAAATACCAAGAAAGAAAGTTGTGTTGAATATAAAAAGAGAAAGCTAACTAACATTTTGGTGATGTTAGGAGTTAGATCTTTGCTTAGCTTTCACGGGGCAGAGCAGAGCGTACGTATTTAACCTTTGTGTCTGACTGGTACTGCAGTGAGTGTGGGTGTGTGAGGGGATCCCTGTAGCTGCTGCAGCTGTCTTCAGTTCTGGAAAACACACAGCACTCTTCTAGTCCTTCTCCTACCACCAATGCTAGAAAAGGAAATGCATGTGAATTCATTCATAGACATGATGCTGAGATTAAGTTCCAAACCACAAGGCACATGGGCATACTTCTCACCTGTTAGCTCCCTTTTTAATGTGTTTTGTTTTATTTCTTAGATATTAGCTTAGCCACTCTCTTAGTTAGGGTTTCTGTTTCTGTGCAGCGACACCATGACCACAGCAATTCCTACAAAGGAAAAACATTTAATTGAAGTGGCAGCTTACATTTTCAGAGATTTAGCCCATTATCATCATGGAGGGGCATGGCAGCATGCAGACAGAGGTGATACTGGAGAAGATGCTGAGAGTTTTACAACTTTGATCCTCAGGCAACAGGAAGTGAACTGAGACACTGGACATGGCTTGAGCATATATGAGACCTTCAAGCCCACCCTCACAGTCACAGTGACACACTTCCTCCAACAAGGCCATACCTACTCCAACAAAGCCACACCTTGTAATAGTGCCACTCCCTATGAGATTATGGGGCCAACTGCATTCAAACTACCGTAGCCACGTTAGCCAATATTTTAAGGAATAGTAGATTCACAACTTACCCAACTAGTCTATAAGATTCAGACCACTAGACTAGGTCAGTTCCTCTTAATCGTCTCTTGCTTGGGTCCCCTTAAAATACTTAATATATCATCTTGACCATTCACAAGGTGTTTCCTCTGTTGGTAGGGAAATAGGAAAGTCAGATTTGAAACCATAGAGACGAGCTGAGGCAGTGTCCTAATCCTCATAGGCTTATGTGTTCCCTTTGTTGTTTATGTTGGGTTCTGATTCTGTAAGTCGCAGTGTATGGTTATAAATGGGGCAGATGTCGAACTGTTGTGACATGAACATTTTCCATACTGCTACATCTTCAAAAATGCTGTTTTCGATGGCCACATAGTAGTTCATGAGGCTAAGGTGACTGAAGGAGACGGCCTGGGTTTGCTGTGACCTCTGCTGACAGCTCCACTGTTACAAATCACACTGAGGCAAATGTCTTTCATTGGGCAAGTACGTTTTGCACGTAGATTATTTTCCTTAGAACTTTTCTCAGAAGTGCTGTGTAGAAAGAGAGCTTAGATGTTTTCATGATATTTACAGAGTGTCTTCAACTTTTTGTGCCGTGGTAAACATTTTGGATGATAATGTTCATTATACATTCTTCAGGGAAAACTTAGAATTCATAGATGCCAAGACTCGGGATAGAAGTGGTGAAACACCAGAGAAGTCCCCAGTGGCCACACTGTGCCGGGTACATCAGTGGCCCTTCTAGTGTTGGGATCCCCCCGCCCCCACTTAAGGAATTAAGTTAAAGTAACAAGGTGCTGCTCAGGGATCATTAACCTTCAGATAGCATTAGTGTTCAGACTTGGAGCTGTCATCTGAAATCTTCAGAACAGTATGGGAACCCCTAGGACTGACAGCTGTCTGTCCTCTGTTACCTTGCTCTTAATAACTGCAGGAGTCTGGCAAATAGAATTGCAAGGACCTGAACAAGGGGGCTGTTACGTTTTCATGGGGTTTGTTTTAAGTTTTGTCTTTGGGGGGGTGTACCTTAGCAAGTGGAAACAGAACCCCAGAGCAACACTCTTCAGCTTCCTTAAAATGTTATTGTGAGCCGGGCGGTGGTGGCGCACGCCTTTAATCCCAGCACTCGGGAGGCAGAGGCAGGCGGATCTCTGTGAGTTCGAGGCCAGCCTGGTCTACAGCGCGAGATCCAGGAAAGGCGCAAAGCTACACAGAGAAACCCTGTCTCGAAAAAAAACCAAAAAAAAAAAAAAATGTTATTGTGATACATGGATGGCAATTTGCGGAATGTGGGTATCAAACTGTTCACTCTGTTAGCACTGGACCAGAACAGCATTCTGCCGGTAGGGGACGGCAGCAAGCCTTTGAGGTCCATGATGAAAGGATGCAGTGTGCTTTCAGGAGAGTCTCAGCTGCCACAGCTGGGTATACAGTGGCACACACAGATATGCAGTGCATCGCTGGCCCGAAGCCTATGGAAACTGTTTTCATAAGGCCATTTCCTTGTTTGGTATAGAGTGTCCAGAGGACAAGCCCTACCAGCATCAAAGTCGGCATTCCGTTCTTTAACTTACCCCAAACTGACGTCTTCCCTATTCTGGCAAAACCTCACTTTTTCCTTCTTTTCTTGCCATCACTGGTATTCTCGGTCAGCTTTATTTGGGGAAAATATTTCTGAAAAAATTCTTTAATGTCTTCACCAGACATATGTGGGCATGTGTGTGATGTCGAATAGAAACAGGCTTCTCCTGGTTATGCTGCTGCCTGGGGTGATCGGCAAGGAGGAGAGGTTACCCATCCTGTTCACCCACGCAGATTAGCCTTGGGCAATGATCTAAATTGAGACTCTTAGCCTTAAGCAATTGCAAATACATATAATATATATGATACATATTCACATATATATTACATAGATCGCATATTATCATACTACACATCAGGGTCTCTTGGAGAGGGGAAAGTTTAGTAATAACAGACTCCAAAGACAGATTGTTGTATTGAGATCTCACCTTTCCCCCTTACAACTGTGTGGCCTTGGAAAAATTACTTAACCCTTCTCTTCTTTCAGTTCTGAGTCTGTAAAAGGGTGCTAGAAATAGCTACTCCCTAAAGTGTTGTAAGTACTTAATAAGATACTCTTTCCAACAGCCCTTAGGAAAGTGCCTGGACTGTAGTTAAGAACGCCTTAGTCAGTAGTTACTGTTGCCCTGCAGTGGTCTCACAGAGGGAAGTACAGACAGTAGACCCTCAGCAGCACACCTAGTGTCCCATTGACTTCCTTCGCAGTGCTTCCCATACCCCTAAGTGTTCCTCGCACTGTCTGCGATTATCTGCAGTTTCTTTGTTTCTGGGTTCCTTTCCCACAGGGCTGGGATTGAACCCAGGACCTTGCACATGCTAGGGCAACAAGCCAACACTTTCTTATGTTGAGCTGAGAGTAGGTAGTGAGGGTACAGAATTTCCTGACTGCCCTCTGGACCTTCCTCATGCTGCTCCTGGGACGTGTCTGGCCATGTGCACACCCACACAAGTGATCGTTAGCTGAGCACTTGGAAAATGTCTTCTGCACAGACACTGCATCATTTAGAGAGTGGTTGCGATGGACACAGGTGCCACATACTAAGATGACTAAGATGGCACTTACAGAAGCTTAGGGTGGTGCAAAGTGTCGCCACTCCAGAGCATGTCCTGCACTGACTTCGTGTCTCCACTGGTCAACGCTAAGACTCGATATGAACTGTAGTGATGAAGGAGGCCTCACAGAGGAAGGAGAGGTGGTTTGAGCTTTATAGTGTGAACAGGAGTTGGCCACCTAGAGCGGCAGAGGAATGGCACTTCATGGAAAAAGAATGGCCTAGAGGCGTTTTCTGAGATTTGTCCAGAGGACTCTTCATATGGTCGGGAAGCACCAGGGATGTCTGATTTCTAAGCCTGACGTCCAAGTTAACTATTTGCTCTCTGTACCTTGGGCTGGCCACCTAACCTGTGCCTTGGGCTGGCCACCTAACCTGTGCTTTGGGCTAGTCACCTAACCTGTGCCTCGGGCAGGTCACCTAACCACAGAGTCACAGTTTTCTTGGCTGTAAAGTCAAGATAATGAGAAATGACTGCAAAGTCTAAAAGACTTGTTTCCTGGTGTGACTGATGTCATTACATGCTGAGGTAGCCACAGTGTTTGCATTACACTTCCCTGCTGCTGCTGCTGCTGCTGCTGCTGTTGTCATTTCTATGTGTAGGTCAGATCTCAGCTCTTTCCCAGGTTGTCCCTTCCCACCTACCCAATTGTCCTTTTTGTCTTCCAAAAATCCTTGTAAGAGAACCTGACTTGGACATGACTCGATGAAGCTAGTGCAGCAAATTCAGAAGTAAGTGCTGAGCCTTACCCTCCTAGGTCCCAGGTATCACTGGATACTTGAGTTCATTGGGAAAGTGAATCAGAGAGCCTGGCCTGGGGGTTGGTACTGCAGAGCCATTGTGCACAACTGAGTCACCTCGGCCGAGTAGTGCCATCCCACTAGCTAGGTGACTCTGGTGCAAAAGCACCCCTTGCCCTTCCAAGCACACACTGGATTTTTCCTCCTTTCTCCTTAACTTAGGGCTGACAACGTACCCCTAAACATTTTTTTCTATTCCTGTTTTAAAAGGCATTCATACCTTACAGAATCTAACCTTCTCTTCTATAGAAATTCATTGGTGACCTGTTTGGTTTGTATTTTGAGCATTCTCTTATTGAGCCACCCTGAACAAGGGCATCCTTTAAGGTTAGAAAAAGATATGAAAATATACAGAACTTTAAGACTTGTGGAACATTTCTTAAATATGCCTTTATGCTACTGCAGAAAGATGGACCCATACAGGAGGCAGAAGTAATAAATGCACTAGTAAATTAGTAACAGCGCCCCATCCCTTGCACCTGCTCTCCACGTGATAAATAATAATTTCCAGTTCTCACACCTGATGTATTAGACCCTGCTCAAGGTTTCCATGGGATGACCTATTCCCTTATTTCTTATTTCACTTACAAAGGTCTCCCCTTGCACAGATATGGAAAGCTTGCCTGGTGGGCACATCCATTGTGTGTTTTATTGCTGTATCTAGAGGTCTGGAATATTTTACATGCTATTCTTAGAGTTTTCAATTAGCAAATTTTAATTAACTAATTGAGACTTCTTATTAAGAAGCTTTTATGATTTGTCATAGTATTTCAGCTGTGTGTGCACCCCATTCTATTAAGAAGCCATTAAATCCTTAGCAAGTGCCTCTCTGTCATTAATCTCACTGTGTAATTGCAGTAGTATTGGTACAGAGCAGAGGCATTTGTGAGGTAGTGGCTTAAAGCATGAGGCTCCTAGATAAAAGAATTTCACAACAGTGGAGCTGAGTCAGGGGGCACAACTCTGCAGGTCACCCAGAGCACCACTTTTAGACTGAATTTTGAGTCAGGTTGGGGTTTTTTTTGTTTGTTTTGTTTGGGTTTTTTTTTTTTTTTTTGGTTTTTTTTTTTTTTTTTTTTTTTTTTTTTTTTTTTTTTTGTGTGTGTGTGTGTGTGTGTGTACACAGGGTGCCATAATGTGTGTGTCTGTGTGTGGAAGTCAGAAAACAACTTGTGGAAATCAGTTCTTTCAGATTATCAGTTTGGCAGCTAGTGCCTTTCCTGACATTGAGAGGCATCTTGGCAGCCCAAATCCATTTTTATTCCATTGTTTTTAATGTGTTTTTAAAATGTATCTGTTTCTGCTGTCCTGGACATTGCAATAGTTTGTTCAGTCAGCTGCTGCATTTCTTGAAATCCTCCTGCAGATGAGGTTGGAGGTGTGGCTTTGTGGTAGAGTATCTCTCTACCAAGCTTGAGACCCTGTGTTCTATCCTTAGTATCACGAAACAAAACAAAAACATGCAGAAACATCCAGTCCCAGGAATATGAACATCTCAAGGCCTGGCTCCCTACAAGAGTCACCTGTCCTGGAACATCAAATGCACAAAATAGCTCTATTTCATAAATAAAACCATGTCCAAATCTCTCTCTTTAAGAGCAGGTGAAGTCTGTCTGGGACCCAAAGGTCCTACATTGCATCCCCAACACACACACACACACACACACACACACACACACACACACAATCTTTTTTGAATGTCTGGGTCACAACCCTGAAGAACATGCCATTAGTGAGACTGTTTGGCCTCATGGGAGAGTCAGAAGTGGTGTGGTAGAGGGGACTTGCCCTGTTTTATATGCCCACTTGTTTTCATGGAAACATTGAGGACTAAAGGGTGGACCCAAAGTCCTTGGTGCCCTTACTATACATTTTTCACTGTGGTAGCTCTCGGAGCAGCATAAAACTCTGAGCTTTGAGAAATGCCTTTACGACCCACAACACCTTCCCCAAGGCTCCCTGGACCCCATGTTACTGTCACTTCATACCAGGACTTCACCCCAGCATCAGAACGCAAAGTTCTCCGCTCCTTTCACAGAGCTGAGTTATTGTGGCGAATCAGGTCATCCACCTGAGAACCAAAGTGGATTGCTCCCCAGCCAAGGAATTCATTGGTTGAGTAAGTCCGGGGAATGTCATAAGGAAAAGGCAGTGTTCATGATGCAAATGTAAAAGGTTCAGAATGCAAACTGACCTCCTGGAGCCCTTTCTTCACTCAAAATAATCACTTAACCTTGCTGGGCCCGGGCTCCCATTGCTTCAGCCGCAGCAGCCTAAATTAAATCAAGTTCATGCCTTACTGTGGCTCTGTGTATTCTTAGCACCCCAGGCTGGCATAAACATATCCTTCAGTGACCTCCTTACAATCGATTATAAAGTAAAATGTAGTCAAATTGCTCCCCAGGTCTGGGGACTGTGCTGACTCCTGGAGGCTCTAAGGAGCAATGGCGTCCGTGTCATGAAATGCAGGTTTGGTCTTGACCCCTGGAAAGCCTGGGACAACAACAAAGTAATTTATTTTTTTGAAGCCAGGAAATGTTCAAGGGTTTAGGGAAGTGATGGCCATCAGGAAAGCACTCACCAGAAAGCTAATTAATTGAGGACAGAAAGTGTGCCGCAGAACAAGTCATTTCGGCCAGATAGGAAGGCCTTTGCCAAAAGCAGCCAAGAGCATTAACTGAGCACAGTTAGAAATGAAATAATATAACTTACTCTTCTTTTCCTAAAAAACACCAAATGAATTCGGGAAATGTGTCTTGGCCTCATTTTCATGTGAGTTACAAAGGATGTGTTTCACTTATGACTGCTTTTTTCTGTTACTTCACAGATTTGGCAGAAACTAATGTTGAATAAAAAGACTAATATATATTTGGCGTATGTAGGCTAGACCATACAAACTCATTGCCCAGGCTCTTTTGACTGTCATTAAATTAAAGTCCACTAGGAGCCTAAGAGAAAATCAAGTGCTATGCTTGGGGAATGATCCCTTCACACACTGGGGAAGGCTGACCCCCACCACCCCCCATTATGGACATCACTACCGTGCATTTGATTATCACAAAACAGACACCTTTCCTGGCCACACTAATAATGGCTATACTGAGCCACCACCTCTCTCTGAGTTGCTGAACTTGACCTTGTGAATGGGTTGAGTACAGATGAGCTTTTATTTAGGAGCTGGAACACAAGGCTGACACTACATACAGGTGGTCAAGGAGGCCCGACCAAGACCGCCATCCTGAATTAGTGTCCCCAGTTCAGTGGTTGCCAGCTGTTTGCAATACTCTTGCACAGTCACTGTCCCTCTCCGGTTTGACCAGCAAGCACCACTCTTTAAGGTCTTTATCTCCATTGTACACCCAGTAGGACCTCACTAGGCCATGCAGACAGGGCAGAGTGGTTGGAGACGAAACCCAGTCCAGAGAAGTGCTATGGTCCCTGGAACCCTAGGTATCCACCATTGAGAGCTAGGCTGGAGCAAGTCCCTGCATGTTTACCCCAGCCCAGAGTTGTGCTGATATCTCCAGCCATCTGCAGTATGCCATGTGAAGCCTCCTCTTCCTGCTTCCTCAACAGACTGACTAGGAAGGCAACAGAGGGGTTAAGTGTGTATGGTTGAAGTGGAGGTCTGGTGACTTTTACTCCCCTCGTGAGAACAGCACTTTAGCACATCCAAGGACTTAGCCCCAGTACGTTTTGCACTGTTTGGTCCTGATGTGTCAAGAGCTTTAAGGCATTAACTTCAATCTATTTGTTAGCTGTCTAGCTGAATTTCTTTTCTTATCCTATGTAACTCTCACACCACACCCCACAAAGAATGTGGGTTTCACCTGCCCCTAATTGGAGCCATATTTAATAAGACAGTCCTAGTATCCACGCTTTCTGAGAGCAGGGGCCCCACAGAAATTGCAGGCTCAAGGCTGAATTTGCAGTCAACAACCTCTTCAGCTAAGTGCTGTCATGTTAACTTAAACAGCACAGTTTGGAGTCCATGTTAAGTTTATAGGTCCTTTCTATACATATACATTTAAATCTCCGATGTTACCTTCTAAATGAATACCAGATTTTGGTTTGGACACTTTATGCCCTTGGCTGTCATTAACAGAAAGCTTACTACACCTTAAGGTGTCCAGGCTTACAACTTACTCACCTAGGGGTAGGAGGAATGGAGCCTGAACATTTATCTGATGGCTGGACTTATTTTCAGTCATGAGACTAGTTCACCTTAAATGCCTTAACTCTTCATTCTGTGGTTTAATAGCCTGGAAAGTTTGAGTTTGATATCATTCAACATTTGGTCCATGCTTTTAAAATGGAGTGAGCCAAGTCCTGCTCATGCTGCAGCTAAATATCCTGCACTCCTGCTGCTCTCATAGAGCCAGAGGAAACTGCACCCCTTTCCTGCCCAAAAATGATCGTGGTTAATGTTAGGAAGTTCTTTGTTGACCAGGATGCGGCTCCATTTGGTAACATTTAAGGGATCCAATAGGTAAGACTTTTGATAGTGAATATTGATAGCAGGTGCCTTCAAATCCCCATCGTGTTTGTGCTCTCATAAGAATAAAAATATCTTAATGTGTTTTTCCTGAGCATGGTTGAAACATGTTTGAAATGCAGTTCTGTGCCTGTGCTTATAAAGAGATGAGAACAGACTGCAGTTGATAACATCTGATTTTAATAGAAAAGGAACATGCTTGCCGGCTCACCCCAGCCCTGTAGCTTGCTACGGTTTGCCCCAGTCGCCTTTCCCCAGTGATTCATGGACTGAGAGAGACAGCTCCTCTCTGAGCTAAAGCCCAGCCACTCTGGGAAGGCCTGAAGGGATTTGCCTTCTTTCAGCCGATCTGTGTTTCAGCTGTTGGTTTACTTGAGGGCCCCATGAAAGAATGCAAAAGAGAATAGATGGATTCAAATGTAATTGTGTGTACAGGCTGTTTCTGCACTGGTCCTCTCTCGTTGGAAGTGAGGGGGAACCTGTCTTGGGATGGATGCCACAGGCAAAGAGCAGAAACATTTTACTAAATGTGAAATCGGTCCTCTTGCCTTTTCCAGCTGACACGTAAGTTGACCCCTCAAACCTGCCTTTGACAAAAGGACTTCCCCAACCTCCGCCAACCCTCCGAGTTCATTCTTCCTTCTATGCAAGGCACTGCCTGCACGGTGCAGTCCCATCAGCTTCCTCGAGGTCTGGGAGCTGTCTTCCCCCCACAGCTGGATGAGCAGCAGCTGACCCTGCTCATGCACACTGGTCCTACCTGCCTTGTCTTCTGCTTTGTATCCTACAAGTATTTATTGAGCATCGATTTTAAACAGGGAACTTGGAAGTTGAATCATTTCCCCCAAAGAGTAGGATTCTGTAGTCTGTCCTGAGGAAGAAAGGGGTAAGTGTGGAAGAAGAGCCACATTTCTGCTCAATAGTTCAGTCTGAGAAGGACCTTGAGGCGCTCGGGGAGCATGCCACCAGCCACCATTCAACATGTGTTGATTCCTCCTATAATATGTAATTACTATTCGATTATTTACTTATTCATTCATTTTTAGTCGTTTGTGGTTTAGGTTTGACTTTGGTTTTGGTGTTTGGGGGACAAGGTCTTGCTCTGTAACCAGGCAGGCCTCAGACTCTCAATAATCTTCCTGCCTCAGCCTTTCATAGGCTAGAATTACAGGTCACCACACCCATAGTGGTCCTTTGCCTTTTGACAGAGTGTCTCATAGGCAGCAACAGCAAGACCTAGATGCTCCACAATTCATTTGTAAAGGGATATAGAATCCTGAGTGTTTGCTGAGTGAACTATTTTTTTCCCAAAAGAATGGGCACACCTAGACTCTAGCAGCCACCAAAGAAAGTTGACCAGAATCAGAACTGTAACAATAAGGCTGCCTTTCTAACATATGGAGTACATACTTCAGCTTCTTAGTCATTTACAACTGAGTAAGAAATTACACTATTGAAATAATAGAAACATGCATCTTATGAAGATAACAAGGCTGTCCTTTGGCTTAGCAGGGATAATGTGTGAAGAAATGCCAGTGTCCAATGGGGCTCCAGTGCGATCCAGTGTCATAATCATACAGGAAAGCCTTCACGTCCAGATGATAAGGAGTGTGTTCAGATAGGGTTGATGGGCTTCAGAACAGTTCACTGGATCCTACTATGTGCCAGGCAGTGAGCTAAGCCTCCTAAGATGACGGTATAGAAACAATTAAATTGGTTTAAATAGCTTTGCTATCACTCACGAAAAACAATGGGCCATGTTGTAGAAAACATAGCAGCACTGATTCAGACACCACTGGGAACAGAAGATACATGTGCCTCACTGGCATTTCCATAAATGCTCTTTTATGTGAAGTTGTGTCCTGGCCTTGGAATTCAGACTGTTAGAGCCATGGTACATTCCTAATAGGACCTACTAAGTGCTTGTGATTACTCTGTTTTACCGTGGCCCTTTGGAAACCACTAACTTGACATGTTGTGACCAACTGCTTCATGTAGTCTTAAGTGATACAATGCATGCAAATTATTGGATTAAATAACAAACAAAACTCATGGCACACGATGAGAATTCATTGTGTTCTCTGGACAATATAGAATTCAAGTTTTGTTGACCATGTTTGGCTCAAGGTTAGAATGGTTTTATAATTACTAACCCAATGTTTAGGCTATAGTTTTTTAGTAGGGTGAGAGGTAAAATTGTTGGGGCCAATGTCATACCAAGCTCAGTTCTTACCAAAGTCCTTGCCGACCTAAACTTATTTATAGGCCTCACAGACATAATAGTACTTTTTCATGGAGAGTCTCCCATTGTTGTATTTTTGGCACATAAGTTAGGGTCATTGGACAGTTCTTGAGAAGCAGATGGTATAAAGATGTATCAGGACATCAGATCATCTTGAAGATGAAGCAGTATTGCATATTTACCCCCTCAGTTGCTCTACTTCCAACTGTTTAGGGGTGCAGCTCTGAGTCCTGTGTGGCTTCAGACTCTAGAGTAGGGCCTCAGTAGTTCTGCAGAAAAAAAGAAGAACCTGACACTGGAGGCCTCAGACTCTCAATAATCCTCCTGCCTCAGCCTGTCACACTCAAGGATTACAGATCACCACACCCACAGTGGTTCTCTGCCTTTTCAAAGAAGTGTCTGACCACGCCCCTGCTCTGTGGTCCCCTACAGATTACACGATGTTTTGGCATACCTAATTCATTTGCTAGACTCACCATGGCACAATGGAAGCCTAAACCTTAGAAACAGTAACAGCTGGTGGCTTTAATGCCCACCCCACCCTACCCCGACAGAGAGGGAAAAGTTGGTGTTGAAGTATGGTGAAAAACAAGGAAAATTCTGTCTACTGGGACTGTGGCTGAAGTCAAGTGCAGATGAAAGGGTCTGGCAGTTGAGAGATCATCGGAAGTACCTAGGCATGGAGGTTAAGAAACAAGGAGAGAATTTTGATCTAAGTCTTGGGGGTGGACTGACAAATTCTGTGAGGCTGGCAGAGATCTGAGAGGTGACTTTTAAACGTTGCCAGTGGCCATGAGATAGAGTTCTAAATGTCACAAGAGCACAATTTACAGGTTGGGAAGCATGTGGAGGTATCACAACGCATGGAGCTTTGGTGTGCTGTCCTTAGACATACATGCTAAAGCCAGTAGTGTGGAGCCTTCGGAAGCACATGCAGACAGGCAGGCATGACGCTGGGCAAGTTCAGAAGCAATGAGCCCAGGGAACAGTGAATTCTGCCTGGAACTGCCTCGTGTCACCAGTCTGCCCCTACTTTTCCCCTCCCCAAATCCCTGACCTCCAGGCATTGAGTGGCATTGCTTTACAGACTTTATCTGAATGCCTACTGAGCTGGGGAATTCCAGAAAACCAAGTCTAGATAATTATAAATGTCATGAAGGGTGAGGCAGCAGCTCTTACAGGGTGTATATGTGCCTGGTAGAGGGGCTTCAACTCAGTCTCTCAGGTAGCCTTGTCAGACATCTGTTTCTGAATGCATCTAAAGACAGGGAAAAGTTCAGGAAGTGAACTGCCCTCCTCCAGCTATTGCCTTCAGGTGAAACTCGAACACAGCTGCACTGTGGGTCTGGGTGAGAGTTCTCTAGAACTCAGCCGTTACTTTCTGGAGTGATATTTTAAACTCAGGTGTCCCTTGTCTTTTAAAACACCAGAAAGTTGAGATGGAAATCTGTCTGAAAGCCCTTGTGGATTATCAATTCTGATCGCCACTGTGATCCTGTTCCAGACCCCTTGGGTGTAAATGTTCTTATGTATCTCAAGGTGACCCATCCTTGGTGGGTGTACTGCAAGAGTTGTCACCAGTTCTGGAAAACACAGGGTATGTAAATGCTCAGTCACCACTGTCACCATATTTAGAGACTGTTACTAAGGCTTGGATTGAATTGTTTGAAGTAAGGTCTTACTAGTGACTAGTAAGACAGGCCTTGAACTTGTGACCCTCCTTGCCTCTACTTCTGAATGTTGGGGTTAGAGACTTGAGCCAACATACCCAGCTTGATTTGGTTTCTTTCTCTGTAAGCATTGTGGTGTAGTGAGAAAGGGTAACGTGGGGCGAGGGGAATAGTGCTTTGCTTAGAAACCTTAAGGTCTGTAATATTTATTGCTTGAATCATTCGATTAGATGAGACTCGGGTTGGAAGAATGAAGCAGCTGCCCCCCATATAAATTTTACTAAATACCATCGTGTAGTTTTTATTTGGCCATCTTTGTGGCATAAGCCAGAGGGCCATAGCATGAAGTAGTCATGAAACGCTCAGAACTCAGCACAGATGTAAACGCCCTTAGGTCCTATAAATCTCCCAGAGCAAAGCCCTTCAGAGTTTCTCTGTTAGCTGCTGACTTTCAGCCCTTCAGGTCCCCTTAGTGGCCAGCTAGCCCCATACACAACACAAGGATCTCTAGCCAAGCAGCACAGCCTATCAACTTGGTGAATCCCACATGCTATCAGCAGCTACGTGCACCTGCTTCTCTCCTAGCATCCTCTCCAGCTCCCTGACAAAGACCTGGGTACCGTGAAAACAGAACTGAGAGTCAGTGCGCCGGCCCTGGAGGCTGCAGGCAGAGCTGGCTGGTGCAGCCACCCAGCTGTTAGTGATCAGAGTGTCCGTCTCCACACCCAAGGAACTGAGCAGCCAGGTGGGAGTCGGTGGGCAGAGCCCAATAAAACTTCATCAAGTACCAAGGCTTTGATCTACAGTGAGGAGTGGATAGTGATGACAATTTATTACCATATGTCACTAGCAATGTAAATAACCAAATGAAGGGGAAGTGGGGAGGGTAGATTTGTTACATTTGGAAATTCATAGGGTTTTTTGTTTGGTTTTGTTTTGTTGTTTGTTTGATTTTTTGATCTGGTTGCTTTATAGATCATCATGAATAAGAGAAAAAATTAAGGAGTGTTGAGTAAATTATGCAAAATGTCAAGAAATACATGCTGTACAAAAGCAGATTCACTTGAAAGGAATATCAAAGGCCCTTATGAGCCACAACTGCCCAAAACAGAAGAGCCCAAACTGTGAGGGTAGATTCTTGGCAAACAAATTGTTCCTATTATGCTGTTCTTTATGAATGGCTACTAATATGCAGTGGTTACGGCTCCCTGGAAGACAAAGTACACCCAGAGATGATGTGAAATTGAACTGTCAGCACAGAGAAAAATAACTCAAAGCGGTTGTTTTAATCTTGGAAGCATTTGAAAACATTTAAAACTATTTTGCAAGCATGTGACATTGTGAGCATTTCTGGGCAGAGTAATTAAATAGTCTAATCCTACTAGAAAGGTGCAAACACATAAATGTTCTGAAGACATTCAAAATTCACATCGCCTGCTGTGTTTGGTACAGGAATAGTCCTACCTAACAGACATGTGGTTCTTTATTTTCATTGCTGTGAAGAAAAATACATTGCTTTTCAGTTCCACTAAAAATGATCTAAGACTTTAACCAAAACAACACAAAGAACACAGAACTACTTTTAGCTTAATTCAGTGTATATAGCAGAGCTATCCAAAATATTTTGAATTACACTGCTTTTCCCCCTTAGGGCAATGGCATTTGTTATGGTGATCATCTGCCCTCACTGTATTTAGTTGATGGATATACAGTAGGGTTTAGTAAGCAGCTAGGCATGATCTCAAGGACTGGCACAAAAACAAAGACCTTTGCCTTTGGACTCACAACCCATCTTCATCTCACTCTGTAAATCTGTGTTTGCAGTTGAGATTGAATGGCAAAGACATAGTATTCAAGCCACCAGGAGCTGGTGCTGTGGCTCAGTGCTGTGAAGCCTTCACCCGATCCTCAGGGCACAAAAGGCAGGAACAAAGAAAAGGTCTCGCACACCTTTGGAACCACTCTGTGGCCTCAGTAATGGTTTTCATTTTGTTTATGGCCCTGCCACAGAGTCTTCCAGTCTGTGAAGGATGACACATCCCGGGGGGTACCTTTCCAAGGTAGCTTCTGGAAGCCTCTCATAGCCCAGTGGCTACTGAATGTTCCACAACTTCAAGGACACATCATCCTGGGGAAATCATGGAGACTGTTGGATCCTTCTCATGTAATCCCTAGCCAATGTGGTGGCACTGACTGTGAGTCACTCCAAAACAAGAATGCTTGGTAGGCACAGCCATGTTAGGGCCCCTCTTTAAAAATGTCTGTCCCTAAGAGGTCTGCATAAACAGTTCTTTTCCTTTCTAGAATAAGTTAGTGAAATTGTAGACAAATCTCCTGAATATCCAGGTAGACTGAGCATTCCACCTGAGAGATTTTAGAATGTAACCATGGGTATTGGTGTCTTAAGGATTGTCCACAATTCCTGAATCACTCATGCACTCTCAGAAACAACTTTTAAATTTCTCCTATCAGTATAAAATGTTTTCCAAGATACAAGAGTCCATCCACACATCCCATAGTTCAAGGGTGGAGTCAGAGGTCTCCATTTTCTCCTGAGGACTGGGCATTGCTGAGGCTGAGAGCCCAGAATGACAGATATAATTAGCTAGAGCCCCTGGTGGGTGTTAGTTACTGAACTGAAGGGAATTAAATAACCTCGAAAACTAACATGACCAAACCTGGGTAGTTTGGTGGAGAAGAGGGGGAAGAGGAAAACGGGAAAGACTAGATGTCCGAGGCCTTGGAGACCTGAGACTGTGCAGCAATAGTGCACTGCTGGTCTACCTGGAAAGCAGACCCCGGCTCCGGGGGAAGCTGGGGAGACAAGCAGGACCACTCTGCTTGCAGTGCAGAAAGGGTATGGTGGCCGGGGCTCGTGCCAGCAGGCTGCACTGGCTGTCTCCTACGCTAGCACCATCATGGCATCTGCTTCCCCTTGCCTTTCTAGCTTTGTCACCCAGCAGTTGTGTGTTCAAGCTCTGGCCCTGAAACAATACTTTTCAGACCCCTCTAATGCACTACCCCAAAATACCAACTGAGTTCTTGCTCTGACAAAGATCCTCGATTACAGACTGTTTTTCCTCTTTAGGTTTATGATCATTTTACGCCGCTAATGCATGGTGAAGAGATGCCAAAGATTACTGTTCATAATCCGAATTGTATTAGAGGTCATACTGCAGCTGATGATAGGCTTGCAACGAGGGCGGCGCTTAGCGAAGTGGAAATTAGGCAAGGGATTTCCTGCACAGCCAAATTATCTGAATTCTTTTTCCACCCCTTGGAAGACCAGTGAGGCCCCAAAATAGAAACAAAGCTCCCTGGGGCTGGCTTTACTCACACTGCTGGAGCATTAACTGCTGACATGTGTTTTTAGGAAAATCGTTGCTAATGGAAACAGCTTCAGGCAAGTGGCAACGCCCAGGGTTCTCACGTGACCCTTGCAGGAGTTCTGGGAGAACGTGACTTTACCAAAAGTCATCCATATGTTTCGGTCAAGTTCAAGGAATTATTTTGCTGGCCTGAGACCAGAACTGTGAAATAAATAGCAGGCATAATTAATTTTTAAGATGCGGTCACCATTATGAAGTGGGGGTAAAAAAGTAGATAATAGCTACTCAAATCTGGCAGCCATGCACAAAACAAACTATAGTCCACCACGTAAGTCATGGTTTGTGCTTCACATTGCTTGATTTTCTTCAATAGAATGTGTCACCAGGCATCTTCTTCTAAAGGGGTAGTCAGTCAGGCAAATGGCTGGGTAACCAGAAAATGAAGGGCTTGATCCACAGGGGAGCAAACAGCAGTTAAACTCTCATGCACTCTCTGGAGGCACAGACTTCGAGGCTGAACCAGAATGAGGCTTAGGACAATTTGGGACATGGGGAAGACAAGTGTGAAGCCCACAGCACACTGGGCACAGGGATTGTATTCCTTACTGCTAAAGTGTTTGGAAAGATTTAGTCTCTTTGTAGCATTCAGAGGGAGTTAAACTATATCAGGCCATTGTGCTCTGCCCTGTGGGGCAGTAACTTTCTTGCTGAACTTGTCTGTAGAGGATGTGTTTCCATAGTTCCTGCAGAACTGTATGTGGAATTTGAGTGGGTGTTTAAGGATGTGCCAAGGGGCATATGGTACATACTAATTTCCACATCAGCATTGCGTTGTGTCACAGGAACTGAAGGAAGTGGGAAAATCAGAAGACACATGTCAGTATGCATGTTTATTCCCAGCTAAAGTCTGGGTTCACAGAGCAGGGGTAAGTTGGTTCAGGCTGCTGCAGAGGAGGTTCTTGGGGTCTCTATGGAGAAAAAACTTTGTAGCATACTCCAAAAGACAATCAGCAGCACTCATCAGAGCTTCAGGCACATTTCCTTTATTGGGAAACAATGAACATTCATGGCAGGATGGCTGACTGGAGAATCACTCAGAAGAAGGAGCCCACACCACACTTAGGATCTGTACCCTCGAGGTACTGACTTGGTATTGTATTGAGGAGAGAGATTGGCTTCCTATTTGAGATCATTTGTGGAGGAAGTCATGAAGTGGGCTCCAAGTGTTAGGAAAGAGGGAGTGCCTTGTTTCAGCCGGAAACGATTGCATTCCTTTCTTATATCTCCCCGATCTGTCACCAAGACACACATCTGGGCCTCATTAGCTATCAGTGTGTAGCCTACAGCTATGGCCAAGGTATCCAGGCGGTTTCTCTTTCCTTTCTGCCAGTCGCCTGGGGTGTGGCCACCCAGAAAACACCATTTGGACCATCTCAGAGTAGAATGATGCTCTAACCTCTGAATAGGCCAGGCAGTCCAGATGTGGGTGATAAGAACATCTGTATTCCAGTAGGGCTCACCTGAGACCATGTCCTTCTAATGGAGGGGTGTTCAACATGTATCTAAGGAGATTTCCTCAAAGTGTGCAGAGAGCCCTGCTCTTCTGTGGATGTGGTTCTATTGGCCTGGGAAGAGCAGGGAGTGAGGCGAGAAGGGTGGTATTAAACAGGTGTAGTGTTTCAGCTGAAGTCGCAAGCTTCTCTAGATGTGATACCCAGTGGAAATTTGTGCCCCTAAAATTACCGAATCTAAAAGTATTTCTCTCTCTACTCCTCAGGACCCTTGTACCCTTGAAAGAGTCAGGCTAGGGCTGGGCTGGCTTACACCTCCAGTCCCAGTACTCAAACAGAAGGAAGGGGAGCTTGAGTTTTAGGCCAGCCTGGCCTGCATAGTGAGGCCCTTTCTCCAGCTCACATTTCAGGCTTGCTTCTGGCCCTGCTCTTCTATCTAGTGTGTCAGAGCAGAGAGCCGAGGAGGTGTGGGTTATGTCTTGTTCCAGGTCTTTAGTGTGCTCCACAACAGTGTGCTGTTTCATCCTGCAGCCACTCTTGCCAGCCCTTGTGGGGTAAATGCAATATCTCCATATCCCTCCTGTCTTAGGAGGTCAGTTCTCTGACTCTGGCCTGCAACTGAGACCTGAATATTAGGCTCTGGGTATTAGGCAAGTCATTTAACCTCTCTGTTTTCTCATCTTCAGTGGGAAGAGGATAGAAGGAGCCATGTCATCGGGCTGGTGTAGATTCAATACACTAAAGCCCCGGCCAGGATGACTAGAGCTGGTCAGTGCTCAACTGAGACAGGGCTGCTCTTACTGTTGTGAAGCTTGGTCCTTAGATGTCTCATTCAGGCCTCCCTTAGAGGAGGGAGCCCCCTTGCTTTGAACAGTCCAAGGCATTTGTACCTATGGATAGGTGCACTGGGCAGTCTGTGTGGAGAGGCTCTTCTCTTCAGTTCTGTGCAGGTGAAGAAAAAAGATTAAAGTACCAGGATCCCTGTATTACACTGTGCTGGGTACAAGAACAGCTTCATGAACAGGACTTGATGCTGTTATTAGCTGTTGTCTCAATCTTTATTAAGGAAAGGGGCCAGTGGGCTGAGACTCAGCACCTCTATCTAACAGCACTATGGCAGATGTTTATTTACTGTGACCATGAGCCTGTAGACTAGGAAGGAGATGGTATTGGCTCTGTTTTTCCTGGGAAAGGATTTAGTCAAAGTCAGACAGCAAGTAGGTAATCAAGCTGAAAGTTGAACTCAGATCTGAGTCCAGATTTCCTGAAAAACTGAGTTATGTGTGGTTCCTTGCCTCTCCCTCCAGCCCCACTACAGTAGCATCCCTCCTGTGGGCCATGCTTAAGCTGGCATAAATTTCAGACGCAGCTAATTCTTCCTGCTGGACAGGCCATAAGTAAGATGCATCATAATTAGCTATGTCTGATTGCCCTCCTGTTGTCCTGAGCTGTAGCCCCTAATTGTATGGTAGTGGGGGTTTCACTAGGGTGAGTTTTATCATTTTGACAGTTTGCTAATAAAAGGTCACCACAGGTACAGAGTACTCTGATTTACATATGGCAAGTAAAGGAGCATTATGGGAAGTCAGCGTCTAAGGTAGGCCGTGCATTTGTTGCTATTGACACACATGCTGGGATTCCATAATTGACAAGAAATACTATTATTAAGCAGGTCTGTTGAGATAATTAGCACTCGGGGTTGCATTTTTAATCGGACTTGAGTCAGATAATTTATCACAGCAGTAGCAAGCTGTCAGGGTCACACAATAAATACTCATTAAGGCTGAATAAAGATTAACTGCAGGCTGAAAGAAAATTAGGCCAAGTAGTAACATTTGATTTCAATATTTACAGTGCTAATTTAGACTGATATTGGCAAAAAGATCAGATTCTCAAATGGAGCTCATTTGTGAAAGAAAGAGAGAAGTGCCGTTGATGCCTGGGCAGGAGGCTTTCTAACGCTCAAGATCATATTCCTAGCTGATGGCCAAAAGGACTCATTTTGAAGGGCTCATTTGGTGCCACTGTTGTGGGGACTGTAGGGTATCTGCATTAATAAGATGGAGACTCCGAACAGAAAAAGCATGCATCTCGAAGGCATGCCTAATTTGTTAACATTAGTTAGATACTGCTCTTTTCATTTAATGCAACTCACTTGTCTTGGGTTCATACATGGGCAGTTTATGGCACTTCAAGTTAATTAAAAACACCTACCATTAAAACATGCACCATCCTTAAAGCAAAAAGGAAGTAATTTCGGGCCACTATATTACCAGACAAGACATTTATGTACTTGCTTATAATTTACAGTATGCTGAAGATTGGGAACCAAATGAGAACATTAGTATTTATGAATACAGTAAATTTTGTTGACAAAACCAGTGTAAAAGGTCAGAGACAGAATCCACAGTAAATGTGCAGTTTGTTTATCAGACTGAGAGGCGTGGGTTTGAATAGTAAATTCGTTTTAAAGGTTGCTGCATTGGTGTAAAACCCAGGACCTAGGCGGTGTCTGCCCAGGCACCCGAATACCCTCAGGAGACGGTGGCTCTCGGGCTGCTTCTGGCTTCACACTGCTTTTGCCTAGAAGAATTTCAAGCAGCTTGCCATCCTCATCAGAGAGCTCTTGTTAAAGCCTAATTGTGCTGTGGTGACTGAGGCTTGTCCTAAGACCGTGTGTGTGTGTGTGTGTGTGTGTGTGTGTGTGTGTGTGTGTGTGTGTGTGTGTGTGCGCGCGCGCGCTGTAAAAACCAGCCGTAGAGAGGAAGTGGGTTACACAAGTCAGGGAGGTAGGTCTGGGTCACCGAGCTGGTGTAAAGGCAGGGGGAGCACAACTGAATGTTAGCGATGCGAAGTCAGGAGCAGAAGGCCCGAGTCTAACAGTAAGGAAGGCGGTGACAGCACCCTCCCCCGGCCGGGATCCTGGAGGCCTGTGAGAAAGAGCCTTTACAGCCTTGCAGAGCCACGGGCAAAGGCTGTGGCCTTTCTCATCCGCCTTTTCCTAGGGCCCAGAAAGGAACAGAAGAGGCCTCTGTGTTGGGGCTTGCTTTGAATGGCATGGACGAACCGGTGCTGCATCCACAGGGAGTAGGGACGTGGAGACCAGACGGCCGAAGCCAGAGACAACGCACTGTTCTGCAGGAGGCTCTTGGTCCTCAGACCCTCTACACTGGCCACAGCCGCTGGGCCACTTTGAACTGCAGTTGGGAAGTGTTCCACACAAAGAGGGAGTGAGCTGGCAATGTTGGCGCCTTCCCTGCATGTGTGTGCAGACCTGGGATGGGAGCAAGCCTATCTGAATCCTCGGGAATGCAGGAGCCTGCCAGTGAAGAGCGGGTATCCTGGAAGCCAGTCTTCCAGTGGCTGGTGGCATATGAAAGAAGGGCAACTAGTCCTGGTGGCGAGGTGGTGTTTGCCCTGGGGCTTTGGGCCACCCCATCTCCAACTGGCCCAGGTCACCCCTTGTCTAAACTGCTCTGTGCTACAGTTGTGTGGAAATGGATGTGGGGAAGCAAAAGAGCTGAGGTTGTAACGAGCTGGCTGGCAGGACGGCCACCTCCAGGTCCTCAGGTGCCTCCCTTTGGCTTGGAGCTCTTGGAGTCAGTCTTGAGGCCGAAATAGGACGGTGGTCTCCCCTTCCTTAGTCCCTGTGCTGGTTCTCACACTGGTCCTCAGTCCTCTTCCCCACAGTCCTTGTTTCTACCACCTTGGCTTAGTCAGGTAGACTGAAGTGTTTCTTCCAGGGACCAGCAGTGAGTTCTGTTAACCAGATAGCCGCCCGGGCCTGGCCCCAGTCTAACCGGAGTTTTGTTAGTGTGTTCTGGAGCATCAGCCTGGCCAGCTGCCCCTCGCCCCTGTAGCATGGGGGGCCTGGGGGTGTGGTTTCAGCTTCTGCTTTCTAATTGAGCAGTGGTGATGCTAAGAGACAGGCGGGAGTTAGGGGCAAGAGCAAGAACCACTCTGTGGAAAAAGGTAGAGATGGGTATTTGGGGTACGTTAAAAACTTAATAAAGGCAACCACGTAACTTCTAACTGCAGTGTGTTGAATACTTGGCTATTGCCAGGCACAGTTTGGAAGCACTTGGCACCTGTGTGAATTCACTTAATCCTCACAGTTTTCTTAAACCCACTTTGCAGATAGGGCACCTGAGACAGAGATGGCAGGCCGCTTGCCCCCAGCTGTAGCCCCAGCGAGAAGTGAGGCAGAGGTTACTGTGCTCCTCCCGTCCTCCTTGGGAATACTGCTGCATGGGCTGGAGGAAGGGAGACCGGGTCTTTTGTTTACCCCCCAGAATTGAACATGAACCTAAATGTCTTGTTGATTTGGGGTTTGGGCTCTTTTAAGGAGAAATCAGGTGTTGGAAACCTAAAGACCAAAGCAAGCCCTTGTGATTGTGTGCAACATGAAGTTCCCAAAGAGAAAGGACAAGCAAGCCCTTGTGACTGTGTGCAACATGAAGTTCCCAAAGAGAAAGGACAAGCAAGCCCTTGTGATGATTGTGTGCAACATGAAGTTCCCAAAGAGAAAGGACACGGACCAGCAGCGTTCAGCAGAGGACAGACACCGCTCCTTCCTGTGAGGGAGACTCGGAAGAATGTGCTTAGACATCCAGAGACGGGGTCAGATGGGGAACTTTAGGACTTGGGTCTGGAATATTTTCGATAGGAAAAAACAAAACCATAGAAGTAACTAAATGTTCAGTTTAAGACTGATGCTGTGCCTTGAGTATCAGCTAAGGTGAATTGCTCTTGACTAACCTGAAAGGGTTCCCATAATTTGTTGCTATGTTTAAGAAGAAAATAAAAGTGGTTTTTAAGTTGATAAAGAAATGTCCAAAAATTTACATTCCAGAAGTTTCCCCAGTAACTGACAGTGGTTGGAATGAGGTTGTATGTAAGATTCTTTTTTTTTTTTTTTCCATTTTGAGGTACTACAGCTCAAGCCCAGGGCCCAGTGCATGCTGAGCAGGCACCGGCTGCTGCTCAACAACCCCCGCTGCCTCCCAGCTTCCTCTAGGTTATAAATAAGTCTACAATGTTTCTATTTTTATGGAAAGATCTATTCTTTTCAAATTTCAAAGAAATAAGGAGAAAAGTTTTAATGTATGGTCCTATCTAGCCAATGTCTGAGAGTTCCTAATGAGATATAAAGCTTTTTCATAGCATATTGATTCTCTTCTTAAAACACAAGAGAACACTGATTGCTTAATTCATCCCCTTGGTGATAGGCAATAAATGTCCTTGGCAGAGTTTTGTGTGTTCTCAAGTCAATTTTTTTTTCCAGATTAGTGTATATTCTCTTGAAAAAGGGCCGCATTTGGGGTGGAAAACTAGAATACAAAGATGTCATGGGTACAGTGGTAACTAGTGCTTTGTGGGGGGACTGTGTTGCACCTCTTTCAACAGTGTTGACAGCCTGGTGGACAAGAGGGGTGTTGGTTCTGGGGTTTTAGTTAAAGAAAACAGGCAGCGTCTAGAATAAAGAGCAGTCACAAAGCTGGTGAGTTGTACAGTAGGTTTCAAACTGTGTCCAAGTTAGTACTGTGGAGCGCATGTCTACCGCTAAACTTAGCTGCTTCCCTAGGGCGAGAGCGACTCGCATGTGAGAGCCCCCTTCCGTGTGCACCCGCCTCTGGTCTCTGCAAGGAGAATCTGAAGTCAGGCAGAGGTGGAAGGTTTTGGCAGAGGTGAAGTGGGGAACAGATAGAGAAAAGCTGATAACCCCCAGACACCTGCTGTTTAACCTGCTGGGGGAGGGGATGCTTGGACTTGGGGTTAGGAGGCATATCGGTGATTTCAGATATTTGGCTATGAGTAAAGCAAGAAACTGAATGAAAATATGTGGAGCTCATTCTACAAGGGATAATAAGCAGGGGGTTTTAATAACAACAAATAAATCAGAATGTGTAAGTAGAAAGGGGAGGATGTTTTATGCCACCCACAGGCAGGATCGGTGGTCCAGAGAGAAAAGTAATCCAGTCCTGATCCATTCCTATGTGGTCTTTGAAGAAATCTCTGTCCAAATATCATTTCCCACTGTTTAATTGGGTTATCTATCCTTTCACAGTTGAGTTGTAGAAATTCTTTGTGTGTCTTGTACACAACCCTTACCAGATACACGATCTGCACATGTCCCGGCCTTCTTGTGGGAGGCCTGAACCAATGCTGTCGTTTGTACTGAAATCTTTAGTTTTAATATGGCTCTGTTGCCGCCGCCACCGCCGCCTCCTCCTCCTCCAACTCTTCCTCCTCCTCTTCTTCCTCTTCCTCCTCCTCCTTTCCTCCTCCTCCTCCTCTTCCTCTTCCTCTTCTTCATTCACTCTGCTTTTGCCTAACCCAGTCAGTTTGCCCCTCCTGTGGTTTCATACCCTCAGCTCTTAGACTTCAGGCTGATAACCTATATATTTGACTTATTCGAATGAATTTTGACTCACACCTTTTTTTTTCTTTCCTTTCCTTTCTTTCTTTCTTTTTCTTTGAGACACAGTTTCTCTGTGTAGCTTTGGCTGTTCTGGAACTCCCTCTGTAGACCAGGCTGGCCTCAAACTCAGAGATCCATCTGCCTCTGCCTGCCGAGTGCTGCCGCCGCCGCCGCCGCCGCCGCCACCACCACCACCACCCGGCTTTCAAATGAATTTTGAACTTCACAAAATGATCTTTTCTGTAGAATAGATTTTTTTTTTCAGATAAGATATATGACCAATATATAATAGCTCCAGAGTTTATATCAGAGTGTTTCATCCGGCAAACTGCTTTATCGTAACAGTCCGACTCTACTGTATTTAGAGTTTATGTATGTATGGAATGTGTGTGGAAAGTGAGAAGTCCTTACTGTTGTCTCACCCAGTGTCTTCATTGCTGTTGAAATACCCCTTAGGTGGCGCTATAGCATTTGCTCTTTTTCTTTTCATTCCTCTTCCTTTCTTTTCCTTTTTTTTTCTCCTCAAGTTAGAGGGTTTACATCCTGTTTTGATAAGTCAACATAATTTACTAAAAGGAATCATTACAGCAAATGGGAGCTCCAAATATCTCATCGTTTAGCTAAGGTAACACTTAGCCAGGAAGCCTAACCCACGGAACTCTTCCCCATGAGGCAGTAAGCACATCCACTTCCGCCGCTGGGTGTTTGGACTGTGTGCCTCGCCACTGTGAACCTGCCACTTCTGAGAACGGGCTGCTGCATTGGCAGGAGCCCATGTGGGATTAATGATGGTCTCCAGCTCAGCTCTTTCAACTTGTATGAGGCTAATTAAAAAGTAAAACTTTCAAGTGGTTGCCTTTCTAAAGAGAAATGCATCCTTTATGTTGGCTATTTGCAAAATGCCTGTTCTCGGAGAGAACCTGTATGACTTTTACATAGTATTTCCTGCATTGTCTCCTCTGTGCCAACTCATAGTGTGGGACATTAGGAAGTGGTCTCCCCCCCCCCCCCCCCCCCCGCAATCCTTTTTAACCACTTAAAAAATTCCCAGGAAGGTTTTTTTCCACTCCAACGGCCTTCCCATTATGTTGTGCAGTCTGCCAAGCTTGCCAGACTCAGCAGGTAGCCCACATGGTATGCGTGTCTTTGTGAGAAAGCTCCCCTGATGTGGACAAGATGTTGGTTGTAATATGAAGCCAACATCTTGTCCACAAGTGTGCAGGAACACAGTACATCCACAGCACTGACACAGGACATCCACAGCACTGACACAGGACATCCACAGCACCGAGGACATAAGAAAGGAATACTTAGACAGATAAAGCCTGCTGATTCTCTTGTTGTAAATGAAATGATCACACTACTTGATTTTATTTGTACTTTTTCCTAAAACAAAACATCATATTCATGTGTATGCATGTGGAGTGTGCGGGGGGGGGGGGGGGGTGGTGTTAACTAAAGAGTGGTATCTGTCCCAATGTAGAAGCAGCCTGCTGCTCTCTGGAGTTGACATTCCAGCTAGTTCTCACCTTCTCTACCTGAAGGAGTCCTTTGATAATGTCTGTTTCTGTGTGTTCACTGGCTGTCGGCCAGCTAGTGACTGTTCCTGCTTCCCATCCTGTGTTTGCATTCATAACTATGCTGTGCGCAAGGGTGTGGCTCAGTGACTGTTCGCTCAGAATGCACAGAGCCTGAGTTCGGTCCCTAGTACAGGAAGAAAAAAAAATCACATTATATGATATACCCTGTTTAGAGTGTAGATTAAATACTATCCTTCAGGCCCCAGACACTGACTTTAGAGAATTTCTTAAGAGAGAAAGAAACAAAGAAAGAAAAAAAAAGTATTTAATTCTCCTTAGCTTAATTTTACTCAGAACATTCTGGAACACATATAAAGAGAGATCATAAGAATGAGAATTTGTGTATGTGTACTGCAAACAAAATTAAAATTTCAAAAATGAAGTGTTTGGGGCTGGAGAGATGGCTCAGCAGTTAAGAGAACTGGCTTTTCTTCCAGAGGTCCTGAGTTCAATTCCCAGCACCCACATGATGGCTCACAACCATCTGTAATGAGATCTGGCGCCCTCTTCTGTCATGGAGATATACATGCAGACAGAGCACTGTGTACATAATAAATAAATAAATCTAAAAGAAATGAAGTATTTGAAGGGAACATTTACTAGTTTTGCTGTACAGATGTCTGCTTTGAATGGAATTCGGTTCTGTATTTCTCTCACCTCCACACAGATGCTAGGAGGCAAGAGATTCCAGCTTGGTATGTATCTCACTTGAGGTGGCCCAGTGCCAGCCCTGAGAAGGTGGTCAGCTGTATTGTGGGACTGAATCGTTTTCCCAGCTCTTGGAACAGAAGCTGTAGCTAGAAACAGAGAGGCAGGAAAGAGCAGAGGACTTTTCGTTTGATCTGGTGCTGAGCTGACAGCTTTCTTGCTGAGTTTCTTCAGAGCATCAGTATAATCTTATGACAGCTGCCGCCATGCATCCAAACTCAGGTGTGATGTGAAAGAAAGATGGGGACATGGGAGGTAGGGGCCGTATTGTTGTGAAGGTGACTGTGAGGTTTCTTTTCTGCTTCTGTGTTCCTTTTTACCAACTTGAAATGAAAGGGTGGCTTTCTCTTGGCTCATTCACCATGCCTCAGACTTTTTCTGCCTGGGAATCCACTTACTGGCTCAGTGCCCACAGCACTGGGAAGAACCCTTCATTAGCCAGTGGGAATGATACCTAAAGTGCACAGTTAACTCACAAGTGGCCTTATGCAGTCTCTGAATGGCATAACCACAGAATGCTAAACCAATAAAATTGCTATTTTACTTTTTCTGCACTTCCGACCAATTCACAGATGGGCTGAGTTCCAAAGACATCATGGGTTGGAAACAGTCCATTTTCCATAGATACAGTGTTACCCATCATGGATCATCCCCAGAAGCCCACTCTCTGCCATATAGGTGGAAAGCTGTCCATGTGCCGTAGACACATGGAAGACTGAAGTCAAGTGAATGGGTGATAGGAACTTGGACATAAGTGGTAGATTGTCTACTGTGTTTGAGGGTCTGAATAGTCTAAAAACTTCCTAATTAGAGAGACTAGGGAGATGGGGTGTGGTGGGGATGTAGTTCAGATGGAGAGTAGCATGCATAGGCCCTGTTCAACCCCTAGCAGTTTATGGAAATTTTAAAGATTAAACCCTAGAAATACTAAGGAAGAGGGAGAGTTGGTGAGATTTCTCAGTGGTCAGTGGTACTTTCCACTGTGCCTTGGGAGCTGAGTTTGACCCCCAGAACCCACACAGTAGAAAGAGGGGCCTGATTCTTGCAAAGTTGTCCTTTGACTTCCACATGTGCACACAGTAAATAAATGTAAATTAAATTTATAAAAGGGACATCAAAGAAGGGAAGGAGTGGAAGGTTCTGAATAGCCCAGAGGGGAAGCAAGAAAAAAGACATGTTGGTAAGCAAGGCACAGGTCAGGACAGGCTTCCGAAGTACCAGTGGCCTCAGTAACAACCACAGCGTCTTTAGCAGGAGTCCAGAGATCCTCACAGTGCCCTTTTTCTTTTCATTCCAATTTATTTTAGGGCTGAAATGTGTGTGGAAGTTTTTGAAGCAGCTATGTGTGAAAGGTACAGTATTTTGAACTTAGAAAAAAAATTATACCCACAGATTGGGTGTTCTGGCGTATCTGCTTCTTAGGCTAGTGCTCACTCCACCAGGATGGATCATAGTCATTGTCGGAGGAACTCTGGCTCATTGCATCTGGAAATCAGACTGGCCCAGGTTTGAACCCCACATTCTTGAGGAGCCAGGCTGACATCTTGTAGGCCTACCTTCCTTAACTAGAAAATAGAAGCATCAAGTCCGTGGTAGTGTCTCCCCTGGAAACATCTGTGAGATGCCCCCTGCTGCCTGCACTGAACTACAGCACTCCTCAGCAGGCCTTCCTTGTGGAGCAGAGTCCCACGTGCCCTTTCATGTCTGTACAGAACAGCAAAAACATCATCAGCATAAAGAAGCATAAAAATCTTCAATGTGTGTGAGTGTGTAGACTTCAAAGCTGAAAGAAGCGTTTTCATAGGCTCACCACACAGGGAAGCAGCTCCAAAGCCAGCTAGGATTTGCAGGAGAGGATGGGAGGCCTCTTTGAACACAACAGCCAGCCGCAAGCTCATTTTCACATCTTGAAAGACTTCATTTTTGTCTTTGCTCTGGACTTAGTTCTAGCTGTAGTTGTTTAAGGATGAATTTGCAAAAGATGGATACATATTAAAATGGTTTAGAATAAATCATGTGTAACTAAAACCTTCCTTCCAAGTCATTTTTATGTCCCTGTTTTGTGTTGAGAATCTGGTTTCATCTCGTTTCCAGCTGACTGAGAATGTAAGATATGTTCCCCCACCTGCACCTGGACTGGGGCTGATGGGCATCTGTGACTGCCCCTCGGTGGTCTTTTGAAGACACTGTGTTGTGCTATGGGGACACCTATCTAACCATGCTGTCCTCAACTGCCTTGGCTGTAGAGCTAAGACTATGCTACTTCAAGCACTGTTCAGTTGCATGGGCTGATGGCCCTTGCACTATCTACTCACAGCTGTGCAAGAACAACTGGAGGAGACCCTGAGGCAACTAACTGCCTTCGTGCCTTCCAGCTGCAGGTGTGATGCTCTTGGCCCTCAAGTCTCTCTTTTTCCTTTCTCACTGTCTACACATTAAAAAAGAAAAGAAAAAAAAAACATTCTCTTCTTGCTCCTCTTCCCTGTCCTTCACCTCCCTATGATCAGGCTTTAAAATAATAATAATAGCCGGGTGGTGGTGGCGCACGCCTTTAATCCCAGCACTCGGGAGGCAGAGCCAGGCGGATCTCTGTGAGTTCGAGGCCAGCCTGGGCTACCAAGTGAGTTCCAGGAAAAGGCGCAAAGCTACACAGAGAAACCCTGTCTCGAAAAACCAAGAAAAAAAAATAATAATAATAATAATAATAATACATATTGGGGCTGGAAACATAGCTCAGCCTTAAGAGCACTTGTTGCTCTTCCAGGGGACCTGGGTTCAGTTCCTGGGACCCATGTAGTGGCTCACAACCATCTGTAACTCTAGTTCCAGGAAATCTGATGCCTTCTTCTAACCTCCATGGGTACCAAGTATACATGTGGGACACATGCATACATGCAGGCAAAACACATGAAATAAATAAATCTAAAAGTTTTTAAATATATAAGAAGCCCATGGGGCTGGAGAGACGGCTCAGAGGTTAAGAGCACTGGCTGCTCTTCCAGAGGACCCGGGTTCAATTCCCAGCACCCACATGGCAGCTCACAATTGTCTCTAACTCCAGTTCCAGGGGATCTGACACCCTCACATAGACATACATGCAAGCAAACCACCAATGCACATAAAATAAAATAATTAATTTTTAAAAGAAGAATAAGAAGCCCATGCTGTGAGTGTATCTGATGAGAGTCTGCTAGGACTCAGCCATGATGGACCCCAGGGAATTCTTCCGGGCACTTCCCAGAAAGTGACCCAGTGTGTCCTACCATGTGCCAACATCCATATGCTGATGATAGCATCCTCAGTCCCTACACACACTTTGTTCTCTTCATGGATACCACATCTTTTTCTTTTTTTTCTTTTTCTTTTTTCTTTTTTCTGCAATACAAAGCTTAAAGGACAGTTTAATAATCTGGCAGTCTGTTCCTCAAGGACTGGCACACTGAGACTTGGGAAATAATTTCGTTGGCAAGAGCCACCCCGGCTTACTTACTAATTGTCCATGGCTGCTTTCACACTATCTCAGCAGAGGGAAGTCATTACAGGAGAGACCCTTTGGCCCACGGAGCCTCACCTACCTACTTTCTGACCCTTTGCAGAAAGCATTGCCAAGTCTAGTTTGACATCTGATCTCACTGCAGATGGTCTTGAAGTGCAAGTAACACACTGAGAAATTTTCCTTTGCCATCGACTTATGGGGAGACTTAGACAAGGCATTCTGTCTCTTAGAGCTGGTCTCTCATCTGTAAAGAAGTAATTGTCAACACCTTCTTTGTTCTTCTGAGAGCAAGGCACCCTCAGAAAAGCCTCCAGTTCTGGTTTATACAGTATCTGAGGCTCTCAAGTGCTGGTGCTGCCCTGGTTATAACTGTGATGGATTTAGTATACTTTATTCAACACTTAGCTTTTCCTTTAAAAAAAAAATCTACTGTCAGTTTATAGGAGAAATTTCATCGAAATATTTGTGTTCTGGAGGTACAACACAAATGCCTTGTTTTAAAGACATAAACACAGAAGTAGATTATATGAACACTTTCTTGGTGGCAAAGCAAACGTCTATAATTTAAGTTATTTTTAAATCATCTGAGCCGTTTCTCTTCTTATGAAAAAGTTTGATGCTCCCTTTTGCTTTTAGTGTATCCAAAAGCTCCCAGAACCATCAGACAGTGAGCAAACATGTTATAGCACCGTGTTTGCATTGCCATCAGTGTGCCTCTTACATTCCTGCCACTGTGACCACTTGTGATAAGTTCTCTTTGGTAGAAAAGGAAGATAATGTAAGAGTATTCCAGAGGCGCCGCTCAGGGAGAAGATGGTCAGACTTACAATAACATTTTCTCATCGTGTTCTCCATAACTATCAAAGCTACTTTTCTGTTGCTGTGATAAGACACCATGACCTAGGACACTTATAGCAGAAAGAGTTTATTGGTGCTTAGAGTTCCAGAGGGTGAGTCCATGACCATCATGGTGTGGAGTGCGGCAGCTGGCAGGAAGAGAGGCAGGCACAGCACTGCAGCGTAGCTAAGAGCTTACATTTTGATTCATAAGAAAGAAGCAGAGAGTGTGACACTGGGAATGGCAGGAGTCTTTGGAAACCCCAAAACTTGCCCCAGTGACACACCCCCTCCAGCAAGGCCACACCTCCTACTCCTTTCCAAACAGTTCCACTAACTGGGGACCAAGCATTTGAACAGAGGAGCCTATGGTGGCCATTCTCATTCAAACCACCACAGTAACTATTTTCATAATTATTTTATTCTGATAAAAAAGGTAGTATGTCACTATAGAAATAAAAACATAGAAAAGAACAGAGAGTAGCATGTAGATGTAACCAACCTTCTTATTAAATAAGAAACACAGAACCAATGCAAAGAAGAAAGTCAAGAGGTCAGAGCTAAGAGCTAAAACCTTACCCTTCCTCCTGCGGTGGTCCTACCTCTCCAAACCAGAACTACTTTCTGTGTTAAAGTCCTTATATAGAATTTCTGTTCTGCCTTCTCATTGGTTATAAACCCAACCACATGACTGCCTCCTCACGGCCTGGCTGTATAGACCTCCAGGTTTTTCATGATTGGTATTGAGATTAAAGGCATGTGTATCCAATAATGTCTGTATCCCTGAACACACAGAGACTTACTTAGCTCTGCCTACCAAGTGCTGGGATTACAAGCGTACACCACCACTGCCCTGCTTTCCTATGGCTTGCTAATAGCTCTGACCCCGGGCAACTTTATTTATTAACATACAAATAACATTTTAATACAAATAAAATATCACCATAGTAGCAGAAAAGTAAAAAGATCTTCTATAATCCACCACTGGACAAACCACTGTTGGAATTTAGGTGTGTACTTCTAGCCCCCTGCCATGTATATAGTGTATGCATTTCAAAGATTGCTGCAGCATTGTCTTAGGAAGAGTAATGCTGCCATTTATGTGGTTTGACTCCACACTTTGCTACAGCTTTTTACATACTTCCCGTATTCTATGTGAATGTAGTATGCCCCCGTGCATGCAGTATGCTTGTGAAAACTAAGGCACAGGAAAACATCGCCTCCCCACTGACAGCTCACACAGAAACTCCTGTGAGGGATTCTCTCTCCTCCTACAATTTTTTCCTTCCAGAGTAAGCTAAAGTGTTGAACACAGTAGCCTAGGTAAGTTCTGATCTCAGGCAATGCAGCCTGAGAAGATGCTTTCTTGACGATTCCAGAATGACCCTCACTTCCCACTGGGGCTCCAGGTCTCCTCCATAGGACTACAGGACACGTTGGTTGGCCTGTTGGGCACCAGGGTTTCCAGCATGACTATCTTTTCAGTTCCCTACCTCTGCTACACACTACACACAATGTGCTGGCCATGCTGTAGGTCAGGTCTAGCTGCCTACTAGAGCCATCCTACTCCAAATCACTGGGTAACTGTTTAGGCCATTAAATAATTCATAAGCCCAGCAGCTAAGGGAGTTGTTCTTGCAAGTTGGGAAGAAGAGTCCAAAGGGATAGGTTGCTTTTTCCCTGTCACCAGCTGCCACATGCTGCAAGGTGGTTGAGTAGGGAGATTGCTCAGTTGAGTAGGGAGAGATAGATAGGGACCTAACAGAGAGCACAGGGCAGGGCCCATGTGCTTGAGAGCCTGCCGAATTAGAAAACGACAAAAGCAAGCTTTTCACAACTCTGTGCTCTCTGGAGTTAGGGAGGAAATCTAAGATTGACTGCAGTGGACTGAAGGGAGAGTCATTAAGGGCCGTGCCTGCAACTGGCTTTCCATGGGGAAACCTAATAAAAATTTGTTAATGCAATGTGATTCAAAATTACTATGAAAGTTAAGAATAATAAAGCTGTACCTAAATAAAGTGCCATTAAATGTGTTTATATCGACATTAGGCATAAGCCATGCTGCCAATGGAGAGTTTTTACCTCTCATTGTTCAACAGTTTCAAATGTACCAGAAAATGCTGGCCACAGACTATTGCTTAACTGAAACCAGACAGGCCAGACTTCCCAATGCTACGAGGGGGAAAGAAATCCCATTCATTCAAAATAATCCGAACATTTTCAGTCCAGCAATCACATGCCACTTGGCACAATTCAGAACGACTCTGTGTCACTTCTAAGTAAATACATAATTAAATAAATGAGCTTTTCAAATAATACACCAGAATGTTAATGTAAAGTGATGTGTGACCTCGGGTTGCATGCAGGCCCTGCAGATTCTATTATTTATTATTTAATTTTAGCAAGAACGTATCACAGGAGAGGTTTTCATTGTGGGATTCCTTGAAAACTGATTTGAGGGAAAGAAAATCTAGCTTCCAAAATTGGATCTGACATTCTCCCAGGATGCTGAGCAGCACTTGGGGTGATTTGAAGAGAGATGGGAACCGCTCACTACACACTGTTCCCAGTTCCACCATGATGAAGCAGTCCTCTGTGGGACTTCTTCCTATCATTGGGGGGAGGGTGAGGTGAACCAGATATTCTTATGAGGATCCAGCACTTGTAACGTCCCAGAAGGAAGCCAGCACTTTAAGTCTGCAGATGCAGAATACTAAGGCATAGGGATGTTAAGCTTGTTCATGGGCACACAGAGTAGACAGATGGCCAAGTTGGTGCTCAGAACACAACGGGATGGTTCCAGGTAGATCCCCTTCAACATGTTGCCAAAGGGCCTTCCCAATAGTGAGTGGTTCTTTGTTCCTGTCAGTAGTAAACATGGAAAGAACTTCAGTGGAGACACTAGGGCAGAGAACTCCACAGAGGATTTTCATGTGATCAGCAGAGTGCCACAGCCTCTGCCCCTAGGGATTATTGGAAGCTGGAGAGGCCAATGGATCATCCTGTGTACTCACCGGACTCTCCTATACTTTGCAGGTGGGGCATGTTGGGGGCATCAGGCCCCTAGCTGTTCCCTTGTCCCTGTCTGCCCTGTCTTCTAAAAGACTTTATCTGAATCAGCTGGACAGAAAACTTTGCCCAAGTTTTCGCCTCTTGCAGCAACAAGAACATTCCAAAATGAGGCTCTCCCTGGGGAGCTCCTTGTCCCTCTGAGAACCCACAGTAACATGGACTACAAGTCAGCTGTTCCTGTAGAAAGTGTATAGACACATTCTCCTATCTCAAAACCCTACTCTGCTGCATCCTGCCACTAAGCCTGAATCTCAAATCCTCTAGGGGCCAGTCCCATAATTATACTAGGAAGAATGCAAGGATGCTTGAACTCCTTCTCCCAAGAGCATCCTCTTAGCCATGAGGTACCCTAACCCTCAGTCTCCTTGTCTATAGAGTGGACCTCCTAATGCTTTTCCTATCTAAATGTCACTGACCAAATTGTGTGCATCATGGGGTCTTCATCTGCACTGACAGATTCTTTATGGAATATGTGATATGTGCAAGGTAATGAATGAGATGACAGATGACAGAATACTGAACTTGTGGTGTTGCTATGGTGAAGTCTCTTAGTTTCTCTGACTAGTAGGGCCCCTATACAGTATTAGCAGACAGTCAGCTACCTTCTTAACATGCTCAACCAGAAAGGTTAGTCTCTTATTAGGCCAAGGGGAAAGAGCAGGCCAGGACCCGAGTGACTCCCTTTTGCCATCTTTCTTACAGTGTCCAGGTGAAGATATGCCCAAGGATTAGCAGCCATGATGCTGCTGGCTTGCAGATCTGCTCCTGCGATATGCTGTGATGGAGCTTCTGTGAGGCTCTGGTCCCAGTCTCGTTTTTGTGATCATGCTGTCAGTTGTCATCCTCCAGATCCCCAATGCTACACACAAAGAGCCTCTAATACATGCCATACTGTTTCCAAACCAGCCTTTCTTGTTCACGAGGTGACATCAATATCCCTTTTTGAGACTCATCATGCATTCAATGTGTTCACTTAATTCCCAGCATTCAATGTGTGCTAGATAGTTTTATGTCAACTTGACATAAGCTAAAGTTATCTGAGAGGAGGGAACCTCAATTAAGAAAATGTCTCCAAAAGGTGGGGTTCTAGGCAAGCCTGTAGGGCATTTTCTTAATTAGTGATTGATGGGGGAGGGCTCAGCCCATTGTGGGTGGGGCCATCCATAGGCTGGTGGTCCTGGGTTCTATAAAAAAGCAGACTGAGCAAGCCATGATGATGAGCAAGACAGTAAGCAGCACTCCACCATGGCCTCTGCATCAGCTCCTGCCTCCAGGTTCCTGCCCTGTTTGAGTTCGTGTCCTTACTTCCTTCAGTGATGAACAGTGACATGGAAGCATAAGCCAAATAAACCCTTTCCTCTCCTACTTGCCTTTGATTATGGTGTTTCATCACAGCAATAATAACCCTGACTAGAACACAGTGCTACATACCGTGGTAGATCATCCAGGCTGGACTCCACTGGGTTCCCAAGTATTGTAGAAAACTATTCCTCAGCACACAGAGCTGCCACTCAACTGTCTGTCCAGAAGACAGATGCTGTGCCTCCAGTGGATCCTGGATGTAGAAGTGGCTAAGACTGTTAGGGTCTCCTCTGGTGGAAATTTAGCTTGCTGTCCACAAATTATGCATAGTAGGCAGATTTGCCAAAATACCTCTGTACAGTCAATACATGTTGTTAACCTGTAAAAGTGTGAGATGTCTACAAGTATATATAAATATCTCTCTCATTGTCTAAAACACATCTTCAGACAGAAGAGATGGCTCATTGTGTGAGAGCTCTTGCTGCAGGAGCGTAAGGGCCTGAGTTCAGACTTGCAGGACTCATAAGAGGCTGAGTGTGGCCACATATATTTTGCCTCTTACAGAATCATAAACATTCCAAAACGAGACTCTCAGCAATTTTGGTGGAGATAGGTAAGCAGAGGCAAGGAGGAGCACCAGGCTTTGCTGGTTACCAGCCTATCCCCAGGTTCAGTGAAAGACTGCCTGGAGGGAATAAGCTAACAGTGATTGAACAAGACATCCGATGTCCCCCTCTGGCCTCAGCATGCACATTGGTCACATACATTAAAAATTTTAAAGATCTTTCAGTTGTACATTTGAAATAGCCTCAGTAGGATTTCCTCTTCTATATTGGTGTTGAAGTCCACATTTAGCTTAAACTTACTTGATTTGGGTATTTTTAGCCCTGCAGTTTCTGGTCCAAAGAGTTCTGGGGCTAGAATTGCACACCTCGCTCTCCAAATTTGATCATTGACATGCTCAGCCATTTGCCTAAGCTGTTTTCAAGAAAATATCCAAGATGTTTTTGGAGACTAAATTGGCAGCATGTTAGAGTAAGTGCATCCAGCCACCTCAGATGGCAGCATTAAAGAAGATGCCCTGTTTTCGATGTATGTTCTGGCATTTGTCGGTAAGTAGCTTGCTTGCCGATTTATTGTTAGCTATCATCCTGAGGGATGATGCTGTTTCTGTTCCTGGCAATTCTGGGGTTATACTTAATAGGGACACTCATCATTGTTGTGGGAGGTGGGCACCGTTACAGCGGTTTATATAGATTTGCCCAGAAATGTGCCCACTACATGGTTGAATCATGAAAATGAGACGGTTTTGATGGGATCCATTTTCTTAGGTACCTTTGGATGGCAGTAAATTGAAATAACACCAACTGCCTTCTTGCCTGCTTCAATTACAGCCTGAAATGGCTGTCTAAATACTCATTTAAAAGTGTCCCCTCGCCTGCCCTCCTGAAGGAAGGTACTCTGGGCAAATGAGCGTGCATGCATGAGAGCAAATCCTTTTCTCCTAAACTTCTGTGAAAGAGTCTGAAAACGTCTCTATGCTCTTGTTATAAAGGGAAAATGCCTGTGGCATTTCTGAAATACCTGCCAGTCAGACCGATTCCGAAATTGGCTGCAGGTAAGTGGGCAGAGTGTGACCCAAGACCTGTCCCTCCATAACAGAGCCTCCTGAAGAGGAGGGAATGGTAGTCAGTCCTACCACTGTTCATCCCACCCAACAAGAACGAGGCAAAATAGTTTCCTGGGCCCAATGGTGACTGTGAGTGAATTTTAGACAGCGCTGCTCCCCAAACGGATCCGTTCTTTCTGCTTCTTCCGTTAGCTGGTGACTCGCCCATCCCTGCCAGATAGTTTGCGTTTTTATGCCTTCCTTGATCTCCCTGCTCAGAACTGGCGCAGGGTTTTTACGGTATAAACTTAGCCAGTAAATCAAATGTCACTGTGGTGTTAATTTCCTTCACTGTGCAGAGGATATGCAAATATGCTAGGCTTAATCCTCCTCACCTGTCCCCTGGCCAGAGCTGCCAGCAGGCAGTGAGGGGACAGCAGGCGGGAGGCAGAAGCAGAGGAATGACCGTAAACGTGGTGGCGCCAGGCCTGGGTTGCACCGCCATTCCTCAGCAGCCCACATCTGCTGGGAAGCCGCCATTCCTCCCAGGCAGCCTCGGCCTCCCAGTGGGAGATAAGCTGAGCAAGGGCCTCGTCTGGCAGCCAGATTCCAGCCTGGAGGAATGGTGTGTGACTGGATTGGGATGGTTGGGATGGGCTCTGCTGAGCTACACACAGCCAGCAGCTGCTCTCTTCTCACTGGGGCTGTTGACAGGTCCTGCTGAGAGCCCTTGTCTCGGAACTTAAATCTGGAAGCTCGACATTTTAATTTTGGGTTTTGGTTTGGGAGTGTGATTTTATTAGAACCAAAATCTCTGATCCATTCCCCTGAGGACATACTGGTCTTGTCTGTATATAGCACTGAGTATCCTCTGGGTGAGGATGTTGCCAGAATCCCCAGAGTCCCACTGCCTGGAGATGGCTGCCAACAACTGCAGCCTGGTCCTATCCTCAGCCTCTGCCTTCCTGGTACCCCACAGTCTCTCCAGAGTCTGTTAAATGAGCGCAGCAAGTTCCTCCAGGCTCAGTGTGAACTACCTGGGTGAGCACTCTGATGAGAGGTCTGTTCACCTTTGTTGGCAAAAGAATGCCCTGATTCAAGAGGTCTGAAAAGTACCCTACCCTGAATAACCTCACTAAAAGGGACTGTTTGGGCTAACTGCTCCCCTCAAATGAATGCTTTAAGCTCACTGATAAGAGTGTTTACTCAGCATGAGGCCCAGAGTTCAGTCCCCAGAACTTCAGGGGGGAAAAAAATTAATGCTCCTAACTGTTAAGAAAAATAACTCAGTACCTTTTAGCATTTGTGCTGACTTGAAAATATTTTGAAAAACACGTCCTCTGAGAGGTTATCAGACCAGCTGTAGCGGCACACACCTGTCAGCCCGGCAGTTTGAAAGGGGAGGCAGGAAGACCTTGAGTTCAAGGCCGCCTAACTGTAGCTATAGCAAGACCGATAAAATAAGTCGTTTGTTTTGCTGATGAACAGACCCTGTGACTGACAGTGTGGTCTGGGGAGTGGATCTCAACAGAGGCCCACCTTCTTCTGTTTCCTTGTTTGTCTGTCAGACACTTCCTCATTTTTATCTTTTTAAAAAAATACATTTTTTTATTTATGTGTATCTGGGTGAGTGTTATGCCAAATGAATGTTGGTGCCTTCAGAGGCCAGAAGAAGGCTTCTGACCCCCTGAGGCCAGAGGAAGACTTCAGATCCCCTGAGGCCAGAGGAAGGCTTCTGACCCCCTGAGGCCAGAGGAAGACTTCAGATCCCCTGAGGCCAGAGGAAGGCTTCTGACCCCCTGGAGCTGGAGTTCCAGGCAGTTGTGAGTCGGCTGACATGGGTGCTGGGAACTGAACTCAGGTACTGTGGAAGAACAGTAAATGCTCTTAATTCCTGGAACATCTGTCCAGCACCACCCCCTCTTTTTATAAGTAGCTTTCTTTCAGCAATGTTTTCTATACATCCCATCTAAAACATTTAAACCAATATAAAATGCCCTGTAAACGTTCATGCTGAGTTCCCTAAAACACTTGAGAAAAATCACTGCATTTCTTAAGTTGGCACGTCATTAGAATGAAAGCTTGGCTGAGGACATCTCAGGGGTGTCCACACAGTTGACTTTTAGTTTAGTTTAGTTTAGTTCTTCTCCCTAACTAGGCTTCCCTAGCCCAGGCATGGTATGAGTGACATTTTCTGTGGACCACTGGGAGCCCTGTATTCTTCCAGACCTTAAGAATTTCAGGGTGGTGACAATAAAAACATTGGAAGATTTGAAGGCAGAAATTCACATCCTGAACAAGTTAACAAAGGAGTTCTTTTCTAAGGCTTTTTGGGATAGTCAGCCTGCTCTTAAGAAATGTCCTTCCAGTGAGGTCTGACTCTGGATTTTGACAGTCATGATATCACTGCTGCTCAAAGAAAAGCCACGCTGGCAAGCGACCGCTAAGCATGTGGCCTGCAGAGGGCGCTAGAATACCATCTTTTCTGCGCCAATCCCCATAAAAAGCAGAAACTGGGAACCTGCTGAAGGGGGAAGGGGGAAGCCCTGAGGCTTCTTAATGCTTCCAGCAGCCAGTCTGCTTGCAGTCTGGTAAACAGACTAGGAATTGTGGGCAAGGCCTTTTCCCCGAGTTCTGCACCAAGTGTGAGATCAGATGACTCTGTCCGGACTCATTACTTTCATAGCCTAGAGCTAGTTCACACAGCAGCAGGAGTCCACCAAAAAGGCATTTAATTAATGAAATTGAAACTGGTACTTATAACTCCTGATTAGTAGTAGTCAAATTTTTTTCCTTCAGTATTTCAAGTAATTTATAAAGCACTTACACACATAAATAGAAAGCTTTAAATGCTGATATTCCATAAAAAGTAAATAAAAATATTTTTATGCATTAAGACTTAATTAAGTGGCATGATTTCATGTCACAGATTTAAAACAGGCAGGTGAGACCTGCCAACATTACTACAGCTGCGTTTTACATGAGGAAAGTAATTAAAATGGTCGTTTATGTCTTTTTCCACTTACAGGTATTTAGACTGTTCTGTATTACACCATATATTTTTCCTGCAATCATATTATGGCAATATATCTTAGCAGGCGATACCTTTGTTGTTGGTGGAAAGGTGAGGGGGACATTCGTCAAATGAGAAAGTTGTCCTGTGCTGCTGAGACCGATGGAACTAAAGTAGCTTGCCACAGAACTTCTTCCTGGAGGGAAGAAGGGGGCTTGCATCTGTTCGTAAGCACCCCTTTTCCCTTCTGAACAGAATTCACTTAATTTTCACAAGAACAGTTTTTTCTCCTATTGTCAGGAGGAAACACAGCAGAAGGTGGAAACACCTGCCCGGCCGTGGGATACCTGATCATTGAGACCTCACTCCTGTGTGAGACCTTATGTTTGAAGCGGACCTGTTTCTAACGTTCAGCTAGGAATATGCTAATCTAAAGCAAGGGACAGCGTGCCAAGGGAAGTTAAGCGGCAGTAAGCAATGGGAAGAGTGTCCTGACTTCATAGATCAAGGCTAAACCGTGATTCTCTGGAGAGAACGAGAACAGATCTATCACTCTGTACTTATTTACTGCTGTTATTTATGTTAACAATCAGAGTAAAATTATTACTTGATGAAGTTTTAACGACGTACGAAATTTTGTGTCCCAAGAGGCATGGGTTACCAAATGAGGCTGAGGCCTCAAAATCAAGCTGAGGTCTCAGCACACTAAAACAGAGTGAGGGTAATGTACAGTAAGGGGTTGGTGAGTCCCAGGTCAGGGGCGGAGGCGTTTACAATTCCTCCAACATAAGGGAAGGTCTAAGGCGTCCACTCCTGTGAGTTGTCCCATTGCTTGGATTGTGTGAGCAGCAGCTGAGGATCCCAGGGTGCAAGGCAGTTACCTGAGGTGGAGTGGGAGAGCCTCCGCAGTCACTTATCAGTCACGTGCTGGGAACAAGGAGTGACTTCTCTCCATGCCTCGTCTGTAATAGTGTCATACATAGCAGTTGAGTCTATTTCCAGTTGGTTCTGCTTGAAACAGTTGACTAGTTATTGTTAACAAGTAAAACAGATAAAGTTGGGCAGCTGATCACCCTGCATCTTCCTCGGTTGTCTAAATCTCCAGGCCCACAAAACCACAGAAGTGTAGCCTCATCCTCTCTGCGCCCTGAGTTTGCTCTCCAGCACTTGGGGCATCTCTTTAATCACTACGAAGCTATTATTCCATGTCTGCCTCATCATCACAGGGTGACCTCCTTGCTCTGTCAGTTCTATAATGGTGACAGAATGTGCCACTCGGGTGCTTAGAGCACGATTGACAGGCTTACATTTTTCACTTATTTTTTGGAACAATTAAATGGTTGTTTTTTGATTTTTGTTTGTTTTTTTTTAACTCATCACCAATTGGAGAATGAGCAAACTTATGGTCTTTATCTCGCACTGAGGTTAGCTCCCCAAATTTCCCAATTTCAGTTCCTGCTCACAACTTCCAGATCCAAAATAGGTTCCTTCCCTATGCTCAAAAATTTCCGTTTTGTAAACTATCCTTTAAGAACCTGCAGCAGTGAGACACTCTGCTCCACCTTCACTGGTGTTTCAAATGGCTCCTCTGTGTGAGCACAGCCTCCTTGCTCACCAAGCACTGTCCTGAAGTCAGCTGTGCTGCTTTCCCAGCTCTGCGTGCCTGAGAAAGAAGAATGTCCAGGCAGAGAGCGAGCTGGCCAGATGACTTTATGGGGGCCATGTTTACATTATTTGCACTAATGAAACTTGAACCAGGCTCAAGCATTCCTTTTCAGCAATCTGTGCCGTTTCTCACATTTCACAGCACTTCAATGTAAACCCACCAAATCTCGCTTTAAATCCCACTGGCTGTTTTCTCTCCTTAAGTTATCACTATTGTGCTGCTCGGTTCTGCTCCTTGGTTATGTTTGGAAGCTACAGCCAGTGGGTTATCTACAGTCAGTTTATACAGAAAAATGGAAATCTGCAGAGTTGGCCAAGATTGCCACAGTCCACTTAATGGAGCAGCCTCGTGGCTACTGGCAAGTCCGTTGTCAGCTCCGCATGCTCTGGACAGCAGTGCATGCTCAGGATTACCTGGCTGGGTCAGTGACGCAGAAGAGTCTGAGCACTAGAAAACATGGGCAGCTCCAGTCCTCAGCCAGCACCTTCTATAAGCTGCTGACGTTCCTCCTTTGCTGATGATGTTGCAGAGATGCTGACCACGTGACCCCTGCCCTTCTGAAGTCTCTTGATCCCTCTGTGAAGTACTGTTAACATGTATTAGAAAATAGAGATGACCAAGTGCTGACTTCTGTGACTTCTTATGGTTGGAATTGGTGCTCACACACAGAGGGAAATGTTGGCTGGAGTGGTGATAAACATATTACTTGAGCCAGAGAGTGAAGGACCATTGAGATTTTTTTTTAATTGAACTAAAAGTGAAAAAAACAAACTTTAAATTTTTACAGCTTGATGTTAGTTCAGGTGCGTTTGCCAATACTGCAGCAACAAATAATCTCTAAATCTCAATGACAAGAGTTTGCTTGCTCTCTTCAGGAGCCTCAGAGCTCACTTGAAGATGTTCCACTCCTTATAGCCGCTCAAGAATCTTGCCTGATAGACCCATGTTCTGGAACCCATGTCAGGAAGAAGCATTGTTAGCATGTGCATGCCACTGGCCAAATCAAGCCATATGCCATATCTAATCTCAAGGGGAATGAAGAAGTTCTGACCTATCATGTGCCAAGAAAATGGAGAGCAAGAATTATTGGGAGATAGCATCAGTGCGTGTCACCACTGCCTGTGAAGTCTTTAGGAGGATGAAATCCTTGCTATACTCAGTGAGTGAAAGCAGCCTTTACACTGGCAATCGTCACCTAAAGGTCCTACTGTGTGGGGATCCTAAAATAGTCTTCTCAGATTTGTCTTAACACCTTTGGCTTCCCACCTGTGAATGCATCAGTGTCTCAGTGAAATGTCAGCAAAGAGCAGGTACATTAACTATATCGCTAGTTTCCATCCCAAACTCTTCTGTCCCTTGAATTCTCTGAAGGCTGTGTGTTCAGGTCACAAAGCTTGGATAATCTCAGTTCATTGGTTGTCATACCAACATTATCCGCATCACCCTTTTTTTTTTTTTTTTGGTTTTTCGAGACAGGGTTTCTCTGTGTAGCTTTGCGCCTTTCCTGGAACTCACTTGGTAGCCCAAGCTGGCCTCGAACTCACAGCGATCCGCCTGGCTCTGCCTCCCGAGTGCTGGGATTAAAGGCGTGCGCCACCACCGCCCGGCTCCGCATCACCCTTTATCCAACATTCTGCAGGTGATAGATTCTGTATTAATAAAGTTAACTGCAGCAAAACATATCCTAGCTGTGAAACAAAATTGCCCTCTCCTTGCTTTTCCACAAGACTCAGGAGATGCTGTCCTGTGAGGACAGAGACTCAGTCAGTGCTGGCCTGTTCTGCTTGAGGACCCTCTTTGGCCGTACAAGTTCTTCTTTCTGTTGGCTCATTGCTTTTCCATCTCTGTGCAACTCATAGTCAAAGTGCTACAAAGAGCTCCAGATTCAGAAAACAACATTTAAAAGACTCAAATTTCTTGTCTGGGCCCCAACATAGGAAGTCTAAAGCTTCTCTGCCCCCCTTGAGGAGTAGCCAGCTTGAAGAAACTTCTTTACTAACATGTAAATCCCCCCTCCCTGCCCTTCGTCTCCAGGCATGCCTGTAGGATGTCAATCAATGCTGGCTGTCAGAATAGTGACATGGACAATACAATAAGTGAGCCATTTTGCTGGTACCTGTATACGCGTTTGGAGGAGTAGATGAGCCTGGAGAGCTAGTTGAAACCATTCAAAATGTATAGAAAGCCTAAGTCTATTTTAAAAGAAAGCATATAAAACATAACGGGCCCCCTGTGCCTAACCTAAAAATTGTAATACCCCTAAAAGCCTTCTCGGGGTGAGTTACTCCTTCCATCCTAGTCATTACAGCAAAGGTTCCTACGATTACATTGGCCGCAGGACCTCCTCACAGTGCAGCCCCTGTGGGTGAGTCTGGAGTTATCATCCCTTGCCACCCGAAATCCCCTTGGTGTATTTTAAAACCCCATCCTTTCCTACTGGATAGTTTCTGCTCAGTTGGTTAGCTTTGGTTTTGATATTTTGTTTGTTCACTTTCTGTCAGGTTCTCAAGTTTGGACCAGGGCTTCTTGAACTATTCTCATGGAGCCAAACTGCCTCGTACCTAGTAGATAGCTAATTGTTTGTTAAGGAAGTATTGGGAAAATGTGTCCACACCTAGGGAAGAGTGATCAAATGTTCAGGAGTATCAGGCAAGTGACATCAATCAGCAGACCTGGCTATGTTCTAGAATAATAGAGAGTGAGTTTGAGAGCCCATAGCCCTTCTATGAGACACAGGAGGTTGTTTCTCTCAAGCGCCTCATTGTTGCTCTGTAGGAATTTGTGTCCTCTAAAATAAGTACTGATGCTCCTTAAGAGAATCTACGAGTCTAGGTCGTTGTGTGAGATGTCATTGAACTGCAATTTTCTCCTGTAGAAATGTCACACATCATTAGTGTTAAGCTGTGAATACTCTTCCTTTGAAGGTCAAGCAGGAAGTCTTGGGGTCACAAGTGACACTGTCACTTTAGAGCCATTAGCAAACTTAGGGTGTTATACAATGTACCTCTAGTTAAATGGAGCTCTTCTCTGAAACATCCAAATAAGAAAATGTTGGGCCGTCTCTTGAGATGTTCCCAAACACATGTTTTATTTGAGGCTTTGACGTCTAGTACAGTTCTAGAAGATAGTGATTTCTAGAAATGAATTTCATGGTTAATTGAATAATCAGTGTATGTTCTAGCCCTTCCTGCTGTCCGAAGGCAGTGTGTGGACTGAGAAGGCCCCTAAGTGAGAAGAACTGCAGAGGAAAGCGAGTGTAGCGTGCAGGCAGGGGACTGGTGGAGCACACAGTGTAAGGCCCGGGCAGGCCATGTTATCTGTAGACTGGGCTTTTGCAAGTTTGCCTTCTTGCTGAACATCTATACGTAACCCCAGACCTGTTACTTGAAGCATTTTGTTGTCACTTGTCAACATGTGCAGGCCCACAGCTTGAGGTCAGAGAGGGCGAGGCGCTGTCCTCCTGTTTCAGCGTGCCTGCTAGCAAGAGTCCCCTCCACAGTCCATTTGGTGACACTCTTTTTACTTTATTTCAAGGTTTCATGCTTTTGGTTGGCTTTTCACGAATATGCTCCCCAAGACTAGTCCCACATTTTGTCTTGTGTCTGGAAGCACAAGAGGGGGGTGATGTGCCTTATAGAGAAAATCCAAGTATTAGCTTTCTCCAGACATGAGTCACTGCAGCTGGTTGCAACTTCAGAGAACCAATAGCGTATCCATAAACAGAAACATACATAAAATAAGTACTGGAGCCGAGCAGTGGTGGCACACACCTTTAATCCCAGTACTCAGAAGGCAGAGGTAGGCAGATCTCTGTGAGCCTGAGGCCAACCTGGTCCACAGAATGAATTCCAGGACAGCCAGAGCTACACAGAGAAACCCTGTCTCAACAAAACAAAACAAAAACCCAAGTATTAGAGTGACCAGAGGCTCCTAGGAATCTCAGCCCATGCTTCCCTGAGTAGTGGTTCAGGCTTCTTGAACTCAGCACCATACTGAATAACGAGAATCAGTTATAATCCTGTTGACAGGGGTAGAGTGGGAAACCCCTTGCTCTAACCCTTTTGCTGTTAATGAGAATTGGCTTTTTCCTTTCTCCAACCAGTCACTAAATACTGCCTCTGAGATGTCAGCAGCAAGCCTTCCCTTAGATCATGAACTCATTCACTAGAGAATTCCAGCTCACTACAACACAAAGAGAGGAGGTGTGTGGCCCTCTCCAGTGTCCCTGCGTGTGTGCACATGCACCTACTTTAAATTATTTAAGGTGCGGGGAGAAGCAGGTTAAGGTCATAGAGTTTTCAGTGAGAACTGGCATCTCAGTTGGATTCTAGCCCTTGGTTTAGAATCAAATCTTCTCTTGTAAGAACCCAGGTATTTACTAGGTAATATTTCACTGTTATCTTGAATAGTCAATAAATTAGATCCATCCTGTTTCACATTTAATAGCTGCCTTATTAACCAAAATTGAGTATTAATAATAAAGTCAACATATTTACTGCCCTTCTTCAGGGGGATGATTTTCATTATTCATTACTCAATTACTTCTGCAGTAAAAAGAAATGAGTTATGATTTGTTGTGGATGAACACGTTATTAAATTAATGACTTGTTTCAAATGTTTTAACCTAAATGTTGGAGTTGAAAAGCATCAGTAAAACTTTGCACTTCACCTTATCCAGACAATAAACCTGCTCTAATCAGAACATTAAAACCCACTCTATTTTTAATTACTCTACAATAATATATTGTCATATATGTGGAATATGAAAACTTCAAGACATAGTGGTCAAATTATGCAACATCCTCCGTGAATGATGCAATAACCCACAAAAGATCTATTGTTCCCGAGAGCGAAGACGGGTTCACAGTCTACTGACCCATGCTGAAGTCAGGCTGAACTCAGCTGAAAGAAGACACTTGTTAACCAAGGAAGGATGAGTCTGAGAGTTATAATTATCACAGTAAATGGAATGGAGTACTTATCGTGGCCGCCTTATGAATGGAGCATTATAAAGATTCCCTGCCTTCAACAGAGCAGGAAGCTTGATGTTCTCCCTGTTTATTTTATAATTACTCCATAAAATCCAAATGAAATTTGTTGTTACCCGTAATTAATGACAGTTTAATGAAAAAAAGAAGGGAGTCTGGCAGATGGCAATTATTTTTTAATAGGGCCTACGTGAAGGAATTGGCCTCACAGAAAACTCTTAGCCATGATTTGTAGCTAAAATGGCTAAGAGGGTTGCCGTCTTCTGGGTTACTGGGGCTGCTTCTATGCTTACACCAGTTAAAATTCTTCACATAAATGATGCTCTGGTTATAAAACAAAATAAAAATGAGTTATATTAGCATGCCAGTCGTGGGTTCTGTAGTCTAGAAGAGCCCTTAGTCTAGAGCAGTGGTTCTCAACCTTCCTACTGCTGTGACCCTTTAATATCGTTCTTCATGTTGTGGTGACCCCCAACCATAAAATTATTTCCTTTGCTACTTCATAACTATAATTTTACTACTGTTGTGAATTGTAATGTAAATCTCTGTGTTTTCCTGAGGGCTTAAGTGACCCCTGTGAAAGGGTCATTTGGCCCAAGGGGGTCATGACCCACAGGTTGAGAACCACTGGTCTGTAAGAAAGTGGGACCTGAGCTGGACTCAAGTGTGAAGAGATGGGTACAGTGGGAAGGAACCCTGTATGTGGTGGACATTGATCTCTTCTGTCCTTTTTGAGAAGTGGGAGACCAAGGAAGAGTGGCAAAGTTAAACGCCAGCCATAGGCACCCTCCTGGGTCGGTGAGCAGAGTTTTCCAGTTTCATTACAGGCATGAAGACTTCCGGGAGTGATAGGCACAGAGTTCACAGTGTTCATGACTTAGTGTGTCCCCTTGTCCAGCCATCATCGTCCTGTGTCTTGAGCTTCATCTTATTTATAGCATGCTTCCAATCATGTGCTTGAGGCCCCTCCGTGCCTTCTGTAGGCTCCCATGCCAGGCTGCCAGCAGGACACGGAGCAGATTCCTCTGGACTCTTCCACCCCTCTCAGGCCGTGGACGGCAACCCCTCTGGGAACGAACACCTGTTTCTTGATATTCTTTCAGAACTAACAGAATAAATGAGTGAACAACCTTCTCCTATGTCACAGCTGACAGCCTGAGGGGCTGAGACCGCCACAGGCAGGGCTGGGGGATGGATGCAGGTTTCTCTTGTCTGCCTGTCCCCCTCTGGCAGTAGCCTTCAATGAGAGCAAGAGGACCTCAGGTCAGACATGAAATGGTGTGTATTTGCTGGAATTTAAGGGTAATGATGAGTCCGGAAGGTTCCAGCAGTGGACTGAACATCTCCTTCTGAAGATGTGAATCAGTCAGGAGGTGGAGGAGAAGAATAGGTCTGAACTGTGCCCTGATGAAGAGCAAGGGGTATTTTAGTGCAGAGACAAGCTAACGGCTGTGCATCCTCGGTGCCCCTCAGGTGACCAAACCTAGCAAGCTCCCTTCACATGTGGGCTCTCCTCATTCAGAGCAAAGATAAGCCAGGCCATAGGAAAGACCTCACTGACCTTTAGGAAGACTCCAGGAAGTCAGGCCTTCTCTGGTATCATAGAGTTTTCCCTTTTCTTAATGAATTTCGTGGTTAGAAAAGTTTCAAAAACCATGTCAGCTCTTCTGTAATCACCTTCCCCCATGAGTTAGGCCAGAAGAGGAAGCTAACTCCCACAGCCTCGGGAGGTGAATTAACTCCTTCAAAGACACTGGGGTTCCTTTCAGTGAATTACCCGCTAAATGGCCCCCCAGTCTCCTCAGAGATATAATGTCTCTTCATAAATTCCCCATGCTCTCCCAGGGAGTGATGCAGACTTGGTGAAAGTCTGGTTAATTTTGTAAATGAGGCCAGGACCGGCTGTGTAATTCAGCAGCAGTGATTGGAAACGCCAGGATGGGGCATGGTGGCTTCGCTGCCCCCTCCCTGGCTTTCCCAGTTTTAATAGGCAACCCTGGCATTTCATCTGACTGGTTCCAGCATTCCGTGAAGAAGCATGAATTCCTCTGCCAAATCTTGCACGTGTCCTTAGGGCCACGGGGGTGTGGGGTGTGTGTGTGTGGGGTGGTATGAACAGCCACCAAACTTCCATTGTAAATTAATGGTTAACAAAAGAAAAGAAAGAACGACGTCTTCGTTGGCTTTTTAAGTTTGTTTGCGTGTTGTGACCTTCATCTTGACCCCAGTGTCTTGCTGACATTGTCACCACACCGCCCTGGTTTTGGTTCCTGGCGCTGTGATAAAACACCCAACAAAACAACTTAGAGGAGAAAGGGTTGATTCTAGCTCACAGTTCCAGGTTCTCCGTCACTGCAGGAAGTCAAGGCGGGAACTGGAAACAGCTAGTCACAGCTGCAGTCAAGGGCAGAGAGAGAGGCGTGAATGCTTGTGCTCAGCTCAATGTCTACATTCTTACATCTCAGGATTCCTGTCCAAGGAGAGGCCCCCACAGTGGGTGGATCTTCCCACCTCCATTAACAATTTAGACACTTCCCCAACAGGCATGCCCACAAACCAACCCAATCTAGACAATCTCTTCTTGAGACTCTCTTCCAGGTGACTCTAGATTGTATCACCTTGACAGTTAAAATTAACCATTCCCTATAAAGAACTGCTCGATGTTGGCATAGATGGAGGAGATCCTCTCCAAGCCCCACCCCAGAGTGAGGAGCTATTGGCAGTTGATAGCTGCTAGGGGAGAGAGATCATTCTGTGAGGCTGTCCCCACTAGTAGGTTCCCATGCTCCAGCAGCTGACCTCAGACCCATGCACTTAGCACATTATCAGGAAGAGCAGCAGCAGCAGCCAGGAAGAGGACTTGCTGTCGGTATAGAAGGGACTGGAGGAAGAGGGTGGGTCTGATCACATTTCATCGTATACTTGTATGAAATTCTCAAGAGTAGAGACAATTTTAGTAAATAGCCAGGCAACGTGCTTTATAAGAAACCACGTGCCAGCAGTGTTGAGTACATCCTTTCTGCCTTTAAAATAAACAACTAGCACGCTGTAGCTGCCCCCTGCATCACCTGCAGCCGTTGGCAGGTACGAGTTTCCTTTTGAAATGAGGATGAGCTCCAAGGCTCCTTTTATCCCCTGAGTACAGACGACCCAGGAAACTGGCCTCGGATTTCTCTCATCCTCTTTGAGGGTAAACAAGAGTTTGGTCTCAAGTTTTACAAGATTAAGGTCAAAGGTGTGTAGCTAGAGTTTTCCTGCCTGGCCCACAGGACAAATCTCTCTCACCTGCCAGTCCCACAGCCGCTCAAACCCGACCAAGTAAACACAGAGACTTATATTGGTTACAAACTGTATGGCCGTGGCAGGCTTCTTGCTAACTGTTCTTACAGCTTAAATTAATCCATTTCTATAAATCTATACCTTGCCACATGGCTCGTGGCTTACCGGCATCTTCACATGCTGTTTCTCATCGTGGCAGCTGGCAGTGTCTCTCTGACTCAGCCTTCCACTTCCCAGCTTTATTCTCCTCCTTGTCCCGCCTACACTTCCTGCCTAGCCAATGGCCAATCAGTGTTTTATTTATTGACTAATTAGCAACACATTTGCCATACAGAACATCCCACAGCAAAGGTGCACACCGAATTTTCACTCTGATAAGGAAGATATGCACAGAATTAGCGGTCTTCAGTGGGTAAGAAATCCAGGGTCAGATAAGTTCGTGCAGAATTCCCTGGCTGATGGGAGGTGAGTGAAGCCTGCCTACAGTTCTGTTCGGGATCCCAGCAGGAGGGGCCTGTATTAGATGTGTGTGTGTGTGTGAGTGAGTGTGTGTGTGTGTGTGTGTGTGTGTGTGTGTGTGTGTGTCTGTATATGTATATGTCTGCCTCTGTGTGTGTGTGTGTGTGTGTGTGTGTGTGTCTGTATATGTCTGCCTCTGTGTGTGTGTGTGTAGGGGTTTGCATGTGTACCTGTGAACACACTCACTTGTGTATGCACACATGTAGATCAGAGGTCAGTGTCAGGTGTCTTCCTCTCTCTCTTAACCTTATTCTGGAGACAGGGTCTCTCATTGAACCTCGGGGTGGCCTTTCTGCGAGACTGGCTAACCAGCAAGCCCCTGAGATCCAGAGTCTTCCCCCCACCAAATGGCACCACACCCAGCTTTGCTATGGTGCTGCTGAGCTGAATCCAGGCCCTTGGTGTTTGCTCAGCAGGTATTCTACCCACTGAGCCATCTCCTCAGCCCCAGAGGTCTTGTTTTTAACTTAGTTCGTGGGGCAATTTGAAATTAAATTTCAGCTACTTCTTCCTGCGCCAAGCGCCAAGTTCCACGTCCGTGCTGACATTTTCCTGTAGCCCATGTACTTCAGCCCGGCTGGAAGACACGTCTGCTGTGGTTTGCTTTTGCTTGTTCTTGTTTGCTGCTCTTGGAGTCTTGAGCCAGGATCCCTGTATCCCAGGCTGCCTTTGAGCTCACTACAGCCAGCCCTCTTTCGTCACCCCCTAAATGAGATTACAGAATGTGCCGTTATTCCCAGCCATGAAGGAAAACACACCTTTGTGCAAAATGCTAGACAAACAAATAAATAAGGTGCTTTTCATTACAAAAGGAATCTTTTGAGGCTAGGGACATGGCTTTGTGGGTAAGAGTACTCACTCTGAAAGCATGAGAACCTGAGTTCAAATCCCAGCTCCATGTAAAAAGCTGAGCGTGGCTGCACATGCCAGTGACTCCAGCATTATCAGAAAGGCAGATCCCGAGAGTGCTCTGGCTGGCAGACCAGGCTGCAGAGGCAGGCTTCTGGTCCAGTTAAAGACCTGTCTACAAGCAGAAAGGCAGAGAGCCATGGAGAGAAAACCCCTGGCGGTCTCTCTGGCCTCCGCAGGAGCACAAACAGACACAGACATGCAATTGTACTTGCACCACACACATACACAACACACATAGGAAAAATAATTTTTTCCTATTTGTACCCCAAATACTCCTTTTAAAAAAATAACAGAAATAAGGTGTTAAACCTTTTTTAAGAAAGTATAGAAACTATTTCTCTCTGGAATAATTTGGAGGGTTCCCATTTCTCTGAAGAACAAGGTGGGTGGTCCCCAGACTCGTCCTCAGCTGTCACCCACCTTTCCATGTTTGCCCTTCATGTTTCCTCCTCCAGCATGTAACCTGTTTGTTGACAGCCTTGGGGTCTCACCACCACTTAAGTCTTGGCATTTCCAAACAAAATTCTTCGTAGCAGCGAAAACAGCACAGCGGGAGGAACTTTCTGTGATGGGAGAAAGTCCTGTTCCGGTGCTCTTTCCCACAGACCCAGCTGGCCACCTGTGGCTGTGGAAAGTTAAACTGGCTGACAGCAGAGGGCTTACCAAGCATGCACAAAGCCATGGGTTCAATCCCAGCACTGCATAAACTGGGCATGGTGACATATTCCTGTACCTTCAGCATGGGAGGTGGAGGCAGGAGGATCAGAAGTTCTTATCATCCTTATCTACATAAAGATGATGAGATTGAGATCAGTCTGTCTCAGGGGGAAAAAAACAAAAACAGAAACAAACCCCCTAGCATAGTATGCACTAAATAGACTTCTTTAAAAATCCTACATTTGATGGCTCAGCAGTTAAGAGCACTGATTGCTCTTCCAGAGGACCCAGGTTCAATTCCCAGCACCCACATGGCAGCTCATAACTGTTTGTAACAGTTCCAGGAGATCTGACACCCTCATACAGACATACATGCAGACAAAACAGTGCACATAAAACAAATATGAATAAAATTGTTTTAAAAATGAAAAATCCTAGGCCGGTGGTGGTGGCACACACCTTTAATCCCAGTACTCGGGAGGCAGAGGCAGGCGGATCTCTATGAGTTCGAGACTAGCCTGGTCTACAGAGTGAAATCCAGGACAGCCAGGGCTACACAAAGAAACCCTGTCTGGGGGGAGGGGGGGGAATCCTAGATCTGGAGAGATGGCTCAGTGGTTAAGCACACTTGCCACTACTACACAGGACCCAAGTTCAGTTCCCAGCACCCACGCTGGGTGGGTCACACCTCCTGTGACTTCATCGTCTCCTTGGGCAGTCGTGTGTTCGTACTAAATCCCACACCTTCTCTTCTTCCTTCTGTATTATGAATATTCATGACTCAATCTGGCCATTTTAAGAATGAGTCAGCTTCCATATGATAGAGAGTACATAAGAAAAGTGTAGATTTAAACTGCTGAATTTGGGGTTTACTTATCAGGAATGTTCTGAGCTATTCTCTGCAGCAGAATCAATATGAGAATGCTTTTTTGGGGCCTAAAAAAATTTTTATTGGTTTCCTTGGAATTATTTTTAGTTAGAGTATTTTGTCCTGTTTCCCAAGCCATCACAGGAGTGGGGAAATCCCCCTGAGGCTAGCCTTTTGGGGAATACTGAAAGATGTCCTCCTCGGAAAATGTCCATAGCTTCAGTCGACATTCAGGGATTGGAGCAGGCAACTTGTTTTTCTTGTGAAAACAGAATGAGGAGGCTCCAGGTCACCAGACGTGGCCTGCATGTTGTGTGCCAAGGTACCCAGGAGCTCGAGTCACTCCATAGGAAGTCTGGGCCTGGCTCATTCCTGCTCTGAACCAGCAATGGGTCTTTAAAGGTGGTGGCATGCTTTTAAATTCTGGCTGCAATCCATTAAAGCTTTAATTAACACTAATTAGGAATCTGGGGTAATCAGCTTGGCCTGAAATGGAGGCCTGTGTGTGCTGTGAAGAAAGGCTTTGCTAAATAAACCAGCGGGATGAATGGTATTGTGGGGCCCATGCTTTTCTGGGGAGCACCCGATGGTGTGGATTAGTGCGCGCCCAGGGCATGCAAATGAAGGCTGCTGGCTACAAACAGCAGAAGAGCTGGAGGCCCCTCCACACACTTCATTAACAGTTAAGTACAGTGACATTTTTTAAAGTTTAAACACCCTGCTCTTTTTCTTCCAAATAACCTATAAATTCCCTTATTTATAGAGCCTGTGTATGGGGCGAAGCATGTGGGGTTAAGGTGGCTAGGGGATCTTGTGAAATACAAACTCATTTCAAAGGATTACTAAATAGTGGCTTTGGGACATTCCTTTTTGCTCCTCAACTTCAAGAATAGCAAAAGTACCACCATGCAATGCAGAGCAGCTTCCTGTCTGCACTGCAGCAGAGCCTCCATTCCTGAAAGACCTGGGAACCATTGACTCAGACCTTCCGGATGAATGGGTCTTCGGTATAACTCAGTGGCGTCCACTCCAGCAGTGCTCAAACTTAGCAAGCGTTGCAGTGTGTCACCACTGCGCCCCTGCAGTTACGCCGCTACGAACCATCTTACTCGGTTTTGGAGGCTGTTTGAAATTTCCCCCTCCCTTGATTCCTCTCCCCTCTCTTTCTGGTAGTAATCCCCATGTATTTTTAAAGGACTTTGTGAGCACAAGATGAAAAATATGTGAATGATCAATAATCATGATCAAGAAAGGGAGAAAGTCAGTGAAGAAGAAGGAAGACGTCCAGAGTGTGCAGCACAAAAACAGAGTGTTTGTGCATTTTAAAAACTTCTCTACTAAAATGCTTAAACTGTCACAGCCATCAGCCTCCTTATACTCTCCACATGTGGTTTAGTTTGTCAAGGATTCCTCCACTCACAAATTCCTCAGCAGGAAGAGGAAGAGACGAGGAAGAGGGAGAAACAGTCACATTTCTTTAAAGTAAGATTATTCATGTGTGCTTTCCTGAGTGACTGCATACCTAAACACTTTGACGAGAGGCCAGCCTCCTGGAAAACAGAACACCAAAGGCAAAGAGCATGGCTATACGAACCTGAAAGATCTAATTGACGTTTATTAGCAATTCTGGGGTGACACATGGGTGACACAGCAGCCCATTCTGCAGAAGATGACTTGTTCTGGTGTGAGGAGGTTGGCTCCGTGGGCAGAAAGGACTGTAAAGGGCAAAGGGGACATGAAAGCGGATTGGCTCAAGTTACTTCCCTTGTGGGGTTAAGCAGAGGGGACTGGTCCTGAGATTCCAGGAAAGCCGGCTCAAGCCAGCTCTTTTGACTGGTTAGTAAGCTGCTTATTTTGGGGAAAACTGACCTGTTCAAGGGTCACTTGGATTAGTGTCACCTAACAGGAGTGACTGCGCTCTGGCTTGGACTGGTCCGCTGGATCCTAATGCAGGAGCTCAGTCCAAAACAATGGCCTCCCATGAATATGATTTAATACTCTTCAGAGCAATTAAACTGAACTCTTGCAATAAAAAGGGGGGGAAACCCTTGGAAAAATATAAGCCCCTGAGGCCTGTGAAACTTGAAATCTGTGAGTCTCAGATGCCCATGTGCATTTCACTATATTAAGGGACAGCCCGTGTATGGAGTCTACTTGGCCCCCAAAATAGTTTCACTGTCTAAGTGGATTCATCCATCTAAGAAAACATCCTGTTGGAGCTGGGGAGACGGTTCAGAGGTTAAGAGACCATGCTGCCCTTCCAGAGGACCCGAGTTCAGTTGCTAGCATCCACATCTAGTGACTCACAACTTCTTGTAACTCCAGCTCCGAAGGACCCAACATCCACTTCTGGCCCTGTGGACATGCACACATACAACATGAGCTCACACATGACACTCCCACAGACACACATGAACACATAAATAAGATTTTAAGAAGAAAACATGCTGTTAATGCCACAATATTTCTAAACAATCCACTGACTGTAACTCTACATAAGTCAACACGTATCCACAAAAATAAAGTCCATTGAGTAGTTGCCCATATGATGTCAGAGGCTAGGTTGGTCCTCCCTTTCCTGTTAGAGCTTTGGTTCTCAACTTTTCTAATGCTGTGACCCTTTAATACAGCTCCCCATGTTGTGGTGACCCCCAATCATAAAATTATTTTCATTGCTACTTCATGACTATAATTTTGCTGTGAATCATAATATAAATATCTGATATGCAGGATCTCTGATATGTGACTGGGGGGGGGGTCACGTCCCACAGGTTAAGAACCACTGTGTTAGATGAAAATCATACTTGACTAATTCTGAAATGAAGGAGAGATGGAAGTTGCCTGCAGAAAAGAAGTACAGCAGGCATCTCCATAGCCAGAGCAGCCCTGGGCAGAAAGGACTTGAGTATTCATGCTTTTTCTGGGACAGCTTTTGGGCATTCATGATTTATCTGGTAAAGAGAAGAAACTTCCAGAGCACGTATTACTTTTTACACACAGCTCAAAATATACCTAGATTTGTGTTACAGCTCCCTCTAGCAGAGATCTGACAATGGTAGCGAATTTGAGTGAAGTATATTGAGACTCAAGGATAATCCATGGCAGACTGGTCTCCATCTTGTTGGTTCCTGGTCTTAACCAGCTTGCTTGCTCCCATGTCATTGTTCCACCACGATCCTCAGTCCCTCTTTCTGTAATACACTCATGAATAGCTGCTGTGTGTCTGCTTGGTGTTCCTGCTCACCTTTGGGGCAGCTCTGGTTTGGGGCATATCCTGCCTTTTCTCTCAGGCATTGAGTCCGCCATCTTCAGTCTTCAGTCATTGCCAGTTCAATTAAGCCTAGGCTGAGATCCAGCAGAACTGTCAGGGGGTAGGGGTCACCCCTCTCCGCTGTGTGTCGTCCCCATTGGCATGGGTGGCTAGCACTGTGGACGACTGGGGAAATTTGCAGTTGGAAAAAGAAAACAGCGGACAAGGAGGCTGTGAACTATTAGCCACACATCTGGAGCAGAGCTCATGGTGACTGGCACCTGAGTGATCATACCACAAAAACAAAATACACGGAAGATCTTATATGGAAGATCCTCCACCAACTTTTCCCCTTCTCCCTTTTTCACACGCCATTTCACTAACCTCTGAGACCCCACTGAGTATCCACTTTGGGGGCTGGGAACTGAGACAGGAGGCGCCCACCTAAGTCCAAGTTCAGACAGCATGAAACACTTGTATATGAAAATGGAGCCTTCTCATTGCAAATTCAGCTACTTTACCTCAGCCCTTCTCTGAACTATGTAGCTTCCCAGAAAGTGACTTTCTGTAGGAATTGCCCAACCGGATGGCTGTGACACTTACGAATAGTTTCTCCTAATTCCAGGGTGACGGTCAGGAAAAACCAATACCCATGGAAATGCCATGCCCATGAGATGCCCTGATGGGTATTCCTAAGCAGGCCAAGTGCTTCTCATGTGTTCGCCTTCTAAGGTCTTGACAGCAGCTTCTGTGAGATCTTGGGATCATGTCTGGTTTATAATAAGGGACCCAAGTCCAGAAAGGGTAAATTTTTCAAGGCTCAGAAAACCAAGCAAATCAAATTAGGAATATGCCCCAGGCAGTGTTGCATATATACTGCATATAAACCATAACAAAACTCCAAGAGATCCTAGATTCGATTTCTTTTCTCCTATTTTTAAACTTCTTCCAACTAGGTAGTGGTGGTGCACGCCTTTAATCCCAGCACTTGGGAGGCAGAGGCAGGTGGATCTCTGTGAGTTTGAGGTCTACAGAGCGTTCTGAGACAGGCAGCACTACACACACACACATACACAAACCCTCTTGAAAAAAAAAAAACAGAAAAGTAAAGTAAGTGTCTTCCAGTTTATGGGGAGAATCACACCACACCTCATTAGCAATGTTAGCCAATTTAGTTTGCTTTCAGAGAAGATGAAACAGGACAACTGAAAAGCCGTTTGTAGTTTTAGACCACAGCATCTCATAAACAGCAGTTCTTTGTTTTGTCCATTGGTTTTTACACGGATGTCAAATTAACAATGAAACCCTGGATGGGGAGCAGCTATCGTTGCTCCCAGTCCAGAGAAAGCTAGGGGGTTGAGGGGCAGGGAGTTTCCAGGGTAGGTCTGCCTTCCAAATGCAGGGCTGTACTGGAGCCCTTAGAACTGGTTTATTCTTAGCAACAACAACAAAAAAGACCATGTCTTAATTTACTTGTGGCTAAGCTAAATAAAAAGTAATGGCTTCACTGTGCCTTCCGAGGGTGATTGCTGGACCCCAAGTAAGCCAGTACTTACACTCTAGTAAAGCTGACCATATGCATACTCCACAGTGCTGAAGAAAATAGCCAGCGTTTGTCCAGAAAAATGGTGTCTCAGGGTTTGTGATTCCTGTTGCCTAGCCTTGGTGCATGGATTTCACTTAAGTGATTAAATGTAGGGTGAGATGCTGCTTTTATAAAAAGTAAGAGAAAGGGGAGGCAGGGAGGGAGGGAAAGTGAGGCTGGAGGAAATCCTAAGTATTGTCCACAGAACAGCCTCTGGTCTCTGGATGGCGCCGTCTAGAAGGTCGTGCACACAGGCCTGTATGCTGTCTGGTTCCTGGGCAGCACACGGCCTGGGATCAGGGTCATCCTGCATCCTCTGCCTCCTGTGTTGCTTGCTGACTCTTCCCAGTTCCTGGAAGAAGCTGCTGGCTCTGGCTGTGTTTGTGTCTGTCATCTTTTCTCATGGAAGCGTGCACTTTGCTCAGCCACCCTTAAAACGGAAGACTTTTAAAGATCTATTTTTTATATGTTAATTATGTGTGTGGGTGGTGTAGACATGTGAGTTCAGGTGCTTGCCAGAGAACCTTAGAGGTTGTGAGCTGCCCAGTGTGGGTGCTGGGAGTTGAATGTAGGTCCTCTGTGATAGCAGACATGCTCTTAACCGCTCGGCCATCCTTCCATGATAAAATTGAATTTTTAACAATAAAAGAAAACGGAGTTGGGGGCTGGAGAGATGGCTCAGAGGTTAAGAGCACTAGCCTCTTCCAAAGGTCCTGAGTTCAATTCCCAGCAACCACGTGGTAGCTCACAACCATCTGCAATGAGATCTGGTGCCCTCTTCTGGCCTGCAGGCAGACATGCAGACAGAACACTGTATACTAAATAAATAAATCTTAAAAAAAAAAAAAGAAAACTAAGTTGGATCTTTTTCGTGAGTATTTATAATACTTTTTATCTATAATTATCAGTAATATATTGTTACAAATTATATGTTACATATGTATATATGATGCGATTATTGAATAATGATCAAGAGAAATTTTATATTATGCCTTCTCTAGGTCAGAAAACTTGAAGTACACTTTTCTATGTACTGTTGTTATAATGTCTGAGTAAAGAAGAGCAAGAAGGAATTACCCAGAAAAAGTTATTGCAGAGGTTGGAGGGCTAGCTCAGTGGCAGGAGGCTGGCATGGAATGTGTGAAGCCCAGGCTTTGTTCCTCAGTTCCACACAGAGAGAAACAGAAAGCAAAGAGAAAGAGAAAGGCCGTTTTTTCCCTGTTTGTCATCCTTCTAGCCCTCCTCTTTCCCCCCTGTCTTATAGGCAGAATTGGCTAAGTCTGAGAGGACAGAGGTGTGCCTCCTCCTTCTTTATCCACAGATTGTCTCAGAGCTACTCAAAGATCTGTCCACATAAGTTTGTGAAGAAATAGTGCCTCCGCAGTAGCAAGGCTGTTGGTAGATGTTGTGGTACTTGATTGCTGGTCCTTCCAGAGGATGCCCACAGTGGAGGCGAGTGCAGGATAACACACACGCACACGCACGCACACACACGCACGCACGCACACACGCACACACCCTGTGGGGACAGCAAGGCTCTGGGGTGGAGCAGCTTTCCCCTGCTGCTGCCTTCAGTTGACTATTTTGCATTAACATTTTAGTGGCAGCATGCTTTTAAATTTTATACTATTTTTTAAAATTACATGTACGTGTGTGGGCTTCTGCACAATGAATACAGTGCCCAAGGAGGCCAGAAGAGGACATCAGATCCCCTGGAGCAGGAGTCATGGGCTTTTATGAGCAGCCTGAAATCAATGCCAGGAATCAAACTCTGGAAGAACAGTATTCACTCCTGACTGCTGAGCCCTCTCCAGCCCTAATGGCAGCATGTTAAAAGACCCCAGTTCACTTGATACTGCAAAGTTTTATAAAGTTTATCAGTCTCTCCAGGGCTTCGGGTCAAGCAAAAGAGGACTCTGGGACAGAAATAAACAGGATTGTTCAAAGCTTTTTAAAAACCTTTCTGAAGTTGGTTTTACTTAAGTGTTCACGTTTTCTCTTTATTGAAATGACTTGCTAGGGCCCTAGGTCACAAGAAAAGACCATTCTGTTCATGAAGGAGCTATGACGAGCTGCAGTCACGCTTGCTGAGCTCAAGTCTTATTTCATTGGCTAGTCGTGTTAACCAAATAGCTGCTAAAACCAGAAGACCTAGTCCTGGCTTTCCCGGCAGATGCGACTCTGAACACCATCATTACGTGGAGACCTGTGACGGCTAGATCTTTGACCCACAGACCACACAGGATCATGACTGAGCTGTCCCTGCTGTCCCGAGCTGTTCCCCAGAGCCTTGGGGGCACTGCCCCATGCATGGCTCTGCTGACTCACTGGCTCTGCGGCGTCCTTGGCATGCCCAAGGTCTTATTGTCTGGGAATGAGTTGCTTAAAGCAGCATAGCATGTCAGAAGCTCTTCTCAAAGGCACCCAGTTCCACAGAATTGCTCTTTGTGGCAGTGCCCACAGGGCCACTAAAAGGCCGAACAAAGCTTACAGCTTCAAGGGAAACACAGTGGCCTTGATGCTTTCTGAGGGGTTGGAGCCTTGAGTTTCTTTGTGAACTTCCTCAGTGGAGGAAGGCAGGTTATAATCTGAAACTCCATTTCCATCTGCTAACCGCAGGGAGTATCTCCCATGCCCCCTCCTGTTGGAAGGGTACCCCAACTGCTTGATTCCTCTCCAGAGCCAAGGCAGAGAAATCAAGAGGATGATGTATTCCTAGACAGCCCAGGGCATCGTTTCTAGTGAGAGGACTGGGCTCTTGGCATTTCGGCCCCTCTAACCACAGTCCTCCGTACCAGCAGGCAGGAGAACCAGGGCTGGGACTCAGCAGCAGGGCAGCCTCCTGACGGGGCGCTGCTCAGACTTCCTACGGTCCCATAAAACCCAGTTCTTGAAAATCTGAAAAATTCTTTCAGATTTTTCCAAGAAACACCATAGTTTCAAGTGGTCACTTCCATTTCAGGGGCCTCCAGTGTCACTGAGAGCCAAGTGACGCCCCCCCCAACCCCCTGAAGAACAGATGAGTGTTCTGGCCGGTGAGTGAGATGGCAGTGGAGTGTCTGCCCAGGTTTCAAAAAGTACTGTGTGTGCATTCCCGAGTTTGTGGCTGCAGCTGATCTCCCTGGAGCAGCAGCTACCATTTCCCCTGCGTTACATTCGTGGTTCATATTTAACCTCCCCGCCCGAGTGAGCACTGTGGTCTGAGGACTTAAAAGGTTTATAATGGAGTCTTGAAAATTTACTTAAGAAATATGTACTTCCCCTCACAATAACAAATATTACTACAAATGACTGTGTTCAATTATGGTCACTTGGGCATTTCTGATTTGTAGGAAAATTAAAATTAATCTTACAGCAGCTTCAGTTTCAAAATCAAAACATTGCTTTGCTGACCGCAGACTTCCAGGCTGTTAGTCAACAGTGAATGAAGTCTCCAGTGACTACTTTTTCTTTAAAAAACATTCAGTTTCTCTATGTGTAATATATATATATATATATATATAAAAGAAAGAAAAATCCTGAAAAAATCAACTATATTTGGATCTGGGTAATATTTCTCTTGGGAAAACAAGTTATAAAAGAAATTTCAAAGTTTCTGGTAATGTTGGGCACATGGATCATAATTTCATTATTCTTTAAACTTTTCAAATAAATTCATTTACTTGTTTGCCTGTATCCTGTAATTTAAAAATCATTTTAAAAATGCTACAAATTCATAGAAAAATATGTTGAGATGTATTCCTTTTTATAATGCTAAAAAGAAAAGGATTGTCTCTCCCTCATCCCTTCCCTGACTAGTTCCTTCAGTGAGTAGGCAAGGAGCCTGATTCGAATGCTTTTTTCCACATTAAAAATAAGATTACAACGTCTATTGACTAATGTTTAGTAGCTAATTCCTGAAGAGGAACAAGTCCTGAATGGTAACATTTGTCCATTTCTATAACTATGCCTACTGCGGCAGTTCCAAGCTACCACTGGGGTGCTACAGAATACCGAGATACTGTGGTGTCTTTTCACCCAATAGGCTCAGCATTAATGTGAGTAACCTTGAGGTCCTAGGTCAGAGTAAAATGAAGTAGGATAATTAAGAACCAATGAACCTTTGTTTTTAATACTTTTTATTTAATAATAAGTTTACATAATTTAACATTTAATAATAGTTGTATTTCACAGCCCATTTATAAAGTCCCTGAAATAAAATGGTTTGCCCTTACAAGCCAGCATGATCTGGTTCCAGTACCTGCCGCAGCTGGTACCACTGCAGAGCAGAGGGAAATGGGGAAGGAAGACCCAGCCAATTCTCTAGGATATACTCTGAAGACAGAAGAGCAGGGTCTCCAGGAGCTAGTCAGTTGCCACTGCAGTGGTTGGCTGAGACTTCCAGGACTCCCCTCTGACCACCCACCCAGGTACCATCACACTTACTAATCTGTAAGCTCCAGGGGGGGTCTCTTTGTGCATCCCCAGACCAAACCCTTGAGAACTTTGTGGCACATCTTTAAAGCCGAAGTCACCAAGCAGTTCTCCATAGGAGCCACTGATTCAGTCTCAAGTCTTGACTAGCTTTCCTGCCAGCTCAGCCACTCCCCAATCCCAGTGGCCTTGAGCAGGTCATCCCACTCATCAGTAACCGTGAAAAGTGAGTGTATCAGACTGGGGATACGACTTCACCACAGTTTCTGCCAGTTCTGAATTCCTCCTGTCTCCTGTGATCACCGAGCACCTCTGATGGTGTCCACCCCTGAGGCAGGCTCCTCAGACCAGAGGACCTTGACATCCTCAGCTCCTTTCTGCTACAGCATGGGAGTGTTTCCAGCCCGGCGGTGGAAAGGCCATGTCTGCGGGATGCCAGGGTATGTCCATATGAGGCTGGCTTGGGGCTGCCCTCCTGGTTGGAGCTCAGACAGGGAGCCTTCCATTCTTGCCTGAAACCACCCTCCTCATCGCCGCCTTCTAACTGGCATCCCCCATGGGTCCTTGTTTTTGGGAACATGCCCACCTCTTGACTCACAAGCATATTGATGGAACATGACTTAAAGCTTTAGAGTTTAGTCTTCATACAGAGAAAGACTTAGGAGACCAACAAAAGAGGATTGCCAGTTCAAGGTCAGCACAAGCTCTATAACTAGACACTGTCAACCCTTTCCCCAAAACAAGTAACATAAAAGTTAGAATGGGGAAGGCGAATGAAGGCCTAGACCCACTGTGCTTGGGAAATGGCCATTTTAACTGGAACTCATGCTGGTGTGGCATTCCTGTGTGTGTGCTTGTGTATCAGTTGCTGGAAGTGTGTTATGCAGCTCTGTGTTTTGTGTGTCAGTTTTGCCATGACTTATGGCTGGGGAAGACTAAGGGGAAGGAGGGTGGGCAGTGTTTGGTGCTTTTAACGGGAGTGCTGTGTTCTCACTTGTAGAAAGTCCTTAGAAAAAGCAAGTTGAAGATAAATTGTCTTCTGTACCCCAACCAAACCCTATGGGTGTAACTGTGTGGGAAAGAAGGAGCTAGGCCACAGTTGCTTAGTAGCTGAGCTAAGAAGGCTATTTACTCTTAGAGTAAGCATGACTTGTTGATGCCTTTTCCTTCTGTTTTTATTGATGGGATATTGATTCATTTTAACCAAAGAGAAAGTGGTGAAGACCCTCTTGCATGCTGGACAGTTTCTATATGATACAATATGCGCTCTCGAGACTCACTTCCATCACTCCACGGGTGGGATTTCTGCTCACTCAAGTTCTTTTAGAACCAACTCAAAGAATTTGTCATTGAGAGAGGCTGACCAGGTACTAAGACAAACCGCTCTGTGGCACTTTGTAGAATACCAGTTTCTACTTTTGAGTCACCTGCTATATGACAATGACAGGCAGGTCACCACCTTCAGTCCTCACAAAGACCTCTGCAGTGGCTGTGGTCCACTATCAAGTCTGAGTCTGCTGCAGGCCAGACAGCACAGACAGGAGATGGCCTGCCGATGGAGGCCCCACCCCCAGTCCAGCCGAGGTACCTCCTGTCTCACAAGGATGCCTGTTGCAAATCCCCAGTCAGAGTACCAGACCTCCCGTGAGTATACACAGTGGTGATGTAGGACAAGGCTCATAGTTATCTCTTAAGAATATTGACATGTCAGCTTAACTGGTTTCCAGTTAAACAAAGATCAAATTCTTCAATAGAAAGATGTATCTTTACCAGCAGTCATTACAGATTGAGCATCCCCAACTCCAAATGCTCCAAAATCTCTAAACGCCAGACTTCCTTATTAGTGATATTCAATTGATAATGTCTGTGCAAATAGTCTAAAATTCAAAACCCTTTTAAATTTTCTGGTCTCAATCTCATCCGCTAAGAGCTGTCAGCCTGTATTCTCATTCTACAGAGAATAAGGCTAAAGTTTGGGAGATTTGTCACTTTGCCTCAAGTCACATACATAGTAAGTAATCCAGTAGGGTTAACCCTGCCCTTCTGACTCCAAATATCACACTCTTCACAAAAGGACAAGCTGCCCACTTGGTTCTGCCCAATGAAATACTTGTGTTTATCTTACTATATGAATTACCCACCACTGAGGACAATTGGTCTTCCTGGAAGAAGCTGTGTAGTTCAGCTGTGATTTTGTCCACTCTCTGGCACACAGTACACCCCAATGTGAGACACTTGGCACTGTGCCAGTTAGTGGTTACACTTGAAATAAGAAGAGGAAGCCACAGTTCATTGCCTTCTTTTTTCTCCTGAGCACCTGTATTTTGAGTGGAGGTTTGGGGGAGAGGAGGAAAGCAACCAAATTTTCACCTGAGAATCAACCAGTTCGGGTTCCTGGGTGCAAACAGTCCTTGTTACACTGAGGCTCCTTGTTCAATCACGTCATGTAAACCATGCCCAACTTATAGCGCCAGACCTAAGAACTCAGTCAAAGTGTGTAGCTTTATTCCTGTGCAGCGCAACATAGAAAGGTCACTTTGTATATCTGGATCTTGTTGCAGGGATCATTTAAGGAGTGGGCCATCTCTTTTGGGTTTTCCAACAGGATTTCTCTGTGTAACAGTCTTGGCTGCCCTGGAACTCACTTTGTAGACCAGGCAAGTCTTGAACTCACAGAGATCCACCTGCCTCTGCCTCCTGAGTGCTGGGATGAAAGGTGTGCACCACCACACATGGCTAGGAGTGAGCCATCTTTGGTCCAAATATAAAAGTAGGAATTTAAAGACACTGGCACAGTATTACTATTGTTTTGTTTGGTGTTTAATTGACTCTAAGAACCATCTGTTAACTTCCAAAATTTGTAGCATTGTGAAGAAAAACACTCTGGAGTTTTGTAAGCAGAATGAAGTGGATTTGGTGAGATACCATGATGTAGTACAATGCAATTAGTTTACAGTGACTTGTATTGAACTGGTCAGACTACAACTGATAGAGAAGACTTGAGAGGCACCGGAGTATTCCACCTCACAGCCCAGGTAGACACAAGTGTCTGTTATCACCTGAATGCTTTCCTATTCTCTAGTCACTCTGCTAATCATGACCATGTCCATAAATGCAGCTGACAAAGTCTGTCTGCCAATAATGTGGGAAGTGTTTGGTTTTTAGGTAAAGACTACCATTTCCAGATTGTCTTGTGTCTCATGCTACATGGACTTATGAAACATTAGATTATACAGGAATAAGAGAACAGACATTGGGAGAACACCTTTGAAATGTCCAGATGAGGCGAGCAGGGCATAAGGCCTCCTTTCTGATAAGGAAAAACAGAACTTAAGCAGGCCCATGGGCAGGGTGGGGTGACCTTCCTCTTCCTCCTGCTCTCATGCCTCTTGACTGTGCTTGAGCTGTCGAGCACAGCTGTTCTGCAGCCATTGGCCTAGCAGAGCTTGGCAGTGTGCTCAGGCTTCAGGTAACCAGAAGCATCTCAATTCCAATAACAGTATGAGAGTCTAGAAGAGTCTAGAAGAAAAAAATGTTTAAAGAGAACAGACAGAGATGAGACCATGGCTGTTAAGCATCGGTCAGTGGTTTGAGCACTTACTACTGTAGGATGGACGCTCCCAGCCCAGGAATGGCCAGGGACTTACAGATAAATAGATGGCTTCCTCCAGGTGGGAGGAGAGAGAATCTCCCACGAGAAAAGCTATTAACACCAGAAGACAGTGAGGTGATTATGGATCTGTATCAAGGTTTCCTGGCAAAACTATGGCCCAATTTGGAGGACACTCAAAAGCAACAAGCTAGGAAGATACTTCACTGCATAGGAAAGGGCAAGTTTTCATGAGACTTCCAATGGAACCAACCTGCCCCCAAGTATTTTCCCCAGGACAGAGCATCCATCAAACTCCACTGTCTCATGCCTTCCTCTGAGGCCTTGACTGATCACCTGCAACTATCATTTCAGATTCATGACAGATGCTGCACGCAGAGAACAGGAGTCCTTGAAGAAGAAGATTCAGCCGAAGCTTTCACTGACCCTGTCCAGCTCCGTGTCTCGAGGGAATGTGTCCACGCCACCACGTCATAGCAGCGGAAGCCTTACTCCCCCTGTGACCCCGCCCATCACTCCCTCCTCTTCATTCCGCAGCAGCACTCCAACAGGTAAGGCCCTTCGCTGGGGACTCAGACCCACAACTCTGACCTTTGCACTGTGTGTCCACTCATCTATTTGTTATCTTTAAGGAGTTATGCAGTATGTGCCTGTCTATGGTGATGGTTGCTATGGGGTAACGCTCTTGTACACTGCCAAGATTTGTCATTCGAATTGGTTTAATAAAACGCTGATTGGCCAGTAGCCAGACAGGAAGTATAGGCAGGGTGAACAGATTAGGAGAATTCTGGGAAGAGGAAGGGGAAATCAAGGGGTCTCCAGCCAGACATAAAGGAAGCAAAATGAGAATGTTGTATTGAGAAAAGGTACCACGCCCCATGTCTAAACATAGATAAGAATTATGGTTTAATTTAAGTGTAAGAGCTAGTTAGTAATAAGCCAGAGCTACCGGCTGAGCATTTATAAGTAATATTAAGATTCCAAGTCAATTATTTGGGAAGTGGCTGCTAGGTATTTGGGAACAGGCAGGCGGGAAAGAAACTTCCGCCTACAGATAGTTTTATAGGTTTTAAGACCTTACCGTTTTGTGTGAACTAGCAATCATGTTTCATCTGCTCGTTTTCTTGGCCTGACAAGGATGAGGCACCCTGCCAGTTCACCCGTACACAGTGGGCGCTGGAACATTCTTTATACCTGTCTCCTTATTTTTGCTTATTCTTGAAATTTTTCATAATAAAATGAGGAACAAAAGCATACACCTTCTACATGTCAGACACTGAACTACGGAAGTGAGCAGGCCCTGTCTCAGTCTTACACCTGGTAGAAGATGTTGGCATCTTCTCAAGTGTGGTGGCGATTAAACACTGAAGTAGGGTCAAAGCCGAAGATAAAAATACCAACTCAATCCCTGCATAAAGCAGACTGTGGGATGGGAAACTTGGGTCCCTGACAATTGAGTTTCTTAGTACATCTTTCCCAGATTCATTTGTTTCCCATACCATCCTTCTAAACTCACACCAGGGTGAGAGCATCCCAGAGCACTGCAGTCCCCAAGCTGATCATATGCCTCACTTCAGGGCAGGGGTGTAAATAAGGAGTGGGGGCTGGGAAGGACCTTCTTTGTCTTATCTGAGAAGCAGGGGGCAGATTCTCTCCGCTCCCATTGTAGGAATATGGGCTATCATTAATTAAAGAAGAACCCGAGTAAGTACATTGTTATCTAGAACTGGGTGACGTGAGCACTTCCAGAGTCGCTAACAATGGAAGAAGAGGCTTGTGGAAAGACAGTGGAGTCAGTAAGGCACAGTGAGGGAGGAAGGAGTGTCCCTGGAAAAGAGGGAAAGAAGTGTGCTCCACTGTACAGCAGCTTCATGTGGGAAAGCCTGTGTGTCCCACAGCAGGCCACACTGCCACACTGAGGAGGCAGCTGAGGTGGTGGCAGAGCCTACATCACCATGGCTCTTTAGAGATTCTGGGCAATTCTAAGAGAAAAGATAAGCCATTTCAGAGGGCACCAGCATCTCCTTAGCATCACCTCCTTGACTGAGATGTACAGGTCCCATATTTCCCCTTTCTCCATCTCCTATCAAGGGAGGTGGCCAGAGTTGTACTTCTCAAAATACATTTTGCACATTAATTAATTAATTCACAAAATATTGGGGTAAAGGACCCTCCAGTGTCTGGGAAGATGCTAGGTTCAACAAAATTAAAGGAGAGTCCTTAGTGTGAGACTTAATATGCATAATTATACTCCAAGGAAAGACCCTGGACAGTCCCCAGTCTGAATGGCTGTAATTAGGGGACCTTTCTGGGGGCACTGCCATCTCATGAGAGATGGATATCCTTCGTTTATCCACACTTTGAACAAGTGTGGACAAGCAAGCAAGGACCAGAATTTCCTCCGAGTTCTTTCTTCAGAAACGCTATTAGCTTAAGCAAGTCACAAAGTGCTCTGGATTGCCAAGTGTTCAAGGACTAGTCTCCCAGCGTTGTTGGGAGGTTTTGGGTCATGGAGGGGGGGGGGGTGTGACCTCAGGATCCTCCTACTTTCTGTTTTGTGAACAGTGGCTTCCAGAATCTTTGCTTGGTGTTTTCCATGTAAGTCTGAAGAGCAGAATGGGGCATTGAAAGTGCTGGGTCCTCTTCTCTGTGGTCCTCTATAGTATTTATTCATATGGAATATGAATTGTAGGGGCAAGCAGTCTCCAGCAGAATGTGTTTCATACTTGAGGTAATGAGGACTGACTCATGGCCAACACCAGATAAACAGGACTGCCCCAATTAGTAACAGGCACCGTGAGCCCTGTGAATATCGGGACAGTTTGAAGTGAGAGTTTATTATTTTTCATGTAAGAATGTTCGGAAGAAATGGAATCATTTCTTTTCCTTCAGTCATAAAGAAATTTTTGTAACACCCTGTCCATTTTAGCAATTTCCCACCAAAAGAATTAATTTATGTCCTGGGAAAGATGTATCATTTTCAGTCTGTCAGAATCACCGTTAAGTTATTTGCTGCTTGAAGAACATTCCACATAAACATCAAAAATCAGCAGGGGAAATGGTTCCTTAAACCCCTGGCCTGCCCAGCATCGACTGTGGGTGTTTTCCACTGTTCTGAATGTTATTTTACCTGTAGTTAGGGAGGTCGGCCTTTCTGCTTGGCGCATGTGGTTCTAGTCATTTTCACTGCCAGGTTATAAATAACTTCCCACGGCTCTGCCTCCTGAATTCACCCCTCAGCTTCCATACTCATAGTATATCCTGGGGTGGGAGGAGTGGTCACTTTGTCGAGCATTTCATTTATAAATATTTTTAAGCTATGCTCTCTGAACAGCCTGGAGCTTCCCTCTTCAAATGTTTTTAGGTGGTTTTGGCAGTGACATTTGCTTTGCAGTCTCTCGGAGAATCCGCCACTACATGAACAGGTGGGCAAGGCATGTCTCATCAAAAGTGAACACTTTGTTATACAGGTCTTGACCCACAGGCCCAAGTTGAAATCATCGAGATGGGGAAATATTAAGATGATCACAATTCAGTTCTCTGAAACAAAAGTGTCAGAACATTTCCCATCCTTGTCCTTTAGAAATGGCAGTATCAGAATAATTCCTAAGGGGGAGGCAGCTCACATTCATGTTTACTATTCATTTACTGTGTTTTTTTCTGTGTGATTCTGTGCTCAGTTCTGACATCAGGCTCACAGGGAGAGCACTGCTACCCAAGTGCGGGAGAAGGAGCCTCTGTGAGAGTCGCTCCACACATTCCCATTCATGTCTGCCTTTTCGGAGAACGTGGTTTCTCTGGTATGCCCACTCCATGATAACCAGTATTTACACTGACATCTTTAAGAGGTCATTGTCGTGGTTATTTTGAGCTAGCCTTGAACTCATGATCCTCCTGGCTCCACTTCCAGAGTGCTGGGTTATAAGCATGCACTACCATATCCAGCTTGTTCCTTGAATATTATTCCTGTAATGATTGCTGTTCAGGAATCTGGAAGTTCTGCATTTGGATCTATTGTCTATGGACCTGCTGAAAGGCACTGGCCAACTTCTTTAAGTTACATCTGTTTGTTTGGGGTTTTTTTTTTGCTTTTTTTTTTTCTGTGTGTGTGTGTGTGTGTGTGTGTGTGTGTGTGTGTGTGTGTGTGTGTGTGTGTGTGTGTGTGTGTGTGTGTGTGTGTGTGTAAATAGAGGACAACTTTCAGAAATCAGTTCTCTCCTTCTACTGTGGGTTCCAGGGACTGAACTTTGGTCATAAGGTTAGGCAGAAGTCCTTTTACCTGCTGAGCCATCTAGATTGCCATTGGCCAACTTCTGATCTTTCTCTTGATTGATTGATGGATGGGCATTTGCAAATTGAAACTCCCTGTTTTGAACGTGTATAGCACTCCGGGGAAGGCATAAGAACCTCCATGCAGAAAGTTCTGGAAGAGCTGTGAAATGGCATCTAGATGTAGGGTACTGTTGTCAATCATGGACACAGGATGACAAGGAAAATTGTCTAATGACTAAAGTGGTGACAGAGCTGTGATACATCGCAGACTGGGGTTTGGGTCAGGTTTCCCCTTTACACTGTAGACACCTCACAGGCATGTAGTTAAAAGCAATGAAAGAAGAGACTCTTCTGTGGAACCACTCTTCATTGTCTTTCACTGACCTTCTTAAAAGATTGCCTCATCTCAGAGATTACACAATCACTGTATATGATCTTTGGGGGCTCCTAAGGGGTTGTTTAGACAGCTCTTATGTAGCCAAAGCCATCCTCAATCCATTATGTAGTTTAAGCTGACCTTAAACTCCTGATCCTCTTTGCCCCACCCTCCCAAATTCTGAGATCACAGATGTACACCCCCATGCCCAGCTGCTTAAAAATTCTTATTAGACCTTCCTGCAGCCATGCAGCCATGCAGCCATGCAGCCAACGCAGCAATTTAACCTGATTCTGCCAGACTCCAAACACAAGGCATGTAAAGGCATGGAAATTGCAGCTCACCCTCCCCACAGCAACACCTCTTCCACCTCGCTCGTTGCTCACACAACTTGTTGTAGCTGAAGAAGTTACCAGTTTAACTTAAGGTTTGGTCTAAGAGCGAGCTGACTCCAGAGAACTGGTGCTTACATAGCCAGGGTTACAAACAAATCATTGGTTAAAGTGATGTTTCGACACTGGCCAGAGCAGTAGTGTTTATACTAATGGACAGTACTGTGTCTTCACTTTACCCTTGTGTCCTTTCAGAGTCTGAGTTATCTGATGTATTCTTAGTTCATGGGATCCTAGTCGGGACTGAATCTATAGAGATCTAAAGTATACAGTAGTCACCAATTAATAATGAGTGGCCAGAGGAGGAGTCCACAGCAGCCACTCAAGACAGCGTCATAGTTGCTCATGAAATGGGCTGGGAAGGTCTTCACATCACACTGATAAGTGCAGGTAGTCAGTAGGGTGAAACCAATGTTGTTTAGACTGCTGTTACTGCAGCAATGTTTATACTGTTTTATTTTACTTCCTATTCTTTATAGGAGGCTCTTCAGCATTTCTTTATGGCATTTTTTTTACAGTAAGTTGTTCAAATGACAAGGATTTTAAATTTTTCGAAGTCCCTAATGCACAGCAATCCCTTTTTTAAAAAATAAAGTATTGAGCTGGTGAAGTGGCTCAGCGGGTAAGGGTGCTTGCCACCCAGTCTGAAACCGTGGTCATCCAAAGTCCCACGGGTTAGAAGGATAGAACCAGTTCCTGCAATTTGTCCTCTGACCTCCACACATACAGGGTGGCACATCTGATGTGCCCACACACATGCACACAAGAGAAGAAATAAATGTAAAATCATTTTTTAAAATATTAATTTTTCCTGAGGATGGAAAAGACCCTACAGGACAGACTTACAGAATGAGCTGATAGACTTTTGTTCAAGGTATTTGGAAGCTTATGGTGAGTGGAGCTACAATGGATTCCTTCTCTGTACCTTTATTTTCAGAAATCAAACTAAAATCAAGTTTCATAAGGGCAGAAAAGCACCAAGGGAAAAAGACAAAGCTCAAGCCATTGCCCCCTAACCCGAGCCCAAAGAGGCTGGACTATAGGGCCTGTATAGCGAGGATGCTTATCAGATGTGCTAGTGGAGCACAGGAAGAGAAATGGGCCACCCAACAGAAGTCCACAATCTATTATAAACATGGGAGGCTCTAGTTTGGGCTAACATGCTCTGCCTTGAAAAGTGGACTGTCTGGGCTGAAGAGATGGCTCAGCAGTTAAGAGCACTGGCAGAGGACCCGGGTTCAATTCCCAGCACCCACATGGCAGCTCACAATTATCTATATAACTCCAGCTCCAGGGAATCTGACACCCTCACACAGACATACAGGCAGGCAAAACACCAATGTACATGAAATAAAAATCAATCAATCAAAAAAGAAGAGGAGGAATGGACTGTCTGGAGCCTACAAACCCTTCCCTAAAATCTCTGACTTCAATTAGTCATAAAAGCACTGTAGTGTGGCTGGCGGAGGAGACCCAGCCTCTGTCCAGCCTGTTTGTGTTTGGAACCACTGTAGGCCTTTCCCTGGCCTCAGATCCATCAGCTTGTTGTTTACATTCTGCTTAGTTCTGATCTTCCTCTCAGGTGTGTAATAGACTAGTAGAGCCCCTGTTGCCTGAGAATCTAGAGCTTTGCTCTCTTTTCCTACTCGCTATGCTGGGGGTGAAACCTAGGGCCTCAGGCAGGCTAGGCATGTGTCCTGCTGCTGAACCACCCACCCCTGGCTAGCCTTGTGGCTGGCTGCTTTTAACCTCTTGCTTCTCAAAGTGGTTAGAAGAGCAAAGACAAAGAAATGGGGTTTAGTCTATTTTATATAGCTACTGCTAGGTACCACTTACAAGAAGTCTTCCCAAACAATGTTGTTCTTAACTGGAAGACAACAGTCAAACCCATGTGATCTGTAATGATAACAGTACATTTATGTGTTTAGCACAACAACATTCCCAGTCACTGTGTAATTTGTTCTTAGTTAACACTTGATGAGACACATTATTAACACTACTTTAAAGAGGGTTGAGTAACTTGCTTGAATTGGGTATTTCCCAAGCAGGGTAGCCCCTGTTTCCCACAGCACTGGGATGTTTTCACTGGACATATTTATTGAGTCTCAGTCTTGTTATAAGGTACTGTATTGGCATTCAGAGGAGCATAAGGCATAGCCTGGTGTGTTAACACTTGCATTGCTCAGTAGAACCCAGGTAAGCACACACTGGAAAACAGTGAACGCAATGCATGTGCACAGGGTACCGAGCAGCACTGCAGACTGGTAAGACGGGATAGCAGTTACACATAGGCCATACCGGTGCTGTTCCTGTAAGGTAGACTGGATGCCTACCTGTATGAAATGCCTTACGGCATTCTAAGCCAAACACAGAGGGATTCTGGAGGAAATAAGATGGCATTGGAGAGAAAGTGGTGTGGAGACCACAGCCCCAGATCATTGTGGAATCTCAGCTTAAGGAACTAGTAAGCAGACTTGGAGATGTTGACAAAAGGCGGTATGAAAATCTAGAGTTTTCTGGATGTTGGGGGTAAAGTAGTGAGAACCCTTCTTTTCAGAGAGTCTGGGGGATGAATGGCCTTCAGCTTTCCCAAACCTGTTTCCTCTTTGGTGTAGTGGTGGCGATGCCTGCTTTACTGTGAGGCTCTGTCCGTGCAGTGAGAACAGGAAGCAGTTCCTGGCATTAACCCTGAGCTACGCCACCTTCTGTCCTTGAAGGCCATTAGACTAGGCAGAGCCCACTCTACCCTTAGAGCCCCTGCACTGGTAACTAAGCCATGTATTCAGGGACCACTGGCTGTCAGAGGCCGATATGGCTGCTATGCTGTGGTCAGGCTGGGCTCGGCTTCTTGAAGTAGCGATGCACATTTTCAACACGAAGACATTTTCTTGCCCTTAACTGAAAAGACTGACAGTATTTCACATGCCCTGGCCAGGATGCTTGTGTGTGTTTATTTTTGGTCTGTGTTAACTCGGGGGACTAGTGGCAGGAGTGTATAGTACAGGTGGGGTCTGCTAGTGACCTGCTCTGGCATGGCGGTTTCGGGGAAGGCAGGCCCACCCTTTCTTGACACAGTGGATGCGGGGATGTATCAGAAGAGCCTGTAAGACCAAAGGAAACATAAACAGTTGGGACTTCCCTTTCTTTTTAGACAGGGTTTCTCTGCATAACCCTGGCTGTCCTGGAACGCTATAGACCAGACTGGCCTTGAATTCAGAGATCTGCCTGCCTCTACTTCCTGAGTGTTGTGATTAAAGGTATATGCCACCAACATGGGGCAACTTCATCAAAACATTTTTATTTTAATCTTATTTATTTTATTATCTGTGTGAGTGTTTTTCTTGCCATATATGTCCATGCTTTCAGATGTCAGAAGAAGATATCAATCAGGTCCCCTAGGATTGATGTGACAGACAATTGTGGTTACTGGGAATTGAACCTAGGTTCTCCGCAAGAGCAGCAAAGGCCTTTAATAGCTGAAGCCAACTCCCATGCCCTTAAAAAATGCTTAAAGTATAATATTGTAAAATCAAGAAAACAAAAAAACAGAAGAGGAGAAAATATTAGCTCACCACAGAAAGAATTCTTAGAACTGGACAACCCACCCTGGGTTGCTTTTATACTTCAGTTTCCCATTAAGTGATAGCACTGAATCCTTCACTGGTAAAATTTAGACTGAAGTCATATGCCATGTAAAGGACATCAGATCAGTATACAGGACCATAGGACTTTGGATGACAGCATCTCTGAAAGGCCCAGCCTCCTGCTCTGGGAAGAGCAGAGAATGTCCTCAAAGCTGTTCCAAGGGAAGAAAGCACAGATGTCATTGTCCCTCTAGTCAACGGAGGGAGGCAAGACTAACAAAATTAGTTTTTCAGGGATACAAAGCCATGATATTAGCCTGGCAGTTCCTCTCTAGGTATTTATCCCAGCAGGATGAAAACACGTGTCCACAAAGCCAGGTATTAAGATGTACAGATTAGCTTTCTTCTTAATAGCCCCCAAAGACTCAGCAGTTCATCCTTGGGAAATGGACAAGTGGGTCATAACATAACCAGACAGTGACAGACTGCCTTACAGCAAACGACCAAACAAAACCGAATCTCAGAAGCCTGCGGAGCAGAGGGAAAGCTGCCATGCAGAGCACAGGAGTTCAAGTACAGTCAAACCCACCTGTGCCAGTCGAAGTCAGACCAGTCCAGCCAGGGGTGGGGCCTCAAACAGGAACCTTCTGGAGGGCTGGATGTACTTTTTGCCCCAGCTGTTGGTTACACAAATATATTTGCCAGGGTCACCGAATGACCCAGTTAAGAGCTGTGCATCTCACCGTACATAAATGTCACTCCACTTCCGCGCTCCTTGAAGCTCTAAGTGGCATTTCCTCTGCTACAAACAACCACTTAGGAGGAAAGGAAGTCCACGGAAGCAGCAGTTAGAGTGCTGGCATTTCCTCGCCATTGAAGGACAGTAAGCAGAATTCATTGTCCTCCTAACTTGGGGCAGTACTGAAGCTATAGCTGGAACAAAGAGAGCAATCTCATCTCACCGGGAGACAGATGAAAGGGAGAAGAAAGAGGAGGGAAACTGAGAATCGCCACCAACCCGCCTTCCAGAACAGTTGAAAAGCCATGAGTGGCTGAAAGTGTTTAAATGCCTGGGTCTTCCAATATCTAAAATAGTTTTTGTCCTATGGCATAAAAAAATACTTTGTTATATTGAGAAATTTACAAGAAAGAAAAGTAAAGCTACCTATTTCAGCCCATGCCCTGAGACTCCTCAGAGTGACCCGGGCACCTACAGGTTGATCTCATAGTAGTGGAAAATGTCCATTTTAACTTGTAATGTTTCGAGACCCACCATTTTAACACCACTTTTCAGTGTTTGTTAATATTCATACAATGCTCCCGTATTTAACAGTTTACATTTAGTTATAAACCTAAATTTCATCTCCACTATTAACTATTATTGTTTAATCAAGCCCAATAAAAACAGTATGTCCACTGTTAGGAATTCCTGCTGGAAAATCCTGACTGCCCTAGAGCCACATGTCACCTGTGCTGGTTGATTTTTCTTTGTCCCAATGGAGGCCAAATCCCAGAAAGTCCAGACTGATGACAAGGCTGCTTTACAGCTCACACATGGGACTCTGCAGCCCACACTCCTGCATCCCAAGAGAATTCCACCTTTTCAAGCTGAGGTCCAGAGCTCACATGAGCCAGCAGCCACCCTCACGCACTCACTGTTGGGGCTAGGGTAACCCATAGCCCAAGCCTAGAAATGGTGTGAATGCTATGGAAATGGGAGGAGAGAAGCTAGCTCACACCTCTAGTTTGGGGGTGGCGCATAGTCCACCCTGATGGATTTGCAGACCTGCCAAATGGGTAGGTCTCTGAAGAACTCTTTCTTCTCCTCCTCCCTCACCTCACCCACTGTCTAAAATGTGGCACGTTAAAAATCAGAGAAGCCCTTTCATCTTTGTGGATATCATAGCAGCGAACTCACTTCAATGTCTTTTCCATGTGGCTCTAGTTTTAACAATAAAATGGTCCCCAGGCACACCCAGCTGCACAGCATTAAAGAGAGGATCCGCAAAGGAAGCGGGAGCTTTGACTTAACTAATTTGCTGTTGCTAAAAAGACAACAGAGTACAGAGCCTCCCTGCCCCTGCCCGGAACTTTGCTCACACTTCTTGGAAATGCACTAAAAAGGAAGTGGTAATTGCCAGGAAGGGGAAGCTTGGGTTGCTGGACCCTGCCAGATGCCAGGGATAGAATGGTTTCTGGTTGTGCCGTCTTAGCACCTTGCAAAAAAACCTACACCGTCCTCCCAGGAAAAATGAGTACCAGCATTGATTCCTGTTCATGCCTGGGGGAGGTCTTATCAGCTCAAAGGTGCAGTTCATACTCGGCCGAGCAAGTCCTGGCTCAGTTTGCTATGAGGAGGCATATAAAGTCAGTCACAAAAAACTGGAATTTCTTGAGAGTGACTGTGTGAACTTAACATATGCCAGTGCTGTGATATACTATGGTTTCTGTCTTAGTTCCTCAGTTACAAAGTATTGATTTAAAAGAAATAAAGGAAGAAGGAAGGCAGACAGGCAGGCACACTCTGAATGCCTAGGGGCCCCAGGACAGCTCACCCAGAAAACTGAATAACTTTGAATGAACTAGCAAGTTATTCCCTGCCACAGTCCACCCACTACGACAGGACCTTCAGCTTCAGTTGGGTGGGTTTATATAGTTTTAACATATATACATATTTCAACATTTCCCAGATTTTTAAAGAAAAAGCAGATATCCCTCCTGGCAGAGCGTAAAGAAGATGCTTCCCACAAAGAGGTCCACACTCTAAGATAAGCTGCATAGTTAAGATTTCAGTAGATCTGGCTATGGTGGCTCTGTGCTGTCATTTGGACACTCAGGAGGCTAAGACAGTGGGATCACGTGACAAAGAGTTCAAGGCCACCCAGGTGACATAGTAAGACTCCTAGCTCAAAAAAAAAGGAGGAAGGAGAAGAAAAAGAAGAGGAGGAGGAGAAAGAGGAGGGAGATGGAGGGGAAGGAGAAGGGGAAAAAGAAGGAGGATTGTCATCAGGGTGTTTAACCTGAATACAGCCGAACAGGATCTTGAGCCCCTCATCAGGCATTTGGTTGGCACACCACTGGCTCTCTTCCCTGGGTAGACCTGGTATTTCTGGGCAGGTCGCTGTGCACTAGCAGTTACAGGACTAAGACCAGGCAGGCAGTTTAGGATGACATTTTAGGACATGATTGTGGTCCACTTTCTGAATAGGCATCCCACCCCCTAAGAAGTTACTAACAGTCCATGAAACTTGACCTTTGTCATGCTGGAAATCTCCCCACAGTCCACCTCAGTGAAATTAGATTTGGCCAAATACTGAAAAGCTGTGAGCAGCATTTCGCTGCCATGCAAAGGAAACAGCCTAAAAAGGTTAAATGAAAGCCACTTGATTTGTAGAAAAACTGTATATAATTTAGAATATGCTATGTTACATGGGAAAGAAAAATGTCGTCTTTACTCTAACAAAGCGTGACATAGTTAATGTGTAAAAGCATAAGATGCCACAGGTAGGTTATGAGCCTCTGAGATGAGCTTGCCACAGAAGTTGGTCCTTGGAAGCTGGTGGCATCTCTTCCCACCTGTGGGTACTACGGTTCCATGCAAAGATGGTCTTCTCAAAGGTTCATAAGCCCTTTTCAAAATGAAAATCATAAAATTAAAAATATGAAGTAACTATAAATAGAAAAATTGACTGGCTTTTCTTTTATTGGAAATAGTTTTGTTTTTTTTTTTTCTCCCATATGTCCTGATTACGGTTTCCCCTTCCTTTGCCTCTCCCAGTTCCTCCCCACCTCCAACTCCATCTGGATCCACTCCCCCCCCCATTGGAATACAAATGGGATTCTAAGGGATAATAATAAAATAAAATGCAATCTAATAAAATAAAAATAATAAGATAAAACAAAAACTAACACATTGGAATTGGAGAGAACAAACCAACAGAAGGAAAAGAGCCCAAGAGAAAACCCAAGAGTCAGAGACCCACTCTTCCTCACACTCAGGACTCCCATAAGAACACTAAACTGGAAGCCATAAGATATACCCAGAGGACTGGTGCAGACCCTTGTAGGCCCTATGCATGCTGCCTCAGCCTCTGTGAGTTTATATGAGCTTTAATTCTGTTGATTTAGAGGCCCTTGTTTTCTTGGTGTTCCCAGACCTCTCTAGCTCTTACAATCTTTCTGCCTCCTCTTTGGAAGCGTTCCCTGGGCCCCGAGGGGAGGGATTTGATGGAGACATCCCATTAGGGCTGAGTGTTCCAAGGTCTCTCACTCTGCATAATGTCTGGTTGTGGGTCTCTGTATTTGTTCCCATCTGCTGCAGGGGGAAGCTTCTCTGATGATGGCTGAGCAAGGTACTGATCTATGTGTATACCAGAATGTCATTAGGAGTCATTTTATGGCTATATTTTGTTGTTATCTGGTTTGGTTTGGCTTTTGTTTTGTTTTTTGTTCTTTCAGAACAGTAGTATTTGGTTTTGCCCTAGGTCCCCAGGCTATCTAGTCTCTGGTTCTTGGTCACCCAAGAAGTGTCAGGTGTGGCCTCCATCTTGTGGAATGGGCCTTAGGCCAAATCAGATATTGGTTGGTTACTCCCACAAGCTTTGTTCCTTCATTGTCCTAGCATATCTTGCAGGCAGGACACCATTGTAGATCAAAGGGTTTGTGACTGGCTTGGTTTTTACATTTCTCTTTTGGTGGCCTACAGGGTACTGTAGCGCAAATTCTAATTGGTCTTAATGATAAAAACCCGGAGTCAGATATCAGGGTGAAAGCTGAAAGATCAGAGAAGCAGAGCAGCCAGCCACTGGAAAGACTTCTTATCTCTAGGAATCCTCAGACTGAAAGGAGTGGGGCGGAGCTCCTGTCTCCACCCCCACCCTATCACTTCCTCTCTCTGCCCAGCCATATCACTTCCTGTTTTCTCCTCCCAAGTGTTGAGATCAAAGGCCTGTGCCTCCCAAGTACTGGGATCAAAGGCATGAGATCCCAAGTGCTGGGATTAAAGGTGTGTGCCACCACTGCCTGGCCTCTAGTGTCTAGCTCTGCACTCTGATCTCCAGACAAGCTTTGTTGGTTAGAGCACAAACAAAACATCACCACAGATACCCTCCTGTACCAAAGACGCTAGCATGTAGGGATGACAGCTCTATGTAGGCACCTTGTTCAGTGAGTTCTCCATGTTCAGTGAGGTGGATGGGCATTGTCTTCAGCAACAGGGCCCTCTGTCAGTGGAGAGCAACCTAGATAGAGTCTTGGCAACAGCCTGGGTTGTTTGGGGATTCTCATGGGACCTCTTTGGCCAAAACCTCAATTAGACATAAGCCAGTCCTGGTACTGGAAGCTTCATTTAGTAACAAGAGATGTATAGTTGAGACTGTCTCCCTATTATTTCATGATCATTTAGATCATCTTCATATATGTATATACTTTAGGATGCTGTCATTGTTTGTTCTTTGACTCTTTTTTGGGGGGCCCACCATCCAACTCCCAAATAAACCACACAAGGAGGCTTAGTCTTACTTATGAATGCCCAGCCTTAGCTTGGCTTATTTTCTAGCCAGCTTCCCTTATCTTAAACTATCCCGTCTACCTTTTGCCTCTGGGCTTTTCCTGTTAAAATAATATTCTACTACAGAATGCTTCTACTGTATTAGGTTTGTGTACTACCCTCAACTGGCCCTAAATTTTAGCTGTCTCTCCCCATATTCCCTCCCTCATCCCCTTCTCCCTTCTCCCTCCACACCTGATCCTCTGTGCTCCCTAGTCTCTTCCTCTGTACCTAATCTTTGTGGTTCTACAAATTGTAACTTGGTTATCATTGACTTAACAGCTAATACCTGCATATAAGTGAATACATATCATACTTGTCTTTCTGGGTCTGGGATACCTCACTCGGGATGATTTTTTTTTTCTAGTTCTATCCATTTACCTGAGAATTTTATTATTTCTTTTCTTTCTTTTTTCTTTTCTTTTCTTCTTCATTTTTAATGGCTAAGAAATACTCCACTGTGTAAATGTACTACATTTTCCTGATCTGTTCTTCTGCTGAGGGACACCTAGGCTGCTTCCAATTTCTGGCTATTTTAAATAGAGTAGCAGTGAACATGACTGAACAGATGTCTCTGTGGTAGATTGAAGCAGCTTTTGGGCACATGCCCAAGAGTGGTGGAGTTGGATCTTGGGGTAGATTGATACCCATCTTCTTGAGGAACCACCACACTGATTTCCATATTGGCTGTACAAATTTGCACTCCTATCAGCAATGCATGAGTGTTACCCTTACTCCACATCCTCACTAGCATGAGCTGTCACTTGTGTTATTGATCTTAGCCATTCTGACAGATATAAGATGGAATCTCAAAGTGGTTTGGATTGCATTTCCCTAATGGCTAAGGATGTTGACCATTTCTTTAAGTGTTTCTCAGCCATTTGAGTTTACTATTTTGAGAATTCTGCTTAGATCTATACCCCATTTTTAATTGAGTTGTTTCCTTGATGTCTAGTTTTTTGAGTTCTTTATATATTTTGGATATTAGCCCTCTATTAGATGTGCAGTTGGTAAAAATCTTTTCTCATTTTGTAGGCTGATGCTTTGTCTAAATGACAATGAAAAAAATTTCATTTCAAAAGCTTTTAAATAAAACCATTTCTGGACTAACTATATAGTAAATATGTAGTATATAAGCATAAATGTACCTTTGGTAACTAATGAACAGTCCTTGGAAGGGAAATAGCAAATGAACAACTATGACTGTATTTAACAAGTATACAAATATCGTCAGCGCTTCCATATCTGTATCCTGTGTTCTGAGTGGAAAATTGTATCCATACTGAACATGTACAGACTCTTACCTATTTATGGGCTCACCTGTTTGTTTGTGAGATAGGGTCCCACTGTGTGACTCATGCTGGCCTCAAACTCTAGCTCTTCCTACCTCCATCTCCCAAGGGCTGGGATTACAGGTGTAAGCCATCAAATCTAGACAATTTTTTTATTTTGCAGCATTGGTAATTGAATCCAGGGCCCTGAACACACTAGGCAAGCACTTTACCACTGAGCTACATCCACAGCCCCTAATGATTATCTTGTCAATACTCCATAAACAATACACACAACTACTATACAGCATTTACATCCAGCTGAGTGTTAGAAGTGATCTAGAAATTATTTAAAACATACAGCATAATGTGTATAGGTTATATACAATTAGAACACCATTGCATGCCTGTAGATTTGGTATCGTGGAGAGGGAGATGTCCTGAAATCAAGTCTCACAGGTGTTGAAAGAGGACTTCAAGCCACAGAGCCCTGGTTCCTAAAATGAGTAAGTAATAAGAATTCTTGTGGGGGGAAAGGTCCTTCCTACTTTACATTTCAACAAAGGTCTATTTGTTGGCATTGTCCAAAAAAGTGGGAGACGGTTTGCAAGACCTGAGAGCTGTCTTTGCCACGAGGGAAGCTGAAATGTGGCAGAGCATCTTGTCATTGAATCCCATCAAGCAAGGAGAGCAGGCTGGAAGACGAGCCAGACTGTATATAACTGGAAAGTAGCTCCTTCTTCCTGGTGCTACACTTCTTAAAATTAGCATCTTTCCACCTCCTAGACTTTGTTTACATTGCCTGATGTCTTAGTCACTGTTCTATTGCTGTGAAGAGACACCATGACCAACACAACTCTTATAAAAGAAAGCATTTAATTAGGGACTTGCTTATAGTTTCAGAGACTTAGTCTATTGTTATCATGGCAGGGGGCATGGGGGCATGCAGGCATGGTGCTGAAGCAGTAGCTAAGAGCTACATCTTGATGCACTAGCAGAGAGGTGTGGGGGGTGAGGGGTGGGGGGATGGACCTCCCTTAGGCTTTTGAAACCTCAAAGCCCATCCCCAGTGATACACTTCCACCAACAAGGCCACACCTCCTAATCCTTCTCTAACAGTGCCACTCCCTGATAACTAAGCATTCAAATTTATGAGCCAGTGAGGGGCATTCTTATTCAAAGCACCACAGCTGTGATTTCTGTTGTATAATAGAGCATTTGATAAAGAGGAGGGGCCTGACACAAGATTGTTCTCCTCTTTGTCTTCTAGAAGATAGCAGCTTGTGTCTCCTGAGTGACATCCAGTTCTTATCTGGAGGGTGTTCTTCATTGGTTAACCTCACAAACCGTAGTGTCCTCATGTGCCCGGTTAGTGTTTGCCATCAGTCAGTTCTCATTTACAGAGAGGGATGCCAAGCAGAGTCCTTACATTATACCCTGTCCTCCCAGTTGGCAACACTTGCTGCCTGGCACTCCATGACTGGGAGTTAGAACAGATGACTGGAACATAGTGTTCATAAGTCTGAAATAGGCCAGGGAGATGGTTTATCAGATAAAGACACTTTCCATGGAAGCCCAGCAACCTGAGTTCAGTCCCCAGAGCCCCTATAAAGGTGGGAGGAGAGAACAACTTCGTTCTCCATATGACACACAGGCATGCCTCTTACACCTCTCTCTCTCTCTCTCTCTCTCTCTCTCTCTCTATATATATATATATATATATATATATATATATATATATATATATATATATTACAAAATAATAATAAATTTGATAGCCAGGCATATTGGCACACTCTGGAGGAGATGCACACAGATCCTCTGTGAGTTTGAGACCAGCCTGGCCTACTAGTGAGTTCCAGGACAGCCTGAGCTACATAATGAGACTCCGTTTAGAAAAAAAAAATGAAAATAGTGCAATAAGTGTGAGGTCAAGTTTAATTCATGTGGGCCAGTTGGGCCCCATCCTGGGGCTGTAGTGTGTGTCCTTGGTACTGGTGAGATGCCTCACTACAGAGAGCCTGAGCCCTTAGAATTCTCAGAGAAGGGTGCCTGGGAAGGTGGAAAGAACAGTGAGACAGGAAATCAGGTTCTCCCAAGATCTGCTCGCCTCTGGTTCTGCTTACAGGTGTCAGGGCCAAGGTGAGACTGTTGTGGCTCTACAGCAAAGCCCAGTCTTCTTGAGCACACTATGTACCTCGGAAAACTGCCGGGCTGCAGGAGCTTCGAGTGCTTTCCTGTCAGGAACTCGGAATGGCCTCAATTTGTTCTGTAACAAGGCGGCAATATTGCTGTGACATGCTGGCCATCTTATTGTCCTCTTTTGTGTTCCGTGTGTAAGATCTTCAGAATGTTAGACTATGGAACTGATTTTAAAAATAGGTCTTAAAAAGGGACTAGGAAGATGCCTCAGTCAGTACCATGCTTGCTGTGTAGGAATGAGAACCTGAGTTCAACCCTGAGCGTCCACATAACGAGCCTGATAGAAGAGTGTGGGCTGTAACCCAGCACTGGGGAGGCAGAGACAGGAGGGCCCCTGGGGCTCCCTGGCCAGTCTTACTGAGTAGGTAAGCTCCGGGTTTAGTGAGAGATTATGTCTCAAAAAATAAGGGAGACCGTGATGGAGGCAGAGACCGTGATGGACCTCTGGCTTCTACAAGCCTGCACAGGTGTGTGTGCACACATATGAGAACATAAACAAATAAGTATTAAAAGTGGGATGCTCTCGAATCATTTTAGATCTCATTGTCTAGAAGGGACTGCAATAGCAATGTGGAGAGAACAGCAGGTACTGGGTGGCTTTCTGATGTAAGTTGTCATTCCTTGACACCTCTGCACTTGTGGGTACACCGCCACCCCAAACCCCTCCCTCTCTATGGAAGAGCAAAGGGTGATGCCACTGGGGTGGCGGGAGAATGAAGACAAGACAAGTCCACACAGAAGACGAAAGCTGGGACCAGGTGATCTGGGCTCTGATGGAGAAGCCTCAGCACCTGGGAAGCTTAATATGTTTATTAGATGGAGTTGTTGCACACAGCTGAACAAGATGAGGTTTATGGTGCGACGCTGAACGAGGAGGCAGGCAGGCGTAGCTAATCTGGGTGGAAGCAGTGTCTGTAGGGAGCAGTGGTCAGGCTGTAAACATCCTGTTGGGGGAGGGGAGGCAATGGTGGACATTTTCTGCACACTTGTGTTCAGTCCCCAAGGAGGACTTTGCCATCCCTCTGAGCCTCGGAGCCTAAGGCTCTGGGGTCCTTGACATGGCTGTGCCTACATCAGCAGCAGCACATGCTTCCTCAGGATCCTCTCCTCCAGCGGGAGGAGCGGTGTGTCGTGAACAGCCGCAGACGTTTTATACATGCGGACTTTTCAAGGCAGGGGCCTGTGTACACTCAGCTCAGCTGCTGTCTTCAGACTGAAGACACATCTCACTGGTGAGTGGGCCCATGAGAACTAACTGTAAATTGTGGCCAGCATTTTTTTTTTTTTTTTTTTTTTGGATTTTTCGAGACAGGGTTTCTCTGTGTAGCTTTGCGCCTTTCCTGGAACTCACTTGGTAGTCCAGGCGTGGCCAGCATTTTAAAATAGAGAAATTAGGGAACAGAACAGAGAGAACATCACACTTACTAAGAATTCACACTGACTTTAGATACTTTGGGGGCGGGGGTATTTTCTGAATCATAATGTAAAATATAATCTTCGCTAGATCAAAAAATTTGAAATTTTGGGCTGGAGAGATGGTTCGGAGGTTAAGAGCACTGGCTGCTCTTCCAGAGGACCTGGGTTCAATTCTTAGCACCTGCATGACAACTCCTAACTATCTCATTCCAGCTCTGTGGGAGTCAACACCCTCATACAGACACCCAAGCAAGCAAAACACAATGCACATAAAATAAAATTTTAAAAAGTAGAATAAATCAGTTTGAAAAATCAAATTCAGTGAGTGATCTGGGCAGGCTCACCCCTGTACAAGCGCAGTGTCAAGCCCAGGGGCATGTGGTCAGCAACCATGTCCCCCAGCATTTATTCCTTAGTCACTACAAATACTGTATGTTTTCATGTTTCTATCATGATGAATGTGTAGTTCTGAATTCACAAGATCCCCATCTAGTTATAGGCTGCACAGTTCCCTCTGGGCTGCAGATCCTGGGACACACCCACCCCAACCCCTCCCCACTCCAGATTCACCTCCCAGAATAATACTTCCTTAGAGCTCACCTGCAGAGAGGAAGGAAGTCTTATTTTGGTTTGTTTTTCTGAATGTCTTTTTGGTAGAAATCCCATCTTCACTGAGTGCTTCACGGTAGGCAGTCAGTGGTGTTTAGTATACAAGACCATCTCGGACGGGGTCATGAAGTAGGGCGGGAGAAGAGCCAGTCAGTCCACGCCGCATGCTCAGGGCAGGAAAGACAGTAACTGCCCCAACAAATATGGCCCCAGTGAGGGAGGTTCTGTCTCTGTGAGAGCACATAGGAACAGGGGAGGCTGTGGTGGTAGAGGCCACCATGGCACAGGACTGGTGTCCAGGATTTCTGGGGAAGGCGATCTCCAATCAGAACTTGCTGTGCTGGGAGTCTGGGTCCCACCTTCTTGTCACCAGGGCCAGTTGTCCGTTGGTCAGGACCCAGGGCATTCCAGACAGGTGCTTTCTCCCATGTAGCCATCTCCCTCTCTCCTGACCTGCAAACGCTGAGGTGAAAGCCAGCAGTGGTGGCACACGCCTTTAATCCCAGCGCTTGGGAGGCAGAGGCAGGCCGATGTCTGAGTTCAAGGCCAGCCTGATCTACAGAGGGGGTTCAGGAGAACCAGGACTGCACAGAGAAACCCTGTCCCCAAAAACAAACAAGCAAAAAAGCTGAGGTGAAAGTAACTGCAGGCCGCTCTGCTCCAGGTCTGCACTGCTCCTCCATGGCTGCAGGCCGCTCTGCTCCAGGTCTGCACTGTTCCTCGATGGCTGCAGGCCGCTCTGCTCCAGGTCTGCACTGTTCCTCCATGGCTGCAGGCCGCTCTGCTCCAGGTCTGCACTGCTCCTCCATGGCTGCAGGCCGCTCTGCTCCAGGTCTGCACTGCTCCTCCATGGCTGCAGGCCGCTCTGCTCCAGGTCTGCACTATTCCTCGATGGCTGCAGGCCACTCTGCTCCAGGTCTGCACTGTTCCTCGATGGCATTGAGCATTTCACCTAGTAACCAACATAGAGTGGAGACATGGTACCTGTGTGCTTTCTGAAGATCAGAAGTCGCGCAGAAGCGGGCAGGCCTCCCGTGGCCATGCAGCTGTGGTTGACAGCCACCTGTCTCTCAGGCAGGCCCTGGCAGGCAGAGCACAAGCACCCCTCTGCCCCTGCTCCCCCACCGCCCTACAGTGAGATTTCTCTCTTCCCCTTTCCTGCTCTTGTTTTGACAAGGCAGAAAATACAGTTGGTGGTAAAGCTGGGGTGCTGGCCCTGAGACTGACCCAGCCTCGGCCTAAGTCTAGCGCCCTCTGGTCGCAGTCAGCCTTTCCTGAGTGGTAATTAGCTGGACGGGATTTTCACAGACACTTCCCTAGGGAACCATTTCACCAAAGAGTAACCCTCTTGTCTAGACCATACAAACCCATAAAGTCATCGCTAGCTGGGACTTCCAGGGGACAAAGCAGTAAAAGAAACCACTGCCTCTAGTCCTCAAGGCTCAGAGAATAGAGCACACATTGTGGAAGACCCAGAACACAGGCCTCTCTCCCAAGAGCCCTGGAAACTCCTCCTGGACTCCAGCATCCAAGGGCTGACGTATCACTGGGAACTTTTGGTTGGCTTGACTCGGAATGCCCTTGCTGCCTCCTTGAATTTGACCCATGTCCTCTATTGAGTTTTGAGAGAGAACCAATCCTACCTTTCACTTTTGTGTGTGCCAAAGCTAATTAATGACTAGTTACTGGGATAAGGGAAGTTTAACCTGTGGCATTTTAAGATGCCAGGATGGCAAAATTTATCTAGAGTGATATTTAGGAATTCAGAAGCTAAGGCTGGAAGACTACCACAGGGGCCAGCCTGGGCTACAGAGTGAGACCCTGTCTCAAAATCAACAGCACAGCTATTCAGACTTCTAATCAAATGTGCTTCCCACTATAGAATTTAGAGAAGTCCTAACAGTGATAATGACAGGAGCATCGATGGGTCTGGAAGATGACAGTGTGTGTTGTCAGGCTCAGGACAGAAAGGGAGTGTGGTCCTTGAGGCCCTGGTCAGGGGTTCTCCTGAGAATGGGGGTGGATTCAGACATCCAAAGACATGGAGCTATCTCACAAGTAGGATTGACCCTTAGCGGTGATGTTAAAAACCTAGATGGCTGACAAAGCGCAGCACGCCAGGAGCTATGCATCACTGAGTAGAAGCCACAGCAGTGGGTTGAAACCGGACCCTTTAGCCTTCTACCCATCTTGGCAAGAGTGCTAGAGAGCCGGCCCACCGGAGAGGGAGGACTAACTACGGTTGTTCTCATGTGGAGCTCTCAGAACGTGCTGGCACTGTGCTGAGCGTGTTGTCCCCCAATTTTGTATATACTAGAGGCTAAAAAGTGAGAGATGCTAGGAAACCTCCACACACCACACTGCCAATGTGTTTTAGTGACTGATCTTAACCATGTCTGCCTTGTTCCAACACATGGTCTTGGGTTCTCTCCTCCCCTGCCTCGCAGAACTGATAAGGGCCTAAACCAAAAAGGAAGAATGCGATTCATTTGAGTGGCCTCCCAGGACAATCAGTTCAGCTTGGGAAGTTATTAATTTTCTAGGTAAAACTAACAAGTGTTTTAGTTAAACAGACACTTGATGCATCCTGTGACCCAACATATGTACAGAAAGAGGTAAAGGACATAAGCCCAGCAGCCTGGAAGCATGTTGAGGAGAGAGAGAGTAATAGTAAGTTCACCGGTAGAGAGATGCCTAGCTCGGGATTAGATGGGAGCCACAGCAGACTCCTTAGGAAGACGGAATCACCAAACTATGTTCAAAAAACAGGCACATCTTGAGCCAGAAGTAGTGATGTGTGCCTGTAACCATAGCATCAGGAGGCTGAAGCCAAAGGATCAAGAATCCAGGGCCAGCATAGACTATAGGAAAGACCGTCAGGGCTGGAGAGATGACTCAGTGGTTAAGAGCACTGACTTCTCTTCCAGAGGACCTGAGTTCAATTCCCAGCACCCACATGGCAGCTCACAACTGTCTGCAACTTCAGTTCTAGGGGACCTGACACCTTTACACAGACATACATGCAGGCAAAACGCCAATGCATATAATTCTTTAAAAAAAAAAAAAAAAAAAAAAAGTGGGAAAGACTGTCCCTAGAGGAAAATTGAAAAGGCACATCCTGGATGAAAAGGAAGAAGATGCAGGAGCTGATGGAGTCAGATGTGCAGGTGGGGGCAAACACCCAGGCGACAAGAGTTGGGACATTTTTTTTTTTTTCTAAAACAACACTATGGAGCCATCTCGGCAGCCCTCTGTAGAAATGTCTTGGTTTGCTTTTCATTCTTAAGACGTTTTTCTGGCACCCGGGAGATGCCACAGCAGGTAACAGCTCTTGTGTGCAGGCCTGACAACCTGGGTTCAGTCCCAGGATCCCACAGTGGAAGGAGAGAACCGACTCAACTCAAAAGTTGTCCTCTGACCTCCGTACACATGCCCTCACACACATCGCATACACGGTAATAATAAACAAAATGGTTTTTCAAGAAAGTATCGTGACTGTGAATGAACGTTATGGGAGCAGTAATAGGAATGTCTGAGAGGGGGCTATAGCCACAGTCCAGAGGGGAGACGAAAGCAATGAGGTCCAGGAACCGTGCCAGTAGGGTGGGAATCAAGATGGATGCAGATGATATGGAGCCTGCAGGAGCTGGCGAGACAGGAGAAGGGAGATTCCTGCCTCCTTAGCTGGGGTATGGGGGAGATAATACAGGGCCGTTTCCTGAGACTGTGAAAAGAACGGGGCTGTCAGTCTCAAGAATTCTGCTTTTAAAACACGACATGGTCTTAAATCGTTGCCCTGGAATGGGATATGATGTTTTAATCATTCCCAAACTTCCCAGGGACCTGTGAGCATGTGACAAATATGGCTCTGTAGACCCCACCCCCAAACCGAATGAGCCAAAGCCAGGTATGGAGGCTGTGAGTCAGTGCCTGGCGCCCCCGGTGCTGGCAGCTCAGCCTCAGCCATGCTGGCACTGGCCAGCCACTGCTCTGTTTCAGGTTTCCAAGGCTACTGTTGATGACCTGAGTGTTACTGAGCAGTATCTCTGCCCAGATGCAGTGAATGCCATGCTACACCCAGCCCCAGATAACAAGCTGAAAAATAAAATAAAATGAATGAGGTCGCTGACTGGGCCAGCATAAGCCATGTTGCTTTGATGTTTTTCCCTAGACAGCAGGCATGTCCTTATAAGTGGAGAACCTTGAGAGCGTGCTTTCCTGAGTGACAGGAGTGTTCCCATAAATTAATGTTTCTCATAAGGCCCCAAGGCTCAGACATCTGTCTGAATGATCCAGTCCTCATAAATCGGGGGATTGGTTCTGGAAGTCCCAGGAGCCTGGGCTTTCTGGAGAGATTTATAGCACTTCCCACTCGTGTAGAGGCCAGGAAAAACATCACAGCTCCCTCAGCACTTTTGGGTTTTGTTCCTGTGGGGGTGGTGAGGGCGGGAGAGGTGTGCTGAGCCAACACCACTTTGAAAGAAGACCAGCCAGATTTGTATTCCAAAACCTCAGAGGAAGCCCCGTGCTCTGCTCAGGGCGCAATAGCCATGCTGTCCTCTGCCCATCTCTCCCTGGGGAGCGTCTCAGGCTTGGCTTCTTCACCCCAGTGGATTCTGTGGTGTGGGAACTGGGCCAGAGCTGGCTAGAGCTCACAGCCTATTCGTGACTGCCCTGGCCTCTGGGTCGATAGACCCAGGCCTCTAGCACCAGAGCCCTGTGCTGAACCTGGGATGAGTTCATTTGCTCCCTATTGTGAGCTCTTTTTCCAAAACTGAGGTTAATGACCGACAAGTAAATTTCACGTGGGCCCGACCAAAAAGAGAGGCTAATTAAGATAGCTGTTCCACTTGGAACCCAGGTCTGGTAAATGCTTGGCCGGATTCCAGGTTACCAGGATGCTGATGGGGGGGGGGGGGTGGCGTGACTGGTGTGACATCTTACAATAATTTTATCAGAGCACCTGCTCACCGAGCAAGATTTCAAAAAACAAAATGTTAGACCAACTTTCTGGAAACTCAAAGCAAGCAGCCAGGTCCAGTCGCTATTTCAGAAGGACAGATGAGTCAAAGAAAATGACCACCCTCCACCAGATGGAAGTGTGGCTACGGAGAAGTAGCCTAGAGCCCAGGTGTGCGTCAGGGCAACGTGAAACAGCCGTCCCATACATCTCCTTAGGAATGAGTCTTTTGGTGGGAACATGGGGTATGGGGTTTAAGAATGACAGCTAGGGAGCGGAGAAGATTGGGTAGACATGTGGCTTTGACCATCAGGAAACCCAGCCCCATAGTGCCAGCTTGATTGCAAGTACAAGTAATGGCGTGCCTAGCGGTGGATTCGTGGTTGGACTTAGTGAGCATACACAGAGATATAAAATCCTTACCACGCTAAGGAAGTTTTGTTCAATAGAGTTGGTAGGGAGAGGGAAATCCATTTTTAAATAAGAGAAGACATTCAAAGAATGATGGTATTCTGATTCTGGTCTGCACTCAGGAAATGCTGTATTACAGTAAGAAGGAAGACAGATCTGAGGATGAAGTGCCTGGGGCTTTGTTTATCAGTTTTGAGGGTGAAGACACCCCTAACCCCATCCCCACCCCACCGCCAAACTGCAGGAACTGGATTTGACTTTCTTGATGCAGTTCCTGGTGTTGGAAGGGAAGTGATTGGTATGGAAGGATTTTCAGCGTTGCTATGCAGAACACACAAATCCTCCCAGTGAGAAAGGAGCCCAGTCCTCCATATAAGTAACCCTTGTAGACACTGGAATGTTTATGTTTGGCCCCAAATGGCTCTGGTTTTTACACAGCTGTAAAGCGTCTTGAGCTCCAGATATAAAGCACTTGTTGACTACTGTTACGTGGCTTCATAAAAAGGGGCTGAGCAGCCGAGGCACTCTGCTGCTGTCGTCGTCACCCCTATCTTCTTACGCAAGGCTGTTTCCTGATATTGTTATTCCAGCGGAAAAAAACGAACCCAGTATAAACTACCTTTTTTACAAGCAGCCGTAAGAAGGCCCAAAGACAATAAGGAGCCTCTGCATTTATATTTTTAACCTAAGATTACAGATCTAACTAGCAGGGAAGCAAAGTTGCTTTAATTATGAATGTTTCTCATTGTGGTCGGGAGTGTAAGTCAGTAACAGATGTTCATTTTTCCCCAGCTCAACTGTTTTTAATTCCTTCTCAAACATGGAGAGAGAAATCTTTAAACCTTTGCCAAAGTTCAATTAGCATGCCTGGCTGATGGTGGAAAATGCCCTACTTTGTTCCCCTCGGCCGGCTACCTGCCCTGGCTGCCCATGCCACAGAGCACAGGGAGAGGTCCAGCTGGCATGACTTTTATGACCACAAAGTTAATTTGCAGAGAAAGCCTTTGGCAGGGAGGGGTCTGTTCACCATTTTATATATTTACTTATTTACCTTTTTCAGTTATAAATAAAATTGCACCATAAAACATTGTGGTGTAATGGCAGGAAGCCCAGCGTGTGTTAGTGTTGTTCTGCAAGCACTTAATGGCTTGCTTTCTGTGTGTGCAGAGTTGTAGAAGTCATGTGTAAGAGTATGTTTACGGCCGAGGCTATGTGACTTGGTTTATCATGCTTTTCCTATGTCGTGTGGAACAGACAGCTGTTCATTATTGAAAGAGCTTTTTCTATGGAGAACGGGATCCTAGGGGGGAAGAGTTGATGTAAGAATGTCCAGTGACTTCCAGAGGCTGTGGGCCCACTGTGGCTCTAAAGTCTCGGCAGCAAGGTGGGCAGTGCAGTTGTAGTGGTTTGCCTGGGCACCCAGACACCCTTTCTCCATGTATTCAGTGAGTCCAGTTGCACAGAGCAGAAGCAAAAGATAAATGATAGACAGATGAGACAGGCACAATACACACAGAGGGGTAAATGCAGTCAGTCTGCTAACGCAGAAGAAATGCTGTCCGCCCCAACCACATGCTTCTAAGTCTAGACTCCACCATCAAAATATTGGGATCATGATATAATTTACATTTGGGGTTTAGCTTTCTAAACTGTCGTTTTTATTTTTGTTTGTTTGTTTTTTTAACTGTCATTTTTATAAAAAATATAATTGTTGGTTAAGCGGCGGCGCTCGTCCACTGCCCGGGGCTGCCATGCAGACTACTGGATGCTGCGGTGGAGGAAGACTCACGAGCCATGGTTACCTTTCTAGAGCTTTATTGAGAGAAAGAGGGAGAGACAGAGACAGAGACCGAGACCACATGGAGGGGGGAGAATATGGAAGGAGAGAGTGTGGAAAGTGAGGGCACAGAGAGGGCACGCCCGCTTTTTAGGCTGGGACACCGTCGCAGGATGGTGACATAATTAAGGACATAATCCTTACAGTAATCACTTAAAACACTTCCCCTGGATGTTGAAGCTGACGAGGATGCCCCTGAGGTTGGCTGAGATGACCACATACAGAATGATGCATGAGTCACTTGCGCTGTGCTGAGACTGAGTGTCTACCAAGACCTGAGGAGCCGCTCAAGGATCCTCACTGAGATCCTGGAAAATGCTTCTCTATAGTCTCTGGCACACAGGTTGTCCCTTGGAAAATCTGTCTAAATGACAACCCAAGGGACTCCCCAAGGGTTGTTGGTTCACCTTGAGACAAATGGGGCATTGTCCCTATGGTGCAAGACAAAAACAAGGTAAGGAACACTGCTAGACCAGAGCTGAGGGACACAGCGGTACCCTGTGTGAGATGGTGCCTCTGCCTCCCAGGGAGGCTCTGGGTGTGTCTGAGCTAGACTGATGTGAATATATGGGTCATTTGTGCTTGGTACTGGTCACAGATGGATGAGTAGGAGAAGGATGGAGCAGTATTCACTACTCAGTGGTGTGAGCATTTAGCATTGGCAACTTCTGCCTTTTTATTTCCGTGGAGCCAAAAAGCACTGGCGGCCCCCACCTTCCGGTAAGAGTAAGTGTTCTGAGGGAGCGTGCCACCCTCCTGTCCTCCATGCAGTCAGGAAGAGTGAAGTGTTCTGAGGGAGCGTGCCACCCTCCTGTCCTCCATGCAATCAGGAAGAGTGAAGTGTTCTGAGGGAGCGTGCCACCCTCCTGTCCTCCATGCAGTCAGGAAGAGTAAGTGTTCTGAGGGAGCGTGCCACCCTCCTGTCCTCCATGGAGTCAGGAAGAGTGAAGTGTTCTGAGGGAGCGTGCCACCCTCCTGTCCTCCATGGAGTCAGGAAGAGTGAAGTGTTCTGAGGGAGCGTGCCACCCTCCTGTCCTCCATGCAATCAGGAAGCTCACCTTTATTCGCAGGGCTTAGCTGGAGCTGTAAGGGCAGTCCAAGCTGCTGAGAAAGCATTTCTAGCTATGCTGCAGATTTTGAAGGAATCACTCACTATCTGAACCTCAGATTCTGAAAAGTCAGTGGGTAGTTGTGTCTGGGTAGACACACAGTCCTAGAGGACAGGGTGGCATGGTAAAAGTCCATCGCCTGATTTGTGATTGCTGGCTTTCTGTTTGTATGGTGTGGGAAGCTAAATGGTAAGATACTGGGGTGGTGTTGACAACCTGGCGCCAGCTTCCACCCCCAGCCTTGACCTTTGCTGTGTATCACCAGGGGGTGATTGCCAAGGACAGGCCACTTCACCAGGCCTTGTCTTGTCCTCTGTAGGAGAGAAGGTTGGCATAGATCCTCTACCCTTGAAATTATATTTCAGTGACCTAATGGTGATAGCACAGAATGAGACATGGGTGTTTCTAACTCGACTCCCCCACCCTCAGGAAGATCCTAACGGATGGGAGTATTAGGATCCTAGGCAGAGAACTAGAAAGCAGAGTCCAAGCTTCTTAGAACTTCAAACCAATCTGGAAGACATGCACGAAAGGCCATACTGTGACCAGAGGAGACTGGGGAGATACCAGGTGCTTGGGCTGCAGGACCTGGAGATGAGCTGGGAGGACATCACCTTCAAAGTCCCAGAAGAGCGAGCTGCATTGAATGTAGTTAGGAAGGTAGTGTTGGAGCAGAGCATCTAAGAGTGAGACACAGAAATTCAAACCAAATTTGCATGGAAGGTTACAGTTGCTAGAACACATTTCCACTCCAGGAGGGACAAAAGGCAAGGCGTTGAGACACTGCCTTTGTTGCTGGATTTCTATTTGTGTTGTTCCCCTACAAAAGCTCCTTCCTACTCTAGGGTGATAATGGTGGGTGGGTACCTTCCTGACCTGCCCTCCCGAGCGATTCCCAGAAAAAGGCAAAAGCAGTCCTCAGGTCTTCCGTGGGATTGTCACACAGGGAGGTGGCCCCCACAGAAGCACGGGTCAAGCTGTTATCTGTCGAATAAACAAGGAGAGGAAGCAGGCCAGGGAAGCAAGGCTCAGCTGCCATGTTTCCACCTCTGATGTGGTGCCAGTGGGACCAGCTGCCCCAGGTCACAGAAGACCCTGGCCTGGCCTTGTCGTTTGTGTAAAACAGCTCCCATGCAAGGTAGCTGCTGGCCCTTGGAGCAGGACAGGATTTAAGTACTGGGGCCTTGGGTTCTTCCTGTAAATATGTCATTCATCCCATTTCCACGGAAGCCTTTGGGTTGCTGATGGGCATCCCTTATTTTTATTGTCACTTGTTTGGGGACTGATAGGTGTCGTTTATCAGGTCCCAGCTGTTCCTGTTTACTGTGTTAATAGAGGTCTAATAATAAACTCTTAGACTGGTTAGAGTCTGGGAAACCTGGAGCTTATCTTCATGTGGCACTGATGTGGCATCCTCTGTCTGCTGAACTATTCTGTAACAAACCCAGCTGTGGCCTGAGAATGCAGAATCTGCCATTCCACTTTGAGTGTATCCACAACGACCCTGAAAGGAAGAGGAGGTGGGGGCAGGAGAGAGAAAAGCGCCCAGCCGCCCTGTTCTGAAGAAGGGTGTGCTGCTGATGTGTGAGTGCCCACCCAGATCTCTACTGCCCTCTGCCACACACTGACCCTGCTGTTCCACTGCTGGCTAGCACTGTCTGTGCATTTCCTTTTCCAGGAGTTAGGGTTGGGACTTGAAGGCGCCACCAGGTCCCAGAGATCCACAGTTTTCTTGGTGGTGGTCTGGGTTAAAGAGCCCTACCCTGACCCACAGGCCATCTCGCACCAAAAGTGATACATCTGTCACAGCTATCACAGCATCTCTTGAGCCATTTTTAAAATCAGCTGGGCCCCAATGTAAAGGAGTGTCGTGGTCTAAGAAGTAGCCCCATACATCACGCGTGCTGTGGAATACATACCACGGTGGTTTGGACCATGGGAAATGATGGAGCCAGCCAGCCATGCTGGAGTAAGCCTTCCTATGAGGGTCTGACCAGGATGGTCACACTAGGGTGGATGAGTCTGGAGGTGGTCTCAGGTAGCAGGAATAAAATAGAGCAAGCTGCAGCTTGGGCAAACACAGGCAAGAGCCTGGAGAAAGGAGGGAGAGACAGAAGGCTCAAGTCCCCGGGGAGGCAGGGGCTCCACAGCAGAGCTGCAGCCTATGCCCGTGACCTTGGGCAGCAGAGTTGATCGACTGTGTCACCCACCGGGTCTCTCGATGACCCTAAATCTTGAAAAGTCTAAAGAGCAGCATGTGGCAATCTACTTGACTTAGTTTGAGAAAATATGTGGGTCTTCCCGGGGAAAACGCTAGCTGTGAGCAGTAAGGGTCTGAGCATTCAGTCGCTCATCAAACCCCGGGGTGTGGAATCCACAGCAAGAGAATAGTGGCAAAGAACAGGCGTGAGCTGTCCAAGGCCATGGAGTGGAATCTTCAATGAAGCCAGCCTTAGAAGCCCGGTTTTTAGGGCCCCAAGTGTCATCTCATGACCATGTGAGATCTTGCTAAGGAAACAGAAAGGCGAGCTACAGCATCATCAGTCACTGGGCGCTCTTCCTTAGACCCCAGCCTTGTAAGCCTGTTCTGACAGCACATAAGGAGTGTGCATGGGGCGGGTCATATCATCGTCTTGCCTCTGGTGAAATGCACTTGCTTTTAGAGCGTGTTTTCAGCAATCTCTTGAAGGGGACATTCTTGCCCTTCCAGTTTCTTGCAGTCACTGTTTCCTAGTTTGACATCCTCATGACATTTGACTGAAATGCAGCCTGGCTGACCAGGACGCCTGCCTGGTACACAGTGTATAAAACAGCATCACTGGTGCTGTTGGGAAGCCAAACAGGCTTCTTAAACATCAGAAATGCTCTCATAAAACTCATTTTTCATGCAGCACAGGCTGCAATTTCCACATGGGACGAAGTGTGAAACTCAGCTTTTATGGGAGCGCTCTGAGATCGCCGTGAACTTTCAGTGACTCTCACGACATTATTCCCTAGAGAAGCAACTTCTTTTCTGTTGTGGCACATTTTCCTGTCATGGGCTCTGTCTGCAGAGAGACAATTACCCCTTTGCCGGAGAAATTGCTTGCTCGCTGACGGCCTGTAATTATTTCTCCTCCTGGCCACTGCAGTACTTTCTCACTGTCTCCCTCCCCAGACCTCCTTGGGAGCTTTCTCTCAGCACACCCTAATATCTGACTTGCCTGGAGGTGTACCCACACCTTCTGTCTCATGACTCAGCACAACAGCACTGGACCTGCTGCAAGCTTCGGCCAGAGGCTTAGTGCTGCCGAGAAAGGACACAGTTCGAATCAAGCGACAGTTTGGCTTGCTTTGTGCCCAGACTTGGAGTCATTCAGCGAGCCCTCAGGCTGGGTGTGGTAGCCCAGGCCTGTAATTCCAGCACTTGGGAGGTGGAGGCAGGGGGATCATGAGTTCAAGGCCAGCCTGGGCTACAGGAGATCTTACCTTTCTCCTTAGCTCTGGCCCACCTCTGCCCTTGAGTGGTTCATGGTGTGATGGTGAACTATGTGAATGCTCACGGCATGCACAGCTCATCAGAGAGATGGCTGTGTATCTTGTTTATTCCCAGGTCTCCAACAATATGAGCGAACTACTGAAAATATAACCCTGAATGTAATAGATCTATAATTATATACTTTAATATATTCAATATAATTCAACAGAATCCTAAATCAGCATTATATTTTTCAAAAGCTTTCTAAATTAGCATCCTAGTCTCCTCTATTAGAAAAATAAACCATATCTTAAGCATCTCTATTTATTTTTGGCAGATAATTTGAACTAAATTTGTTCTTACACACACACACACACACACACACACACACACACACACAAACACACACCACACATGATCTGCAGTACTAGATGGCCACTCATGTTAGGCAAATACTTTACCACTAAGCTACATCCCAGCCTCTTAACAACATCATTTCCTCTTTGGCTTTGTGGCCCATTTGTTATTTCTTTCAAGCCAGTGACTTTAAGATATTGATGAAGACAGCAATCCCACCCCGCAGTGGCAGGATATACCCCTGTGTGGCAGAAATGGACTGAACACTTATGTGCACTACATCATCCAGTCTTCACAGCAGCCTGGGAGCTCAGCCCCAGGTTATCTCCAGTGTCCAGTGAGGAAAGAGAGTTGTAGAGAGGTGGAGGAAAGGGAGGTGTAGAGAGGTGGAGGGAAGGGAGGTGTAGAGAGGTGGAGGGAAGGGGGCTGTAGAGAGGTGGAGGGAAGGGAGGTGTAGAGAGGTGGAGGGAAGGGAGGTGTAGAGAGGTGGAGGAAAGGGAGGTGTAGAGAGATGGAGGGAAGGGAGGTGTAGAGAGGTGGAGGGAAGGGGGGTGTAGAGAGGTGGAGGGAAGGGAGGTGTAGAGAGGTGGAGGGAAGGGAGGTGGAGAGAGGTGGAGGGAAGGGGGGGTGTAGAGAGGTGGAGGGAAGGGAGGTGTAGAGAGGTGGAGGGAAGGGAGGTGGAGAGAGGTGGAGGTGGAGGGAAGGGAGGTGGAGAGAGGTGGAGGGAAGGGAGGTGTAGAGAGGTGGAGGGAAGGGGGGTGTAGAGAGGTGGAGGGAAGGGAGGTGTAGAGAGGTGGAGGGAAGGGAGGTGTAGAGAGGTGGAGGGAAGGGAGGTGGAGAGAGGTGGAGGGAAGGGAGGTGTAGAGAGGTGGAGGGAAGGGAGGTGTAGAGAGGTGGAGGGAAGGGAGGTGGAGAGAGGTGGAGGGAAGGGGGGTGGAGAGAGGTGGAGGGAAGGGAGGTGGAGAGAGGTGGAGGGAAGTGGGGTGGAGAGAGGTGGAGGGAAGGGAGGTGGAGAGAGGTGGAGGGAAGGGAGATGGAGAGAGGTGGAGGGAAGGGAGGTGGAGAGAGGTGGAGGGAAGGGGGGGAGAGAGGTGGAGGGAAGGGGGTGGAGAGAGGTGGAGGGAAGGGAGGTGGAGAGAGGTGGAGGGAAGGGGGTGGAGGGAGGTGGAGAGAGGTGGAGGGAAGGGAGGTGGAGAGAGGTGGAGGGAAGGGGGTGGAGAGAGGTGGAGGGAAGGGGGGGGAGAGAGGTGGAGGGAAGGCGGGGGAGAGAGGTGGAGGGAAGGGAGGTGGAGAGAGGTGGAGGGAAGGGGGTGGAGAGAGGTGGAGGGAAGGGAGGTGGAGAGAGGTGGAGGGAAGGGAGGTGGAGAGAGGTGGAGGGAAGGGGGTGGAGGGAGGTGGAGAGAGGTGGAGGGAAGGGAGGTGGAGAGAGGTGGAGGGAAGGGGGTGGAGAGAGGTGGAGGGAAGGGGGGGGAGAGAGGTGGAGGGAAGGCGGGGGAGAGAGGTGGAGGGAAGGGAGGTGGAGAGAGGTGGAGGGAAGGGAGGTGGAGAGAGGTGGAGGGAAGGGAGGTGGAGAGAGGTGGAGGGAAGGGAGGTGGAGAGAGGTGGAGGGAAGGGAGGTGTAGAGAGGTGGAGGGAAGGGAGGTGGAGAGAGGTGGAGGGAAGGGGGGTGGAGAGAGGTGGAGTGGTGAGGCTGCGGCCACCAGATGATTTTAAGAGCCCGGATATTCACAGGGCTACTTCGGAGGCCCTACACCTGCTCCCAGCTCCAGTCACTTGCTTTGGTTTTTGCAGTAGTCCTAACCTCATTTCATGGAAGTGTGTGTGTGTGTGTGTGTGTGTGTGTGTGTGTGTGTGTGTGTGTGTACATGTCTGTGTACACATATGCTCTCACCTCCTTGTATATACTCTGGCACATTTTAGTCCTTAATATCATTGTCATGGTTCCTTCATTCTATCGTATAAAACTCTAGTGTCTATTTGACTAAGTATTATTACCAAATACCTACATGGACTATATCGTGGTACATCATCCTTCAGTGCCCCAGGCTCTGCGTGTACTTCTTCTGTTCCCAAGAATGAGCTGAAGACAAGCTCAGACAGGAGTGAGAGGTATGAGACCAGTCCTTCCGGAAGTCATCGCATACACTACACACACGCACACACACACACACACACACCCCAGAACTTGGCTGTGAGCCTGGGGGAGTGATGGAGGAGTCTGCTGCTACCTCTGTTCACTTCCCCACCCTCCTCCCGGTAAGGCCTTTGCTCCTTTGTTCCCTGGGTCTAGCCCACGAGGCAGCTCACCCTTCATGACATGACCTGGTAGGTGGGCCCTTTCCTTAGGCTGTAGGACTGGAAACTATGTCAGAGAACCCATTACAGATCCACAACCTGGAGCCAGAACAAGTAAGGAATCCTGGCATGCTGAGGAATTTTCCTCTTGCTTTAGTGCTGGGGGTTGAACTTAGGACTTATGTATGCTAGGTAGGCCCTCTCTACTGCTAAGCCACAAACTAGGCCCCCTTCTCACTTTTTGTTTATCTTGAAAGACTTACTTTGTTTTTAACTGTATGCTGGTTGGGGAAGGGTGTGTGCACATAAGTGCATATGCCCACAGACACCAGAGGCATCCAATACCCTGCAGGTGGAGTTACAGGCAGTTGTGAGCCACCCACTCGGGTTCTGGGAATCGAATTCAGGTCCTATGAAAGAGCAGTAAATGCTCCGAACTGCTGAGCCATCTTTCCAGCCCGCGCTTTTGTTTTTAAGACACGACCTCACTAAGCTGCCCAGGAAGGCCTTGAACCTGTGATCTTCCTGCCTGGTGCTGGGGCTCAGCCTATGTCTCAAGTGTCTAGAAGGGGACACTGGGGACATAGGTTGTGCCTGCAGGACTTCTGTGTGAGGCAATCAGAATGGGCTTCTTGGCAGAGATGACACTGAGCAGAAAGTCAGGTGAGCAGCTGAGAGGTGACAGGAGAAAAGCACTGTCCCTGGGGACCGCAGGGAAGGCCAAAGTTGACACTTACCATGAGTCAGCGCAGTGACTGCATGGCAATATGACTAGAAAGACAGGGGGACACACACAGAACAGAGGAGGGGGTTAAGTGGCCCTAGACAGAGGAGATAAACCATTTTAGAATAACAAAGCACTGACTAATGTGAGTGCTCCACCAGAGGTGATCCACCCCAGAGACTGCACTGCCTGTCCTTCTGACATGCCTGGCACCTACCTCCATCTTCGTCCCTCACAATGAAGCAGAAGTGATCCAAGGTAGGAAGAAAGGTAATGCCAAGGCCAAGGAGCTTCCATTCCGCACAGCAGTTTGCACATACATGTGCTCTTGAAGTGACGGAGAGCCTTCTGCACAGGCTGGAATAGTGATCCAGGAAGCTGAAGAGCTGGAGCGATGTGAGTGATGCATGCAGTACCTTAGAGCTGTGGATTTCTGTCAGTGACTGTGGTGAGAGCCACACAACACTGCAGATACGCCGAAACCACTGGCATGTGTGTGGCTGGAAATGGGCAGCTGTGCAGTGGGGTAACTTGTATTTCAGTAAAGCTTAGATGTCTGCCCAAAGAAACTGGAGCAAGAGACATCTCTGAATGCAGCAGTATAAGTAAAAGTGACTCTGCAATGACAGGTGGCAGCTTCTCACAGCCCTTAACAGATATAGGAGGTGAGTTTTCTGGGGGTGCTGAGCCCCAGCACCAGCCAGGGCCCAGGGTCTGGGTGTGGGTCTCAGGATGTTTAGATACTAAGTGAAGAGCCATCCCAAGTGTCACAAGTCCAGCACCTCACCAAGTAGTAGTGTTGGCAGGTGGCCTGTGTCACTGGGATAAGCAGACCCAAGACAAAAGGCCTACAGGTGCCACCTGGAGTCAGGACAGTCACCCTGGGCAGCTGCACTCATACTTCACCCTGGTGTATGAACACAGAGGGAGGGGTTCCAGTACAGCAGTGTCAGCTATCAGATTCCAACAGGAGTTTGTCTTGGTCACTGTTCTATTGCTATGAAGAGACACCGTGACCAACACAACTTATAAAAGAATGCATTTGATTGGGGGCTTGCTCACAGTTTCATAGTGTTAGTCCATGATCATTAGCGGGAAGCAGACAGGCATGGTGTTGGAGCAGTTGCTGAGAGCTTTACATCCTTATTTGCTGGCAGCAGGGGGAGAGAAAGAGAGAGAGAGAGAGAGAGAGAGAGAGAGAGAGAGAGAGAGAGAGAGAGAGAGAGACTGGGTTTGTTGTGGGCCAGTGACACACCTCCTTTTGTAAAATGGGAGGAGATAAACAATATTGGAGACTAGGGTCCGGGGAGCATGCAGAGTAGAGTTCAAGTTCCCAGCCCTCATGTAAAAAGATGACCATGGCTGCCATGCCTGTAACCTCAGCACTGGGAACAGAGATGGGTAGATCCTGGTAGCTCGATGGCCAGCCAGCCCAGCCAAAGCAGCATGTTTCAGGCTCAGTGAGAAACCCAGACTTAAAAGAATATGCAGACAGCAATAGAGGGGTGCACTCAACCTCCATGTCCACACATGGGCACATGTACTGCACACACAATTGGAGGTAGTCTTGGAGGTATAGCATTTGAATAAAGAGAGTTTCCAGAAAGATAGAAGACAGAGAACCTTGAGAAAGGGGGACACAAAGAGATGTCCAAGTGGGGGTGAAGCCAAACCTCAGGACAGAAGCCACCAAAGCCTGGCCTGTGGGGGACAGTTAGGTCAGGGTCAGCACTAGAGTAAGCATGCTCGGAGAATCATGGAGAATAAAAAAGCAAGGAGAGGGCTGGAGAGATGGCTCAGCGGTTAAGAGCACTGGCTGTTCTTCCAGAGGTCCTGAGTTCAATTCCCAGCAACCACATGGTGGCTCACAACCATCTGTAATGAGATCTGGTGCCCTCTTCTGGCCTGCAGGCGTACACGCAGGCAGAACATTGTATACATAATTAATAAATAAATCTTAAAAAAAAAAAAAAAAAAAAAAAAAGCAAGGAGAGGGGAGGTGGGGTGGGTGCCTGGTGATGAGTTTAAGCACAGGAAGTTTCCAGTTCTACAGAAGAGTTTGCATTGAATTCTGGGAAGCAGTGTGGGATACTAGTTTGGCACACAGGCCCTGGAGTCAAACCATAGGCACCTGTCTTGTTCTGCCACAGAAGAGCACTATGACCTGGGTGAGTCATTCTGCTTCTCGGAGCCTGTCTGAAGTAATATGAAGAGAATTTAACCAGATGTGGTTGCATATACCTGTGATCTCGTCACTCAGGAGGCTGAGGCAGGAGGATCACATGTTCAAGGCAAAGCTGAGCTACATAGTAAGAGAACCTGTCTCAGAAATAAATTAAATAAAAATGACTGTTTATGAAGCAAACAGACCTTACAGACGTCCTCTCAAGGGTTCAAACCAGGGAGTACACAAACTTTCCTTTAGACCCCATCGTTTTTCTAGCTGTCCTGACTAACTGAGCCTCCATGTTCTGCTGGCCCGAGATCAGTGCCCCTCCCCTGCTCTCCCCCTGCCTGCCTCCCTCCTCCTCTAAAGACATTTTACATAGCTCCTTTTAGATTGATTTATTTGGCACCGTCTCAGATTAGCCCTCGAGCTCAGCATCCTTCCTCAGCCTCCTATACCAGGAAGAATTCAGGAGTCACCATCGCCAGGCCCCTCCTCCTGAGTCTCACACGTTCTTATAAACGCAGGACGACCTCAGCTAAGCATCGAAGTGATAAAATACAAGTCAAGATATGGGAGCCTGGCTTGTTACAGGCAGGTTTTATAGGCATTGTGATCATTTGTTTGGTTTGCCTGTTTTAGAAACATTCTATTTATTGTTTTTAAATAAAAGCTTTTTTTTTTTAATTTTTACTTTACATATACGGATTTGGCCTGCTTGTTTGTGTACCTCTTGCATGCAATGCCTGCAGAGGCCAGAAGGGGGCACTAGAACCCCTGGAACTTGCCATGTGGATGCTGGGACTTGAACTTGGATTCTCAGGAAGAGCATCAGTCCTCTTAACCACTGAGCCATCTCCCTGATCCCTTTATAGTATTTTAAAGCTTAACTACTAAAACAGGAACATTGTTATAATTTTGGAGCATTTTATTTTAGAAATTAGATTTTGGCTTAGTTATTTGATACTGTTTGAATATTTAGAAATATTTGTTAAGTAGATTTATAGGTAGAAACATTTAGCAAATTAAGTAAGTATAAGTAGTCCTTAAATTTTTAAAATTTCTTGCTGAGTGTGGTAGTGCGTGCCTATAATCCCAGCACTGAGAGTCACACATTCAAAGCCAGCCTACTCTACATGAGTTCCAGGCCATCCAGGGCTACACAGTGACGCTCTGTCACACAAACCAAAGAACTGGGGCTGGGGAGATGGCTGATTGTAGGGGAACATGAGTACATCCTGTCCTTGCAGAGGACCCAAATTCAGGTCCCAGAACCCACAGCAGGTGTCTCATAGCTGCCTGTAACTCCAGCTCGGTGGAGGAGGGGGTCCCACTCACATGCTTGCACCCACATACAGACATTCATACACATCATTAAAAGTAAAAATAAATCTTTAAAAATTTAACATAATGAGCAAACACAAAAAACAGACCATGCCTGAGTGTGGTAGTACAAGCCTATAATACCAGCACCCACGGAATGAAGGCAGGAGGATCCCAAGTTCAAAGCCAGCCTAGCAAGATCCTGTCTCAAACAAATAACAAAAAAACAACAACAACAAAACCAGGCCTTCAGGTATTAAAGATTCAGGAAACAATGATGTGAAATAAGGTGTTGGGGGTTTCTGTTATAGGAAGTTGGCAAGTGAAAGCTTTTGTTTCTGTTTGTTTTGTTTTGTTTTTGTGAAGACTGTACATGGGTCAAGAGTAGAGGTTGGGGCTGGAGAGATGGTTCAGTGGTTAAGGATACATATTGCCCTTGCAGAAGACCCAGGTTCCGTTCCCAGCACCCACACTGGGAAGCTCCCAACTCCAGCTCCAGGGGATCTGATACTCTCTTCTTGGCCTATGCAGGCACCCACACTCATGCACATACTCACACACAGACATTCACATATACATATAATTTAAAAATAAAATGAATCCTTAAAAACAGTAAGACTTGCTGTGTAGTCCAGGTCACCAGAGTTCAGATCGCAGCACATGAGCGGCCAGACGTCTTCACGAAAGCCTGTTACCTCAGCTCCGAGACAGTCGGTCGAAGACAGGATGGTTGCTGGGGAGGGGCAGTGACATCCCATGAGCTGAGCCTGGGAGCAAGGAAGTGAGGAGTGCTCCAGGAGCACGTGGTCCTGGAGGAGCCACTGGTGCTCCCTGCTGTCCTCACCACCCCCAGTTGGTGTGGATGCTGTTTCAACCCCAGTAAAGCGGGCATTGCTGATGAATGGTAGGCCCGGGTGGGCAGAGGGGTGCCCTGCGGATCTGTCTGCTGGAACCTGACACCCAGCAGGGTCTGAATTTGCTGTTACTGCACTTACCACCGCTGCTTGAACATTCATGATGCCCACTGTAAAAAAGCGGCATGTCGGGTTTTTGGGGAAACGTCACTCTTCTGTTTAGAACTACAGAGGATGAGTGGAGCTTTCTCTAGTAATAAAGGGCTCTGCAAAGGGAAGTGAGAGCAGAGAGTGGAGAGAGGACAAGATGAGAAATGACCCTTGTTGGCCCACGAGAACAAATGGCAGAAACAGCCGGGCTTGCACACAGCGACATGAGGTCCATCCAGATGTGAACAGGTGTGTGGGGTTGATATTCTTCATGTGATTCACAAAACCCATTTCTTCTAAAACCTTTGCCGACAACCTGTGGGAGTTTCTGGGCTCTCCTTATTTCCCTAACTGGAAATGCTGCCTTGAGTAACCAAGGCACAAAACCCTCCCTCCCCTCCCAACTCAAGTCCTGGCTGCCCTGTGCCCCTGTGGGGCCAAAAGGTAGAAAATCCAACCCAAGCAGATCAGAGCTGACGTGTTTTCTCTACAACATAGCACCTTAAATTATGTTTCTTGTGTATGTGGTGATATTGTGTCCCCCAATATATTGTGCACCCTAATAAACTTATCTGGAGTCAGAGAACAGAACAGCCACTAGATAGACATGGAGGCCAGAAAATGGTGGCACACACACCTTTAATCCTAGCATTCCAGAGGCAGAGATCCCTCTGGATCTCTGTGAGTTCAAAGCCACACTGAAAATAGCCAGGCATGGTGACACACACCTTTAATCCCAGGAAGTGATGGCAGGAAGCAGAAAGGCGTGAGGACCAGTAACTAAAGCCTCTTTAAGCTTTTTAGTGGAGATCCATTCGGACGAGGACACAGAGGCTTCCAGTTTGAGGAAACAAGATCAGCTGAGAAGTTGGTGAGGTGAGGTTGGCTGTGGATTGTTCTGTTTCTCTGATCTTTCAGCGTTCACCCCAATACCTGGCTCTGGGTTTGTTTTTATTAATAAGACCTTTTAAGATTCATGCTACATATGTAAGCATTAATGACGATCATGGTCACACTGCTGAATCCTTGTCTAAGACCCTGAAGCTCAAAGAAGTGTCACTTGCCTGCGCTCACACAGCTTGTCAAGGGCAGCACCTGGGCCCAGCCTGGACCCCCAGCCTGGAGAAAAGAGATGGAGACACTGTCCACCGGTACTGCTGAGCCAAGGCAGACAGGGCCTGGCTTCCTGTGGACTCCTTCCTGCCTTTTCTTGTTTATGATGATGGGAGAGGATGATGGGAGGCCATGTTAATGCAAGTACATAACATATTTGAGCATATTACCCCATACCCCTCTCCCCTCCCCCTTTTCCTAGTTCATGAACTGACTTGTTTTGCCTTGTTTTTTGAGACAAGGTCTCACTATGTAGCCCTGACTGTCTTAGAATTCACTATGTAAACGAGGCTGGCCTCAAACTCAGAGAGATCCACCTGCCTCTGCCTCCAGAGTGCTGGGATTAAAGGCATGAGCCACCATGCCTGGCTTCTGAACTGGCTTTTCTCAAAGTATGATATGTTACATATATGAGTAGTTTTCTTACACTGTCGTCCATTTATCTGAGTACTTACTACATGTCAGCCCCCCTGTGCTGGGTGTGCTGTTGACATTGGTTCTAATCTTTAAGTTGCAGGGAAGAGAGCTGTACCACTTTCGTGGAAAATCGGCTGGTAAAAGCCACCATGTGAACCCAGCTCTGACAGCTCTCAGTTCTAGGAGAGAACTAAATACAGACAGGTCCATCTTGTGCATCACTCCCAGGCAAGGGAGGTGATGAGTTTCATGCAGTGCCCTGGGGCGCTATGGTGCACCAGTGACTAGGGTTATATACACGTGCCCAGTCTGGTGCCCACAGCGCTGCTTTATTCATGCTCTCACACTACCTTTGACTCTGAAAGTACCCTACATTATGACATGCCTGCCTGTCTGCTTTGGCTGTGGCCCATGTGGTTTCCAGCACCCCTGTCCAGCCCCCCTCAGGGTCTGGTCCCTTTTGATCCAGTTTAGTTTGAAGGTTTTATCTTCTACTGGGCTTCATTAAGGGGCTTCCCCACCTCCTCCCCCAGGTTATAAATGCTGAGTGGTTCTTGGTATTCAGATGGACAAATTAGCCCAATTAGATGGGTAAATTAGTCATTTTTATTTTCTGAAGTCCTGCCTTTCCAAATCACATTTACAGCTTTCTAACCAGCAATTTAAAGGGCACCAGCATGTGGCCTTTGTTTAGGAGTAAAATGTCTTAAGCAATGCCCTACTTAGAAATAGCCTTAGAGCTTTGCTCAGGACAGACTGGGAAAGTGGCCACGTGATACCCCAGTCGTCTGGTGTGAGCATTTCCAAGCTTGCTCTCTTTTATTTTAGGTGGTGATGGGTGGGTGTCATAATCAAGTATAGCGGGGTTGACTAAAACCCACTTCTAATTCCCAAGCCTCATTTTAGTAAAAAAAAAAAAAAAAAAAAAAAAAAACACTTTTTCTGTACCCTTCCCTCTACCACCCCATACTCTCTGCAAGAGCTGCTGGCAGCTACCAAAACAGAAAAGCCTGGATTCTACCTGAGTAAGTGGTGAAGAGCCAGCAAATGTGGAGGAAGTTAAGATGGACCCTGTAGGGGAACTGGGGAGCTGTACCTTAGGTTAGGGAAGCAGCCAAGGGGAAAGCAGCATCCCTTCATAGCTCATAGAGAACATGGACACCTCTTAACCCCCACAGGGCTCGGATTCCTCCCCACCTGACAGTTACCACAGGATTAAATGAGATAAAGCATGGAGCTCACTTGAAACATAGGAGGCACTCAATAAATGAGAAGTCCCTCCTTCCTGGACCCTTTCAACGTTCAGTCTCAGATGATGGCGTCCTTGGCTGCTGGCTCAACTGCTCTTCAAACAGTCTTATTAATGCCTATTAAAATGAAACCCAATAAAAGTGCCAATATTTGGTGTTGAAATAATTGATGTTGCAGAGAGAGCCTATGAAGCACCTAGGCAGGCCCCTGGTGCAATTTAGCCTCACACCTGGGGGATGAATTTCACAACTGTAATTGCTACCATATAATTCTTATTAATGTTGTGCTATAATTCCTATTTATTCCACGGGGCTTGTAAATGCATTAGGACTTGTCAACATATTATTTTACACTGTTTATGATCTGTAGAATTATGTCCTTCAGGGTTGTATTGTGCAAAAGTGAAAATAAATGGCTTTGGGCCTCCCTCATTAAAAAGAGTAAAATGGGACCACTGTTGAAGTGGTTCTCCATCCCGGTTGTCCTGAAGCCAGAGAAGCCAAGTCTTAATTCAATTCTAGGCAAAGTCCCTTTCATCTTTACAAATATAAAAGGATCCATCTTCCATCCTGAGTGGCGATTCAGCAAATCAGGTCTGCTGGGAAATGTGTAGCCAGAGGGCAGATGAGATAGGTGGGAAGGAATGTTCTCTCTACCAGAAGCCAGACCTGCACCTTGTAGCTCTTGGCATTTCTGCCCTCATTGCTTCCTGGCTTGGGGTGACCCCACTTCAGTTCCACAATAGCCTCCATAGGCTAAAGATCCGACAGGTATCCCCTCCTAAGGACAGATACCTAAAATGTATGAAGCTCAGTTCCCTCCCAGAACTGTTTGTATTCTAGACTAGGAAAGCAGAAAACCAAGGGACAGAGTTCTGCCCATCAGAATGTCGGGATCTGGCTTGTGTATGTATTGAGAGGGTTTGTCATTGTTGACTATTTGTGGTTGGACCCTTGAAGTGACCAGCGACCTCCTCTGTCTCCTTCCTTGATCCAAAAGGGCCGCTCTTTTCAAGTTCCTCCCTACTATTTTCTGAGTCTCTCTGTATGTCCTGGGTCCTCCAAAACCTCTATGGCTAATTTTGGTCAGCAAGCTCTGCCCTCTGATTCAAGGTAAACTTTATTAGCAGTCCTGGGAGTGTCAGAGTGCAATCAAAACATCCTACAACATTTCTCTGTTTTTGTCTAAATAAAAAGGGAAGGTTTTTTACTCTAACACAGTGAAACTATATACAGTAAGAAAAATTATCAGGTAAGAATTGCATCTACAATGTCTAGTCTATTTGCATTTACAAATTCAGAAAAAATACTCCATTATCTATCCTACTTGGTGAGTCCAAAGTTTTGTTCCTAATTCATTTTCTATCCTAACTTACATTACCAACCCAAAACTATCTTTTTAGACCTCAAAACATTTTCTTAAACAATTTATGCTTTTATGTCTCAACCTTATATACTTTATACCTCTTTTGTGAGTTTCTTTTATGAATTTGGTAAACAAGAAAACTGTAAAACTATAATTATCTATTCTTCAACCCCATCAGAGACCCAAGAAGGATAAAATATTACCTGAGTAAACAGGAAGTGCAGAGCAAGCAACTTCCAAAATTATAGAAATGTCAGAGACATCTGGCTGCCTGGGCAGTCACCCAAGGTTCCTCTGCAACATTGGGGCATCCATCTTCAGCCTACAGGCCTAGAGTCTCTGACAGACTTTTCTGTGAAGCAGGCATTTTTGAAGGACTGTTCTACCTTGTCTTGGCAAAGTTTGGCAAGTCTCCTTCTGTGTCCTGCTTGTCCAATTTGGACAACATGCTGTCAGCAGTTGAGGCCAAGGCAGTTTCTTCCCCAGTGGCTAACTATGCCACAGTGAAAGCAAGCTCCACATGGAGGTTCTTAGATGCCCATCATCTTTTTTGAAGTAGATTGGTGCTACCAGGAGCAGATGTGTCTCACTGTCATGAAAAGCACTATGCTATTAAAACATCTTAAATGCCATATTCTGTAGATCTCTGAAGTGTTTGGAGACCATCTGTCTATTTAAAATATATCTGTTTGACTTTAAAAACATACCTAACATGGCCACAAATCTGATTGTTAGATGACTAACTACTAACTTGTATTTCTTAATTATCCTAAATAGTTTGTAATAATAACTTTCAAGGATTAGAAATTTACATTGCATTGTTAAATGAGCTGCATATATACAATACCTTAAACAAGAATAGAAAAAAAAAAAAAAAAAAAGCCGGGTGGTGGTGGCGCACGCCTTTAATCCCAGCACTCAGGAGGCAGAGGCAGGCGGATCTCTGTGAGTTCGAGGCCAGCCTGGTCTACAGCACGAGATCCAGGAAAGGCGCAAAGCTACACCGAGAAACCCTGTCTCGAAAAACCAAAAAAAAAAAAAAAAGAATAGAAACATATATACAGTATAACAAAATTAACCTTAAATTTGTATCAATATATAAAAGTCAATACCAATGTAAAATATTTAAGACTGGTAGTTGCTTTTTTTAGTTTAAAAGTAGTTTCAATAATCTACTCTTTTATTCTATCATTTCTATATCCCCCCCTTTTCTTTTCAGAAAAAGATCCTTGAATCCAACCTCTTTTGTTTAGTTTTTTTTTTTCCTGACCATAACCCCTTAAACATGACAAACATACACAACCCACCAAAAACCACCTACCCCACTTCTTGGGAATGCGGGCTTTGTGTTCTCTAGACTGCTTCCTGTTATCTGGGGGGTAACAGCATCTTTAGGGGACCCTAAGAAAATTGAGATAATGGTCAAGTCCTAGGAGAGCTAGCTGAATTATTTTTTTGTTTAGTCTCTGTGTGGTGGGAAAATATAGGGCTTATCTGAAGTCTTGGCTGAAGTAGTCTGTGAGGCTGGACCAACCCAGCTAGCAGCATTAAAGATGTTCTGGATGCAGAATTTTGAGGAAATTGCAACAGAGGCATTCTGAGAGGCTGGATCACCTGGGCTACTTGTCTTCATTGGTGTCTGGTCTTTTTGTTCTGAAAACACACAACCTTTTAAAGGTAACATACATATCTGTATTAACACAAGCATGGATGTGTACAAATCAGTTTAATAAAAATTTGAACGGCCAATAGCTAGACAGGAGGTATAATCAGGACTTCTGGGCAGAGAGAGAACTCTGGGAAGAAGAAAGGCAGAGTCTCCAGCTAGACACATGATAGGAAGCAAGATGGGCCATATAGAGATGAGGTAACAAGCCACATGGCAGAAGGTAGATTAAATAATATGGGTTAAGTTATAAGAACTAGTTAGGAACAAGCCTAAGCTAAGACTGAGCTTTCTAACTGTAATAAGTCTCAGTGTCCTTATTTGTGAGCTGCCCCTCCTGTCCTGCGGCTGGGGCAGATCTGTGGGGAGGTGACAGTTTCTGACGGTCCTTGCACTTTCCTTCTGCTCCACAGGCAGCGAGTATGATGAGGAGGAGGTGGACTACGAGGAGTCTGATAGCGATGAATCCTGGACCACAGAGAGTGCCATCAGCTCTGAAGCAATCCTCAGCTCCATGTGCATGAATGGAGGCGAAGAAAAGCCTTTTGCCTGTCCAGTTCCTGGATGTAAAAAGCGATACAAGGTAAAGGAAAGAGCTCTTCATTGGTGTAAGTGCCTGGCAGAGGAGCACGTGTGAGAGAGTTGACCCTTCACTGTTCCAGAGAGCCTGCTGTGGGCCAGGAACAGACACCTCCTTTCCAGAGTTCATGGGTGCACATGCCCAGTGCCCTCTGCCGAACATCGGCTTCGGTTCTGGATGACTGGCAGGGGTCTCTCCTTCTTTGACTTGTGTAGGAGGTTCATGGCAAAGAGATCTTGTGTAGGAGGCCCCTGGCTTGGATCCTCTTAGTAAGGGCCTGTCAGATGTCCAGCACAGGAGCTGGAGTGTCCGTGGGAGAGATTGGGGCCTAGCATGCAGGAGGAACTGCTTCCATTCAGCACCACAGAAACAGAGCCAGGCCTGTGGCAGCCTACCAACTTGCCAAACGCTTCCTTCAGTGGACAGATTTCCAGGTGGCCAAAGCTGTAAAAGCTCTAGCCGGTTTACAGAGCCTTCTGGAAAACAGGGCAGGGTGTTTGCCTTCCAGCTGGGCAGTTCTCACTCCCCTCCCCCTTCCCCATAAAAGATCAGGAGAAGAAAATGCTTTGATTTCCCCAGTTGAGCTTCTGCTCTGTGGACCTGCTGCGTCTCTAACAGGCCTCCCTGGGTAGCTGGTGGCACTAACTCTTCTACTGAGACAAAACAGTAAAACAAACCAACAAGGAGAAGTATCTGCAGGAAGTTCCCACCAGTGGTAGCAGCTCTTTAAAATCCAACTGTGGTAGAAGTAGAAAAGTCCAAGCATGCCTGGCAGACCCCACAGCCCTCTAACTTGCCCGTCTGTACACACTGGCTGTTTTTAAAGGCTTGAACATGGGTAGGGAGCATGAGCTCTTCTCACACCGCCCCTGAAAGCTGTGTCTCTGAACTTCATGGAACAATTCATTGTCAGTATTTTAACCTCTGCTATGGAAAAGCAGAAACCAGGAGGGCATCACAAAGTTAAGTGGCCCACTCACCTTCTCTGTGAACTGTTAGTCCAGAGGGCCTTCATTAAACAGGAAGTCAAGCCCTAGGACAGAGATGTGAGTCCTGTCCACCTCCTGAGGGCTGCTCAGGCCAGGTCAAGACATCACAGACCACACCTGTGCAGCTTCTCTATCAAAGCTTCGAGGCACAGAGAAAAGAGGGCCTCTAACAGTCCTGGTACAATAGGCCTCTAACAGTCCCAAAGGGCAGAGGGAGATGGGGAGCCCTGGGGGCAGCGCTCACTGCAGAAAGCTGCTTCCTCCTGTTTGAATTTCCAGGAAGAGGCAGACAGGGAATGGCAGGGCTGTCCTGCCTGTGCTGACCCACTCTCCCATCAGCTGCTCCCCTTCCCTCTGCCTCCTCCCCAGTGTCTGAACACCGTGTGGGCAGAGCCTTGCACATCAGCTATGTTGAGGAGTCCAAGGAATAACTTGCATCAAGGGACCAGACAAGGGAGGAGATACAAGCTCCACCTTCACGCTGGTCCAGAGGGAGGGGCATTCCTCCCCCCTTCCCTCTAGATACATTTTTCCTTGTTCCTATTCTGTATCCCATGCATTTCTGTCTTCTTATTCTCTTGAAGTTTCCAGCAGTTTCTTCCTTTAATTATCTAGGTCTGGGTTGACAGGCAGCCTTGAATGTTCTCTCCTTAGGGAACCTCTGCTGCTGGGGATGAAGGCTTTGGGCACCATTAACCGACAGCTGACAGGGTGGAATTAGCGGTCCTAATGTCTGTAAGAGAAGTGTTTCCTTTTCTGAGCCAGAATGCCCAGTGACGATACACCAGAGATACCCGGCCCCTCCTCCCAACGAGATGCTGAGCTTCTGTCACAGCTGTAGCACAAGCAGAGCTGTTGTGAAGGAATTAGTTCATCTTCAGGGTGTACTTAGTGGCACTGGTATTGCCAAGAGGGTAGCAACCTGCCCGTGTGCTCTGGAATCAGGCGGAGTCCATAAGGGTGGCCATATTGTTTATTCCCAAGACCAGTCAGACTTTAATTTTACACTGCATTCAGCAGGGAGTTTCTGGCAGGTGTTCTCCTGCTGGACACCGACTTAGATGTAGCTCTCCTCACGCCATCTAGACTTCACATAAAGAGTAGGACACAGAAAAGAAACCTAAGAGGAGGGCCTGATGCCTGCATCTTCCCTGGCTTAGGATGCCCTCCCCCCAGAACTTTGTAGAGGGAGAAAAATACCTCCCACCCCAACAGCTGTAATAAGATAAAGGTGAAACACAAACCTAAGTTTATTAACATGTATGTTTCATATATGTGCACATAGGAACAGCAAGGAATGAGTGAGCAGTTGTTGCAGAATAACTGTTTACACTGTGTGAAGATGTATCACTGTGATTGGTTCAATAAAGAGCTCAATGGCCAATAGCTCGGCAGGAGAGAAGAGGCAGGATTCTGGGCAGGGAGAGGGATGTCAGTGAGACACAGAGGGAGCCAGACATACAGTACAGCGGGGAGGTAAAAACCCATGTGGCAAAACGTAGATTAATAGAAACGGGTTAATCTAAGTTGTAAGAGCTAGTTGGGAGAAAGCCTAAAGCTAAGGCCAAACTTTCATAACCAATAGTAAGTCCCCATGTCGTTATTTGGGAGCTGGTGGTCCCCAAGAGGAAGTCCGACAAGGAAGACTACTAGAGCAGTTTTCAGAGCTGGCTGTGAGTCTCAGCTTTGTCATCTTCCAACAACGAACACCGATTTCTAGAGAGAAGGCAGAGGCCACACTTGCACGGTGCACAGGGAAATGAGTGGCCAATGAAGTGTTGCCTACAGGTTCTCTGCTACCATCTCCAGGCTGCTAGGTGACTTTAGGGGCTAACCTGGCTCCCCTGAAGAGAAGGCAGGATGCAGAGGCAGAGCAGAGAGCCATGCGGCTGCTTTCAGCCCAGCAGTCTTGGCAGACATGCTTGGGTGGAATTTTCTGGGCCCCATACTTCCTGTCTCGCGTACCTCTTACTGTAAATCTCCTGCCTCTGTCAGGCTCCCAGTGCCCACTCTGGACTGGTCTCTCACCATACCCAGTGCTCTGAAGGTGCCAGCTGCTGTTACAGCCCTCCTAGGCACCCAGCACGGGCCCCTGATGTGATAAATAACCTCAGAACCAAGTAAAGCATCGCACCTGAAGAGGGGCGTGGGGCTCTCCACACTCTGACGCGCTGGCACAACAGGGCAGCATGGTTTGTTTAGTTTTTTCCAAACCCCCAAGTGCTTCCTGCCAAGGGCACTGACCCCTCCCCCACCTCTGTGCAGCTTCCACTCTTCTGCTTTGGAGCCAAAGAGCAGAGACCCACACCCTCCCTCACCCGGCCCTCACCTTGGAAAGTGTAAAAACAAGTCCAGCTGCGCAGTTTCTCCCCTCTGAGTTGTATACTAGTGGTGAGGGTTGAATGTGACTTAAGAAATTCGGAAGAAGCGGGGGGGGGGGGGGGGGGGGGGGGGGGGGGGGGCGGGGCGGGGCGGGGCGCGCACGCCTTTAATCCCAGCACTCGGGAGGCAGAGCCAGGCCAGATCTCTGTGAGTTCAAGGCCAGCCTGGGCTACCAAGTGAGTTCCAGGAAAGGTGCCAAAGCTACACAGAGAAACCCTTTCTTGAAAAAAACCAAACAAATGCGAAACAAGTCCCTTCATAGGTGTCCCTGGATTGAGAGTGCAGCAGACAGGCCAGCAGAAGCAATGAGTCTGTTTTTGGGGTATTCCCACAAGGGGGCTCAAATGGACCCAGTTCCCTTTGGATCCAGAAGGGACTGGAGCTCGGCAGTAAATAGCCAGAGCCTTCACTGTGCTCCCTTAAGTCCCTAATTTCCCTTTTAGAAATGTATCCTAGACTGAGACTGTGGCTCAGTGGTACACTTGCTCTGGCTTCCACCCTCAGCTCCACAAGACGTCTTCCCTGACCTCTCTTAAAATGTAGGCACTGATGTAGGAAATAGTAAACTAACAGTAAGGGAAGAGAATCAAATTCTGCCCACAGAATTCTATTCTCCGGAAGTATTTAACAATGAAGGAACCTCCTCAGGTAACATTGTATATGAAGAGGCGACTTCTTTGACACACATACACTAAATCCTGAGCCGCCTTTGATGTGAGCAGGGCGCCTGTCCCACCACAGTCCCTTGGTACCATCTGCATATGGACGTGTGCACTGAGCACGTGACCCATGGTGGGCATGGCACGCTTTTGCCTGACTAGCCCAGTGTGGTCACGCACCCAGAGTGCTGTGGAGACAAGCCGCGTGCCTCTCGTGCGGCCTGGGGCTGTTGAGAATCCCCTCTGCTGCTCCAGATGGTCTCCTCAGCTGCTGTGGTCCCTTTCCTTCTCACCAAATTCCCCAAGAACCCTCTCCACTCCCTTCACCTAGAGCAGGAGGACCTCAAGGAATTGAATTTCAGTTTTCCTATCTAGGCACATCACATACTAGAGATTTGGGCTGAAACACTCAACACCAAACATGGAACAGGCCAGAGGCCCAGCTCAGCGTCTGCCTCAGGCCTCCTATGGAACAGCCTGCAGTTTTTCTACTCATCAGTCTAGTCTGATAAGGGCAGGAGGTCTTAATGGTAGGATCCAAATTCCCCCAAACCTAAGCCCTTTCCTCGGCCCCTGTATGGCCTGCCTTCCTAGCTAGCCCAGGGTCAAGACTATTGGGAGTCCCAGCCCTTCACAGTAGGAAAAAGTGCCCAAATCACCAGCTGTGTTTGAACTGAGCAGTAGCTAGCATTTTGGGAGGACACCTAAGGAAATACAGACCATACAACTGCCTTACCTGACTCCCTTCCAATTCCCAAAGGCAGTCATTCTCTGTGTGTCATTTCCTCACCTAAAATGTGACTTGCTCATCCGGCAGCATCAAGCCTCCAGTGCTAACTTTTAGACTTTGCTTTGTATGAACCTTCCTGTTCTTTCAAAATTTAGTTCCCTCACCTCTGTTGAGAATCCAGAGGATCTGAGCATTTTGTTAATATTTCTGAGGGGCAGAAACTCAAAGCGTAATGTCATCACAAATTTGAGTGACTCGTAGCCGCTCTTCTTGCCTTGTCATCTTCTTGCCTACATATTTGAGTGACTAGGTGGAAGAAAGCTTTTAAGAATCTGGAGCTGGGGCTGGAGATGGCACAGCACTTAAGAATACTTCCTGCTCTTCAAGATGACCTTTCAGTTCCAGGTACCCACATCAGCAGCTCACAAGTACCTGGAATTCCATGTGGCATACACAAAAGCACACACAATAGAAACAGAATAAAGTCAGAACAGAATCGGGGCTGGAGATGGCTCGGTGAGAGAGTATTTGCTGAGCTTGCGTTTGTGTCTGGATCCTAGCACCCATAGCAGGCGGGCACAGCCAGGAAGGAGCAGCCAGGAAAATTGCTGTGGCTTGCTGGCTGCCGTCCCAGCCCCAGGCTGAGACTTGAAGGCAGCCAGGCAGCGAATGATAATGCAGTCGTCACATCATCTGGCCTCTGCATACCCATCGGCACACACACCTTCTCACATAGAATGCGATCCCTACACCAACGGTGCCAAGGCTTCCCCACTGATACCTGGGAGCTGGGAAACCACAGCAGCTGAGGTGCTAGCCTGCTCTCTTCAGCGATCCTGAGAAATAACATGCTTCCAAACATGTGGCTGCCTGCCTTCTTCCCAGCAGAAAGCCTTAATGGGAGGTTTGTCCTTTTTCAGAAAAAGGCAACAAAGCCTGCCGGACTCATGTCCCACTCCTGGTGGACTGTGTTTGGGTTCCCGGGGCAGGCTTTAAATGTCTGTCTGGCTTCAACTCTCTGGCCTAACTAGGTATAAAAATCCAAGCCCGGATGGCATTACCAGTTACTCGGCCTCTTTGCTTCTACCTGAACAAGGTATGAGTGGTAGTGGGCATAGGGGGTGTGTTTTATTTAATCCATTGTGCTGGCTAGTTTTATCTCAGCTTGACACAAGCTATTGTCCTCTGAGAGGAGAGAGCCTCAACTGAGAAAATGCCTGCTGTGGGCCACCACCGTGTAGGGCAATTTCTTAATTAGAGATTGGTGGGGGAGGGCCCAGCCCACTGTGGGTGGGGCCACTCTTGGGCTGGTGGTCCTGGGTTCTATAAGAAAACAGGCTGAGCAAGCCATTCGAAGCAATCCAGTAAGCAGCACCCTTCCATGGCCTCTGCATCAGCTCCCGCCTCCAGGTTCCTGCCTTCACTGCTTTGGATGATGGACTGTTAAATGGAACTATCAGTGAAATAAGCCCTTTCCTCCCCAAGCTGCTTCAGTCATGGTGTTTACCGCAGCAATAGGAACCCGAAGACATCCATCTTCCAACAAGATTCACAGAAATAGACATGAAATGTTTGTGCCCTTCACCCACAGAAACACTAGTGTTCACTGAAGATCCACTGAGCTGATAAAACAGGGTATTAGCAAGCAGACAAGACAAACTCCTAGCTTTTGTGAACCAGAGGACAACTTCAGCACACTGGATTCAGGAGTCTTTTCAAGTTTTTTGGAAAGTGCTAGGGACTAAATCCGGAAGTTCATGCCTGCCACGCAAGTACTCTACAGCCCTGGGAGTCTTTTTCTCAGATTGTCATTCTCTCCCTCCTACCCCAAACATAACACCCACAGCTTTTCTTAGTTAGCTTACTACTGCTATGATGAAACGCCATGACTGAAAGCAGCTTGGGCAGGAAACATTTTAAATTATTATTATGTGTGTAAGTGGGTCTGTGTTTATGTGCAGCTAAGTGAAGGTTTCTTCTGGGGTCAGAAGGGGGTGATCCCCTGGAACTGGAGACTGGGGCAGTTGTAAGCAGCCCCATGTGGCTTCTGGAGCATTCTGCTAATCTAAATATCCAGATTCTTATCATCTGTTGCTAAGAAATCGAACCAGCATTTTGTCAGTCGTGGGACCAACTTTATACAAATAATCTAAATTTTAAGAGCATGCTGTTTGCAGTGCAGTACATCAATAACGGCAGTGCCCACTCACAGCTCTGCCCACGCAGGGCTAACTGTCAAGATTCTGACCGTCCAGATTCCAGGCAAGGTGTGGCAGGGAAGAGGCAGGGAACTTACCACAGCTGTGTGACCACAAAACATGAGTTTCCAAATAAAAAACTTACACATCTTACATTCGATCTGATTTTTGTTGTGTCCTTTAGAAAGGTATTTTGTTGGTCATTCTGAAACATTCATAGGATTTCCAATTAACTCTCTTCTGAGTAGCAAGCTTTAGTGCCCGAGAAGCGAGGCCTCAAGAAACCAAGGGAAGTGCACCCTTAGTTCTCCCACACAGACTAGTGCATATAGCCCAGGCCTAACAGCCCCACGTGAAGGCCACCCTTTCCCAAGATGCCATCCAGTAGCTACTCTCCTGGAACCTAACCCATGCCAAGGTTTGCCAAGAGTGACAAGCCATTAGGTGACGCCTCCTCATAGGTAACTTTTTCTCTTCTCCACAGAACGTGAACGGCATAAAGTACCATGCTAAGAACGGCCACCGAACGCAGATCCGCGTCCGCAAACCATTCAAATGTCGGTGTGGGAAGAGTTACAAGACCGCTCAGGGCCTGCGGCACCACACAATCAACTTCCACCCCCCGGTGTCAGCGGAGATGATCAGGAAGATGCAGCAGTGACGTGCTGGTCAGAACTGTGCCAAGAGATCCTCACCAGCAGTTGCTGATTTTGAAAACAGCCACCTTTTCCAGGGGAAGCACTCAGCAACCCTTTCATGAGAAATAACTAAATGCATGCTTTAAACTTTTCTGTAATTTTGGAATGATGTATCTTTGTAGAGTTGATGATTTTGTACATTTGCACATGTAATCATCACACCCATTTCCATTACTTCGATATAAGGTGCTAAACGAGAAAGCTCTAGGTTCTTCAGCACATTTTCCCCAAACAAAATCAAATGAAGGGCACGTTGCGTACTGTTTAATCACACTGCGGTGATGTTAACTGGGGTGGAGGGGCTGGCACTGAGATGCTATTCAAGATTGTAATGTGATTGAAGCTTTTCAACACATCAACTCACATCAAACCAAAATAATACCTTCATTATCAAACTGGTTACCATGCCTTACATAATGGAGTTAGTATTTGTGAGTAGAAAGACTTTAGGTAATGGAAATATAAATAAGAATGTTTAACGTAATATGCTAAAAGTATTTTCATATTTAAATAACATGCATAAAAGGTGTGCTTTGTTTTGTTCTGTTTAATGATTATCTTGCCCTTTACAAAGCTGAAACTCTTGCCCTTGAACTTACCAATCACTTTAGTGTTCTAAATAGCATCTTTGTGCAAAAGACTCAGTTCACTCACTAACAACACACTCACTGAGTGCCTGCTGGGTGCAAGAGACTGAATTTATACCTAATGTTACTGTGGACCAAGATAGCAGTGTCTGAAATAGTTCCCCTGAAATCTGTTAAGAAACACTTTGAAATACTTAAGTGCAAATTGTGTGTGTGTGAAACTTAGTTACGGCCTCATCAACAGATGAGGTTTTAAAGCACTTTGTAGTTCTCTATTGCCAACAATGTTATGTTTATATGTTGCCAATTCTTGCAACTGTTGCCCTAAGAGATCTGGGGGGTGCGATCTGAAATAAAAGTGAAACATGTCTCAAAGAGGAACACCGCCCTTAAGACCCCTAGTGCCCCTTTCATGCTCAGTGTTGACTCTTTTCAAGGCACTTTCCCACCGCACTGTACATGTCTGCATTTTCACTAGAAACGTCTGTTTAGCTTTAGAAAACCTTTGCCAGGATCTGAAAATAAGCCTTACTGACAATGAAGTGCTTCTTGCAGCAGGTGGTCAACGCGGGATTAATACAACCCACTGAGAGTGACCTGCATCAGGACCATCCCTCAAGTTTCTCACCGACAGTACCACCACGTGTTGAGTGTTCTTTTCTCCCAAGTGCTGTTCTTTAAACACAAGAGTTTACCACTTGCCTAAGGCGCAATCCGAGTCGCTCTGACACAGCTAACCCACCCAGTACCAACTGGGGACAAGCAAACTCCGATTCCCTCTCAAAGAACGTCTGTCGTCTGATGAAATCCCACACGGAGATAGAGTAGTGCTCCCTTCCCAGTTCCTCACAGTGTGAAAAGGCAGTTCTGCTATACAGATGGGCGAGCCTCTGCATTCCTAAGTTGTAAAAAGTATTTATAAAGATGCTGCCCACTAAAAGTGTCCTCAGCTCTGTAAAGCAGTCTTGGTCCTGACTATACAGTGTTAGCCACATGATGTTAAAAGGATACTCCAGAATTGAGAATCAACCAGCTGGTACAGAAGAAGGCCCTACTCGCTCCATACCTACCTACAGTTGACCAAAAAGTTTTAGGCCAGCAATTATTAGTTAGCTTTGCTCTTTCTAGTGTGAGAAACTGCAGGCTGGATCAGTAGTTCAGCAGCCACACAGTCATGAACACAGTCGTGCATGTTAAATCTCTTGCAGTGATCAACCCGTTTCTACTTCTTCATTGTGACAGTATTACTAAGCAGGTAAGGTGGGTATTTGTTACACCGTGTATAGTGAATGGATTGTACTGTGTCTGTGAAAGCTGGGCTTTAAATTATATTTTCATATGTTTTGTTGGGGACAGAGCACAGTTAGTTTGAAAGAAACAAAAGTATTAGAACTGAAGGCAATTTACTCAAAATTTCTGTCAAGAAAAGCTGCTTAATAAATGTACGTGAAATCACATTAAAATAAACTGCCTCTGACCCAAAATAAACATGGCTCCTTATTTTAATTAGCTCCACTGTGAGAACCTGCATCAAGTTTACTGTGGGAATTAAAACATCTGTCTGGTGCCTGTTCTCTTAGGCTCCCAATGATTTTGCAAAATCTAGATATGTAAAGATTTTGGTCACTTATGTTTTGCTTACTTTTCTGTAAATGATAATTTATCCTAAGCTTGGGGCTAAAACTCTTTCCCGGACAGGACTTTAACATCCAGACGACTTTCAGGTTAGCATGGGCCACACTTACTAACTGCAGTGTATACATGTGGAAGCCAGAAGTCGACGTCACGTATCATTCCTCAATCACTTCACACTGAGACGTGGTCTCTCACTGAGCCTGGAGCTCCAAGGTTTGTCTAGACCTCTAGTTACTGCCCCCTAGCAGGGGTTTCTAGGCACACATCTGGTGTGTCATGGAGTGCCAGGGACCAGAACGCAGCGGAGCGAGCACTTTACTAAGGAAGCCTTCCCCACGGCCCCTTGCTGAGCACACTCTTTTTCAAATTATCTATTTGTTATTTCATGGACACTCATGTTTTGCTTGCATGTATATCTGTGTGAAGGTGTCAGATCATCTGAAATGAGCTACAGACAGATATGAGCTGCCACATGGGTGCTGGGAATTGAACCCGGGTCCTCTGGAAGAATAGCCAGTGCTTTTAACCTCTGAGCCATCTCTCCAGCCCTGCCCAAGTTATACTCTATGTAAAACTTATCAGGGAGCTAGAAGGAGAATGCATTGCTGTCACTGCCTCCCAGGACTGCCTAACAGCCGGCATCTGAATGTCACATACAGGTTTGCCCCAGATTCAAACAACTTTTCAAATAAAATAAATATAAAAAGTAAAAATAAAATAAATGTAAAAAATAGAAGTATTTTAAAACATATATACCTTTTCAAATGATTCAAATAATACACCAATTCTGCTCCTACAAATACCAGCAACACGGTCTATAATATAGTTCACATACAGCAGCCCAGAAGACTACCAGCTCTGAATATTTACTTAACATCTTAAATACCCAGTTTGCTCAGAACAGGTCTCAATCTTTTGCTAACTACTAAAGCAGCAAATGAGAAGTACTTTATTAACATTCCCATCATAGAGGAGGAAGGGGTACAGTTCAGAAGTAAAGGCCCCCGGCACCAGGTCAGTGAAAACCTATTGCAAATGTGATAATGAAATGGGAGCCCTGTCTTCTTTAATGTGAAGACACCACACCGCTGGGCTGCAACTAAGAAACACATTAGGTGGATTTGGGTTGTAAATTCTATTTAATCACTTACTGAGGAATGTTATTTCCAATTTGCATTCTCATCGGAAAAATGTGAGAAAGACACTGATACATAGTCTGTCATTTTATGCCACAAACCACTGACAAGGTCATTTAATGAGAACAGATGATACTTGGCTTATCTTGGTCCATTCTCTCACTAGTTATAAATACAAATTCAATAGTTTAAAAATAATCATCCAGATTAAGCTAAAATTTTTATCTAAAAATTAGCAAAATATACCTTATATTAATTCCTAGAGCCAGTATTTCTCATATTAAAAAAGGGTATCTTCAAGCCTGTGATCTCATTTCTACATACAGCTCCAAATCTACGTAGGATTTATCATTGACTAAATTATGGGTTTTTCTTATTCAAAGAATTATTTCACAGAACTGTTATGATGGATGCTTTTTATTACATAATAGTAGTCATGCTCAATCACCAAGATCAACAGAAATTTGTAAATCTTCTGATTATGCTAAATAATCTACAACTATCACACATTTATGTTTTCAGTTCAGTAACATTAAAATAATTCCTGTGTCCTTCATATACCTTTTCTAACTGGAGGACAAATAGAGATATAAACACATAAGAACTTTTCTTAAAGCAGACAAGATTAACAGAGATTAAAACTGTATTTATTGTAGTCAAAGCTGTAACCTGGCCCTTGCGACACCACACTCCAAAGTAGTTCTCAATCAAAAGAGTAGAGGAGGGGACAGGAAGTGACACCTTGAAGTTTCCTTAGTCTCTATGAGGGTTTTTTTTTTTTTTTAACTGCTAAATTGTACTAACTCCTAATAAAAGCTAGTCGAAGTTTAGAACATTCTGATCAAAATGGGTCTGAACATGCCTTTCAAAGCCCTGCTGGTCGTAGTCAGGAGGGAACTGCTCGCTGCACATGGGGCACACCTTCCAGTGACTTTCAACGTGTTCTTCAAATTTGCTCTGATCGTAGTTGGGAGGGAACATTAGTTCACAGAGGGGACACTTCTTGTGGACATCGAAGCTTTTAAAGAAAGAAGAAAATGAAGAATTAGGATGTTCTCATTGTAACCGCGCCTGTCAGTGCACAACAAGTACTCCATCCAGCTGACAGTTGTACCGAACAGCTTATCCTCAAAGTCTTGAAAGTTTAGTGAACCTTTTTATGCTTCTAGATTCTCGGTACAAAGCCACCACTAAATCTGGTTTCACAATTGGATTGACACCCCAAATCTATTCAGATCAGACATTATGTGAAATGAGGGTTACTGTAAAAAGCTTTCTCACTTTTTAACTTGAGTGTTTTTCTTTCTTTTTTTTTTTAAACCCTAACAATGAATACAACTCATAATTTTCCATCAGTGACTATTGGGTTTAACAGCCAAGAATTTTAGGGGCTTGAATGAGTAAGAGTGCGTGCTGCTCCTGCAGAGGAGCAGAGATTAGCACCCTCTCTGGATGGCTCACAACTGCCTGAACTCCAGCTCCAGGGAACCGCATGCTCTTTTCCAGCCCCTGTGAGCACCTGAACTCAAGTGAACGAACCCACACACTGACATGACACAATTTAAAAGTGTCTATTTCAAAGTTTCTATGCCACTGGCTCTTCAAAGGATGACACGTCTGAATCACCAAGAAAGCAATGTAAAGTGAGTAGCTAGACCCTTTACCTGGGATTTACTTTCTGTATGCTATGCTCTGAGCACTGTATTTTTTAACAAGTTCCCAGAAACGATTTTTTAGAATCACTTATTTTGCATAATTCTATGTAATTTTACAAAGGAAAAAACTTGCCTGGAATCAAAGCAAAAGCCTGCTCCATGACCACGTAAATGCTGATTAGCTGGATCAGGAGGGACAAGCCCATTGTCGTCTTCCTGCCACAAAACAAAGCAGGGCAACTTTTGAGAAAAGTGAAACCAAGCATCAATTCTTTAAACCAGGTGAGCTCATAATGACATTTCAATTACCCAATTAAATTTTCAGCCCTATTATTTAAACTTTCACACATATTTATTTTACATATATTTAAATTTCAAATACAACTTTTGGGGGGCCCAAACCGTAACAGACCATACAACTCACTAACCTTCACTCCCCCACTTTCTTTTTTTTTTTTTGGTTTTTCGAGACAGGGTTTCTCTGTGTAGCTTTGCGCCTTTCCTGGGACTCACTTGGTAGCCCAGGCTGGCCTCGAACTCACAGAGATCCGCCTGGCTCTGCCTCCCGAGTGCTGGGATTAAAGGCGTGCGCCACCACTGCCCGGCCACTCCCCCACTTTCAACAGTTTTGTAAGTAACCATGAATCAGCCAATAGTACAGTACGGTGGAGGCTGAAATGCCACACTCAATCTATTAGACATGTTAACTGCCTGCTTATTAAATAAATACTAGGAGAGAAAAGAGGAAAAGCAATTTCTACTCACTAAGCCATAAATAAACTGGCAATAATCTACATATTCTTGTCTTTTAAAAACAGACTTCTAAGGCTGGCCATGGCAGCACATGCTTGTCATCCTAGAACATGGGAGGCTGAGGAACGAGGCGCAACATGAGATGGAGACATGGCTGCATGCCAAGAAGGTCTCAAAAGGACTAGGGGAGGCCAGCTATGGTGTGGCACAGGCCTTTAACCCGAGCACTCAGGAGGCAGAAGCAGATGGATCTCTACGAGTTGAGGCTAGCCTGGTCTACATAGTGAGTTCCAGGCCAGTCAAGGCTACAAAGTGAGTCTCTGTCTCAAATAATGATAAGAAATATTGGACTCTGGATGTTCAAATGAAAAACAGCAATTTCTTAGGAAATAAGGAATCATCACCTATTTGGAGGATAGCTTGAGCCATGAAGTATGCAAAGTCTTCAGAGCAACCAACTCCTATAATGACTCTTTAATATTCAAAACGATTAATCAGATCTCCACTTAGTGTGTTTACAACCATAATGAAGTCATTCCAGGACCACTTCCTGAATGAGCAGTTCATTTACTGGGGCTGGGGTCTTCTAAAGAGTGTGCTTTCCAGAGAAGAGGGACCCTAAATTCCAGTAAAAAACGTTGTTTGTACATCTGCCTTTCAGTTGAAATGTATGAATTCAGAAAATGGGCTGTTTCTTTTCATTACATTTTTATGACAGATAAATATGAAGTAGACTGACACAGAAAACAATTGGAGAATGGCTCTTTGATTTTGCTTTAAGACAGGGCATAAAATAGCTGGATAGAAGGGCTAGCCTTGACCATGCAGCAAGCCTCCCATTCCTGCCCCTGAGTGCTGAGATTATAGGCACACACCATCAAAACACTGAGTGGCTTCTGCAAAATGTTTCATTCTTAGTATACAAAACATTCAGTGTTGTTTTTCAATATTTTCGTCCTATTGAGATATAAGAGAAAATAATTTTAAATGCTGTCTCTCTTAAAAAGAACTAAAAATAACAAAGAAGCAGACAGGGTCTTCTATCCTACTTCATTCCCAAGTCCATGTCAATGAAAATGGCAGAATGGATTGGGAAGTGAAGTTATTAAGGCAGATACTTAATAGAACTGGGGCAGAAGGTCAAAGGCAAAATAAGAACTCAAATTTTTCAATATATTTTACCATTTGATCACACAGCTTTTTAAGGTAAAAGAATGAGGTGCCATCTTATATTAATATTTAAAATAATAAACTTGAGTCAAGTTCTACTAGAAACTGAAGAAGACTGCGAACCTTTTTTTTATTTTAAAGGACTTCTGGGGCTGTTAAGATGCTGTGGTGGTCTGAGGGAGAATGGTCTCAATAGGCTCATATATTTGAATGCCTGGTCTCAGCTGGCAGAACTGGTTTTGAGGATTAGGAGGTGTGTCACTGAGGCTGGACTCTGAGGGTCTTTCTGCCTGGTTTCTGCCTTTTTGTCTCAACATATAAGCTCTCAGCTACTGATCCAGTGCTATGCCTCTTCCCATGATGATATGGACTCAACTCACCCTCTGAAATGGTAAGCAAGCCCCCAATTAAATGCTTTCATTTATAAGTTGCATTGTTCATAGTATCTTTTCACAGCAATAGAATAGCAACTAATGCAGAACAACACTTGCAGACCTGAGTTCAGTTCCCAGAACCCACATAATAGCTCACAACTGCCTTCAACTACACTTTCAGGGGATCCAATGCCCAATTCTGGCCTCCGCTGGCACCAGGCACATATGTGGGGTACAGACATACATGCAGGCAAACACTCATATACAGAAAATAAAAATAAATAAATCTAAACCATGTATATGGAATTTTCAGACAGTGGGATAATATCCAGCAATAAAGTAAGGAAGCATGTTTTCCATGCTAAACATAAATGCATGGTAAAATAGGGACAGCTCTGAAAACATGGTATGGTTCTATCTCTAGAAATGGATGTCTAGAAGAGGAAGTTTACAAGGGAGCAGATGAAAGGATTCCTGGGGTAAAGGAACAGAAGGGCTAGTTGACAGGTAAAGGACACAGGGTTCCAAAGTGATTCCCTCATGACTGCACAACTCTGACTCTGCTAAGAAGCAGAGCGACACACTTTACATGGTGAACCGCGGAGGATGTGAATTACATTTCAATAAAGCTATTACTCAGTACTACTATTCTAAGGGAACTAAATTTTAAACAGCATACTAGGTTTAAAAAAAGGAAAAAAGGAAAGAGAGGAGTCTATCTGTGCCTAATCAAGAACGACTCCAGAAAGGAGCCCTCGCTCTACTTTTCTGGCTAGTGAGTAAAAACAAATTGAATGCCACTGTCTATCACGTTTGTAAAGATATTACAACAGATACTTTTATTGTGATGGCCAATGTAAAGCGAAGCCTCAAGAGGTGGACTGTGTCAAATGTGGAGCAGCCCTGATTCTTTAAAGTTGTGATTTTCAATAATTCTAGAGTCGCAAGACTCTTTAAGAATTACACTCCTTGGGCTGGAGAGATGGCTCAGAGGTTAAGAGCACTGTCTGCTCTTCCAGAGGTCCTGAGTTCAATTCCCAGTACCCACATGGTGGCTCACAACCATCTGTAATGAGAGCTGGTGCCCTCTTCTGGCCTGCAGGGATACATGCTGTGTACATAATAAATAAATAAATCTTTTAAAAAAAAAAAAAAAAGAATTACACTCCTAACAATAAATGCCAAAATTGTGACAGAAAAATGTTTATCAACAGAAACTATCTTCAAGTGGGGGGTTCGTTATAAAGGACTCATATGGAAAGCTGCAATAAAACAACTTGATTAGCAGAAGTAAGAATGAAAAAGGGAACAAAAATGCACGGCAGTGGGAGGTAACGTGTGTGAATGGAGGGAGAGAGCTCGTCCTGAAGAGCAGGATTAGAAGTCTGCACCACTGTCCGTGAGGCTCAACGGACCACACGCATGCACATCCCGGACTCTCAGGCTGTCTCCACATCAGCAATCGTGGGAGAGGCACTACTGCACATATACAAGCCACATTTACTGAGCAGCAACGACTCCGCAGAGCAGATCATGGTTCCCAAAACTGGATATGCAGGTGCCAAGGGTGCCACAGAAATACATGATTCCATGGGATTTCATTTTGAAGAAGTATCAAATTATGCAGAAATACCCTGTATTTGTCAGATACCATGTGAAAACACAATTCAATGCACTCTTCAGTTTCAGATCTGGATAGTGCCAATACTCCTTTCCACACACCCTAGCCTTGAAAAGCCGAGTCTCTGGCATTGCTACAACATAAAGCAAGTGCTATATAAAAGCTAATACAAAGTGAGAAATTAGCTTGTCCGATGTGGTCCCAACGCTGAGAGGCTGTGCAGCGGCCAACAGTCATACGTTCTGTAGATAACTAGGTATTTGAAAATAAACATGACATTTTAACTTAGATATACTATGTTTAATGGCAACTCAACTTACTAGGTATGTCTTTTGGCCTAGGAAATGTTACAGAGGAAAATGTTCAGGGTGCTACGAGCGGAGAAGTACAGAACCTCTGGTCACAGGTTACCTGCAAAGGCTCTGATCCTACTTCCTCTTTGCCGGTGGTATGAGTTAGAACTAACTATCATCGGTAGCTCAGCTTCTTCCACAATTGACTAGCCATGCTGACAACCCACTCTGGAACTACTGTGAAAACGCATGAGCATCATATACACAGGGTTCAGCAGGCAATAGCTAGAGAAACATTCACTGGCACCACCAGTATCATTACAACTGCTGCAATAAGTCTTAGAAAGGGTTCTGAAAGGCACCAGTTTCTAGTACAAGAGGAAGAGGCAGCCGGTGAGGCAGCAGGATAGGCCGGAAGAGCAGGCCATCCCAACTCTGACTCCAAGGTGCCCACTGGGACATTGTGACTATTAACCATTCCTACAGAAAAATTTGCTTTCCATATTCTTACCAAAACTACATAATAAAACTCCTCATTTGCAAGTGGTTTTGCTGTTAAAATGACAAGAATTTTAGAAATGTTCGATGTATATAAAAAGTCCTTCCTACTACGGAAAATCTTTTGTTTACAAACCACAAATATTCCAGAGGACTGCATAGTAAGGACTGCATACTATATCATTACCAAATCTAAACCCCTGAGCACATGAGCCCAAGATGCTAACACTGCTTCTCACGGGTTTGCAGGAGGGCAAAGCACACAGACCAGAAAGAACATTCTGCTAATTAAACCGAAGCAGATGATTACAGAAGAGAAAAGACTTGTCACATGTAACATCTGTGCCAAGAATGATCAGATTAAATATGCAAAATGTAAAGTAAAGTTGTAAAAAAGCAGTAAGATGATATTCAAGACCTTAAACAGGCTACAAAAGTTCTGACAGTTTTCCTAATTATTCCCAGTAATGGACACAGGAGGCCAAAAGGCAGGAGGGAGAAATACATTTTTCTCCATTATGAGTGTTCAACACTAGGTCTAAAATCATGCCTGTCTGAACACTGATCAGTTTCTGCAAAGGTTAATAGCAATTAAATGCAGCAAACTATATTAAATGAGAAACAGGTCATGATACCATTGTACTTGCAAAGAGCACGATAAAACCATTTCCTTGGAATTTATCTTAATGCACATGAAAGAGCTGCTATGAAAAAAAAGGAGCCTCCCACCCCCAGAGCTGCTGTAAGCAATCTATTTATTAAATGGTGAAAAAAAAAATCATCTTTTAGCTGGGCGTGGTGGCGCACACTTCAACCCCAGCACTCTGAGGCAAAAGCAGGAAGATCTCTGTGAGTTCAAGGCCAGCCTGGTCTACAGAGAGAGTTCCAGGACACCCAGAGCTGTTACAAAGAGAAACACTATCTTGGGGGGGGGGGGGGGGGGGAATCATCTTTTAGCCAAGCAAGGTGGCACATACTTTTATTCCCAGCAAGGGAAGAGGCAGGTGGATTTCTGTGAGTTGGAGACCAGCCTCATCTACATAGTGAGTTATAGAATAGCCAGGGCTATGTAGAGAGACGCTGTCTCAAAAAACAAAAACAAAATAATAATCTTTTTAAAAAATGATATGCCATATAATCTAATTTAATTATCATTTTTATGTTGCTGCCAGAATAAGAAATGTCACATAAGTATTAAGGATGTTAAAAAAAGGAATTTCTCAGAAAAAGAAAACTACTATATGATAAAGATAAAATTTACATTAACATTTACAGGATATAAATACTATGCTTTGCATAATACCTTTGCATCTTAACACTTGGTTCTTCCAGGTCAGCAGAGCCACAATCAAAAGATTGTAGAAAGTTACTTAGGAAGTAATAATTAGGATTAAACTAACCGATAACTGACATCCTAATCAACCTCTGAACTTATATATAAATCCTAAAGTGTTAAGTGGCAAAAAAAAAAAAAGATACTGGTTGGGTTTTCAAACACAGATTTTTCAAAAAAAATTAAGCAGGCAATTCCATCCAAATGCAAATTCAGTCTTTCCATACACACACCCTTAACACTCCGCTAAGCCAGAAGCACAAGAGCAGGCAGGCTCAAACAATGAAAACTCAATTTACTCTGCTGTCCTCGGGGTCTTCTAAACCATCGGGCCGGCTAAGGTTCCGGGCAGGCTGGCTGCAGACAACATTGTCTTCCCAAGATGGGACTCGCACAGGTGGCCTTTGGATTTCATCTGGATAAAAAGCACCATCTGCTCCATCTGTAGTAAGAATTATGGGAGAAACACTTAGGGGAAAAATCAGATGGAATCAGTTATAGAAATTATCTCCTCTACATGTAGATATGGGGAATAGAGAAGTAAACAGGAAGTCGGGGTGTGACTCAGTGGCAACATGCTTTCCTGAAGGCCTAGGAGCCTCAGCACCACATAGGAAGAGCAGCAGAGGCCACATGGGCATGGCAGAATGTGCCAGCCTGGGCTACAGAGCAAAATTCTTAAGTTTCTTAAGTTTTTATTTTTAACCCACAAGTCTAAAAACTGAGTCTATGATAAGCAATTAGGACTACTCATTCATGATTGATCACTTGCAGATGTCAGTAGTAGCATCAAACATTGAAATGACAAATTACACAAAGAAAATTTATTAGAGTTCATTATACCCTCAGCTCTCTAATTCCATGAAAAGGCAAAACTCTTACAGGCAGCTAACCACTAAGCCAAAAAAGACTCGAATAACCTCGTGTTTCCTGTGCTGTATACGGATTACCATACTGCAGAACTGGTTGCGCATTTGGAAGTGTAGGAAGGAGCCCATTTTGCTCAGAGCATGTGTTGAGACACCTTGAGACCTGTTGGGGGCTCTGACCTTCCATTTTCCTTCCTTTCTGATCTTCCAAACTCCTTTTAAGTTCCTAAAATTAACAAAACAAAGATGAATAAGCAAAGCAGCCAAATATTCTCTGAAGGCAGCATTAAACATTCAGCCCAAATACAGCATTAACATCTCTCTAGTATGTTCTGTGTGTGCTTGTGGGGGAGCTGCGTCCACCTCTTAAATGCCCCAATCAGAAATCAGGATAAAGCCCAATGTACGTCCAAATTTACTTGTGCCAAAAGTACTTGTTATTCAACTAATTTAGGGGAAACTATGAACCTCCTACTACTTATCAACAAAATTTTAGTATAAAAAAGGAAAATCCAGCCCCTCTACTAAAGAATTCTATCAAATCATTTAAAATCTATTTTAAAACGCTAAGCCTGTGACAGACTGGCTAGTTTACACCTATCTTGCCACTGAGGTAGAGACTAAGGCTCAGGAGTTCAAGGTGATCCTAAGCTACACAGTAAGTTGGAGGCTAGCCTGGGCTATATAAAACTGTCTCCAAACAAAAACTCACATGCACGTTAATCCTGTACAGCCTTTTTAAAATATGAGGAAGAAACAGTTCCCAACTTAGTTACTAGGTCAGGTTCTGCTATCCAATCAAGCCAAGGACTAGGGGGACAGCTCAGCAGTTTAAGTGTTTGTGGCAACCATGAGGGAGGGCTGGAGTTCAGATCCATAGGACCACATCCAGGCAGATCAGGCATGAGAATCAGCTGGAGGAGGCTGGACCCCCAGAGCACAGGTGGTTAGGGAAGCTAGCCGTATGTGTCTACCTTGGGCCTCCACATATACATGTGTACCTGGATAGACATGTGTGTGCACCCATGCACACACACAAGGATATTACAAAAAAACTTCAGACCACAGCCTTCATAAACACTGATGCAAAAATCCTTATTAGCAATTCAAATCTAATATTTAAAAAAAAAAACCTAAAGAGTTTAACCACAAGACTATGACAAGTATCTTTTAAAAAAAAATAACACAAATGCAGACAATTCAAGATGTTCAGGGTTTTTAAAAAATCCAGGCCGCGCCGGGCGGTGGTGGCGCACGCCTTTAATCCCAGCACTCGGGAGGCAGAGCCAGGCGGATCTCTGTGAGTTCGAGGCCAGCCTGGGCTACCAAGTGAGTTCCAGGAAAGGCGCAAAGCTACACAGAGAAACCCTGTCTCGAAAAACCAAAAAAAAAAAAAAAAAAAATCCAGGCCGGGCGGTGGTGGCGCACGCCTTTAATCCCAGCACTCGGGAGGCAGAGGCAGGCGGATCTCTGTGAATTCGAGGCCAGCCTGGGCTACCAAGTGAGTTCCAGGAAAGGCGCAAAGCTACTCAGAGAAACCCTGTCTTGAAAAAACCAAAAAAAAAAAAAAAATCCAGCAAGATAGAATAAAAAATAATTTAACTTGAAAAATTGTCATACAAATCTATAAAAGTATAAGGTAAAAATCAAATGATTCTACTGCAGATGAAATATAAGTAAAGGATTCTGCAGCACTACCTAATTCTCTTCAACATAACTAGTAACTAAGACAAGATTAAGGCAGACAGGAAAGGAACTAAATCTGTCTGCCTTTATTCGGACGATACAAGAGAACATGCAGAATGAACCTAAGGCAGAGAGGCTAAGAAAATGAGTGACGTTAAGCAGGTTACAAGATACAAAGTTACATATAAATCAATTCTATCCCTATAGATAAGCAACAAAGAGAAGAGGGAAATTTTTGATTTATTTAGAGTGAAATCAAAGAGAAAATGCAAAGGAAGTAAGTTAGCAAAAGATGTACTCATTAAAACCCTGAGTGTGATTGAAGACGGCACAAATGGAAAGATGCATAACAAGTACACACACAGAAAACGTTTTTTATACTAGTAACTCCCCTCAAGCTAACTACAGATACAATGAAATCCTAATAAAAAATCCCAGCAGGCTTCTGCATAAATTGACAAAATGATTATTAAGTGGAAGTATAAATGTCTTAAACTGCCAATATTTAAAATCATAAATGCAAATACTTCATTTAAAGTGATATAAATATGACAATACTACAGGAGACTAAGAAGAACTTCAAAGTTTTAAAATAATAATAATAAACCAAAGCAGCCAGCAAGTGTCCAATATGGCATTCCTGAAAAGGGCTGACAGTTTTTAAACTGACAATAAAACTGATCTCAGTATATTTCTTTCATCAAATCTTTTTATAAGCAAATGCTATATATTAATTAAATTTGCTCCATTAGCTTATTTATTAAACAAAAAATTCAAATATTTGACTTCAAATACCAGGTACTGTAATGGGGACCACAAACACATGATTAAAACAGGTACTCTGTACTCTTTGTGGACCTTGAAGTTAAGTGAAAGGGACAGACACCCAACAAAGCATAAAATAGATACAAATATATTTGTATAATTAAAAGTTGTGGAAAATATCATGAAACAAAAGTAGGCTCCAGGGTAAGTTTAGTGTGAGCATCTAACTGGACTGGCAGGCCAAAGGAGGTCCAGGAAAAAAACACCAAGAGTGGTAAAAACAGTACCAAGGAGACTGACCCAGGAGAGCTGCCATAGTTCAAGGCCTCCCTGGGCTCTATCAAGAGTATTGGGCCAGCCAGTGTTACATGGCAAGAACCTGTCTCAGAAAGCCTGTGAGGGGCAGAGGGAGTTAGACTTCAGAGATAACTAATTAATATGCAACTGAGGCCTAGCCTGTAGGAGATGGCAATGCTACCTCACAGTAGCATCCCAACTGACTGCAGAATACTCCTGGGATAATCAAACTATTGTCCAACCACAAATACATCTATAAACACAGGAAGACAAAAGGTCTTTCCTGTTATAGGAGAACGACAAAAGCCAATTACAGAAGCGATGAAGCTAACCAATCCAATGTTGGAGCACAGTAACACCATCCAAGCTAGAGATCTCCTCCTTAGGTGGATCTTCAAAATGCTGCACACTTCACTACACCACCCAAACTGCCACGTGACTCATTAGATAAACCCTGTCCACATTGGCAAGCATCAAACTAACACAGAAGGCCAAGTTCTCAAAAATGTAGGAACTGCATTCAAAGGCTGCAGCATTGGGAAGGTTGAGAATCACTGACTTAAGAGCTTGAATTTCATCAATGTCAAGAAATGGTACTGTTGGGCTGGAGAGATGGATCAGCGGTTAAGAGCACCGACTGCTCTTCCAGAGGTCCTGAGTTCAATTCCCAGCACCCACATGGTGGCTCACAGCCATCTGTATGTAGTGAGATCTGGTGCCCTCTTCTGTGTACATAATAAATAAATTAATTTAAAAAAAAAAAGAAATAGTATTGTTTTCCAGCATTAATAGCTTCATTCTACTTCTTTGCAAAAAAATACCTCTAAGTCTGACCAAAAGAATTACAATTCCCTTCTCCCCTAAATTTGAATATTGTAAACTTCGTTTCTTGTTAAATGCAAACTCTGTGATGAAGACCATAGTTGAAGCAGTTCTCGACACTTGGCAGGTGTGTAGCCTGGAAATGAGGATGGTCCACCAATTACTGTTTACTACCAGGGAGCCGAGAGTTGCAGACATGGAAGGAAGCTTTCAAAGAGAAGACCAACAAAAGAAAGCCAAGAATGGTTACAGAATATCCACATTTTACTGAAGTGCATTGCTCAATACCTTCTCTCTTGAGAGAGTTTCCAAATGGGAAGCCAGATCATTTATTTCTTTGTCTTTCTCTGCCAACTGTAGCTGAATAAAAAAAGATTATTGTTAATATTTTTATTATCTACTTTCTCCTTACATATGAGATCCACTTAGTACTATACTAGCAAACTAATTTCTATCACCAAATTCAGTTATTTTCCTTAGTTCTCAGTCTTTGAATTAGCTACCATTACTGACCAATTTCTTTTCTTTTCTTTCTTTTTTTTCTCTCCCTATTTTTGGATTTCTGTAAGCTGGCTCAGAACTTGTTTTGTCCTCAGTCAGCATCCTGAGACATGAGACCAATGGTGTGTGCCACCGCACCTAGCTTTTACAATTTATTAACACTGATTATGCCGAAGTTTCATTATGGCATCACACATACATAGTGTATTTTAAATCATATTCACCTCCTACTGTCCTCTCTGGTTCCCTTCTACTCCCATAATCCCCAATGGGTTTCATCAGGGTTGCTTACAGGGTCCTAGGTAGGAGAAGATGGGTTCCATACTAGCGGCTATACCACTGAATAAATTATCTCTCCCACACCCTGCAACTATTAAGTCCCAGAATATTCAGGGAGGGACAAGGGCCTTACGAGTCCCTCTCTCCTCGCTCCCATTATCTGCGCTAGGTCCTTGGCCCTTTTCCTCCTAGGACAGGCCACTGACAGGCCCAATACTGTGCAGGTCTTGAGCCAGTAATCTCCACTGCTGTGGGATTAAGAGTGCAACAGTGAGGTCATGTTCTCAGGACAGAATTCTACCTCAGTCCACGCCTTCCTCTAGCTCTTACATTCTTTCCGCCCTACCTTTTTTCTATGTCCCTTGCACCTTGGAGGCAGCTTTCCTTATCTTGAAAAGGACTCTTTGGAGTATGTAAAACAGCATCTTGTCTATGCTATCCTAATGCCTGCTCTTTAGTGTCTACTTTTCGTTACCAACCACAAATAAAGACGTTCTATAACCATTCTTCTTTGGTTTTCTGTTCATCTTTTCATGATAAGCCAGAAATATGAATTCACATACCATTCTCATTCCCAAATTCCAAAACTCCCAGAAGCTGGCCAGGAACTCAAGGTTTAGTTCAAGCTGGACCTGATGATCTACACTCTCCTGCCTCAAACTTCCAAGATTACAGATATGTGCTACCAAGGCTGGGGAAATCTACCATTTTAAGTAATGGTAACACATGTTTTCATGGCCGTCTTTCCTGCCTTGGAAAGACAAAATGTCCCACACCTACGTTTTTTGCATTAGTTGACAGACACCATGAGAACCAACAGTGTGACCAAAGCTTAACAAGCTACAACTGTTTCCTCCTCCACTCCCCAACGTTTTCAATCTGTGTCAGAAAATCCTTCAACAACTACCAAAGACCACCTGCATTAATGGAGACAAATCTAACTATTCTATTCTTTGCTGGGTGTGGTAACACACACCTTTAATCCCAGAACTTGAGAGGCAGATCTCTGTGAGTCTGAGGTTTTGAAGTTTGATCTACATAGAATGTTCCGTGTCATTTAGGGTTACACAGGGAGAGTACAACCATGTCTCGAACCAAACAGCAAACAACAGCAACAACAACAACTCCACTACTCTTCAGTATTTCTTCCTAAAGGATGCATTTCAGATCAACCTGTCTAGGCTCATGTCCCCAGTCTATAGTAAGAGATCAAGAAGGTACCCAAGGGGGTTGGAGAGATGGCTCAGGGATTAAGATCACCCACATGACAGCTCACAACTCCAGTTTCATGAGATCTGACGTACTCTTCTGGCTGCCCCAGGCACCAGGAACACAAGGAGTGCACAGATACACATGCAAGCAAAAAACCCATACACACGAATAAAAATAAAAAAGCTATCCAGAAGGAAATGTACTTTATCACTTCATTCTGAGAATACTTCTACTTATGATCTCAGCTTTAACCCCTTACTCCCTACAAAGCCTCTTTAGGGCTTATAAATTACTTTGAAAAGGATACACTCTGAGTTCCCTTCCTCCTAGAAAATTCTCAACATCATGTAGGAACCAAATTCTATTTTAGGCCTTCTAGAACTTGACCGCAAGGTATTGTTCAAGTCTAATCTACTCCAGTATAGATACAGTTCTCACCAAGCAGCTGTGCCTCTCCACCCCCACCCTCCCCGACACACGCAGGCACACACCAAAATAACTAGCTGGAGGTAAAGTTAAATTACTTAGATACTACACTTGATCTTAGCAAAAGGCCGAGAAGCAATGCTAAATTACTTAGAACTCACCAGTTTTCAATTACAAAATAAGTAAATTACATATAGATATCTTAAAATCTCTCACATACAAGGATAACACTTTTGACTTCCTAGTCCAGGCGCTTGCTCATTGTTTTCTAGCATTCTTACAGATAACATTTCTTATTTGAACTGTTACCTAATATTACACTGGCGAAAATAAGTTTCTTTAATTAATATTATACCATTTACCTCAGAGTATTTTATTTAGGATCACAGTAATCTGTATGATAAATTTTAAAGCTAGAAAGTTACTGATAATATATCATTACACTAAAAAATAATAAATTGGGGGAACTAAAAAAAGTCCCAAAATAATTTAACACACACATTTATAATAAGAAGAAAATGAAATGATAACTTTTTTTTTTTTTTTTTTTTTTTTGGTTTTTCGAGACAGGGTTTCTCTGTGTAGTTTTGGTGCCTGTCCTGGATCTCGCTCTATACACCAGGCTGGCCTCGAACTCACAGAGATCTGCCTAGCTCTGCCTCCTGAGTGCTGGGATTAATGGCATGCGCCACATCGCCTGGCTGAAATGATAACTTTTAAAGATACACTTTTTTTTTTTTGGACTGGGCTACCTCCCTGTGTGTTGCTGGCCAGTCCAAACAAACAAAAGCTATTGCCACTGCCGTTAGCTACATACCAGAACTAGAAGGAAAGACCTTATTGCTTAAGACATCACATACTCTGCTTGCAAGACTTGAGAAAGCAAGCTGGAACTGAGCTGTGAACTTCCTCCAGGTTGGCTAGCTTTCAGAGCACTGTACAGAAAGTGCTAAGCAACCTCCTGGGAAAGAATTGTCATCCAGTCTCACTAAGCTCTGGATCCTGTGTGCCACACTACCAATGTGCCAAGCAAAACATGCCCACCAGTGCAATAGCGTGCGTGCGTGTGTGTGTGTGTGTGTGTGTGTGTGTGTGTGTGTGTGTGTAACTAATCATTTCCTGGTTAGAGTCTCCACTGGAAGGAACTCATATCTAGTAGTGTACATCTAGTCAAAAGCCCATCGCTAGGGAGAACACATGACTTCTGCTAGTCTACTGCTAAATGGCCATGGTGTGTGTACATCTATCTGTCAAGCTGTTTTTTAACTATTATGTTCAGACCCACATTAGTGCTCCAGTCAGCTTTGGTCAGAGAAGCTTCTCTTTGCAATGGTGGTTACAGAACTGATCAAAAGTGCTGACATTAAATAACTATAGAATGCTTAGCCCTAAACGGACATCTTTGTTACCTCATCCGAGGGTCAGGGAACACTGCAGGAGAAAAAATCAAGAGAAAGAGAAAGGGGTAGAGTACTGCGGAATGCTGACTTCTGGGTGTGACATGGCCTCTGTACCCTTGAATTCTCAGCAAATGTGGTTACCTGCCTAAGACCTGCACAAGACTGGCCCATCAACATTCCATCATGGAGGCTATAATCTAATGAGGCCTCACATTTTCTGAGGATTAATAGGTAGCTGATGGCTGCTGGAGGAAATAGAGACATTTTCTTCAGTGTACAGTCACAGCCGCATTACCCATGCTCCTGTAAAAAACCTCCTCCCCACACTCCGCAAAACAACTTAATGAAACCCATGGGGGCTGGGGAAGGAGGTGCAGACAGACACAGGACAGGGCATGAAAGAAGGGAACTACCTGGACAGGGTATCAGTGGGAGGCTGTAATGTGTATCGGGAGAAATCTTTTTTTTTCCCCCAGGGGAGAATATTATAAAAATACATCATACAGATGCATGAAAATACACTGAACTCTACTACTATATATAATTAATATGTGCTAAAAAAAAACTTTAAAAGATAAATTTTAAAATCTACCTGAATCCAAAGAACTAAATTAATAAACAATGCACGTTGGAGCCCATTTCTCAGTTTAGTGAATAAATCGTGTGTAACTAAATATATAGCACACTTATAGAACAAAATACTACCTAGCTGATCTATACTGGAAAAGGTACTCAGTTGATATTTTATAGGTAACACATTTTCTACAGGATCATGTTCACTAAGCACAGCACACATCAAGACTGCAAAACTTACTTTGTACCGGTCCTCTACTTCAGCTAGCTCAAGTTTCACATTCTCAGCAATTTTGACTTGTTCTTTCCACTTCAGCTCCATTGCTGCAAGTTCATCAGCATATTTATTGCATTTGGTTTTCTCATCCTAAATAAAGTTAGCATAATTACTAAAAACGTCACATCTCCACAGAGCAGGTATCTATACAAACACACATGCGTGATGATTACTGTAGCAGTATAAAACCAAAATGTTTACCAAGACAAGACTGAACAAATCATTTTATAGCATAGCACATATCTACTTAAACAAGTGAGGTAAGTGATCCATTGACCATCAAGTGTCCTATTAAGAGCACACTGCAACAGATAATATAATCCCATTTTACTTACAATTGTTTAAAACAGTTAATATGTCTGTGTTGCAGAGAAAAATACAACCCAAAATACCCATAGTTCTTGTATTTTAGATTAAGATCATGGGTGTACTTTTTAATCACCTCTATTCTTTACATTTCTAAGACTATAGCATTTCATGTAACTTTTGCAAAAAGAGGAAATCTAAATAAACCATTTTATGGTTTAGCTTTTATGACAGCTCTTTTTTCTTAAAAACACAAGACACCATAAGGAAGAGTTTACAAATAGTGACCAAAAAGTAAATGGGCCAATTTCATTTTAAATATTTGTTCTTTGGAGGTAAAGCTCAAAAATATTTTGAGCAATTCAATGGAGAAAGGATCAAACATCTAAATTCCACACCTTCCATTCCACACTTCAGAATACACACAAACACAACTCTAAGCTGACTACAAGACTTCTAGATAGACCAGGAGCATAGCCCACTGGCAGACCACTGGTCTCAACATTGTAAGGCCCTGGCTGTGGTCTCTAAGAACAGCAAAAACAAAACAAGTAACTCCTGGAAACAGTGCCGAGGAATATGTTTAATACCTTGCAGGTCTTTTTATTTTTTGAAATACAAAATATAAAAGAAATTGATACTCTATCAAAATTAAAATTTGATTGTCTACAAACATCATTAAGGAAAGGAAAAGTTAACAGCACACATCCAGCAGAGAAAGTAGCTGTATCTACAAACCAGGCAGGCAGGCAGACAGGCAGGCAGTTCTAACAGCGCCATGCCCACGGCTCTTGTAGCACAGTTAACAGATTCATGATGTTCTTTCTACTCTAGTATGAAGGGTGAATTCTTTGGGCCAGCTGGTCAAAATCACCCACCACACGTATACAATAAAGCTACCCCTGCTTAGTCATCTCTTTGTCTTTAAGTAACCACACAATTTGGCAAAATCTGGTTTCTACTCTTCAAGAAAGAGAAAAAAATTACATAGCAAGATGAACAACTTTTTAATAAAAGATTTTTTAAAACTATGTCAGCACTTACAGAAAGATAACAGAGGGGCTAAAGAGATGGCTGAGTGGGTACAGTGCCTACCACATGAAGCATGAGAAGCTGGATTCGGATCCCCAGCACTCATGTAAAAGCCAGGTGTGGCAACATGCATTTGCAGTCCTAAAGCTGAGGTACACAAGGACAGACAGATCGCCACAGCTCACTGATCCTGTCTCTATATACACATCTCAGCAACAGTCTTGAGTATTATACACTGTATAGTCATGTGTGCTACACTGTCCTACGAAGCTTCTTTACACCAGCATCAATAAAAACACAAGCACTGCATCACACCACAACATCAGTACCATCCTCATCATTTCTTCTACAGAAAGATCTCAGAATGTCCAGTTCACAACTTGAGTAAAACACTTTAAACATTACCTTTAAGCGAGTAACAAAAAGGATCTTGTTATTTTAGTAACACTGAGCAGATCTACAAGTTTCATTTTGTTGTTCTAAAAAAGTTACCTTCCTCTCCCATATGCAAAAAAGAAACATGCACACAAAACCTTAAAAACCACATACACAAATACAAAATTATTTTATTTTGCCCTCTATTCTAAGCTAGATATACATGAGAAGCATTTTTCCCTTATACTTTAAATAGTGCAAAGTGAGTATCACCAACAAAATTGAAAGAATCTGAACAATGCTGCTTAAAATAATTAAAGTCACACAGAGACTGTGGTAGTCTGAATGTAATTGGCCCCCATAAACTCATAGAGAGTGGCACTATTAGGAGCTGTGGTCTTGTTGGAGGAAGTGTGTCACTGTGGAGGCCAGCTTTGAGGTCTCATACATGCTCAAGATACTGCCCAATGTGACAGACCACTTCCTGTTTTTGTCTAATCAAGATGTAGCCTGCACCATGCCTGCCTGCATGCTACTATATCCCGCCATAATGATAATGGACTGAACCTCTGAACTGTAAGCAAGTCACCACAATTAAATGTTGTCTTTTATAAGAGTTGCTGTGGTCATGGTGTCTCTTCACAGCAATAAAACCCTAAGACAGAGACAACTCATTTGCTTAACATTTCCATTTTTCATTATGAAAATATGGTTATCAAATATGTAGTAAAAGACAGAGGTTTGGGAGATGGTTAGAAGGGTCAAGTACTTGCTACACAAGCATTGAGGACCTGACTTCAGATCCCTAGCAACTCACTGGCCACAGCAGCATGTGGCTGTAAGCCCAGGGGTGGAACAAACACAATTGATCTCAGGGGCTCACAGGCATCCAGTCCAGCCCAAACCACTGGCTCTAGGCTCAGGACAGACCCTGTCTGAAAAGGTACTGTGAGGAAGCAACTAAGGAAGACATCAGGAAATCAACCTGTGGCCTCCACATGCATCTGCACTGGCAAGTGCATGAGCGAGCACATAAGCACATAAATGTAATACAATTGTCTGTTATTGATACAATAAATTTTTAAAAAGGACTTCCCTTATAAAGTTCAAATGCTTTCCATGTATCATGTTAATACAGATAAAATTCTAATTATCAATTATTCATATTCAGACAATGACATTTTATCATGTGTATGGCCATGATTTTACAAAAAGACCTGTATGTACAGGTATACAAAACATCATTTTCATCATCCCAAATGGAGTATCAATATAGAAGAATGGGAGAATAAACCCTCCATACATCAATGAAAACAACTAAGGCAAGGCATTTAACATTTGATAAATCTTCCACTGAAAAAGGAGGTAACTTACCTGCAAGAGTTGTTTACATTTATTATACTTTTCTGTTTTCTCAGCAATTTCTTTGGTCATTTCACAGACATGATCCTTTGTTAACATGTCAAAATCCGTCTCTGTTGTAACAAAAGCAGAAATAGTATTTATTGTCTGGAAGCTGGAGTGGTGGCTCAGCTGTTACGAACAACAGCTGCTCTACCAGGACCTGGGTTCCATTGCCAGCACTCACATGGCAGCTCACAACTATCTATAATTCTAGTCCCAAAAGATCTGATATCCTCTTCCAGCCTCCAAAGGTGCTAGGCATGCATGTCACGCACAGGCATACATACAGGCAAAACATCCATACACATTAAAACAAATTAATAAAAACAAAATTTTAGTACTTTGTCCAAGGACAGCCTGGTCGACATTCCAAAATCCAAAACAAGTATTTTTTTCCTTTATTTTATCTTCCTGTAGAAAAACTTGAGTAAGTGGACTGTGGAACAAGACCTGACATATTGCCAGAACTGGGAGTACACTGAGCTACAATCTCACTACTCAGAAAGCTAGGACAGGGAACATCAACAGTTGAAGGGATACAGAGGGCTGAAGGACCAGCCTGGGCAACTTGGTAAGATCCTGTCTCTAATAAAAAAAAATTTAAAAAAGAAAGGGGTGGTTTGGAAATCCAGCTCATATCCTCAAAATACTTTGGGATAGAGTATTTGTTTAGCATTTTAGTAAAGTTCAACCCAACAAAAACCAAATTCTATGTGAGATCTATTTGTTGTTCTCTCCCCGGCTGTGTGTGTGTGTGTGTGTGTGTGTGTGTGTGTGTGTCTTGTTTGTTTTATTGTGAGACAGTGTTCCTTTATAGCCCAGGATGGCTTTCAGTTCACACCTACTATCTCCACTTCTTGGGTGCTGGGGTTACAGGAATGTACCACCATATCTGACCTCTATGTGAGGATTTTTAAATGTCAGTTTTGACCAGAACAAAATTCACATTCAATAAGTAAGAAATCCTTTAAAAAAAAAAAAAAAGTTGCTACAGTGTTTTCAAAATAGCACAAAAATCACAGTTCTTATACAACTGGGTGGACAGCAAGAAAGCCGTGCTTGTAGCTAGAGTTTCCTCCAGTCCTACCTATACTTCCTGCCTAGCCACTGACCTCTTGGTTTTCTTCTCTGAATGGGCTCTGTGTTTCTTATTTAATAAGACGGTTGGTTATATCTACACATGCTCCTGAGAATAGTCCATCCTTTGAGCCTCTGCTGCCCTTTACTACGTCTTCATGAAATCAGTACTCTACAATATCAGAGGAGGTACTACAGATTGAACATCATTATCCTAAAGTCTGAAATTCAAGGTCCCTAAAAAATTGAAATGTTCCAAACTCTGAAGCTCTTTGAACACATTCGACACTTCAAGAGCTTCAGATACAAGGCATTACGGGTTTGTTAATTTTCAGATTGGAAATCATGAACTGTTTACCCAAACATTCCAATTTGTGGAGAAACTTGAAACCTGGAAGCATTTCTTTCCCAAGTATTTCAAAGAAGGAATATTTAACCTGACACAGTAGACAAATAGATGGAATACTACATACTTTCCTATGGGGTTGTTCTTACATACTTAATAGTCTAAGAAATCGTGTTTTATAAAACTAAATCATCAATTACACCATACACTAAAAATGGATATATACTTTGGCTGGTCCCTATTTTCCTTAATGTCAGATATTTGATTTACATAAAGAGGGGAAAGAAGCAGAAATGATAATCTAGAGTTAATTCAAATGATTACATTACTCATTTAGTGTACCTACTAAACATTTAACCCATTAACATTAACATCAGTCTACAGGTACACTAATGCAAGATGTACCCTAGTGATCCAAAGCAGGAGGGAAGAGAAGGGATTGAGGAGAATGGGGTATTTTCCCCCCACAGAATTATATTTTTTTTAATGTTATAAAATCATTAAGATAAAATAACTACTCGAAGCACAAACTAAACCTCCATGTTGAGTGTGGTTACTGTGCTGCAAAATCTTGCTTTTCAACTCCATCACTTTCCCACATTTGTCCGTTGTCACTCTCTGTGACCGTCTCTGGTCTGTATTTATAATAATCTTGAGTGTAAGGAATTCTTCCATCTCATTGTTCCATGTTTGACCAGTTCAATTCTATGTGAACAGTGAACGTTCTCCTGAAGGTAAGTATTCCTTTACACTCACACTCTGCAGAGTCACCACATATAAACTTCACCTCACTTTAAAACCTCATTTTGCTCCTTTGCCTCCATTCTCTCACTCACAAGAACTTACGGAAGCAGCCTGAGATTCTCATACATGGAAGCAGACAGCATCAAATCAGTATACAGTTTTCAAGGAGGGTCACTCTAGACAGAAGGAGAGTTTTACCTGCAGAAGACACTGCTGGCCTTACATCCATGGCAGAAGCAGAAGCAGCCGGGTCTGTGTTTATTGAAGCATCATTCACTTTCTGCTGATTCCCAGTTCTCTTTGTGAAGACACTGTTAGTACTGGCCTATTCCAAAAGTTAAGAATAATTATTGAAAAAGTCACTGAATGACTCATACTGATTTCCTTTACTAAACTTTACTAAATAATCAAAAAAGTAGTTTTCTTATTTTGAAAGCCTAAAGGGAATAAAGCTACATCTTTTTCCTAACTGATGGAAATGCTGCAAAGGAAAAGTAACTGTTTTTTTCTTGTGAAATCACCAAAATGCATCATTTATAGAAATCTCACAATCCCACAAATCAAAATGTACCCAGTGGGCCTGGAGCGACGGATGGCTCAGCAGTTAAGAGCATGTGTCACTCTTGCACAGGACTTAGGTTTGAGTCTTACCACACACAATGGTTTGCAGCCACCTATAACTTCAATCCTAGGGGATCCAATGCCCTCTTCTGACTTCCACAAGCACCAAAAACACATATGTGGTACACACACATACATGCAGGCAAAATACACATAAAATAAAATGAATAAAGCTAATTAAAAAAATTTTAAAAAAATAATATGCTCAAAAACCCACAAGCCAAAATCTGTGTGAATTACAACGTTCCTCCATAAAACGCTTCCTACTTTACTACTGCATATGCTTCCTTGCTCCTGTTTATCCCTGAGAACCTAGAACAGTAGCACACAAGTCTGTATCCTGTAATGAATGTTTTTATACTTCACTCCCAAGATTCCCTCACATAAGTCTTCTATTTCAGTACAATTCAAGGCTTTCCTTTAATACATAAACCCATCCAAATGAAATGTCTGCTTTATTATGAATGAACCTACCTACTCCTGAGAACAATGAGAGCAGTCCACTTTGCCACTGTGACATTTAATACTACATACTGAATTTAATTAACAAAGATACTCACCGAGAGCTTAAGAGAGCAATGGCCTAAAGACAAGAGTGCTTGCTCTTGCTTATCCTTGCTGCTGATCTAGCTTCCTTTATTGGCTCTCAGTATACAAATCTCAGGTTTAAACACAAAGAGGACTTCCATTACAGTATTAGGCCAATGACTTAAAATCAAGAAGTGATAAGCTGAGGCTCAGCGTGTAAAAGCACTTCCATTAAACTTGACAACATCCTGCATTGCATCCCCTATCCCTGAGACCCAGAGGCTAGAAGGGATAACCAACTCCTACTAGTTGTCTTCTGACCTTCACATATCACCCAACACACACACACACACACACACACACACACACACACACACACACACCCCTACATAAATAAAGGTAATAGAAGATACAGTTTGACAATTTATATTCAAAAGGTTACTATTTAGAATACTATACATTTCATGTATAAACAAAAAGCTGACGAAGGCAAGTTTCAGTTCATAGACTCAGGGACACTTACTGACTGGTCTGAAAGCTTGTTTATTTGTCTTTGGAGCCTCTGGCACTCCTTAAACTTTTCTTTGTAATGATCTGCAGCCATCTGCAGCCTGAGTTTCAGGTCTTCAACCTCTCTTCTCAGTTCATGTTCCAATGTATCACTCTTTTCCTTGGGGGGCAAAAAAAGCACTTCTATAAGGAAAAAATTCTGATACTTCAGAATGTAATAGTAAATCCTAACTTCATTTCCATAATTTTCCCCCTGGCTTTTAATTTATATTTGTTTTGGGGGTTTGGGCTTTATATTCTAAGTCTAAGGTTTACTTAAAAGCTGAGGAAAAAGCATCCACCTCCTGAGCAGCAATAACGTAACTTATATGTAACTCCTTTAAATAACCACATTGCTGCTTTCTATAGCTAGCAAACAGAAATTCCACAAAAAGGAATCTCCATCTGACATCAAAATTATGTAATAGAGCAGCTTTTACTGCTAAGAATTATGCTTCATTAGAGCTGGCCTCAAAGGTATTCGAGTGGATGAGCTAGCCCTGGCCCTCACCTGAGCAAAGCGGGAAAGCTAGTCCTGGTGGTGTGGGCATAGGAGAACAGGCAGACTGACCAACTCAGTGACCACCCAGGCCCAGATCTAGGGCTTTGAGTTGGCCCTCCTCAACATCTACTCCACCTACAGACTCCATGGAGGTGCCAGCACTGCAGAGCCAAAGCTGCAGGATCTCCATGACACAGGGCAACAACAGGATATCCAGAGGAGTCTCAGTGAGAACCTAGTATTGACAGTGCAGCAGAGGCCAGAGGCCTCGAACCAGACCAGTGACTCACTGCAATAAACATTTGCAAGTAAACCTGTTTGGGCAGAAAGGTGGACTAGGTGACCCTCATGATACACTGCAGCTTCCACCAAGATTTTTTTCTTTTACTTTGCATTTTTATTATTTTTATTTTATTTTCTTTTGGAAGGGAGGGTTGCAAGGGCAAAGAGCAGATAAAAAGGGATGGGGAGATGAGGGGGATAGGAGTGCATGATATGAAATTCACAAGAATCAATTAAAAGTAAGAATTATAGAAGTTCTCTTTCCAACCCAAGAAATTACAATGATTTAATAGAATAAATAGCAATCAGTCTTTCTGGCCAGGCTGTGGTGGCACATGTCTTAATCCCAGCACCTGGAAGTCAGAAGCAGACAGATCTCTGTGAGTTCGAGGCCACCCTGATGTACAGAGTGAGTTCCAGGACAGGAAGGACTACACCCTGTCTCAAAACAAACAAACAAAAGCAAGTAGTCTTTCTGACCTAACTTGTTGACCATGGGTTCCTCTCTTGTTATGGAGCTTGTGTGTGTTGGGGGTCAGATGGGAAACCCCTCGCTTTACCTGCTCTTTTCTGGCAGCAGTTAACTGCAGCTCTGCCAGCTGCTTTCTCACTCTCTCGTTTTCCACGCGTACAGTATGGAGATCTGCCATTGTTTTATCTCGCACATTCACAGCATCACTCAGTTCTTTGGCCAGGAAGATAGCTTCTTGCCGTGTTGCCTGAACTTGTTCCTCTGCTTTACGAAGTTTCTCCTTTAAAAAAACTGTATCTTCCTGAAGAAAGGTAAATAATACTCAGTTGCATTTAAAATATTAAAATTTAGAAAGCTTCAACAGTTCCAGAATTTTAAATTAAACAATGCTTTTCTACTCATGCCTTAGGCTGTAAGATTTCTCCTGTAACAGCCCTCTGCTATGCTCACTACCCCACTCCACATATGACCGAAGTCAGTTAACACACTCGGTCCTTAAAGTCCTGACTGGACTAAACACAAAGGAAAGCTGCTGAGACCGAATGAATGACAACCCCCTACCCCACTCTCTTTACCCCGTTATCTCCGCCAGGACTCCCATTTTTCACTAGAATCAAAATAACTTCAAAGACTTCTTTGTAACACCAAAAACACCAGTTAAAAGATGTCTCCTTTTTTCAAACCTATAAGACAGCTAATAAAATATTTAGCTATCATCATATCATCATGAAAACATGGAAGAAACATACAACACATTAAAGTATAATGAATATGAAAGTCCTATTTTTAGTCTGCTAAAAATAATGTAAAATAAAGTAAAACTCAATTCAATCTTGGTTTTGAAACTGTTAGATCCACAGGAAAATGTATTAAATGACCATATAGGGCTGAGGTGTACAAAATCTTCCTAAGCATAACCGTAACAGCATCTTGTTTCTTGGTTTTTCTAACAAGATCTCATGGTCCAGGTCCGTCTGGACTCGCCATGCTGCAGAGGCTGGATGATCTGACACTTCTGACACTGTCCCGCCCTCCCAAGTGAAGGGTGTGCATGTGTGCACTACAACGTCTCCTTTATGTGGTACTGGTGAACGAACAAGGCTCCCTACATGCTACAGAAGGAGGGACTCTACCACCTGAGTCCTATCTTGAATCTTTTTTACATAATTCATTTAATTTTATGTGTATTGGTGTAAGGATGTCAGATCTCCTGGAACTATAGTTCCAGACAGTTGTGAGCTGCCATGTGGGTGCTGGGAATTGAACCTGAGTCCTCTGGAGGAGCCAGTGCTCTTAACCACTGAGCCATCTCTCCAGCTCCTATATCTTTAATCTTAGTAGTTTTAATCACACATCAATTTCTGTGTCAAGAAAGGAAAAAAATAACTAACAGAAAATTTCTTTTAATACAATCAAGGAAAGTTTAATACTATTCTGATTTAAGTATTTTCCCAACCAATCACAAGGGAGTATATATACCCCAAATGGTCAAACATAGGAAGATTGATTTTATTTATTACTATTTTTGTTTGTTTGTTTTGAGACAGATTCCCTCTACACAGGCCTGGCTGTCCTGGAACTCACCAGGCTGGCCTAGAACGCACAGAGGTCCACCTGCCTCTGCCTCAGAGTGCTAGGATTAAAAGCATGCACCACCACCATTGCACAGCAAGATTAATTAAAAAACAGAAAAAAAGAAAAGAAAGCGTTGCTATGCACAAAAGTTTCAAATCAACAAGGTTAAAACAAATGCTTTCTTTCAAACTGACCAAGACAAAATAGTAAGCTATTATTTAGACAGGTTTGGAGAAACAGGAGCATTCACAATTACACGAACCCTAACTGGCACTTCTCTCCCAGCAAGCTTTCAAGATTCACCAATACCTTAAAACTTCTCTTGGGTCTTGATCTAGCGATTTCATCTTCAAAAAGTACTCAAGAAAACTGTTAATGGTATAGACAAAGGTTTGTCTTTCAGAATTCAATACTTTAAAATAGTAAAAATCCTGAAGATTTTAAGGTATCTAAAATGCAGTTGTTTTGAACTAAATAAACTATGCCATACCATACCTCCACACAATGAAAAGTTATTAATGCCACTGTAGACCAGAGCACACATTATACCACTGGGAGAAAAACTCAATACAGCTATCTTCTGAAAGGCAATTTGAAAATAACTATCAAAAATTAAATGCCCATTAGTCCACCAACTCCATTAAATAGAATTTATTCTATAGACTTAACCATGTGCCTAGTATAACTTTAACTAAACAAGAATATTGACTGCAGTATGCTCAGAAAAGCTGAAGGGAGTAAACTACAGAAGTACTGACTACACAGATTCTGAATGACAAGAAAGAATACTGTGTAGCTATAATCATGAATGAAAGGTTTTACAAGTATATCCATAGTAACATTTTATAACTCAAAAAAAAAAAAAAGTTTAGGGCTGGATATGGGGCCGAGTATCTTTAATCCAAGCATTCAAAGGCAGAAGCAGGCCAGTCTGACCTACATACTGAGTTCTAGGCCAGCTAGGGTTATAGAATGAGAACCTGTCTCAAAAGAAAACAAAAAACAGTAAAAAGTTCTGGGAAACTACACTCAGACACACACATTCATATATTCCCATTTGAGTTAAAATGTAACTTTAAATTAAAATCCTACAACCACACAGCAAAGAAAGGATGCTAGCTTTTAGTTTGCACCCTTATCACTATTTAAATTCTTTTATAACCATAAATTCACACTGCATTACAATCTACTAAAACATTTCAGCAATTAGTAATCACTGTCCTCACTATTTAAAAATTATGATTTTCACTGAAGTCTTGCTTAAATGCTAAAAAGATGCTTAAAGATATTTTAGCATCTTATTACATCAAATAAATATAATCAAACACACTTTTCATATTTTCATTTGCAATCTTTTAGATCAAAAAAGCAACTGTAGGCTTAATCAGGAATTGTAAATGTCATAGACTTCAAACATGTTCAGAGTTGCATTAACTATACCTCCAGTATAATTCACATCAAAATGCCAAAACAACCTAATATTCATCCATGAAAGCTAAGCAGTAAAATAAGATGAATGATATGGAATAATCTTTCTGGACACTGTGAATATGTATTACTCTCATTGGTTAATAAAAAGCTGAGAGGTCAGTAGCCAGGCAAGAAGTATAGGAGAGACAGGCAGAAACAGAGGACTCTGGGAGGAAGAAGGCAGAGTCAGAGGAGATGCCAGCTAGCTAGCCAAAGTGTAGAAAATGAGGTAACAACCCATGAGCCACATGGCAAAGCATAGATAGAAATATAGGTTAATTTAAGTGTACGAGTTAGCTAGTAACAAGCCTAAGCTATTGAACGAGCATTTATAATATTATAATATTAAGCCTCCGTATTGGTTATTTGGGAAATGGCTGCCGGGACAGGAAAACTCTGCCTACAGATGAATGTATCCATGCAATACTATGTAGCTACTGGAAAAGATGAGGAAGAGCTCTATGCAATGCTAAAGCAGATACATCATGCTACATAAAGCAATAGTCCAGGTAGGTGATAGATGCCTAATCCCAGTACTTAGGAGCTGGAGGCAGGAGGCGTTCAGTAACTTGGTTGTGATTTTAAAATTTTTCAAAAGAAATGGCTGAGGAACTAGAGATGGCTCCAGGGTTAAGTAACCCCAGCTCCAGAGGATCCAACTGCTTCTTCTGGCCTCCACAGGTGCCCACATGCTTCACACATAGACACATAAATAAAAATAAAATAAATCTTAATTAAAAAGGAAAGAGGATTTTAAAAAAAAGCTGGAAAGAATATAAAACAAGAGTAAAAACAATCATACTAGAGATAAGTTTCACCATCTTCAACAACATTTTTCTAAAGTACTTACTTTAGTTGAGGCTGTAAGCAGGAGAGCCCTGGACAAATTTTCCTTTTCAACCAAACATGACTGCAGTTTGTCAATCTCTTCTTTGAACTGGGTAATCATGCTTTCTTTGTTTCCATCTAAATTCTTTAAAGTCTGTACCTCTGACATAAGCTTGGTATTTTCTATTTCTGTATTCTTCAAATGTACCTGTGACAGCAGTGTTTGAAATCGTCAAGAATATTCTTGCTACCATCATAATCCAAGTTAGTCAAAGTTTAAAATACCATTATTTCTTTCTCATCCAAAAATGCCAAAGGAGGAACTGGGTGGCAGGAGACTCAAGTTCTGCAAAATGGCTACCTGGGCATACAGGGGCAGAACACAGCTTTAAGAAGATTTTCGTTTCCCATAGCGATTAATTCTAATGTCTAACTATGTATTACATGATCTCTAAAGACTTTTCCATCAGTTTAATCATTTCTTTTCTATTTTAAAATGTAAACGACTGGGTGTTTTTCGGGGGTGGGGGAACACCATGCTACAGGCATATTCAGAAATTTGAGTGAAAAAGTTCTGAAAACCAAATGGGCTACATTCAGAACATCTTAAACAGTTATACTTTTTAAAAAGACATATCTTCCTTTTAATGATGTGTATAGATGTAGGTTTATGGGTATGTGTATGCAAATGTTAGGTGCCCACAAAGGCCAGAGGTATCAGAGTTACGAGTGGTTGTAAGCCACCTGATGTGAGTGCTAGCAACCACACTCTGGTCCTCAGTAAAATGGCCCTTAAACCACTGGGCCGTTTCCAGTCCTATTCCACTTTCGGCTTCTAAGAAGTACTATGCTGTCTATTTTCCATGAGACCGAAGTTGCCCTCTGACTTCCATAGGTCAACTGTGGCACAACTCCCAGCCCTACACACATCATGTACTCACATCATGCATGCACATACATGTACAGGGGCATACACACACACATTTTTTTATGTGCTAAAGAGAAATGAATTGCTTTTTGCACTTCACTCTTCATAGTGAAGCTAAAGGACTAATTCCTGTTCCTAGGGATGAAATGTATCTCTGGTCCTCTGAAGCTGTCAACAGCCCAAATCTCTGCAGCATCACTTCTAAAACATTATCTAATGCTCATAACTATCAGCTCATAAAAGGGACTTGAGGCCGACAATTTTGAATGTTCATCTCAAACCTTTAAAAAAAAATCTTTGTATATGTATGTCTATTCATGTTTGGAGTATGCGGGTGTCACAGAGCACATATGCTATGGTGCCCATGTGAAGGTCAGGGGACATTCTCAGATGTTGGACCCCGTCTTCCACCTTCGCTAGATAGGGTCTCTTGTCAGTCACTGACTACATCAAGCTAGCTGGCCTACAAGCTTCCAGGGATTCTCTTATCTCCACCATCCACCTCATTATAGTAAACTGGGATTACAGACATAGGCTGTGGTGGTTTGAAAGAAAACCGCCCCCAAAGCGAGTGGCACCATTAGGAGGTATGGTTTTGTTGGAGTAAGCATGCTCTGGTTGGAGAAAGTGTGACACTGTGAAGGCAGGCTTTGTGGGCTCATATACGCTCAAGCCCCGTCCAGTGAGACAGTCTACTTCCTGTTGCCTGCAAATCAACATGTGGCAGATACCTCTCCAGCACTCCAGCACCATGTCTGTCTGCATGCTGCTGTCTTGCTTCCTGCCATGTTAATAGACTGAACCTCTGAACTGTAAGCAAGCCACCCCAACTAAATGTTTCCTTTTGTAAGAGTTGCCGTGGTCATGGTGTCTCTTCAGAGTAATAGAAACCCTAACTAAAACACTTGCCATTGTGTCCAGCTTTCTATGGACTCTTGGGATCTGAACTCAGGTTCTCACACTTAAGTGCAAGTACCTTTTCACTTAGCAATATTCCCAGCCATTAATTTAGAACTTTCTACAGGAAATGTTTCTTAGATACTTAAGAAAATTAATCTCAATTTTCACCCATGATTAAGCTAATTTAGTCCATATTGCAGGCTTTAAAAGGATAGAAAATTTTTGAAAGATAAGACTCACAAGCAGTGGAGGTATTTTATAAACCTGTAATCTCTGACAATTTTTTCAAAAGCCAATCTGAAGTATGAGCAGGGGCCTGGCAAGGTGGGTCCAGGCACTTGTGGCCGAGTCTGATGGCTGTGCTCAATCCCCAACCCCCCTATGGCAGGAAAGAGAGAACAGACTCCTCCAAGTTGTTCTCTGACCTCCACGCATACCATCGCTTCTGCATGCCCACACTCATGTACACACAATCGTGTACACACACATATATACACAACAAATAAATGTAAAAATTTTTTAATATGATCTCTGAAGAAATGTATATTCTTAAAAGGTGAAAACACTTTCTATGAATTCTGATAAACAACTATCCTGCTACCATTAAACTTCTTTAATTATACAGTATCTACTACATATCTAAAACATCAGCATATTTTCTAAACACTAGCTTTTAGGGACACTATGCATTGTAGTTATGATTTCCTCTTGCTTCCTTCCCATCTTGGACTGCTCACCCTAAAGTCGACTGCCATGATCATGAGACATGCAGGAGGCCTTCTAGAGATAGCTGAAGGGCCTCCTTACAAAAACTATGAGGACCTCACTATAAAACCATGAAAGTATATTCCCCAAGGCCCCATACAAACCTTTAGCAGACTACAGCCCATCATTCTCCTGACTGTAATGATGCAAGTGACCAGCAGCTCAGCTGAACTGCTCAAATTCCCAACCCTAAAAGCCCACTGGAGTAAGAAAGGAACAGATAATAGAAATGGCACTTTACCTTATAAAGCTCCTTCTCATCCCTTTCTGTCTTCAGCTGACACTCAAGTTGTTCTCTTTCATGCTGTGCCTTCCTGAGTTTATCCTTCAAACTGTGTTAAGATGAAAAAAAAAAAAAACTTAATATAAACCATCAAGAACTTTGTTAAGCATTGAAGTCACTTTTTTAAAGCACCAGACATACCTGTCCAGCTCAGTTTCTTTTTCAATTGCTTTATGTGTCACTGACACAATATCTTCTTCAAGTTGGTGAGCTTTAGATGTAGCATCACTGTATCTCTTCCTAAACTCTTCATTTTCCATTCTCAAACTTTGTGAGACTTCAAGAAGGTCCTTAGAAACAACAATAAAGTATTTTTCAGTAAAACAATATTGTGGCCGGGCAGTGATGACACATGCCTTTAATTCCAGCACTCCAGAGGCAGAGGCAAGCGGATTTCTCTGAGTTCAAGGCCAGCCTGGTCTACAAAGCAAGTTCCAGGACAGGCTCCAAAGCTACACAGAGAAACCTTGTCTCAAAAAGCCAAAACAAACAAACAAAAAAAGCAGTATTGTGTATACTTCAGAACACTTTCCTTTAAAAAAAGAAGTCCAGTGTGGTAGCGCACACCTTTAATCCCAGCACTCGGGCGGCAAAGGCAGGCGGATCTCTGTGAGTTTGAAGCTAACCTGGTCTACAGAGCGAGTTCCAGGACAGCGAGGACTATGAACAGAGACCTTTTCTCAAATAATAAGCTTTTAAAAAGGGTTTCATTGTATCTCTTGGGTGCTGGGACTACATGAATGTACCACTACATCTAGCTTTGAATTCTCACAATTTCCATCCTACATTTATTCCTCCAAGTTGTATAATCCAAGACTGTAAAATAAACCTGAAATTCTAACAGTTAAACTTTCATACATTCAACCTTTTTGTTTTTATTTTGTTTTGTATTTTTGTGAGTATATAATGTGTCCACGTGAACCTATGCACACATATACGTGCAGGGTGTGCAAGCCTGTCCTTATGGAAGGCCAGAAAAGGGCACCGAGTCTTCTCCTATCACTCACCACCTAGTCTTTTGAAACAGAGTCTCCCCCTTGAGCCTGAGGCATTTTCTTCATCAAGCCCGAAGCCAGGAAGCCCCAGTGTTCCTCCTTTCTCTACCCAGCTTGAAACTGGGGTTACAGGCTTTTGTAGTGATGCCCAGCTTTTTATGTGGGTTCTGGAATCTATACCCTGGTCCTTATGATTGAAGAACACATTCATTTAACCACTAAGCCTTTCTCTAGCTCCCAAGTGTGTGTTTGTTTTGTTCTGAAAGAATGCCATGTAGCTGAGGCTGACCTTGAACTGCTGATACTCCTACCTCAACTTCCCATGTGCTGAGATAGACGTGTACTACCATGTCTAGCCTGAACTATTAGTGTATCAATTATTAACACATATTTCCATCTCTGCTTTTCATGCACTCTTTTTTGACTTCACTAACTTCTCCACCAGAGGGCAGGCAAAAAAAATTAAATTAAAAAATTCTACTTAATTTACTTTTGTTTTTGACATCTTACTTTTATAATGCCAGTGACAGTCATTCTGGTCTCATATGACACTATCAAGGTTAACACCCACTCCAGTATATATCACTAAGTACCATCCAAGAACTACAAAACATGCCTATATATCTAAACCACTGCTCCTAACATTCTCTGCGGTGGGATTCATTCAAAAAGACTAAAACAAAAGATAAAAATAGAACTTTCTACTTTAAACAGAGACTACTTTAAAGCTTAATATACCTTCACCACATGAATTATGACAATTAAATATGCCCTCTAAGTTTCACCCCTAGCTCACTGATAAAATTTTGAGTCAAGTATAACAAAGTATACAAAGGTGCTGCTATGGCAAACTATACACCAAAACTTTGGTAAGTATTTTCATTTTCCAAAAGCTGTGTATGACAGCATATACCTGTGATGGCAATACTCAGGAGGCTGAGGTAGGATAAGCAAGCCTGAGGCCAGCCTGGTTTACATAAGAGACCCTGTCTCAGAGAAAAAGATGCAAGAGGAAAAGGTGCCAGGTGGGAAGGGACTAAGAATCACTGACTAACGACTGAATAAATAATTACTAAGAGTAGGCCTTGTCGGCCACAAGAACAAGAAAAGAAACTCACAACTGAAAGAAAGCTGGCCATAGGCACGAGGCTAGCCAACTGGATATAACATTGAGATTGTGACCATAAAAATCATAATCTTTAGGGGTTTTTTCGATAACTAAAAATTACTTTTGTGAGTTATTATATAACCCATGACCAGGTGACTGCATTTTTTCTATAGTTTTCAGTTTTAAACTCAAATCCAGTTTTCTACATAGTCATTTTTCTTTGCTCAAGAAATGATGCTCATTTTAGCTAGGTAGGGTTTTTGTTTTGTTTTATTTGGAAGATAATTTACAGCCTTTCTCACATTAGGAACTTCACTCAGGGTACTGAGTTCTACCTTGTTTCTGCTGCTGTCTGGGTGTTCGGACTTAAGGCTCTTACTGTGCAACCTATGCTGTTGTGAACTTGGTCTTGAACTCAGTCTTCCTGGCTCACTGAGTGTGAGGTACAAGGTGTGTGACACCATGCCTAGCTAAACTACAGTTTTGAAGAGCAATTCTAACTTCTTCATTCTAGCTTCTATTTATTCAGGGTTTATTATTCCTATGTGAATTTTTCACACCCCACATCCCTCCTCAACTCTAGCAAATGTAGAATTAGATGTAAAATATTGAGAAATGGTTTTAAGAAGCCTGATGTGGTTGTTCATGCCTGTAATCTTAGTACTGGGAAGGCAAAGGATGATTTCCAAGAGTTCAAGGGCTGGGTTACATAGTAAGAAAAACAAAGAAGTTTGAGAACCACATCAACAAGCCTGGTACCAAAAAGTCTCAGAGTATTTTAACTATTCTTAAATGTAAAAGAGGTTGTGGAAGATGATCAATAGGAACTGACATTCCTGGGGCTGGAGAGATGACTCCATGGTTAAGAGCACTTGCTGCTCTTGCAGAAGACTCATCTATTCCTAGCACCCAGAGGACTGGATCCCCAATTCTGACCGCCAAGGGCACCAGGCATGCACATGGTGCACAGTGGCACACATGTACCATACACACAAAACACCACACAACAACAACAAAAAAATGAACACCTTTATTCTACTTTCCTCAAGACCTGACTGTCAGTCATGGTGGAACAAACCTTCTGCTCAGCCTGCAGCTGCTCACATCGCCCCTTTTCATGGCTCAGTTCTCTCTCCATTCTTCCAACTTGTTCTCGAAGCTGTGCTGTTTCTTTTTCAAGAACAGCAATCAACTTTACCAATTCTTCTTTTTCTTTCATGATCTTCTCAATTTTCAGCTTTTAAAAAAACCTCAAATAAATTAGTTTTTATCATAAAATATTACAATTTTAGTTTCCTACTTTTAAAAAGTAAATTCACAAATTTTTACATTCTACCTACTGTGTATCATTCAGCCTGTTAGCTTTCTGTTAGAAAAATTCACAATGTGTGTGCAACATATATACACAAACATATAGCCAATTGTGCAGAGGGCACAAAGTCCTTGTGCTCACAGATAAGCACTAGGGAAACCAAGAATGTTAATTAAACAGGCAGGATTGTCTCTTTAACAAAGAGATGCATACCTGCTTTCCAGACAGAAGGCTGGGAGTAGATGTGGTTAATAGCCTGGTGACCTGTGCTATCCTATAGGCCAGGCTACACCTCAATCTCCCAGACTATTTATTATGTTTATTCCAGACTCTTCCTCCCTAGACCTTTATCTTTAGATCTGCTTCTCAGTCAATAGCACCTATTCTTAGGGGAGCTGTCACTTGTACTTTATAGCCTGGTCACCTCTAAGCTATCCGTATGAATGAGACCACATTAGATCCCCCCTAGGCCCGTAAGTTACAGAACCTATCTTTATGAAAGAGGTCATATGTACTTTGCAAGAGTTTCAATGTAGTCACACCTTATGCTTTATTGTACATACGGGATTGAGATAATTATTACCAGGAAATTTTTTTCCAAAATGGTACTATACTTAAATATGCCTAAAATAAACTGCCCGGTGGCAGACTCTAGAATTTCAACCAACACGGGCTACTGAGTCACACTGAACTGTATTTCCTTCTTGCTTCATGTAGACTATTACTCTGCCAGCCCTGGTATCTGCAGAAACAGCCCCCACCCCACAACTGTTTTAAGTAAAAATGCAAATTTAAAGATTAAGACTATAGTAATATACCAACTCCAGCTGGTTCTTACGGAAATGCTACTAACTACTCAGTTCAGGAAAATCTGAACTCCAGCAGGAACCACTAAACAAAACCTAAAGTAAAGGACCTAACAGGTCATAAGATGGTTAGCATTTCTTATAAAAAGAAGTCTTTGCTTCTAACCAGAGGAAAATAGAGATTCAGCTAATAATTTCTAAAGAAGTGTTTAGCTGATAAATGTTTTTCCCCAATAGACCCCACATAAAGCTTTCTAGGGCTGTAGAATCACAGATATAAGTGACTAAAATCTAAAATAACTCAGGAAAGCAGGACTGCTAAAATCCTTTAGAATATTTTTTCTTTTTGCAGCAACACACATCAAAATGCACAGAATAAATGTTCTCAAAGTGGAAAAGCCGATGAGGAAGGATGGTAAGGAGAACTGAAGAAAGATGGTGGCGGATGGATTCAACCAAAATATATTACATAAATGTACGAAACTTTCAAAGAATAAAGATGTAAAAGTTTAATCACTCAATTTTTAATATTTATACCTATTGAAAATTAACTTGTAATAAATGATATCCAGTTAAGTCAATGAAAAATTAAGACCAAGCAAGTTTATAAACCCTACAGGTTAATATCATCATTAACTTAGCATTAAATCCGCTCAAAACTTTCTAGCAGATTAGAAATGATGATCATCTTCACCTAATACAATAGAAAAATTATCAGAATCAAATTTTTTCAGTGATTAATTTATAACATTTCATAAAGGATTTACTAAAGCTTAGTAGAAAAATTTTAAGGAATTTAAATTTTATTAAAATGAACATTAAATCTAGGTCTGGAGATAAAAGTTCAAAAAAGTATTTGCCTGACATGTGTCAAGGTCCAAAATTTAACCCCAACACAGCTTTTTTTTTCCTTTCTTTTTCTTTTTTCTTTTCCTTTAAGTACACAAACTGTCTACAGCCATACCATCCTGAAAGAGACAGATCTCTTCTGATCTGGAAGCTAAGCAGGGTCAGTACTTAGGTAGGAAACAAAAAACTATATATAAATCTATAAATAAAACTATATATAAATATACATTTCTGCTCCCAAATTTCTATTTTGAAATCTTTTTAAGAATGCAAATACTCCTCAATTCACTAATCATCAATGTGTTACCATGCTCATTTCCCATTTCATTCTTTTGGGAGAGGTTAACAAAACAGGCTGGCCTAAAACTCTGCTTCCTGCTTTTGCTTCCCAAATGCTGTGAATATAGATGTAATGTAATGTGCCACCACATCTGGTTTATATTATATCATAGTTTACGTAATTTTGCTAAACCATCCAAAACAAAATTATGGACACTCCACCCCTAAGTACCTCAGAGCAAGCACCTCTAATAATAATCAGTGCAGTCTCCTTTTTAACCACTCCTGTGATTGAGCTAAGAAAATTAGGATAATTTATCATGCAATAGATATCCATCCCTTGGTCAAACACTCCTTATGATCCCTAAAATCTTTTTTTTTCCTTTGGTCTATTATCCAACCCAGGTTCACAAGTTATAAGACTATTTCTCATTAATCACTTTTAATGTACAGTGTTCATAAAATCATTAAAGACATCAATGAATATAGGACTTGTGAGAAAAAAAAAACATTTTTATCTCAGAAACATTTCCCAAGAGGCAGCAATTCCAATTTTCTTTGTAACACAGCATTTGTGGAGCAAAGAAAAAGTGCAAGTAACTGGGCTGTGTCCCAATTACAGAAAACTCTCCAGAGACATGGAATGTCCATCACGTGGCAGGGCTTCAGATAAGGGTGGTCTGACAAGTATTCAAAACCACATATTAATGCTAACTGCATTCCTAGGAGGAGCAGAGTTTATTCCAGTATCTCTGCCTAGCATTCAAATACCAGGTTAAGACTCTGATCAGAGGCAGTCGTCACTATGAAATGTCTCAGTCACCCTATAAAAGTTGCATTTCTTATTTAGATAAGAGAGGAATTTCTAGGACAAGGAAGGACAGAGATGGAAGAATTCACAGTAAAAGATGGCCGGCTCCTTCTAACTCCCGAGTGGACTGTCTCGGGACAGCCTGACAGCAGAAGACAGTGGATGACAGTGTAAACTCTTGCCTTGTCTTTTCTAGTCTCAGTTCTTAAAGGTAAACAAAGACAAATCAAAAGCATAAAATATCTGTTTTCAAAGATCTGTCCATAAAGAAAAACCAATCACCAGCAATATATAAAATAGACATAATTAACAAAAAATATAGTGAACCAATCTAAAATGCTATTTTTATAATAAAGGGACTAAATACAATTAATCACATTATTTCAAACAGTAGTCTAGCTTTCAGATATAAAGGAGAAAATGTGATCTTAAAACACATTTTTTTCTCACTTCCTAATTACTAAAACCCAAAACGTACGGCATGGTTAGGCCAGCGAACCCACAACATTCAGTTTCACAATGTGAATGACAGTTGGATGTACTGCTTCACTGCACTCTCGGTCAGTTCCATCTAGGTCGAACAACGCAGCAATCATACAGACTATGGCACCTGTGGCACCTGAAGGAGAAAGCCCTGGGTGGGGACAGGAAGTGAGCCCTGGTCTAAGAGCTCTCCAAGGCTGTCCTACTATACTAACTACTGTGCACACGGCACCTTTAGGCCCTAAATTAGGACTCCTTGTTATTCATCTGACAATGCCTACCACAATAGAACCACAAAAGAATTTGACCAAAAGGCTAGCCCTGCCAGCTAGTCTAGCCCAGATGGCAAACTCTAAGTTCAAGGAGAACCCCCGTCTCAAAAAGTAAGGGTGAGAGAGACTGAGGAAGACAGTCAGCATTGACTTCTGGCCTCTACACATATATTCACTTCTAATGCCTCACTGTAGGTGCTCACCTCAAGAAGGCCTGCTTTTGTGGTCACCACCAACATATCAGAATTTCCTTCATCTTCCATAGTGAGCAGCTCTTCAACTGGAGAGGCAGCTCGAAACTGGAAAGGAGTACTTGCTCCACGAATTTCACCCTTATGGGTGACGTAACAGAACTGATAAAATTCTCCATCATCATTTGGAAGGTAATATCCTAAGAGGTGGGCAAAAAAATTATTAAACTTGCTATTATAAAATGTTTATTTACTTAACAATACTTTCCATCTTTTCCTCCATACTATTATTCTGAATATATCTAGAATGAGTCTTTCCTATTCACAAATTGATCAGTCCCAAATACTTTCTTCTCAAACATACTCCAAGGTTTTATCTTAGATATAAGCATACATACCCACTCCCCCTTTATCTTTTTCTTATTAATTTTTAATTGACGTGTACGGGTGTTTGTATGTCTGCGTACCACCTGCATTCATGGTCCCTTCAGAGGTAGAAGGAGGCACCAGATACACAGGGATTGAAGTTACACAGATGGTTGTGAGTTACCACAAGGGTACTGTAGACTGAATCTGGGTCCTCTGCAAGACCAGCCAGTGTGCTTAACCACTGAGCCATCTCTCACAGCCCGTCCCCCTATATCTTAACTATGGTAAAATCAACTCAAAGCTCCAGAGCTAAGTCTGTACTTCAAAATGAGAAAGAGGCTGGATGGAGAAGTAAGGGAAGACCCTGTTAAGTCTAAGGACTGGGAGTGGGACTGGGGAATACATGACTTAAGAAATATTCCCTCCAATGTGACATTCATTGATGTAAAAAAGAGATATTAAATATAGGAATATGCTACATATATGCACTGTGTAAAGGCAAAAAAGGATGAAGAAGCCCATTGGTGCAGCACAAGAAAAAAAAGTAAGATTTGCAACTTTAGAGTCTATTTAGGATAGGAATGAAGCCATCGAAGTTCTTTAAGCTGTACAGATAATGCATTTATAACATTACTATATGAAAAATACCATGTTCGATATTGAGTTTCTTCTTTTTCAATTTGTTACCCTCCCCTTTACATTTTGCTAGACTGTCCTAATTCAAAATTAATCTTCATCTCTTTAAATGTAACACAAAGTGGTTTTTTTTAATCTAAAAAAGGTTTCAATTCTATACTCTACATTTCTACTCACAAAGTACATGCCTTTGGGAGTATGGAAGCTAAGGGGTATTGGAAATTGAACCTGGGCCTCAATCAAGCTAAGCAAGTGCTTTACATCCTAAAGCCTTCAAAAAAAAGTTCATGTCAAGACATGGTTTCAAATTTATAATCCTTCTGCACTGGCCTCTCATATAGCTGGAAAATACTTCCATGTACCACCACACCAAGCTTTGTACATGCTTTATATCTGAGATCTCCAAAACACTAAGGACAGGTATAGATGTACACACCAAGGGGCAAATGCATATTTAAGTGAATATAGAAGATCTATGAATGAATTCTATAATCACAATGACTTATACAAAGGAAGAATATAATACCTGAGTACATAAAGATGAGTATATTCACTTAGGAACTACCCCAAAATCTAAAATCTATACCTACAAATCTATGTCTTAAAATTTTTAGATTCCTTATTATGAAACCTACTTTACTCACCTGATTTTAACTATTTTAAAAAATAGGTGGCTTTTCTTCTTAGAAACCGAATGCAAGGCAAACCAGAAAACTTTTCGTGGTACTTAGTGAGCAAAAGGTAGCCCTTAAAATACATTTGAACTTTAAAATTGCCTTCCTGTATTTCTTTTGTGTGGATGTGTGTGCACTCGTGCATAAGCATGCCAAGGAGAGCACATGGTGGTCAGAGGACCACTTCCAGGAGTCCCTTCTCTCCTTCCGCAATGTGGGTCCCAGGGAGCAAACTCAACCATCAGCCTTCTTTACCTGCTCAGTCATCTTGCTGGCCCTCAAAAACAAATTTGAGCCGGGTGGTGGTGGCACATGCCTTTAATCCCATCACTCGGGAGGCAGAGGCAGGTGGATCTCTGTGAGTTCAAGGCCAGCCTGGTCTACAGAGTGAGATCCAGGACAGGCACCAAAATTACAACAGAGAAACTCTCTAAAAACAAAACAAAACAAAACAAAAAAAATGAAAGGATATGAAAGAAAAGGGCATATCAGAAGAAAAAAAAAAATGGCAACCCACCTGAAGGTACTTCTAAGGGCCAAAGCCAGAACAATTTCAACAACAAAAACTTTACTACTTTAAAAAGTACAATTTTTAAAAATAATACCAGGCTTTATTTCTTAGAAGAAAATGAGTTCATGGAAAAGGATAACTCTAACATAAAAATTTCAACTAAGATACAAATTGTGTGCATAAACATCACAATAATAACTATTATAAACAAAATGTACTGAGGGATATTGAAATTAGAGACTGAAACATAAAGAGAAGCAAGGTATTTTCATAGTTTTAAAGTAGCTCACTCCGTAACATTGTTTAATTACAAAAGAGAAAACTACTAACTTTAAGGTAGCAGAGCCTAGATGGCATCAGTGATCAGATGAACACCAGCAGATGAACACACTCCCAAACACAATGCACTGTGAAAAGTATATTACTTCTATGACACTCTTCCCCTCAAAATGTGTAATCTCGATCTTACCATGAGAAAATAGCAAACTAATCCCAAAGGAGACACGCTCAAGAGCATTCCTCAGGGATGACAAGACACCAAGGAGATTAAGATTTGACAAATAAGCCGGGCGGTGGTGGCGCACGCCTTTAATCCCAGCACTCGGGAGGCAGAGCCAGGCGGATCTCTGTGAGTTCGAGGCCAGGCTGGACTACCAAGTGAGTCCCAGGAAAGGCGCAAAGCTACACAGAGAAACCCTGTCTCGAAAAACCAAAAAAAAAAAAAAAAAAAAAAAAAAAAAAAGATTTGACAAATATATACCATATGAGGTTAGGGTGGGCTCTAACAGCAGGAACAGAGCATGGGTGGAAACATTGCTATCACCTGAGCAAAGGGTGTGCTTTAATTAAGATTCCTGCACCTCAACAACTGGTTAAAAGCACTGGCTGCTCTTACAAAGAACCCAGGCTCAGTTCCCAGCCCCCACATGGTGGCTCACGATATCTCTAACTCCAGTCAGAGGAGGTCCAATACCTTCTTCTAGCCTCTGTGGATACCAATCACTCACCTAGATACACAGACCTATATGCAGGCACAACATCCATACACAGAAAATAAAATCAACCTTTAAAACAAAAATAAAAGGCCAGAATCATTATCCACCAAACCTGACAACCAAACCTGGCAACCTGAGTTCAATCCCAATGCCCATATATTAGGAGTGAATCAATTCCTCTAAGTTGTTCTCTGACCTGTGCTTTCGACAGACAGACAGGTAGACAGACAGACACAGACACACACACAGTTTAATGATTTAAAATTTTTTTAAAGAAAATCCCTACAATATAGATGATATTCTTACATGCTACTTAAAAAAACCTAAAATGATCTGCTTTAAAAGTATTTCAAATAAATGTATTCAATCAGTGCTACAATTTAAGACTATTTGTTTAGAAATTAAAGCATAAGCAAGTAAAAATTAGTCAATCTGTAATGTGACATCAGTGTTCAGTAAAATACACATCAAATTCAAACTAAAAACACTACTGAATTAGTCAAGCTTCTTTACTGTTTCTGTGCTTAGCTCCCAGGAAAATGTCTTCAGGTATATAGACAAATAAACTGGATGTTCTTGCATGTTTGCTATGTCACTAATAAATGCATTAGTCACTGGAACAAATCCAGTAAGTTAACTCATTTTTAAAAGCAAAACATTCACAATAAACATAGAGGGCCAGGCAGTGCTGGCACACACCAGGCAGGTGGGTCTCTGTGAATTTGAGGCCAGCCTGGTCTAAAGAGTGAGTCCTAAGACAGCCAGGTCTACAGAGAAACCCTGTCTCGGAAAAAAACAAAAACAAAACCAAAAACAGATGAACAGAAATAAATTCACATCTTTTAAAGAAAAAATTGAAATGTAACAAAACAAGCTCTAGCACATGTTTAAATCTGATCACCTAAAAAAGTTCATATACTGTTTCAATAGTGATTTCAAGTGCAAGTCATAAAGTGCTAACGAGTTAAGAAAGCCGGGGGAAGTTCTGTTCACAAAAGACACAAATAATATGATGCTTCTTCAAAACTATCAGAGTTATCATTGGACTTAGCAGTTCCACTCGTGGGCATCCACCCAGAAGAAATGAACATGTGTCCACACAAAGACCTGCATAACAATATCCACAGGAGCATTGCTCATGGCAGCCCCAAAACAGAAATATCCCAAATGTTCACCAACTGAGGAGTGAACATAGTGTGGTATGTCTATACAATTATTATTCTTCCATGAAAAGGACTGGAGATTTTGTGCATGCTACTCAAAATGTTATGAAATTACATTCATAGGATTACATTCATACCACATTCTGGACATTCATACAATGTCCAGAGCAGGACTGGGGCTGTAGCTCTGTGGCAGAGCGCTTGCCTAGCATGTATTAGTCCCTGGTTCGATCGCCAGCAGTGAAGAATAAAGTCTCAATTAGATAAATCCTAGAGACAAAAAGCAGATTACTGGTCTCCAGAGCTAGAAGCAGGAGGTGCAGGAACAGGGAATGAATGCTTGTGGCAATGGGGGTAGGGAGGTGGAGGAGTGGCAAGGTCCATATACAGGGGCTGGAGAGATGGTTCAGCTGTTAAGAGGACTTGAATGCTCTTCCAAAGGTCCTCAGTTCAATTCCTAGCAACCACATGGTGGCTCACAACCACCTATAATGGGATTTGATTTCCTCTTCTGGTGTGCATGAAGATAGAGCACTCATATACATAAAATACATGAATAAATAAATCTTCAAAAATAACATTTCAGAAATTAAAATGTTGTATAAAATTGTTTTTAAAGTCTACATATGGAAAACTAAACTACAGACATAAATATGTTTCTGGCTGATGGCAGGTGCGGAGCATTGAACCCAGGGCCTTGTGCATGCTAAATACAGCATCATTAGGCAACACTCCCAGCCCCTGAGTAACACTTTTGATAACCCAAGCCTTATCTTTCTTAATACTACAAATGTTATACTTTGTGGGTAAAGAAAAATGCCTGTGTATGTGTGCTTTGAGTTGGTTCTCTTCTTCCACTTTGCTTTTTAGAGGCAGGTCTCAAGTTTCTGACCGATTCTGCTGTATCCACTTCCCATTAAACTGTGAAGTTCTAGGATTACAGGCCCATGCCATGGCATTTTTACCCAGGTTCCAGCTTAGCTGGGCATGGTGGTACGTGCCTATAAATCCCAGCAGCACTCAGGAGACTGAGCAGGAGGATCACAAGTCCATGGCTAGCCTTGGCTACATCCAGAACCTGACACTCATTTTTATTCTTTCTCTCCCCTTCTCTGTATATGTATGTATACATGTATATATACAAATATATATGCATGTGTGCGTGACTATGGTGGTTTGAATGAATATGGTCCCTGTACACTCATATATATGCATGCTTGGTCTTCAGTTGGTGGAACTGTTTAGGAAGGACTAGGAGACGTGACCTTATTGGAGGAGGTGTGTCACTGGAGGCATACTTCAATGTTTCAAAGGTCCTGCCATTCCCAGCTAGCTCACTCTGCCTTGTGGCTGTCTCTATGATGTAAGCTCTCAGTTACTGCTGCAGGGCCATGTCTGCTCGTGTGCTGTCATGCTATGCACCATGATGGTCATGGGCTCGCTCGCTCTCTCTCTCTCTCTCTCTCTCTCTCTCTCTCTCTCTCTCTCTCTCTGAAACTGTAAGCCCCCAGAATAAACTCTTCTATAAGTTGCCTTGGTCACAATGTCTTAATACAGCAACAGAAAAGACAGTGTCATTTTATTCTATCTTTTGAGACAGACAGTACATGCTCATTATCCATAGTGACCTAAAGTGCAATCATAGCACAATAAAACTGTTTATTCTAGCACTTCTCTCATGCTTTGGGACATCAAAAAAATAAAAATAAAAAAAAAAACTGTTTATTCTTACCTAGAGATAAACATTGGCCTAAGGACCCACGATGAAAATCTTTCAGCAACTGTTTCTAGTACATCAAATAAAGTCATATCCCTTTTCTCCTAAGGTACTGCTAGTAAACACAATAGTAGACTTGCTAAAGCCATGGATACACATTTCTATAAACAATTAATCCCAAAGGAACCAGGAAGAGGAAGACAACACCCTCAAAACAAGGGCACATTAGGTTTATGTCCCTCACAGACCCAAGTGACAAATCAAAAGCTGGAATAAACGAAAGGGTCTTTTGAAAGTATGAATGAGTACTGTGGCAACATCAACTTCATCCTTGGCCAATATTTGGTCCTAGACATGCAATCAGTCCTCAGCTTTTGTGTGAGGATATGAACTCTGTCCTCTTACTTGTCTGCCTTCCCTTCTTAATGCTTAGACATAAATCTGTAGTGTGGTGGTTTGAAAGAAAATGGCCCCTAAAAGGAGTGGCACTATAGGTGTGGCCTTCTTGGAAGAAGTGTCACTGTGGGGGCAGGCTTTGAGGTCTCTTTTTCTCAAGCTTCCCTCAGTGTGGCAGTTATAGTCAACTTCCTGTTGCTTGCAAGATGTAGGTCACTCGGCTATTTTTCCAACACCATGCCTGTCTACATGCCACCATGCTCTCCGCCATGATGGAATGAACCTCTGCAAGCCACAACAATTAAATATTTTCTTTATAAGAGTTGCTGTGGTCATGGTGTCTCATCACAGCAATAGTAACCCTAACTAAGACACGTATCAAAACTTTTTCTTAAGAAACTCCAAGTTTGCTTCATTTAAAAAAGAAAAGCATTCTGAGTAGCTATGAAAACATCATGTGCTCTTGGCCTTAGCGCCATCTTTCTTGGAACTCCTGCGCCAGGAGAGCGAAATGGAGGAAGAAGCGAATGCGCAGGCTGAAGCCAAGAGGGGAAAGCTGAGGCAGAGGTCCAAGTAAACCAGCTTATGCACCCACGAGGCTGAAGGCACCGAAGCAAAGGATGCTGAAGGCTGGGATGCTGGTGCAAGTTGTTGGACTGTGTGCTACTATCGCAGAAGTCTGATGGACCTGAACATCATCATCAGCTCGCAGAGACCACCTGAGAGACTTTGTGTTCATTATAACCAAAACAGTCCCGTGGCCCTCTGCCCTGGACCTATGGCATTCTGGACTAGTTCTGCTCTCACTTGTGGCCAAGTGTAACTCGTGTACAATAAACCACCTTCCTCGCTGTCTCAGCTGAAGACTCAAAAAAAAAAAAAAAAAGAAAAAAGAAAACATCATGTGCTCTAGATTTGGTATTTACAATCATCTGACTTTTAGTCAACAAATACAGTCATTTAGACATGCCTGGAACAGCTAACTATAATAAAGACAGCTAGCTCAATCAAGTCCTTCGGTTTTTAGTTCTTACCTTGAAATGCTAGTACACAATTGACTGTTGATCCTTCCACATAGTGTTCAGGCATAGGAGACCATAAAAATGTGTAATAATCACGAGCAGTGCTCCATCCAACCTAAAGGAGAAAAATTTAAGAAGAGATTTGAGTAAATATCTTAATATTAGCTAGATACAGCATTTGTATTACAGCCTAAAGTTAAAATATGCATTTAATGTTTACAAATCTTAGTTAACAGACATGTTCAATTATGATTTATTAAACTGTGACCTAAAGCTGAAATTTACATAAACTACTATATATTCAAATGCAAAGTGTTACCTAATTTCTCCAAGACAATCTATATACACACATGATCGAATACAAAGTCTTTTGTTTTATTTAAAATATTTACATAACTATACATTGTAGATTTTTGTCTGAGTGTTGTATGTGCACAGGTACATTTATATGCATGGAGATGCCAGAGGTCAATGCTGACTGTCTTCCTCACTGCTTTCCACCTTGTTTTATGAGACAAGGTCTCTCACTGATTCTGGAGCTAACTAATTTGGCTAGACTAGCTGGTCAGCAAACCTGAGATATCCTTTTGTCTCTGCCTGCCCAATGTAGGGATTGCAGACATGTAGACCCAGCTTTATGATATGGGTGCTGGGGATCCAAATTCAGGTCCTTATGGCAATTTACTGATTAAGCCATCTTCCCAAGCCCCACATTGTATACTTTTAATAACTTACTGCTTTATACCTCATATTTAGGGTTTGTTTGGGGTGTTACTGTTGTTGTTTTTCTTTCTTTTTCTAATGTAGGCACTCTCCTGTAACTTAAAGCCACTATCTCTCATCTTTGACAAGTTTTGCCTGAAAGCAATTTGTAAATTTTGGGTGGGGGGAGTATTTACATTCTAAGAGATCATCTACACTTCACCTACTAACAACATACTTTCACCTTGGAGGTATGCAAGAAAAGATGTTCAAAGCACATTGTACACTCATGAGACATGTCCTTACATGAGCCAATAACACACATGATAAATATACAATAGTGAAAATTAAAATAGATGTACTATTTCCAACTTAAATATATACACTATAGATTTCAAACTGTTTTCTAAACAAATTATACTGTGTTAAATACTAAATATTAGAGATAAGTTTAAAGCAAGTACACTGTTAACAACATTACATAAAACTATACATCTAACACAGCCTTAGATTATATATTCTATGACTTTTCTAGACACTCGTGTGTGTGTGTGTGTGTGTGTGTGTGTGTGTGTGTGTGTGTGTGTGTGTCCCCGATGCACTTGTGCACACATCCCACAAGACAACTTTCTTGCTGGGAACTGAACTGTGGCTGCCTGCCTCGGTGTTCCCTTCTGAGCTATCCTCCCCAGCCCCATGTCCTATGATTTTGATTAGCCTCAGTTTACTGAGCTGTGTGCCATTAGCGTGAGCTAATCGAGTCTGAGCTTAAAGTTCAAAGCTCTCAACCACTGATGTTCTCTTCACTCCTTTCCTGGCAGAACAGAGCACCCTCTTCATACCTTCTGAAACTCCACCTTTTTCCTTCCAACACTGGCACTATGAGTATTTAATTCCTGAGAAAACTACTTGATAAAGGACAAAAAAAAATCTTTTGTCTGCACTGAGAAAAATACAAAATGTATGAAAAAGAAGCTTTTCCCAAATAAAAGTAAAAGTGAAGTAATATCAAGGAGACTAAACAGCTCATACTCCACTCCGCAGCAACTATCGATTTAACAGTGCATAAGTACTCCAGCTGAGCTAAAGTTCAAGAATAGCTCCACTGCAAACCAAAAGAACTGTTTTCTAACAAACACAAGGGTCTTCCCCTCAGTAGGCACAAGTGAGGGGGTCAGGGAAGAGTGGGACATGTAGCTAACATTTTGACTTTTTGATGGACTGTGCAGGTTTCTGCCTCACCTAACTTGGCACTGACAAAACCAGGGTACTTTGGGTGCCTAGGCACTGTGGAAAAAGGACCATCTAACAGCCTGCTCCAACAGAGAACGTGCAGTACCGCAGACAGACGCAAGAGGGAGAAAGAGAACAGACTCCCGCAACTTGCTTTCTGGTGGGGAAATTGCACAAAGGGCCACTATGTTAACACACCCCAGTGAAAGATTTAAGAACCTTTGGGCAGGGTATATGGGGAAAGTCTTCCCTGCACAAAACAAATCTAGGATGGCTCAAAGAGGAGGCTACTTTATGGAATTCACAAAATGGGAAAATTCTTCTGAAGAACAGAAGGTCCAAATAAAGAAAGTAACTCTTAAGAAACATTAAGCTAAAAGGAAATAACCTCAAGAAAGAATTCAATGAATTCTCTGACCAACAATCCAAAATAATCATTTTAATGAAGTTCAATGCACTCCCAGAAAACCACAGATAATCAACTATACAAAAATAATGAAGCATAACAATGAGAGAGACAGACAGACACACTCACCTCTGGAGATGAATACAATAACTGAATTGAAAAATTCACAAGAGGGTTACCACAACTGACTTAAGCAGAATAAAGATTCTGCAAACTTGGCCAGACATCAACTACACAGCAAGTCTGTGGCCTCCTACCTGGGTTGCATTAAGACCCTGTCTTTTGTTTTGAGTCAGGGTCTCTCTACATAACCCTAGCTGACCTGGTACACACATTGTAGACCAGGCTGGCCTAGAATTCAAAGATCTACCTGCTTCTACCTCCCGAGTGCCAAGATTAAAGGTGGGTGCCACCACGACCAGACTAAGATGTTGGAGAGAGCGGGAGGGAGGGAGGGAGGGGGAGGGAGGGAGGTATTCAGGGAGATAGTTTCAATGGGTAAAGGGGCTTGCCATCAAGCCTGACAACCCAAGTTCAATCACTGAGATTCACACAGTGGAAGGATAGAACTGACTCCTGAAAACTGTCCTCTAACCTACACACACACACACACACACACAGGCACTAGCACACATGTACACATAATTAATTAAATGTAATTTAAAATTTTAATAATATTAATAACTGAGTCAGGACTAAAAAGGGGTATGGAAAAGGGGATTGAGCATAAGGAACTTATTAATAAAAAAACATAAACAGGGTAGCGTGTACATCCATCCAATCCCATTATTCACGAGGCTGAGAAAGGACTGTGAATTCAAGGCCAGCCTGAGCAATAGTACAAGACTCACAAAGAAAAAACAAGCAAGAAGAATATATTCACTTTAGAGTTCTAGAAGAAATAGTGAGCCTTTGAGTGTATATGGACAAGTAGCAGCTGAAATTTACCAGATATGAAAAAGGAAATGAGCAAAGTAAAGAAACCCAAAATAGTAAAACATGGTGGTCTGTGGTGGTATTGTGTTCCCCAAAATATTGTGCACGCTAATAAACTTATCTGGGGTCAGAGAACAGAACAGCCACAATATTAAACATAGAGGATAGGCAGTGGTAGCACACGCCTTTAATCCTAGCATTCCAGAGGCAGAGATCTACCTGAAACTCTGTGTGTTCAAGGATACAGCCAAGCATGGTGACTCATGCCTTTAATCCCAGAAAGTGAGCCTTTAATCCCAGGGAGTGATGGCAGAGAGCAGAAAGGTATATAAGGCGTGAAGACCAGGAACTAGAAGCATTAAGCTGGTTAAGCTTTCAGGGTTTGGAGCAGCAGTTCAGCTGAGATTCATTCTGGACAAGGACTCAGAGGTTTCCAGTCTGAGGAAACCGGATCAGCTGAGGAACTGGCGAGGTGAGGTAGCTGTGGCTTGTTCTGCTTCTCTGATCTTCCAGCATTCACCCCAATAACTGGCCTCAGGTTTGATTTTATTAATAAGACCTTCTAAGATTCATGCTACAGTGGTCTATGCCTAGAGTTTCAGAATTTGGGAGGCTGAGGTAGCCTGGGGTACAATGATTTTGAGGACAGCCTGGACCTGGCCCTGTCTCTAACAAAACAAAACAGCCTGCAAGTACTCTTTAACTAGGCTAAACCCAAAAAGAAACATTATCAAGCTGTCAGAGGTCTTCTACGGAGCAGGGGGAAGGTAAGCTGTCATACAAAGGACCTTCTGTAAGAATACCTGCAGATTTCTCAGCCAAAACATTACAATCCAGAGGGCACCTTATCATACTATAATGGGTGACTTATATCACCTCTCCCAACAAAAGGTTTTGAGAAATAAGAAACAAAATGGTTTTAAATCTACTTAAAAGCAGTTTTAGATCTACTTTCCACAGCAATTGATTTAGTTTGTCTCTGCAGAGCAGGTTTATTTGTGGAAACAGCACAAGACTCCTCAAATTGGCAGAGGCCTTCATATGGAGTCTTCATGGAGGCCTAAGCACCTTTGGGTTGGGTCCCTTGCAACTGGAGTTATAAATGGTTGTGAGCTGCTGTGTGGGTACTAGTACTAGCAACTCCAGTTGCAAGGGAGCCTGAGCTGGGATTGGAGCCAAAACTGTAACCTGGGCTCTGGGCCTGTGATTCTTGGCAATACATGCTCAAGCATGCACCCCAAATCGGGGTAACGAGAGCTAGTTAACAGAACTTGGCGCCTGACACCCTTTGGCTTAACCTCTTCAGGTTTTACAAAAGCCTCACAACTTCAGCATGCACATCTACGGCCTTGGTTTTGTTAAGACTTCATCTTCTTCAATACCCAACTCCATATTTAAGGAGAAGGTCTCATGCTGGCCTCAAACTTGCTACATAACTGAAGCTTGGCTTTGAACTCCTGATCCTCTGCCTCTACCTCCCAATAGGATTATTAGCATGCACCACCACACCTGGGTTTTAAAAGATTATTCTTTGACAATTTTGTACATACATACATAAATACTTAAGAAGCATTTGTATTTTTACTCTCTCTCTCTCTCTCTCTCTCTCTCTCTCTCTCTCTCTCTCTCTCTCACATACACACACACACACACACAAATTAAAATCTTCCTCAGTTGATATTCAAACAGTCTACAATGTAATGATCCAAACGAACCCTTTCCCATTTGTCTCCTCAAACTGAGTGTCCCAGGCAGATCCAACTCGTCAGTACTTTCTGAAGCACACACTTCTCCTTTTACTCCTCCCTCCTTACTTTACTACCCAAGTAGTCTGGCCTTGCCTATCACTAAAGCACATAAGGAAACCATTCTGAAGCCATTTACAGTAGACACAGTGTTTAAAAGCACACAGCAGTTCAATAAACATGGCCATTCCACCTCCAAGAACTGACCCTATGAAGCAAACAGACAAGATGAACAAGGAGTTAGTTGGAGACTTTTTTGTGTTTTGTTTTGTTTGTTTTTGTTTTGGTTTTTTAAGACAGGGTTTCTCTGTGCAGCCCTGGCTGTCCTGGAACTCACTCTGTAGACCAGACTGGCTTCCAACTGTAGATCCGCCTGCCTCTGCCTCTGCCTCTCGAGTGCTGAGATTAAAGGCGTGTGCCACCACAGCCCAGCTGCAGAGACTTTTAAAAATTACTTAATACTAAGAATTTAGCTATGGGGCTAGAGAGATGGCTCAACAGTTAAAAGCACTTACTGCTCTCACCAAGGACCTAGATTCAGTTACTAGTACCCACACAGCAGCTCACAACCATTTATAACTCCAGTTGCAAGGGACCCAATATCCACTTCTAGCCTCCTGGGCCTCTTGCATGCATACAGTGCACATGAGCTCACACAAGCACACACACATATGGTGATATTGTGTTCCCCAAAATATTGTGTACCCTAATAAACTTATCTGGGGTCAGAGAACAGAACAGCCACTAGATACAGAGGCTAGAAAATGGTGGCACTCACACCTTTAATCCTAGCCTTCTGGAGGCATGGATCTCTGTGAGTTCAAGGCCACACTGGAAATAGCCAGGCATGATGACTCACAGCCTTTAATCCCAAGAAGTGAGCCTTTAATCCCAGGGAGTGATGGCAGATAGCAGAAAGATATATAAGGCGTGAAGACCAGGAACTAGAAGCATTTAGCTGGTTAAGCTTTCAGGCTTATAAGCAACAGTTCAGCTGAGATTCATTCTGGATGAGGACTCAGAGGCATTCCGTCTGAGGAAACCGGATCAGCTGAGGAACTGGCGAGGTGAGGTAGCTGTGGCTTGTTCTGCTTCTGATCTTCCAGCACTCACCCCAATAACTGGCCTCAGGTTTGATTTTATTAATAAGACCTCCTAAGATTCCTGCTACACACACATATACAAAAAAATTAAATAATAATTATTTAGCTACAAGAGCCAGGCCAGGTGTGGTGGCTTATACCCTATACTTATCACAATCTATTTAATTCCTGTAATTCTAGTTCTTGGGAGGCTGAGGCAAGAATACCATCCCAAATGCAAGGCAAGTCTGGGCTACACAGTGAGTTCTGGGTCAGAGTTCTAAGTCACACCCTAACTAGAGTTAAGACCCTGCTTCAAAAAAAAGTTAACACTTTAGCTATAACATAGTCCTAAAGAACCTGTTCAAGTACATGAACTGATCCAATGAATATGTTTATAAATAGTATGACACATCAATTGTACTTGAGTATACCATATATACATCACATATGTGTATCACTGTGTGTAGCCAGATATCAATGTTAATACTGATTAACTATTAAGCATAAATTATTTTCTTTCTTGTACCTGTCTGTACTATCATAAATTTTACTACAGACTTAAATTTCCAGTTGAGTTTTTAAAGTACTATCCAGACAAAGAGAAGACATTCTACACATTTCTTTCTTTCACTTAGAGAAAAGATACAGCAGCTACAGTGTACAAGGAAAGTTGTTTTACATTAACAAACCAAAATATAAGCAACTAGAAGTGACAAAAATAAGGAAGAGAGACTCTAACAAAAGGTCCAGTACTTTTCAGTTACTGATCTCAGCCCAGTACGTAGAGCATAAAGCACTACTAAGGAGCCCCAGGGCTACAGGCATAGCTCAGGGGTTCCCCAGCACCAAAAGAGGTTCAAATGAGAAAAATATAAACAAGATTCCAACTTCCGTTACAGTTCAGACATCTATAACAGAGACAAGGGGAGGAACAGAAGGTAAATAGGTGACTTACTGCAATAGTAATGGAAAGAACGGAAAAAAAACACAACCAAAGCAGTGGTAATTAAGGGTATAGACATAAAGTAACGAAGAGTGAGCAGAACAGGTATTTGACTAAATTTAAGGAGAAAGTCATAGGATTTGGGGTTAAGGGAAGTGATGGGCCATTAATGAAAAATAAAATAAAATCCACAATATAAAAACAAGTAGTATGAAGGGAAATACAAAGATTTATCTTGAATGTTACAAACAGCTCACACATATACAAAGATTTCCCACACCAAGAAAGTCTACAAATTGGCCTAAAAGTAAACTTGACTACGTTCAAATCTCCCTCAACTTCTCTAAATTAAGTATATACTCTTGTAATAAGCACTACATAAGCACTAACCCCAAGACCACAGACCTCAGCCTGATGTGATTATGCACCCCCATAATTGCAGCACTTGGAAGGAGGAAGCAGGAGGCTCAGGAGTTCAAAGTAAGCCAGAGCTGGAAAGTGAGTCTGAAGCTGGCTCAGGCTTCGTGAGTTACAAGAGACCTTGTCTAAAAACACAAAAACAGAGCTAGAAAACGGCTCAGTGCCTAAGGTGGCTCACAACCTTGTGTAACTCAGTTCCACGAGATCCGACTGACACCCTCCTTCTGGCCTCTTCAGGCAAAAGGCAAGCATGTGGATCACATACATACACACACACATATAGGCAAAATACTCACACAGAGAAAAGTCAATAAATGTTAGGGGAAAAAAAATTTTAAAGCTCGACTCAGCACTGTATTTTACATCTATAAAATATCTATATCTCAGGAGGCTGAGACAGGAGGATTGCTACAAATTCATGGCTAACATCATTGTAGAGATGACTCCTCAGGACAGGCAATCCTGAGCTCCATGAGAATCACAAAACAACAAGCAGCATACAGTTCTTACTCATTTCTCTCGACAGTCTCACTTCCCTGTCATTGCTCACGTCACTGTTGGGAATCCTTTCCTCTCCTTCATCCACACTTCCCTATTCTTGTCTTTCTCTCCGACTTTTTTTTTTTTTTTTTTTTCAGGAAACTCCAGTTCTCAATTAGTATTATGACCTTAATACTGCTATCTCACACAAATTCAAAACAAACACTGGAGTCTCATAAAATGCTCCAATGACTATATCTCTGTTTTCAAAACTGAGGTGCCTTAAGGGGACACAAAAGTAAGTTTCAAACTTAGCTACTGAGGAGTATAAAAGAATGACAGATTCAATAGGGTATGGTGGCCCACACGTATTGTAATCCTAGCACTTGAAAGGCTGAGCCAAGTGAATTGTTCTTTTTTGGAGCACCCTAAGGTATACAGAGAATTCCAGCCTACTCTGGGGTACAGAGTAAGACTTTGTCCCAAAACACCAGAAGGAACCACCCCTTTTCTTTTTTTGCAAATATGATTTTGCTGCCTTTCATCATGTGGATTTTCGCTTCCAGAGACTTTTGTTTGTTTGTTTGTTTGTTTGTTTTTTGAGATAGCGTTTCTCTGTGTTTCTCTGTGTAGCTTTGCTCCTTTCCTGGAACTCACTCTGTAGCCCAGGCTGGCCTTGAACTCACAGAAATCGGCCTGCCTCTGACTCCTGAGATTTATGCCACCACTGCCCAGCACAAAATTGAAACTTAATATAGTGTTTGTTAAGATAAGACTAGTATAAGCTACATCCAAATCTGTTTAAGGAAAATATACAGATTGTAGAGATGACTCCTCGGGTAAAGATGCCTGTCCCCAAGTCGGATGACCTGAGCTCAGTCCCTGAAAGCCACATGGTAGAAAGGGAAAACCAACTCCTTCAAGTTTCCTCTGACTAGACACAAACCATGGCATGCCCACCCGCACACCTATACACACCCCCACATACAAAACAAAGAAATGTAATTTCTAAAAAGAGAAATAAAATAAAAATAATCTACATGGAAAACACACTCAAAAGCTTTTCTTACCTTGAATATACCAACCCAGTCTTTGGGATGTGGATGGATATATGGAGTTAAGGTGTAATGACATTCCAAGTGTGCATTAGGAAGATAACTTTTAGCCACATTTTGAAAGATGACATGGGCAAAGTTGGAAGTCTGCAATGGGACTTCTTGAAAGGATGTCATTGTGAATCTGAAAAGAGTAATTCATGTAAGTTAAACACTGTCAACTAAGAATAAACTTACACTTCTAAAACTCATGTAACTTTTGGGATAGGGATACAAGTCAGTGGGTCCAGTGCCTGTTCCTCATGTATCAAGCTCTAGGTTCAATCCCAGCACCACACACACACAAGTATAGCTTTCAAGTCTAATTTTAAATACCTACATGCCTTAAACGTGAGAAATATTCCTTTAAAATGTGACCAAATACAAAAATAAAAACTGAGAAACAACTAAAGCTAGCATGTGGTGGTATTGTGGTCCCCAAAATATTGTGTACCCTAATAAATTTACCTGGGGTCAGAGAACAGATAGCCACTAGATACAAAGGCTAGAAAATGGTGGCACTCACGCCTTTAATCCTAGCATTCCAGAGATTGAAATCCCTCTGGATCTCTGTGAGTTCAAGGCCACATTGGAAACAGCCAAGCATGGCGACTCACGCCTTTAATCCCAGAAAGCCAGTCTTTAATCCCAGGGAGTGACGGTAGAAAGAAGAAAGGTATATAAGGCGTGAGGACCAAAAACTAGAAGCATTTGGCTGGTTAAGCTTTTAGCTGGTTAAGCTTCAGGCTTTGAGCAGCAGTTCAGTTGAGAGCCATTGGGATGAGGACACAGAAGCTTCCAGTCTGAGGAAACAGGACCAGCTGAGAAGTTGGCCAGGTGAGGTTAGCTGTGGCTTGTTCTGGTTTTCTGATCTTCCAGTTCACCCCAATACCTGGCTCAGGTTTGATTTTATTAATAAGACTCTTTAAAATTCATGCTACACTAGCATGACTCGGGAAGCTACAAGTGAGTTTAAAAGCCAAAAACTAGATCTGTCTCAAAACAAAACTCAATCCAATCCAGCTCTCCTGGAGAGCCAAGCCCTCTGCTTCTAACAGAAAGCAAAGGAAACAGTGGTGTTTTAGTATAGACACTGCCAATACAAACCTGCTGACCTCTAGCAGTAGGGAAAGAGAAAGCAAAGGGAAGAGGCAAAGGAAGAAGGGGGAAGAGGGGAATGGGGGAAGAGAAGAAGGGGGAAAAGGGGAAGGGGGAAGAGGAAAGGGGGAAGGGAAGGGAGGGAAAAGAGGAGGGAAGGAGGGAGGAAGGAAGGGAGGAAGGAGGGAGGGAAAGAGAGGGAGGAAGGGGAGGGAGGGTGGGGGGGAAGAAAGGAAGGAAGAGAGGAAGGACAATTAAATATCAGTATTTTAGGGGCTGGAGAGATGGCTTAACAGTTAAGAGCACTGACTGCTCTTCCAGAGGACCCATGTTCAATTTCCCAGTACTCAACCACTTACAACTGTCTGTAACTCCAATTCCAGGGAACCAGCACCCAGAGAGAGAATACATGCAGGAAAACACCAATGCACATAAAATAAAAATGAATTATTAAAAATAAGTATCAGTATTTTATTAAGCATTGTTGAAATAACTCTTCCATTACGTACAGAATCCCTGAACACCACATTCCCCTCATAACTGAGGCCTTCCCCCTCCCTCTTCTCCCCAGGTTCTAGAGTTTGGATTATCATAAAGTAAACCTGATGCTAACATTCTGTTTGCATTCTCACCCAGTGACTGTGAGGATTGTGATACCACTGAGAAATGGACCATCATTTCTCACCCCTGGTTTCATATTAGACCCATTAAGGGCCTTTAAAATTAAACAACAATTACGATGATTCTGTGCACACACACACACATACACACACTCTCCTGCCCCAGTCTCTCTAAATATCCTTAATCCTATAGCAGCCAAATAGAAAGCCAGTTATTTAACTCTGTAAGTATGTAAACTTTCTCAGCTGATTACTTGAAATAATCCTTCTTGCCAGTGGTAGTGGCTCTCTCTGAGTTTGAGGCCAGCTACGTAGAGAAACCCTGTCTCGAAATAAACCAATAAATAAATAAATCCTGCTTGTTCCTCTACCGGTATTGATGTTATCCTTTCCTTCTGGGTTTAATGATATTATCTTCAAAAACAAAAACAAAAACCTACCTTGACTTCTAGTACTCATTTACTTTACCCATATACATACTTATTATTAAAAATAAACAGGCACTAACTGAAACTATACATAGAAGTGACAGCACACAGACCAAGGAGGTTATATTTAGGAATATATAACAATTGAGTAAAGAGGCCATGAGTTTGAAAGCAGGCAAGGAAGGAGGTATTGAGGAGGGTTTGGAGAAAGAAAAGGAAGAAATGATGCCACTGTTTTATAATCTCAAAAACTAAAGTAATAAATAAATAATGGGATTAAAGATAAAAGACTCCAGGGGTAAAGGTGCCTGCAAACCTGGCAACCTGAGTTCAATTCCTAGGATCTACTGCAAGGAGAGAACCACCTCCTAAAAGCTGTCCTCTCCACATGTGGCCAGTGGCACCTGCACCCCACACCCATACATACAATAAAAATTTTCAAGCTTTTAAAGAATAGCGTGCATGAACTATATAGTGTTGAAAAATCTATCACAGATCCAATAAAGGCTCACTGGATCTGTAAATGAGCACTAAATGAATGATAAAGACGGATCACAAAAAATGCAAGACTCAAATGATTGTTTCCTTTGTCTTTATTTTGGTTAAGACTGGGTCTTGCTATATAGTCTTGGCTTGTCTTCAAGTCTCAGCAATCCTCAGCCTCTCTTGTGCTGGAAATACAAGTGTGTGCCACCAGCCCAGCTTCAAATGGTTTTCTAATATGCTTTTGATAAAAGGAAAACCAGTGAGGATTTCTCAAAGACGCAACCCACAGAGCACATCATAGACTCAATACAATCATTGATTGTATTGATACAGTCACACAAAAAATGAAGACTGGCTATATAGCACTTGCTTCTAAGTCATTACAAAGGATCCCTGTAACACGAGGGAAACAGGGAGGGGGGTGGGGAGCTGACTAATCTAATTTACTTCACAGCTCAATGAAGTTCCTACTTAGAAAGCACAGCAGTAGATGCTACTCATTTGTGGAATTATTTAAAAAATGTTATCAATTAGGCATAATGCTGCAGATCTATCCCAACACTCTGAAAGCTGAGGCAAGATTTTTTTAAGTTTGAGACCAGCCATGGCTTCATAATGAGACTGGAAAAAAAAAAATCTAAAAACTAAGAAATAAAAAGCCATAATCCAACTAGATATGGTGATACAAAGCCAGTCTGGCCTACACACAGAGACCCTATCTCAAAAGAAAATAGAGGGAGAAACCAAGCAAACAGGAAAAGAGCTATGCTTGCTGCTGGGCCATGGCTTCACCACCAATAATGGCAGGCACCACTGACCGGATGAGGTCTCCCATGGCAACATTCCATCCAAGGAGATGCACACGACACTGGGCTGAATGCCACTTCAAAGAACTGACTATTTATACAAGAAGTCTACCCAGCAGCCAGAGCGGGGAGGCACATACTTTGAAACACTACCTAAACTGGATGCCACACCTCTGAACTTACGGTGTCATTAAATTCTAGTTACTCTCTCCAATTACTTTCCACCAAGCTATGTGGAATATCTTAAATACTTGGAGGGCATATACCTAAGTTTATAACTCAATGCAGCATTTAAATTTCTGCAAGTATTTATAAATGTTATTTTTGTTTTAAATGACCATGTTGATATAAAACTCATTTTAATAATCCCTCCCCCAAACTCGTTTTTAACAAAAAAAAAAGGCAAAACTACCATAATACTTTACACATATTCATGATGTTCATATCAGAAAAGTAAGAATCTGTGATTAAGCCAGGCTTGGTGGCCCCGAGTTATAATCCTAGCACTTGGATGCAGAAGAATTAGGAGTTCAAAGTCATCACCCAGCTACAAAGAAATTAGAAGGCCAGCCTAGGCTATATGAGACCCCTCAAAAAACAAAAACAAAACCAAGGGGACTGGAGAGATGGCTTGGTGGGTAAAGCACTTGCTTTAGCATCAGTCCCTGAGTTCGTATCCCCAGACGCACACTTGCAAACCCCAGAGAACAAAGACAAGCAGACCATAGGGACTCTCTGCCCAGCCAGTCTAGCTGAATCAGCAAACTCCAGGTTCAATGAAAGACTATCTTTAAAATAAGCACGGTGGAGAACCATAGAGGAAAACACTTAACATAAACCTCAGGCTTCCACAAGAACACACAAAGATCTGGGAATGGAGGTGAGTTGGTAGAGCATTTGCCTAGCATGCATGAAGCCCTGGGTTTTTTTTCCTCAGGAGCAGAGAAGTATGAAATCAATGCTATTAAAAGCTTTGGGCTGCCGGGCGGTGGTGGCGCACGCCTTTAATCCCAGCACTCGGGAGGCAGAGCCAGGCGGATCTCTGTGAGTTCGAGGCCAGCCTGGTCTCCAAAGCGAGTTCCAGGAAAGGCGCAAAGCTACACAGAGAAACCCTGTCTCGAAAAAACCAAAAAAAAAAAAAAAAAAAAAAAAAGTCTTGCCGGGCGGTGGTGGCGCGCGCCTTTAATCCCAGCACTCGGGAGGCAGAGCCAGGCGGATCTCTGTGAGTTCGAGGCCAGCCTGGGCTACCAAGTGAGTTCCAGGAAAGGCGCAAAGCTACACAGAGAAACCCTGTCTCGAAAAACCAAAAAAAAAAAAAAAAAAAAAAAAAAGCTTTGGGCTGTTTTACAAAAGCTATTCTATTATTATTATTTGGGTTTTTTTTTTTACTTTTATTAAAATACAGCTTCTAATTTTAAAAAAGTTAGCATGGATAAACGCAACCTGAATCATTAATTTTAGACTGGAAAAAAAAAATTCCTACTCCCACACAGTAACTCTGCTTAACTCTTCCCACAGATAATACACTGAAGTGACAAGGAAGCTACTAAAAACATTGGCATTCACTGCAAACGCCAAATCAGGAAATCACACAGCCCAGCGGAGGAGCAACGTGCAAAGTCACTGCATCACCGTGTGTGTGTGTGTGTGTGTGTGTGTGTGTGTGTGTGTGTGTGTGTGTGTGTTAATTAACGTCTGGGAAGTGCAGCTTCACTAAATTCCAGAGCAAAGAGCAGGCCGGCTTAGTTGGAAAGAACTTCACCATGCCATACTCTGCTTACTTCCTTGTCTCTAAAGCAATCTACAGAAACAAGTAAGTTGGAAAGCCAAAGGTAAATAAAAAATTCCCAGTCACTAACTGAAGGGCCTGACAATTATGTCTAAAAACCAATGCCTGAAATGCTACAGTGAACTCTTCCTACCACAGTCCCAAAGTTCTAATACCAGCACAACTTCTTTTTGTGTGTCAGGCTGTAAACTATTCTCCATGGCAGTGGTTCCCAACCAGTGAGTCACGACCCCTTTGAGTGTCAACCGACACTTTCACAGGCATTGCCTAAGACAATCAGAAAACACAGATATTTTCAGATATTACAGATATTAACTTTTTTTGTTTTTTTTTTTTTTTTTTTTGGTTTTTTTGTTTTGTTTTGTTTTGTTTTTCGAGACAGGGTTTCTCTATGCAGTTTTGGTGCCTGTCCTGGATATCACTCTGTAGACCAGGCTGGCCTCGAACTCAGAGATCTGCCTGGCTCTGCCTCCCAAGTGCTGGGATCAAAGGCGTGCGCCTGCCGTCACCTGGCTTGATATTTACAATTCGTAACAATAACAAGATTACAATTATGAAGTAGCAACAAAAATAATCTTATGGTTGAGGATCACCACAACATGAGGAACTTTATTAAAGGGCCGCAGCACTAAGGAGGTTGAGAACTACTGCTCTATGACTCTTTGCACTAAAACCCAATTTTATTATTCCTACAATTTACTAATATTGAAAGAAAAGATAAATAAGAGACAGCGGCATTCAGCTAAGCAAATGGCTAAAATTAAAAGGGAAAAATCATTTCGCTGTCATCTTTACTTACTGCTCTGGGCTTTTATAAGCCCCAAACAAAGCAGTCTATCATGGTAGTATTTCTTCCAGTGGCTCCATACGAAGTTAAACTTGGCTTTTTAAATTTTAGATATTTCACCTATCCTATTAATTAAGCCTCAAAAAATACTCTGTATGACACAATTAAAGTATTTTAAAATCATCAGTAAGTTACTAAATTAATTATAGTTGAAATGGATTGATTTCTAGTATTTGCTTTAAAAACTCCAGAAGAAAAAACAAATGTGTCAGGGATAAAAATAACAGCAAAAAAAAAAAAAATCTTAATTTCACTGCTTCTATTCCTTTTGTGTACGATCAGAAATTTCAAGAATTAAGTCAATAAAATCAAACTGGCAATAAAAAGCCCTATGTCTAACTTACTTCAACAGAAAACATTGTATGAACACTTTGTACCCTTGCAAAGTGCCATAATTAAGATAGTGGTTGACAGCCAATGTTTTTAAAAAAAAAAAAATCTTCAGTTATAAAAATAGGGGCCTATTTCCAGCATATTTGCTCTTATACATATTTGTTCCAGTGTTCAGAAACATCTGAAGGGGGACAAAAATAGCCTGGTAGTCACTAAGATCCCTTACTCATTCTTCAGCCTTTTGCCTAGTTTGTAGAATAGCATACTCTCAGAAAGATGTTATCAGGCAACCTTCTAGGAGGCAGAAACAAAGACCTTGCTAATCTGCACTCCTGAAGACACTTTGTCTCCAGTAGCTTTCAAGGCTGAGTGTCCCTATATTCTGCCCAGTTGCCACCTGGTTGTAGTTTTCTCCCTTGAGAAAGGCGCTATATGTTGTAGTCCAGGCTGGCTTCAAGCTCATGACACTCCCCCCACTAAGACTCCCAAGTGCTAGAATCCCAGGTGCTAAAACATCAGGCCTGATTTAACCTTTTATAAGTTCTTTTCTAAAATACTATGCTCTTGGCCACAAATATTAGGGGACAGGAAATTTGTAATTTCTCCTAAGGCTTATTTAAAACAATGTAAGCTTTAGAGCCACGAATGCATAAAGCCCAAACAATTTTATGAACTAACAGCCATTCCAAAAGAAAACAATCCAGCCGGGCAGTGGTGGCATACGCCTTTAATCCCAGCACTGGGGAGGCAGAGTCAGGCGGATCTCTGTGAGTTCGAGGCCAGCCTGGGCTACTAAGTGAGTTCCAGGAAAGGCGCAAAGCTACACAGGGAAACCCTGTCTCGAAAAACAAAAAAAGAAAGAAAAAAGAAAACAATCCAATAAACTTTACAGGTGAACCTGGGCTTGGTGGCAAACACCTTTAATACCAACACTCAGAAGGCAGGCAGTTCAAGGCCAGGCTGGTCTACATGAAGAGTTCCAAGACAGTCAGGACTACACAGTGAGACCCTGCTAATAAATAATAAAAATAAACTTTACAGGTAAGGTAATTCCTCCAAAGAAATAAAAATGTATAGATAGGATTAAGCATCCTAGGGGCTGGAGAGATGGCTCAGTAATTAAGAGCACTTGTTCTTGTAGAGGACCCAGGTTGGGTTCCCAGCACCTACGTGATGGTGGTTCACAACCATTCATCACTATAGTTTCGGGGAATCTGACACCCTCTTCTGACTTGTGGCCACCAAGTATACATATGGTGCACAGTATAAATGCAGGCAAAACCCTCATACACATAAAGTAAGTCTAAAAAATTTTTTTAAGTTGCAACCAATAATGCAAAGATGTTATTTTTGTCCCAGAAAACGTATTCATTGGTTAAATTTCACATACATGGCTGTGATCCTAAGAGCAAAGGTTCTTGTATATGTGGCTAATGTAATAACTTGAAAACAAGTAATACAACAAATATTTAACCAAAAAAAAAAGAGAATGAGGGGGAGGTGGTTAACAAGTTATTTCCAACATAGCCAAATACATTCTTGCAGAAATTTAACTTAAGTTCAGAGTAGTGCTGTTTGCCTGTAACCCTAACATTCAGGAGGGACACAGAGATCAAATTTACCATTTGGAACAGAAAGGAGGTGTGGCCTCAGCCTCTGCTCCACACAGGGAGAGCACCTTATAAAGCTCATAAGCCCACAATCTGCCCACTTTAACCAATGTTATCCAAATAATCTTTTTCAAATGTCCTAGGATTGAACGCTAAAATTTTAATTACTATTTGTTCGTGTACTAATCAAGAAATTTTACCACTGGCAGGAAGCAGCGAAGAAAACTTTCCCATCTAAATTTCTAACATCCTAACTTGCAACTGTAAAGCCGGAAATCTCTCATAGTCAAATGCCACAACGTTTTCCAACCAAGCTTTGAGGAACAAACTGTACCTCGTATTTCTCAACAGAGAAATACTAGCGTCCACGCCTGCTAAGTTCTAATAGTAGTTTTCCGGCGATGAGCACTAGCAGGAACTTGTCTCACACCTGCGGACCTGTCCAAACTCCGGTGAGCTTGGGCAGGGGGTGGGGTTGGGAAGGTGGAGACCTGAAAGCCAGTCAGTCCAGACCGCCAAAGAGCGAAGTTACCCTGCCCACGATTTCAGAGCCTTCTCCAGGCAGGCACCAGGGGGAGGGTTGCTTTCCAAACAGTGAGATTTAACTAATCTCTTAGCCCTTGGGAAGCCAGCGCTCAGGCCAAAACACGTAAACACATAATAAGGCGGCGCAAGAAGTCCCCGCCTCTTCCTCCAGAAGCCACTCAAAACAAAACAGTCCCACTAGTCACCGGCTGGGTCTTCCCCAGCCCGCCGCGGCCTAGCGTCCGCTACTCTCGGGGCTCTCCACCAGTCTCCTGCCCGGTAGACCCCCCCCCTGACCCGCCGCGGCCTAGCTCGCCCGCTTCCGCCGCGCTTCCCACTCCACCGCCAACCCGAGCCCACGCACACGTCACAATCGCGGCCCGGGAGAAACTTGTCCTTGGGAAGGAGAGCTTCGTCACCCCGGAGACGGTTCCCAACACTCGCCAGGCCCAGGTTCCAGGGCCGAGACGGAGCGCGAGCGCCGGCTCCCCCGTCAGGCACGCGGCCCGCCCGTAAGCCTTACCTGTCAAGGCCTCTGCCCGGCGCGCTCCGCCGCGCTCCGGAGCTCAGCCGCCACCACCACCGCCTCCCAGCATAGACCGGTTACACCGACTCGTAGCAGAAAGCCGGCCTCACGTCACTTCCGCCCTAGGAACGCTCGCTTCCGCCGCCGTCTCTGCGCATGCTCCGCGGCGACCCGCCCCACTCGCCAGCTGTGAAGAAGGGCCCTTGGTGGTTTTGCTGACAGCTTGTCCTCTGGGACTTTCGCTCAGTGATGTAGTTACCACAGAACACAGTCCTTTTAAGACAAGTTAGTTGACTTGCCAGCAAGGTGGGAAGGATCGCTCAGAGGCGACCTGGGTCCTAAATATCAGTCTGAGCCAATGCATCTGTTTAAATATTTAGGGAACCCCCAAGAACGGTTGGAGCGCCCACGGACAGAACCGTCAAATTCCTGTGTTGCCACATAAATCTGGTGACATTTACAGTATCACCAGTTTAGGAAGAGTAACAAATTAAACATGAAAACAATAATATATAAAATCTGTTTCATGTTCTTTCATTTCTCACATAATTCAAGTCCACTCAATGTTTGCTAATTCATTTGTTTCTTATATATTGAAATCTTCGAAGTTAGGATTTTTACAGGGGTCTCTCCATTCTGGTCCTCCAAAGGGAAAGAATCTGTTGAAACATAGGCAGTTGAAGCAAAAGTTCTTTAGCAAAATATTCTAAAGGGAGGTAACAGTACATTCGGGTCAACATTGTGGGTTTTGAAGAAGTATTATGAATGAGGTGGGTAGACCGGCGATGGTGGCGCATGCCTTTAATTCCAGCACTCGGGAGGCAGAGCCAGGCAGATCTCTGTGAGTTCGAGGCCAGCCTGGGCTACCAAGTGAGTTCCAGGAAAGGAGCAAAGCTACACAGAGAAACCCTGTTTCGAAAAACCAAAAAAAAAAAAAAAGTATTATGAATGAGGTAGGTAGTGTATTCATGAGGTAAGATAATTAATATTCCAACACAGGAATATGATAGATTTGAATAAAATACACTTTCTTCCATGAAGTTCCAATTCAAACTGTACGTTTAACAGAGAAAGGTAAACTATATAAGTAATTTTAGAAATTTAAACTTACATTATTTTCGCTTCCACATCCTGATTAACAAAGTCTATTTCTTCCTATGTTCTTCTAGCAAAACCCACAAAGGGAAATGGGTTGCAAAACCACAATGCTAATAATAATATAATGAAACTGAGGTCTTTTGAGGTTTCAGACCCTTCATTTTTCTGCAGCTATGGGGGGGAAAATGCCCTGGAGCCATATATATATATATGTGTGTGTGTGTGTGTGTGTGTGTGTGTATGTATATATATATATATGTACATACACATACATATATTAGAAGCAACCCATTTGCAACCTCGAAGACATTTAACCACAAAGGGGCATTCTGTTGGTCAGGAAACATAGCTACTAAAATACAGGGGCAGGGTTTTGTTTTTATTACTTCATATGAAAGCCCTTTTTGAGATTACTCAAAGTCCCATGATTGATCTCATGGCTGCCTGTGAGTTAAGACAGTCTACTGCCCCAGGATGAAGACATTCTGATATTTCTAAACTTATACTTTATTAAGAAAACTGGGATCAGAGATTTACAATATCAAGTTGTACAAAAAGGAACAGAGCTTGGACTGTCTTTCAGATCCCCCTCCTCCCAATTCCAATGTCCATATCTGAATACCCCGACTCAATAAATAGACTGATGCTGTATATTGCACTTGATACTAGAATTTCAAGGGAAATTTGTTGCATTAGTCTTAGCCTCCTCATTTTACAATGGAAAAACATTGTGTAATCAACTTCTGCTAAAATGCCTTCCCAGGAAGGAGATGGCAGCAATGTCTACCCCTCCTTACAAGGTCCCAAAAGCAAATGGACAAACAGAGGCATGAGTCCACCCAAGTTCACTCTGGGGAACCAATGAGTTTATTGAACTTACTACAGAGCATAGGTGGGGTTGCAGGTGCTTCTCCCCCAAAAGGCTGCACCCGAAAGTCTTTGCTCAGCTGGGATAATGGCTTCCCCTAGTAGCACAGATAGAGCACCTCCCTTCTCCTACTCTTCCTCATCCTATAGACTCTAGCCCAGCAGTTCTCAACCTGTGGGTTGTGCCCCCCTTGGGGGTCGCATATCAGATATCCTGCATATCGGACATTTACATTCCAATTCACAAAAGTAGCAAAATTACAGTTATGAAGTAGCAATGAAAATAATGTTATGGTTGGGGGTCACCACAACATGAGGAGCTGTACTAAAGGGTCGCAGCATTAGGAAGATTGAGACCCACTGCTCCTAGCTCCTTGTGCAATGAAGGCAGAGCTGCGTACAGCAGGTGGTAGGAGGCGGCTGGATACTCAGGTGAGGGTCTTCCAACCCCTCCATGAGAGGATGTAGTCAACAAATCCAGCTAGGATAATCCTTTTGCAAAGGGGCACAGCTAAACTCCCCAAGATGGCAGTTCCTTGGCTTGAGCAAAATCAATATAAGAAACCGATAGCATTAGAGCCTACCACCCAGTACCAGTAGCTAGATAACTGGTCAGCTATTAGCAGGCTTAAAGTTATTGAAGATGGACTCCTCCCTCATAATTAGCAGTTTGTAAAACCAGGAATCAAAATTGCAGGCCTTTGATTACTGTTTAAAAGACTGGGGACCAGGGCTGAGGGCTCAGTTAGAGTGATTGTCTAGAATGTCCTACATAAACAGGGCACAGTGATGCATGCCCTGGAATCCCAGCACTCTGGACGGAGGAGGCAGAGGTGAAAGGTTTACAACACGCCCCCACGGTCGGGCATGTTCGCATATGCCCAACAGACACTTCCACCTAGCCAGTTCCAGGTCAGGATAGCCATTTCCGGGTCAGGGCATCTCGCGTGACCAAGATCCGTGACGTTCCATTGGCTACGTAGGCGCGCAGTGTGGCCATGTGATCTACGCGCTTGCGTGTAGTAGTGACGCTGATCTGTCCACGCCCAGCCTTTAAAATCCGGCGCCATGTTCCCGGTTCCTTCTTCTTCTTCTTCTTCTTCCTCCTTCTTCTCCACACACGTGCTTCCCGCAGGCCTGTTCACTCTCTGTCCCTTTACCTTTAATAAAACTCTTGTTAGCGGATTCTGTCGTGTTTCGTGGCATTTCCTTGCAGGGTAAGAACACAACGCAGCTGAAAAACTAACAAGAGGGATCAGAATTTTAAGGTCATCCTCAGCTACACAGTGAATTCAGGGCTGCCTGGCCTACATGTGACCTGAGCCGTATGTCACGGTGAGTAGAGACATGATATTCTGAACTGTGTAAAGATCATAAGACCCTTGTCTAGTTCAGGCTTTCTGCTAAAGAACAAAACTACCATTGTCCCCCTCCCTTTAAAGTTAATCCAAATGGCTTTGACAGTCACCTGGACAGAGTACCTTGCAGGAATGCTCAGCAGGTAAAAGCACTTACCACTCTTGCAGAAGCCCAAAGTTCTGTTCCCAGCACCCACATCTGGCAGCTCATGTCTGCCTGTGACTGCTTAAATCCTGTGAAGCTTGGTCTTGGAAACCTGACTAGGGTGACTGGACAATGGAGAAATGACAGACACTGAAGAAACCATAGACACACACAGAAAAGCTGGGTTGGGGTATGCCCTACTGGCTCTGACAGAGGGTGCCTACTCCCCAACCTGGAAACTCAAGGATTTTTATTATACAGAACAAAGAGAAAGCCTTCGCTCATCTGTGTGGGAAGACTCTGTAGGGGAGTTGTCTCAGCCTGAGATTCTCAGCAACTCACTTTTGAAGAAGTTTTTATTTATTAATTTCTTGAGATTCATTTATTTTTATTTTATGTATATGGGTCATTTTCTGAGCCTGGTCTCCAGGGAGGCCACAGGAGGACATTGGATTGGATCTCCAGAAACTCGAGTTAGAGACAATTGTGACCCACCATGTAGGTGCTAGGAATCCAATCCAGTCCTAATTCACTTTCTTTTTGAGAGAGAGAGAGAGAGAGAGAGAGAGAGAGAGAGAGAGAGAGAGAGAGAGAGAGAGATTGTTGAAGGGCCTAAAAAATGGGAAGAGAAGAAATTCGTAATTGATCACCATTCCAATGATCACTGTAGCACCTCTCAGTTCTAAATGCACCTTTTTGCACTCAGGTACTTAAAAATGGCCCTCTCTTACCAGCTGGCAGTGTTAAAATGTCTGGAACAGGTGGAAAGTGCTGGAGAGGCTCCAGGGGAAAGTATTCTACTTCCTGGTTCCTGTGCACTCACTAAACAGGCTCCTGCAGCATGCGTGGCTTTTCCAATGTCCACATCTTAACACCCACTCAGCTTTCCCAGTGTCCTGTGCCAACAAGTCAGAACTTCGGGGGCTGATGCATTCAACCCCCCACCCCCAACCCTGCAACTGCCTCCTTCCAGCCGGACTCGACCCGTAAACTCCATACAATCTCCTCTGAAGAGTTTTGGGATGGAATGCCCCCAGGGAGACGCTCCTCCTTCAACACCTTGCCAAGACCCTAGCAGCAGAGTTCCAGGAAGTTCTCCATGACAGACTTCTGAGTTCTCCGAGAGCTCTCCTATTTATTCAGTAGCCCCCTGCAGTGCCACGAGAAGTGTAGCACTCAGGCCTGGGAGCTGCTCCTTTGGGGGCATCTCTGCCCTGCAGGTTGTCATTGGTTCCTTGTATCTTCCCTGGTCACTTCCTTCGAGTTCCCTTTATTCCTATTAGCCTGAGCCTGTTACAGTTAAATTTTCAATTAAACTTTCCCCTGTTCAAATCACCACTTGGCCTCTCGGCCTCTAGGCCTCTGACTGATACAACACTCTCTTTGGCTTCCACAAGCTAGCTCGGGGAGTCAGTTTAGTTCTGACCAGCCAGAGTGACTGTCCTGCAATCCTTCACTGTACCTGCAACTTTGTACTGTTATTTGATGTTAATTATGATGCATAGGTGTAAGAATTTCATTGACAATATAGTTTAAATTGTAGAATTCAGTGAATGATGATTTATTACCACTTAACATTGGGTTTAATAGATGAGGAGACACCATATTTATAAACATGTTGCCACAAGGACAAAGGAAATATGAAATAATTTACTCAGTACTCTATGCTGACCATGTTTAGAACATGACTTTTTTTTTTAAAGTTTTTTAGCATGATATGTCAAGTTCCAAGACAAGCTGTGAGTTGATGGAATTTCCTTTCTAAAAATTGATTAATTTGGTTATTTTTTGTTGTGCTAAAGATCAAACATTAGTGAGCAACGGCCTCAGCTCTTTGTTGTTGTTGCTTGAGACAGGGTTTCTCTGTGTAGCCTTGACTGTCTTGGAACTAACTCTGTAGACCAGACTGACCTTGAACTCAGAGACCCACCTGCCTTTGCCTCCTAAATGCTGGGATTAAAGGCGTGTGCCACCACTGCCTAGTCCCAGCTCTTTTTTTTTTATCTTACTGTTTTATCTGGGGATGGGTCTTCTTACTAAATTACTCAGGCAGATCTTGACCTCAAGACCTTGCTTCAGCCTCTTTGAGTGGCTAGGGATAAAGGTGTGAACTAGCAGGCTTGACTAATTATAATTAATTCATGTTTCTCAAACAGGATCTCACTAAATAGTCCAGGATGCCTTTAAACTGCTGTACAGTTCAAGTGAACCTTGAATTTACGATTCTCCTGCCTCTATCTCCAAAGTGCTGGATTACAAGAAGGCACCACCCGGGCGGTGGTGGCACACGCCTTTAATCCCAGCACTTGGGAGGCAGAGGCAGGCAGATCTCAATGAGTTCAAGGCCAGCCTGATCTACAAAGTGAGTTCCAGGACAGCGAGGACTGTTACACAGAGAAACCCTGTCTCAAACAACAACAACAAAAGAATGCACCACCAGGCTCAGATTACTTTGAGACAGGATCTTTGCAAATTTCCCAGGCTGGTCTTGAATTCCATCTGTAGCCCAGGAAGTCCTTAAATTTGCAATCCTCCTGCCTCAGCCTCCTGAGGGGCTGGGATTAAGGTATGAACCTCTAGGCCTGGCAGAATGTTCAGTGCTGGAGAACTGAATTCCTGTAGGGTCTCAGAACTGCTAGGAAACTGTTCTGCTGTGGAGCTGTTTCCCCGGCCCGAAGTTTCCTTTCTCAAATCCTTCCCTATCTATACCATCCCTTCCCTTTCGGTTTCCTTCCTAAACTCAACGATAGGTACCAGGGAGTCTTATCCAGGGGGAGAAACGGAACGGACTCTCAACAGTCATCTCTGTGCCTATGGAGAACTAAACGCAAATGATAGACCTCAAAGGCCAGCGTGAAGCAGTGTGTCACTGAGGCTGCCTCCTCCATGGGAAGGATGGACAGGCTCAGGACTACATGTGCTGTCACTGCAGGACTTTCTCTTCATACTTCCTTCCAACTGCATCCCTCTCTTCTTCCTGTCGCAATTCAGCTTCTTTAAAGACCAATTTAAAGCTAGGTTTGGGGGTGTGAGTCACAGCTCTAGCTACTTAGAAGGCTGAAGCAGGAGGATCCCAAGTTCACGGACTGCACAAGTTCAGGGATGACAACGTGACTTCAAGACCTTTCTCAAAATAAAAAGTAAAAAAAGAGGGACATAGCTCCGTATCATAGCACTTTCCTAGCTGGCATGAGACTCTAAATGCAATATCCTGTACCAGAAAAAAAGAAGGAAATTATTATCTGCGTGGCATGATACTTGATATATTAACCTGCCCCCCGCCCCCCAAACCTGGTATTTTCTCTATATGTAACTTGTAATTGTCCCAGCCCTCCCAAGCCTTGCCCTTATAAAGCAGTATGCTTGCTGTCTGAGGAATGGAACATGGAAGGGAACTTCTTTGGCTTGAGTTTCCAAAATCTCAAACCCCTAAATGGGAAGAAAATTTAAGCTACATAGAAAATGGTTTGAGAGGAATCCAGGGACAAATGTGTTCTAAGTAGAGAAGGAATGTGGGGCATCCTCCATGCCACCAACTCTGGTGATTTCTCCGAGCTGACAATGTGGTAAAGTATGTCTAAGTGGATACTCACACACAGCCTGGCTAATGTTCCTGAATCTCCCCGGCTCCATCTTAGTAATGAATGACACTCCAAATTTTTTTTTTTTTTTTTTTTTTGGTTTTTCGAGACAGGGTTTCTCTGTGTAGCTTTGCGCCTTTCCTGGAACTCACTTGGTAGTCCAGGCTGGCCTCGAACTCACAGAGATCCGCCTGGCTCTGCCTCCCGAGTGCTGGGATTAAAGGCGTGCGCCACCACCGCCCGGCGACACTCCAAATTTTTGAGAAACCTGGAATTGGGTTCTTCAAAATAGAAATTGAATTGTCGAAGTATGTGAAAATGTGCATTTATTTGTTTTTACTTACTCTTTATTTTTCTGAGACAGACTGTCACTACCAGGTTCTTCTGGAATTCGTGATCCTCCTATCTTTCTTCCTGAGTGTAGGGATCACATGCTTGCACTACCACAAATGCACCCAGATAAAATGTGCATCTATCGAGAGGCTTGATCAATGGCCTATACATTTGTACTGGTACATGCTCATCAATTTTGCCCCCCAACACATACTTTTTCATTTGGAATTCCTCACCTGTGCAGTGTGTTCAGTTTCTACCAGTACACCCAAAGGCCCCGTGACAAGTCATCACTAATCCTCATGTTTCCAAACCCATTTTCAGTTCTCAGAAATTATCCTATAAATTTTTCAATGATTAATAATACTCTTTCTTTCCTTTTTAAAAATTCATAATGATTTTTTTTAATTTCATGTCCAATGGTGTTTTACCTGCAAATATATCTGTACAAGGGTGTCAGATCCCCTGGACCTGGAGCTACAGACAGTTATGAGCTGCCATGTGGGTGCTGGGAATTGAATCCAGGTCCTCTGGAAGAGCAGCTGGTGCTCTTAATTACTGAACCATCTCTCCAGCGCCCTCCCTTTTGTGAGATAGTCTCTCTCTCTCTCTCTCTCTCTCTCTCTCTCTCTCTCTCTCTCTCTCTCTCTCTCTCTCTCTCCTCTCTGTAGTCCCAAGTGTTCTGCAGCTCCTTGTGTGAATCAGGCTGGCCTCAAAATCACAGAGATCCTCCTGCCTCTGCCTTTTGAGTGCTGGGATTAAAGGCGTGCACCACCATGTCTGGCTACATTTTCCCGCCTGTCCTCTGTCACACAACTGCATTGCGGTCTCTCATCCCTCTCTTTATAGCTCCTTTCATCTACATTCACTTTCTATACCAATTGGGGTCCTAGCTGGAAACAGGGCACACTCAGGAAGTCACTGATGAGAGTTCACTGACACAACCATTCAAGAAATCGGCTAAACTTCTCTAAGAACAGAACTGGCAGCAGGGGAAGTCTAAAAGGTACCAAGGCAATGAACTTATGATACACATGTGACAGAAGCTGTGACCATAACGATGACTAAACTGTGGCCTCTCTCCATTGTATCATGCTGATGCTACTGACTGGCTAAACTCAACCTGCATTCAGAAGTCAAGTGATTAATTCCTTCCTAGTCAGCTTCTTGGGGCAGAAAGCAGAGAAGTCAGGAATGGAGAAGAGTTTGGGGTAAGGGAGAGTGAAGAATGACCAGTCTACCACCTCAGTAAATGGCAACACTAAAGACCCAGTTTCCCTACCCTGAACCTGGAAGTCCGGTAAATCGCCCAGTCGGCACGTGCTGCTGCCTGACGTTTCTCACACTCACCCCTTCTTGCCAACTGTGCAGCCCAAGCAGGCATTAAAGTTTCAATCCTCCTGCCTTAACCTAACAAGTAACTAGAAGTAATTACCAGCCTGCACCACCAGGCAGAGCAATCCTACTTATCGTAATGAATATAGACATTTCTTATCTCGCCTCTCAGCTTCCGGTACGCAAGCCTCCCTTCACCATCTCATCACTGCTTCATGCTGCCACTGAAGCTCTTCCCGACAGACTGAGCACCAGTCTCTGGGATGGTAGGGCCACGCCTTTGCTCCAAATTTTTGGTTTTAAATTACTTACAGATATCATATACCAAAATTTCAATGAAAGCCAAGACATACTGGTGTACTAAATAAAATGTGAAATCCTTCTAAGAAGTAACCATTATTAATAATTTCAAATTGACTTTCTAGTTAGATTTAAAAAAATATTCTCTTGAAATAAGTATAGACTTCCAGACGGCAGCTTAAAGAATGATACAGAGTTCCCAGTGTCCTGAGTTGTGTCCTCCCAAGAGACATGCTCCAGTCCTAATCCCAAGTGCCTATGAATGGGACCTTATCTGAAAATTGGGTCTTTTCAGATCTATCAGGTTGAGATTAATGGATTAGGTTGAACGCTAAATCCAATGACTTATGTTCTCATAAAAAAGGAAACTTTGCGGGCGGTGGTGGCGCTCGCCTTTAATCCCAGCACTCAGGAGGCAGAGCCAGGCGGATCTCTGTGAGTTCAAGGCCAGCCTGGTCTACAAAGCGAGTTCCAGGACAGGCTCCAAAGTTACAGAGAAGCCTTGTCTTGAAAAACCAAAAAAAAAAAAAAAAAAAAAAGCGGGGGGGAGGGGAGCTGAATATGGCTCAGAGGTTAAGAGCACTGACTGCTCTTCCAGAGATCCTGAGTTCAATTCCCAGCAACCACAAGGTGGCTCACAACCATCTACAATGAGATCTGCTGCCCTCTTCGGACCTGCAGTCATACATGCTAAATAAATAAATCTTTAAAAAAAAAAAAAGGAAACTTTGGCCAAAGACATATGAAGGATGAACCATGTGACACAGAGACACAAGTTATAACATATCCACAAACCCAGCAGTACCACACATTGCTTGGTAACCATTAGCAGCCAGGAAGAGAGAAGGTAGGGTGCTTCTTAGATCATCTTCAAGAATGTAACTCATCCCTCCAAGACAACGTCTTGACCTTGGGTTGCTGGACTGTGGAGTTCTCATCTCCAGAACTGTGAGAGAGTAGATTGCTCTTGTTCTAAATCATCCAGTCTGTGGTAATTTAGCAACCCTAAAAATCCAGTATCAGGAGCTTCTGCAATGGGAACACCATTTATACTGTATTACAATACCAAAAAGGGAATTGCTATTAGCATAACTTAGCTAACTAGTCAACAAGCTTGCTAAGATTTCACCCCAGATTGTATTTAATACTCATGCATGTACACACACACACACACACACACACACACACACACACACACACACCCCAGAGAGAGATTTCCTTTTTTTTCCATAAATGCCAGGAAAGCCCTTTATCTCTGAGCTATACCCTCAGCCCCTCATTGCTTATAAAATTCCTTAGTTCTCAGCTCACATGAAATTAACTACCAATAGCATATGCAATGGACAAAAGATTTTTTTATGAGGAATGTCCTCAAACCAAGAAAAATAGCAACAAATGGAAAATGGGTTAAAATACAAATAGCCAATTCATAGAAAGAAGAGAGTAAATGGCCAATGAACACACAAGGAGCTGCTGAGCTAGACTAACAACCAGCTAAGTACACCTTACAATTACCATGCAACGTTTTTCCAGCCCAGGTACGGTGGTCCAGGTTTGTAATCCCAGCTTTCCTGAGGCAGAGGCATGAGAACTACAAGTTTGATTCAAGTCTGTTCTATACAGTGAGTTCTAAGCCATCCAAAGACCTTGCCCTCATAATAAATAAATAAATGTTTCCAATTGATGTAATCTTTCAAATGGATACAAGACAAGGGGAAGAAATATTTATACACAGTGATATGGGGTACAAATTAGCACATTTTTCAAAAGACAGTTTAAGAATATACATGATATCTAAAGCATACCATTTGATCCAGCAATTGCACTTTTAGGATTCTTGAGAATACTTGTGTATATGCAGAAAAATAATACTCAAAAGGATGTATTGTTTTAAATAAGAAAAAAAAAGTGAAATGTTGATCCATAAAAGAATGGTTCTTGGCCTGGAGAGATGACTTAGCAGTTAAGAGCACTTGCTGTTCTTACAGAGGACCTGGGTTCAATTCTCAGCACCCACATGGTAACTCACAACCATCTGTAACTCCAATTCCAGGAGATCAGACACCTTCTTATGGCCTCCAAGTATACCAGGCATGCGGTGCACCCACATACATGCAAAAAAAAAAAAAAAAAAAAAAAAAAAAAAACACTCATACCTATAAGATAAAATAAATAATCTTTTTAAAATTTGTAAAGAGAATGGCTAGACTGTAATATGCCCTCATTTTGCATCATGAAAAGAATAATGTTAACAACTATATTGGTAAGTGACTAAACAAAATCGTAGAACAGTCGGTATTAGAGAAGCTGTCTATAAAGAACATAGATGCTACCTGGATTACTATCCAAGCTCCGGGGACTTGGATAATTTAAATATTTACTTAACCTTTGGAACTTCAGTTCCGTCACAGCAGATGAGAATGTTAGCATCAGTGTCTGTCTCGAAGGCTTATTGATCGTATTACATGAGTTGATACATATGTTTTTAAATGGTATCTGGTACATAGCTATTTTTAGTAAATGTTAACTACTACCATCATTATTGCTTTGATACAAAATCTATGTATTTTATTACTTGTATATTTATATCTGTCTGTCTGTACATACATGGACACACACACACTTCTGCTGAACATGAAGGCACACACATAGTAGAGATAGAGGCAGAAAGACAGAAAGTTTGAGGCCAGCCTGAGCTACATGAAGAGACCCTGTCTCAAAAAAAAAAGGCAATATATGCATACTATGTGCATGTTCATACGTGCAGGTTCATATGCACATGTATGCACATGAGTATAGATGCCAGAGGTCAACCTTGGGTCTCATTCCTCAAGAGCTATCGGCCATGTTTACTGAGACAGGGTGTCATGCTGGGTCCCAGGGATCACTCTAAGTTTTGCTGGGTGGTCACTGTGCCCCAGGGATCTGCCTGTTTCTGCCTCCTTGGCACAAGCATTACAAACACATACCACAATATCTGTTTTTAGAAGGGTGCTGAGATCAGACTCAGGTCCTCAAGCTTGTGTGGCGAGCACTTTACCAATGGAACTGTCTCTCAGTCCTCTATATATACTTAGCATGTTGGTGGCTAATACTGGGTCTCCAGAGGGAGACACAGCAACATCAGTTGGGTCAGCAGAACCAGCTGCGTGGTCACTAGGGACAAAGTGACGGGTTCTTCATGAGACATGGTCCTGTAACTTGCTCTGTAGACGAGGTTGGCCTCTAAGAGTTCCTACAAATACCTTTTTTTTTTTTTTTTTTTTTGGTTTTTTTCGAGACAGGGTTTCTCTGTGTAGCTTTGCGCCTTTCCTGGAACTCACTTGGTAGCCCAGGCTGGCCTCGAACTCACAGAGATCCGCCTGGCTCTGCCTCCCGAGTGCTGGGATTAAAGGCGTGCGCCACCACCGCCCGGCTTACAAATACCTTTTGTTCCTTTCTCTCAAACTGAGGTTCAGGAAGGCACAGCATATTTGGTTGTCTGTGAAGTGGTTTATTTGTTTTATCTTGACTGAAAACAAATGTAGTTTTTAAAAAGCAGAATATATGAGATTTAGGCCTTCTTTGATGGCCCAGCCTCTACCTACAGATCAAGAAGAAACAGAAACTAACAGTGGTTAGACTTACTGGATGTGTTGGGCTTCTCAGTGTAAGTAGAGCAAAGTTAAGGACTACAGGACACAGGCCGTGTTGTTCCAAATGCGCATAATTTGCTGCTCTCATCTTGAGGCAGCTTAGGGCAGACAGAGACAGGGACACAATGTTAATATTTCTTTGGCTCAGAGCCACGTTCCGGGAAAAGCTGAGTACAGTACCACACACTTAATAATTATCGTATACTCCTGTCAGAAGCTTGCAGAAATGTCTTAACATGGTGATCAAGAACTGCCACAGCCTGATTACAATCTAACTGTCCAGCTCTGGCCACTTCCTCTTAGGAAACCCCAATAATGCACAGTTTCTAGAATATATTTCATGCATTCTACGGAAACGCTTTGCCCTCTGTGTCTTCACTCAAACCCCCACTCATTCTGCAAAGTCCAAAATGCATGCCACAAGCTCAGGGAAGTGTTTGCATATGTCTTACTTTGCTTATCAAATTTTCATATTTTCATCTTGAGCTTTTCTCCATATTAAGTAAATTCACGAAAGGCAAGAACCTTATCTTAGTGTTTTCCCATGCTACGTCTCAGACAATAAGTAGTCAATTTTTGTGAATTTAACTAAAATTAATGATCTATAGTAGCTTTGAGAGTAAATACCAGTAATTAAAAGGAATTCTAATGAAAAAGAAGTTCAAATGGTCAAATTTATTTGAGGTGGGAATTCACTGTGTAATGCAGCTGGCCTGGACCTCACAATCCTTTTGCCTCTACCTCCCCAGTGGCAGGATTGCAGCCACCACACCTGGCTCAGATGGTCAGTTCTGCTTGACCTTCCTCATAGCAAACACCCATCCATAGAGAAGCCTCCTGAGGCCCTCCGAATTCCCAGATTGTAATTCTTTTTTTTTTTTTTTTTTTCAGAATTAGCAACTTCCACATGTTAGGTCAATGCTCTGCCACTAAGCTGTCCCCAGCCCTCTTTTGGCTAGTTATTTTGAGACATGATCTCACTAAGTTGCCTAGGTAGGCCTTGAACTTGCTATCTTCCTGCCTTAGCCTTCCAAGTAACTGAATTTCAGGCCTGTACCACCAAGTCCCATCTCCCTACTAGAATCTTTTGACACTATACATCTACTGTTAATTCACTTTTATAATTATTTATTAGTTTTTGTGATTATTTTATTAACATCCTTCACTATCCGTCTGTAGGTAGATATTTCTATATGGTAAAAGATTACATTTGGTTTTGCTCATCACCATGGCCTTAGCACCTAATAAAATGAATGAATAAATGATTGAATATAGTGGCAGCATGGTGCCTGTAAACCAAGAGTTTATGCAAAGAAATACTAATAACTATATAAGAAATCATCCTAGAAGAGACCAGAACTTTGGGTTACACATATCTTGCTCTGTGTGCCATTTTCAAACAATAATCAAAAGAAAAACTACCTGTGAATTAATCTAACAAAAAATCATTAACACATTTACTTTTTTATAAATCAACTGTTGCATATTCTAGTAGGCGTGTTTTAACATACTTTTCCCAATTGCATGTGGTGATGTATACCTATAATCCCAACACTTACTGGAGGCAGGGGGATCAGGAAGAGTTCAAGGTTATCCTCAGCTATGCTTTGAGTTCCAAGACAACCTGAGCTACCTGAGACCCTGCCTCAAGAAACCAAAAGCCAAACAACGATTTTCTATACACACGTGTATGTGAATATGCGCTCATCTCACACACACACACACACACACACACACACACACACACACACACACACACACTCACAGTGCGGGTGGAGGAAGAGGTAGTGCCTGTAATAGCTTCATTAAAAGCCATTTTTTAATTTGCAAGAAAATTACCTTCATAACCTGAATCAATTATTGACACTCTACCTAATTTAGAAAAAGCAAAATGGAGAAATAACAATTATCTGATTTTCATGATGAAAACATTTAATTAGCAACATAAAGCAAAAACCCAGAGTGTCAAAACAACCAAGTTATTTATATTGATCATCTCTTTAAGACTCTAAGAAGTCTTCATTTTCATTATGAAGAAAGTAAGTGTAGGGTTTTTTATGGTCTAAAACTTATTTAAAATGATGAAAAAAATTATTTTTCAAAGTTCTTTTAATATTCTTCAAAACAGTCTGCCACCTTAGACTCCAGGTCAAGTGTTTTCTGTGTTTGGCACACAGCTCAGCTCAGATGTTGGTAATAGTCCTCATTAAGGAAAAGGCCTCTCTGTGTGTTTTCGATGTTCATTTCTGACACTTAATTAGAATTAATGAACTTAGCCATTTACAGATGGCAAGGGCTGCCAGGACCCCAGAAACCATAGACCAGAAAGATTGATGAGACTTGCGACTTTCCTCACACGCGGCCAAGTGAGATCAAACACTTTCATTCTGCGTGTGTAGCTGAGAAATTGTGTCTCCATGTCCGTGTCGGAGACTATGTGAGCCTAAGGAGTGAGCTTCGGCAGCTTTGTGCAGTACAATGGGCATATAGAAAACTATAAAAGAGCATGTTTAAATCCCTGGTGCCTCTCAGTGGGATCATTATGTTGTCAGATAGTAAAGGAATATTTAAATACAGTATGCTTTCTCTGAGCGGTGTCCACCCTCTCTCTCTCTCTCTGCATGTAATTACTGGGTATATATTTGGGAGTTCCAGCTTTGAAGGGGGTTTCATTTCTCACTTACGGGACCAGCTCACCTCTTGGCACCCATGGAGCAGTAAGCAGCAGCCTCCAGATGCCAAAGTGCTCTCCTGCCAGCACCAGCAGATGGTTATGTGGATGGCAGACATGAAACCTCCATGCACAGTTCCATCCCAAGCTAGCTGGCTCGTTTTCTTCATCTGGTTTGATACATATAGAAGAAGCCACATGTTTTGTATCTGACCTTTGAAATAGTATAATAATAAAAACAGCCATAAAGCACAGGTAACTTGAGAAGAACTAGAACGTTGTCGATTTCTTTCATCTACCTATTTAAGGTTTCTCTTCTATTCAGTCTGACTCATCTTCAGAGCTAACTGCCATTTTAAATTTTGTTTTTATTTTTCTGTTTCTCCCTTCAACTCCAACCATTCCACAGAGGGTGGGGGGCATTAGGGATGCAAGCCAGAGCCCTGTGCATGCTAAGCAAGTACTCTGCCACTGAACCACCCAGCTCTTGATATATAGTCTTTTAGATTGGGTCTCCCTGTGTAGTCCAGGCTGCTCTTGAGTTCAAGATCCTCCTGCCTCTGACCCTGTACAGGGATTAGAGGAAGGAACCACCAAGCCCAGATTCGGTTTCTCTGAGTAGCTTTGGAGCCTTTCCTGGAACTCACTCTGTAGCCCAGGCTGGCCTCGAACTCACAGAGATCCACCTGCCTTTGCCTCCTGAGTGGTGGGATTAAAGGCTTGTGCCACCACCGCCCAGTTAAATCCCCAACCCCGGGGTTTATTGTTCTGTTTTTGTTTTTATGAATGATGCCACTGTGAAAATGTCTCCTGGTGAACAGGGTCAGATTACCCAAGGGATAAGGTTTAGGAATGCAGTCACTAAATCTTAGAATCCACAGGAAGTCAGCGTCACAATGCAATGCCAAACTCTTCTAAAGTGATTACCAGATTGCTCTTCGCCATCTTCCTTCCAGCCTGGAGCCCTTGCCGCACCATTTCATCGAGTACAAGATTTACCTCGACAAGGGTGGCATTATGCCAGGACCCACAGGAAGCTTTCCTAGTTTCTTAATGCAAAATGCGAGTCTGCGTTCCTTTCCAAGAGGAATCCTTGGCAGATCATCTGGACTGTCCTCTACAGAAGAAAGCTGGGGAAAAGGACAGTAGGAAGAAACTGAAAAGAACCCGCCACACAGCCGAACGCCAGCGGGCCATCACTGGTGCAGCTCTTGCTGATACAAAGGCCAAGAGGAATGAGAAACCGGAAGTTAGGCAAGCTCAGTGAGAGCATGCTGTCAGGGCTGCCAAGGACGCAAAAAGGGTAAGGCATTGAAGAGGGCAGCAATGGCTGCTGCCAAGGTCCCCAGAGAGGCACCTAAACAAAGACTGTGAGGTCTGAAGGTCTCTGCGAGACGGTGGAAAATGCTGAATTGGTAGGTTAGGGTTTCAAATAAAGATCCGTCTATAACTCTTTAAAAATAAAGTGATTGCCGGGTTTACGGTAATAACGGCAGCATGTAAGCGTTCCTGCTAATCCATTTTGCCACCAGCACTTGAAATTATCAGACCTTATACTAATCTAGGAGGTGAGAGAAGTACCTCATTTGGAATCATTCCTTGGCTTCTTCGTCACGACCAGCCATGATGGCATTCCAATCCATCTTAGAGCTGGGGACCAAAAAGGAATTGAAGGAGACAGAGAGGAGTGGACAGTTTCTCACGGAGCCATTGAGAATTGTATCATCTGTACAGCTGTTCCCTCCAAAAAGCCTTTCCTAAGCCTCTCAAGGTCATATAACATGTACATTCATCCATTCAAACCATATTTTTAGTTTCTTCTATGCTGTGGAATGTCTTTCTGTATGCTGTGGATATGCGTTGCTCGGATTGGTTGGTAAATAAAGCTGCACTGGCCTATGGCAAGGCAGCTTAGAGGCAGGCAGGAAATCCAGGCAGATATACCGGAAGAAGAAAGGCAGAGTGTGGGAGATGCCATCCTGCTGTCCAGGGAGCAACATGTAATGGCACACAGGTAAAGCCATGGAACACGTGACAACATAGAGATTAATAAAAATGGTTTAAGTTATAAGAGCTAACTAGCAAGAAGCCTGCCTTAGGCCATGCAATTGGTAATTAATATAAGCCTCTGAGTAATTATTTTATAAGCGGGTGTGGGACTGCGGGCCGGGACTAGAGAAACCTTCCCACTATACTTCTATGTGCCAGCCACTTTGCTAGATCCAGGAGTATTACAGCAAGTAAAATAAGAAAAGTCCTTTCATTCATAGTGAGAGGGGAAACAGACAATAACCAATGAATATGTGAGCTAAGCATGGTGACACATGACGCTCTAGCACATGGGAAGTTCAAGGCCAGCCTGAGCTACACAGTGAGTTCCAAGCCAGCCTGGACTACATAGAAAGAACTTTTTCAACACAAAAAAGCCAAGAACAAAAAAAAAAAAGTGTATGAAAATAAAGGTGAAAACAATTTTGGGGGCTAGACAGAGCAGATTCAAATCCATTCTCCAGACATACCAAGCACTTGATCTCTCTGAGCTGTACCTCTCTAGAGGTGGTGGAACCTGGGAGAATGGATCAGATAAATAAGGCAGACTAAAGTCTCAGGCCATAGCCGACTTTATCCAGAGCATCAGACAGTTTATACTCTGAGGGTTAAAAAAGATCCTGGAGTATAAAGTTCTCATGAGTTCAAGCTATATACAATCACAAGGACAAGCCAAATGGGGCAAAAATATGTTTTTCCAAAGAGGGCTATAAAGGATAATTTAAATATCTAATCGAATAACAACAGCAAGCAATAATGAGTGATCTGAGGTAAATGCACTCTTATCCACTACACCTGGGAGGAACACAAACCATTTCAAGAAGAATTCAGTTTAAAGAAACTGAGGTCCCAAGACTCTTGTTTTCTTGAAGTGTTACTCATTATTGCTTGCCGTTGTTATTCAATTAGATGTTTAAATTATCCTTTATAGGCCACTATGGAAAAACTCAGAATTCTTCTCATACAACTCTATTCTTGGACCATGTTCTGATATGAGCTGGTTCCCTGTTTTATCAGGAAGTATCATTTTGAAAGTTTATAAAGGTTGATGTTCTTTCCTGCCTGCATACTTTAAGGAGTGTCTTGGGAAGAGGACTCAAGGACTTCAAGGGTGGAGCAATGTCATCTCCTCTGTTGTTTCTCCTGGGGCTGGATCTACCAGAGCAACATTCCAAGTAGACATAGAAGCCTGTAGCATAGATCTGTGCATTGTAATCCACTTGCCTTCTCCTTAGTTGAACAAATACCTTGAGTCTGAGTCTGCCTTTGTTCTTAGCCCATTATCCTCTTTGCTATTTCCCTGACATCACAAGTAGCAGTATACAAACACTCACTGTAGCTGGGTGTGGTGGTGCATGCTGGGAGATCAAGAGCTCCAGGTCAGCCTGAGCCATATAGTGAGAATTGGCCTCAAAAAAGCAAGGGTTGAGGTATAGGGGGACAGAGTGTTTGCCAAGCATGTGCATGGCCCTGGCCTGCATCTCTAGCACCATAAACAAAGTCATAAATATTTTAGCCAACTGTCCTGGGTAGGTAATACCAGGATGCATAAGAAAGCAGGCTGAGCAAGCCAGTAAGCAGAGTTTCTCCATGGCCTTCTGCTTTAGTTCCTGCCTCCAGGTTCCTGCCTTGAGTTCCTGCCCTGACTTCCTTCACTGATGGACTGAAACCTAAATGTAAGCTGAAGCAAACCCTTTCCTACCCAAGCTGACTTTGACCTACCCAGGAGTATTACCACCACAACGGGCTGGACTCTCCCACATTAATCATTAAGAAAGTGCCCCATAGACTTGCCTACAGGTCAGTTTTATGGAGACGTTTTTGCAATTAAGAGTCCCTCTTCCCAGATAGGTCTAAGTTTTCATCAAGTTGACAAAAATCAATCAGGACTTTGTCCCGTACTCTGACAAAAACCATCATTAGGGACTGCTCCTGTGATAGTTGTGAATTTACTCTGGTCTCTTACAGCAAAAGATTTAGCCTTTGGAGAAGCAGCTGGGAGAACTCCCTGAAGACTGAGCATGCCTCTGCTGATGGAATCAAGGAAACCAGAGGCTTCCCTGGTGAAACCTAAGTCTAGAAAGGCCCTGAGGTCCCCTTCTTAGCCCTCCTTGCCTTGTTCATCATGACATTGACTTCTAGACACTCTTCAGAGACTGTCACTTTCTGTCCTTATTCTATTTCTATTTCTGATGTTCCCTGTAGCTCTTTGGAGCAGTTAATGGAAACACCAACTGAGCCAGGAGGTCGTAGACCTGCCCATTTTACAATGACTGTCCCTCCCCAAGCAGGGATTGAACAGCACCAGCAAAAACTACCTGTTGTCTTTTATGAAGTAACACATATCAAAAATCTTGAATTTCTTTGAGGATTCTAAATTTGGTATATTTTACTTCAAAGGAATAAACATATCTTTCCAAGATTCTGTGAGCAAGCACATTAGAAGCACATACAGACTGGCCTGTAACTCATGATCCTCCTGCCTCAGCATCCTAAGTACTAGTATTACAGTTATCTGCTACATTCCGTGGCTTCTGAAGACCCTTCTTACTTGAACTACACTCTTGGAATGTCAACCAACTATGGTAATGATATCTAAAAGGAGAACAATATTTTAGTAAGAGAAGCTGTTCAAAACCCTACAGTTTGTATAGACAGTGGTTAATAAGCATTGGGAAATGTTTGTTTTAACATTTGCCTGCAGGGAGGTTTTTCTCATTTACTCTGAGACGAAATGGAAGAGATCCTTGATTATGCTCCCACATCTTGTAAAGGCTGGCCAGTGTGGACTCTGGCTCTTTTTTTTGCATATAAATTTTTTTACAGGAAAGAGCCTTGGATTCTGGGAAACTCCACTCCCATGTAATAATGATGCCTTTGTTTTTAATAGTATCTGTGAGAAAGGAAGCAGAGCATGATAGCAGCATGGCCAAAGGTTCAAAGGTAATGCTAAGGGGAGACATGCAAACACCAACCAAAGGGACAGAAATGGTAACCCCTGTGGGCCTTGGCCAAGGACAGGAGCGCCTGTGGGATTTTCTAGCTCCTTCTAAGAATAAAACATTGCACTTCCTGTTAAAATGAAATCATGCGTTATAGTCTGTGTAGAAAAGCCTTTCTCTTTGTCTAAAAATAACTCTTAAACTTCTGAGCATTGGGAACAGTAATCAAGAAATATGGAAGGACCCAAGAGGCAAATGCATGGAATAATGACTGATTAAAAATGACACAAAAATAACACATCATCATGAAGGTATAACCCAGGTTTGGTCATTGAAAATGATATGTCAGTATTTGATTTATCATGAAGTATATCAAAGAAATATAAAGGAGGGACTGAGGATATAGCTCAGTGACACAGTGCTTGTCTAGCAGGAAATAGACCCTAGGTTTAGTTCCCAATACTGTTTAAAACAATTTAAACTTAAGAAAGGAAACTGCCCTGGTATGGCTACAGTTTGGGACAAGGGATGTAATTCAGTTAGTAGAATGCTTGCCTAGAATTCCTGAAACCCTGAGTTCAATCCTCAGCACCACATAAAGCAAGTCATGGTTGCAGAAAATCTGTAATCCCATCATTCAGAGGCAGAGGTAAGAGGATCAGAAGCTCAAGATTCTGTCATTTCACACTACTCTGCTTTATTCTGAAGTGAGAGTTTATCATCCTCTATAGTCCTTGGGGATCGTGTTTGTGCCAACCCTGTAGGAATTATGAACATACCCTTTCAGTTCTAAAGCTCTAGGGCATGCTTTAAATTATGCTAAAAATATTTCTTAGTGCTCTAATAAGTTAATATTAAAATATTTTAGCATAACATGTCTCTTTCTACCCTACATTATTTTAAATGGGTCAGCTAATTGGTAGTAAAAATAAATAATAATTGTAAGCAATCTAAGGACTCAGTGATTTAATTTATCGTTTTTCATTCTCCTTTTTTTTTTAAGTAAGAAGAAAAAAAGCAGCCATTCAAAAGTAGAAGGTACCTGGACGACCTGGAGTCCAGCCAATGAAAGCTTGTAGCATGCATAATCACCCGCAGGTAGCCAGAACGAAACACGTCTACAAAGCTAATGACCGAGGAGTGCACACTGTACTCTTCAAGGCGAGCTAAGTTCCCAATGAACTCAGCCTTGTTCCTGACCGTCTCTGGTTATAATTTAGGTGTATTTCAGAGTTGTGTGTAACAGCTTATTAACAGTCTTAGTAAATCTCTCTACTATTATAGTCATCTGAGTGGCCTTGTCTCTTGGATACCAATGACTCTTGCCAAAGTGGTAGACTGAACAATTGATGCACTTAGAGAGAACACTGTCATAGGCTGCCTCAGGAAAATATGAATGGGTCAAAGAAGCACAGTTTACTTTGGAATGGGCTAGATCAATGAGGCATTGATGGGAACCAGCAGTGAAGAGGGTTACAGTGTAATGACTTGGGCTTTGGTGTTTCATGCATACAACAAAGATTTTCATATTCTTTATACAGTTCTACAATCTTTTTTCTGAAGTTCAAACAACACTGAAAGCTGACAATAATTTGTTGAAAACTCATTTGCTACTAAAATCTTACATGTATCTAAAGTCATTTTGGTGACAAATCACCACCTAAAGTAACTAACACTAGATCATTTAAGTCACCTACTATGACCGTATGCTACTGAAGAAAGAGTCATGTACTTAACTAGAAAGTTTTCACTTGAGAGGCAGAGACAAGAGGGTCAGTTCAAGGTAACCCTCTTCTACACAGCAAGTTCAAGGCCAGCCTAGGTTAACCTAACTCAAACAAAACAAAAAAGGGGTGGGGGACTGGAGAGATTTTCAGTAAAGTGCTTGGCATGCTAACATGGAGACCTGAGTTTAATCCCCCGCACCCATATAAAAAACCTGGGTGCACTGATAATCTTATATCTTACTATACACCTATAGTCTTACTACTGGGGAAATAGAGACAAAGGATCCCTGGGGCTCAAATAGCCAAATTGGAAAAGTCCAGGTTCAGTGAGAGATCCCATCTCAAAAAATAAGGTAAAGATCGTTGAAGAAGACACCCAACACTGACGACCTCTGACCTCTGCACATGGGCGCGCGCGCACGCACGCACGCACGCACGCGCGCGCACACACACACACACACACACACACACACACACACACACACACACACGCTTTGTTACTGATTCCCTTGGGGAGTGTCACATTACAAATAGAATCACTATTCTCACCACAGAATGATGAATTCTAGAACATGCTGGGCCCTACGGGGTCCATATCAGAGATTCTGGAATGACAATGGCTACCACTGCTTTCATGGCTGTCGTGGACTGAGGCTGCCAGCTTCTTTACCATCTCATTTCAGTCTTACATGGAGGTAACTGAGACAAACGTATTTTTACGCCTTTGCTGTTGCTTTAGTATATATCATTGGATGCTAGTAAGATGTTCCCCTGTCACCTCTAAATTGTGAAGAGACACCCCCAAAGCTGAGAAAGGTGCTAAAACTGAATGAAATAGAGTTTGCACTTCCCTTGTAGATTCTCCAGAAAACCTTAAGACACCCACTGTAGGCTGGGCTGAAAGCAAAGCTTAATTTTCTTCCTCCACCGTCACCCCTAACAGAGCGAGCTGACACACAAAGGAATTCTGAACGAAATAGCAGGGTTGTGAGTTACCTCTCCTTATCATGCCTTGATCCCCCTGCTTCCTCCTTGTGTTCAACCCAAACTAAACCTAATGAAGAGGTCAGTAGTAAACTGGTAGCATTACTGATGCATCCTCCTGGCCTGTGTGAGCGGGACAGGTCATGTGGCATGATGGCGTGAAGGCAGGCACAAAAAGTCGAGTGCCGTGCTCGTTCTCCCTAAGCCTAGCTCTAATCCAAACACTAACCCCAACCCTAACCCACGTGGCAGAGGTGAGGCTCTGCAAGATGGCACTGTTTTAGACTTAGCTGATAAAGCACAAGTGAACGACAGTTGTGTGGTTTGGGTTTGGTTTTTGCTTGTGTGTAATTGGTCAGATTACTTTGGAGCGGGTGGGGATTACAAGTAGTCATTTTTGGCTAATTAGGCATTGAGGAAGATAGACAGGTTTGACCCATCTTGAGGGTCCCCCCCCCCCCATTCAAATGAGTTTCCTGGTTGGCGGGGTGACACAGACCAAGGAGCAACAGGATGAAGGAAAGGAAAGGAAATTGGTGGTTTTTTTTTTTTTAAATGTCAGAAAGTAGGCGTGATGGTACATACTTGGCTAGCCTGGGCTACATAGAAGAGTACCAGGCCAGTGGGGGCTATATAGTAAGGCTATGTCTCAAAACCAAAATCATTAAATTAAACAGAACAGTACAAAAGTCAGGCTTGTTTCTTTAGATCCAAAGAGCTGAACAGCAGGGAAGCTCTGAATAGTCATCCCTAGAGAACCTACCTGTGCTCCACCAGCCTGTCTCACAGAGGGCACCTCCAGACCAGAGAGGACAGTGCCTAATATGAGGGTACTTGCTCCTCTTCACTGTCTGCCCCTTCGTAGCAACATAACTGAAATACAAAGCCCAGGACTGTGTGTGTCTTATGGACAGCCCACATAGGCGTCTCTAACGTAGATATCCACCGTTACCTCTGCCCTGCCCACACTCCCACCTCATCCTATCCTGTCATTCTTGACAAAGAAATGATTATTCCCTTTGGGCTCAAGCATGCACAAAAGAACATTGTTTTCCTCTGTCCAGCAAGGCAAGTGGAATTTTCCATAAGAACGTGATTGAAAACAAAGGGGTGCACACAAGGAAAATACGAACTTCTTAAGTACAGTGGAGCTGAGCAAGCGCAGATCTCCAACCCTACAATATCTAAACAAAATCTAGCTCTGTCCTGAGGATCCTGTCCAGGGACTCTCGTCCTCAGGTAATTCACAGACTTTCTCTCCACACTCCTCTTTGTCTACATGTCTTCTTAGGGCACAGGAAGACACCCTGGCTGTATAATCAGTGATATAAACATGGATAAAGGGTGGCATATTTCTTTAGTTTTGGAGTCCAGCAGACCTGAATGACCTCATGAAAGCAACCTGACTTCTATAAGCCTTCGTTTTCTTCATCTTTGAAACATTTATTCATAGTTACAAAATACTCACATAGGTGTCTGTATATGGTGAGCATTCAGACCGCTTGCTATCTCTAATGCACTGAATATGTGTAACCATGCCAAATTCATATGTTATAATATTAGCCCCATGTTATGATATAAGCGGATGGGGCCTTTGGGAGGTTATGAGGGTAGAGCCCTCATGAATGGGATGAATGACTTTGTAAAAGATGTTCTAGAGAGCTCTCTGTTATCCTCTTTCTGCTATGTGAGACTACCCTAAGAAGTTAGCAGTCTGCATTGTGAAAGAGCCCTCACCTGAGCTCAACCATGCCAGCATCCAGATCTTGAACTTCTGGCCTGCTTGCTTGCTTGCTTGCTTGCTTCCTTCCTTCCTTCCTTCCTTCCTCCCTTCTTTCCTTCTTTCCTTCCTTCTTCCTTTCCTTCTTTTGAGGACCAAAACTTTAGAACTTTAAGGAATAAATTTCTGAAGTTCATATGTCATTCAGTCATACCTGCTTGTATCAGTCAGAGCTAAAGTCATTGAGCCCTCATCATTACTGTTGTTGATTTCCATTTAGGAGGAAACTACCTGGGAATGTCCTATATTTTCTTCATACTTATGTATACATTTTTCCATACCTTTTTTGTACTCTTTCTACCCCTAGAGGCCGTTGAAAGTTGTTTCCTCAGTCTTGATTATCTAACATTTTGTCCTATTGATTTTACTAAGACAGATGTTAGATTTGTTGTAATAAATCATGTATCAAATTCATCAATCCACTTGTAGAGGAAGGTTGGCTTTCTTTTATCTAAAGTTCTAGTCTAGGGTCCAGACTGTGAGACCTCAGCACCACAGCATACTATTACATTCTAGGACTGACTGAACATTTCTGTTTATTTCATCTCTGAGGGGCATCTTTATCCCAAACTCCAGGTGGTGGACCTGTTCAAGGTCAGCCATGTACCACGCATGCCCAGACTCATATGTTCATGTTTAATCCAAATAAACTGTTCTCTTAATCCTATGTAGGAATCAGACAAATCCAGGGTCTGACCTTGCTCGATACTAAATGACTAACAGTACTTAATGTTCCCAAGCTTCAGCTCATTCTTTGTGAAATGGTGATCAGACCCTCTTTCTTCCTCTTGCAATCTGTGGGAAGGTTAATGAGAAAAAGAGTGTCAATCAAGCACTTAATGTTGACTCACGATGACACAGGCACTATAAATAGTGTATAGTTTCACAGCTGCTGTGGAAGAACCAAATTTCCGTATATCTAAACAATTCTTTTCTGACTGGATTTCACTCTGTAGCCCAGGCTAAACTTCTTCAACTTGGGAGGATCCTTTTGCCTTGGCTTCTGAAGTTTGGAGATTACAGACATGAGCCACCACACCTGGGTATAGCTCTGTTATTAATTGACAAATAATTGTGTATACTTAAGGGGATATAATGTGATGTTTTGAAGTTGGGGGCACATGCCTTTGTTTCTTTGTAGTGCTGGGGATTAAACCCAGGTTATTGCATATGCCAGCCAAGCAATCTGCCACGGAGCTACTTCCCCAAGCTTTAGTGTGATGATAAGTTAACATATACACTCACTCACATAATTAAATTGACAATTTATCTCAAAAGAAAAAAGGCCTTTCTTTCCATAGGCACTTGGCCACGTAGAACCTACCCAATAAATCAGTGTTTCTCAACCTTGACAAACACAGAGTTACCCATTTACCTCTGAATCTTGATAAGTGTCCTGATCTCATAAGCTAGAACAAACAACACATTTATAGACCTGGGTATTGCTGATTTCCTAACGACGGTCCATCCTTATTGCCAGCTCCAATCACATAATCGTACAGTGTTCTCCTGCACTTATTGTTCCTGGAAACCTGTTGGTAAAGGAAAAGGTTTTGATCAACTACCAACATGCTTATCTTTCACACATTTACCAGCTGGGGCTGTGTGTTCCATCTGCCCTTGTTTTTGTCCAGAGTCCCTCCTGAAAAATATGACCATTTCCATAGTAGCAGCTAAAATGTTTAAGTAAGTGAATTCAGAGAAAGGGTTCATTCTAGGTAGAGAATGACTAACTGCCTTTTGTATTCATCTGGGAAGAACAATGGGCGGTACATGGATAGAATATGGGTCATACTGTCCTTAAAATAAACTAGTGTGGGGGGAGAGATGGGTCATAATTGTCCTTAAAATAAGCTAGTAGGAGGTGGGCCAGGTACACCTGGATTGGAAATATGGCTTTGTGTGATGCTGGAGACCTCTATTATACCTTGCCTTTTTGATGACTGGTAGATTAAATAAGTTAATCAGTGAGAAGTGCCCTACTTTCGTCCTTACATCTTTCCCCCCCCCCTCTCTCTCTCTCTCTCTCTCTCTCTCCTTCCCTCCCTCCCTCCCTCTCTCCCTCCCTCCCTCCCTCTCTCCCTCCCTCCCTCTCTCCCTCCCTCCCCTTCCTTCCCCTGTCTCCCTCTCTCCTCCCCTGCTTCTCTTTTCCTTCCCCTCCCTTTCCTTCTCCCACTCTCTCTGTCAATTTTTCTCCACCTCTCTCCTTTCCTAGATTATTTTTGAGATTGGATTCTATATTGCCTTGAACCTTGAACTCCTAATCTTTCCATCTCCACCTCCCAAATAGTGAGATTATAGATATGTGCAGCTTCTCTTTTGTTTTAATTCATCTTCTAGCTTCTGACCAGGAATAGGCTCTAGTCAGATCATATATGGAAAATCAGGTTTATTTCTGGGCTTTTTTTAATTAAAAAAGTTTACATTCTGGTGGGGTGCACGTGTGAGGTGAGGACAACTTTTTAGAATCAGTTCTCTCATTCTTCCATGTGGGTTCTGGGGATTGAATTCAGGTTGGCAGCAAGAACCTTCACCTACTGAGCCATCTTGCTGACCATATTTTTGAACCTTTTAAGAGGAGTTTCATGATGGTTATAAAAAGCAGAAAATGCATTGTGAAAAATGGACTTTGGGGGATGCTTTCAAATCATAGTGGGTGTTTTTCTTGCAGTGTTGGAGTTCAAACCAAGGGCTTCAAGTGTGCTAAGCAAGTGTTGGACCACTGAGCTACATCCACAGCCCTTCATTGCAGCTTACTATTAAAAGTAACAATATCAATACTCAGAAGACTAAAATGTTTGCACATGCTTAGAATTTATTCCTTTGCATACATAATAAATTGCTGGACTAAAATTAGAAAATTTAAAAATAGACCTTTAAGTAGAAATCACATGCATTTTGGAGAGATAATAATACTTATCTCATTTTACAGTGTTTTCAGGCTCTATTGTGTGGAAGAAAAGATACACGTTAAAGTAGTCAGTCATGATGGCACATATCTACATGCAGCAAGACCTTGCCACAACAACAAAGCAATTCTGTGTAGCACCAAAGATTTGCACAGTAAACATCAGTTAGGGAAGACTCGGACTCGTGATTTTATTTTATTTTTTTTATTTTTATTTTTTAAAGATTTATTTATTTATCATGTATACAGCATGTATGACTGCAGGCCAGAAGAGGGCGCCAGATCTTATTACAGATGGTTGTGAGCCACCATGTGGTTGCTGGGAATTGAACTCAGGACCTCTGGAAGAGCAGCCAGTGCTCTTAACCTCTGAGCCATCTCTCCAGCCCTGTGATTTTATTTTTTATTTCATTTATTTATTTACTTGCATGTACTCATATGCACATGCAGGCACTCTTCCTATCCATATGTCCACCAGCCCTTCTTTGTCCTTCCTGTCTTCATCCTTTTGGCACTTTACATTTGGAAAGGACTTCAGAGACCGTCTAGTTCTTATCTGGTGTGTGGATTTTTCCGATGGCATTCTTGGCCTTTGATTTTAATATGCAAACACATCTCTAGGAAATTTACTTGCTCAGCATAATCGACTATTCTAAGTTCTTTCCAAGTCTGGCTTAAGATCCCCATTTCAAGCTCCCTTGTTTTGACAACCTACTCATACACACGTCTCCAACCCTGACTTCTGAAGACTCACAAATTTGTTCTTGACCTCCCGACACACAACCTAAGCTAAGACTGGATCCACCACCCATATGATCCTATGCACCTGCCTAGCAACAGGGAGCAGGGAGACATCTGTGATGGATCACTGCCCAGGCCCGGGCCTGACTTCTAGTCTCAGGAATTACTTTCCTGAAACACTTACAATTTGTACCATGGCCTCTCATCCCCTTCTATATTTGCACAAATGGATCCTGGAAATGAAACAATGCAATTTGGAAAATACACCGTGACTCAAAACAGATAAACTGCAGGAAACCGTAAGGTACCACATACACTGCCAAGACCAAATGGACTTAACCCTCTCTCTTTCAGATTCTTATCTTCTTAGTAAGATCACAGATGGATGGACTTAACCATAACTTCGCAGACTTCTGTGTTCCACACACAGGACTCCTGACTCTGCCAATGTACATTTCATTTCCATATTCCCACCTACCACTGCACAAGACATGTTTATTTACTACCGCCCAAACCACCTGATGAGTAACCGTAGCTTCCACCTAAGTAACTTTCTGTAGCTTCTTCCTTTTGAGCCCCTATCAAAGCTGTACTGTGCCTTGGAGTCAACTGACTGCTGCTGCATCACCCACAGTGAATCCAGCTGGCAGGGTCCCCACGGTGCAAGGCAGAACCAGCTAGAGGGGATAGTGCATGGAATGACTTCCCCTAGTAAGCCTTCCTCGGTGTCCTGGCAACTTGGGCTCCCATTAGCTTTGCTCTTACTACAGTTTTAACCTTTTGTTTATGGTTGTTCACTCCTTCCAGCTTTCCTTAAGAGCAAGAGCAAGTACCAAATAAATATTAATTAACCCCAGATTGTTATTTATAACAAAACAGCAGCCGGAGCCTTAAGGGCTGAATGCTAGTCATCTTTCTCTGCCATCATATTTGTATGCAGGAATTTCATAGAGAACGAATCTCCAGTCTACCCTTTGTGGTAGAAAGAATCTATATCACTATGTACCAGGTAGGCAGACTTAAGGAAGAACAAGATTATAGGGACCCACTGACGACCGTAGCAGTTCTAGCTTGTAAAGAGAAAGATCAACCCCATTGAGCATTTTCACTTTTAAAAGTATTTTATTTATTTACTTTGATGTGTATGGATGTTTTGTCTGCATGCATGTATGTGCATCATGAGTGTGCCAGGTTCACATAGAGGTCAGAAGAGGGCAATGGATTCCCTGAACTGGAGTTACAGACTCCTGTGAGTCACTATTGTGGGTGCTGGGAACCCAGCCTGGGTCCTCTGCCAAAAAGAGTAAGTGCTGTTAATTGTAGTGGGTAGCCATTCCAGCTTTGATCTGGAAGTTCCAACCCCCATTGTGGCTTCAGTAACTGTCATACCTACAAGGCGTTGCCGAGAGAGGACCCTGAAGACCTGAGATCCAGATGCACCGGCTCTCTTGGTTCCTGGACCCTGGACGCTGGAGGTAGACCAAGCAGAGTTCTCCAGAGAACACCACCGGACTGCGCTACACCTTTCCCAGACCCTGTAACCTATCCCTTCACTTGTAAGTTACCACACAAAATAAACCTCCCTTTTAACTACATGGAGTAGCCTTAATAATTTCACCAATAGTTAGCCTCAGAGCTAATCTCTCCACCCTCACAATTTCATTTTAAATTATTTTAATTATTAAAATAATATGTAACTATTGGCTTTTTGTAAAGCTAGAAGATAGAGAGATAAATCAATATGGGGCAGATAAAACTAATTTCCTCCGTTCTGATTCCATCTCAGCTCTTCAAAACCTCTTCACAGTTTTCAAATAACCATGCATTCAGGTTGTTTTCATGCATTTGCACCTATGGGCAAATGATAGTACTGTTTTGTATATGTTTAACATGAATTTAATTATCAGTAAGTGTCCTTAGACCTCCATTGTTACGAAGTCTTGCCCATGAGATTACCACGACAAAGATGGCATAAAATTTACTCCACCCTGTTACTTAATCCATGTTCACATAAGAATGCCAAGAGTTCAGCATATCCAGAATGCCATGAATTCAGCCTATCCAGAATGCTAAGAATTCGGCCTATTTAGAATGCATGTCTATTTTACATGTGACACTGCAATCATTAGTAAATATGTATATGTTCTATAAATTAATATGTTATTAACTTTATGTTCTTCAAAGATTATAGCTGATTCTCAGTATATTTCATAACAGTATTTTGAAGATTAAAGAGATAATTTGTAAAGCAATTTTACCTTTTCAGAATGCAAAGATTGAAAGTAAGACGACTAGACATGTAGATGTCCATTGGTTAGGGTGTTTCGTATCACACATGAAGCTCTGGGTTTGACCCCAGCACCACAAAAATTACTTTTAACAAAATTAAATAAAAAGTAAAGCAAACAAGTTTGAGTGATCAAAACTATATTAGATCACAAAGCCATCTATTATCACCCTAGAGCCGTGGTTCTCAACATGTCATGACCCCTTTAGCAAACTTCGATCTCCAAAACTATTATATTACAATTCATAACAGTAGCAAAACTAGTTATGAGGTAGCAAGGGAAATAATTTTATGGTTGGGGTTCTCCGCATCATGAGATTAAAGGGTCGCAGCACTGGGAAGGTTGAGAACCGCTGCCTTAGAAACAAAAGCTGGCAGACAATGGTACCTCTAGTGATCAGTTTCACTTTCTGTGGCTTCAGTCACACCCTTATCGTGGGCCCTGGCCAGGTGAATGACTCTGCTTAGTAAGACACAGCTGAAGGCGTTGCTTGGTCCCACACCCCCTTCAGCTCTCACTCCTGCTTCTCGTCTGGGATCATCACCAACAGAAAGCAATGAAAATGGACTTTTCTCTAAAAGCTTTTTAATTTGAAAATAATGTCAGGATGATGGAGACGTTACAGAAAGAGTACAGAGAGCCCCCAAACCTTCGATGATGGTGACATTTTCACTGTCAGTTTCACTGGATTTAGAACCACTGAGGCGATGGAGGGGTGTCTTTAGATGTGTCTGTGAGGAGTTCCTGGAGAGGTCACTAAGAAGGGAAGCCACCGGGGAGTGTGGACAGCACTGTCCAATGGGCTCTGAGCCCAGAAAGAATAAAAAGGAGTAAAAGGAGAAAGCTAGCCAAGTTCCTGCATTCCCCTTCCTCTACTTCCTGACCTGCCTTGTCCAACTGAAGCCATCTGCTCTGTGCTCTCACATCCTCCCTGCTGTGAGGGAATGAACTTGGAAACCGAAAGGCAAAGTATATTTTTCTTTCTCCTGTGAGTTCCTGTTTAAGTTCTATCACTTTGTCACAGTGATACAAAATTAACATCCTTTGAAAAACTGACGAAAGGCTACCCGTTGTATCTGTCAGTATTCTACACTTGGTGACAAGATGCGTGAAAGAATCAGCTGAACAAACAGAAAGGTCTATTGTGGACCATTGTTTCAGTCCACGACTGCTTGGTTTATTGCTTTTGAGTTGGGACAAGACAGTGAATTGTGGTGAGGCTCCTCTGGCAGAGGCAGCTACTCATCTCAAGGTGCTCAGGAAACAGACAGGAAGGAATGGGTTCACAATACCTGCTTCGAGGGCACACCCCCAATGACTAATTCTCTTACTAAACCCCACCTCCTAAAGGCTTCACTTCTCAGCAGCTCCACAGGCCAGGGACTAAGCCTTCAGCAACACATAGGCCTTGGGGGGGTGTTCAAGATCCAAACTCTAACACACTCTGTGACTATTTATATGATTTTATGTGTGTGTCAATATGATTGAAATGCATTGTGTATGTGTATTAAAATATAATTAAGACAATTATGCATAATTAATGTATGCTAATATTTTAGAAAGCTATCAACAGGTTATTACAGATAAAATAGATTGCTTTATTGCTTTTCTTTTTTTTTAAAGATTTATTTATTTATTATGTATACAGTGTTCTGTCTACACATATTCCTGCACACCAGAAGAGGGCATCAGATCTCATTTCAGATGGTTGTGAGCCACCATGTGGTTTCTGGAAATTGAATACAGGACCTCTGGAAGAGCTGCCAGTGCTCTTATTAACCCCTGAGCCATCTCTCCAGCCCCTTTATTACCTTTCAAACAAAAACCCAGACGGCTTTCTGTTAACTGTTCTGCAATTTTTTATCTTTATCTTCATTGTTATAAAATGACCTCTTGGCATCTGAGCATCACATGTACACACAAACACTTTAAAAACAGAAGGACTGGGTTTGGGAGATGAAGAGAAATAGTTTTTTTGTTTGGTTGGGGTTTTTTTTGTTTTGTTTTTTGGGCTTTTTTTGTTTGTTTGTTTTGTTTTGTTTTTTGTCTTCTTTCCCTGAAATTCTCAGAAAACTCCACATCAGTAAAAACCAGAAATGGAGCCAGAGGAAAACAGAGGGGAATGGAAATCCTTGGCGTTTTCTGTCTCTGCTGCATGATAGCCCCACCAGCGAGGAACTGAGGCGTCTAGGTGGGTAAATGAGCTAGGGAAGGCAGCAATGGTGTCTGCCACAGGGAACTGTGGAACTGCACATGCCCTGTGCATTTCTTATGAGCAATGGGCTAGAATGTAAGTGTTGAGAATGCCACACAGGCAAGGAGGAAGAAAAGAGAGGAAAAGCATGAATCTATAACCTCCAGAGTGGGGAAGAGCCATAAACTTTCTCTAATCTACAAAGCTATTCAAGTCAATAGGACTAACCTGCCGGGTTCAACTGAATGCTAACACTAAATATTACTGAGAGCTCTCTCAGAAGCTATCCATGGATCTTTCTCACACTCTTGGAAGCCCCCCACACATTGGTGATGTTTTCTCTGATGGGACTCTCCCCTTAATGGCATGATTGAACTTTTATTTCCTATTTGCCTATTCATCATTGTGATTCAAGAGCTCCATTTGCACAGCAGCAGGGTCAGGGTTAGACATCTAGGAATTCATGGTTAGAAATACCAAAGCCAGTAGGCAGAGCATCGATTGTTTGCTCTGCTTGCTAAGGATAATATCATCTGTCATTTGCATTTATTAAAGAGGACACTGTCCCATCCCCTTACAATCCAAACATTGAGTCCATGCCAGGCTTTGGGTTTGTTTAGTAGAATTTTCTCTTCCTAGCAGCCACCCAGGAGTTTTTCTCAGTATTTTCCCTAGAACAAAAGTTAACACATAGCAATGTGAGAATGAGGGTTGGCCGGTCATTGTACATTGTGAAGTGTATACACACATCTTTTGTTTTGTTGTTGCCTTATATAAAAACATGATGATAGTACATCTTAATCAAATGTAAAGGCAAGCATTTGAATATTTTTAATTAGAAGGACCAGTACATAGTGCCACATTTAGTCAAACCCAGGGTTCCCATTTCAAGATTAAGCCATAAATATGGGCATTATTACCTTTACAATACACCATTGATAGAACACCAACTTTAAGGCCAATTAAAGGTTGGCAATTTTCCTACCATTGGCAAAGTAACACTTGTTAACAGTTCCCCTTGCGACACGCCTCAGCATAATCACCGATTTTTGGAAACCTTATTTAGCACTTACGGATATTTTGAAATCTCTAATGAATTTCTTTTTATAGACATTTTTATGTTTGACTCTAATTTTTTAAAGGTGTTCAGGTAGTTTAATTTTATACACTCAGATGGTGCATGTACCCAGATATTTATATGTGAAATACAAAATGTTGGAGTATGTAGAACTGTACTCTATAAATAATAGTTTGCCCATAATGCCCACATTTTAACGGCTCAATTTATGAAATCTAATTGTGCCCAAATTCATTCAGAAAAATTCCAAGTTAGAATCTAAATACCCAAATACTGTTTTATTTAATAAGTCACAAGTTCTTATAACTTAGAAACTTGTTAGAAAAAAAAACCTGGCTAGAGTAAGTGAATTCTTTCACAGTTATTTACTTCAAATAAAAATGTTTTGGAAGCTAGTAAAGTCTTTTTTTTTTTCATTTCATATGGAAATAATCTGATAAGCTTGGCAAAGATGTGAGCAACATAAAAAATGAACTTAGAGTATTCAAGCTATTTCAGTCTTGAGTCACTCCATCAGGAAACCAGTTTCCACAATTAACAAATAGCTTGCTTATATGCTATGCAAAATGCTAATGCAGAAATAAACAATACTCAAGTTGACACTGGAGTGTTGTAATCCTGTATGCTTCAGTAGAGAACATTACTCCAGGGTGAGATGATGTATCAATATTAGAAATGACATAGCACCAAATCAATATTTTAGAAGGTGCCCATATAAGCAATATTAGATAGAGATAACATTAATACAAGATAGTACAGTGTCTCCAGATATTAGTAATATACACTTTTTAAATTATGTGTATCTGTGTGAAGATAATGTGTCCATGAAGGCCAGAAGAGGGTGCCCCAGGAGCTGGGGTTACAAGAAGCTGTGAACTGTCTGATATGGGTGCTGGGAACTGAACTCAGGTCCTCTGGAAAAGCAGTAAGTGCTCTTAACCTCTGTAGCCCTAGATTGATTCTTACAAATGTAAATAAGCTTTAAAAAAAAGCCCTGCAGATGCTTCTGACATTACTTTAGTTTTTTGTAATTTAGTTGTATAAATTAATAATACTGTAGAGGATAAGAAGACCAGAAAACCCACAAAATTTAGCATGCTTTCATCTTTAGCCATTTTGTCCCACACAGCATTTATTTCAGAACTAAACATATGTGTAAACATTTAATTGCCCCCGTTTTGTTTTTATTGTTTGTTTTTGAGATGGAGTCTCCCTATATTGCCAAGGCTGGCCTCAAACTCCTAGGGACTAGGAATCATCCTGCTTTGGCCCCCTTCCTTCAAAAAGAATCCTACTATCATTAACATTTAAATGAAGAAAAAAATTGTTGAGTTTTATTTAGTAAATAGAAAGGTTCTTCTGAAGAAGCATACTAGTTTTGCTGGGGTTTTTTGTTTGTTTGTTTGTTTTTATTTTTTAAGGAAAGGTCTCACTGTGTAGTCCTGGAGGGCCTGGAACTCACTTTGTGTAACATAGAGATCCACCAGCTTCTGCCTCTCAAGTGCTGGGATTTAAAGGCTAACATACTAGTTTTTTAATAGTAAGTTTTTAAAGGTTTAAAGCAAAGACAGGCATGGTGATATATGGAGCCTGAGGCAGGAGGATTGTGAGTTCAAGATCAGCCTGAGTTATATCATGAGCCTGTTTCCAAAAAAGTGAAAAGAATACAACAGCTGAACAGTTTAAATGGTTCATAAGTGATGCTGGCAATGGCACACACACACACACACACACACACACACACACACACACACACACCCAAAAAAACTGTAAGGAATGAAATTAAAACTTTCTTTACAGTCTTGTTTGTTTGCTTGTTTGCTTTTGTTTTTCAAGACAAGGTTTCTCTGTGTAGCCCTGGCTGTCTTAGAACTCACTCTGTAGACCAGGCTGGCCTCCAACTCACAGAGACACTCCTGCCTCTGCCTCTTGAGTGGTGGGTTTAAACGTGTGCACCACCATTGCCCTGCTAAAGGTTATTTTTTTAAAACTGGTGTGGCAGACTGTTAATGGCCATGCCTTATTTATTCGCCTTTACAAGTTAGTGACATCCTTGTCTTCCCCCAAGGTGGCGAAGTATCCAGCACCAAGACTCCTTTTTCCCTGTGTCCTTTGAATGTAGGAGTCACAAGCTGGGCTGGGCTTCTGCTCAGGCTCCTTGTAAGGAACTGGCCGGAGGACCGTTGTGCCCCCTCCTCTTGTCCTTTCTGCTGATGTTTAATCCCAGCAATGAACTTGTACCACGAGTGACATTGAGAATGGAAACCCCATAGAGAAGATGAAGGGGCTTCAAGAAAAGGAAATCCAAGTCTTTATAAACCTGGTAGAACAAGCCTGCTCTGTGGGCAGGTGAGCTGTGCTGTCACAACGCTCAGAAAGGCATCAACTTTTAATGCTCTATTGCTGCTACCTTGAAATTCTTAAGTTATATTCTCAAAGTGTGAGCTACTAGAATCCCGGAGCATGCGCAGAAGAGAGACTGTGCGCCAACACCTGTTTGCTGTTCTCCTACCTATCACACAGCAAGACAAACTCTGAGTTCTGGTGGGCCCGCCTGGAGCAGGACTCCACCCCAAAACAAGTACCCAGAGAATGTGCTGCTCAGAACTTGGATTTTCCATGCAGGAAAATGGCAATGCCATTTCTAGAAACACAAACGTTCCAGGATTTCAACAGTATGGTGACGGTCAGTCACTTACTCTGCAAATGATGATGTAGAAATAAAGGAGTAACAGCCAACTCAGATCTTTCCATTTCAGATTCTCCTTACTGTCAGTGAGCCAAGGGAGAGACCGTGGGTGGAGGTGTGCAGCAAGGAGTGGAATAAAAACCGGTGGCTTCATTTTGTGCCGTTGTCGTTGTTCATGTAATAACAGTACAAATGTCGGTACATGCTAGAAGACGCTGTGAATTCAGCGAGTCTATGTACCCATGAAATGCTCCTATATCTGTACTTAAAACTAGTGCTGCTCAATGTAATGAAGGACAAAATTCAAATTAATAACTCAATTTTCTGTTACATAGAATATCAATAAAGCAGAAGATTAAAAACAGCAACACTGGGGGCTGGAGAGATGGCTCAGTGTTTAAGAGCACTGGCTGCTCTTCCAGAGGTCCTGAGTTCAATTCCCAGCACCCACATGATGATTCACAACCATTTATAGGAACTAATGCCCTCTTCCAGCATGCAGAGCACTCATACATAAAATATAAATAAATTAAAAAACTGCTATGATAAATCAAGAGAAGAGTCTTAAAAAACAAACAGAAAACAAGCCAAACATGTCTTCTCTTTGGTTTAAAAAACAAACAAAAAAACAAACCAAAAGTGTCTTCTCTTTGGTTTACTGCTGCAGATCAGGCCAGGGCTTAGAGAATGTTCCACAAATGCTCCACCTCTGAGCTTCAACCTTGGCCTATACTTTAGTACTTTTATTTTCATTTTATCATTTTACCAATTAAAAAAATTATGGTGTGTGTGTGTGTGTGTGTGTGTGTGTGTGTGTGTGTGTGTGTGTGTGTGTTGCTGTGTCTTAGGGTTACTATTGTTGTGATGACCAAAAGGAACTTGAGGAGAAAAGGGTTAATTCACTCACAGTTCTATTTTAACAGTTCCTTATCAAAAGTAGCAAGGGCAGGAACTCCCGAAGGGCAGGAACCTGGAGGCAGGAGCTGATGCAGAGGCCATGGAGGGGTGCTGCTTACTGGCTTACTCCCCATGGCTTGCTTAGCCTGCTTTCTAATAGAACCCAGGACCACCAGCCCAGGGATGGCACCACCCACAATGGGCTGGGCTCACTTCCATGATTCACTAATTAAGAAAATGCCACAGCCTGATCTTATGGAAGCATTTTCTCAGTTGAGGCTCCCTCCTTTCTGATGACTCTAGCTTGGTTCAAATTGATATAAAACTAGCCAGTTCATTAGAAGACAATTTGAGGGAATCATCTCTCTTCCTACCATGTGGGTCCCTGGTACAGAACTCAACTCATCAGGCTTGGCAGCAGGTTCTTTACCCTCTGAGCCATCTGGCTCTCCCCTTAGTGTTTTCTATGGAAATCCATGTTTTAAAAAAAGGGGTTCCGGGGACTGGAGAGATGGCTCAGAGGTTAAGAGCACTGGCTGTTCCTCCAGAGGTCCTGAGTTCAATTCCCAGCAACCACATGGTGACTCACAACCATCTATAATGAGATCTGGTGCCCTCTTCTGGCATTCAGGCATACATGCAGGCAGAACACTGTATATGTAGTAAGTAAATAAATCTTAAAAAAAAAAAAAAAAAAAAGGGGGTTCCATGTTTTCAGAATGCACCGGGTGCCACTACTACCTAGCCAGCCTTGACTTCATCGTCATTACACTGTTTGAAAAGTTCACTTTCATATTGCTTTGCTTTAGCCAAATGTAATCCTAGCATATATGGGTTTCAGTATTGCCACCAAATTACTGCTGGAAAAGGATATTTCATTATGTCAGAAACCTTTGTGTTGGTTAGGGGTAGCATTTTTTAAAAGATATTCAAGTCTGGGCAGTGGTGGCGCATGCTTTAATCCCAGCACTCGGGAGACAGAGCCAGGAGGATCTCTGTGAGTTCGAGGCCAGCCTGGTCTACAAAGCAAGTTCCAGGAAAGGCACAAAGCTACACAGAGAAACCCTGTCTCCAACCCCCCTCCAAAACAAACAAACAAACAAAGATATTCAAATACATGGGTACACAGAGAGCAAACAGCTGGAAATACATTTAAGTGTTCATACTGCTATCTCTAAAGACTGGAATTACTGGAGTTACTTCTTTTTTTATTTTTTTATTTTTATTTTGCAATACAATTCAGTTCTACATATCAGCCACGGATACCCTTGTTCTCCCCCCTCCCGCCCTCCTCACCTTCCCCCCAGCCCACCCCCCATTCCCACCTCCTCCAGGGCAAAGCCTTCCCTACGGACTGAGATCAACCTGGTAGACTCAGTCCAGGTAGGTCCAGTCCTGGAGTTACTTCTTTATTATTGTTTTTTGGTGCTGGGCGTCAACCCCTGGCTTTCTTGCATGCTAAGCACGTGCTCTACCAGTGAACTATACCTCAGTTCCCATTTTCTTTTTCTTTTTCTCTCTCTCTCTCTGTATTCATTTTTCAGTCTTCCTAAAATGAATATTTATTGCTTTTTTGTTTATTTATTTTTCAAGACAGTGTTTCTCTGTATAGGCCTGACTGTCCTGCAACTTGCTCTATAGATCAGGCTGGCCTGGAACTCACAGAGACCTGCCTGCCTCTGCCTCCCAAATACTGGGGATCAAAGGTGTGCGCCACCACTGCCCAGCCTATTCATTACTTTTATAGTTTCATGAAATTTAGAAATTTTATCAATGAATCTGAGCCAGTATGCACCTAACTTTCAAAAAAAGGCTCCTTTAATAACATTTATCCTTCTATCTATCTATCTATCTATCTATCTATCTATCTATCTATCATTTATTTTTGTGGTGCTAGGGATTAAACCCAGGGCTTCATGAATTCTAGGCCCAGAACTCTAACTCTGAGTTATAATCCTCATCCCTGACACTTACTCTTGAATCTAGAAACTATGTAAAATCTAGCCTCGCCTTTAATCCCAGCACTCGGGAGGCAGAGCCAGGCGGATCTCTGTGAGTTCGAGGCCAGCCTGGACTACCAAGTGAGTTCCAGGAAAGGCGCAAAGCTACACAGAGAGACCCTGTCTCGAAAAACCAAAAAAAAAAAAAAAAAAAAAAAAAAAAAAAAAAAAAAAAAAATCTAGCCTCATGTAAAGTTTTTTTTTACAGTTTCTTTAATATGGGGTTTTTCAAGTTATGCAGATGATTCAAGCTGACTGTGACTGTTCAAGAAATACAGAGTCATAGAAGGAACACCCTGAGGCCTGGAGAGATGGCTTAATGGTTAATGGCACTTACTGGTCTTGCAGAAAACCTGGGTGTGGTCCCCAACACACACACACACACACACACACACACACACACACACACACACACACACACACAATTGCTTCAAACATCTGTACCTCTAGTGTCAGGGGGGCCTATGCTGTCTTCCCCCATCCCTACGTCCAGCCTTCTCTTGACCCCTACTCTCACTGCACACACATGGCACATATATACACATACACATTAGATAAACTAATTAAAAAATACTATTTTCTTTCTATATTTTGTTCCTGCCAGTTAACAACAATGTGTTAAAAGGAGAGCACTTTTTTCCACAATAGTAATGTAATCAAACTTGTATAATTTGTTTATCATACACACACACTAGATGGAGGGGAAATTTGTTTTCTGTGAAAGAGGATGTTGTTGTACACATTACTGACAATTAACTATGACTTCTACATGACACAAACTATTTCTCTATGCATACATCACTCCTGGCCATCTTACTTCAGAACGTCAGTCAGACTGGTAAGCCTCCTCCTATGCCTATCTATACACTTCCTTGTATAACCTAGTTTTAGGAGGAATCGGCACTCTTGATATTGATAGGGGGTCCTCATCACTTACCACTTCCCCAGGCCGTTCCGATCACTCTGACCTTCACATGAATCCTGTAAATCTTTTTATCTATGAAATAACCACTAACCCTGATGTACGCTCTTAGAAATTCTCCATCCACTGCACCCCCACCCTATTCCCCTTCTTTAAAAGATTTATTTTTATTTTACATCATGTGTCCTTGTGTGTGTCTGAGTGAAGTCTGTACTCATGAGTGTAGGTGCCCCCAGCGGGGCTAGAAGAGAGAGCCTTGAATCCTCTGGAGCTGAAGATGCAAGTAACTGTGACCCACCTGGTACAGGTGTTGGGAACCAAACTTGGGTTCTCTGCAGGAGCAGGACTTTAAACACTGAGCTACCTCTCCAGCCCTCTCGTCCTTTTTCCTGGGGAAAGCTCCCACTTGCTGTGCTGTCTTTGGAGTGGGGCCCATCTCTCTACCCCAGTGAAAAAGCTTATTGCCTCGGTTCTCAGGTCTTCCTCACTGTGCTTTAACAGGAGTCAATAGAATACTTCTTCTTCTTTTTAAGATAATTTGCTTATTTTATTAGTGTCCTGTGAAAGTGTCAGGTCCCCTGGAACCAGAGAGTTACAGACAGTTGTGAGGTGACATGTGGGTGCTGAGAATTGAACCTGGGTCCTCTGGAAGAGCAGCCAGTGCTCTTAACCGCTGAGCCATCTCTCCTGCCCCTTAGAATACTTTTAACGCTTTAGAATATGTGTTTAACGTTCTATCTATTATGCTGCGGAAGGTGGTTTGTGTAAGTGACTGTTGCTTCCAAATGAACTCTTTCTGCCTTGACCTAAATACAGGGAGGAAATTATTTTCAATTTGTATTTATAAACAACATCCATGTCTTATTCACACTCTTCCTCCTGCCTCCACATTTTGTTTTTCTGTCCTTTGAGACAGAGACTTACTTAGTCCTTGAGCTTACTGAGTATGAGGTTGACATTGAACTGCTGATCTTCCTGCTTGTATCTCTTAAGTGCTAGGATTATAGATGTGCTACCATGCTTGAATGCCTCTACTTGATTATGCCATGTTATTTCTTATTGTATCATACTAAGAGATCTGGTCAGTCTTCTGGTCTGCTTTTGAATGCATTATCCTGTGTCTTTCAAGAGAGACTTGGTGCCTTGAGGTAGAAAGCTAGGCTATGCTTTAATGATTTTTGGTAGAGCTCTAGAAGACTATGAAAAAAGAAACCCTATGTAGAATGGCATCTACTAAGGAACTGTGGAAATCTTTGTTGGGCTACAGGAATTATAAGGAGGCTAGGGGTGTAGCTCAGCGGTAGAGCTCATGTGCATAGCATGGTTTCATCCCTAGTATTAAACACAATAGTTACAAAATAGACTGGGTTGTTAATATAAACTTATTATTCTTACATTGTATAAAGCAGTCTTGTGAGTGGTCAACATGGAGTTTTTCTGTGGACAAAGCCACAGTGAACTCCTCAGTGAACTTGGTGTCATTATTAAAATGAGACATCTGGCAAGAAGGATCTCCTGCCCTTCACTGTATGCACATGCTTTCAACTGCACTTAGATCTTCTTTTAGTCTGTGCTAGGAAAGAATTGCTTTGCAGAGGAATTGGGATTTGCTTGTTTGTTTTTAATCGTTTAAAAATACATAACTAGTCATTAAGTTGTTTTTTCCCTCTGTAACATATCTACCATTTAATCATCTATCTGTGATGAATCACACCTTACTTCCACATAACTATGGCCTTATTCTCATTGTCTAATGATTGCTTAGAAGTACCTGCTGATCTTAGAAGAAAATATTCCTACCCTCTCCCAACTGTCATATAATCCCCTCTTGCGATTAATTTCTTTAAAAAAACAAAAATGAAATAAATTTTTCTTCTGGATGGAGTTTTTACTCCTCAAATGACTCTACAGAAAAAATCTTTACAACATACAAGTGCAAGGTGTAGATGAAACAACCATCACAGTGGGAAAAGGGAACAGGAAAGGCCCCTCAAACACTACAGCTAGAGTATCTTCTTCAAACCTCAGGGTTTGTACCAATACATATATTTAGAGGAAATAAAATTAAACACAGAAATCTAAATTTAAATTAACCCTTGGGATATATATATATATATATATATATATATATATATATATATATTACATACACACGCATGTATGTATGTCATGGTCACCTCAAGCTACATGAGAGGATGAAGGTGTGTGCTGTCCTCCAGGCCTAGCTTGGTTACAGGCAAATCTGTGCAACAGTAAGCTTGTCCCCAGCATACCAGTTCCAAATAGCTGCCTTTGCTCTTTGTGGTCACCTCTCCTCCTCCCTCCCTCCAGCTCTCAGGGGTCTCTTGTCTCTGGCTGAATTTTGCTCTCAGCTGGCAGCTAATTAATGGGTAAGAGGGTACTGTTAGTGGAGAAAATTGCACCGCTAAGTATTTACAACATCCTTATGTGTTTCAACATTTTTCAGTTATTAGAAACAGGGAGGAAAATTCTGGTAGTGGGAAAGCCAGTTGGCGCTGGGTCAGTAAATCCGTCTGGCAATTTAATAGAATCAAACCGTAGTGATTAATTTTGCATTGTATTGTGTTAAGTGACCATAAGCTGTCTAAGAAATGGAACAAGGAACTCAAAGCGTTCATAGTAGTTTTGCAATTTTTCGTCTTCATGGAGTAGAAACAGTCATAGGATCTACCAGAGTCTGGAAAAATCACTGTTGTCTTCTGTGATCTTTAGTGGAAAGGGAAAACACCAGAACATCAGAAAACGTTGCTTCTCTAAAGGTTCAGAAACAAGCTCCACATGATTAAACGTTAGGAAAATAGTGTAAGGCCCAGCCGCCTCTCAACTGCAGAATAAACAAAAGGTTGAAGTATAGTGAGGTTGAAGGTTTTGGTTATGCCTCTCCAAGGGCAACCCCCAGCCCCCTGGATTCTTCTTGAGTAAAGAACTAGACATAAGAATATGCAAACTTAGTTAAGCGTGCATTTTACTGAGATGTTGTTTTCCGTCAACACTTTCTTCTTTTCTAGTTAATTGTAGCTCTAAGTCACATGGTCATATTGCTTTAATGAAGAGTTTAAATTGCTTAAGGTGGTTTCCAGGTTCCCTAGAACAGAGGTCTTCACATTTTTTCTTTAGCATATCTAATCCCAAAAGAATTTTGGAAAAAGCCTTGGATCCTCTGAACATTGTACATGGGCGCCAAAAAGTGTTTTATCTTTTTTCCTTTCAAAACAGAAGTTGTACCTAAGATTGTATGTGTGCTGGATGGTAGATGCTCTACCACCGAGCTAGATCAGCAGCTAATTTTTTCTTTTTCCCACATTTTGTTTTTACTTTGAGACATGGTCATGTTAAGTTACCCAGTCTGGCTTTGATGTTATTCTGTAGTTTAGGCAGGCTTTGAACCTCCTGCTTTGGTCTGATTAGAAAGAAGCTGGGATTATAGTCCTGTGCTGTAGGCCTGGTTAAAATGTTTTATCGAGTTGAAGTCATTGTAAAGAATGTGTTTCTGGGTATATTGTTATTTGATTATATACTTTTGATTTTTGAGACAAAATTCTGTTGCCTCAGTCTCCCAAATACTGGAATTCTAGATGTGGCCTTCCACACTTGGCTACGCTTTTACTTATATCAAGTCCCGGGGTTGTAGGTTTAGCTTACTCAATTTATGGAGTGACTTCATCATGTAAATGCATTGCTAGAGAAGTCAGCCTTCACTGTCAAACTCACCCACTATACTGGACTTATTGCCTATCTTTTTAATTGTGAAGCAAATGGGACAATATTCTGTGAGCCTTAATTCAACAGGACAGAGGCAAAGAAGAGGTAAAGGAAAGGCATAGAGTCTTGCCAAGCATTTGTTGTTTGTATAAAGTGAGTCCTTAGCTGTTGTTAAGGCTTTCTTTGGTTTGTTTAGGGGCAGGGATGGGAAGAAGACCCTGAAAAGCAATGCATTTCAAATTAACCCTTTATGAACTACCTTGAGATTTGTGTATCCCAGAACAGGGCACCAAGATAACATTTGGGTTGGAAGAGAGATGGGTGGGCTTGTCTTCCACATGATGGAAGGAAGTGGCTAATGAAAAGGGAGGAATTGCCAGACCCTGGGAAGAGACATACAAGCTGAGTCTGCAGACATACTGCATTAAAATTATTCATTGTCTATGGGCGTGGTGGCACACATCTTTGTGGGAGGCAGAGGCAGGAAGATCTCTGTGAGTTTGAGATCAGCTTGGTCTACACAGTGAGTTCCGGGCCAGCCAGGGTTACATAGAGAGAACCTGTTGTAAATTATAAATGCTTAGTCGATGGCTCAGGCTTATTATTAACTAGGTCTTACATTTAAATCAACCCATTTCTATTAACCTATACATTGCTGCGTGGCCCATGGCTTACTGGTTCTCTGACATCTTGCTTTTTGGGTGGCTGGCTTGCATCTACCCTGACTCCGCCATCTCCATCACCTTGATTTTTCTGCCTAACCTTATGCTGCCTGGCTATTGGCCAAAACAGCTTTATTATCAACCCATGAGAGCAAAACACATTCACAGCATACAGAAGGACCATCCCAGAGCACCCCGTCTCAAACAAACGAACAAAAACAAAATATTCATTGCCACGTGAGTTTTCAAATTCTTCATGTACCCCAGGGAATGAACACCCAGTTTCAAGTCACTCTTCTAAATGATTTTAAGAAGAGACATGCATGTGCTATATAGATATAAAATGCGAGAAACAAGATTGCCTTCCAGCACTGAGCACATGGACAGCAGCATGCAGGCCAGAAAATTGGGACAAATCAACCAACCTCATTAATGCTTCCCATTGGTGAACAGCTCATATTGCAAAGTCTAATTCTTTCATATACTTTTGACTTTTATATATTGAAGTTTTATAAATGGAACTAATGACCAGGTTCAAAAACAAAAGGCTAAAATAGAAGAACGAACAGTAGTAAGATTGTTCCACATTGTTTGGGCTCCATTTCAATAGTAGAAGCTGCTAATTTAATGTTCCTATTGAAACACCTAAGTTATACTGATGCCAAGTTAAGTGAACATTTAAAGTAGCACATTATGTCAGAGGGATTTAAAGCACTCAAAAACTGTGCCTTGCTTTGAGCACAGTTGTCTGAGAATCTAAACTTTATAATAGATAGATAATCTAAAACAGACTGAGGAACTCCTACCCAACATGCTTAGAATCAGAACTGTTTCAGATTTTCATTTCCTGGTGTCTTGAAAGACTTACATGTCCACAATGAGATTTTTATGGATTGGACTTAAGTATGGACATGAAATTCCTTTTAGCTTCATATCTATCTTCTACACATAGCCTGAAGGTACCACACATATAATATTTACCATCATTTGTGATAAAACAAAGTTTCATGGTGTGGAGTTTTCCATCATGGCGACATATCAGCACTCGAGAAGTTACAAGTTTTAGAGCATTTTCGATTTCAGGTTTTCAGATTGCAGATTCTTGGCCAGGATTTCAAAGGAATGCTTCAAAGGCCATCTTTTGGCATTCTGTTACTTTATGTTAAACACGTTTCTATTTTGCCAGTCTTTCCCACAAAGCATATGGTTCCTTGTTTCCTTCACAATTCCAAGACTTCTGAGAGAGACAGAGACTCTGCTGGTGTCAGACATTTGCTACTCTTGTTTTCTCGGCGTTTCCTGTCTCTTCTCATCACACCGTGTGTCACAAGAGGGGATCCCCATGCTTCGTTTCTTGCAGTTCTGAGATGCTATTCATATTCCACTTATCGCAAAACTAGCATGGCGTGGGTGGGAAGGGGAGGGCAGGCAGATCTAATCACGTGTAGTATTTCATCTCTTTGATCATACTCTGATCCAGAAGTGGGCAAATGACCTGACCTGGGACAAATAGGGTCCTTCCTGGGAATGTTTATATAGACTTGGAATCATTTTAATGAAGTTGCCAAAACACAAAAATGTTCTTTGTCAGATTTCCTATGGAAGATGGTCAACAATGGAGATTTGCACTGGGGCCTAATGTGGAGCAGAGCCTAGCAGGCCAGTCAGGTAGAATGGACAGTGAAAGACAGATGTGGGGCGGGAGAGATGGCTCAATAAGTGAAGACTCTAGCCAACCGAGCCTGACAGTCCAGTTTGATCCCGGGCCCAAAATGGTGGAAGGAAAGAGCAGATTCCTGAAAGCTTCCCTGTGTCCTGTACACACACACACACACACACACACACACACACACACACACACACAAATAAATATATAAACCAACAGACAAATGTAGTAACAAACTAAACAAGACAGAAAGATACAAATAATAAGGAAAGCTTGAGCTTCTCCAGCCTTGGGCTGATATTCAGAGACACTAAGAGAGAGAGAGGCTCCTTGTGGCCTATGGATGACAAAGCCTAAAAATCAGAAGTCAAAATTAACTCAGCGCTTAGGAAGCTGAGGCAGAAGGAACATGAGTTTAAGGTTAGCCTAGACTATAGACACCCTTCTCACAAAAAGACGTAGAAGATCTTGGCTGGGGACGTAGCTCAGTGGTAGAATGTTCATATAGTATGCATACAGCCCTGGTTTCAGTCCCCAGCACTGGGCAGTGGAGAGCAAGGGGTGGAAATAGAAGTTGCCAGAACAGATGTAACAGGAAGACCTTGTTTATATAAATCTCAAGCATGCAGAATACTCATGAGCCTTTTGAGCTTGGCATTTCCTGAACAGAAAAGAACTATATGTAAATGGGTTAAGGAACTAGGCTTGTAGAAGAGATGTATGTGGGTTCACTGGAAAGCTTTGCAAGATAGAGGACAATAAAACGGGGTGCTTGCTGGTGGGAGGGTACTGAGGCAGATGCAATACCCATGTTTCAATAGTGCCACCATGTGGCTGTGATACCAGAATGGTTTGGCCCCTGCCCAATGTACCACTTTAGCTAATAGAGCTGCATTTCTGATTTTTCTCTTCTGGAGGTAATTATAAGGAGAGCTGATTGCACAGTCCTTAAGGTACATGCATTTCTTAGGCTGAGAGATGGGGGATGACTAGAGGGGGGTTGGGAAGGAAATCACCAAGGAGAAAGACATGTTCTTGGTATCAGAAAAGTAGTCTTTGAATCACAATATCATTTTGTCCCCAGATTGCAGAAGTAGAGCTTATGAGCAATAGTACACACTGGAGTTGGCTTGTACCAAGTTGCAAGAGCTGGTTATAAAATTTTAGGAATTTTGCAAGCTGGCTATTAAACAAAACCCTCAAGAAAAATAAAATACACATGTCGGATTTAATGACAATAGGCTTATGGGGGAAAGCATGCAGATTGGGATGCAGCTCCATGTGTCAAATCATAGTTCATTGCAACCATATGTTGGCCACAGAAACAAAAGTTTGGCAAAACACAAGTGCATTCTATAAGAATCTTTATATCTATATCTATATATATCACACATATATAAACATATGTATATATAATATAAAGTATTTTAGAGTTTATTTGTAAATTACCTGCCATACATATTTATATTAGAAAATTTCTAGTAAGCATATATATATATATATATGTATATATATATATATATATATATATAAACAAACAGACATATAAGTGTATGTGCATATGCTCTCTATGAAGAGGTCATTTTAACATTTACTAGCATATCACTACTTCTAGGTTCTGCTTACTATGAATTGCTAATAGTCCAATATAACAAGCAAATAAAACAAACAAGAAACAAAATGATAAAAACAAAATACAAATAAGGCACCATTTCAGCCCACTCATGCTCATTCCCAGACCAGCAGGGCTCTATTCTGAGTCATACTGCATTGCAGTGGTTTGAAAGAGAATGTCCCTCGTAAGCTCAGGTATTTTGAATATTGCAGTCTCCAGTTGGTGGCGTGTTGGCGGAGGTTTAGGAAGCGTGTCCTTGCTGGAAGAAGCACGTCACTGGAGGTGGGTTTGGAGATTAAAAACCTCAGACCACTTCCAGTTCCCTCCCTCTGGTTGCTGCCATCAGTTCAAGATGTGGGCTCTTGGCTTTCTGCTCCTTCTGCCGGGCCTACCACTTGCTGCTGTGCCCCTTCGCCAAAGTCAAAATAAACTTCTTCTTACGTAAGTTCTCTTTGTCATGATTTTATCACAGCAACAGAAAAGTAGATAATACATGCATCAGTGCTGCAAAAGGTTCAGTTTGCAGCCAGGTGCGTTGGCACACACCTATAATCCCAGCATTTGGGGAGCTGAGGCAGGGAGGATTGAAAGTTTAAGGCCAGCCTGGGCTACACTTTTGGGAATCATTATGGTCCAGCCTTAATAACCTTCTTCCCAGGGGCCCAGAAGAGAAGCCACAAAGGGCGCAAATGATTCTCGGGGAGAAAAGAATCTAAGTACACGGAGCTCTTTCGTCCATCTGCTCTGTTCCTCCGGGATAAAACTCTGTCTACACAGCTTCAGTTCTGTTCTCATGCCTAGCTCCTTTCTTGTTTGATTTCTCTCTACCATTATCTGCCGTCCCCTCTAAGTTCTATCTTCATTTTCTCATCTTAGTTCTGCCCCATCGTGGTCTTTCTCATCTCGTTCTTCCCTATCTGGCTCTTCCTCATCTTCCATCTCATTCTTCTAGTTCTCCAGTCAAAATCCTCCTCAGTCTCTGAAGTTTACAGTTATATGCCCATGCAATAGCAGTGCTCTAGCTAAAGCAAGGTCACCAGGCTTGAATTCTTACAGGGTCATAAAGGCAGACAAGAGTTTTCCTCAGGCAGTGACCATCAGGCTTTCTTTTACAACCCAAAAAGGGAGTGGTAAAGGAGGAGGTCAACTGAGAGCTAATATTGGTTAACATATCAGAAAAAGGGCCGGGCGGTGGTGGCGCACGCCTTTAATCCCGGCACTCGGGAGGCAGAGCCAGGCAGATCTCTGTGAGTTCGAGGCCAGCCTGGGCTACCAAGTGAGTTCCAGGAAAAGGCGCAAAGCTACACAGAGAAACCCTGTCTCGAAAAACCAAAAAAAAAAAAAAAAAGGGAATTTATGTGCTCAAACTACATTTCTAGAGGTGGTTAGGTAAATGTTAAGAGTCTATAATGTTAGTATAAATACCACTAAGGCTGCATAAGAAAGGAGGTTTGAGCTAAATTTATCTTAATTCAGGAGATCGTTTGGCTTTGGATGCTTGATAGGTATTTCAGATAAAATACACTGTTAGGAGTTCTTGGAAGCATACATAGCATACAAGAAAGTCATTGCAGAAATCAGCTAATATGTATATATACAAAAGCTAAAATATCACCAAGACTTCTTAAGCCACGGCTTGACCTTTGGAAAAGTCCTTGACCTCCTAAGTAGTAGCTTTTGTGACAGTTGCTGGATTCCATACATTTTCCTGTGGCTTGCAGCACTACACAACAAGACCTCATCTATAAAAGCCCACCCACTAATAACAATTTTATAAGTTCAGGCTGTTCCTAGTGCTTAACAGAAACATCCATTTTGTTGTTTCCTTAAATACTTTGGAGATAAACAAGTGAATACCTCTGAGATCTCTGGTAATACCTATAGACCGTCCCAAAGAGCTAAGTGCCTAATATTTTTTCCAAGATGGAAAAAGTGTGGCAGGTATATCTGGACAGATGGCTCAGTGCTGTGGGATGTTCTGTATGGCAAATGTGTTGCTCTGATTGGTCAATAAATAAAACACTGATTGGCCAGTGGCTAGGCAGGAAGTATAGGCGGGACTAACAGAGAGGAGAAAAGAAAGAACAGGAAGGCAGAAGGAGTCACTGCCAGCCGCCACTAGGACAAGCAGCATGTGAAGATGCCGGTAAGCCACAAGCCACGTGGCAAGGTATAGATTTATAGAAATGGATTAATTTAAGCTGTAAGAACAGTTAACAAGGAGCCTGCCATGGCCATACAGTTTGTAAGCAATATAAGTCTCTGTGTTTACTTGGTTGGGTCTGAGCGGCTGTGGGACTGGCGGGTGACAAAGATTTGTCCTGACTGTGGGCCAGGCAGGAAAACTCTAGCTACAGCTCAGAGCTTAAGAGTACTTGCTGCTTTAGCAAAGGGCCTGAGTTTGATTTCCAACACTCAAGTTGGGCAGCTCACAACCACCTACAACTCCAGCTCCATGGCATTTGATATCCTCTTCTGGTCTCCATGGGTACGTACATACCCATGTACGTACATATCCACACACAGGCATACACATAATTAAAAATAAAAGAAAAAAAAAGAAAATGGAAGGAAAGAAGGGGGAGGGAAAAGGAAGGTGGGCCCATATTTTTAATTCTGGTTGTGTGGAATTATTTAAAAATTCAATGAAATTGATATGAAAGGGCAAATGTCCTCCTCAAAAGATGCCTTGAATGTGGGTGAGGGAAATGTAGCAAAGTGCCATTCCTAGGTGAAGAGCTGTAGGCAATCCATGGGGGCTGAGAGAGGGGGAATTAGTCTTCTTCAGGCCTATCCAGTCCCAAGCGGTCAGCCCCAAACACACGCACATGGGCAACACTAAATGGAATTCACAGGGTATCTGTCTATCGATGTAACAATGATAACTAAAGTATGAGAGGGGGTGGAGAGGAAATAGAAAGGGCTGGAGGAGGGAGAAAGAAAGGTGTAAATGATGTAAATACAGTATTCACTTATGAGTCTTTCAAAAAGCAATAAAATTAAAAATACATTTTTAATATGAAACAGTCTAGTATTTGGTTCATGTGTTCTTCTGGGGTTTTGTTTTGAGCCAGAATCTCATTAAGTAGTCCCGGCTGGGCTTGGACTGTTAATCTACTGACTGACTCCTGAGGGCTGGAATTCCAGGCATGGGGAGCTTGTGGATCTTTGGGCATGAGTTAAGTGGTGACAGAAAAGAGACTCAGACTTGCCTTTGAGATGTCATGAGGGATGGGTGACAAGCATAGATGTCCTGACCCACATGATGATCAGGACTGATTCTGAGATCTGCTCTACTCTGGCACAGCTTTCGTACATATGGCTGATTAGCCAGGGTTAACTATGGTCAGATATAAGCAATAGACTATAGCCCTATTGCCCCTGAGATAGACCAAGAGAAAATGTAAAATTATTACCAAATCATATAACATGGTTTTCTAGAAGACTTAGAGACATATAGCAGCCCTGAAAGATGTCTTCTCAGTCCGGCTGGTGACAGTCGGCTATGCCCACAGCCTCTCAAGGGCTGGGGGTCTAGGAAGACTGCTGCGATGCCTCTGGTAAGGTTTGCAGTCCTTTAGAGTCTGCAAGGTCATGGAGGCTTCTGAATAAATGGGGTATGATGGGAGTAGCTTCTGGCTTCTTCTGCTTCAAAGCCTGTGGAGACTCAAGAATAATCATTAAGAGTGGTTAATAAATGGTGCCTCTGGCTTTAATTGCTAGGATTCTCTCTCTGCTTGGGACTTCATTTTGAGTTAACTTTTTTTTTTTCCTTTAGATGAGGCCTTTCGGAGTTGATGAATCTCACCGTGAGAAGTTGTTTATCTTGTGTAGTTACCTTTAGCTCCTGTAGTGACACCGGATGTGAAGCCACTAAGCACTTTACAGAGCACCTGTCTAGGCATCACTGGCCCTGGGGACATGGTGTACTGTCAACAGATGACAAATGTAGGGTACTTTACAGGCTTTCCAGTTTCCTCACAGCTATGACAGAGGCTGGATTCTGAGTGTCGTCTTGGATTTTGTTTAGAGCTTCACTATTTAACAGTGGCTGTCACCTGTCACCACTGAGCACTAGAAATGAGGCTGAGCCAGACAGAGATGAGTTTTAAATGCAAAATAGACCTGAGCTCTTGAAGATCTAGTATGACAAGGCCAATGTAAAATATGCCTCTAATAAGTTTTAACATTTATTATAGGAAGAAACGAAATAAACAACCTTAAATATCAGATTAAATTTTAAAATATATTGATGTAGATGGACTTTTCTGTCCCACCAGCCAGCTCCCCATATTCACACAGAGACTTATTATTAGTTATAAATGCTGGGCTAATAGCTTAGGCTTGTTACCAACTAACTCTTTCAACTTAAATTAACCCATATTTCTTATCTTCATCCTACCACATGGTGGTGCCTTTTTTCAGCACTGCATGTTCATCTCCTGCTTCCTCTGAGTCTGCCTGGCAATTCTGCCCTCCTTCTTCCCAGCATTCTCACAGTCTAGCTCTCCCACCTAACCTCTTCCTGGTTAACTATTGGCCAGTCAGCTCCTTATTAACAATGAGAGCAACACATCTTCACAGTGTACAAAAGGATTATTCCACAGCATATTTATTCATCTTTAGTATTTTCATTTATTCTTTGGCAATTTCATACATGTATGTAATGTATTTTGATCATAGTTCCCCATTGCCCTCTCTTATCCCCCCTCCTAATCCCTTTGGACCCATTCTTATTCAAAACAAGCTCCCTCCAACATCCACATTCTTTATTATTTCTTTTCTTCCAGTGAGCCACTAAGTGTAGTTACAGTTGTCTGCTTGAGTTGTGTGGTTATTCACCCAAGCACAGGCAACTTACCAGTGGCTACACCACTAATTATTTCCTCTTCCCTCCCAGCTATTAACTGCCAATAAGTCTCTAGCTGGGGGTGGGCCTCATGAGTTCCTCCCCAATCCATGTTGTAATGTTGATGGGTTCCATCTTGTGCAAGTCTTATGCAGGTAACCACAGCTGTTATGAGTTCATGAGTACAACAGTCAATCAGGTTGTGTCCAGAAGACAGCATCCACAGCATCCCTCCTACCCTTTGCCTCTTACACTCTTTGTGTACCCTCTTTCTGAACAGTAACTAAGGTGACTACAGTGAGCTCATTAACATCAGTACTGATTTGGGAAGAAGTTTGTGGATATTGATGTGTAGGATCACAATGTTCAAGTCCCAGTATTCCTGACATGGGCTCTCATTATTCCAAGGAACATGGGACACAGAAAAGTTGGTTTGAAGCCAAAAGTGGATCTGCCCCCCTCCCCCAACAGTTGACCATATGCTGTGGCAGTACTCTCTACAGAAGTCATCATCTGCCACAAATGGACCCTGAAAGGGCCACTGGGTCCATGTTAGACACTGTGGAGTTGTCAGACTTTGGATGGAAACAAGGAAGTTGAGAAAGAAGGAAAATGAGACCCGGGAGACTGTCACGGTGCTGACTTTCTAGAAAATACTCTCCACAACAGCCAGTGTCTGCCTTTCTGCCTATGGCCACCCTGCCATGCTGTGGGGACATTTGGGGAGACTCTCTCTGTACCTCTAAGCTCCATGAGACAGTTGAGCCCTTGGAAGGGTGCCTTCTAGCACTCAGCAGCATTTAGGCTCTACTATGGTTTGGTTGTTGAATATCCCCCTAAAGGCCCACGAGTTAAAGGGCTGGTCTCCAGGGTGGTGCTGCAGGGAGGGAGCAGAACCTGTGAGAGGCAAGACCTAGTGGGTGGGCCTTAGGTAGTTGGGTTGTGCTCTCAAAAGGGATATAGGGTCCCATCCAGTCTCCCTTCTTCCCTCTTTTCATTCCTCCTCCTTTTCCCTTCCCTCCTTCTACTTCAGTTGGTTAAGTGACTGCTTGTTAGTACTCATCAGTCTCATTCATTACCCTCACCAGAGACCAAACTGATGGTACCTGCCAAATCTTGGACCTGTAAAACAGTGAGCTCGGTAAACCTTTTCTCTATACGAAGTTGGTTGCCTTGGCTATTTCACTGTAAAAACATGAAGCTAACACAGAATCAGTCCCCTTTGACCAAAGCAATTCAGTGGATGTGTAAGTCACGATTCTTACTGTTGAGACAAAGTAACTTGACAGATACAACTTAAGGAAAGAAGGGTTAATTTGGCTGGCTTTGAGGGTACAGTCTGTTATGGTGGGGAAGACATGGCAGCAAAATCTTGATGTCACTGATCACATTGCATCTTCGGTCCGGAAGTCCAGAAAGATGAGTGCTTCTGTTCAGCTCACTCTCTTTTTCACTCATTCCAATACCCTAGCCCTTGGAATGGTACCACCCATACTTAGGGTGGGTCTTCCAACCTCAGTTGACCTAATCTAGATAGTCTGTCCCAGACACACTCACAGATTTGTTTCCATGGTGACTCTAAATCTCATCAATTTGGCAGTCAGCATCACAGCGGGTTTCACTGTAGGGTTTTCGTTTTGATTTTGTTTTTACCTTCTTTTCCATTTCCTGAGATGTGGCAGTTATGGCTTAGAGCTCCAGCCTCAGATTCTTGGCTTTCCCTCAAAGAATTTGCCCTGCATCTGTTCTACCAGACCTCGGATCTCCTTTATCTGCATCTCTGCGGAGGGAAAAAAAAAAACAATAAAAAGAAGAAAGTAAAATTAACATAGCATAGCATGCTTGACTGCTCTCTTTATAACTGCTCTGTGTGTGTGTGTGTGTGTGTGTGTGTGTGTGTGTGTGTGTGTGTGTAATGTATGCATGTACATGTGGGGTGTTTACCCATATGTATGCATATGGAGAGCAGAAGAGAGCATTGAGTATCTTATTGTATTGAGACAGGGTCTCTCATTGAACTGGAAGCTGGCTATTTTAGCTAAACTGGCTATTCCTGAGGTTGGTATGCCTCCTCCCCCAGTGGTGATGGAGTTATAGGCATGCATAGCCACGTCTGGCTTTTCTTTTTTCTTTTCTTTCTTCCTTCCTTCTTTTCTTCCTTCCTTCTTTTTCTTCCTTCCTTCCTTCCTTCCTTCCTTCCTTCCTTCCTCTCTCTCTCTCTCTCTCTCTCTCTCTCTCCCCTCCCTCCCTTCTTCTGTCCCTTCCTTTCTTCCTTCCTTCCTTCTTTCTTTCTTTTTTTAAACACAGGTGCTGGGATTCAAACTCAGGTCCTTCTGCTTATGCAGTAAGTATTGTTACCCACTGAACTATTGTCCTAGCCCTTCATTGATTTTTTTTTTTTTTGACAAGATCTCACTATATAATCCTCTGCTGTCCTGGATCACAAAGTGTAAACTAGGCTGGCTTTGAACTTTGATCTTCCTGCATCTGTCTCCTGAGAGCTGGGGGTAAAGGTGTGCAGCACCATGTCCAGCTTGACTGCTGATTTTTTTTTTGTTTTTTTTTGTTTTTCGAGACAGGGTTTCTCTGTGTAGCTTTGCGCCTTTCCTGGGACTCACTTGGTAGCCCAGGCTGGCCTTGAACTCACAGAGATCCGCCTGGCTCTGCCTCCCGAGTGCTGGGATTAAAGGCATGCGCCACCACCGCCCGGCTTGACTGCTGATTTTTAAAAAAGCCTCCTTGTAAGCATGATTCTTGGCTGGGATATAGGAAGCTTGATTTGGGAAAGTCTTTTACTATGTTGATGGATTAAAAAAAATAATATACTGGCTATGTGTGGTGGAACTCCCCTTTCAATCCCAGGACTCAGGATCTACATAAGGAGGTCCAGGTCAGCCAGAACTATAGATCAAGACCCAATAAATAAATGAATAAATGAATGAATGAATGAATGAATGAATGAATAAATAAATAAATAAATAAATAAATAAATAAATAAATAAATAAATAGACTTGCTTGTCCTAACTCTTTGGGCAAGCAATGTGTTTTAGGCTAAACATTTGTTTTCTTGTTAGGAACCTGGAAGAGGACAATAGGCAGAGGGTGCCTATATGAACAGTCCCCTTCTGAATCTGGCTTTCCCTGCAGACAGCTGTCCATGTGTGTTGCCATGACTCCTTGCTGAGGAATTGTGTCCTGTGTGGCTTCACTGTAAGAGGGCAATTTGTTTCCTTTGGACTTTACCTCATGTACTTTTTACATGCACAACTTTGCTTTGTATCCTTTTACTATAATAAATTATAGCTAAGACTTACACATGCATACTTCTGAGTCCTTCTAGTGAACAGTTAACCCTGGGAGTGGTCTTGGAGACCCTCAAAAATAATACACAGAACCTATCAGAGGAAGACTTAAAGGTAGATTATTTTTGGTTTAAACATGTTTGGTGGCACATTCCCTTAGTCTCAGCACTTGGGAAACAGGAGGATTATGAGTTCAAGGTTAGCCTAGGAAGTTTGGGGCCAGCTTGAACTCCATTATAAGATTTTGTGTCAAAACAAATAAACAATGAGAAAGAGTTAACATAGATACACTGTGCATTGTAGAATGTGGTTGAAGGACTCAGAACTCTAAAAGTCAAGGCCAATGGTATGTGGGAAATTGGCATACAATGTATATGTCCCAGAAGACACCTCCTAGGAAAGGTTATATAGGACATGCTCTAGAATAGATGTTCTCAACCTGTGGGTCGTGACCCCTTCGGGGAAATCAAATGATCCTTTTACAGGGGTCACATATCAGATATCTTGCATATCAGATATTTATTTACATTATGATTCATAACAGTAGCAAAATTACAGTTATGAAGTAGCAACAAAAATAATTTTCTGGTTGGGGATTAGTTGGGGGGCACCACAACATGAGGAACTGCTTTAAAGGGTTGCAGCATTAGGAAGGTTGAAAACCACTGCTCTAGAGAGATTAGTAGAAGAACATCAAAGCTTAGAGGATTCAGTATGAAAGACAGATATTAGTTCAACAGCATCCAAGGTCAGATTCCAGAAAAGCAAATAAGGAAGGCTGGCCTTATAGTCAAGTTGTTCTCTAAGCTAAAGCAGGAAGTTTGTTGACAAATAAACAAAAGAACCAAAAATCTACTATAAGCACCAGGTCAAATTTCTTTTTTAAGGTATATTATGGCCAGCCAGAGGACTCAGAGGGCAAAGGCTCTTGTCACCAAGCCCAACAAACTTGGTTTGACTCCAGGACTCATATGGTAGAGGGAAAGAACTGACTCCCACAAGTTTTCCTCTGATCTCCACATACTCACTATGGCATGAGCATGTTCCCCAACCCCCACAAAATAAATGTAATAAAAAAGAATACTAGTTTGGGGGCTGAAGAGATGGTTCAGTCAATAGTGCTTGTCTCATAAGCATGAGGGCCTGACTTTAATCCCCAGAACCTGTTACGGAATAATCATTTTGTACACTCTGAAGACGTGTCTTTGCCAAGGAGCCTTCTGATTGGTTTAATAAAAGAACTGACTGGCCTGTAGCTAGGCAGGATGTATAGATGGGACAGTCAGACAGAGGATGCTGGGAAGAAGAAGGGCAGCGTCTTGGGAGTTACAAGGAGAGGCAAAGAGAAGCAAGATAACGTGTCGTGTTAAAAGAAGGTACTGCCATGTGGCAGAAGGTAGATAAGAAATACAGGTTAATTTAAAATGTAAGGGTTAGCTAGTAACCAGCCTGAGCTATCAGCTGAGCATTTATAATTAATAATAAGTCTCTGTGTGGTTATTTGGGAGTGACTGCCGAGATACAGAGAAACTCTGCCTACAAGAACTCACATATTAAAGTGAGGTACAACTCATGACTGTAATTCCATTTTCAGGGATGTAGAGACAGGAAGATCCCTGGGACCAGCTAGTCTAGTCAAACTGGTGAGTTCCAGGTTCAGTGAGAGACCTGTTCATAAGACATAAGGTAGAGCGTTATTGGGAAGGATATCCAATATCCACCTCTGGTCTCCATATAAATGTTCACACATGTACACCTTTACATGCACACATACACACTCATGCACCCACTTGATAAATGGATTATTTTGAGAAAGGTGTAGTGAGGAGTTAGTTTAGAGGCAAAGAATTCACAAATAGTGAAAAATGCTGTTTGCATATACATGAGGTAGATTAGGTTTAGCACTGAGTATTTTTCATGTACCAAATATTAAGAGTGCTAAACAAAGCCCTGTAAAGTGTCACGAGTTTTGTTAAAGCACATAAAACTAAGGATCAAATTCCCAATAAGAAGGTAGCTTCCATCACTTTACATAGTGCTTTTTAACACGGATGTCAGAATCAAATGCCTGGTTCCAGTTCTTTTTTTGTTTAAATTGTTTAAGATAATATTTTAATGAACTACTTGAGGATTTCATACAATGTATTTTGGTCATGTTCACCCCTTCCTCCACCTCCTCCCAGGTCCACCCCCACCTCCTTATCCACTCAACTTCATCTTCTTTCCTTTCATTTAAACTCATGGAGTCCAATGTGTGATGTTCATACACTCTCAAGGGTGGGGCCTGGCTTGGAGTATGGTCTACCTACAAAGGGTCACATTATTAACCAACAACGACAAAACAGACTCTTCCCTCTCCCGGCAGCTATCAAATGCCAATAGCTCCTCAGCTAAGGGTGCTTCTTCCTGCCTATCTTTTCCACTCCATGTTGGGATTTTTGTCTGGCTGAAGCTGTCCAAAGTCTTGTGCTTGCTATCTCAATTGCTGTGAGTACATATGTGCAGCTGTCCCACTGTATCTGGAAACACTGTGTCTGGAAATGCCACTTCAGGCTCTTAAAATCTATCTGTCCACCTCTTCCAAAAAGGCCCCTGAGCACTGGGAGAAGGGTGTGATATAGACATCCCATTTATGCCTGAGCATTCTGTAATCTCCTATTCTGTGCCTGTTGGCCAGTTGCTGATCTCTGAAATAATTGTCACTTATTGCAAGAAGAAGCTTCTCTGATGAGGTTTGGGAGATGCACTAATCCAGGAGGAGTCATTTTAATACTATGCTCATTTAGAAGAACAAAAGGAGTAGGTTCTCCCTTTGGGCCTATGACCAGCAGGTTTTATTTATATGTAACAATAATAAAGAAAAAAGAAAACAATAAAGATAATATTTGAAAGTAGAAAGAGGGCTTGGAAGAAGAAAGTGGGAAGGGGAGCAGTATATAAAAATAGGGGTCTGAGGATGATGAGAGTATATTATGCATGAAATGTCAAAATGAAATCCATTATTTGTACAATTAATAAATGCTACTCAAAATGGAAAAAAAAGAGAAATAATCTTAAGGACAGCTCTAAGGCCCCCAAAGGTCAGTGTGAACAGTTTGAAGTTGTTATCTTTTCAGGATGCTGTCATTCGGCTGTATCAGGCTCAAGCAGTACTTCCAGGACTTGCAGTTTTATGACCACCTCAAAATATCAGACGACCCGGTGAAGTGCTGTCAACTTTCCAAACGACAGAAGTTGGCATGTAAAGACATATCGACTCCTACAGGAAAAAGATATTTTCCACAAAATAAATAAATAAATAAATAAATAAATAAATAAATAAATAAGAAATAGCGTTGTCTTAGAATGAAGACAGTCCTTTCCCCAAAGTTTATTGATCCAAGGACATATTTTCTTCAAAAATAGGGGTGAAATCTCCTTAAAGAGAAGCAAAACACTCTGGTCCAGGCCTTGGGATAGGAAAGGGCAGAAGTGACCCTTGTTGATGCTCATTGTCCAGGCAAGAGGAAACCCTATCCTCTAACTTGGACCTTGTATGTCCAGTGGCAGCACCATGTCTAACTCAAAAAGAAACACGGGAGATTTAGGCATTGATTGTGAGTACTTTCAGTTATCATGGGCACAAAAATAAGAACAAGTCTGTCGGACATCTGATTTGTTTCCCCTTCTTTCAATGCCATGCCCATGAAGCAGCCATTGAATTCTAGTATGGGTCTGTGTACAGGGAGAGAATGGGTTGGCATGTGAACTCAAGCCTGGCGGGTCAGTGAAACGGTTTCTGAATATGACTTTGCTTTCTGTGTACTTTACTAGAGCACATAGAATGTGCTGATTACGTCCTAAAGTGGAAATCCTTATTTTATTTCCCTAATATATTAATTAATCTCTACTTGGTGGGTTATTACAGTTTCCTGTGCTTTTTAAAATAACTTGGAGTTCATTAAAAAGAGATTTTAACCTAAATTTAAATGTAGGCATTAATGGAGAGAGCCCTTAGGAAAGGGGCAGTGCATAGCCAAGTGTGAGTGTAGCCTTCTGGACAGACAGTGACATTTGTCTTAGCAGAATCTGTATATGCAATTCTCGTGGCTTAAGAGGGGCTAATGACCTCCCCCCCCTTTCTCAGTTTTCTTTCTTTTTCTTTCTCAAAGTGCATCAAGTGGTTTCTGAGACACACTGGGTAGGCATGGAGAGCAATAAAGGGAAATTTCTAGATAGTTAAAATATCCGGTCTTCAAGGGAACCATGTCATACATACACCAGGCCATTTTCAAGGTCATGCGTATTTACAGGGAACACAAAGAATGACAATACAAATTAAGCCTATGTCCACCAGCTAGATCAGCCTCCTAAAGGCTCTACAGTATCTCCAAACAGCAGCCCCAGCTGGGGAAACAGGTGTTCAAAACATGGACCTGTGGGGGACATTTCATGTTCCAACTCTAATATCTGGTGATCGATTTCATTCAGTAATCTTTGTAATTCTTATTTACAAGGGGTAGACAACTGTTGACCACCACAGTCAAAGATTGTAAAATGGAACTAGACAACACATAATACTAGGTGTGCTCACGTGCTCATTGCCCCCTTTGATGACAGAGCAAGGAGATATGTGTGTGCACAATAACTTGTGTATATATACCTGCTAAACATGAATTTCTACTATAAAAAATTTAATCCTCTTAAATAAACACAATAATATGAACTCAGATAAGCTCTCTACTTGGGCTATAGTTCAATTATTTTATCAATGTTTTGTGTTCCAAAACTTTTTTTTTTTTTAAATTGATTACGGGAAAGACTGGTGGTCATGCCTATCCAGATCCACTCTTTTGAAAAATAATTAAAAAACATTCTCTCCATTATTTTTTAATATTTCTTTGGAGCTAGGAATTGCTAGGTGACTAAGGTCTAGCATGGGATGAGAAATTGTAGGGTGGCAGTTTGAGTGTGATCATGAGGACAGCCAGTGGGCTCCTTTACGCCTTTCATCTTTCCCTTTGCCTGGGACTCCCACACGATGAAAAGCTGAAAGCAGTGCAAAGTAGTGAAACCAGACCAGACCAGAAACAAGCTAGAGCTGACCTTGGCTGTCATACTGGAAACGGTTCATCTACCAAAAAGCTTTTTTTTTTTGATGGTGGTGGTAATGAGTGCAGGTCCTGGCACATGCTACATGCACATATACATAGATTCACATATACTGTACTACTAAGTTACACTTCCAGACCTGGCTTCACTTGTGCATGGAAAAAAAGAATTGCTGTCCTTTGGACTTTTGGTTTCAGCCAGCCAAACCTGAGGCGAAGTTTATATATTTCTGAAAGTGTCAAGTGACTTTGGGTATCCTTCCTTCTCCCTGACTCCCTGCTCAGTGCTGACTATTCAACACATACTAGGCAAGCGCTCTACCGCCGAGCTATATGAACATCTTGATCCAGCTCTTAAACCAGACTGAAATATTTATGGTACTTATTTGTTACCCAAGAAAAAGACTTTGGGAAGGTCACTTCCAAGTAAGTCTTGGAAATTGAGAAGTAAAATTGTTGCAGAAAGAAAGAAGGGAGGAAAGGAAGGAATAAGGAGACAATTGGGGAACTCAGAGTGATGAAGCAAAGGAGACAGTATCATATTATCATGGAGGTAAGTAAGGGTACTGATGTTTTTCTGTCAGCTTAGTGGCTGCACATGAATCTACTGATATTTTAATTATCCTCTGAGGCCCCAGGGCCCTGCAGTCAATGCCCCAGCAGCCACTCAGGCCTCAGCCCTGAGGGCCTTCTGGTCCTGAGCGGCCTTGGCAGATACATGAGAGGACCAAGCAGACATCATAACAGGCTGCTCAGTCTTCTCTCAGAGATCAGGTCTCAATTTCAGTTTCCTGAGACTGAACAAGCAGTTTCTGAAAGAGCCACAAAAAATCTCCAAGAGCTGCCCGACAGCAAGGACAAGGAGGCCTGGCACATGCAATATCAGGCCAGGCCAGGCCTGAGCAATAGTCAGCAAGTTCAAGGTAATAACCAAATAAGGGGAAAGCCTGGGACTTGTCCAGGCCTGCCCCAAAATGGAGTAGCTGTAGTCTTAACCAGCCCCTGCCAGCCCTAGCCAATTAGAACATACTAGTATGATTGCCACTTGCTTAAGCCAATCATATCTAAAATGACCTAACTGCCTTAGGACCTCCCCTTGCCTATGCTTAAAAGGAGCCTGCAAGCTCCCCTCGGGTCGTCACCATTTTGCCTTTGTGCGGGATGACCGGCCCCAGTATGTTGGAAGCTTTCTCGAGATAATAAATGCTCTTGCTGATTGCATATGTAGATGATGGTCTTTTGTGGGACTACTCCAGGACCCTAACATATGCAGGTTTAAATGAAGTCTCTATTGTTCTATTAACTAACAAAGACTCGGAAGTCGAAATCTCAGAGTGTGATCAAAATTCCTGCAGTAGGGTACTATCTTAGGGATAAGTGAAGAGTTAGCTAGTTCTGTGTATTAGGAAAAGTCTTTTTAAGTCTGACAACAGGAGCATTAGGTCTTTTCTTACAGTTACACAAGTTTTAGCCCTTGCCCCCTGCCCTACTTGTTGGTTTTAAATACGGTGCTTTTACTCTGTGAGGAAAGATCACAAGGCATGACAAAACCCAGTATCAGAGCTTTATTAGAAGGAGGGGAGTGGACAGAAGAGAGTGACCAGGCCTGTGGAAGAGACACATGGGGAGGAGGGAAGGAGGAGGAGGAGAGAGCAGAAGAGAGGGGAGGAGTCTGTGAACGGTTTTTTAAGGATTTCCCTGCACATGCGCATGTGGGCTTAGGGAGCTACGCCATGTATGCACAGATTGCGTAATCACACAGTGCACTGATGATGTAAGACCCCTTACTTAACTACTTAACATGTGTGGTCATGCAGCTGGAGGAGTGACAGAATCTTAACATTCCAAACTTTTTGCTTATTATAAAAAAGTGGGTGAACTGGAATAGGGGCATCATTTCTCCTGAAAAACTGCTTCCAGCTGACTTGATGGGCATCGGTTGACTCTTAGGGGAGATAGGGAAGGGGGCTTCTGAGGTAGACAGGCGTCCTGGAATGGTGGGCTGTCATCTGCTGCCTTGGAGTTGACCATCTTTCTTGGCTTGGGACTCTGGCTGCTTGAGTCTGAGAGAGTACTGGTGAGACACAGAAAAGCTTAGAAAAAAGAATTATTATTATTTTTATTTTTTTCCGGTCCCCAGGGTGAGAGAGGGTGTCCTGGGACCAGGAAAGTTTGGGTTGCATCTATCTGAAGCAGATCCAACCTGTTCAGATGGATTCAAGCTGATTCTGGAGCTTGCTGACCTGTCCAGGTGGATTCTCTGGAGCTCAGGAAAAATTTTAAACATATTAAGAAGCAACCATGGGAAATTTAAAATCTTGAGCTGGTGACCATATTATTGTAATGTTTTAGTACTCTGCTTATATTGGTTAGTGTTAGTGAGAGAGAGAGACAGAAAGATCGATATTTGGAACATGCTTTTAATTTTTACCTGAGGTAAGCCTTATCAGAGACAGATTATTTTAAGGCACCTGTTTCCTTTATTAGTTTAGCATCCAAGAGACAAAGGTGATCAATTCCTGAGAGCATTTGACAGTAATGGATTGTTATATTAAAGTCTGTTTTTTGCAGAGCCCAGACCCCTTTTGGTCTTGGGGTGTAGATACCTTTTGACTGTTACTGTTCCTTACCACCTGGGTGTATACTTGATGGTCCTGAGTGGACATGTGCTGTGTATTTCCTATTTAGTTTGGATGATTTTAGGGTTCCATCTTCCAGTTTGCCAATTTCCTCCATTCTATTGTTTTGTTTGTTTGTTTGGAGATAGGGTTTCTCTGTTTAACAGCTCTGGCTGTTCTGGACCTCTCTTTGTAGATCGAGCTGACCTCAGACTCACAGAGATACACTTGCCCTGCTTCCGAAGTGCTAGGATTAAAGGCATGCACCACCACTGCCTGGCCTACTCTATTCTTATTAACTGGGTTTTTACAATTTCAATAACTGCATTTTTCAGCTCTAAAATTTCCATTTTTTTTTCTTGTTATGCATTCATGGTTGGCCTGGCTTCAGCTCCCCAGGAAACATCTGCCATACTTCCCCAGCCAGCAGGTGCTGGCCACCTCTTTCTCGTTCCCCACACGCCTTAGTGATAAAAGGCGATTCTTTCCTAGGTGTCCTCTGACACCATCCCAGCTGAGCAAGGCAGGGGAGCCCCACTGCTCTCAAGTAAGGGTGGAACTCTGGACTCTTTACCTCTGTGACACCAAGAGGGTGGGGAAGCATTCTCACAGAAAGGACTTCATTGCCGCCCACTGTTGATGATGGCAGTACCCATGCCTCTCGGCTGCAGTCATGGGATATAAAAACTCCCTCCTCTTGATTCCACTCCTCCTCCGAGAAATGCCTTAAAAATCCCTATTTTGCGTAAATATGGCCACGTAACGGCTGCTTGAACCCTGATATTTCACGGGAATTATCTAACTTCTGCCAGCGAACGGGCAAATGAGAAGAGCTACCTTATCCCTACGCTTTTACCTAAGCTCTTGAGCTCTCCCTTTCTGAGTCTTTCTCTCCTGCCCACTTGCATTCCTGAACCTGAGGAATCTCTGACTCCAAAGAACCTTCACCTATCTGACCTCCTCTCTGTTCTCCGGCTGAATGAAGAAAAGAAATGGAAGGAGGACATGACTGTTCTTAAGGGGTTGAGGTTTTTATTATAGGTATAAGGGAGAGCACAGGCAGAGGCAGAGACATCTAGGAGAGTCCAGAGTAGACATGACCAGCATATTGAGTCAGGTCATGTGAGGAGAGTGGGGAGAGGAGAGGGGAAAAGAGAGAGGGAGAGCCAGGAGACCAAGAGGCAAAGAGGTAAAAGTTTACCAAAAATGGCTGGATTTTATAGGGAAGAGCAGCTGGGGTAAGGGGCGTCCCAGGCCCTGGGCAGGATATGCCAGTCAGGACAACTCTAACAGGCATTGAGAGATGCTGTGAGAGCTAGGCTGTCAGGGTCCGCTTTGATATGTTATCAGGCACCTCAGTAGCCACTTGTCCCGGGTTTGGGACCTAAGGAGTGCTTCCTGTGCTCCTCACATTTACTTTCTCCAGTTCTCAGTCTGGGATATACCAGGTTCATAAAGAGTCACGGAATGGGCCGGGTGTGGTGATATACATCTTTAATCCCAGCACTCAGGAGGCAGAGGCAGGTTGTGGTGATATTTTGTTTGTGCTCTAACAAATAAAGCTTGCCTGAAGATCAGAGGGTGAAGCTAGCCACTAGTTAACCATAGAGGTCTGGAGGTCTGTATAGACAGGAGACAGATATGTCTGGGCAGAGAGAGGAATATAAGGTGGGTGGAAACAGGAGCTCAGCCCTCTTTCGGTCTGAGGAGATGTGGAGGCAAGAGGTGACTTTGGCTGCTCCTTTATTTCTCTGATCTTTCAGTATTTACTCCAACATCTAACTCTGGGATTTTATTATTAAGACCAATTAGAATTCGCACCACAGCAGGTGAATCTCTGTGAATTTGAGGCCACCCTAGTTTATATAGCAAGTTCCAGGCCAGTCGATGCTACAGAGGGAGACACTGTCTTAAATCCTAGCTCCCACCTCCAAAGCTAACCATAGGCAGTAACTGCCTAATAAACAGTAAGAATTGATAACAAAGTCACAGCACATATGTAAACCCTCCTTTGAAAATCCTTTGTGATGCAGTTTAGGGCTTCTGGGAGGAGACAACAGTCTATATAATGTGAGAATAAGTTAAAATTATGACTTATCCCTTTATGGCATTGAGACAAAAAGAATCAAACTTTCAATATTATGAGTTTCAAAGCCAGGGCAAAAATCAAACCAAACTAAACCAAAGCAAGCACACAAGTAGAGCTCTGCTTGCTCTCTCACAGCCTCGGTTCCTTTTACTCCTAGGAGGATGGTGTTCCCAAGAGTCAGCCTTTTGTAAAGAAATAACTCATTTTCAAGAAAAGAGCCCCATAAACAACCCAGAGAAACAAAAACGGTAGCCCACAATAAAAATGACAAAAGCAATCTGATTGGGTGTAAAATCTCAAGAGGACTGGGATATTAACTCAGGGAGCTGCAGAGATGAATTGATGTGTTGTCTTGTGTCGTAAACAGCTCTGCTGTGGGGGTCGCCATAGCGGGAAAGCAGACTGCACTTCGGCAGTTAAATATAGAAACCTGTAGGGACACATTTATTGGTTGCAGAAAATCCATTCCAGTTAAAACCTAAAGAGACCAGAATAGAGAGACATGAAATGCTCCAGAAACCAATTAGTCCTATTAGGGATGGCAGCACCAAATCTAAGAGACTGTCCAATAGCTAGAACTTTTTTTTTTTTTTTTTTTTAACTTTTCCTTCACTTCTGCCTTCCTTCTTTTCTATTGGGGTAGGACAGAGGACTATTTAGAAGGACAACCAAAGAAGGCAATTGCTTTTCTACTACTTATAGATGGGTCCTTACATTCTGTGTGGCTTCCTGGTAGCATTAACACCCCAGCAGAACCTTGAGTGCCTGCAAAGCATTTCTCCACCATCTTGGCTTTCCTTTTATCAACCAACTCCACGAGTTAGGAAAAGTTTTTTAAAAGTCAAACTCACATACCTTGATTCTGCTTTTTAGGTTGGATGAATACAACACAAGAGAAATGAATTTAAAAAACAAAACAAAACAAAAACAGCCTTGGAGGAGGGGAGGTGGACATCCAGGGATTGCTATTGTCTCCAAACCTCATTCTTTCCTCCTGTTCTACTTTTCTTCGGAGGTTACAAGTCTTGTTTTGGAGTACTGAAGATGAAAATCCTTCAGTGGAAATAGAAAGCATTGTAATTATCCCCAAGGAACAGATGTATACCAACCATCCAAATAAGGACAAAGCAGCAAAGCATCTGTTTGTATGATACACACATATACTCCCCTCTGGGTTTTAACGTATCATTAGGTTTTGGTTTCAAAAATAGATGCAGGTTGTAGAATTTCCAAACATTAAAGACTTGTGTCTTTAGCTGGATGGTGGTGGCGCACGCCTTTGATTCCAGCACTCTGGAGGCAGAGGCAGGAGAATCTCTCTGAGTTCGAGGCCAGCATGATCTACAAAACAAGAGTTCCAGGACAGCCAAGATTGTTACACATAGAAATCCTGTCTCGAAAAACAACAACAACAACAACAAAGTGTCTTGGAACTCAGTTCTTAGAAATTCTACTTTTCGAAGACAACAATGTTATTAAATCACTTTCTTACTATTTTTCAAATATGATTGGAAAGACCGTTGAGTAGTATATTACATAGATTTCAGTAATTACACAAGGTGGATTCTATTTTCAACAGAAACTAAAAAATATACATGTTAACACTAGGAGATCCGTGCATTTATTAAGTTAAAAATGAGTTCCTATACTAGGAAACACGGAATTTCTGCTTTTTCTTTAAATACTGCAGTAGCTGCATTCTTGTCTGTTGGGAAGAAAAACAGTTCCCAGCCTTAAGAAGAGGCAGTTCCTGAGTGCAGGTGTTCTGAGGAGGCGGTAGTGAGCGACAGCCACCGCTTCCCAACACCCCTAGGCTTGGGGTAAACAAGGGTTCTCCTACTCCAAGGTTGTACACTCAGCGGCTGCGGGCGGCAAGACAAGGCGTCTAAAGATCGGGGGATCCCGATTGGTCCGTTTTCGCCTCTCCGGCCACGCCTCTCCACATCGTGCTCCGCCCCTCGCTGGGCGGAGCCAACCCGGAGCAGCGAGGGCGCGTGCGCGAGCCGTCCTCGCCGTGGTGCCGGCTAGCGGGGCTGCGCACACTCTCAGCGGCAGGCCGAGTGTGAGGCGGCCGAGGTGACGGCGCGGAGGCGGGGCGGGGGGCAGCATGGCAGCCTCCTTGGGGCTCCGAGGAGCAGCCTCCGGTCTCTGGTATTGGAGCAGCCGGCGGCGGCCCGCGGCCAACCTTGCAGCGGGTAAGAACCTCGCGCCCCTCCTGCGCGTTTTCCTCGGGCCATCGGAAGAGGGCTTTTCGCCCCAAGGGCTTCGGTTGGTTTGAGGGTAAAAGCGACAATTGTGGAGGTCCTCAAGGCCCGGGCCCCTCTGCGACTGCCTCCTGAGCGGTCAGCCTTCCCCTCCTGCTCTTGCCCGGCTCCAGATTGTTCAGCGTCCTCTGCGGGACCCAGGGACAGCTTGGGTTCTTGAAGGGGAGGAGTGTTTGGGTCTGGGGCGTGCGCTTTGGAGTTGGGGCTCCTAGGACATTTGGAGGGCTCAGCTCCAGGGGTGACCTCGCCGCATCCACCTCGGCGACCCCTGGCCTTCCAGCTCTCCGGCTTCACCCTAAGCGGTCGCTACCTCGAACTGCAAGGCCCCATTTGTGTTTAACCACCCTTGTGGGTGGCATGGCGGTATCCTAGCCTTCTGACAAAGTTTGTCACCCTTGACCATCCAGTCGGGCTTACTCCATTATGGAATGGAGCTGTGCTGCCTGAAAGTGGTGGACTTTTGTCAAATTATTAACCACAACTCTTTGAAAGTCCTCAGAATTGTGGCCAGAACCTGTCTGACTAACTACGCTGTACTGTAAGTTATGGAAACGGACCAGGGATTTAGGAAGATCTGGTTTAGAGCCACGTGAATTCCCAATAACTCATTCAGTCTTTTCGTTTTTTCACACGAGGAACTCCCGAGGCTCTTGAATTAGTAAATTTAGACATCTCCAACAAGATCTAGGAAGTAGCCCTTGGTTCTTCCCAATTCTTGGATTTCCTAGGACACCAAGACACCTCTTTTAGAATGGGTTGATTTGTGGGGGATACTGAAGGATTTTTTAATGTAAAAGTTTATAGATTAACAAATAAACAACCCCCTTGAGTTTTCCTAGCATGCAAGGGGCTCTGGATTCAGGGTGCCTGTAATTTTTGTGTAATAGGTTGGGAATTGATTTCTGAGCTGAACCCCAGTCTTTCCCCTCAGGAAGACCTGTGAATTTCCTTTCTGCTTTGGAAGAGCATCTGTGTGATAACAGGTAACAGATGACAGATAAGGAATCACGGTGGCAAGATGCAAACACATATGATTTTGGATATAGTTTCTTAAAAATCACTTTTCCTTAGTATTAAAGGAAGTAGCAGTTTTCACATGAATGCACAATTCTTTCAGAGCTGATTTGCCCAGGACAATGTATTTGCTGTTTAATGGTTTTACAAGGTGTTCTAATGATAGTTTGATGAACTTTTCTTGGTGTACCTTTTAAGAGTTATGAAAGTTCTTAGAATCCGTGATAGGAGAATCTGAGGCCAAAGACTATACTACTTTGCTCTGACAGCTGGAAGGACCTATCTCCCAGTGCTGGTTAGACTGCTTTGACAAACCATCTTGTACTTAGTGGGTGCTTTGGCCCAAAGGCATGTATATATGAACAGTTTTAAGGAAAAGTTCTTTAGTGAAGTGTTTAAAACACTTGAGCAATTGTATTTTACTCTGGGATTGTTTTAAATGCCAGTGTTAACATAAACTAAAATTATCCACTACAAATAGTAAACTAACTACAAAAATGATAACTTTTTTGAGATTTGAATCTTAAAAAATGGGGAAAAAAAACCCCATCTCCATGCAATTTTAAAGTTTAGGAAAATGAAGAAAAGAAATCATGTTCAATTATTAACATTTAATGTTCGGAATTCAGTGGGGGTATTTGCCTCCATCATATGTTTAAGCTGTTTATAGCATGTAGATGGTAATGTTATAAAGTTCCATATACTTTTTTTAAAAAAAAAAATGAGACCTACAAGTTGTCAGTGTCAGTTTATAGCAACTTTAATACATTTAATACATCCTAGAAGAAATAGAAAAATATAATTACTTTCCTGTTTCATAACTCATAGTAAGCAAATTTTGTATTTTATTTTAAAAGATAATTATATTTAGCTTTAGATCTATTTTTGTAAAGAGGTTAAGAATATACAGATATAGGCTCTTCAACTTACGTTTTGGGACTCAACATGCACATAGAAAAATTGTATCAGGACATTTTTAAAGACTACCTGACCAAAGGTGGGGTGGAAAAATGAAATACTATTGTATATGGAATTACAATATTGAGTTTAAAAAAATCACTGATGCTTTTTGTATATATGGATTGTACTTTTTTTGTATGTTTAGATTTAAACTATTTTCTGTTTCATGCATAGATACAGCATATTGTGATAATATTCACCTCCACTGCCCTCTGTTGCACCTCTTCCATTCCCTCTGGACCCTCCTTAGAGCTAGTCCCCAGAGGCGATATCATTCCAGAAATGATACCCCTTAGACTGAAAATACTACGTGGAAAGATATTTTGGGAGTGATCACATTTTCATAACTTCAAAAAGTGTATTGTTATAATTGTTCTATATTATTATTGTTATTCATCTATTACTGTGCCCAACTTATGAATTAAGCTTTATCATGGGTGTGTGTTTATATATATTTGATATTATCTGTAACTTCAGACATCCAGTCTTGCACTGTATCTCTTTCAGGTAAGGGAAGAACACTATAATATCTTATGACACAGGAAGTCCATTCAGAAGCTTTATGTGATTATTTTTTGCGTAATCTACAGTAAATATGTTCCTTTGACTAGGAAGATTTTAGAAAATCTAAAATAATCTTTTTATACAGAGTATACTGATTTCTGGTCACAGGTCAAGTTACCAGGCTATATATAACCTTGCTCGTATTACATTTGAGAGATCATAATCTGTAAGTTTAGAAACCAGTGTTGTCAAATTTTCCCATCAGTTTCTTCACCAATCAACCAGCATCACCTTTATGCTGGCTGAATTTTTTTTTTCCCCAGCTTGATTTTTATCTGTCATCTGACTTCACTGTCTCCACACATTACTGTCAAAACTTGCTTAAAGGAAGATGCATTTCTGTTGTAGGTTTGATTGGGTTTTTTTGGAATTCCCTGAACTCCTTTGGATCCCTGTACCTTCAGGAGCCAGTTCTGTATGCCAAGTACTTCTTCAGAAGCTCCATCATCACTGGAAGCTTGTAGTTCCCTAAATGACCTCTGCCACCTTTAGTCTTTCTCTTCCTTTTAACCAGCGAGGCTAAAAAGGCCATTTGGTACAGGGCTTGTTCCATAGTGTTGCCTCTTGACCCTTGTTAATAAAGGTAGCTACTGTTTGCTGACTCTCATGTGCTAGGCAATGTTTAATGCTTTACATATCTTACTTCAAGTAATCTTTACAGTAACCTTCTGATGTTGTCAGTACTGCTGTTGATAAAAACACATAGGAGAAGTTAACCTGTCACTTCAAGAGCATATATGTGACTTCACATGGGTCTCCTAAACTTAGAATTTAAATTTGATCATAGGCAATGAGTAACTTCTCTTTGGATAATACTTGTACTTACTTAATACTATCCTTTTCTTGTTTTGCCCCAATGATGAAATGAAGGGAACTGAGCCCGTCATTGACAACCTATCTTGATTGATGCACATGTACTTGGCTGGGATAACATAGGCCTTCTTGTTCTTAGCTCCTAATCTTCTGTAGCAAAGGTCAGCACTGTCCTCCCAGATCTTCTTGTATCCTATCACTTGGAATTTCACAAGAACTAGTCTTTTGGTTGCTGGCACACCCTCTGTGACTCTTGCTCTGCTGACATCCATCCTGTTTCCCTGTTTTATACCTGGCCTGTTGATACTTCCTTTGTTCACCCCACTAGACAAACAGTTTTGTTCTTCATTGTATCCCATCTGAAGTTTATTTATAAATAGGAATTTCACTGATGTCTTTGATATTATCTTAATATTTTTCTTAATCTCTTGCTTAAATTCTGAGTATTATCTGTGGTCTGTCCCTTCCCCTGGCTGCCACTTAGGTAGTGATATTGAGAGTTATAGAAGTTGGCTAATTATTTACATTGCTTTCATTAATCCTTTGTTCATTCCTTATTACATTTCCCATAGCACTTCCAAGTCATTGACAGGGTTGGCAGACCCTGGACCAGACATTTGGCAATAGTAGCATTGCTACATATTGTTTGGACAGGTGGGATCTGAATCTGGGATGAAGAATGTTGGAGAGTTAACCTGGGTAATGGTTGTAGCAACATAGCTCACATTTGCTGGGTCCACTTTACCACCACTGTTACTCTGTAATTGCTTCATAACTGACTTATATCCCCATGTGCCCATTTAGTGAAACCTCTTTAGTTAGAATTAATTCACGTAGCACTTAACATTCACTGTGCCAATTCATTTATTTCCTTTTCTTACAAATGTAGTTATAAAAATTAAATGCATATGGTAAAAAACGAAAGATTTTTAGTAAAAATCTCGACATTTGAGCTGTGACTGACTACTGTTTTTTTAAAAATATATCCATACAAAACTCCAGAAAAATAAGTCCTTGTGTATTCTTTTCTTTGCCTATTCTTCTATTAATATTCTACATCTTACTATTTTTTATTAGTTTTTATTCTGGAGGCTTTTCCTCTGCCTTAGACAGGTATGCTGTGGTAGGACAGGATAGATAGAGATGCATATTCTTGTATTAATGCTCTGCATCTTGCTGTTTTTTATTTGGCAATTTATCCTGGAGGTTTTCCCTCCTCTACCTTAGACAGCTATACCATGGTAGGACAGGATAGAAAGACAGACAGTTAAGGAAACATGGGAGGGAAAAGAATCTTCTCACTCTGAACTGGTTTAAACTTTTTGACAGTTGAGTCAAGATGTGGGAAATCTTTGATGTAGTCAGAATGGTTTCTCCTGTCTCGCCTAGCCCCAAGGTCCCACAGTCACTTATAAAATAATCATTCAGAGGCTTAATATTAATTACCAATTGCATGACCTGTGGCAGGCTTCTTGCTAGCTAGCTCTTAAAACTTGACCCATTTCTATTAATCTATAAGTTGCCACGTGGCCATGGCTTACCAGTATTTTCACATCTTGCTTCTCCTGGTGGTGCTGGTATTTCCCCCCTCTGCCTTTCTTCTTCCTGTCTCTCTGCTTGGATTTCCCACCTGCCTTTAAGCTGCCTTGCCATAGGCCAAAACAACTTTATTCATTAGCCAATGGGAGCAACACATATTCACAGCATACAGAAAGACATTCCACAGCGCTTCCCCTTTTCTATCTAATCAAAAAGGAAGGTTTTAACTTTAACATGGTAAAATTACATATAATAGAAGAGTTTTCAAGCAAGAATTAAGTTACAATATCTAGTCTATTTGTATTTGGCAAAATTAAAATATTTTATCTATCCTATATTTGTGAGTCTAAAGTTTCATATCTAATTTATCTTTTATCATGACTAAGGAAAACTGTAATTATAACTTTCTAGCCTTCAACTACATCAAAGACCCCAGAAGGATATAATATTACCTAAGTAAACAGGAAATGCATTGTAAGCAACTTCCAAAATTCTGGAAATGACAGAGAAAGCTGTCTGTCTGGACAGTCATCCAAAGTTCCTCTGTAATGTTGGGGCATCCATCTTTAGCCAGTAGTTCTAGAGTTTTTTAGTTGCTTCTCCCTGTGTCCTGTAGAATATTTGGCAGTCTTCTCTGCAAAGCAGAAACCTGAAGAAACATTTCACCTTGTTTTGGCAAATTCTGTGGTCATTTTTCTGTGGGTCCTGTATGTCCAGTTTATACAACATATTATCAGCAATTCAGGCAAGAGTAGCCTCTTGCCCAAATGGCTATTTTTGTCAAGAAGAAGATAAACTCTATATGGAGTGTCTTTGATGCCCATCTTTCTCTTTGAAATCAATCAGTGCTACCAGGAGCAGACGTGTCTCATTGTCCAGAAAAGTCTAATTTTTAAAAACATTTAAAATGCCATATTCTGTAGGTCTTTGAAGTGTTTGAAGATTACCTAATTGAAATATATCTATGTATACCTAGAAAACTTAACTAATATGACTATAAGTTTGATTATCATGGATGACTAATTATTAATCCGTATTTAATTATACATTACAATTTCAGATGAGCTACACAAACATAATACCTTAAACAAGAGTAGAAATATACATATAGTGTAACAAAATTAACTTTAAATTTGTATCAGTAAATTAAAATCCATAGCAATGTAAAACATTTTAAACAAGTTGCTGCTCTTTAAAAGTAGATTCAATAATCTATCCTCTTTTCTTTTTTTAGAAAAAGATTGCATTTATAATCAACCCCCTTTAAATAAGAATAAACATTTATAAATAATATTTTGTGAATTTGGGCATAGCTTTTCATACTGCTTCCTGCTGGTTGGGGGCACTGGTAATCTTATGGGGATTCTGAGAAAATTAAGAATTATAGTTAAATCTTGATTGTAGTTGTCTGTGAGGATGGATCATCTCAGCCAGTTGCTTTGAAGCTCATTTTGGATGTTGGATCATCTGGGCCATGGTATCATCAGATACCTTTCAGGGGGTCTTGGCTGATCAAACCATATTAGCCTGGAAGCAATCCACAGATTCTCATCATCTGTGGACACAAAAGCAGAATCTCTTTTCCAAAGACACAAACTTTGGAGTCAAGATACCTTTTATATATATATATGTATTATATATATAATACACATATATATGTATTATATATATAATACATATATATATATTTATTTAACTCAGCAACCTTTACAATCAAATGTCTTTCTGCAGTTAAAAAATCCCAAAGACAATATAATCCAGAGACTCCGTATAATTGACAACTTTCCATGGCTTGTTTTTTATATTATTCTTATTGTCTCTTTAAAGACTTTATTTTTAAAATTATCTATTTCTTTAATATAACTGTCTATCCTCCTTTTCCACTCTCTTCAAAGACTATGTACATTTTTACACACACTGTAGACCATTTAGAGTTTTAGTCCTTCTAAATCTGTCTCATTGTGAATCTATAATCCTTCTCTGACAAGGAGAGATTTTAAATTGCTAAACTACATGGCTAAGACCAATGCGGCTGCTTTGGCTGCTGATTCCGCCAACCTCAGCTTCCCAATATGGTGGTGGTACGTTTACTTGCAGCTCTGGGATCCATGCTCACCACTGAGTCTGGGAAGCAGTGGGTGCTTCCATCCAGCAGCATGTAGCCCAGATACCTTTTTTTTTTTTTTTTTTTTTTTTTTTTTTTTTACTGTACTAGCAAAAGCTAAATCCACTATGCATGCATGGCTTGGAGACTCCTCTGTGTACAGAGACAGGAGTCCACCATGCTGCTTAGCTTATGGTGGCTGGCGGCCAGCTCTGTCTCACAGGCAGCTGTCAGGAGACGAGTTTATGCGCTGATGATGATATGAGACTATGAGACTAGGAAGCCCAGTGTGACTCCACTTCTGTACATTCAGAATCTTTAAGCTTTCTTAGATCTTTGTGGGTCAGTGCCCCACATTGGGTGCCAAATTTAGTTGGAAGGGTTTCTCTGGTCTCGCCCGGCTCCAAGGTCCCACAGCCGCTTATAAAATAATCATTCAGAGGCTTAATATTAATTACAAATTGCATGGCCTATGGCAGGCTTCTTACTAGCTAGCTCTTATAACGTGACTCATTTCTATTAATTTATAAGTTGCCACGTGGCCATGGCTTACCAGTATTTTCACATCTTGCTTCTTCTGGTAGTGCTGGTGTCTCCCCTCTCTGCCTTTCTTCTTCCTGTCTCTCTGTTTGGATTTCCCACCTGCCTCTAAGCTGCCTTGCCATAGGCCAAAACAACTTTATTCATTAGCCAATGGGAGCAACACATATTCACAGCATACAGAATGACATCCCACAGCACTGTTGGAAGACTCCGCTCCTGCATGAAGAGCTATAGGCAGTTCATGTCTGCTAAGAGAGGGAGAGCCAAGCTTCTTCAGTGACGAGCCCTTGGATGAGTTATCCAATCTCAGTGATCAACTCTAACAAATACACATGTGAATAACACTAAATGGACTCAGCAGACTGTGTGTTTGTGTGTGAGTATGCACCTGTGTAACAATAAAGAAAGTCATGAACCTGAGTGAGTGGAGGGGACACATGAGGAGCTGGAGATGGAGAGAAGAAAGGGTAGAAATGTTGTAAATACTGTCTTTGTGTGTGAAGTTCTCAAAATTGAAAATGTTACTTTTCTCAAAAAGAAATCTAGGATTTAACATTTTCAGTGACAGTTACCTATAAGAGACAATATTCCTTTTATACAGAAATGTTTCAAGTAAGACTTAAATGACAGTCATGCTTAAGACCTAAACATATTAATCACCTCCATATCTTTCTCCTTTTCCCAGCTGTAAACCTACAATTTTCAAGGACTCTCACAGAATTCCCATTTGTAGTGAAAGACATCCCTTGATCCTTGTGTATGCCTTGTTAACCTGGTTTTTACCTTATCAGGTCTGGTTCTATTCTAGACACCTCTGGAGCATTCTGTAATCTCATTTATGGAAAAGAGGGAAAAAGGGGAGAGATGTTAATAAACTTTGAGATGAAGCTTGAGAGCTACCAAATCATATACATGACTACTGCAGCTTGGTGTGTTTTGTCCTTTCTGTGAGTGCTCTCTAATGACCGCTGTGCTTGAATCTGTTAAAGCATCCGAATCAAGCTTCAGCTCAGTTGAGGGTTCTGAAAGGAACTCCAGCTGCTGCATATAGGAGTGTGGAGCTGTTTCTTGCCCCACTCTACTGTTCACATTCTTTTACATTAATATAGGAGTAATATTTCATTGCATTGGGCTAGTGTGAATTACTGTGAATTAAGTGTTCTACTAATATGTTATTAGTTTATATTTTTCTGCTGTAATGAATAGTGCTATAATAAACTATTTGTGTGGTTCAGAGGTTAGTGTATAGCAGAACCTAGTAAATGATGGTGGTCCATATTCATGTATCTGTTTTTATAAGTAAAATTGTATTTGAGGGCTTAAGATACGGCTCAGTAGTTAAAGCACTTGCCATTCCAAGCTGAGGACCAAGTTTGGATTCCAAATACACGCATAAAGCTGTGTGGTGTGGTGTCCTACCTATAACAAGCCCCTGTCCCCCACCCCAAGCTGTCTGTCTAGGTTAGCCTAATCAATAAGTTCATAGTTCAAGAGATCTGCCTCAGTAAATAAAGTGGAGAGGGATCTAGGAAGACATCCAATGTTCCTCTGGCCTCCAGATGCATCCATACATATGTGCACATGCCATACTTAAACAATATTGTATTGGATCAAGCCATGCACTTTTTTTTTATTAGCTATTGCTATTTTCAAACTAGAGCAGATGAATGAATGGGTTTGTCGTAGCAGAGGACTTATGACTTACAAAGCTGAAAGTAATTTATTGCTGACCCTTTTAAGACAAAGTTTATGATCCTTTGTAAATAGTAAACTTCTAGGAAGTAAAATTGCTGAGTTGGTTGTTTTAAATTGAAATTAAAATGTAGATAGATTTTCAAAATGGCTGATCTGATATAGTTGATAGTGTATGAAAACACTCATTTTCATCAATCCTTACTTGCTGATGATAGTTTTTGTCTAAGACACAAAAGTTGGTCCATTCATGGGGTTGGGGATTTAACTCAGTGGTAGAGCGCCTGCCTAGCAAGTGCAAGGCCCTGAGTTCGGTCCTCAGCCCCGGAAAAAACAAAAACAAACAAACAAACAAAAAAAGTTGGTCCATTCAGTAGTTGAAGAATAGTATCATATTTCTTTGTTTTGTGTTTCTCTAATTATGACAAGTTGAATATGTTTTTGAAGCTTTCTTTCTGAAGAGAATTGACATATTTTCTGTTGTCATTTTGTGATTTTTTTGCCTATCAGAGTCATTCAGAGATTACTTCAAGGTTTTTAAGTTATTTGGGTATAAAGTAGTCCTGTTTATAGCATGTGCTAGCAGTACTCTTCTTAGTTACTTGTTTTTGTCACTTACAATATTTTTTAAGTATAAATATTCTAGTTTTCCCCCTTGTGAAAAATTTCAGATCGGAAGCAGTAAGAGTGTAATACAGGGAATTCTGAGTAGTCTTGCGTAGAGCCTATAGTTTGTTAATTTTACCGTTTCTGTTATTTCTTTCCACATATATACATATCCAGCTTGCATCATTTACAAAACAATAGCAGCCATCATAATATAGCCTACTATTACAATGTGTATCTTAGAACATTCCTCCATGTAACTAGACCACATGATCATAAAGAGTTTGGAATCCTGAGATTGAACTTCTGTGAAGCCCAAAGGCATGAGTATGTTCAGCGATCATACCTAGCTTGAGTTCAACTTCCAGCACTGCAGAACCAAAACCAGATCAAACAAACCAGAGCCCAACTAGATAAGGCCGTGGTCATTTTACCTAAGCTTGCAAGCATCTAGATTCTTAGGAAGGATGCTAAGTGGTGGCAATTATCGGTAAAGTGCTTAGGTAACTGTCATGGAGTGAAGCTGCCATAATATTAACTGTTACTGTTCAAGTCTTCTGGCTTTCCTGTCCTCAAATGTGCTCATGCTTCCTTTTCTTGATGTAATTCCCTTCTTCCTGCTCTGTGTGAAACCTGATCCACTGTAGAATACACAAGTTAAATATACCTTCTTCAAATTTCAAACCATGAATTCTGTGCCAGCATTGTTTTTCACATTACCTGGCTTGTATTAATGTTTTATTGTGTGGTTTATGTCCTCTTGGATTTTAAGGTTGTTGGAAGGCAAGGACCGTATCTCATTTGTATGTTCAGTGGCTAGGTGTTGTGGTGCAGACCTATAATGCCAGCACTTGGGAGGCTGAGGTAGGAGGATCAGAGTTAGAGGTCACCCTTGGCACAGTACATTGAAGTGGCTACTTAATGCTTGTGGAGTATGTGACTGAATCCTCACTCTTCTCTTACTTGTTACCTGTTTGACTTAACAGTAGTTGCTGTTAAATTAACTGCTTTAGAAATGCAGTGTTCCTTGTTTATAACGTTTTTGAATTGTTAAGTTGCACTTTCCCAACCTCAACACAGTGGACTAATGTAATAGTTCTCCATTTTCTCTTTTTGTTAATTTGCCTATGGGTATTAGATCTCTTTTATAAAATGTACTTCTTATTCTATTTAATTTTAATATAAAATTTCAATTAGGTGTCATTTCTCTGTCATTGGACCTTCGTGGACTATAAAGACAAAGTGTTCCTGTGTATATAGTAAAACTTCACAGCAGCAATGTGATGTTACACAAGAATGACACGTTTAATGGAAGTGGTAAAGTCAGTCGTGAAAAGGAACTAAATCAACTTTTAACCTAGTATGAGCTTTGTTTCTTAAACATAGAGCTTCAAATAATTTGCCTTTGGGATCTTCTCATACTCACATATGATCATGGTGAGTAGGAGCAATCATTGGAGAGGATTTGAAACTTAAAAATGGCTGTGATTAGTCGTCACATGGTACAGTCTCAAAGACAAAGTCTTTGAAAGGAAAAGGAGGAATAAAACCTGCAAATGCAAGGGCAGGTAGACTTATTTCTCTTTCTTCTGTCAGTAGATTGTAAACGTTTCAAGGGCAAGTGCTGTGTCTTGTGTCTTTCTAAACTCTGTCATTATGTCATGCCATGTGCATTTACTGAGTGGTATTTGTCAAGTGTCAATGTGAAATGGAGAAATTGTATCTAATGTTATTTCCAAGGTGAGGCAAAGCTCTCTTATTTTCTAAAGCATTATTTTATGGGGTTAAAACATTTTTTAGATTATTTTATTGTATGTATATGAGTATTTATCCATATATATATACCATATCAATGCCTGGTGCCCATGAAATTCAGAGGAGGGTGTTGGAGCCCCTGGAACTGGAGTTACAGATGATTGTGAGCCACCACGTGGGTGATGAAACTGAACCAGGATCCTTGACAAGAGCAAAGGACTCTTAACTGCTAAGCCATCTCTTGAGCCCCTGTTTTTTGTTTTAATTATTAAACTCTGTGTGTGTGTGTGTGTGTGTGTGTGTGTGTGTGTGTGTGTGTGTGAGAGAGAGAGAGAGAGAGAGAGAGAGAGAGAGAGAGAGAGAGAGAGCGCATGTGCATGCTACTGCATAAGTGTGGTAATCAGAGGACAGTCTCTCCTACAACATGGGTTCTGGGTATGTATTTCAGGTTGTCAGTGCCTTTGTTTCCTGAGCTTTTGGCCCTGTGTGTTTTTGAATCAGTGTCTTGGGAAGGTGACATCAAACTTTGGATCCTCTTGCCTCCGTTTCCAGAGTACTGATGTTATAGGCATGCACTTCCATTCCTGACTACACCATTGCTTTGACTTATAGGTCCCCAATGGGATTTTAAAAAGTGTTATACATTTATTTATTTTTTATTTATAAATGTATTGAAATCAGTGTGTTCTAGGTCAATGGCTTCTAAGACTCCAGTTGGGTTCATTGGACTGGGAAACATGGGAAATCCAATGGCAAAAAATCTCATGAAACATGGCTATCCACTCATTCTCTATGATGTGTTCCCTGATGCATGCAAAGAGTTTCAAGAAGCTGGTGAACAGGTAAGGCTTGTCTTTGGATTTGCTTTAGGCTTTGGTTCTTAAAAATAAATTTTATTTTTCTTTTTTAAAGAAGCAAGCACTTCTTAGAAGTATACCTAACAGAGTTATAAAACCTAATTGTTGTTAATTGTATTTCATTTTATATTTAACATTAATTCAACATTTGGGTGCACATCAAAAGAACACTTGTTATAGCTGCTGAGAGGGGGTCTATTTTCTGCTAGGTGCCCTGGGCATTTTCTGTTTGGTCATTTCCTGAGGTAATATCTTCTCTGATTATGCTGATGAAGCAGTTGTTTGGTGGAAATAGCCTCCTTGTTAGAGAAAGTCAGGGATGACTGTCTTAGGACAAGAATCTGTTTGGGGACTTAAAGCTGAGCCCACGTCCCAGATCAAACATTTATATTTTGTCTTAATGGGGTAAGTTATCCCCTCAGCTGGCTTCCACATCTATAAAATGTGAATGATGACTAACTACTTGTGTCATTAGATTATGAAGCTCAGACGAGAAAATATATGTGAATGTACTTTATAAATGTTCCGTGACAGCACTTTGTGAGTCCATAATTAGTTACTGGCCATAAACCAGGAGACAACCTAAAATCCTCGTGGACTGTAATGTGGAGCTGAGTTATGACCAAACTGTAGTGTGTTGCTTTTAGGCTACCATTTACATTTCAAGAATTATGGTTTATCATGTTTGATGGTAGCATCTGCCAGGCAAGTCTTGATGTGCTTGGATTTGTCAAACTTTACTAGCATTAGTAACTCAAATGACAAAAGATCATGTTTTTTTGTTTTTTCTGAGACAGGGTTTCTCTGTGTAATTTTGGTGCCTGTCCTGGATCTTGCTCTGTAGACCAGGCTGGCCTTGAACTCACAGAGATCCGCCTGGCTCTGCCTCCCGAGTGCTGGGATTAAAGGCATATGCCACCATCGCCCGGTGAGACCATGTTTTAGTCTCTGAATTGAGTAGATTTACTTTTTCTACAATATGAGGGAAATTTTGCATAAGTTGTAGAATGGTAACTAAGGGCAAGATATGACCCCAGAACTGGAAGAATACCAAAAGCTTCCTAAGAACCAGAAAACGGAGAGAAAAAAATAAAGCAGAATAATCAATGTTCAGATTATTATTGAAAGCAAATACTGAGAAATGCAGTCCTGAGATAGAAATAGATTTAGTGACTTAGAAGCCCTTTGCAGAGCCAAACACCCTGTGTCTTTCCTGGCCATGCTTTCTGTGCTTCCTGGTACTGGTGGTACTGCCTGAGAATGTGATTGTGATACTTGTGGGAGTCTGCCAGGGTCCAGCTCCGGTCTGCTCCCACCTTTCCACAGGTTCTTGTGGGGAGGAGAGAGGAATGAGGAAGTATTAGGTAGAAAGATAGAGATGATGAGAAAGACAGAGACACAGGATAGCTTTGGGAGGGCCCTGGGTCAATACCTAGCTGCCTAGAGCTTTATTCAAAAGGCTTTTTATAACATGCCAAGGGGAGAGGCAAAAGACCTCCCGCTTGCAAGATCAAAGCACACTGTACAGCCAAGTATAGACCCTTCCAAACACCTGGTAACCACGCCCATGGGCAAATCATCTCCTTATGCATCCCTGCTGGGTAAAGCAAGCTCAGATTCTCAGACCCCGAGTAAGGTCTCATTAGGAAGCCTCTGTGGGCCTCCACAGATCTTGGGGCTTTTCAGTATCACTGAAGCTGCTCATGCCCATGTGGTCTATGGAGACTGACATTGTACTCCTTGGTGCTCTGGGCTGAGTAACCTGGGCTCTTACTAACTTTGTAGGAAAGATTTGATGACTTACTTTCCTAGAAATAGTGAAATAGGTGACCTTTTATTATTTTAGATACAGTAAGCATTCCAAGTTGGTTCCCTGTCTGGGGTTAATCAGTTAGTAGCTAATTGATTTCAGGAGACATATACTAATTTTGGGGATAATCCTGATATCTGACATTTGTCACTATGTTGTGACATGTATATGGCAGTGCTACCTGATCTCTAAACTGAGGGGATGTCTTAAGTTAAATACAGAATTTAGCCAGAAAGCAAGGTAGAGGTTGATTGGAGCTCCTACAGTGGATTAGAGTATGGACTGCAGAGCAGAAACTCAGGGGCTTTTCAATGCCAGTTGTTCCCCTCCCATGCCTGTAGAGCTTACAGCTTATGTTTGGAACAACTGAAGTGCTTGCCATTGCGTTGTATGGTGTTTCAGTTTTCCCCAGACTTCCAGAAGTTTCTGGTGTTCTGCTTAAATTACTATATTCTCTGAAGTTACCCCTCTACTCTCTGTTCTCCAATAACATTCATGTGCTTTGGGAATTTTAGGTAGGCCTAAAGAAAGGCTAGAGTGAAGGACACATTTACATTTTAAATGGAAGAAAAAGGAACCTAATATTTAGTGAGAAACTGCTGTGTCTCAGGTCTTTTGATAGTATTTTGTGTATTTTGTTTACTTGTTTTGGGGGCCAGGGCTCATTATATAGCCCAGGCTGGCCTCTAAATCTCAGTCTTCCTGCCTTGGCCTCCTAAGAGTTTGGATTCTGGGTTTGTGGCACAACAGAAAACAGCTCAGCCACTCTCCTTTTGGTCTGTTTGTTTTTGTTTTATTCATTTTGAAGTATGACTGTGAATGAAAGAGTGCGGTGCCCTCAGAGACCAGGAGAGGGGTCAGAATTGATGCATGGAAAAGTTAGGTGCTGTCCTCAGAAAGTGACACTTTCTGTGCCTCCCAGTGCTGGGCTTTCAGATGCATGCCACAATGCCTGGCTTTTACTTGGGTATTGGAGATCCAAACTCAGGGCCTCATGGTTGCATGGCAAGCACTTTGTTCACTGAGCCATATATCTCTCCAGTTCCTGACCAAGCAGTAAAAGAAAACCTGTATTTAAGCTGGGCGGTGGTGGCACAAGCCTTTAATCCCTGCACTTGGGAAGCAGAGGCAGGTGTATCTCTGTGAGTTCAAGGCCAGCCTGATCTACAGAGTGAGTTCCAGGACAGCCAGAGCTACATAATGAGACCCTGTTTCAAAACAAAACAGAACAAAAACCCAACACAATAAAAAACAAACCTATGTCTATACCCAGGAGAAATGAAAACATACATCCACACAGAACTTTCTGTGTAATAGCATTATGCATAATAGCTAAGTGGAAACAACACTTAGGTATATCAGTGGATGAATGAGGAAACAAAGTGTAACATCTGTAATAGACTGTTTAGGAATTAAGAGGAAGGAAGTGCTGATATTTGCTGTGTCACAGATGAACTAAGAAAGCACACTAAATTAAAGAGCCAGTTACAAAAGACCATGCACTATGCGTCTTCTATTATCTGAAAAAATCTCAGAAAGGAAATCTATAGAGATAAGAAAGTACATTAGTTGTTTAGTGCTGAGGGGGAGTCAGGCAGCTTTTGGCATACTGGGGTGACAGCTCATGGATATCAGTTTCTTTTTGAAGAAACTGAAAACTTGACTATGGTAATGGTTACTCTTATGTGGGGATATATAAAAGCCAACTAATTATCCACTTTAAATGGGAAAATTGTATGGTGTGTGTATCAGTAAAGCCATTTAAAAATGAGACCGGGGGTGTAGCTAGTGGCAGCTGACAGCCAGGACTGTCACACAAGGAAGAGGACACAAACAGGAGAGTGCTCTGAAGATGGAGGCAGACATTACAGTTGTGCTCCTGCCGGCCAAGGAGCTGTGTGAAGCTAGAAGAAGCTGTGTGAAGCTAGAAGAAGCAAAGAGCCTCTCCTAAAGCCTTTGGAGAGAGAGTGGCCCTACTGATGACACCTTGCTTTCAGACTCAGACTTCTGCCTTCCAGCTCTATGAGAATAAATTTCTGGTTCAGAGTGAGGGCACAGGAATCATTTCTTTAAAAGACAGAGCCTCAGTTTCCATTTGTTAGGAGTTTTCTACTTTTGGCCAACAGATAAAGCTTGAGTATCTGTTATATGTGTAGTAGTCAGCATTGACCCGAAAGTGACAAGATGTCTCATGTGGCATTCTATTTAAATTATGATGTGACTATAAATAAAATGCCAAGACAATTTTTGAGGAGAAAAAGACAGGTAACTCCTTAACAGTTTATTTCTGATAGAGGACTACAGAAAAATATTGTGTATAATCTTTGCTTCTTTCCGACAGAAGTAATGTCATCTGAAATAGAAGTTGTGAGGATAAGGTCTGAGGACTTAGAGAGTTCCAGGACATAGACTCAGTGACCAGATTTTCTCTTTTCCACTTCCTTATGATAAGTAAGTAGACAGAAGGGAGAAGATGAGTTCACTGTCATTTTACAGTGACCAGCCTTCCTGGAAGTGAAGGTTACTGGATATTAACACATTCTATGTTGGAGGTAGAAGCTAAAATAGATGTTTTGTTGTGACTTTGTTTGGCAAAAGGGCACATAGGGTTCTCTGTGGAGGCAGAGGGCAGACGAATACAAAGGATTTATCCAGGTTAAGAATGAGGACAAATGAGTCATTTCTTTAAAAGGCAGAGCCTCAGTCTTTATTTGTTAGAAGTTTCTCTCTGCATCCCAGGCTGGTTTCACATTTGCAGTTCTCTTGTTAATCCAAGTCCTCCCGAGTCCTAGGATTACAGGAATTAATGTACTGTTCTTCATTATAGGTTGGGAAACCGAAGCTAGTGAGGTTCAATGATTTGCACAAAATCATACCTGACTACTTGGCTGAGCTGCGTCTCTGGCTTCCCCAAATCAGTGTTCCTTTGTTCCATCCATGCTGTCTTTTTTACCCACTCAATTAGCAGATGTAATTGAGGGATTCTAATTAGTTGGCTGCTAAAGGGCTTTTGTGGCTAGTGTCAGATTGGAAATGAGGTTGGTTTCTTCCTCATCTTTTGAGTTGTGGCCAAATTTTGTCAGTTATTATTTCAGTTTAAAGTCCTCACATCAGTGGTTAAGATTATTTGAACGCCTGTGTCTAAGAAACCCACCTTTGTTGTACAAATCAGACATTGTTGTTATACCATAGCAAATGTATGTAGTCATTAGATACAGAGCAGTTGTGTCCAGTAGAGTGGTGACATTCCTGCTATCACTATCAGTGTGTGTTTTTTCCAGACCTGTGAGTTTGACACTATGTGATGTAATTGAGGGGTAAGCAGTGCTCTGGCAAACCAAAACATTCTGAGAAGCAGATGCTAGGGATGCAGGGGGCCGATGGACTAGCCCATGCACTTGGCACTTGGCAGTTGGATGAGTTGGCACTGCCAGTTATGGGCATGAAAAGCTTGGAGACATGTAGCACCCTAAGATCTGTGAGCTAATTTTTGGTACTCTGTAGGGGACTTTTAAAGGAATTATCTAGATGGAACTAAATTTCTTTCAATGGAAGAGAACTCTCAATTTCTAAGGGAATGTCTATAACTTCCAGGCTTCTATCTTGGAATGATCTAGAGATGGAGTGCCAATAGGAAGAAGACATGCCATTGTTTTGCTTTGTATTTACTTCAGTGATGTGAGGATGGACATTTAAGGGGGGCTTTCTGTGAAACCCATATTCTTCAGACAGGTCAGTAGAGGATGAAGACTCTAACTTAATCTTCCATTTGTTATTTCATTTCACTGAGCTTTGTTACTCGTGTATATTCTTGAACTGTTTGCCAGTAAATAGTTGCAGGTCCTGCTTGAGGTCTGGAAACTGCTTACATTTGAATTAAACAATTCTCCTTTGCAATTTCTTTAAAGGTAGCGTCTTCCCCAGCAGATGTAGCTGAAAAGGCTGACAGGATTATCACAATGCTGCCCACCAGTCTGAATTCAGTAGAAGTTTATACCGGAGCAAATGGGATTCTAAAGTATGTATTTCTCAATGCTCATATTTCTTGCTATAATTCCTGGTTTCACATGTTTTAGAACTGCTAGGGTATTGCAGCTCTGTTGGTTAAATCTTCCTGTGTATTTTCTTATTTCATAAAGTGAACAGTGTGATTTCCTGCTCACCATAAAGGGTTCATTTTTGCACTAGAGTCAAGTATGTGCCTTGTGTCAAGGTGACTCCCCCCATCTTGTTTCTTTCCTTTAACTCTTGCGTTAAACCTGCTTTCATTTGTAACATGTTTAAGAGACTTTTAAGGCTTGCATTTGAAATTGTACCACTCTTAAAAGCATAATTTTCTTATAGTGTTCAGAAATCCAGAGAAGGGGTTCTGTGGAAAAATAAAACCAAACGTTGGAAAGAACATCGTAATTTAATATTTTATTATATAATAAAGAGTTATTGTATGTCCTCTGGGTTAGTCTGTCTGTAGTGAGAACTTTGGGAAGCTGGAATTCAGTGTTAGCAGTAGCTCTTTGAGTAAAGTATAATTTAGGTCAGTCTTTCCTATCAGTGTCTGTCTTCCCTGGTGCTGTAAACCTGTTGGTGAATTGCTGCTCACTGCCAAACCCTTGTGGTTGTGTCAGAATGACAGTGGTTGGATCCCATTTTCTATGCTTTCTGGTTCCTATTTCTAACTTATTTGTTATTGAATTCAACAGAGAGAGAGAGAGAGAGAGAGAGAGAGAGAGAGAGAGAGAGAGAGAGAACAAAATACCATGTAGACACTTGAGTTACCTACACACTGATTTCTAGTAATGCTTGCTAAAAGAAAGTAAAGTTTACTTTCAGAAAACCGTAGTATGTGAAATTTGAGGTTTGGGGAAATTGAATTGTTGGAAAACTAACAGACTTGGAAGGAAAAGACGTTTGGATATTAGACAGAAAACTGATAAGATAAATGTTTAGGTTTCAGGGATGGTTGAGTGGCACTCATTTTGGGTGGATCCAGCAGGCCCACAGTGTGTGTGGTCCCAAGGCATCCTGGCTGACTCATTACCTAGCCTGCTTCAGTTACAGCCCTGCTTTACCTCTCAAGGAAAAGTTACTAAAACGTGTAGTAACACAACATTTATTAATATCCTTTACTTTGGAGGAGGTGACAGCTACCAGACATGTTTTGTCCAGGCAGTGCTTAGGAAGAGTTTGGTTTTATATTAAACTATAATTACCTTCTCAGCGATGTGTCCACCTCCCCACCCCTCAGGATTCTTTATTCACATAAGTAATTTTGAGATGATTTCCCACTTGGTTTTAAGATTATTGAAAATGATAATACCACAGAAGACTGGTAGGTTTTATTCATATTTTTTTCTGTTACATAAAATAAAGCCTTTGTACTGAGGTGATTTCTAGTAGTACTTGGCATGTCTCTTGTGTGGAGTATACCCAGATACTCTGTTGGATCTGTCTACAGTGTGTTTTTTGTTTTTCAGATAGGGTTTCTTTGTGTAGCCCTGGCTGGCCTGGAATTCACTCTGTAGACCAGGCTAGCTTTGAACTCTGAGATCCACCTGCCTCTGCTTCCCAAGTGCTGGGATCAAAGGCACACATCACCATGCCTGGCTCTAGTATCTTTTTCTTTTTTTTAAATAGTGATTTTTCTGCATTTTCTTTTTTAATATTTCTACATACTGAGTTCTGATTTTCCAGTCTTGATTGTGTATCCCTGGGTGAGCAGACCCACAGGGAGAAATTGAGGAAACTGTGGCTAGTGAGATGGCTCTGGGTAGAGCTCTTGTTGTGTAAATTGACTCCACAGAGTTGTCCTCTGAACTCCATGTGCACAGCTACACATACATCATACACATACACTAATAACAGATAAGAACTTTGGGGAATTTGCATGCAATTGTTAGCTATTATCCTTGATTTATATGTTTTTCCTTTATTTACTTTTGAGACATGATCTCACTTAATCAACTTAGGTTGGCCTTGAACCCACATTGTAACCCAGGCAGATATTGATACAGCCTCTGGAGTAGTTAAGATTATAGGCCTGGACCACGAAGACCAGGTAGCTAAATTATAGTGTAGGTCAGTTTCCCAGCCACTAGAATAAGCACTGTCTTCTAGATATAAGGGAACTATTTCAGGTACTTGTACTGAACTCACAGCATAACTAGAAATCTCTACTGTAAGAATGATGGAAGTTTATATAAAAGATCTGTGATCCTATTTCCATCTTTATCAATGTATGTATTTTAATTTGCTACAAAAAACATCTTTGAAGGTTCTAGATTCAATCCTTTATTTCCGTTTCTGCCTGTTTAATTTTTGTTTTTTAAAAAGTTTCCATTAGGACAGGAAGTAGGTTGATAGGGAGGTGGGAGTGGGTCTGAGAGGGTGTTGGGTGGTAGGGAGGTGGGAGTGGGTCTGGGAGGAGTTGGAGGAGGGAGTAAATATGATCAAAATACATTATTTAAAATTCTCAAATAATTAATAAAAATACTACTTTTAAAAATGTTTCCATTATTAAAGAATATGCCCTCTTGAAGCAAATAGCTATAGTTCAGTTGCTTGTGTTTATTCTTAGTGAAAATGATATGGATATGGGAAGTTTGCATAAAGCAAACAGAATCAGCAAGGAGAATGATAAATGAATTTCTGTCAGGACTTACTAAAGAGTTAAGCTTTTGAAGACCCAGTGACTCTACAAACAAAAATTTAAATCCTGTCAAATGCCCCTGTAAAGTTGATAGGCTTTAAAAATTGCTTACATGTTAGCTTTACTTGTTAGCATGGCTGGTGTACTTCACCTAATAACAGACTTTACCAATTACTTTATTAGATTTTTATTTTGTTACTGTTTTTTTGAATGAGTATGGGTTTACTTTGAACTGAAATTGATCTGGAACATGAGTAAATATGAGATTTTTTAAAAACTATTTCAGGGCCGGGCGGTGGTGGCGCACGCCTTTAATCCCAGCACTCGGGAGGCAGAGCAAGGCGGATCTCTGTGAGTTTGAGGCCAGCCTGGACTACCAAGTGAGTTCCAGGAAAGGCGCAAAGCTACACAGAGAAAACCCTGTCTCGAAAAACCAAAAAAAAAAAAAAAAAAAAAAAAAAAAAAAACTATTTCAATACCAAGCCAGTTGATGGTCAGCAGTTTTTAGCTGATTCTGATTGTATAGTTAGTTGCATGAAGTACTTATGCAGAATTTTAAACTTGAATATTTTTATTTATACTTAGAAAAGTGAAGAAAGGCTCATTATTAATAGATTCCAGCACTATTGATCCTTCAGTTTCAAAAGAATTGGCGAAAGAAGTTGAGAAAATGGGAGCTGTTTTCATGGATGCCCCTGTTTCTGGTGGTAAGTGCTATCTAAAATACATGTACACCTATTTCTGCTTGTCAAAAATAGCAGTCTTGGTTTTGTGACATCCAAGGTATTTATAGTTGTTTTTAGATCTGTAAAGATTCTTAATCTCTCGTAAAATAAGAACAAAACAAAACAGGCATGCTATTTAGTGCTCTCTTGATACAGCACTGGTATTCATGTAAAAGTCACACATTTTTTAGGTTGAGTTACTGTGTGATAAAGATAAATCACTTCCTGGAAACTGAAGAACTAGTTCAGGAAATACTTAATTTGGGGATGGGCTGTAGTTCAGTTGGTTGAATGCTAGCCTAGCATGCATGAAGCCCTGGGTTTGATAACAGCACCATGTGACTACATGTGCTGGTGCATGCCTGTAATCCCAGCACTTGGTTGGTGGAGGCAGGAGAACCAGGATTTGAAGGTCATCCTTCACTACGTAAGGGGTTTGAGGCCACCCTGGAGTCCCTGATGTCCACCTTGACTGACTCTACTGTTCAAGAAATTGAAGAAGTGATTTAAAAAAGAAGGAAAGAAAGAACAAAACAAAACCACCTGACCCCTCAAGGTCAACATGAGGCCCAGGCGGATTTACAGGTAACTGTTATTAAAATATAAGGTGAAGATCATCAAAATTTCATGTGATTGTTTCCAGACACTAGACAATAAGAAAATACTTCCCAACTCTTTGTACAAGAAAGACCTTGTAACTCTCTTACTTAAAGCAAACAGAATCAGCAAGGAGAATGATAAATGAATTTCAGTCAGGACTACAGAAGTCCAACCTTTAAAAACATAATTAGCCGGGCGGTGGTGGCGCACGCCTTTAATCCCAGCACTCGGGAGGCAGATCCAGGTGGATCTCTGTGAGTTCGAGGCCAGCCTGGGCTACAGAGCGAGTTCCAGGAAAGGCGCAAAGCTACACAGAGAAACCCTGTCTCGAAAAACCAAAAAAAACAAAACAACCCTAATTAGCAGATCAAATCCAACCATAAATAAGAGAAATCAAACATTACAAGTCCTGTGTTTCTTGTATATAGAGAAGGCTTAATATTAGAAAAATCTGTAATTGTAATTCACTGTGTAACATGCCTAAAAGTTACATGATAATCTTTGAGATGTGAAGGACTTACTAATGACATTCTTAAAATTTAATTTTGTATCAAATAATAGCAGGACTGGGTATGTGAGGATGGCGGGTGTGTGGACATGGCAGGCGTGTGGAGATGGTGGGTGTGTGGGGAATGGCAGATATGTGGGTTCAGCAGGATTGCTGGTTTGGCAGGATTGTGTGTATGGTAGGATCGTGGGCATGATTTTCTGTCATTTCCAAAATTGCTGTGTAATAAGAAGTGTTCTTTGTGTGTGTTTGTGCTTATACATATGTAAAGATAAGTATGCATTTGTAGCAGTAGGCAACAATAGCTATTTTATTCCAATTATATTAAACTTGACTTTGGATTTTTAAAAATAAAAAGAAATATAATTTGTCAGCTTTTATTTTTTATAAACTAATGGTTTTGCTGTAAAAAACATATTCCAAGTTATTATTTTTTTGTTGTTATTTTGTTTGTTTATTTGTGATAGGGTCTTATATATTAGCCCAGGGTGTCCTTAATTTCCCTGTCTCTACCTCCCAAGCTGGGATTACAGACATTCACTATCATGTTCACCTTCAAGTCATTTTTGAGTGTCGGTGAAGGAATAAATAATTGTTAGCTCTTCTTGTCACAGTGGATTAGTTACATAAGATTTAAGTATAAAGATTTGTAATAGTACTTAGACATTTCAGAAAATTAAAATTTATTATTAGTATGTGTGTGGAGGTCAGGGGATGACTTTGTGGAGTTGGTCTCCCCTTCCACCTTCTGGTGAATTCCAGGGATGTAACTTCTCAGGCTGTGTGACAAACGCTTTACTCACGGAGCCATTTTTAAAGATGTGTCAGTGTGTATGGTGTGGGGGCATGTTAGTAAAAATGTGGGTACATGAGTATGTGCACATGTGGAGGCCCTGGGCTGATTTGGGGAGTCTTCATCAGTGGCTCACGACCTTATTCACTGAGGTAAGTCTCTCCATTGAACCCAGAGCTCACTGATACAGTTGGTTTGGCTAGCCAGGACGCCCTGTTCTGTCTTCTAAGTGCTAGGATTACAGGTGAGCTGCCATGGTCACCTGGTGTTTATGGGGTGCTGAGGATCTGAACTTGGGTCCTCATGCTGCACAGCAAGTGCTTTACGGACTGAGCCATCTCCCCAGCCTGATTCAGGCACTTGTTGTAAAATATTAGTAATATTGGGGCTGTGGATAAAATTAATAAACTGAGCAATTCTTTCTTTGAATGGGATGATACACAAGTTCTTGCTGAGGATTCTCCTCTCTCTTCTTCCCACGATGTCACAGTAACACTGGGATCAGAGATGCCTGCTACCTTGTGTGGCTTTTTCTGGATCAGTCAACAGCAAAATCACATGCTGAAGGAGCAGTCAACGGGGAACTACAGGATGGGAGAAAGGAGCTGCACATTATCTGACTCAGTACTGAAAAGCAACCTGATTAAAAAGGGAGCAATGGCCCTATATCAACATTTCTGACAAGAGCAATCACCAGTGCATAAAAACTTGTCCAAGGGCTTAGGGAAGCTGTGGGTAAAGCATGTAGCCCAAGCATGAGGACCTGAGTTCGCGTCCTCAGAACCCAGGAGTCTGTGTGTGGTAGTGGTGCTGGGGAGGGCTATGTATGTGCAGGTTGGTGTGCATGCTTGTGTGCGTGTGTACGTGGAGGCCAGAGGTTGATGTTTGTATTTTCCTCTATTGCTCTCCACCTTATTTAAAACCTTTTGGTATTTCTGTATTTATTTACTGATTTAGAGAGAATATGCATATTGAAGTTAAAGGACAACTTGACAGAGTCTCTCCTTCCACTGTGTGGTCTCTGGGAATTGAACACAGGTCACTAGGGTGGCAACTGAGACATTTTGCAGGACTCCACTTAGTATTTTTTCACACTGCTATTTTGTGTGTGTGTGTGCATGTACACACTTTTCATATATGCCCAACCACATGTATAGAAGCAGAGGACAGTTTGTGGGAGTCAGTTCTCTTCCACCGAGTGGATCCTGGGAATTGAACTCAGTTGATCAGGTTTGGCAGCAGGCCACTTTACCTACTAAACCATCATGCCAGCCCATCCAGCCTTATTTTTTTGAGATAGTCTCTCACTGAACCTGGAGCTAATTAACTTGTTGGCTATGCTGGCCAACAAACTTCTGGAATCTGCTTGTCTCTGCCTCTTTAGTGCTGGGGCTATAGACAGGTGCCTGGCTTTTACGTGGACCTGGGATCCAGCCCAGGTCCTTTTGCTTATGCAGTAAGCACTTTGCTGATTGAGCTGTCTCCTCAGCCTGAAATAGTCAGAAACATTTGAAATCCTTTTCTTTTCATGAAGCAGTGTTTAAGTCCTAATACAATGGTGAATGCATCTGAATTTGTACTGTTATTGATGAAAAGCTTTGTTTTGCATAGTGGATAGTTTGTGATAATTAATTGGTTTGACACTTGATCATTATGAGATTAATTAGTATATAATAGCAGCTTATTTATATTTATATGGTCCTCTCAGTTATTTTTAGGTTTTAATATGATGGATTAGTCTCATATTATTTTATATATAAATATGGTTTGTTGAAAATGACTCTAAACTGAGCACACCTGTAATCTCCTCACTAGGGAAGCTGTGGCAGGAGGATTATTGTGAAACCCAGTCAGAATGGGCTACATGGTGAGAGAGACCCTGTCTGAAAAGCAACAACAAAAAGATTGTGCTCTCTCAGTTAAATAAAGAAGGATTACCTGTGTGTCAAATAGGCAGCTTTAAAAATCATTCTGTTTTACCCTAATAAAATGAAGGAAGAGGAATGTGGGGAAAGTACACTTTAGGAACCTGGAATCGACCCAGTTTTATGGAAGCTTTGTATTCATCAGTTTTGGAATATGGGATACTTTGGATCATTTGAATAAAACCTTAAATTTTTTCTTCCATGTATCCCTTTCTTTATATCTGTTTCAGAGGCTGGAGACTTTGGGTATTTTCCTCTATTGTTCTTTATTGTTTTTATTTATTTATTTGTTTGTTTGGTGTGTGTGTGTGTGTGTGTGTGTGTGTGTGTGTGTGTGTGCGCGCGTGCGCGCACGCGCCTTAGCATGCATTTGAAGGTTAGAAGATAACTTTGGGAGTTTGTTCTCTCTGTCAACTATGTGAAAACTCAGGGTATCAGACTTGATGGCAAGTGCCTTTACTCACTAAACAGTGTAGCTGGCCCCTCTATTTTTTCAGGTAGGGTCTTTCACTAAACCTGGAGCTTTCCGTTTCAGCTGGCCTGGTGGGCCAGCAAGTTCCAAGCAGCCGCCTGTCTCTGCTTCCCCAGTGCTTGAGTGACAGATGTCTACTGCTACATCTGACTTTTACATGGTGCTGGAGTTAAGAACCCAGGTCCTCATGCTTCCACAGCAAGCCTTTTACCTACTTAGCCTTACAGCCACCCCTGATGTTTTAAATGAAAATGCATTTAAATAGCTTTATATATGGATATGAATATAGTAGTGTACAAATACAAATAGGACTATACCCCAAATTCTATGACCTTTTTAAATAAAAGAGAAATTTTCGACTCAGATGATTGAAATGGTGTAGTGTTTTAGGATGTGGATAATTTCTCCCATCCAGTACTTCCATTTCTTCCTAAGTAATATTCTGGGGAGTAGCAAAGAAAGACCCTTCCTCTCTTATTTTCACAGTCCATGAAGTAGCAGACTGAAGGTTTTTCCTAGGTTGGGTTTGATGGCTATTAAAGCAGCAGAGATGACTTCTGTATACGCCATCTTTGTTAGAAGTAGCTCACAACGTGACCCATGTCTCTCCTGCAGTTGTCACAGTCCAGTGCCAGCGTTACTGCGAGAGCACCCAGCGCATCTCACCTCTTTGATGCTTCTTTTTAAAAAGCTTCCAAACTCTACACGTTCTTTTCAGATCTCATCCTGTTGTGTTTCTAGGCATTCATTCCCTTGTTTCAGGGTTTGTTTGTTTGAGAATATGGAGTCTTTTTCTAAAAACCCAACTTCTTCGGTTAAATACTGCACATGTATTTGCCCTCACCCATTCCCCTCACCGTGTTTATAAGGCGTTGGGAAGGTAAGAAGTTTAAGTAGATACTGAGCTGATAGGTACTGCCTAGTTTAAGGGAGAACTTAATACTTACTACCCTCAAAGTTCTCTTTTAAAAAGACATTTTAGCCGGGCGGTGGTGGCGCACGCCTTTAATCCCAGCACTCGGGAGGCAGAGGCAGGCGGATCTCTGTGAGTTCGAGGCCAGCCTGCTCTACAGAGCGAGATCCAGGAAAGGCGCAAAGCTACACAGAGAAACCCTGTCTTGAAAAACCAAAAAAAAAAAAAAAAAAAAGACATTTTATTTTTAATTAATAGAGTGCTTGTTCATAATTATGGGTGTAGTGTGACATTTCAGTGTTATGTTTAGAGTGTCTAATCAGAGCCACATAACTGGAGTGCCTGTCACCTAAGACACTGATGTTCTTACGTACTCTCCCATCTTATTCTCTTTGACTACATTCTGAACTTTACATCCCATTCTCCTGCTTTTCTTTGACTACATTCTGAATTTTACATCCCAGTCTCCTGCTTTTCTTTTAGTTAACTATGTCTTTTTAACCTCTAAACAGTAGTTTTATTTTTTTCATGATTTGGAATATTCTAGAAGTAGAATTGTGAGCGTATTTCGTGACTTGTTTTGTCACTTTCTGTCCTGTTGCTGTGTCGTCCATGGTGTTAGAAGCATCAGCTTATCCAGTCCTTTGTGAGCATTAGAAAAAGCTGCCCTCTGAGTATTGAAAAAAACTCCTAGGTAAGCCAACAGTATCTGATTTGTCTTTGAAATAAGATATCACTGCAGAGTCCAGGCTGGCCTCAAACTTGGCATCTTTCAGCCTCTGCCACCTAGTACAGCATGTCCCACCACACTCTGCTCCAAAGGGACTTTGTTTTCCCCCCCAAAGAAAAAGTCACTCTTTTTTGGACAAATGTCACCCTACATCAGGGTTTATGACTTGCCTAACAATGTGTTTGAATGTCAGCCTCTACTTATCTGTTTGGCTAAAGGACCACATATAGTACATGAATGTCTTATCATTACATAGTTATTGTGTAGTTCATTAATTTTAACTGCTATGTGGTAGTCTGTATAAACATTCACACTTCAGCCTTTCTGCTATGATGCATGTTTGGATTACTTCAGTGTTTTAAAAATTATGCACATTTTTATACATCATGGTAGCCTGCCCTTTCAGTCTGTCAGGTATAATACTTGGAACATTGTTGGTCTTCAATAAATGTTCAGAATTTTAGGTTGAACTCAACTGGAAAAACAACTATGAAAAATAGACAGGATAGTGGTGAGATGCCCTTTTATCAAGGTGGAAATAACTCACAGAGATGTTAAGTAACTTAGTGCAAGCTCTTACCTGGTTGGTGGTAAAGCTGAATACGAGTGTTGTAGCTGAAGTTTTTTCCAGTCCTGCAGTTTTCTCTCACCCGCCAGTCCCGCAGCTGCTCAGACCCAACTGAGTAAACACACAGAGACTTATATTATTTAAACTGTTTCGCCTAATGGCTCAGGCTTCTAGCTATCTAGTTCTTACATCTTAAATTAACCCATTTCTATAAATCTATACCTTGCCACATGGCTCGTGACTTACCAGTATCTTACATGTTGGTACTCATGGTGGCGGCAGGCAGCATCTCCTGACTCAGCCTTCCTGTTCCCAGAATTCTCTTCTCTGCTTGTCCCGCCTATATTTCCTGCCTGGCTACTGGCCAATCAGCATTTTATTTATACAGAGCGATATCCACAGCAGAGTGTGATGTTGCTTCATATTTGTTGTGTTAAGAAACTCTTTCTCATACTTACCTGGCAGGGGAGATACCATGATCACGAAGGTGGTTTTCCCAGGGCGAGGCTTATCCATTGCACTCCGGATGTGCTGACCCCTGCGATTTCCCCAAATGCGGGAAACTCGACTGCATAATTTGTGGTAGTGGGGGACTGCGTTCGCGCTCTCCCCTGTAAAAAAAAAGAAACTCTTTCTCACCGGGCGGTGGTGGCGCATGCCTTTAATCCCAGCACTCGGGAGGCAGAGGCAGGCGGATCTTTGTGAGTTCAAGGCCAGCCTGGTCTACAGAGCGAGATCCAGGAAAGGCGCAAAGCTACACAGAGAAACTCTGTCTCGAAAAACCAAAAAAAAAAAAAAAAAGAAAAAAAGAAAAAGAAAAAAAAAGAAACACGGTGTTTTTAATTTATTTCAAGTAGAAATAAAAATTGCCAAATGGAAGAATGCTCTTTAAAGTGTAAACTCATTATTTGGCTAAAATAGCTAACAGCTGATGTGGTACACTGTTATAGTAATGACTTTGAATGCCTGTTCTCCCAGGATCTGTTTTCTGTATGTACTCGAATGGATTGGGCTTAACTCTCTGACTTGCTTTGGACAGTGGTGTATTAGATGTGTTAGACAAGGAGATTTGGAAAGCACTTTGAACACTAGAATGTGCTCTTTTTCTATGTAGGAGTCTTCCACCACCAGAGCAGCTTGATCCAGCTTGCCCCAGTCAGAGTGCCAGATGACTGCAACCTCATTGGTTACCTTGAGCCTGACCAGCATATGCACTGTCCAATAGGCTCAGACTAAATTGCTTGCCTACAGAATTGTGAGAAAGTAAAAGTCCTGAAGTTTGGGGTGGGCGGTGTGTACCCATAAAGAACTGGTAGACCCAGTTAGGTCAGATAACCAAGATTCTTGTCCAAGATTTGTTAGCAAGCTGGAGAAAATGATTGTATATAGAAATCTGATTGCTATAAACAGTTCTGTGCCCTTAAGTCTCTGTATTTTTGATTACCAATGAGTATGTTAACCAAGTTACTTGGCAAGTTGGTATAAGATACCCACATTTGCTCACATCTGGGAAAGTAGTTGGTAAATTTCAAAAAAAGTTACTATTTTTTTCATGGTGTGTTGAGGTTAAGTAGTATGTCCAGTTTTTAAGTGTCTCTTTTGCTCCTACAACGGAAATTTATTGTTAGAAGGGATCTTATGAATACTTTAGTCTGACTCTGTTATTTTGTAGATGGAAAAATTGAGGTTCAAAAATGATAAATGACTTGCCTCGAGTTCTCCAGGTTCTTAGCAAACCCGGGAGCAGGGTTTTAGTTTCCAGCTCAGTCTTGGCTCTTCTGCCATCTCCCAGAACTTCTTCCCTTCAGTCTTGTGATGATTTCTCTTTGTCATAGCAGTTTCCTTCTGATAGCTCCATTTCCAGCGAGGCCGCCTTCCCCACAGCTAGTTCTGTCTGCTAGTTTACTCCCTGATGGGTACTGGCACGGCAAGGGGAACTGCCTTGTCTTCTAGCCCTTAGAGGCCAGTTTCTAACCTGAGTGGAGCTTACCATTTCTTTTTGAGTCACTTGGGAAGAATTGGTTGAGAAACCAATATTGTGTAATTTGGAGAACTCTGACCAGTTCTACTAATTAGTTGGCAAGTGACCTCTGCTCTGCTGACAGCATGGGTTAGAACCAGTTTTGGGAGTCCTTCCTGTTTGCGATTACCTAGCTGCTGCTGCTTAGTCAAATAAGCCTGCAGAGGAAGAAGTAAGTGCTGTCTTCCCTGAATCCCTACCAGGCTCGGGTGGGACTGGGACATGATCTGCTCTGAGATGTAAGCCCTTGGGAGTTCAACGGGAGTGTGCCTGAAAACCACAAGGCCGAAACGATGGTTTAAGTTGCAGCAGTGAAGCTGTTCCATGCCTTCCTTCTGTGCCGTGGATCGCATCTGGGCCGTCACTAGGACTGCCATGCTATATTTACGTGCTTGTTTCTTCTGCTCGACTCAGAAGTGGGTAGACCTAATTTTTTTTATTTTTATATCTCCAATGCATATTCCTAATGGTCATTTAATAAAAATGACCAAAATCAATTGGTCCTTCCTTTATTTTCTTCCTGCTTTACCAAGCTACCTGTTCGTTCATGTATGTGATGCTGGGGATCAAGTGTAGCAGGCTTTCTTTTAGGCCACCATCCAGCTCCCAAATCATGACACAGAGATTTATTATTAGTTAATGAATGTTCGGCCTCATCATAGCTCTTATTTTAATCTGTTTCTCTTTATCCACCCCCCACCCCCCTTCTGTATGTCTTACTTTCCTGCTTCTCGTGTCTGGTTGACTTTCGTCTGCCTGGCTTCTAGCCCTGGGTGTGTCCCTCTCTTTCTCCTTTGTTCTCCTTCTTTCTTGAGCCTAGATTTGTCCTCCTACTTATTCTGTCTGCCCACCAGCCCCCCCTATCCCTTTCTTGCCTTGCTATTGGCCATTCAGCTTTTTATTAGACCAGTCAGGTGCCTTAGGCAGGCAAGGTAAAATAGCAACACATCTTTACATAATTAAACAAATTCCACATTAACAAATGTAACACACCTTCACATAGTTAAAATAATATTTCACAACACTCAAACATGACTTTCCCTACCACTGAACCACATCCCCAGCCCTTTTTAAGATGATGATAGGGTACTTGCCTAGCATGTACAAGACCCTGAGTTTAATCCCCAGGACTGCAATAAGTAAGTAGGTAAGTAAGTAAATGAATAAATTACAAGTTTAATGTTAATATTAATTATTTGGGTCTTCCTGCAGTCATTCCTCATCCTTAAATTGTGTAGTATTCAGAACAATGTAAAGAGGAAGACTTTACATGGAAGTTTAGAATGTAGAAAAACATACTAATAATTTGTAAACAGTTGCAAAGTGCAAACTAATATAGACTAGCAGCATCCCAGGACCTGTGCAGAACAGGAGCTTCTCTGCAGCAGTTTCCAGTAGTGGCCATTTGCTGTAGAGAAGCATGTCACCCTGAGCCGGCTGGCTGTTCCTGTTCTGATTTTTCCTTCATACACTCATATGGATAGTTAAGGAGAAACCAACACTGGATTTAACACATAGAGCTGATTCTACAGCAGCTGAAAGAGTTTTTGAGTTTGGAAATGGAAAATATATGTTAAAGATAGACTCTGGAAACCTCAGATGAATTCCTGAATATCCTATGGGAACCACTGGAATTTAGGTTTAGATTTCACAGTTCTTTGGAAAATATTCTTTAAACAAAGGAAGGAAGTGGTTTAGTTCAGATCATTCTCATCACCATCAGCTGTGTTAGTGAAGAAGTTTAGTTTTCTTGGATGGAACTTGTAGTGAGAAAGGATAACTCTAGGCACCAGGGTCTGGGAAGCAGGCTCAGTGGGTGAAACACTTGCCACAGAGGCATGAGGGCCAGAGTCTGAATTTCCAGAACCCACATAAAGCTTGCATGCAGTAGCACATGTATGTAATCCCAGCACACCTACAGCAAGATGGGAGGTGGAGACTGGAGACCCTGTCTCAAACAAGGTGAAAGTAGAAGATTGACACACAGCATTGTCTTCTTGACTTCTATATGCATTCCATGGCACACAAGCACTCATACTTACACACACACACACACACACACACACACACACACACACACACGTTATATACAAGATTAAAATTGAAATTGAAAATAGGTGGAGAACGCTTGAAGACCTCCAGTGTCAACTGACGTGCACATGTACACATGACATTTAAACCTCTCATATGCATGCACATGAAAAGGTATGTATACATTTCTTTCAACAAAATAGCTTGCAATTAAAATTACTGCTTTTATATAATTTTTAAGGTTGTATATTGCTTCCTGCTTACATATTCTTACTCTTTATTATGCTGATAATACTTTGACCACAAGGGACATGATCCACTTTGCATTTCATGCAGTAAATGTTTATAAAGTACTTGTTACATTTTGGTGTACTTGGGATACTAGGGCTTGGTCTTTTCTTGGAGCATATGTTTAGTGGGAATAAAAGGAGTAATCAAATAAAGGGAATTTCAATAATTAGTACTTTTAAATAAAAGTACTCATTAGGGAGTTAGAAACTAATGGGAGGGCCCTTTTCTCTAGAGTGATAGGTGGTCTTTCTAAGGAAGGGACATTTAATCAGAGATGTGAGTGTAGAGGCCCAGGAGAGTGGTGTGTTTTAGTGGAGGGACTGCTCTGTACAGTCACCTGTTTGTGGACACTTTGCCTTTCTATCACTAGGGTGTTACTGGTACCTGGTTGATGGGTTGAGTAATAGCCTTTACTTGATTACCATTTCTCATACCAGCCTTTATTTAATACCTTGTGGTTATTAAAGTAACACTAACCTACTATTAATTAAACCCCAATATCCCATCTGAAGTATAATCTCTTTATCCTGTGCAAATCACGTCTTTGTGAGACTTAAGAGTTATCACACCACTTTGGGCATATGCATGTCTTTTGTGTGTGTGTGGCGGGGGAGGGTGTTGTATTTGCTGCCACAGTGGTGGTCCAGTTAATCAACTCATTTCTGGTATAGATGCCAGACATGAAGCAAATTTAATTATTATTTAATAATTTAAAATTATCTCTAATGACCACATTTATAAGCTGATCCACCAGTATCATTACGATACTTAACTGTGCTTAAATAATTAAAGATAAACTCACCTATTGCCTAATATGTCTGTAGGTTTCCACAGAAGCCTTGCCTTGAAGCAGCTTTGAAGTGGCACTTGCAATTAGCTCCAGGCTTTCTGTGCTGCCAAGCCTGATTGACACACTAAACTGAATTGTTTCACTTAGGAATTAATGTCAAAATTAAATAAATGAACTTGTGTGCTTGTGTAACAGTTTCCTACCAGGAAACCTGATTTTATATTCTACTTGTCTGGGTTATGTTTTAGTAATTTGAGGTGTTCTTTAGACTCTGAAGTAGTAAGCACAGAAACCTATTAAGGAGTTGCCCTTAAAGTACCAGACGTGCAGGCTGTATCTCAATGAAAGTTTCATATAGTCTCCATTCTTATTTAATAATCAAGTATGCAGTTTTGGCTTTGACTCTTACTGAACTGGATACCTACTGTTTTTCCACTAGCTCTGTATCTAATTTATAGTAAAGGGACCACAAAACCAAAAATCATTTCTGTTTTGGCACCTAGCGCTATTACAGTTAAGGGTCTGTTGGCATTTTGGTTACAGCGTTTTCTTAGAAAAATTTACAGCTTGGCAGTCTTACTTGGCTTTAGGCTGAAATGTTGCTATTTCTGTTCCAAAGCAAATTCTTTTTATCAAATTTCATGTGTCTGATGCATTGAAGGAGAAGGACGATTATAGTACTTTTCCTGGTGCCCTCACACATGGTTTGATTACATGCTAATGTTGTGTATGATATTGTTTGTTCTTTAGGAATGTTTTTACATTTATTTATTCATTTTGTGTGAGTGCATGTTTGGATATGAGTACCACAACCTGCATGTGGAGGTCAGAGCAACTTGGGAGAGTTGCTTCTCTCTTGCTCTGTGGATCCCGGGCATGAAACTCAGTTGTCAGGCTTGGCAGTAAATGCTCTTACCTCTGAGCTATCTCACCAACCAGTGTTCAGCTCATCCTTATGTTTTGTTCTTACCTCAGTAAGAATTTTTATTATGCAGGATAAATGGGTTCTAGAGATATGCTGTTACATCACAGTGCTCATTGTTAAGGGTTCTGTGTTCTCCACTGAAGGAGTTGTGAAAGTGGGGGGCCAGAGAGACAGCCTAGTTGTTAGGAGAGCTCATTATGAAAACATGAAGACTGTAGTCACATCCTGGCCCCACTAGGTGAGTGTGCTCCTGCACAGGCCTGTGGGCCGAGGGGGGGCATTTGATCATTAGGGCTTGCTGGCTGCAAGAAAAATGTGAGCTCCAGGTTCAGTAAGAGACCCCGTGGGAAGGTGGGAAGAGACAGAGGCGGACGCTCACCACTCCTCCCGGTTTCTGTGCCTTCCTACCTTCCCACACATGTGCATACACTGCGCACACAGAAATAAGCAAGAGAAAAGAGTTTGTTAAAGAGCACGACATAGTGGCATAGGCCTATAGTTCTAACATTCTGGAGGCAGAGCTAGGAGAATCATGGCTTCAAGGTCAACCTGAGCTCCATAGGAAACAAAAGAAGACAAAATGGTTGGAAGGGAGATCTCCTGTTCAGTGTTGCTCCTGCAAAGCAGCAACAAGGAGACACGAGGATGAGGAAACTGTGGAAGATAAATGTTATTTACCTTGATGATAGTGGCAGGTTTATGGGTGTATGCTTGTGTGTATGGGTTTTTCTTTGGGCCGCTAGCTCACAAAAAAAATGACATGAAGACAGTATTAATTATGAAAGTTCGGCCTATAGTTTAGGCTTGTCCCACTAGCTCTTATAACTTAAATTAACCCATTTCTATTCATCTCCGTTTTGCTATGTGGCTTTTTAACTCTCTTCTATCTTGCACCTCCTGTTTCCTCTCCACGTCCTCTGGTGTCTCTCTCATGCCTAGATTCATCTCCTCTTCCTCTCTCTCTGCCCGGAAGTCCCGCCTAACCTCTTCCTGCCTAGCTATTGACCATTCATTCAGCTCTTTATTAAACCAGTCAGAAAGCGCCTTGGCAAAGACACATCTTCACAGTGTACAAAAAGATTATTTCACAACATACACTTATTTTCAAACTGATCACATTTTATACATTAAATATTTATGACTTTTGGTATATCAGTTATCATTTAATAACTTTTATTTTGAAATAAATTGGTTAAATTTTCATAGGTCTTGTTTTTTTACTCTCCTTTGAGGCTGTGTTTTGCTCCATAGTCCAGGTTGACCTTGAATTTGCTGCATCCTGTTTCAGCCCTAGGTTGAGGTACCACACCGGACTAGGCAGTGTATTTTTAAAGTTACTCTCTATTTGGAAACTCTGATCATTTACTAAAATGTAAAAGTATGTTGTAGCATTGACTTTGGAATGAGAAACTTGAGTTACTCTTTAAAAATATTAATAAAGTTTAATACTGTCCTTGGTCAGATTTTGATTGTTTTAGTAGCTTAAATAGTTAAAATGTACTTAAAGCTTTGGTAGCCAACTCCATTTCCTTGGAAATGACTTAAGATTCATTAACAGAGCACACAAAATTGAGTTAATTATATTAGTCATTTCATTCTCTAAAATTCTCATCACCCTTTATCCTTTAAGTATCCTTTTTGTGTCTAGAAGATCTTTGCCTCGAGGTTTTCTACAGTTCACACAGGTAGTTCAGAAATATTTGTAAATACATTTCAAGAGTTTATTGAAAGGAGCTCTGAAGCGGTGCCCATAAAAATCTCTCTATCTTCCTTGGCATACTAAGACTCCCTCGCAACAGCTGTTGTAGTCAAGAGTCCCCCTGTAAGCTGTTAGTAAGTTCTTATGCAGTGAAAGAGGACTACTGATTCAGTGTGTGAGATAGCATAATGATAGCTCTGAGAGTTTCTGTCCCAAGGAAAGAATGGGAGAAGGAGCTATCGACAGCAAAAGTGATTGCTCAGTGTTTTCATTATTGCCATCACTATCTATTGTTATAATAGTCATTGTTACTAGTGGTCTACTTGCTTTCTGTACAGGGAGTCTCTTATTTTGGGATTCCTTCATCTCTAAAGCTACATTTTAATTGCATTGTAATTTTCAGTTGAAAACACTCACTACAAAGGTTGTTCCTGGCAGGCCCTTGCCTGTGCTGGAGGGGCACTGTGTTCTCTTCACATTGCTATGCAGGAAAGCACATCAGTAAGGCGGGGGTCCTGCCTGCAGTAATCCTAGGGTATTTTTAATGTCTTTTAATTGCCATTCAGGATGTAAGTGAGACCAGACGCAGTTGGGTCTGGTCACACAGTTAGGAGTGTCTACCTCTGTTTATGTAAAACTGAAGTACGCTTAGCAAATAAATCTGAAACTGTTGCTTGTGCGTAATTTATTATTCCTTAGTATTATTGATTTCTAAGCAGCATGAAATCAGGCCCGTTATGCTTTACATGTCCTTATTTCGTTTGATCGGGGCGTAGCACTTGAGGAGAGGTGAGAGAAAGGATGGAGTTGAGAATGTGATTAGAGCCTTGTAAGTACTATGAAAACAGTTATTTTCTCCGGATGTCTCATTTTCTTAAAGTAATTTGATAATGGTAGGAGATAAAAACGATATGAAGTTCAGTTTAAATTTGCCTCTTTGTATTTGCCGTACAGATGTATGTGTTCCTTCATTCCTTTGGGTGCTCTAGTTAGGGACATTTTAAATTGGCCTGAAGATTTCGTGGCGGTTCCCTTCCTGCTGGAACAGAAACAGTGGTCCTGCCTTCTCTTTCTTGCCTCACAGGGATTTTAACCTGACCTGACAATGGACCGTTGTTTTGTATTTAGCTCAGCGTACCATCGAGGATATGAAAAATAGAGGGTTGGTTTTTTTTTCTTGTGTTCCTTGGGAAATTTAAACGTGGTAGTCGACATTGTTTTGTTGTAGTACAAGCTGTTGTCATCAAAATCTTTTATCCCTTGCTGCCTCTGAGAAGGCATTGTTCTTAGAAAGATTTTAAAAATAAAACAATATATATAAGACCTGGCATACAAGTAATTTTACCATTAATTAATTTCATTGCTTGTAATTCTTTTTATGTGTGAGATTAATACTTGTTTTCAAGCATCCAACATTTTTAATGTTCTATGTCCATATAGTAAGTAGAAAAAGGCTTGGCAGACACTGAAATAGGTAATTGGCTTTTCCAGCCAAGATAGGTTTGTAAAACTTTCTGAAAATTAAGAAATAGGAGGAAAATAATATATTTTTACTAATGACATATTAACCCTTTATCATAGGCTATAGAAGTTTTTCATTTAGCATTTTTTGTTAGATAAGTATCTGAAGAAAGAATAGTTTATTTCTTGTAATTGTTAAATATCTGTAAACATTCAGATTGTTGAAAGAATTATTTTGATTTAAAATACTGGGTAGAGATGAGAGTTTTCTAAAACTCAGATAATTTTAAGAAAGAAATAAGAGCAACCATGTAATTGACTTTGAGACTTGGAATCTGTAATAGCAAACTTTAAATCAGCACGTAAAAATATTTGATGATATCTCATGGTCTTTAATTGGACTGAACTTTGATATTCTTATTTATATTCTTATTAGTACTCATATAAAATCAAGTTTTCACGATCCAACATTTACATCTTAGACCTTGGCCTCGGCTCCATTCAGAAACAGACTGTCCATGCTGGGACATTGAAGTTAACAGGAAGGAATCCACATCTGATGCAGAAGTAGGCTTGTTGGATGGCTTGAGGGGGGTGGGGGGGGGAGGCGAGCAAGCTTTGGGGGAAGTAAAGACAGGCTTTGTCCCCTCCATTTCAGCTGCTGGGTTTGTTCTGAAAACTGTAAAGTTAAACTTTTTGGAATTGTTACTATCCCAAGTGGGAATATAAACTATATTGAACAAAATTTATTTAGCTTGTTAAAAAGTCAACATAAAACTGTGGTTAATTAGTTTATATTATTACATCACTTGTAGTAGAGGCTCACACTAGTACCCAGTAAGAGGAGCTGCCTCAGGTGAGCTGCCTGCTGCCTGTATGAGCTTTAAGATAATGATGAGTTTAAATTCCCTCTTAGAGCTAAGTGAGAATAAAACTGGAGGCAATAAATAATCTTGGCCAGGGCCATTAACTGAAAAAGCTGGGACTTCTCCAGCTCTTGACTTAAATTGTTTGTTTATCAGCTGGCGCCTAGTCTGGAGTCAAGAGCTGGAGATTTCTATCTGTGACAGAACTTTGAAACGCTTGCAGGACACTTTCATTTCAGCTGAAGGTAACTTGAGTTTATAGCTTTGGCTTTAAAGATTACTAATGATTTACTCATTTCCTTACCATTTAACGGAGTGGACTTTTTCCCAGGAAGGGATCTGTGTTTATTTAGGGCTTTTGTCTGCGGAGGGATTAAAAGGCAGCCCACCAGCATTGTGAACTTGATGGTAATAAAAGGTCACCAAAACACACCATAAAAACATTCTTACCATGGAATTAATTATACAGTGTAATTTTACAAAGCAACTTGGTTACTCCAGCCTTAACCCCCTCCCTAAACATTGTTATTTGAAATGAAAACTTCAGTACAAAATTGCTTTCTGAAAACATGTTTTGCCTCTCTTATGATTTAAACACCGAGGAAATTGTCATGTGCATTCATGCAGTTGATTGCTTAAAGGCCTTAAAATTTCTAAATACAAATTATTTTTCAACTGTAGGATAAGAATTCATTTGGGAAGATGGTAGAGTAGTTGAAAGAGGTAGTTGGTATTTCAAGGAATGCTCAACTGTGGGACCGTCAGTCCTGGTACGAGTTCGTCTGTACCACCAGGGGGCATTGCATCCAAACCTGCTTGAGATGGAGGAAGGATTTTAAGATGCACTGTTTTGTTTGTTTGTTTGTTTGTTTGAGAGGATGTAAGACATTTCCTAGGTTTTTGCTTTCGATGTTGGCTTAAAAATATATCTAATAGTAAGGTTAATTAAGTGTCCTCAGAGAGCTAAAAAAAACTGAGTTTTACAGATAATGTATTTTTATGTTGATTCTGAAAGTAAATAAAAATAAACATTTATGGAGACTATCTTTTTAAAAAATAAGATGAATACAGTGTTTGGTTATTTCTTTCTTTCTTACACTTGTCTGAACAATAGAAGAAGGATCTTGTTTGTAAAAATGCTCACAAATACTTCAAAACCCCTTAGTGCTACAAATCAGCCCCCAGCCGTGTGCACACATGCTCTGTGAATGCGCATGCACACACCTGATAAAAATATGTTAGCAGGCTGCACTGACAGGAATTGTAAAAAGATGGAGGGGCCCTTGAAAGGTTCAGGTTAGTCCTTTTCCCAAGCCTAACTAGGAAACTCATTAGGCAGTTCATGCTCATGTCTTCAAAGTTGTTTGGAGGAAGGTAGGTTCTTGAGTTTACTGTACTGGTTCTCAGTGAATCTTTATAGCTTTTGAATTGGCTTATTTTTAAAAAGTGATAATGCAAAACAAAAAAGTACCTCATTATAAATTTTATAAAAGTGAGATCTTTTCATTAAGATGCGTATTCATGTTGTATTTTTATGAGCCATTAAATATAAATTAATAAATGGTACCAAAACAATTGAATTATTTAACACAAATCTCCAGTTGGAATATATGCAGTTCTCTGTACATTCTCTTGATTTTTATTCTATAACATTGTGTACTTACCGTGCAGAGAGGTGGCTAATGCTTAGCTTTGATCATTTATTAGCGTGCTTTATGAAATTTACTCACTGTATACTCTTGCCTCTTCTCTGAGGCTTCTTACTGTGCAAAGCCTGTAAGAAACATACATGTTTTCAAAGTAAATGCCTGACCTCCCACCTTGATGCTCCCCTTTAGCAACAAAGTAAAACTCTTCCCTTTCACATGGTGAATTATTAAAACCCTTCCCTCTCTTACTGTCTCTCTTACATTGTGAATCACTTGGTGGACATGTGTATTGTACTAAAAGTAAATATATTCCATATTATCAGGGACTTTCTTTGTGTTAAAATTATAACTTCACATTTGAAAGTGGTCTAGACAGTGATATTGGTGACATTTGACCCTGTGCATTTTAGTTTTAAACTTGATACAACAGTCTGCTTCTTAGCTTTGTTGTATGCTAATATTCCTACTTATTTCACATCAAAAAGCTGCTGTGATTCCTATGTAGCTTATGTGTCCTGTGTTCTGGAATCGCCTCTGCTGTCCATGAATTGCTTCTTGGCTTCTCGTCAGAATTTCTCACCCAGGTTTTGTGACCTTTGCAGCCAACATTAAAAAAATAATAATAATAAAATAAATCGAATTTGGTACAGTAAACTGGCTTTACAAAAATATACTTACTATACACAATTATGATTGAAGCAGGCTTCTTAGCCCAGTATATCAACTTTATGTATTAAGAGTAAGTAAATGAAAATCTCAAGTGATTTAAAAAATAATTGTCTACAATGACTGAATTTATCTAGTTATTTCTATAGTATTAACTGTTTTGCTGAAATTCTAGAAATCAATTTTTTCATTAATAGTGATAAGAAAATCCTTACACATTAGCATGTGTGCTATTTTGCAATGAAACATGTAGAGTTTTGGCTGCTCTCATTTCACTTGGAAATAGTATTGGACTGAATGAATGTTACCATGGGAACATCCATATAGATATAAAGAGAAGGCTGTCTAAGGTCAGAGGAGGGTCATTGTAAATACTACTAGTCTAGATGATCTGCTTTGCATGTGCGTTGGTGGGGATAGGTTGGGGGTGGTTGGTTAAAAGAGGGGAAGTATTAACTATTGAGTGTTAAAGCCATTGAGGATGGAAGGAAACATTTCAGGATTTGAAATGTATTGAATTATTTTTCATTTGTATATGTTAGGGAGTTTTTGCATACTTTATTTTAAAAACTGCATCCATGAGAAATATTCATTTGATTTAAAATAAAAAATGTTTAACTCAGTTAACTTTGCTAGTTTGAAAGTTAGCATTTTGGTCTTTGAAATGGCATTAACTATTGAAGATGCCTATTACTGTTTTTCTGATATCTGAAATAAGGAACTAACTGGTTAGGAGGCAGTTATTGTGGCTTTGAAAGAAAAACTGGCATTGAGATTTATAGAATTTTTTTAATATTTGATTTTTAAAATTAGATAGTTTTAGTAATTTTAAAATATGTTAGGCAAGAAAGTAATGACATACTGCATCTGAATGTTTAATAGTAGTAAAAGCAGAAATAAAACAAGAAATGATGACAGTAAAATCAAGCACTAAATAGATTTTAGGTTCTTTAGAAATATGTAGGGTAATTAGGTATCAGTGCTAGGAAAGATGGTTAGAGATCAACCAGCTTTAACTGTATGCAAAGTCACATTTTAGTTAGACTATTGAAGTTACAGATAGCAAGGAAGCTGTGCCACTGTAGTGAGTTAGCATAGTAAAAAGATCACTATCATTGTACTTGTAACACTGGATTCTGGTCGTCAAATACATTAGGGAAAGAAACCGAAATTGTTTAAACTTACCTTTTAATCCATCCAGAGAAAAAGTAAAGCTGCCAAGATAATAAACATCCAGAAATTTTAAAATTAAAATAAGTAATTTAAAAGATGAGTAAGGGTGTTCTTGCTTGGAAGAAGGAGAGTTAAAATGATAAAAACTGCCTGGCTGTGCCTGGCTGTGTCTGATTTCAGCTAACCACCAGTGGATGGGAAGTATATTGATTTCAAGACCACATAAACAGTGCTGGATCTGTGTGGTGTAGGGTGTTGGGGTAGGTCTTTGAGAAGTGAATTGGGATGCAGAAAGTTAACTGGTGGGCTCTTTTGGCATGTAAAACATTAGGAATAAGAATAAAGAGTGAGAGACTTTAGCCTTTACAAGTTCTGCAACTAAGATACCTCGCTTTTATTTTTATATTTTATTTTTATTTTTAACAGCATCTCAAAAAAGATCAGCCTGCCTCTGTCTCCTAAGCACTGAGATCAAAGGTGAAGAATCAGAGCACCTAGCAAAGATAACCTATTATCTGTCTGTCTGTCTATCTCTGTCTGTATGTCTATCTGTATATCTATCTATATCTATCTGTCTATCTATCTATCTATCTATCTATCTATCTATCTATCTATCTATCTATCTATCTATCTATCTATGTATGACAGGCTTTCTCTGTGTAACAGCTCTGACTGTCCTGGAATTCACTCTATAGACTAGGCTGGTTTCGAACTCAAGAGATCTGTCTGCCTCTCCCTCCTGAGTGCTGGAATTCAAGGCATGTACCACCACTGTCCTGCTAAACTTGATATTTAAACTTTTAAATATACTTTTGTTGTGCATATCCTCTTAATTCTAGGCATGGCTTCTCTTATTTGTTTGTTTATTGAGGTGGGGGCAGGGCTGTGTGTTTCCTGGTATGCATATGGAGGTCAGAAGACAGCATCTCTCTACCATGTGGGTGCTTAGGATCTTCAGACTTGGTGGTAAGCATCATTAGCCACTAAGCCATCTTGTCAGCCCTAGACTTGGCTTCAAAGTAATAAAAGATTGAATTAAATTGCATTTTTGGCAAAATAAGTAATAAGAGTAGTGAAACATTAAGTCTTTAAAAAATAAAAATAGCTAAGAAAATTAAAGTAAGAACTCCCCTGAAATTTTGGAATATGCAGAATTGGAGGTGGGCAGAGTTCCAGGGTTTCCCAACTGTGGGCTAGCATTTCCAACTTTGACATACTTGATCTTCTGCGAAATTCAGAACAATGGCAAAGCAGGTTTAACATATCAGATTCTCTTAAAACCTTCCAAGAAATTTCTTCCCATTATACCCTGGTGGGTATAGGTGGGCAGGTTGGTTGGTTTTAACTAAAGTATAAGGAATCATTCTTGGCTTCTCTTCGGGATTAAACCTTTAAAGCACCCCCACGTGAGGTCCTCTGTTGAAAGCTGTTGGGATAGATTCAGTAATCTCACAAAAGATTGTATGTATCAGTGAGGGCTAAAAATACTGATGAGATGGAAACATCAAAGGTGAACTTATTATATGGATTGCTGTGAAAGGAAAGGATGAGAGAAGATAAGCAAAACATTTCTGGAGGAAAAAACTTTCTTTTGTGTGTGCACATGTATGTGTATGCTTGAGTGCTTGCTGGCACACATGTATTCATGTGTGTGTGCATGCATGTGGAGGCCCGAGATTGATGTTAGGAATCCATTACTGTTCATCTTATTCTCTGTTATATAGTACTTCACCATATAGACCGTACTTACCTCATTACATAGTGTAGACTGTCCTTCAGATTTGTCCTCAGCCTTCTGAGCTCTGGGACTGGGTGCACACTGCCACTCTTGACTGTTTAGTGCTGTCTTTGTGATTATTATTTTTTATGATGGTATCTTACTATTAGGGATTAGACTAGAATTCATTGTGTAGCCTAAGCTGCTCTCAACTTGGGATCCTTCTGCCTTTCTCCTGAATTCTGGGCTTACAGATATCACACTTGCTCTTCTGAATGGTAATTTTGATACTACACCAAAATAAACAGTTGGCACTTTTTAATCTGTAGTATATGTCTGTCACATGACTCTGAGAATTGGAAGTTGGGAAGAGTAGGAAATGAGTGGTCTGTGGTTTCATGGCCTGACATTTTTATATCTCCACTGTTGTGGCTGTACCTCTTGACTTGGCTCTTCCTTTACTCCTCCAAAACATTTTATGTCTAAGAAATAAATTGGTCTTATTGTTATTTCTTCCACATACAACAGTAACCCTGAATTTTTTCATTGGCAATTAAAAAATGTGTGGCATACCTTTTATTTATATCTGTGTTTTAAATGTTCTTGAATTTTTTATATGATACAATTATAATATACACTATTATATAAAGAACCACCAGACATTTACTTATAATCTTCCATGCAAATTCTTTTGGGGAGAAGACTCTTTACTTAAAAAAGAACTAATTTTGAGTAAATACTATTTAACTTTATTTGTATTATTTTGTTTATATTATTTTAATTTCTCCTGATGAAGTCTTAAAACTAATAAAGAATTTAAATACAAAAGATCCAAAATAAAGTTTAAGATGGGAACTGTATCTAATTGCATGTAATTTTTTTCTTTCTGTAGAAGTTCTTCTGTAAATATTCTTCCTTTTTAATCCCTCTTTGAATTATATTAAATTATATATGAAGAAGGCATTTAAGATACTCTTGTTTGGACCTCAGGACCCCAACTCTAACTGGACTGGAGTTGGTATATGAACGTCTCTGTATGGTGCTTGCTTTCTGAAGGACTCTTTAATTATTCCTTCTCAGGGATGATATAAAAGGGATGGGTGGGATCAAGTAAATGTCCCCTTAAGGTGTTCTGCACTAAACCTTTATCTGGCAGAGATGATGCTGTCACATCTGGTTTGTCTTGGCTGTGCTGGGGCAGACTTTCTGCTTTGCTTTTCGGTATTCAGTGGCTACGTCATTTCTGAAGTGAAATGGTGGTAAAGCTGTGGGAACAGAGTCCTAGTTTCCTGTCTTTGTTGGTATTTGTGGGTTCCTAATCTCCTAAGCGTTTTGGGATGTAGATCTGTGCATCTCAACCAGGAGTGAGTAGATTTTATGGTGAGGAAGAGGGAAGAGATAGTATTGAAGCAATTCCTGTCTAGGTCTGCAGAGAGCAGATTGCATTTGGCTGTCAGCGGTGTTAAGTTTATGGCCCCTTTTTGGGAAAGTGCTATTAGGGCTTTGGAGACCTTTATCTTCCTCTGTTCTGCTGTAGCAGATGAACTGTTCTCTGGCAGGTTTGCTAGGTATGATAAACACTGTACTAAAACTCCTAGGGTGGAAGTTTGATCTGAAAGGATTAGTTTCTATTTCCTGAAAATGGAATCACAGCATTCACATTATCCAACAAGCCCTTCATCAGATCAGCAAGAGTATATACTTCTAGTTTCCTTTAAAACAGTTTAGGGATGCAGACCACAAATGACGAATCAGTTTTGTCTGAAACAGTATCAATGGTAGAGATAGTCAAACTTTTTCCACCAGAACTTCCAGAGAGAAATATCTAGATAATGAAGGACTGTCTTTATTTTATCAAAGAAGGAGGAAAGTAGAGTGTTATGGGAGGCTCTTATATTACAGAATGATTGGTCTAGGGACAAAATGTTGAGGTCTTTGATTCACACAACACAGCTATTCCTAGTTTAATTCCCCCAAAACATTTCTTTGTGACCATTCTTATGTCCCAGGATATGCTTCCCTGCCTGTCTTTGTTGTTTAGTTCTGCTTAGCCTGACTGGTGCTGTTTCAAGGTAACTGTACACTTGAGTAGCTTTTATGCAGTCCTGGTTTATCAGCATTGGCTGTAGTTGTACCTAGCTATTGGACTGAAATACATTTCTGATTGAATTCTTCTAACTAAAACGTGTTAGTAAAAACAGGTAAGAGGTAAGATTACCTGGTATCTGAGACAGTGTTTTCTTCTTTCTTGGATAGTTCATACTTCAGATGCTTTGATACAGGTGAAGGCAAATTTATAGCCCCAGTTGAGTATGTGGGGTGATTTGTAAACTGTTATTCTCACATTTCATTTATGTGTGTTAGTATTCCTTTCTTTACACAGACAATCAAAAATTGATGTTCCTGGCTCTGGAACTCTCTTTTCAAGCTTCTTTATATTTTATGTTCTAGATTTTATGTATTCCTGCCAATAAATAGCAACATAAGAAAGATAGTAACTGCTGGGCAGGATGGCACCTGCCTTTAATCCCAGCACTTAGGAGGCAGAGGCAGGTGGATCTCTGAGTTCAAGGCCAGCCTGGTCTACAGAGCGAGTTCCAGGACAACCAGAACTACACAGAGTATTCCTCTAAAAAATAACACTTCTTGTTGTTTTGGATAGCTGGTTTTTCCATTGCTGATGATGATGTAACCCCAGAGCCCTTGCATATGCTGGGCAAGCTCATAGCACTGAGCTCTATTTCTATCTCTTGGCTTTTTCAGTTTGGATAAGATTATATATATCCCAAGCTGCCTTTGACCTTGGAGTCTTTTTTAAAAAACCTATATTGAGAGAAAATGATAATCTGTGCTCAAAATAACAGGTGAGGGAGCTGGAAGTTAAATTCATTGGTAGACATGCTTAACATGCCCAAAGCCCTGGGTTCAGTCAGTCTGAATCTTAGAGGAGAGAGAGAGAATGGCAGGTGGTCTTGGTGGTGTCTGGAGTCCACTCAGTTCTTTGACTGGGGTTATAGCACTAGAGATATAACATGCAGAGGCTTCTGGCTGATAGATCCTGGCAGTTTCCTTCATAGTGCTATAGCTCCTCAAGCTGTTGGAAGATCAGCTTTTTACAGGGGTGTCAGGAGGCCTGCTGCATTTTTAGGACTCAATAACAATCATTTTCCACACCCTTGCCTTTTCTATATGATTTCCATTTCGCTTGTATATTTTACTTTTAAAAACACCTCATTTTCACTCTCTGCCAGGTCTTGGTCCAGTACTGGTGAATTTGAGAGATCTGTGTCCTCTCTTCAGTGCTGTAGTCCACATGTTCATGACATCTTTGAAAGTAACTTAAAATCCTGTTGGAAGTAAAGATATACTTTATAAACATGGCTTCATAGCCATTGGATTTTCTTAATGTCTGTCTTTCAAATTTTCCTCTTTGCTTATGTTTTTCTTTTCTTTTTTAAATGAAATGAAGAATCCCTACCTCTGTTCTGAAAGCTTCTGGATCAGTAGGTACAGTCCTTTCTTAGCATGTATGAAGCCTTGGGTTCAAACTCAGCATCACATAAACTTGGCATACTCAGGAAACAGAGACAAGGATCAGAAGTTCATCCTCCACTAACGCCATATTTGAGGCCAACCTGGGTTACCAAAAAAACAAATTGTTTCTGTGTGTCGTAGTTGAAGATTGCCTTATATACACTTTGAAAAGAAAATCAGATTCTGTTTTAAACGCAACTTTCTATTTAATGTGTTTTGTACTATGTAGTAGGTTTGCTTTATAGTTTTCAATACTACAAAGTATTTTATTATGTGCAGAGTCTTACTGTTGCAAAAGAAGCAGCTCTAAATATTCATAAGCATAGATCTTTCTATGTGTTTTTCTTTAAAAATGGACTTGCCAGGTCAAAGAATATATGTGTTTTATTGAAATTAATTAACGATTTGGTGTTTTTGAGATAGGGTCTTGCTCTGTAGTGCAGGGTGGCCTGGAACTGCCTGTGTAGATCAATCTGACCCTGAACTTGGGGTCCTCCTGCCTGAGTGCTGGGACTGTAGCATGTACTGCCATGCGTAGCAGAGTATCTGTATTTTGGATTTGGTACAGGTTGCCAGGTGTTTCAACAGTTTACACACTAGTGGTGTAGGGAAGGGATCTGATCTGAATGTGTTCCTCACATTTCATGTGCTGGGAAATTCATTCCCAGAGCTGCAGTGTGGGAGGATGTTTGGGTTGTTAGGGCACTGTGCTTGGAAATTGGTTAGTGCCCTTATGAGAAGGTCTGACCCAGGGAGTTTGGTCTCTTGGTCTCCTTCTGCCTTCCACTTCCTGCCTTGTTGAGGATGGCATGGCATCCTTCTATAGGATGCAGAGATTTGTCTATTACTAGCCACAACCCTGCTGGTGTAGTCTTAAATTTTCTGTCCTCCAAAAATTCTAAGAAAGTTTTTTTTTTTTCTGTATAGATGACCCCATCTCAGATAATTTGTTGTAGCAGCACAAAGTAGTAGAGAGTATTTATCACATTTCTAGTCTGAGAGGATAAAAAATTATGTAGTTTGGCATTTTAAGAATGTTTATCAATGAGGGTGGAACTCTAGATAACACCACATAGGACTTTTTTAAATGTATGTGCTGGAGATTCAAACTCAGGACTTCATTCTTGCATTGACCCTTTCTAACTGAGATAAGAATATCAGGTACTCATTCATTCATTCATTCATTCATTCGGCAGTTACTTATGGAGTATATGCCATGTGCTCAGTATTATTCTAGGCCTAGGAGCCTGGGAATATATAGCAGCAAACACACATACATAGATACATACACACATAAACACACACACATACATCACACACTTTCTCTATGCAAGTTATATTGTAGTGGGTATGAATATGTAAGGGAAAATATAAATGTTAAAATTATTCTCTGTCAGTCTGCCCTTTGTTTATGGTACTTTTCAAAGCACAGAAATTTTGAATCACTTACACAGTTGGATTTTTTTTTTGTTGTTGTATCTTACCTGTTATGACTTCTGAGTTTATGACCTATTTAAAAAGACTTTGCCCTCTTCATTTTAAAAGATTTTAAAATTCATACGTATTTTATTTTAGTTATGTTAGAACTTTATTTTTTAAACTTCAACTCTTTGGTCTGTATGTGGTTTATTTTGTTGGAGGGAATATTAGTAGAGATCTAGATTACTTTTTTCTTTCAAAAATCCCCTTAATGGGGGATGGAGAGTCAAGAGCACTCGCTGATCTCCCAGAAGACCCAGGTTCAGTTTTCAGCATGGATGTGGTGGCTTGCAACTGTCTGTAACTCCAGTGCTAGAGGGTCCAGCACCCCCTTCTGGCTTTCTTGGGGAACCAGGCATGCATGTGGTACACAAACATACATGCATGCAAAATACTTGTATACATAAAATAAAAGTACATCTTTTTTTTAAATCCACTTAATGAAATAAAAATCTTTCCTTCATTAATTTCAAATACTCTGTTGATTTCATGCTCTCTGTTCCCATATATTTTTGGTGTAATTCTTCAGCTCTCTATATGATTCTGTTGATAGGTCACGGCTGATTCTTTTCCTAGAGGACAGTTTTATTTTCTATTGCTGTGTTTTATTATCTGGAGAGAATAGTCTTTTTTTTCCCCCCTGAAATCCTTTAAGTTTTCCAAACAACTTTTACTTGGTTCTTGTTCCAAAGCAATGTGGGAGTGATTTTTATTATGTTCTTCTAAAAGCATCCTGTTAACAATTTTGTTGGGATTACACAGACTTTATAGAAAATTGGCATATTTACAAAACCAAGTCTACCTTAGAGTCAGAAGGGGAGGAGAGGCTGGCCTAAGCCCTGTTAGACACGCAGCTCCTTTTGTTCTTCGTGCCCAGAAGAGCGAGAAGCTGTAAACTTGTAAGCAGGAAGGCAGTGTGATCATATTAGGATCTCTAAAAGATGATAGCAGCTATAGTGTGGGAAACACCTCAGATAGAGGGGTGAGAGTAAATCTGGGGTGCCTGGGGACAGTCTTGTAACAGCGCAAGCATACTAGTTTGTACTAGTCATGGGAAGTGATAACATGATTTTTCATTTGTTTTCCTAGAAGTACCTTAGGTATTATAAGAAGGTAGCCAATAAGATGCACCAAGATTATGGCAGGTTAAATAGGCTTAGTGCAGGTACTTAGGGTTAGTGCCAGCTGTGGTTGCTTTTATGTTGACTTAAAATTCTCTTCTTTTCATTTCATAACCCAAGGAAGCATCAGATTCCTGTTTTTTCATTGGATTTCTGTTCTTTATTCCTTTTTGAAGATTTGTTTTATTTTTAATCTGTGTATTTTTGTTTGTATGCCACATGGGTGGGGGGTGGTACCCGTGAAGGCCAGAGGCATTAGATCCCCTGGAGTTGGAGTTATAGGCATTTCTGGGCTGCCTAACTTAGGTGCTAGGAATTGAATTCACATCCTTCAAGAAAAGTAATACAGGTTCCTAACTGCTAAGCCATCTTTTTAGCCCTGTTTTTTATTCTTAATACCCTTCCATCCAGTAAACACTTATTGAGGACTACTAGTCCTTTTATCTGTTATTTTAGGAATCCATGAGGCCGGATAACTTTATAAAGAATGGTTTCATTTGAACACATGGTTCTGGAGGTCCAAGGTCATAGGCTATATCTGTTGATGCCCTTCTTGCTGGCAGAGTCCCATGGCATGTGCCTTACCACGTGACAAGAGTCAGGAAGCATACACACCTGTCTCTTCTGCTCTCTCTCCCTCTTAGATACCTTTCATACCAGTCAGGAAGGTTGTGACCTGATGCCTTACCTAGTTCAGATCACTTCCTAAAGGCCTCACCCCAAATGCCAGTTAGGTCAAGTTTCCCCTCCTCCTCCCCATCCTTTGGCTTTTTGTGCTCTGCTTGGTGCTGGGGAAAGAGAGGAACAGACTTTCAAAGTGTCAGTTTAGCAACTAAATTGATTGACTAAATTTCAAGAGAATAGATTTATTGTATTTTTAAAGGAAAATACAGCTTTCAGTGTAGCATGTAAATAGTTGCAAATGGTAAAAATAAATAATGAAGCTACCTTTGTTAGGTGGAAGTCATCAGAACTTGTGGTGAGTGTGGCAGTTCTCAGTGAGCTTAAGTGGCTCTTAAGTGGGCCTTTACCAAACTCTTCATTTCTTTCTAGTGAGAAACTTGAGATTGGTGGAGAACATGTGTGTGTTCGCTCCTGTGCTTATTGAGGCCGGAGGCAGATGTCTCCTGTTTTCCCTTTCACTCTTCCTTCACCTTATTGTAAGAGTTTTATCTTGGTTTTTGAGACAGAGTCTCTACAAAGCCCCAGCTCCTGAACTCACTATGTAGACCAGGTTGGCCTCAAACTCAGAGATGATCCTACCTCTGCCTCCCAGGTACTGAGATTAAGGGCATGTGCCACCACACCCAGCTTGTATGAGTTTTTTTTTTTTAATAATAATTTGTATTGTGTTATAATTTATTCTATATTGGCACCTCCTTTAAGAAAAGCTTAATGCCAAGCTTAAAGTTTAAAATTTAAGACCTAAATGAGACCATGTAGTATCATAATATGAAGGTGTGTATTTATAAAATGAAAAATTAAAATAGATTTTTGCAGTGTTGGCATTTTTTTTTTAAACTATGTTTTCTTCCCGTTGTAACTTTGGGGTTACATTCAAAGATCGAAACTCAAGAGTACCTCATTGAAAAGCTAGAGGTCAAATTTTACTTAACCATACATTATGGTATTTTCTTAAGTGTACTTGCTTTCCATTTTTTAAAGATTGGTTTATTAATATTTTTACATCCATGTGTGTGTGCCTGCATGAGCTAGGAGGTCAGAAGAGGATGTCAAATCCTTTGAGGCTGGAGTAACAGGCAGTTGCAAGCCACCCAGTGTGGGTGCTGGGAACCAGCCCAGAGCCTCTACAGGAGCAGTAAGCTCTTCTAGCCAGGCCGCCATCCCCCAGTGCCCATGATTGCTCTTGTGATAATCAGTTGCAGCTTCGATGGCTGGACTTGACGCGAGGGGCACTTCTGGTTTGGAGTGAAGTGAGGCCTGTGTGTGGGCTTGTGAAGGATCAGCAGTGCCTCCAGCAGGCTGTACAGCTGAGGCAGAGAGAGAGTGAGTGCTGAAGAGATGAGATGGGTGGTAGTTAGTGAATGGCAGTGCTTTCAAATCTACGGAATTGGGTTTGGTGCACATAGCGCTTGTTTTTTGCTTACTTGGTTCTGTATGGGAAACCTTTGTTTTTGACTGTTTCTGAAAGAATCAAGAAGAAACTGTTGAGATCGCTTGAAAACTAGGAGACTTGCCTAGGCAATAAATTCCGATTACAGAATGGACAGCAAAGTGTTTAATTCCAGTTAGGAAGGGAATTGGACATAGTGAGTGGTTACTTACACTGAGAATCCGGAGTGGGGTGTGGTGACTCATGCCTGTAATCCTCGCATTCTGGAGGCTGAGGCAGTAGGATCACTAGCTAGATCAAGGCCTGCTTGGGCTACAGTAGTGAGGGAGAGAGAGGGGAGGGGGCAGGAGAGGGGAGGGGAGGGGAGAGGAGAGGAAGTGAGAGGGAGAGAGAGAGAGAGAGAGAGAGAAACTTTAACAGACTATTTCAAGGATTGATCTAGTTACGGAAGCTAATTTACCCCTCTATGTATTAAGTGTTGGGAAGGAATGTTTAAAAAAAACCCTAAATTATTTTTAACTGAAGTATTTTTGTGATTTTAAAGATAATAATAGAGGGGGCTGGAGAGATGGCTCAGTGGTTAAAAGCACTGGTTGCTCTTCCAGAGAGACCTGAGTTCGATTCCCAGCAACCACATGGTGGCTTACAACCATCTATAATGGGATCTGATGCCCTCTTCTGTAGGGTAGGAATACACGCAAATAGAGCAATCATATACATAAAATACATAAGTAAATCTTTAAAAGAGAAAAACATAAGGGTAATAATAGAAATATACTTTACTACAATGGAAATATACTTTACCCTTTTTGTGAACATGAATATGTAAGTAGAAACATTACATGCTGGTATAACCAGTTCATTAGAGAGAAACATATCTTTTCAGTGTACCTACATTACTTAATATATTCACATTCCCACATTTAAAAAAATATCACTCCTGCAGGGTAGATATTTATTCCTACAATGTAAATGGTAATTAATACATTTATGCTTTTAAAACATTTGCAAGCTTTGCTTTCAATTTCAACTTACATAATTCTTACTAAACTTCAGTTTCTGAAGAGTTAAAAGACAGTGACTTTGAAATTACCAGTAGATGGACACTTGAAAAGCAGGGGTCAGGGTAGCTTGTTTGGGTTTAAGATTGATTACATAGGCACTATGCATTTCTCTCATTTGATCAGGATTAGGGTAAAATAAAGAATATAAGCTCTTGTGCTTTTTAGTATCAGATATAATTTGAAGAAACTTTAGTTATTTCTAGAAACAAAATTAGAGAGTTGTAAGTTAGTGAAACTAACTAATAGCAAATAACAAAGTGGTCTCCTGGAATATTTTAAGATACTATATTCTGATTGATCATAGTTCTTGCCTGATGTTCTTTCTTACTCATTTTCCAAGTCCATTTAGAAAATGAAACGAACCAAAAACCGTGTAGCAGACTAGTCCCTGAATCTTTAAAGCTGACTAGTGAGTGTGTGAGTGTGCAAATCTGGCTGTGTCTGCAGCCAGCAGTGAATTGGGACCTCCAGAGTAAAGATCCTGAGCATTCCTACTCCAGTTACATTCTTCAAGGGACTGAGGTCTAGATATCAATATTTTTTCATAATGCTGATTGTACAGTGTTCGTATCATTTTGTGACTGACAAACAGACTTTTTTGTAGGGCCTTCCCCTCCTAACTGCTGGACTGGGATCCTGGAAACTACAAGTTTGAAAGTCTAGCTGCTGATACACTCATCTTTCTCCCTTCTCAGTTTGTTCAAGTGTCTAATTTTATAATGACATTTCTTGGGTGAATGTCTTTCTTTAAATTACAGCTTTACCATTGTGGAATCTTTCCTCAGTTGACTGGAGTAGAAATAGTTAAATGACTTCAAAAATTTACTTCCCAAATAATCTTCAAATCAGTGGTTGCTTAGAACGAGTTATTGAAAGAGAAAGAAATTAAGGGGTGAATGAGTGTTCATGTAGAGGGTTCATGTCCAGGAGAGCGTATAGGGAAGAAAGGAATTCAGAAAGGGCAAGGAGCCATCAACATGAACTTTATATGATAAAACCTGTCCTCTTTTTAAAATATAAAATTGGATATTAGTAAAAGTACTACTACAGCTTTATTCTAATAATTCCACTTTTGTCCAAATCATTGATATTTAAATCTCATATTTCTCGCAGTAAAACCACCTCTGTCAAATGTAAGCAGTTTGCAGCTTGAACACCTCTGTGTCTGATTGGAAGGGTGTTTTTATAATTAATTTTCCCTGGAGCTCCATGTGGAGAACAGGAACCCACTGCCGAGAGGTTAGAATGCTATGGCGTTAGCTGTTCTGCTTGAATGATACACGGGCCTGGCAAAGCAAGAATAAATGAGGTACTTTTTGGTGAGAGAAAAAAGTGTGGACTGTCAGTGTGAGATGGGTTCTAGGAGCACTTAGCCAGCAGTTACAGGGCACACTTGAGTAATTGGATTTGCATAACAAGGCTTGCCGGAGAGATCTGACAGCATAGAGATTTGTCTAGCTGGAGAGCTCCAGATGGACGTGGCCACGCAGCAGCTGGGTGGCACGTTGCTCAGCATGGACAGCACCGCCCAGACTGGCAGCTGGACCCTGGCGACTGCAGGGCTGTGGCAGGCCAGCTGGTGGCTTCTGACAGCCAGTGGCCCTGTTAGAGAGCCTTTTCATAATGGCCTGTCAGGGTTCTGGACCTGCAGGGACTGGCAGGACAATGTCACAAGTCACCAGTGAGGGCTGTTAAGCTGAAGTCCCAGGGAAGTAGAAGTGGCCACTGTTGAGCCACGGGCTAGCACCTCCTGGAGTGAGAGCCCTCCTTTCCAGAGAGGACAGTTGCTCGCCACTTGTTCACTCTGGGCTTTTGTGTAGTTGAAACAAAGGCATAGTATTCATGGGAGAAGGCCATGTTTCAAGAGTAAACGGTACACAGTGAACTGGGGTCCCTTCAGGTGACTTTCCCCACCCCTGTGTCTGAGGGGATTGCATTTGTGTGGAGAAATTAACCCACCCATCTTCTCAGATTAGAATAGGCTTGGAAGAAGGCTGGCCTTGGGTCTCCCATTAATAAACTAAAATTTGTTAATCTAAGCCCCTAAGCTTATTTCCTTTTGATGTAACGAAACAGTTCATATACTTCCCTAGAGTACTGTTAACATTTCATCTTCCCCTCTGGATCATCTAACTAGTCTCTGTGTGTGTGTGTGTGTGTGTGTGTGTGTGTGTGTGTGTGTGTGTGTGTGTGTGTGTTCAGTCATTTTCTTGTATTTTATTTAATCCTTTAGTCCTTTTTGGACAGTAAGGATGGTCCCCAAAATGAAGGCATGATTTTTTTTTTTCTTAGCAAAGGCTGGGGAAATATGTAAATTTGTAGACAGCTCTTATATTTATATATTTATATTTCAGCCAAATCAGAAAGCAGTTTGGTAGTATGTATCAAATGCTTCTAAAAATTATACAAACACATGCCTTTAATTCTAACACTCAGGAGACAGAGGCAAGTGAATCCCTGAGTTCAAGGCCAGCCTGGTCTACAGAGTGAGTTCCAGGACAGCCAGAGAGCTACACAGACAGAAACCCTGTCTCAAAAAACAAAAACTACACAAACACATAATTTACCTAGTGATTCTTCTTCTAAGAAATTATCAGCACATTAGGAATGTGTACAGATATTTGCGGATAAGCATGTATTTTTAGCATTAAGACCCTAGGCCTAGGTGAGTTTTCGACTGAGCTGCTCCCCCCAACTCTGAGAGCACTGGTTCCTGAGGTGCTACCCATAACCTTCCCTCCAGATGGACCATAAAGTCAAGACCGTTTTCCTAGTGAGACCATAATCCTCATGAAAGGAATAGGAGGTGCACTGTCTTCAGGCATGAATCAGGATGCCTGCTTTGTAGGGTTTGTGGTGGTTTGAGGCAGGGTCACATGTATTCCAGGATTGCTCTATAGCTTGAGGTGATCTTGAACTTGTGATCCTCCTTTATCTGTCTTCCAAGTGCTGGGATTACAGGTGTGCACCATCATGTCTGGTTTATGTGGTCTAGGGATCAAACCCAGGACCTCAAGCATGCTGGACAGGCACTGGGTGAGCTGAGCTACACTCTCAACTCCTGTTCAGATAGTTTCACTTAAGAATAGCCTCCACGAAGAAATAATAATTGTATGGAATTCTGGCTTTGATGCATCCTCTCATTGTTCTCTCTGATGAAATGGCACATGTGCACCAAGATCTCCTGCTGCATTTGATGCAGTGTGTAATTACAAACTAAACTGGTTGGGATTTGTTGTAGAACATCATTTTACTTCTAAAAATTACTAATGACGACTTAGAAAAAGAACTAACAGAGCCTTTAATTTCAAGGAAAACATGTTGATGTATTTGTTGTCAATTGTAAAACCAGTTTGTTCAAGTGAAAAATTATACTTTTGGAACTCTTTCATCTGACTACGATTTTGAGAGAGTCCTAAGATGTTTTTGACCTGCTTGGAAGTGCTATTAAAGAACAGAAGTCCCTAGCCAGGCCTTTAATCCCAGCACTCAGGAGGCAGAGGCAGGCGGATCTCTGTGAGTTTGAGGCCAGCCTGGGCTACAGAGTGAGTTCCAGGACAGCTAGGGCGGTTACACAGAGAAACCCTGTCTAGCAAAACCAAAAAGAAAAAAAGGAAGTAAGGAGGGAGGGAGGGTGCGAGGGAAGGAGGGATTGATGGATGGAGGGGTGGAGGGACAGAGAGAGGGAGGGAGGAAAGAAAGAAAGAAGTGAGAAGGAAAGGAAGGGAAGGGGAGGGGAGGGAGAAAGGGAGAAAGGGAGGAGAAAGGAAGAAAAAGGAAGAAAGGACACAGGTTCCTCACACTGTGTCGTGGGAATTGGTGAAGCTGTGTCTACTTCACTGACTCACTGTATTCCACATGCGCATTATTGGGAGTTATGAAACCGACTGTTGGTTTTATTGTGCCAGTACAGAAATTCTCCAGGAGCACTTTCAGATCCCATGTTGTACTAGATAGGCAGAAAACATTCGACAGATTTGGGTTTGCTGGCATGGAAGAATAGCCAGTTTCCTGGAAAGGCTATTTAAGTAGTGAGCTTTTCTAGTGTTATCTGTGTTCCTTATCTACTCACCCGAGAGCATCGTATATCCACATTAACCTGCCTTAAGAATCCAGCTGCCTTCCATTATACCAGAGCTAAAGGCAGTTGCAGTTGTAAAATATGTTTTTCTTCTTTTGCTGTGTAACATTTTAGAAATAAAAATATATTAACATACTTTAAGTTAGTAAAGAGAAATATTTTAAATTTTTCTTAGTTTTAATTTCTAATATTGTTAATTCTAATGGGATATATGTAACCCATATGAGCAAAAGCTTTGGGTCCTCACTGATAAGTAATAAAATGAAGGGATCCCAAGACCAGAAGATTTATGAACCATTGATGTAACTTAGTGATGACTTAGAAATAGCTCAGATGTCCAATAAGAATGAATTAATTAATCTGCATTATGATTTAAAATAAATAAATTTGATATGGAAAAAAAAGTTTTTGTGAGATGGGTCTCGGTGGTCCAGGCTGGTCTGCGACTCCCTATGTAGCCATGTCTGACATTAACCTAAATTTTTTTTACTGTATTCTTTGTTAGGATTTGAAAACAGGTTATAAGAATTTGTTATTCATGGGAGAGCGGGAGGAGGGAAGAGAGGGGGATCTGTGGTGGTATGTAAAATGAATTTTAAAAAAGAATTTGTTATTCAGTTATTAAAAATTATTGTAAATATGTAATAGGATTGTAGTAATGTTAAGTGTTTTATACATAACTAATATGCATAATTATTATGTATAATTTTTAGTAGTTTTCTCTGGAAAGGAAGCTAGAAAACATTTTGTAAAAGGAGTTGTAAACTAGGCTTGGTGGCATGTGCCTATAATTTCAGCACTTGAGAAATGGAAGCAGGAGGATTGCTACAAGTTCAGGGCCAGCCTTTTATACAGAGCAAAGTTTCCACCCAGGCAGGGGTACTTACTAAGATCCTATCTCAAAAAAAGGTCTAAAATTTTTTTTAAGGGGGAAAGAGTGTGTGTGTGTGTGTGTGTGTGTGTGTGTGTGTGTGTGTAAAAGGAAGTGTGTCTAAGTGCTTGCCTAGGATGCCCAAAGCCCTGGGTTTGATCCCCAGTTCTGTGAAAGGAAAATAAATCAATGAATGAGTAAATATTAGGCTGCATCATGAGATACTGTTTCCTCCTGGCTTTGACAAAGACAGTGTTCTGTATTAGTTTTGTGACATTGGCCAGGCTACTCAGCCTAATCTCTTTCTACTGTTTTATAAACCAGGACAATGATAACTACCTTTCAGACTTGTTGAATGGATCAAGTGAGGCTTCTAATACCATCTAGTATATATATTTCCCTCTGTCATCTCTTAGTTGTAAATTTCGGTGTAAAAGTTATGAATTTGTAACACTCGGTGCCTCAAAAGCTTCCTGTAAAGTCAAAATGCGAGACCTTTGAAAACAAGAGTATCATAGCATGTGAATTTCATTTTACTACAGGGATAAAAGAGTTTTGTAGAACAGTAGTTGTAATATAGAAAGGAAATGCCACTATGTAAATACCCCTTCTTACAAAGGTAAAGTAAACTAATATTTAATAGGCTGCAGTTGCACAGCAAGTCTTAGAGCAGGTACCTAGCTAAGGAGCTCTTGGCAATTGATAGCTGCACGGAGAGGGAGCGTCAGTTCTCTTTAAGAGTGTGGCCCCTGGTAGGTAGAATACTCCAGGGGAAGGCCACACATTCAAGAGTGTATGAGCAGCACAAACTGTACTGGGTTTTTGTTTTTTAAGAGGACATAAAATTAGGTGGGTAGGGAAATGGGATAGATCTGGAAGAAATGAGGGAAGGAGGTAAATATGATAAAAAAAATACATGTATTAAATTCGCCAAGAGCTAATAAAAAATTTTAATTGCTGAGTGTTTTACAGACTGTATCCTGTGTAGTCCTCATAACTGCTTTTGAGCTAAATACCATTTATCTCACTGAAGTGAAAATGGTCCATGAAGAGGTTGAGGTACTTGTCCTAGGCATTGTGGAGGTGCAGCTAATTAGATTTGCCATTTTAACCACATAATATAGTACCTGAGTAAGGAGGGCACAAGGAACAGCTAACTCAGCTCCTAACCATAGGAAGCCTAGTGGATTTTGAGGGAGAAATGGCCTAGCTTAAAGTTGACATACTTCCAGATATCTAGGCTGTAAAGATTCATTCACAATATTCAGTTGAATTGAGATGATGTGGACAAAACTGAGTACCAGGTATATCCTAAGCAGCCAGTAATCAGAAGCAAATTATTACAAAAATTCTAACACTAAGCCAGAAGTTTAAATTCCTGTTTATAAAATAGGAAAAGAGAAAATCGCCTCTATAGGACATTATTCCCTTACTTAGCACTGTGGAGTCATGTGAGCTGCTCTTAAATTCTAGGCAGCATTTGTATTTACTCTGTTATGCATTAATTCCAACAGAGTCTAAGGCAGCCCTCTGTAATCAACACACTATTTCTACACTGAAATATATGAATATTAATATTTCATAATAATATGAAATATATGAATATGGATACCAAATAAGAAAAAAAAAGTGCTATTAGTCTTTGAAGCACCAAAGATACAAAAATACCAAGTTTTCCTGATCTATGATAAACACTAAGAACATAGTGAACCAAGGTCATCAAGGAATGATATGGATGTGATCTAAAAGGTGCATGTTCGTCACAATAACACGTATACTGTAAGCACATAATTCTTAGTTGATAATTACACTGTGATAAAGTTAAGGGGAAAGGCAGCCTACCTTCTGCAAAGGAAAATGAATGGCTTTAAAGGAAAAGAACCTGAGTGTTAGGACAGTAAGCAGCTACCTGGCTCAAGGGGAGGCAGCGAAGTGGGCCAGCCTCTTCCTTACCCTTCCTCCCGCGCTCCTCTCCTCCCACGGTACGCACACATTCCACTCTGCATGACCACAGCCTCAGCTCTGTGTTCTTTGCCTCAGGAATCTAACCCTCTCGTAGTCAAATCCAACTGCTGTTTGCCTTTGAGTGGGTGAATGTGTTGGGATGAACAGTTGGCCATCTTGCTTTTACTTTTAAATCATGATCCCTGATTGCCGAGTGGGATCCTAGGGCTGCTGGCCAAGTCTTCCCTTCTTCTCTTGTCTGTACTATGTCTCATCTTTCTTCTGTCTCCAGACCCTGGTACTGTTTCTCAGGGTCAGCTGGTGGCCTTCCTCCTTTCTCTAGAGAATACTCACATTTGTGAAAGAGACTCCACACATCCCACCACCACATCTACTAATCCCATGCCTTTGTGTGCCTATCCTCTGCCTTCCTCTGTCACGGGATGGATGGTGTCAGTGATCTCTAAAGTCACCTTCTAGTTCTGATTGTCACCTCTCTTGCTGTCTCTCTATTACAATCAGAATCTCTAGGAGTTGTTCTTGATACATAGTTGGGATTGATGCCAACGCTACTAGATTGTAAGCTCCAGTAAAGCCAGAATTTGTTTCTGTTTGTGCTAATTGCTGTATTGTCTGTTCCTGTGACGATACCCATACATAGTAGGCACTGACTTGTGTGGAATGGGTAGATAAGTGAATAAGTAAATAGGTGAATCTTTCTAAAAAGAAAAGACATAAATTACAGTATCTGCTTGAAGAGCACAAAGCATACCTAATAAATAGTCTTTCCCTATATTCTGTACTCAAATTAGAAACTAAACCACATTTCTCTAACTGTTGGCTTGAAGAGCTCTCTACCTGTTTACTATAGAGACCGCCATCAGAAATTTTTGAGCATCAGCTCTAGTTGTTGGGATGGATTTTGGCTCCTGGGAACTGACTTGTCTGACTTCTGAGTAGTTAAGCTTATGGATTAATCTTCTCATGGATTGCATTGATGGTCTGGATCTGCACAAACCCACGCTTCTGTCCTTTTGACTTATTGTCACCTCTTAGAAGTCCTGGTTAACTGTCTGCCCCATCACTGTCTCTCAACTATGAGATAGGACATGATGAGTTTTGTATTGAGAGAGGTCTATTATGGTCTCATTATAATGGCAATTCATTTCCTTAATTAAAATTATGGGAAGCCAGGAGTAGTACCACATACATGTAATCCTAGCACTTAGAAGTAGAGGTAGGATTTTGAATTCAAGAACGGTTTGGGCTACATAGCAAGATCCAGTCTTTAAAAAAAAAAAAAGTTTCAGGAAGCATATTTGTTTCCTTGATCCTTCTGTTTCATTGGGGGTGGGGTGGATCATTGTAAAAACTACCCAAGTATATTTAAATTTAACCATATCTCTCCCACAAGTCCTCATTTGTAGAAATATGGTTATACAATCCTGTTCCTTTGCTACTTGAGGATATACATGCACAGTTTGCATTTGGTACAGTTTGGATATAGGAGGAAGCCCTGGATTTTCATGAGCTCTAACTCAGCACAACAGTGTGTTGTAGAATCTGTCCTGGAATCCTGTTTCTCACTCTGTCAGCCAATACCAGCTTCTTACTTGGTAGCTGAGGTTTATTTGCTAAACCACCGTAAAATGGAACTCAAGAGGATGCTCTCTGTGTAACGCTCTGGTAGATACTCCAGAACAACTTTGCAAGATTAGATGCCAATCAATGAGTACTTACTCCATTTTTAGAAATTTACTCAGAATAGACTGAAGATGTAGCTCAGTGGTATAGCATGTGCCTGACATGCAGGAGTTCCTGGGCCCAATTCCTACCATTGCAAAAACAAAAACAAAAAAATCCTAAACTAATGAAAGCAACGAACTCTCCTGTGAGAGACTTTCTATTTGCCAGACATGTTGGTACACACCAGGAATCCCAGCATTTCAGGCTGAGGCAGCAGGATCCAGAGTTTGAGACCACTCCTTAAGTACATCAAAAACAAAAAAGAAAATGACTCTGATGTTTCATAATAGTGATATGTAGATCAAGAGATACTTGGTTTACTTTCATTGATCTTTGGGTCTTGTTCTTCTAGAAGTCACAGTAAATATGGAATTCAGGAAATACTTCTAAATGAGCATAAAAGTTCACTTATACTCAGGTTTCATGGATTATGAGTTGATAATATATTACTATGGACTAGTTATTATAGAGCCCCCTGCTGTCTACTCATTTGTTCTGGGTTGTTTTTTTTTTTAAGTTTATGTGCACTCCATACTTGATTTCCATATTTACATACTTTCTGCTCTTTGGCCAAAGCATTCACCTTTAAATACTTTGAGCCTGTGTTTCCTGAAAAGAGGTTCTTCTGTATAACTCCAAGACTGATATCATACCCAGGAAATTTGCTGGTTTGTTGTTTTCCTTCAGCTTAGTGGCTGCACCTGAATCTACTGGTATTTTCACTGTTTGTGCCCTACTGCTTAGACCACAGCCTGGTGGGTTTTCCAGTCTGGGGAGCCACCAAACTTAAGTTTTACCTAAGTCTCTGTCATTCTATTTACCAATAAAAACTCGGGAGTTAGCCGGGTGGTGGTGGCGCACGCCTTTAATCCCAGCACTCGGGAGGCAGAGGCAGGCGGATCTCTGAGTTCGAGGCCAGCCTGGTCTACAAAGCGAGTTCCAGGAAAGGCGCAAAGCTACACAGAGAAACCCTGTCTCGAAAAAAAAAAAAAAAAAAAAAAAAAGATTTGGGAGTCAAATGTTGGGGTGAAAACTTGCTAGATCAGCGAAGCTGAGAAGCAACCAGCTGACCCTTCCAATTTGCCAGAGACCCAGCAAGAGAAGCGTCTCTCCACTCATCCCAAACCAAAAAGACTGCAAATCTCCCTCCCTACTCTTTCCTGTGCATCTGTATCCATGTTCCTGGCTCCTCCGTCCTCTCTTTGGCTAATTCCTGTCAACTAGTCACTGACTCTGCCCCCAGTCCAAGGTTAATTTTATTACACAGTCTCAGGGTTTCACAGTGCAACCAAATAGCCCACAACACTGGTTATTTAGTGTTATTGGGTGAAGCACTTACTCACATTGTCCTGTTAAATAAAACTCGAGAGTCAGAGATGGGGTAAAAACCTTATTGATCAGAGAAGCAACCAGTGACCTCCCCTCTCCTTCCCCCATCCAAAAGACCGGGAATCTTTCTAAGCCCCTGCCTCCTACTTCCTGTGTCTCTCTATAGGTATCATCAGTCTTCCCAAACCTCTATGGCTAATTTTGGTCAGCTAGTTCCCAACTCTGTTCTCTGATTCAAAGTAAACTTTATTGGCAGTCTTGGAGTGTCAGTGTGAACAAATACCCCACAACAATGGGTAGAGTTCAGACTCACATTTTCCATGTGGTCCCACAAGTTTAATCCAGAGTCTGACAACAGTTAGTGTATTGTGGTGGTTTTTTTCATTTGTCTTAATCTAGAACAGTTCTAATGTTCCCCCATCCATTAAAAAAACTCTTTTATTAAAATAATCTTTAGAGTCCTAGAGGAACCTATAGGACTTCAATCTGGATTTGTCTGTTTCCTTATTATTAGCTTCAGGTTAAATCTTTCAGTAACCATGTACAGCCTGCTTTATATTTTTTAAAAAAAGTTTGGCATTCAGTTGTAGAAAATTTTGACTTAATCTTCATGGTCTCAGATATTTTTCTTAAGAGTCCCAGTCGCCTCACTCAAGTATAGGGAAGCTGAAATTGAGTTAAAACTTTTTGCAGATAAAGAAACCTAGCTATTGTGATAAGAAATTTTGTTTTTGCTTTTAGTAAAAATCAGCTGTCCAATTTTATGCTGCAGTCACCTTTCTGAAACCTAATGGTGGGATTTGTGTTCTTCTGTCCCTGGTAGGATCTGGAAATGGCAGTGTTAAATGATCCCCTCTGAAGTGCCGCCTTCAGATTTACATCCTTTCAAAAGTGGCCCCTGTGTAAAACAAAAACAGGCTGAACTGCAGGAGAATGTTCTCCAATGTGTGTGAAAATGAAATATTTCGCACTGACTTCTATCTATAAAAGGAAGTAGGAAGTAGATCTTCTGATCTAGTCTGGTTATTTTTGAAACTTATATATAAGAAGAATTTAATAATCAAATACATCTTACTGTAATACTAATTTATATGCTAAGAAAATAAATATTTTAAATAATATGCTGAACTTAGAGCATGTGTTAATTTCAAAAATATTTCTTCACACTTAAGTAATGTCACCAGTTCTTTTCAAACCCTATATGTTCTGATAGTTAAGTAGCTTCTTAGCCCTCAGATGTGGTCTTGGTTTTAACAGTTTTCCTGGAAAATCTTCATACTCAAGAACAGTAGATGTTTATAGTAGGATTCTCCTGTGTGGAGTAAGGCAGGTTTGGGTTTGGGTTTTTTAAGGTCATCAGTATTTAGATTAATCAGGTTGACATTTCTTGCTGGTGGGTCATGAACTGTTGATAATAGCATTAAATGGTGATTCAGTTGTTACAGAAGGTTCAACTCATTATCCAGCTAGCACATTCAACCATCAGGGCAAACCACCAGCACCCACACCAGTGTGTTCTGCAGCAGTGGTGTGCAGGGAAATATGTATGTTTCTTTTGTTTGCCTCTTAGATTTACTAGAGGTTGAGTCATATCTTAAAGGATGCCCCAGCCTTGCCATTATTTTAGAAATCCAGAATCAATAGCTTGGCTGATATGAGAGAATGAAAGAATATAATGTTTTTTGTTACACAGTCCAAGTCTTCTCTTCATGTCAGTAGCCTTTCTAAAACCTTATCTTAATGAATGAATGTACCTGGTTTCAGGTAATAAAAGCAAGTACATTCACATATTTGTAAATTGTATTTTAACTTAAAACTATTTATGTGAACATATGGACCCTTAAAAATATGTGTTCACTTTAAGAGGGAGAGGGTGAAAGGAGAGAGATGGAAAGCTCACACATGTGATGGACATAGACTTCTTGAACAAGATCCTTGTATCAAAACCTCTCTAAGTAAAAGTTAATACATTAACTGTGTTTTTTCTTAATGCTGCGGATTAGACCCAGGGTCGTGTATTTGGACATTAGCTCTATCACTGACTTCTGTCCTCAGCCTGTTAGATTTGTTTCATAGTTGCTAGTCAGTTGCCTTGTAAGGCAAATAAATAGCAGTTCAGAATGTTGTGAATCAGAAATTCCTGGTATCTTTGAATTTAAAAGTGCACTTTTAGCATGTTTATGTGTATGCACAGTGAATAAATAGTACTGTGACAGTTCAATTCATGTTGCTTTAGTTTTGGGTTAGATCATAAAGAATTAGTGAAGTCAGTCCTTACGTTTTAATAAACTACCTTAGCCACTCAGCCCAGGGTCTCAGGCAGGCATTCATTTATAATTTAGTAAATCTTATATGTCACTTGGGTAGGAGCCATAGTTTTTAGGGAGACTTTATAGTCTCATATAGAATTATTTTAAGCAGGAAAGAGAAGTGTTTCCCCTTACAGGGAAAAGTAATTGCTTTATTTAGGGTGAATAGGTTCTTCAAATCTTGCTCTTTTGAGAAGTAATGCAACATTAGAAAGTTATGGGCCACTAGAGGTCACTGTTTAGTAATCAACTGCTAATGAACCAGAACAGTTGGAGGAGCCAGTAAATTACAGTGTGGGTTTTTCTAATTAGGAATTCATATTTAATCATTCAATGACAAGGTAACTGGAAATGGTCCTGTGTACTTCGCATATGTGGTTATACTCATACACTGTTACATTTCTCAGATGTTGGTCCTCCGTCGTCATCCTTAGAGTAGCATGTCACGGGAGGCTTTGTTTTCTAATCTTAATTACCAGTTGTAAACCATAATTAACTTGGTTACCACTTCCACACCTTTCATGAGCCAAACATTCATTCTTCCGAAAATGAAGCTTAAGGGTAAATATGCCTTCTATTTGTGGGACTAGGGTAATGGTTGATGGGTTCCTTCTATGACTTCATGCTTCGCTCTCTGCTTTCTTTTGCCCCAGCTCTCTTCTTTCTTCTTTCTCACCTGGTTTCTTTTCTCCCTCCCTGGAATTCCCTGTTCACTTAAATCTGCTTCTGTTAGTAGTGACTGTTTTCTCAAGCTTTCCAACTTTGATTGAATGCCTAGGAAAATGATTTATTGAGTATGTTAAAGGAATCTGAGGATGGGCAACTTGAGTTGAGCCAACCTGCAGAGGGATGGGTATGCTTGTCAGCAAGCTTGGAGCTGCTCCTGTTGCTGAGAGAAGATAGCTCTCTTAAGCATGTCCAGCCAGGAATCCATTCAGGAAGAGGCAGATTTTAAGTAGATCGGTTGTCCAAGAGGAGGCCTCCCAGTCCCAGGGAAGAAATGAACATCTATACAGTTCTGTCTGTCACATCTTGCTTAGACTTAGGCACATCACACGCTGCTGCCCAGACTGGCTGGCCCTTACTGCTGCCACCTTCGCTGCCCTGTAGTCCTGCACTTAACCTGCTACTTCACCTCTGGAGCTTTGCGTGCCTAAGGTCACCTTTGATGCACTCTTCAGAAACCTCTGGCTCTTGATGGCGTGCAGTCCGAGCCAGTCTTTCAGTCTGCCACTCCAGGCCTACAGTCTGCATCTAACTCCTTTTCTGTAGGTATTTCCTTAAGTCCTAAGTTTTAGCCAAAGTGGACCAGTCACTGTTTCTTAAAGTGTACCTTACTTAAGAACATGGTTCTTTAAGCATTTTTTTTTTTTCTGGTTTTTCGAGACAGGGTTTCTCTGTGTAGCTTTGCGCCTTTCCTGGATCTCGCTCTGTAGACCAGGCTGGCCTCGAACTCACAGAGATCCTCCTGCCTCTGCCTCCCGAGTGCTGGGATTAAAGGCGTGCGCCACCACCGCCCGGCTCTTTAAGCATTTTTAAATTAGCACTTTAATTTTTCCTTATTTAGCTATCAAACTTACAAGCCTAACAAAGCCCCCATCTGCCTGCCCCTGCCCTTGGGCAGGAGTGATTCTGACCGTGAGCCTCGTACTCCTCCCCTGTATTCTAATAACTGTGTTCCTGTGCTTCAGCTACACTGTAAGCCCATCAAGTCCAGAGAGTTTTGAGAAAGAAAAGCACTAACAGTTTTTATGCAAAACCTGTTTGATGGTACCTGGACTTATTCTGAAAACATTTAAGTACTTTTGTAGTTTGTGGTATTAGTGAAGGTGGTAGGGTGTGTTTCATTTCCAGATAGATAGACCTTTGTCCAGTAGTTTGAATTTTGTCAGATCACATGCGAATAATAGTTAATCTCCAGCTTTGTCCTCCTTAATTATTTGCTATCTAAACTCACTGGAAATGCAAGCATTTATGTAGCTTATTTTGAGGAAATTGAGAGTTTAGTTAAAAATAACCATTGACTTATAATGTTCCAAATTTCTTATAATTTGGTAAAAATTAAAATATGGAAGATTTGTGGATTATGAACTCAAATTTGTATTTTTTAATTCTTTTCAAGTATTGTTTCCTGTGAGTAAGGAGAGTATATAGATTCCTCTTATTAGAAAAGGAGACACGTGTAACACATTCTTTTTTTTCTCCTTGAAGAACAGTTTTGTGAGCCAAAACTTACATACATATATACCATAGAAACTGACTTGTAAGATTTTTTTGTTTGTTTACAACTCACACAGGTAGGTATTTGGGATGCACCTTTCTTTGTAAACATTGTTTTCCAATATATCTTTATTTCTGTATAAAGTGATTTCTGAGCTCCACTGGGGGAAGCAGGCCAGGGAGAAAGAAATCTCTTACGTTTATGCCTTTATGTTTTATGTCTTGGTTCCAGTGGTGTCCTGTTAACACTCTCACCACCCATCCCAGTCTCTGTGTGTGTGTGTGTGTGTGTGTGTGTGTGTGTGTGTGTGTGTGTGTGGTTTGACATTGGCCATTTTCTCCACTTTTTTTTTTTTTTTTTTTTGGAGAGAGTCCCATACTAACCTCACTAGCCTGGAGCACAACCTTAGACTGTCTCTGCAGGGAGCTCCTGGGATCTACCTGCCTACCGATGTGCACCATACATTTGGGTTTTATGTGGGTGTTGGGGATCCGAACTCGAATCCTGTGCTTGCACAACAAGCACTTTACCCACTGAGCCATCTTCCCAGTCCCCTTGATGTTAACTGGGTCTGTAGTTTACTTCATTTCATCATGACAGGTTTTTATTCTTTTGTTTAGAATATTTATTCTTTGACACTTCCATACATGTGTACAATGTATCTTGATCATCTTTAACCCCAGCTCCTCCATCTCACTCCCTCTGCATAGCCCCCAACATATCTCCCTTCCACCTTCCAGTCTTTTTTGTAACCCACTGGGTCCCACTAGTGCGTCTTTCTACAGTGGTGACTGATCTTGTTGGCTTGAGCTTGTGCAGATAACCATCGCTGCAGCGTTTGTGAGTCCAGGTCCAGAAGAAAGCATTTCTCACCACTCCTCCTCATCTCTGGCTGTCACATTCTTTCCACCCCCTCTTCCATGCTATTTTGTGTTTTGAGACAAGATCTCGTGTAGACTTCTTAAACTCATTTTGTAGTAGAGAATGGCCTTGAACTTGTGATCCTGTTTCCTCCTTGGTTCTACCTCTCCTGTGCTTCATGATCCACCAAATCCAGTTTTTACTGCATTGCTGGAGATTGAACCCAGGGCTTCCTGTATGGGGGCGGGGAGGGAAGTAGCCACAGTTTATTTACCTGGAATTTCCTTGTCTGCCCAAGTCAAGTCTCTGTCAGCACACTGCAATGCTAGATCACTTTTGATGGCCTCATTAATCTGATATTTTTAGTTAAGCTTTTAGTTTTATAACCTAATGTGATATTTTACTTATTTGAATTATGAACATCTTAACTTTTTAATGACAATTAGTTTTCTTTACATTCAGGTTATTTTATAGTGCAATAACTCTTGTCTGGATTACAAACTCAACTTGAACCATAGTTGGAACTTAATTATTTTTGTGTGATCTGAAAACCCAAAGTGTACTGTGTGTATACAGAAGATACCTGGTAAATACTTGATTTGTAGAAAGTAAATATTTTTTATATGAGATTTTTAAAACAGACACAAAAAGAGCATGCATGAACTTGAAGTGATCTTGTGATTTCAAGTATCTAATTTTTTTCTTTTTGATTCATAGAAAGTCATTATTAACTTGATTGACTGCCATGTCTAGTTGAGTGAAAGTTCTTGATTTCATATGAAGTAGAGACCATAAAAGAAGCATTCATTTGTAAAGTTTTAGATTAATGCTGGTCCTAATGGTAAAGATGAAACTTGTTTTATTATCAAAAAAGAAAAATATCCTAGCATAAAAGTAGGGGGAAGTCAATTTTTTCTTTTGATACCAAAGAACACATCTTGTTTCTTCATATGGCTAGGTTCTGCTTTTGGCAGTATGGTTGACTAGGTAAAAAATTTTAGTGTTTAGAAACAACAAAAAACAATATAAAGACTGGGTATGGTAGTACACATCTTTGAGAGTTAGAGGCAGATGGATCTTCAAGCTTGAGGCCAGGCTGGTCTACATAGAGAGTTCCAGGCCAGCCAGGGCTACACAGTTCAGAGCCTATCTCAAAACAGACAAAAAGATTTAATGTTGATCTGTTTACTGTTGTATGTGTACATGATGTTTATAGTGGACTTGTGTCATGGCGTGCATGTGCAGGGTCAGAGGACAACTATTCTCTAGCTGGGTTAGGAGGACGAAGCTCAGGTTACCTGTCAGGCTCTCACAAGTGTCTTTACTGGTGACCAGTCTCACTGGCCCCCAATAAATCTTTTTAAAAACTTTATTAGCATATATTAGTTATACCTAATGGTTTTAATGACTTTAAATAATTTTATTACATGTATTTATCTTGTATGTGTATATTCGTGAGTGTGCCACAGCATGTGTATGGCACTCAGAGAAACAACTTGTAGGGGTCATTTCCACCTGCTGTCTAGGTCCAACTCAGATCATCAGGCTTGCACAGCTGAGATATCTTACTTATCCAGTTATGATATTTTTGGGCATGTATATAATGTTTTGATCTTACTCCTCTCCATTGCCCTCTCTTGTTCTCTCTACCATCCTATCAACTTCGTTTTCCAAACTAGTCCATCTTCTTGCTTCTCTGTGTGGTCATGCATGCATGTACACTTGCCTGCATGTGCACACCCGAATGTGTGTTGGTGATATAATGAATTTAATTAGGATTGTTTACAAGAACATGAATGGGAGGTTATATACAGGAATGTGAGTGAGCTTTACCTAGATATATTCAAATTATTGTCATAAGGAACCCATGCACAGCATAAATCACCATAAACTTTGGTGGGTGAGAGTCAGTACAGGCAAACCCAGAGCCTTATGTATGCCATACATGGGTTCTACCACTGATCTGTATCCTCAGCGCTCCAAATACTTTGGGGATTTTTGAAACAAGAACTCATGTGACTGGGGCTGGATTTGACCTCCTAATCTTTCCTCTGCCTCCTGAGTACTGGGATTACACGTGTGTGCCACTGCACTGCACTTCCTAAACATGCTTTTAAATGCATTTCACCTTCCTCAAAAGATAAGGGAAATATTCAAAGATCAAGTAATTGAGTAGCAATGTGAAATCAAAATGATGGATAAACACAGCAAGTTGAACTGCCCTGGAAGCAGTTGCTAGTTCTGGGAGCCAGAGACTTTGGGAATTAATACTCCTGGATGAAGATCACAGGGTAATGGGAACCTAAACTATATACTTACAAACTGAGAAAGCTAACCACTGTGCCCCTTTTAAAGAAAAATTTTAGAAGCCTAAACACCCCCAAACAGGCTGTACTCTCAAGGAGAAAGGATCGTCTGGAGATAATTTGCCTGCTGGTCAAAGAGGCTAACAAGGAAATCTCTCTGTCTACACCAGCCAAAGTTTGAGAAAAATCTGTTAATCTCTTTTGAATCTTTATAACAACAATAACTCTGAATTAATGGATGTAGAATTTAAATTTAAATTATTTACCCAATTGGGAAAATAACCAATAACTTTATGGGTTTCTAAGTAGAGTTAGTATGAACTATCACCCATAAAAGGAGTGAACATCTTCTCTGCAGAAAATCCTTCAATCTAGGACTATTAGAATTTACAGATATTCGTATAATAAATGGAAGTGCTTGGCTAAAAACAGACCACCTAGGGCTTGACTCTTAATACTCTAGAACCAAAGCCCAAGTGAGTCCGTCCTTTTGTAAATTGCCTTGGTCATAGTGTTTTATCACAGCAGTAGAAAAGTAACCAATACAACACTTAAAGCGGTAAGAAAAGACAACATCATCTACACAGGACAGCAGGCTGGTAGCAAGAGCCTGTCTGCCTCCCCTCGTGCATCTGTCCCACATGTGCATCAGCTGATTGGTATATAATGAAATTCAGCCGTTTGAACTGTGGGGACTGATGAGTGTGGACAGTTGTATATGGCTATGTGGCTGCAATCACAGTTAACACACAAACTGACTCTGTTCCCTAGCAAGTTTGCTTGTCTTTCTTTCCTTAGCCACTTATCCAGCTCTACCTAGGTAAACACTGATTTATTGGCTATCGCTTTAATTTTGCATTTCCTAGACTATAATATCAATACTTGATGAATATGTATGTGTGCATGCAGGGTTCATATAATATGTGGTCTTTTGTGTCTGTAATAAACTTGATAAGAATAATCGAAGCCACAGACAGTGTTGTCAGAAGATTGAGTTATCTGTTGATTTAGAACACAATCCAACAAAAGTTCCCTTCAAGATGATGGTGAGGTTCCAGTTCTGATACAAAGGAATAAACGTATTCCTCCTTTTTTCGTCTGTTGAATATGGCTAAAGATCTTGGACAGAATGCATGCAGCCACAGTCTGAGGACTCTGGAAAGTAAATGGCAGCAGGTGGACTGAGAGGAGAAACAGGACTTCAGATCAAACACTCTGCAGCAAGCTTCCCAGTTTGCCCTCACCGCCACAGCACGAACTCTCGCTGCCCATGGGGCACAGATGGGAAGACTCCACAAAAGAAAAATTTTAGCCAAGAGCAGGAAAGAGGTTCCTCCTGGGGCTGGGGTGGGGGGACGTGTAAATTATTTCTCTATATTTCCCCCTCACAGCTCTTCCATTAGAGTCTCATTCCTGAAGTTTAAGTTTGGTAATGGCCAAGCAGATCTTGAAAACCTGAGAGGGGAGGTTTTGTGGTTTTTTGTTTTTTTTTTTGGATTTTCGAGACAGGGTTTCTCTTTGTAGCCTGTCCTGGAACTCGCTCTGTAGCCCAGGCTGGCCTCGAACTCACAGAGATCCGCCTGGCTCTGCCTCCTGAGTGCTGGGATTAAAGGCGTGCGCCACCACTGCCTGGCGAGAGGGGAGTTCTTTTGCTTCAGAGGAACTGTGGTCCAGAATGAAGGACTATATTGTGGTTTTCTTTCTTTTCCTTCTGCTTGGCCCCAGGGCCAGACTTAATTACCAAAGCACAAGACTTTCTAGTCAAAGGGTTATAGGGAGATTGGGGGTAGGTATTGGAGTGTTAGGAGGTGCAAGAGGAAACATCAAAAAAATGTATATAAACATCAAAAAAATGTATATAGATTTCTGGGTCTACTCCCGGGCCATATAGCAGGGCTCTGATCTTTAACAGCACACCAAAGACTTGTCTCCTGAATGTCCAACTGTTTTCTGGAGAATTTGCTTGTGGAGCTGATGCAAATAGTGCTTTGGAAAATTGTGAAAGCAAGTTGGAATGTACAGCCTGCCTCTAACCCAGTTGGTGTCTGGTGAAATATATATCCCACACATCCAAGATGCACTATTTTTCATAGAATCTGAGCAAGTTTGAGGGTTTCATAACATGTTATGTTCCAAATGTCCATGTTGCTTTAAAAGTTACTTGACACAGAAAGACCAGGAAAGGCTGATAAATTCCCAAGGGAAAAGACAAGATGCTAACCACAAGATCACACAGATGTTTTATATCAGGCAGAGGCTTTAAAACAGCTGTTATAACCGTGCTTCCAAAAAATGAGAAGATAGAAAGTCCCAGTACTAAGAATATAGAAACTTTTAAAATGACATTTTTTATTTTAAATATTGTTTATTGTTTTGGCTTTTTCTGACAGATTCCTCCTATGTAGCTCAGGCTAGTCTTGAACTTCAGCTCTGTCTCCTCAAATCTGGGATCGCAGGTTTGGGCTACCATGCCTGATTTCGTCCCTTCTCTATACCTACCACTCTGTCCCCTCCCATTCTTTTTCTTTTTCTCTGGAGCTTGAGTTATGTGCTATTCATAGTAAGCTGCCTGGTGTGGGTGCTGGGAACTGAACTCAGGTCCTCTGGATAGCTGTGGGCTGTTTAGTGTTTTTATCAGCTTGACAACAAATTAGGGTCAACTAGGAAGAGGGGACTCAGTTCAGAAAATGACTTCATTAGATTGGCATGTTGGCATATCTGTGGGGCATTTTCTTGATTAATGATTGATGTAGGAGACCCAGCCCACAGTGGGTAGTACCACCCCTAGACAGATGGTGTTAGAAAGCAAGCTAGGGAGAGCGTCTTAGTTAGGGTTTCTGTTGCTGTGAAGAGACACCATGACCACAGCATCTCTTACAAAGGATAACATTTCATTGGGGCTGGTTCCACTCTCTTTTGTCAGCTTTCCTTGGCAGGTATCCTATGGCTTTGGCATCTCCAGCAGCTACCCACCAACCCCACAGTTCCCTAGAGTTTTCTTGAGTGAGAGCAGCAGGAAATATTAGAAGGATTTAGATTGTGGTAATAAACAGAAAATACAGGATAGCCTCAAGAGGGCCAGGAACCTATTCCAATGGGCCTCGACTGTCTCTGCCCTAAGGTATTTATAGAAATGCCAAGGGGTAGAGCAAAAGATCTCCCCCCCCCCCCCCAGCACAGCCAAGTGCAGACCATCTCAGACACCTGCACTCAGGCCCGTGGTCCAATCATTTTCTCTATGCAGACCTGCTGGGTAAAGCCACTAGGAACCTGAAAATGGGCTCCCACAGGGTCTCTAAGGCAATCCAGGCTTCACCGTCACAGTTTCATACAATGGCCTATCTGGGCCTCCGTGCAGAGACACCCTTGACACATGCGTGGCCTCAGTGGCTTTCCTTAGTCACAGAGGAGTTTTCCATAATCCCTTTCTTATATCCTTGACTCTAAAGCCAGAACCATGTGGCCAAAGCTGCCAAGTTCTGCTGCTTACTGGACCTGGAACATGGCCCCCTTGTTCAATTACATCTTCACCAGTTTCTGTTTTCCATGGTTTCCTTCACTGTCTAAACTTGGCCGTCCTGGAATTTGCTCTGTAGACCAGATTGGCCCTGAACTCAGAGATTTACATGGCTCTGTTACCTGAGTGCTGGGATTAAAGGTGTGTAATCTTACACACTCCTGGACCTAAATTTTTCTTTAATTCCTTTTCACAAGTTGGAAACTTAGCTGCGGGGCAGGCGGGGGTGGGGGGGGGGGTGGGGGGGGTGGGGGGTGGGGGTGGGGGTGGGGGGTGGGTCTTGCCCTGAGGTTACCACTCTCTTTATTCTATTTAACACCTGGCTTTTCTCTAATCTATTTATCAGTTTGAACACAGATTTAGCTCCATTCCACTTCCTGGTGTCCCTTTTCTCCTCAATCTGTATGTTTTGTATTTTTACTTGCTCAGTTTACTCCTTTTCATTATAAATCTTCATAAGAGTGAACACTAGTAACCACTCGGCTGTTTTGAGATTTCCTTTGCCAATGCAACTAATCCAAAACTCAGGCAGACTTTTTTTGGAGAAGGGCAAAAAGCAACCACATTCTTCACCAAAATACCACAAGAACAGTCTCTAAGCCGTAGACTAAAATTCTTCTCCTCTGAAACCTCTTATGCCAGCCCCCCGCACTTCAAACCACCCTCAGCACCACTGTCTTCCAGGCTCCTACTAGAATGGCCCATTAATCAGTGTTTAAAGCATTCCACTGCTTTCCTAACCCAAACTCCCAAAGCCCAAATTCCTCCAAACAAAAACATGGTTGGGCATAGGCAATACCCCAGTCCCTGATGTTAACTTTTGTCTTAGTAAATATTGTTCCTCCATGGTCTCTGCTTCAGTTCCTGCCTCTAGGTTCCTACCTTAAGTTCTTGCCTTGACTTCATTCAGCAGTGGACTGTGACTGAGATAAATAAGTCAAATAAATCTTTTCCTCCTCAAGTTGCTTTTAGTCATGGTGTTTATCACAGCTCTAAAAAGCAAATCAGGACAGACAGGTGTTCTTAACTGCTTGCTGAGCCATCTCTCCAGCCCTTCTAATTGGAAAGGTCCTCTTTAAAAACCATATAGATGGATTAAAATTAAAAGGAAGAAACTGTACTTATTTAATACTAATCAAAACAAAGAACAAAGGGGCAAAGGTCATAACTCAGTCATAGAGTACTTGCTTGCTATGTTCACAGTATTCAATCGCCAGCACATTGATTTTTTTAATAAAAAATTTAATTTGGTTGGGCATTGTTTTTCTGAGACAGGGGTATCCTGTCTAGCCCAGGCTGACTTCAAAACCTGTTATCCTCTGGCAACAATTTCCTGGGTGCTAGAATTACAGGCATATGCTATGACACCCAGGGAAGAAAGTTTAGGGGAGGCAAATTTCTTGTAAGCCTCAAATAACAGAATACTTACATGTAGGTGCTGTGGTTTGTGTGTGTCTCCTCCAGAATTCAGGAGTGGAAACTTAGTGGCTACCATGTTGGTAGTAAGAAACCGTACCATAAAGAGCTATGTGGGAGGCTGCAAATAGAAGTGCTTGCCTAGCCTATGCAGATGGGTTCAGTCCTGTTTCACAAAGGACAGAGAAGTAACTGGGTCTTGAGGACTCTCTTCCCACTTTGTGCTTGGGATTTGGTGACCTTATAAAAGAGCTTGGTTGAGACAGTTTTCTTGCCCTTCCGTTGTCATGCGACTATATACTGTTCTGTAGGTAAAAGGATCTTTTATGTCATCAAGATGTATTCTTTTTAGTCTAAGGATTAACCTTTTGTCCCCCTTTTTGATCGTTTAAAGCATTGTACTAGCTTTCTTCCTGACATTACAGTGGCCAGAACTCATAAGCATCTTATAAGTAGACCATGCCCATTTCTGAGACTCTTCTTCAGCATGTTCTTTTAAAATAACAAACCAAGAAAAAGTCCTTTTTCTTTTTTTACTAAAATTCAATTCATCATTTTTCTAAGTTATTTTCTCCATTATTTCTCTCTTGCCCATGTTTTCTGTCAGTTTCTTTTTTTTTTTTTTTTGGTTTTTCAAGACAGGGTTTCTCTGTGTAGCTTTGCGCCTTTCCTGGAACTCGCTTTGGAGACCAGGCTGGCCTCGAACTCACAGAGATCTGCCTGGCTCTGCCTCCCGAGTGCTGGGATTAAAGGCGTGCGCCTCCACCGCCCGGCTTCTGTCAGTTTCTTAGACTTGATTTATTTAGTGAGTATTGTACAAAGATCTCATGATCCAGAAAAAGTAAACAGGTAGACAACAGAAATAGAATAATGTGACCGATGATGGGAAGATGAGTAATGTGCATGAGAGCGATGCACAGGTGGGCTTCAAAAATTCTTTATGGCCCAGGGGGAGGGGTCTGCAAGTGACACAAAGCAGAACTTTAAAAACTAAGCACAGTTTTGCCAGCTGAGTAAGCCCAAGGTGGGTGTCAGAGTAGGGAGTGCACACAGAGGCGGCATACCAGGACAAGAACACTGCTCATGGGAAGACCATCTGATCATTTTTCCTCTATGGGGAAAAGAAGGAAAAATGTAGTTTGGCTATCGTATCAGGTCCAGTGACATGGGTATAGGAAACTATACCGAGACTAGCCTTGCATACCCTAAGTAAGTGAACAAGGATTGGGAATGCTTAAGCAGAGAAGTAATTACAATACTTTAAGTGAGAAATGAACTGATCCAAACCAGGATACTAACAACATTAGAGAAAAGGGAAATATAGTTTTGTTGAAACTCTGCTTTGCTCTAAGAATGTAAAAGTAATTGGATATAATAATAAAATGAGAAAACCATTAGTAGTGTGCGCCAAGATAATGCTTCTATGAGCCAAATTGGAGTGTAAACACAGGAGAGTAAGTAAGAGTGCTGATGCCCTCTAGCAGCCGAACTCTGGGTCCAGAATTGGGCAACAGTGGCTGGGAGTTCTGTTCCTGGATTTAAGAGACGCAGAAGTACTCCTCCTTGTGAATAAGGGGTGTGTTGGTTAATACTGACTGTCAGTTTGACAGGATCTAGAATCATCTAGAAGACAAACTTCTGGGCATGTCTGTGAGGGGGTTTCTAGATTGAGTTGAGATAGGAAGATCATCCTAACTGTAGATGGCACCCTTCTGAGGGTAGGGTCTTGGCCTCTTCAGCTTCCTGACTGGATTCTGTGTGATACCTGCCTTACATTCTCTTTGCTCTGTCTTCCCTGCCGTGATGGACCACAGCCTCAAATGGCATGACATAGAAATAGACCTCTCTTTCAGCAGTGGGGAGAGTAACTGATTCAGGGAAGTCCCATTTTCAAAGGCTGGAGACTAGCTGAAATCTGCTGTTGACTATTGCCTGGGGCTGTAGTTCTCAGCAAACCAAGCATCCTGGTCACAAAAGAAACACGGAGATTGTAAAGCCAGCCACCCGAGCCGCGTCTACTGGATCGGCAACATCCTCACAAGGCAGGAGCTTCAATGCAGTGCGAGGCTCCAAGAGAGAAGGTCAAATGACAGAGGACAGATCAGTACTGGTGGCCCGGGGGAGGGGAGGGGAGGGGGGTAAGGAATGGGACTGAATAAAGAGCGGTCCGTTCGAAAAGAGCCCAAGAAAGCAGCCACAGCCTTGTCATAGAGACACCATGAGCAGGGGCCACCTTCCTGAGGTGAAGAACTTTCTGGACAAGAAGTTACCATTGTAATCGAATGTTGGCAGACATATCCAGGAATATTGGTGAGGCTTTAATCTCTTCATGAAACTTGTTAGCAGTGAATGTGTGGAAGTGGCAGCAGAATACCACCAAGATAGTGGCTGTGTGAGGAGATACAGATCAGGGTGGAAGTCTCAAAACATGGCTGCTCTGCAGAGAAACTTTTCTCCCACAAAGAACCTGTTTGACCTTGACATAAAAATTGGATCATAAAAATAATAATAATAATAAATAAATAAAAAGAATTGGATCATATACATTTTGAAATTAAACCCTTTACTAAGTAAATTTCTAATAGACAAGATGATGTTTTTTCAGATGTTCTGGGTGTATAAACAGCCCTCCCCCCCAAAAAAAATGAACCTGCAAACTGAAACTCTTAAGTTTTTAAAAAAATAAAGCAGGTCAACAAAATCTTATGTAATTAGTCACCACATCATATATTTTAGTATGAAGGAAGGTTTTTCTAGAGAGCAAAACAATATAAATAGCGATAGACACAAAATGATATAAAATAAAACCATCGGCTACCTTAAAAACTTACTTTTGTGCATTTAGAAATTAAAAGGGAAAACTGAAATTATTGGCAATAAGATTTTAATTGTGTGTGTGTAAAGGGTGGGGAGTGTAATGGTATTCCCTGGCCTAAAATATACCAGAGTTCATGTCATGATCAGCAGTGTAGAAATAACAAAAAAAAACTCCATTAAAACATTTATAATTAATGATATATGCTTTAAATATGTTTTAAAGATTACCATTATGAGAACAGTAAGAAGGAAAAATGAAGTGAAAAGTAGAAAACTTCTCCAACTGAGGCAGGAGGGAGAAAACAATGAAATGAACTTGAATAGTGGTTACAAAATAATGTGTTATAAATAACTAACCACAGAAAGTAAAACAAGCTAACTCATTTTTCATCAGTTATATTTTCAAACTCTAGCCTTCTACTTCTTATGAGAGACACCATCTATTAAAAAGCAAAAAAGAAAAGCCAATTCCAGGAGATTTAACACAGAAAATTATTCACTGAGAAAATACTAAAAATGAAATTTCACATGAAAATCAACAGAAATTAGTGGCCAAAAAGGTGAAAGTGAGGTCATGTGATTCTAACATAACATTTCATGAAACATCTCCCAAAGAAGACACATTTTGAGATACATTGAAAAAGAAATTTAGTAAGATGTTGGAGAGACTGAAGAGATGGCTCAGTGGTTAGAGCACAGTTTGCTCTTGCAGAGGATCCAGGTTCAGTTCCCAGAACTCACATGATGGTTCACAATCATCTGTAACTCCCATTTGAGAGGATCTGATGTCCTCTTCTGTCCCCTGCAGGCACCAAGCACACATTTGAGAGGATCTGATGTCCTCTACTGTCCCCTGCAGGCACCAAGCATGCACATGGTATACAGACATACATTCAGGCAAAGTGCCCATATACATCATCATTATCATCATATTAAATTTTAAAATATATTTTTAGATTTTTTTATTTTTTATTTTATTTTATGTGTTTTGCCTGCATGTATGTATGCATTTGGACCATATACATGCCTGGTGCCTGTGGAGATCAGAGGAATGCATTGGATTCCCTGAAACTGGAGTTACAGATGATTGTGAGTCACCATGTGGGTGCTGGGAAGTGAACCCAGGTCCTCTGCAAGAGCAAAGTGCTCTTAACCACTGAGCCATCTCTCTAGCCCCAGTAGTAAAAACTTTTAAAAAATAAAATAAGTTGGAAAGCTTTTCTCTGCTTTTAGAAAAATTCAGGGTATATATTTGCATATTTATATAAGCTTATGTTATTAGGCATCTGTTTAACATAATATGTGTTTGACCACAAAACATTTAAGGAACTTTTGTGTGTGTGTGTGTGGGGGGGGGGGGGGGGGGGGGTTCATGTTAGGAAATTCCTGGGATAGCTCTCAAATTGAAAGAAACCAGGGTTTCGGTCCTGGTACTATTCCTGCTTCTGTTTTTCCTTGCTGCATACCCTTCCTATGAATGCTGGCCTTTCAGAGCAGAATTCTGTTGGTTTTGTTGCCGTTCGGATGGGGTACTGGAGGAGGATGGGAAACTATACTGGTCAGAAACAAAACATAACTGTAAATTTCTCGTGTAAATCTCCATCAGTGTCCTGAAAAACTAGTGATCTAGGGTGTTAACCTTGGGAAATCTGTTCTAAGCTTCTAGTGCATGTAGGCCCTGGGGATGGCTAATGAGTGGATATGCCTGAAGAAGGACCAGTTTGGGGTGTTACTGAAGGAGAAGATTGAGGGTCACCGTTAGAACATGCTGAATTGTGCCTGTGAAGGCCAGCAATAAGAAACCTTTAATCCCAGCACTCGGGAGGCAGAGGCAGGCGGATCTCTGTGAGTTCGAGGCCAGCCTGGTCTCCAAAGCGAGTTCCAGGAAAGGCGCAAAGCTACACAGAGAAACCCTGTCTCGAAAAACCAAAAAAAAAAAAAAAAAAAAAAGAAACACATTGTAGTAGCTCTTGGCTGTGCTTGTAGTCAAGAGGTAGGTTGTATTAAAGGGTGAAGAGCTGAAAGGCTATTTTCCATAGCAGGTTGTTACATATGGCTTCACTTTAAAGACAGCAAGACAAGAAATATAACCCTGCTGTAATTCTTACAAAACCAGATGGAGAATTCTCCCTCCTCACTTAACATTATCAGCACTCAAGTAAATAGTTGCCTTTCTCTCATGGTCACACCGCATGCTATAATTGACTCTGAGGTGTAAGTACCTGAAGCTGACTGTAAATGCAGTCCTTGCTTTCTTTATTACTTCCCATGCAGTGTTTTTTTTTATTCAGTAAGGAGATTGCCAAGTGGATACGAACTGTAAATAGTAATGCATCCTTTACCCTCATGCAAATATGGTGGCTCTCCTTCCTTGAGGTGGCCATGTATTAGAAATGATTGCAGATTGAGACGCGGTGGCTGAGGAGTTAGCAAGAATGGAGGAAAGCATCTCATAATGTAAGCAGCTGCTTCCTCAGCTTGGCCTTCCACCTTGAAATCTGGAGTTGAGATTCGCAAAGACTTTACAAGCGGGCTGGACTCGGAGCTGAGCTCTGGTTGGCCAGGAGTGACTACATTCACTCAGCATTCTCTTAGTTTCTGGTGGTCCTGTTACTCCCGTTGCTGTTGGGTCGTCTTGCCCTTCGATTCTTTTTCCTCCTCATCCTCTTCCTCACTTGTCAGCTGTTGCTTTCTCCTTCCTTTAAAGCTACAGCACATTCTGTATAAAGTCGAGGGAAAGTAATTATCACGTTTCTTTTGCATCAAGATGGGGTGGGTGGGGTCCAGACAGATGTGGAATATGGCAGTAATTGGATTACCCAGAATTTGGTTATTAGCCTTTTAAACTTTGGTTATTAATGCTGAATGAGAAGAAAACATATGAAATTTATAGGAAAATCAACCAATTCCAATCATAGAAGGATAAACTCCTAAAATTTTTTAAAAGGTAAAATAAAAGTGCATTAAAGTTACAAGGTACTTAATAAGAGATTTATTTTGTTTTTTAAATTGTTTTTAAAGCTGAAAGATATGATAGTTACAAGATGAGTTTTCGTTTTTATGGTATTAGAATGTGCTCTACCATTCTCTGCCCCCAAGACAGAATTTTAAAACTCAGGGTTTCTGAAGACATTGCCCTGATTCTCTGGAGGCTCTGGATATGTGACTTTCAGGGACCTAGAGTTTCATTGCAGTTCAGCATTGAACAACCATCTCAATCTTGGCCAATGTCTGGAAATTGTTTTCTTAGGTGATTTCAAAATGAAGGTAAAGCATCTTATGCTTTGATTCCCCACCAGTTAGACCCACTCTGCATTTCTCTCTGGCTTTCTATAGCACCAAGGTCCTTCCCAAGCCAAGCTTGCTCCACACAGAACATTCTGTTGCTCTGTCCGCATAAGCAGGGCTATTGTGATATTTATCTGAATTCAAACGAGGCTAATTAAAAGAGCTGCTGACAGTTGTTGTGATCTGACTTTGACTGCAGCTTGATGGTCATTATGGGTAAATAATGAAGCAGGTCTGCAAATGGAGCAGCTGCCAACTTGGGCTGGAAGAACGGCTATTGCTTCCAATTTAAGGATCTATCGACCGCTCCTCTTCTCCCTGCAGATCTTCTGCAGAAAACAAATGTTTTCTGCTGCTGTGTATTGTGGTTTCAGCTGTTTCAGATATAGCCTATAATTTCCTTCTTTAATATTTAACTTAGGACATTATTAGCTTTCAGTGTTAACAACTTTTCTGTTTTAAAGAAGTTGGGCTTTGTCCTTGTGAATGCTATAACCAGCTAACCAGCTGTAGCTATTATATGCCTTTATTTAATTTGTACATTATGCAAGAAATAGTCTAGAACAGCAAGGTATGACTTAGGACAGTGTTTCAAAAATCCTTCATCGATAGCTTTTTTTGTTAAGAGATCAGTGCATGCCCATTGCTTTTGTTTTCATAAAGATGGACACCTCTTGTCAGACCTCAGTTTTAGGTTTTGTTCACCCCCTTCATTGGCTTTGAAATATTTTGATACATGCTGTATTTATCAACTCGGAATAGCTGCAGTGGCTTTCATTAAAGTGCAGTAGTGAATATATTGTCGCTCTATCACAAGCTTCTCCTTGTCCTATTAGTAAGTAGGAACGGGTGCATTAAAGGTAGGCATGATAACAAATTGCATCCATAGATTAATGTGCTTCCCTGCAGATTTTCTCCACTTACAGAATGCAACTTCTGGATCTAATAATTACAATCTAGAATTGAATATAGGCCAGTACTGAACACACTTCCTACTTAGTCAGTTGCTGTGGAAAAGCCTGTCTGCATTGTGTAGTCTGAGGCTGCAGCGGTGCTTTGTGCATAATGTGGCAGAGCTTCGAGATCTTGCTGGGAGGAAATGATCCCAAACATGCCCCTGAAAGAGAAATCTTACTCTGAAAAATAATGATGAAAAATTGCTTATTTTGCTATGCATTTGTCTTTGTTTATTTCAGGAAAGGCTAACCAAACTTTATTTATCGGACTCCAGAATAGTGTTGGGAATGTTTTAGCTTTCTTGTTTCCAGCTTGGATTATGCCAGAAGTAGTGTTAACAAGGGGTTATGTTATGCTGGCTTATGTTAAACCAGATCACCCCTAACATGTGCAGAGCCATTCATCTGTGTCACCAAAACCCAGGAGAACATCTGACATGGCTCTGAAACAGAAACAGTGATCACTTACAAATCAAACATGGCACGCTCTAAACTGATTGTGCACGGCAATCTTTTCCTAGAAAGGACAACTAATTGAACATGATAAAGTGTAAAGTTAATTAACACCCTTAAATTTGTTGATTACTTTCACGGGATTATATTGTTCGTTGAGTAGCAGCTTTCTGTCCCAGCTGTCGCCTTTTTTCAGCGAATGACGCTGGTAAACAATAGAGACACCATAACAAGTCGTAAATGGTCCCTGTGACAGCAGCCCCTTGTGAGGCTGCATCTGTAGAAAATGATTAGAACAATTGCATTTTAAAGACAGCTCACATTGCAGCCCAAGTCCCATTGGCCCTCTTCTTGATCTCTTTTGATGGCAGACTGGTTAAAACATTTAAGTTCTTTTGAGTAAATTAGGTGATTTACTGCGTTTTTCCTGAGAGTGCTTTGGCAGTTCGGCTTTTACAGTGTTAAAGGCAGATCTAGCTGGAGCGTACATTTTAGCTTTCTGTCTCTCCCTTTTTGGGTTTGAAGGCCTCTTTCCGATAGGCGTGGGTGAAATGAGCTCATTTGTGATTCCTGAGAGGTTATTTTAGGTGACCCACACTTGGTTCAGCTTTTTTCAGTAAGGCTAATTTTCAAATTTCAGCTCTTTGGTGTTCTTAAGGCAGACTCTGACATCCTTAGGTTGAGTAGATTTATGTACTGCATTTAAGCTTCATGGCATTTGTGTATTACTATATAAAATACCTTTCCTTTATATTCTTTGTTGCTTCCACGTAAGTACGCCACCTTCTAGACAGAGAAACTGAGATTGAGCGGAACTGGGATTTGTCCAAGCGGTGTGACTTGAGTGATGATTTCACCTAGGCCTCTTAATTTGAATCACATGTTTTTATTTATAGCTCTTCATAATAATGTCCCTGTACACACACACTTGAGTTTGTTTATACGGCAGTAAGTGAAAATGCCAGTGCCACATACAGAGAATCACACTGCTCCAAAATTGGTTCTTTTTTATATATATAAAATTGATAAATAAAAATGGTATTTATCATTTATACCATGTTTCAGTAGTGTGTATACGTTGTGGACAGCTAGGTAGAACTTAACTCACTAAGATTCAAAGAGCGCATGCCCATAAAGGTCTTAACAAGACCCATCAGAAGAGAAACTTGGGTTTGAGTAATTACAAGTGCTTTTTACCAGCATCCCTCAGAATGCCACAAGAATAGTAAAAGAAAGCCAGCGTGGTGAGGTGCTCGGCATGAGTACAGTCTTGGAGATAAGCTGGTCAGGCAAGGAGGGACAAAAGGGAGTTTCCTGTGAGGGAGCAGCATGAGTGCAAAGAAACCCATAGTTCCCAGTGTACACAGCAAGGCAGTTTTTGTTGTAGGGGTAGAAATTCTTAGCATTCATTGACAAGAAAGAGGAAGATAAAAGATTTGAGGAGAGAGAAGAAAAAATTCACTGCTTTCTACAACTCTAAGACCAAAGGAAGACAAAACTAAGAGTTCTGTTGTCTGTCCTTTGCTGGGTCCAACATACACGTTCTCAGAGACAGTTGGGAACAAGGATAGCTTGGTAATAGTGAATGGTGTCTGCCGCTGGTTGTGTTCATGGGAAGGCATTGTCTGAGACAGCAGCCTGTGCTGCCCCAAGGTTGGGAGACCGAGCAGCATAACTATGAAAACAAGATAGTTTATGTTGATGTTTACCGCTTTACAGGTATGAGGCCAAGTTTAGCCAGAAGAAGGGACAAACTGAGTGTTAACTGAGTTGAGTGGGAGCAAACAATCCTTTAACATAAAAATAGGAAGAACAGTATTTATTATATCATTTTTTATATTCTGTGTCAAGTACCAAATAAGCATTGAAAAATATGTAAACTTGAAATATATAACTCAGTTCAAGGAAAAACTCACTTTTTGAGGTTGCTTTATTCCTCCCCAAATGAAGTTTGCTCTTACTTTGAAGATAACGTGTGTGTGTGTGTGTGTGTGTGTGTGTGTGTGTGTGTGTGTGTGTGTGTGTGAAATCTTAGGGTTTTGTTTTGTGTTTGTTAATGCTGAGTTGCTCTCTTTTTTCTCCTTTTGATCTGTGTGTGTGTGTGTGTGTGTGTGTGTATGTGTATGTGTATGTATGTGTATTTGAATGTGTATGGACTCAAGTATGTGTACAGGAGTGCATGCAGAGCACAAACATTGGTATCGGGCATGCTCCTCGTGCCTCTCCACTTTGTTTATTGAGGGAGGGTCTCCGTTAAACAGAGGGAGCCTTCTCTAATTTGGCTAGCTTAGCCAGCTTGCTCCTTAAATCCCTGCTTCTCCCTCTGGAGTGCTGGGATTGCAGGTGCCTGCCACACCTGCCTGGCTTTTAGATGGGTTTTGGGGATCTGAACATGGATCCTAATGCTTGCATAGCAACAGCTTTATCTACTGAGCCATATCCCTAACCTTTTAGTTGACTTTTAAATGACAAAAATATATACTACTTGTCATATATGATGTATTATTTTAAGATATATATACATTGTAGAATGGCTAATTCAAAATGTCTAAAATACTATACTGTGCATACTTGATTTTAGTTGTGAGAGCACTTACAATCTACTCTCAGCAATTGACAGAAATACAATTCATTATTACTAACGGTAGGTATCACATTGTACAGTGGGCTCCTGAACACTCCCCTTCTTATTCCTGGCTTTCTGCTTTCTAAACTTACTGTTCCAGTAAGCAGACTTAAAGCTCTTGAGGGGCTTTGTGTGGTTGAAGAAGAAGCAGAGTTGGTGAGCGCTTAGGAGCATCCCACACTCAGTGCGTGAGCGCTTTATCTGCTTAAACCAGATTTGCGAGTGCAGTTAGAGTATGGGACACCATGTCACCTGTCTTGAGATTTCTTGTTTCCTTTTTTGCCTTTTTAACAATAGAAGTCAAAAAATGGAAGGAAAGAAGAACCCAGGATTTGATGGTGATTGCCATCCATCATCTGACTCTGGTATCATTTAGCACACTGCTGGCACACATCTCTTCTGTAGTTATGATTTAGACCTTTAAGTTTTTCTTTTGAGATTATAATTGTATCATTTTTCTCTACAAACCCTCCCCAAAACCTTGCTCTTTCACATTCATGGCTCCCATTTTCATTAATTGTTCTTACATACATACATACATTTCCTTAAATACATAACTACAGCCTGCTCGGTGTGTATAACGTTACCTGTATATATGTTTTCCTGGTGACCATTGGTATTGAACAGCCAGTTGGTGTGCTTGCCCTTGGGAAACACTATTTCCCCCACTCTCAGCATTCCTCAGCTAGCTGTTGTTCTCTGTGTAGGGTTAGACCTCCTGAGCTTCCCCTTGTTCGTGTTAGCACGTCCATTGGTATCGTCCTGTTCAGCTCATGTTTAGGCAGTCGTGTGGGAGAGACTTTATGGGTCTAGCTTCTGATACTCCTAGGAGACACAATCTCACAGCAAACTCCCCGTTCCTCTGGCTCCAGGAATCTATCTGCCCCTCTTCTACAGTGGTTCCTGAGCCTTAGGTGTGCGAGTTGTATGTAGGTGTGTCCTTCTGACTGGAGGATAAAGATAGAGTTCTGTGTCTCCCATGAACCTCACATTTTGGATTTCCTGGAAATCCAAAATTCAAATGTTCTCCTAATATGCCAGAAAACTGATCTTGATTTTTGATTCAGGAAACATATTTACTCATTGAATCTTTGTACCTATCACAGTTCAAGCACTGAAGAGATAACTTTCTGGTGGTATTTTTCTTCTTTGAACTTGTGAACGTCTGTATGTATACTTCTCTAGATTGCATCTGTTTTTGTTGCATCTGTGGATTTTCTTGTTCCTTGCTTTCCTGTCACCAGCAATTGATCTCATACTCCTTGGTCCATAGGAGCTGTTCCTTAGTACCAGGTTGAAGGCCACTGAATGATTGGTCTCCAATTGCCAGTTCTTTGTGTATGTCAACTGTAAGTCTGTTTTTAAAATAGGGAAGACTTGATAACTTAGACTTTGATTAGGCGTAAGAATGTTTCTCTCCTGGGAGATAGAGAGATGGTAGTTAAGAGCACTGGCTGTTCTTCAAGGGGGCCTGGGTTCAATTCCCAGCACCCACATGGCAGCTCACAGCTCTGGTTTCAGGGGATCTGATGCCCTCACATAGACATACATGCAAGAAAAACACCAATGTATATAAAGTAAAAACAAACAAACAAATAAATAAATAATGTCATCTATGATAGATGTCTGTGGCTTTTAAGAACAGTATTTGTGTCTATTTTGAGTGATTTGGGCATTTGCATTTTCATTTGTTTATACAAATGAGTTCATTCTTTTTATTCTGGGGTTATGGAAGAGAATATCTAAAGATATTATCAAACGAAATGGCTAGATAAGCTCTAAAAGCAGCCTCAAGGATTTGGGCTTGTTAGCTTTAGTCAGTATAGTGATATAAGAAAAAATAATCTCCTTTTTCTGCACTTGTTCATAGCCAAAGGCCAAGAAGCAATAAAGCACAGTACATAGAGTGGGTCTGGACTAAATCAGCTAGAGGACGTTTGTTTTATTTATTTATTTCCTTTTGAGACAGGGTTTCTCTGTGTAGCCCTGGCTGTCCTAGAACTAACTCTGTAGACCAGGCTGGGCTTGAACTCAGAGATCCTTTTGCCTTTGCCTTCCAAGTGCTGGGATTAAAGATGTGCGCAGTATAGCCTGGTAGACAGTTTGACTTGTTCGTTCTACAAAGTATACATATCTTCAAGTGTTACATCATACGCGATAAGTAGCATACTATTTTTGTCATTTGTATGTTGTCATGGTCAGCCTTTTCTCTAGTATGGAACTATTGTACAGAGTCAGGGTACCTCCATTTTGTGTGTCAGTGTCATACATGTTTGACTGTGGATGCATGTGAATTTGAAAACCCCAAGTGATCGTAGAATTTCAAAGCTTAGAAGCGTCTCCGTGGTTGTGTTGTCTGACTGTCTTCATAGATTGGAAGTGGATGGAGCAGGCAGCATTTAATGGCATACAAGAATGGTGAAAAGGCTTGGTAACTCTCGGCATCATTGAGTATTTCTGTGACAGTAGGTCTCACCCATTACTACATCTAATGTTTCTAACCTGTTGTCTCCTGTCTTAGTCCCCTTATGATGCTGTAGCAGTACTTGAGAGACTGGAAGCTGGGGATGTAGTTCAGTCGATAGAGTACTTGCCTAGTATGCTCAGGGTCGTAGGGTTGATGCCTAGCAACCACCACCACCACCCCAAGAAAAAGAGAGAGACTAGTTAATTTATAAGGAACAGAAACTTACTCCTTATGGTTCAGAAGGTTGGGAAGTCCAAACTAAAGGGCTGGCATCTGGCAGGGGCCTTCATGGCTTAGAGGAGCAGGGTAGCGGGTTGAGAATGAGAGGGTCACACTTGTCCTTTCGTAAGAAACCCTTGCCCTTGAAGTTGCATGACCCTTCATGATGGAGTCTTCATGTTCTAATTACCTCTCATTGGATCTCACTGTTCAACACTGTTGTCATGGGGATGACTTGTTTTTTAGAGGACACATTGAAGCCATAGCATCTTTCTGTCTTTGTCTGGGTAAATAGTCACTTACTAGACATCTCTTTTGTACCAGGCTTGTGGGTATATGCCTCATGAGTCAGCTGTCAAGGCTTTCCTGAAAATAATGTTCCTATGGAGAATGCAGATCAGAAATAAAGGTGTTGAAGCAAGATGGGGTAGGAAGTGATATAAAGTTAACAAGTGATAAAGAAGTGTGGTCTGGCTTCTCTGAAGAGGCTCATTTTGAGCCAAGTTCTTAATTATTGGAAAATTAGTCATGAATAGTTTTGAGACGAATGTATCAAACTGAAAAGAATAAGAAGTGCAAGGCTTTGGGATGAGAGGAGATCATGCTTGATCTGTTTCAGGGATAGCCAGAGGCCAAAGTGACTGAAGCCTGAGTGACAGGAAGGTGGGTTTGAGATGAGACAGGTGAGGAAACCATGGCTTTATTAGAGGGCCTTTGGGGCTTTGTCTGACTTTGGATTTTATACGAGGCATGGTGGGAAGCTTTGGGATGATTGGGAGTAGAGAAAAACCATGAACTAGATTTATGTTTTAGGAGGATTCCTCCGGCTCCTGTGTGGAGAATAAATGTTGGAGACCAGGGCAGAAGGGAGAGCGAGTGAGAGGGAAGAAGGCTGTTGCTGTAGTCCACGCTCAGACCAGGGTTGTAGAAAAAGTGGCCAGGTCACAGCTGCATAACTTCGTAGAAGCAAGGATACATGTAATTTAGCTTTCACGCCACAGCTAAGGACGGGCTACTGACTAGGTCCCCGGCAGATTGTGTTGGATGAACCAACACATGCAGATTGCTCAACTCTTTCCAAAAGATACACTAAGCTGTCCTTGATTTTTCCAAGAGTTCTTCACAGTGATTTATCCTCTCCCCACTCTTTTTCTTTTTTGAGACAGAGTCTTACTATGCTGCTTAAATTGGTCAGAATTCATGGTCTTGCTGCCTCAGCCCCCCAAGTTCTGGGATGGCAGGTGTGTGCCACCACAGCCATCTTAGGGTGATGTAGTCTGCATCAGCCAGGCATGGACTTCTCTAGAACTTCTTAGCCTGGGCCGGCCTGCTTCTCCTGTTTATGGGGTTAACAAGCAAGGCTAAAACTGTCCTAGAAGAGACAATGACTTAGATAACCAGAGAGGAAAATGCCTACTTCACAAGCTCAACTTATAAAACCCTTCTATTAAATGGTATGCTGGTTACTCTGTAAAGAAGTATTAATCCCTTTCCCATTTTATTCACTGGCTCGGAGTTATTTCTTTATAATCACACAGCCAGCAGGTATTACTCTTAAAACCAGTTATTACATCTCTAGAGCCTTTATCCTTTCAGCCATGCTTATTGATTTATTTTCCAAACAGTCGTCTGTTGAATATATCATGTAGTGTGCTACATGATAGGAATACTGACATAAGCAAGACCCCATGCTGACCTTGTAGAAAATCAGATAAAGAAAATCAAAGATTTTAATAAACTATGGTAAATATTATAATACGACTAAAACAGTGTGTTTGGTTTTATGCATACTATTATTAAAATACAACTAAAATACAGGCTTAATATCAGAAGTGGTAGGGGCCAGTGTTTCAGATTTAGGACTTTCTTGGATGTTGTAATATTTGAGTGTATGTAAGGAAATGTCTTGGGGTTGAAACCAAAATGTAAACACAGGATTCGTTTCTGTTTTATGTGTACTTTATACTCATATGCTGAAGGTAATTTTACATAGAATTTTTAGATTGCCATCATTTTGACCACATCCTGTTACTTAAGGATAGATGCTCAATTTTTCTGCTGTGGTTTCATATTGATGCTCAAAAAGGGTTGGATTTTAAAAGGAACATACCAGATTTTAGATTGTTGAATTAAGAATGGTCAGCTGCTGGGCTGTTGTGGCACACTCCTTTAATCCCAGCCCTGGGGATGGAGGTGGGCAGAGGCAGTTGGATTTCTGAGTTCAAGACCATCCTGGTCTATAGCGTTCAAGGACTCCAGGGCTACACAGAGAAAGAAACCCTGTCTAAAATAACAAAGCAAAAAGAATGGTCAACCTGTAAATATTTCTCCCAGTACTAGCTACCTGAGCATGCATTAGTTCTGTGCTGTCCTATTTTTCCCAGCACTCGGGAGGCAGAGCCAGGCGGATCTCTGTGAGTTCGAGGCCAGCCTGGGCTACCAAGTGAGTTCCAGGAAAAGGCGCAAAGCTACACAGAGAAACCCTGTCTCGAAAAACCAAAAAAAAAAAAAAAAAAAAAAAAAAAAAATTAAAAATTAAAATTAGAAATTTAAAAATTAAAATGGAATGGCAAGACCATTTATTGCTTCTTATCGACAGACATAAAATCCTCTTCAGTGTCTTCTGAAGTCTGTAAGAGGTCTTGGGAAGCTTTTGAGTTCCAGCTTTTCAGAAGTCCTTTTCATCTGTCTGCAGTGGTCTCATTTCTTTTAGGATAGCTTAGGGTGAGTTCTGCCCCTGCTTTGGGAGTAGGCTTGATAGCGTTAAAGGAATGTGTATGGGATGATAGGATTTGGTCCCAAGAATTGCTCAGTTTAATCAGACTATGTTGGCATAAAGTCAGAAATAAACACACCATCACATTGAAAGAGTGAGACTGCCATGGACTTCTGAATCAAGGGTGAACAATTCTTTCTTGTGAGCTTTTCTTGCTTAAGTAACTTATTTCTTCTTTTGAAATATGTGTTTGAACAAGTGAGAAAGTGCACCTGTCAAAAGATTAACCAGCTGAGAACCATTGTCAGCATTAATTTTCCTTCAATAAATGACTCTCTGAAGCTTTTTAGCAGTCTGTAATCTAGATACAGAGCTACTGACCTATGATGGATAGCACTGGATTTATTTGTAAGCTTTAACTTAAGTTGTCTACTTAATTTCTCCAGGTTAGATCAACAGGATTAGGAGACAGAGTAGTTATGTGTTTTGAATAAGAATGGATAAGGAAATTGAGCAAAATAATTGTAAAAACATTGATGGTTTACCATCTTGGTGAAATAAATTAGAAACCAGCAAAATGATAGCCACTCAAATGTCATTATTGTTAAAATAATTAGGTTTTTGTACACAATCCTTTCCAAAGTGTTTCTAATGCTATTATGAAATGGTGTAACTTAACTTCCTGTGAGCATTGAAGGCTTCCATATATAGGGAATGCACTCCCACGATTGTTTGGCTTACATCGCACTGACTTTTGCTTTTAGTAAATGTTTAAAAATAATATGAACCAGGAAAAAGAAAGCTACTTGATTTGGCAATAGCAAAATACTGACAATTTAAGCCAGGCAGTAGTGGTGCACTCCTTTAATCCCAGCACTTGGGAGGCAGAGGCAGGCAGATCCCTGAGTTTGAGACTAGCCTGGTCTGCAGAGTGAGATCCAGGACAGCCAGGGCTACACAGAGAAACCCTGTCTTGGGGATATGTATATGTATGTATGTATGTATGTATGTATGTATGTATGTATGTATGTATGTATGCATGCATGTGTATGTATGTATATGTGTATATATATACACATACATATATGTATAATTTAATTTTAATGTTTAGAAACTGTGGCATGGAGTCAGTTAAATTGAAAAGCAGGTCATCACTTGGAGTATCTGTTCTAATGACCAGGTCTAATGGTGCTGCAGCTATGGTTTCCTATCTGTAGTTGCAAGTAATTACAAAAACAGAAGTTGCACTAATATAGTAATAATAGTAAAAATAGTAATAATAATAAAAATATATCCACATATTTGCTATTTTTAACAAGAAAATCTAACTTGAAAATTATGTTAAAAGCATTAATTTTCAAATTTTATTTCATAGTTTATAAAAAAGTTGTAGTAAAGTGGCCCTTCTCCCTCTATGAAGACAAACCTAAATTAGAAGTTGTTTCATTGATCCTTTCAACCAGAGACAGTTAATTCATCAAGCTTGTTAAAAACTAAGAAGTAGCCAGAGCATGCTAAAGTTTATTTCCTGTTTGTGCTCATGTCGCTAGGAATGAGTTGCTTCAAAGATGTGACAGGAGGGAGAGAAAGATGAGGAGGCTCAGATGATACCTGAAGTGTGTGTGAGAGTCATCTAAATGAGCAAGTGCCTCTCCCTTCCAAGAGCCAGGGCTCCAGATCTCCTCAGTAGGTAGAGCTGGAGAAGGAGCTTGGGCGACACAGACCTCTAGCACTGTCTTTAGAGCAGGCTCCTCTGCATTCTGTGGTGCCAGTTGGGGCCCCAGGAAACTATAAGTGTATATGGCTGTGTATGTCTTTGGGGTGTATGATTAACCTGCATGATGCTTGGTTACTGGAGCACTCCTGTGGAGATTTGGAGAATCTTCTACATGGCTGGCAGAAATAAATTTTTGAGGCAAGGATTGAATAAATCCCTTGGGTTTTTAGGTTTTTCTCTCATTTTGTTATTTTATCTGAGCAGTTTTGCTTCCCTCTCTTTCCCCCAAATGACTCAGGTGTAGGAGCTGCTCGGTCTGGAAACCTGACGTTTATGGTGGGCGGAGTTGAAGATGAATTTGCTGCCGCCAAAGAGTTGCTGGGGTGCATGGGCTCCAATGTGATGTACTGTGGAGCTGTTGGGACTGGGCAGGTAATGTTGTCGAGTGATTGGCATGACTCAATGGAGAATGTTCCTTCTGACCACATTCTTGCCCCCTTTTTTCCTTGGTTCATGCTGTGGCTTCCCTGCTTAGATTTTAGTTAAATTGGAATGAGTTGGTTTTTCATCATTGTTGGTAGGCTTGGGCAGATGTCAGTCCAATGAGAAAGAAGTAACCCGTGCCCTTCAACCTTTGAAAAGTAAAGCATCTCCTTTAGAAGTATGAGATGACTGATAGTACTGAACTCTGAATTGAACTGACTGCTCCTGAGAAGTATGAGATGACTGATAGTACTGAACTCTGAATTGAACTGACTGCTCCTGTCCTGCTCCTAACACAGGCTCATATTCCATTCTTCTTGTAATGCTTTGCCCAGTCACTAAAGCTCAAGACTTTCCTGTTAGGAATCTTTGTTGAACTTAAATTTACCGTTCTCTAATATGTACAGAGTTTTACCATTTTGATCATCTTGCTCATTCCACATGTTACCTGGGTATAGTCTTCCATTCCCTGTTTTCTACCATGTCACATTCTAACTTTCTACCCTACTTGACAGTCTAAACTATCAAATTTCTCCATGTTCCCTAAAATATATGTCTGAGTAATGTTCTTACAATCCCATGCTTCTATGTGTCTAATCCTCTTATGTATTTACCATTTACCCTGATGCCCTTCTGTTTTCTTGTCTGTTTACATCCTGTCCTGACCTTCAGAGAGATGACTTCTGGTTCCACCTCCTCCGAGACCCTGTTTTTAGTGATGAGATAACTAGTACTGAACTCTGAGGTGGAATCATTAGTCCTGCCCCTCTCCTAGTACACGCACTCCATTCTTCCTGCCCGTACTGCCTCCTCCCCACGGACTTTACCGTTTATTGTTCTTGTTTGCTCATCTGTTCCCTTTTGTAACGCATGGCATTCCCATTTCCCTTCGAGAACAGTAGTGCCACATGGACCAGTCCTCCTTAGTGTGGAGGCCACAGTGGGGGTGCCCTTTGTTTTAACCGAGTGGAAGAGACTCCCAGCTTCTGCTGAGGACAGGGTGCTAGGCTCAGAGGGAGATATACCTGAGATATACTGAACTGCGTTTTTCCCTACCCACTAGAGAGAATCCACTACTGAATGTGTGTTTTTTCCAAGAGAGAACCCTAGGAATCAGGTAAAAAAAAGTCTTGTAAATTATAACTTAAAGTACAGCTCCTTACTATTCACTTTATTTTCAGTCTGCAAAGATCTGCAACAACATGCTGTTGGCTATAAGCATGATTGGAACGGCTGAAGCTATGAATCTTGGAATCAGGTTTGTGGAAGAGAATGTTTTCGTGTCCTAACAGTTTTCATTGTCTTCCCTATTTGATTTTTGATGTCTAAAGAGTGATGTTCATGAGAGAGAAGTAAGTTAGTGCAGGAGCGGCTGAAAGTGCTTTATTATTGAATTTTAATAGACTTTGCTTATTGGACAAGCAATAGGACCCTAGGGAATATCAACACTCTTTGCCACAGCCGTAAAATATATTGCACTATGCACTGAAGTTATATTATGCTTTTTATATGGAAGTCCCATATCTTCTATTATACTAAAATGCAAAAACTATAAAATTCAAACATATTTTGGCAATGTTAGGACAAATTTGAATGAAACATGTTTTTAATGTGTAGTGAATTCAAGTGTTATGCCGTGTAACTAGTTTTATATACCTGTTTTAAATGTACTTCTCAGAATCCACACTAGCAGGGTTCTTGGTGGTCTGTTGTCAGGATAACCAGGCTTATGTTCCTAAAGGTACGATTCATGTACACAGCTTTCATTTTAACTTGCTTGGTTACTCTATGTTAGGATATATCTTTAAAATACAGTGTTCACTAATTGTTTACTTAAATTGAGTAAGAAATTCTATTTTTCTTTTCAGTGATAATTCTCTAGAATGCTTAAGGTTAATGCCTTAATTTTAGCCTTTAATCCTTTGGATTAGGAATGCTATGTATGATTAATCAACTAATTAATATTTTTAATGTTCTGTATTTCATGAATATAATAAATACACTTTTTTTTAATTTTGGAGAACTGCTTAATGTGTGCAGACTCCTTTATTCACAGCTTTTCTCATATGTCTGGGCTGCTTGTCAGATAGATGCAGCACGAAGCAGAGGAGCAGCTTGGACCCCAGCTTTTGATAAAAGCAATACAAAGAGCCAAAGTGCTTGAGATTTTTTTTTTTAAACCATGGTAATGGATTCACATTTCCTCTTAATTACCATATCAAGATGCTGTTGTTTTATTGAATTGCCCGTCTCAGATGTTAAACTATCTTGACCTATTAAGTTGTCATGTTGTAATTGAGATAAAAGAGGAATTTGCTTTGCATCAGCGCTAATTGGTTTATCAATATCCCATACCATTTACATTTTAGAACCATGTCTATAAGATGGTAAGGCATGTCTGTACAAAGCCTTAATAAAACTGTTGTGCGTGGGAACCCTTCAGAACGTCATATCTGTGCTGTGGCCAGTTTCAGGCTGTGGGCCACTTGTTATACTGAAAAACTTGTTCCTAGCATATTTATTTTCACATCTGTTCTCTAGACCAGTTTCATGGAAGAGGAAAACAAAACTTTCTGGAGCTTGAATTGCATATAAAGTTAATTGTTGCTAGCAACAGAATTAATATCCATATATATTTATGTGTATGATTTTATTCTTATTTTTCTGGAAATAAACCGTGGAAGTAAAAGCTTGGGTGAGCCTCGGTTCACGTCCTAGATTCCTGACACGTCCCTTCCTCACCAGTTTCTTCTTCCCCCTGGCCAAGGCATCACTGGCTCAGGATGCTCCTTAGTCACAACAGTGTGTCTTCGGGCGTTTCTCAAATACTTCTCTGTCAAAACTCTGAGTAGATAATTATTTGCTCTTCTGAAGCAAAGCTTTGGGTTAGATGTGGTGGTACACACCTTTATTTAATCCCAGACCTTGGGAGGCAGAGGCAGGCAGAACTCTCTGTGTGTTTGAGGCCAGCCTGCTCTACATAGTGAGTTCCAGGCCAGCCAGAGTTATGTGGTGAGACCCTGTCTCCAAATAAGTAAACAAACAAGCAAATGAATAAATGAAACAAAATGAAGCGTTGAGGACAGAAAGATGCTGTAACAGGTAAAAATAAGAGCACCCGCTGCCAGGCCTGATGGCCCGAGTTTGATTGCCGGGACCCACGTGGTGGGAGGTGAGCACCGACTCCTGCAAGTTGTCCTCTGATGATACACATGCCATGGCATGTGAGTGCGCACGCACACGCGCATACACACACACACACACACACACACACACAAAATAAATGGAATTGAAAAATTAAAGTGGAACTTCCATCTAGGGTAAGTGCCTATGGAAAGCCACCGATGACAGCTAGTAAAGAACAACAGGGCCATCAGCTGAACAAAATGTGTAATGAAGTGATGAACAAAATGTAAGTGAAAGCCGTTGGCTACTGTACTAGGTGGGTTCCCAAGGAAAATATTGAAAGTGGCGTAAGTCCATGTAGGGAAATTAATAGCAGAAAAATAGTTTATCTTATTTTGGCCATGACCCAGTATGGTAAAATAATGTTTGAAAATAGGAGACTTTTCTGTGGTTCCAGGGTATAATAGAACCTAGCACTCCAGACGCTGAAAAATACAAAACTTTTAAAGGTTTAGTTTTCCTCAAACTCTAAATATGTACAGGTGTGTGTGTGTGTGTGTGTGTGTGTGTGTGTGTGTGTGTGTGTGTGTGCGTGTGTTATATGGAGTGAGAGAAAGACCTATAAATATAAATAAAATGTGCATAAGAAGTCCAAAAACAAGGCAGAAACTTGCTTGTTTTATTTGACTGTTAAAAATAACGTATAACTTTCAATGTTTCAGATTGTACTAGGGTGTTTTTCTAACCTGAGGTTCCCGCATTGCCTTAGAGCTCTGCCAGCCTGGGAGGAGAGCCTCTGCTGTTGTCTTGTCTCTGTGGTTTACAGACATGGTTTGAAATGACAGGACTGCTCTCTGATAGAGTATAGAGAGCGGCCACGATTTATTGCACTTTGCAAGGTGAAAGAGAAAATTGGCATCAGCAAGCATAAATTCCCAAGTAGTAAATTCCCCCAGAGTAGTGCAGCATCAAAGTGGTCCAGTTGCATTTATATTCTGCTCACTTGCAAGTAGAATTTTCTAGAGTATTAATGTCAACATTTACAAATTGAGTCACCTGTTCCGGTGATGTGATCATTTCTGATTAATTTCATTCTCATAAGTCAGTGTTTTAGTTTTTTCTGGAATATGGTTTTCTCTTTAATAGAAGAATAAAATCATACAGTTTAGAAACCGTCTTGACCCTTTGCTCTTTTACAGTGAGCCTTTATGGATGTTAGTGAAAGTTTAAAATGTTGTTTAAAAAAAATAAAGTGCAAAGAATATTGGTACATAATATACTTTGAGATTCCTGTTTATTAGATCTTTTTCCTTCCTAATTGGATTCCTAGTTAGGACTCCAAAGTTGTCCTGTAGCCTTGAAAGCTCCCTGCTTGCATGAGAGAGGTTGTGGTTCTGTGATCACACACAAGCAACATTGTTAATGTGCATTTTGTTGTTTGATTTTTCATTTTGCTCCATTGGGAATTGAGTCTTAAGAAACACCGGTGGTGAAACAAGTGATTTGCATGATCCGGCGAGCCCACCCGCTCCTGCAGCCGCCATGTTGTCTTGACAGACAGAGGCTGTAACACAGTTGCTTCTGCCGCAGTTGAAACTCTTCCCAAAGAGAGCTTTTCCTGCAGGCGTGCTCTCAGTTTCTTGATTATTGCGCCTCAGTTTGGCCTTTTGTGAGGATTAAAACTTTTATTTATTTATTTATTTTTGGCTTTCAAGACAGGGTTTCTCTGTGTAGCCCTGGCTGTACTGGAACTCACTCTGTAGACCAGGCTGACCTCAAACTCAGAGATCTACCTGCCTCTGCCTCCTTAGTGCTGGGCGTGTGCTACCACTGCCTGGCAAAACTCTTATTTTTATACCCCAGCCACCAGAAAAAATGCAGGAGGTTGATAATCAAAATGTCGATAGGATTTCTTAACTGGTAAAATGCCACGCATTGGCTGGTTGACTGTCATGTCACCACTACCCACGGTCACACAATGAGTCTCAGGCTGGTTAGTCTGTATAACTTGTATCCAGCTATACACAGGTGTCTGCTTTTCTCATTTATAAAATGATAATGGTACCAACCCCCACTGGGTTATTGAGATGGCTGATTAATCCTTGTAGCTTTTTAAAAGTAGTTCTTAGCACATAGTACTTAATAATATCTGAGGTTAGGATTTGACTCTTATTTGGACAGTTTACCTTCATAACCTTTTTCACTAGCTGACTCTGTGTGTGTGTGTGTGTGTGTGTGTGTGTGTGTGTGTGTGTGTGTGTGTGTGTGTTTTATTACCTGTTTTCCCATCTAGAATGTAAGCTCCATAATAGATGTGTGCATGGCCAGCTCGTAAGAACATAGCAGGCATTCAGAGTGAAGACAGGACTAAATAAAGAGGAGAAGAAGGAGAGGTTGAGGGAGAGCATGGGCTGTGGCTGCATGGCCTCTGGGCGTGGATCTCCTCTCACCTGCCCCTGGTAGGCAGGCACAGACTGTGCTCGGCTTTCTTTGTTGTCTCATTGGCTCTTGCCTGGAACTGACACATAGCAGTATGTGTGAGTATGTGTGAGTGAATCAGTGGGTGATTGATTAAAATAGACATGGCTTTAGATGTGTTCTTTCCAGATCTGTTTCTGTTATACCAACACTCAGTTGTTGTCCTTAACAAATACCAGTGTAGATACTTGAAAGGTAGAAAATGAACAGACTTTTGGTCCCTAAAATTTTGGCCTTGGTGAAGCAAAGCATTGTTATACTTTTTCATTTTTTAATAGTTTATGATGCATCATTTTTTACTTCTCTCAAAAGTTCGTTTACCGTTCTTGTGTTTTAGAGGTGAGTAGGTTTGACATAGTGACGTTTATTTGAGTTGCATTATATATGCAGTCAGAGCAATGAATTCATTCTGTTTGTATCAGAGAACATCCCAGCAATTGTAAAGCCACAAGCATGCATGCACACACTCTTGAACCACCTCCAGTGGCAAGTTATTATGGGGACTGACAGACTGTCATCCTTTTGATGGCTTGAGCTGTATATCTCCTGAGCAGCGATGGGGCTCTTATGCAGAAGTATCATATGTTCCCAGCCAATTTACAGGGAAGCAGCAATAACATTTTATCATGGTTGAGAGCCCAGTAGCTGCTTCCTATTAAACTTGCCCTTTCAGATACCTGTCTTGGATTAATTTGTTGATTTCAAATGGAAACTCAGTCTTCTCCAGTGAAGCATGACGTTCTAGGGTAGACTCTCTGAATGACAATTACTGTGTATTCTAGCTGGTTTCAGACCATTACAAGCCTTGGGCACAGTGGAAGACAGAGGACTTCAGTAACTGATTTTAATATCCTGTCTAATTCTAACTGTCAGTTCTGTATGTGCCAGCTGAAGAAGCCTCAGAAAGAGGAAATGCAAAACACTCCTCACTTGCTCTTTTTAATGATACACTTTGCTGCAGAGTGGGGGCAGGGAGGGAGCAGGTGGCTCCTGAAGGGAATCTGCAGGGCAGGCAGCATCAGGTTTGGAAAGTGAGCGGAGAACAGCTCCCACCTGATTTTCTATGTGTACATGTACCCGTTAGATGCCTCTGGGTAGTGACATGTTCGCCAAAGCAGGTTTCTGTTAGCCAGTGCCAGTGTTTTCCCTGGTTGTTCCATTCAGGGAAAGGAGGGAGTGTTCCAAAGTTAGGGAATTAGGCCTAACTCACCATTTGAACAAATGCTGCAGAGTATGAACCTCCTTTGTAGTCAAGAGTCTTGTGAAGTACTGGCCAGCATAACCTAGAAGGTTCTAAAGGGAGGAGTAGATCCACTGCTTTAGGTGTGATGGCATCTTGAACTCTTAAGACAGTAGGATGCCCCTAAAATGTTTGATGTCTTTGGGAATGTGCTGTCTTTATGGATGTATGTTTTGCCTAGAGAATACATTTGTAGTTACAGCAGTTAGCTGATGGCTAATCTGTGCTGCTTCTCTTCACAGTTATTCCTTAAGAGTGCTGTCTTTGTCTTTTCACACCATGTCACACTGTCCTGATGATAGCTTGATTTATTTGCACTGGAAAGGAAGTGTCTGTTGTAACTACACACACAGCAGACTTGGGTCTTTTCCTTCTTCCCCTTGGGCTTTTTCAGTGTCTGACTAATGTAGCTGAGGTTGGCCTGGGACTTGCTATGTAATGTAGCCCAGGCTGGTCTTGAACTGATCTTCCTGCTTCTGCCTCCCACTTGCTGAGATTAGGCTCTGCCAAAGTCATATTTTTAAAAGACTGAAACTATTGTGCTTCTCTTTATTATTGGACAGAAGCTGATAGCTGATTTAGATGGACTCTTTATGTTTGATAGAATCCTTAATAAAAGACCCATCCTACCATGGGCCGCATACAAACTCAGCCTGGTGGCACGAAGTGTGCTGTTTATTCCCCCCCAGAAGCCTGGTTGCATCCTCTTGTGTTGCACTGGTTCCATGTGATTCTGGGCGGCCAGCTCTCTTCCCGGCTTCAGTGTCACAAAAATGCCTTGCTGTTTGGGTATTCAGATTTTGCAGTGAACAGACTACACAGTGATCAATTTAAGCATGCTGAGGTGCAGTTTGTTTAACATTTATCTAAGTGTTTCTTTTCAATCTTTTTTTTCCTAGAAGAGATTGATTTTAAGACAAAGTAGAAAGCTTTTATGACAGTTGTGTTATAATGGTCCTTTGCATGAAAGAAACCAATAAATGGCTGAGCATGGAGTTTTATTTGAAACTTGATTCCATGATATTTAGCAAGCTGGGTATCCCAAACTGTGTGAGGATCCTTAGGTTGCAGCTGTTCCTAGGGTTGCATTGAACAGCCATTTATGCCATCAGCCCAGTGATAGAACAAATGATGTTTCCGCTCCGGCAAGCTTTGTTTTATCAGGATCAGTAACCTTATCAGCAGGTGACCCAGAACTCTGACGCATGTCTCTGAATAGATAGCATATGCCACCACTCTGGGCAGACTTGCTTCATAAGCAAGATTATCTAATGAAGGCTTAATAAATAAGGGAAAGTGTGCAGCAGGAAATACTGTCTTTTGTAATGATAACTTCTCCTAAGCACATTTCACAGCTCATCGTTCATCTCTTGCACTTACTCTCATAAAAACCAAAGGAATAAACATACATATAAGTGCTTCCACCCAGACTCATGACTTTCCAGAGTTGCCAGTATTTCTTTCTGAAATAGATCGTTTCTATGTGAGTGTAGAATTTAGATTATCAGATTGATTTAAAGTTCATAAGTGAACCCTTGAGTGTGAGAAGCCACGCACAGTGTGATGAGGTTATGCATTTTCTCCTCTTTATAGTAGACAGTGCAGGTTTTCTCTGGAATGGCCTTGTTAATCAGCAACTCTTTTTGTTATTGCTGTTTTCAGGGGTTTTGCTTTGTTTTGCTTTTTTAAAGCAGGGTTTCTCTATGTAGCCCTGGCTGGCCTGTAACTCGCTCTGTGGACCAGACTGGCCTCAAACTCACAGAGATCTACCTACCTCTACCTCCTGAGTGCTGGGATTAAAGGTGTATGACCCACTGCTCAGCTTTAATCAGCAGCTCTTAATATACAATTGAAGATTGGATTCCTCACTTGGCTTTGATTTAATGGATGATGTTTTGTTGTTGGGTTTTTTGGGGGGTGGGGTTCTGTTTTGTTTTGTTTGGTGGGGGGTTAAAAGAGGGTTTCTCCATGTAACCCTGGCCATTGTGTAGACCAGGCTAGCCTTGAACTCACAGAGATCTGCCTGTTCTCCCTCCAGAGTGCTGGGATTAAAGGTATGCATCACCACTCCTGGCCTTTATTTTGGATTTTTGAGGTTGGCTGCTACTCTGTAGCCCAGGTTGGTCTGACCCTGTCTGTGTATCCTAAGCCGGCTCACACTTGCAGCAATTCTCCTGCCTCCTAGTTCTATGTGGACTTTCAATTTATAGTGATGTACAAAAAGGTGGAATGCCCTCACTTGTTAGTAAGTCATGCGTGACTTGTACATTCTGATATTTAATGTTTTTCTTTGACCTTTGACAGGTCAGGGCTTGACCCAAAATTGTTGGCTAAGATCCTGAACATGAGCTCGGGACGATGCTGGTCCAGTGACACTTACAACCCTGTGCCTGGGGTGATGGACGGAGTCCCCTCGTCTAATAACTACCAAGGTGGCTTTGGAACAACACTCATGGCTAAGGTATGATAAATGCCGAGATAACTGGGAGGGAAAGAAGAAATATTTAGTGTCTAATCCCCACCATCACACACACAGACACACACACACACCTTTCAGCAAAGCATGCACCTGTCCTAGAAGGCAAATTGTTATAACAATGAGTCAGTTCCCCACTAAAAATTAGTTAAAAAAAAAAAATCCTTACCTTGTTCATTTTATTTCTGGGCAAGGATGGGCTGAGATTTTTCTCTGGGGCTTGAGTTTGCTTATAATATAAGCTAGTAAAATTTTGTTCTTCATCATAAGCTTGCATTAACTTACCAACTCCTTAGGATGGGAGTAGTGGGATTTCCTGGTTGTTAATGTACTTGTGTTAAAGGATACGTGGGTTTCCAATAGGTCTTCCTGCTTTGAGTGTAGGGAGGGATTTGTGTGTAAGTTAGTCATTTAAAAGGCAGCTCACTGCCTTGGTTTCATTCGTCATCTCAACTGTAGAAAATACTTCAGCGGACAGATCCGTCCGCTCTCTCATAGCGCTCACCAGCCTCCACCCCATTACGAACGGACTGACACATTCACCCACATGCTGTGCTTGTCCTGCTCTCCCGAATGCCCCGGGACGTTTGTCCACTCCACTCCCTGAGCGGGTCTTGGATTCATTCAGATCCCTGTCAGTGCCTCCTCTGCACACACCCCAGCCTCCCCCACTGATCCTCCCGATCTCCTCCACATCACTTCCCACACGAGAATAGTGAGAGTAGCTAGAATGTAAAGCCCGAGTGTGTCACTTCTGGGACTGCCGTTAATAGCTTCAGCTACTTGTAGGTTAACGTCTCTCTGCAGCGTGTCTAACAAGGCCTTGACGGTTTGCCCTTGCTTCCCTTCCCTGTTCTGCTCCTCTCCGCTTTAGCCGTGCTGAACTTACTGGTCCTTCTCCTCATTCCCAACCTTCCCCCTGACTGTGCTCTGTCAGGCCTGTTCTCCCCTGCTGCTGTTCCCCAGCCCCCAGTGCTTTTACCCATCTAACACCTGTCTTTCAGCTCTGTGCTCCACCATCTGTTTGTTCTAGAAGGCTTTACCAGGACCTTGGACTATGCCTCCTGACCTCTATACTGGTACTGTTGCTCCCAAATAATACTAGTCCCTCTTGAGTGTCTTTCTTCGGTAAACTGAGTCTGTGTAGGCTGCAGCGTCATATTTACCACTCCATACCGGTGTGTAGAGCACATTTGAAACTGTTTCCATTCATGTTAGAATATACTTTTATAGCAGTCATACAGACTTCCACAGATTGGAAAACTTCCCTCTCTCTATCTCTGTCTCTATCTCTATCTCTATCTCTATCTCGGTTTTTTGAGACAGGGTTTCTCTGTGTAGCCCTGGTTGTCTTAAACTCACTCTGTAATCCAGGCTGGCCTCAAACTCAGAGATCCACCTGCCTCTGCCTACTGAATAGTGGAATTAAAGGCGTATGCCAACACACCTGGCTTGAAAAAAACATCCTTATGTAATCCTGCCTACACAGTATTTTTATCTAAAAACAAAATGAACAGGTTTCCTGGGGGACAGGAGTGTTGACATTCAGAAATCAAGATTTCTGTTTGTAGCACTTTTCCAGCTCTGTGAAAGCACTTAGTAAAATAATATGGGCTGGGAGTGTGGCTCAGTGGTAGCATGCTTGCCTACTACTGGATGAAGTACTTGGTTTGATTCTTAGCATCAAAAGAGAGAAAACATACACATACTCACATACTTAATACATATAAGAATCATATTTTTTTTCAGATTCTATTCTTCCTTCTCCCTCCTCCCCTTAGCAGTAGACAGCCCAGTTCCAAAATACGTCTTCCCACAAATCTCAGCGTGCTTCCTCCTGCCTGTTTGATTTAGGATCTGGGATTGGCTCAAGACTCTGCCACCAGCACCAAGACCCCAATTCTTCTAGGAAGCCTGGCCCACCAGATATACAGGATGATGTGTGCCAAAGGCTACTCAAAGAAAGACTTCTCATCTGTGTTCCAGTATCTGCGGGAGGAGGAAACCTTCTGATGTGCCCTCTGGACATGGACCCTTGGGAATCAGGCTCTGTCCCGAGCCTTCTCCTAGCTCACCCTCTGATGGGTCTAATCAAAGGTTGTCTGTCTGCTTTTGATTGTCTACATTACAGTAATCCCTGGAATTTCTCACCCAGTTTTAAATGATGCTGCTTTCATGTTTAGCAAACGTACCTGGTGGTTTCTGCTAACTCGCTCAGTTGACCTTTTTAAAAAGTCTGATCCTTGAGCACCTTCAACAAAATTGAACACTCTGATCAGGATATTTTATTTACTCCACTTTGCAAATAAAACCAAATGTTTTGTCAACAAGATGGAACCCATGGTAAAAAGGAAAGAAATCGGTTACAAAGACAAGCGAGAGGGAAGTTTGTCCTGTTAACCAAGTGGGGTTATTCCTTCATTCCGGGTGCTGACTTCTTGTCCAGGATTGGCGGGTAAGACAGCTTGTTGACAGTGTCTTCCTGTTTGGATTGTTCCAGTGTCTTAGTGTGCCTCTCCTGTTACAGCTTTCCACACTCGACCTGCTTGTTTCTGCATTCCCGTTTCCTGCATATTCTTACTACATATTTTTGACTCCAGAACAATAACATCTTTAGACTGTTTCAGAGCCAATGATGATATTTCCTTTAGATAATTATTACATTATTCTAACTATAGTCATATTATTTTGAATTTAAATAAATTTCTATGCTGATAACATTTTCTTGGAGCTTTTTGCCTCTGACTGTTTTTACATTTTTTATTTTTATTTTTATTTTTTTTTATTTTTTATTTTTTGGTTTTTCGAGACAGGGTTTCTCTGTGCAGCTTTGCGCCTTTCCTGGGACTCACTTGGTAGCCCAGGCTGGCCTCGAACTCACAGAGATCCGCCTGGCTCTGCCTCCCGAGTGCTGGGATTAAAGGCGTGCGCCACCACCGCCCGGCCCTCTGACTGTTTTTAAACAGTAATGGAGGAAGGGGGAAAGAACGAGGGAGGGGGGTCAAACGGTACAGAGCTTTGGCCATTGTCAGGCCAGCCTCCAGCCGCCCTTCTGAAGACTGGATGACTGTGTGCTTGAATGTTTCTGGGTGGTAAGTGATACGGAATTCAGCATCAAATGTAACTTGCCTCAGTGTGGAGTACAGTCCTCATTTTCCTGCCTTAGCCTCAAGAAACATGATAGCGATAGACCTAGACACCAAGTTAGTGGGAATACCACTACATTTGCCACTTTCCTGATAGTAAAAAAAAAGTTCTGAAAACATAGTAATAAATGAGACCACGTTCTTGCCCTTACAGATCCAGCATCTTGTTGGGAGCAGGTGTGATGAAGGGTGATGGATGTGTCAAACTCGAGAACTAAGAAGAAGGGTGGGAGAGGGGAGTGTCAGAGGGGTTTGTTAGGATGAGTTCTCTCGGATGATATACTGATACTTAGTTACAGATAAAAAATAGCAGTCAGGGAGCAAGCCCCGTGAGCGCTTGAGGAAAGATAATCTCCTATAGGAAACAGAGTACATTGCCTGTCCTATAGGAAACAGAGTACATTGCCTGTCCAGGCTGTTACACAGCCTGGAAGAGGCCTGTGCAGCTATGGCAGGACATCGGCTTTCCCTGGGTAACAAACCACCCCAGTATTTAGTGGCTTAATACAATAAAGTTACTATTTTTCAAGATTGTCTAGTGTGGCGTTTTTCCTTCTGCATGGGGCTGACTCAAATGGAGCTGAAGGGTCACTCAGCTGGGACAGTTGGAATGATGGTGACTTCTCTCAAAGACACTCATCATCCTTCAGGAAGCTGGCTTGAGCCTTTCACCTGGTAGCGGAAGTGCTCCCTGCAACAACAGAGAACCAGCCCATGAACAGGCATCTTTCAGTCACCTGGCGTGTGGGCAGAAGTCGTCACACAGCCAAGGCCAGAGTCATCTTGGGAAGGGAGCAAATGAGCATGTGGATACAAAGAAGGACATTATGGTAGCCATTTTTCCAAATCGCCTTTCATAAAGGTGAGTCTGTGAAGGATTTTGTTCATAGGAATGACGTGATCTGACCTCTCCTAAAAGGGTTCATAGTGGATGCTGCTTGGAGAGTAGGTTGCAGGGCCTTGGGTGTGGATGGGGTATGCGGTGCAGGGGAGCCAACAGGAGACTGTTGTGGTAATACAGATGAGAGATGGTGGAAGTTGGGCTGGAGTGTTACAGTGATGTCAGAGACGAGACGTGCTTGGATCCTGACCGTAAAGATGGAGCTGCTGACTAGAGAATAGGGGCCACTAAAATCAGTAGCCTGGGCCAGTGGAAGGAAGGAATTGCTGTGTCTTTGGGAAAGGGATCTGACAAAGATTGGATGTTTAGGAGGGGAAGTCGGCTTATCTGAGGTGCTTAGTGATGTAAGAAAAGAATGCAAGGTGTCAAGACTGAACTCTGTGTGGGTGGGAAGATGAGGCTGGAGGACCAGTAGAGTTAGGGAGAAAGGTAGGAGCAGAATCCTGGAAGCCACGGGAAGGGGATTGTAAGGGAGTGATGGTTGCCTGTCAAAAGCTACTCATAACTTGAATGAGCAAGGACTAGAAATGAGTCATTTGGATTTGGCAAGAGGTCACTGGTGACTTTGAAAAGTCTTAGAATTGAGGGAGTGATGAAGGAGGGAAAGGAGAGGAATTAGAGGTGAGGAAGGGAGGCAGGGTGGACCCTGGCAGAGAATGTGGGATGGGAAATTTATTCACTGTCGAGATGGAAAGGTTAGATGTATTTCCAAGATTGCAAATGTGTGTGGGAGTGGGGGAGTGATAACAGGAGACAGGACACTTGCTGAGTGACTCCCGAGCAGTTGGGAGGAGAGTGTCAGTCCACCTGTGGCGCTCCATGGAGCCTAGAGTGGAATTTTAGTTCCGTGGTTTGCAACATGAATGATAAATGTTAATCAAGGATGGACTTTACTGACCTCTAGCATGACCTTGGACAACTCCTCCTCCCCCCCTTCCTCCTCCTCCTCCTCTAGTCTTGTCTGAAGGAGTTACACCTTAACTGGAAGTAAGAGTCTGAGTTAAGGACAATGATGGGAACGAAGGTGCTGGAACTGAAACCCTGGTGCTGGGCGTGTCAGAACCAGCAAGCACTTTGAGAAGTAGTTCTTGGAAGTTCCTCGGAAGTTACACTCCCGAGTCAGCACCTTACCTGCTGTTCTGGTCCCCGTTCCCCCCAAATGGTCATGACGGAGCTCCTGGCAGCATCGTTCACCATGGCAAAAAGGTAGAAATTCCTCTCAACTGACAAGAAAAAGAGCAGGGGTCTGGAATTTGCTGGAAACTTGTTTTGAGGTAACATTTGTCAGTTTAAAGCTGCTGATAAGTGGAGTGCTACAGGGGCTGGAAATCAACCATTTGGATTTGACAAATTAGAGGTCATTAGTGGCATTTTGAAGAATCTTGGGAAGGAGTGGAATAAGTACACTGAGGTCTAAGCACAATGCAAGATTCCCATTAAAGGAGCAAAGTGATGAAACACGCCTCAGCATGGACGGGCCTTGAGAATGGGCCAACCGAAAGAGGCTAGATGCAAAGAAGGGGCCACGTGTTCTGTGCTTCATGTATCTGAAATGTCAGGAAAGCAAATCCACGGAGATTTGTGGTAGATTAGTGGCTGCAAAGGATTGAGGAGAAGGGAACTGGGGAGTTAACTGCTAATACAGTGGGGTGTGTGTGTGTGTGTAAGAAGGCAGATCTTTCTCTTAATAACTGGTTCTCAAGTGGAACACACCCGTTCCCATAAGGTAGTATCTAGAGATGTTTTTGGTTGTCACACTCCTAGAGTTCAGTGGAGAGAGGCCAAGGAAGCTGTTAAGCATCCCTCAATACAGGACAGTACCTAAGAGTTAGCCTACCCAAGATGTCCTAATGCAGAATTCAGGGAACTGTGCTCCAGCAGGCCACAGGGTCTCAGATCACATGCCAAAGCCTAGAGGCCCCCCACCTTTCCTGACAGACCTGGTTCTCCTGGCCCTGTTCATCCAGATCCCAGAATGCCTCACTCTTCTCCATCCATGCTGATTCTAAATCCCCAGCGCTTGTGGCAGACTCTTAGTGGATTTGTATCCAGGACACCCCATAATTGCTCTTGGTTTTTTTGTTTTGTTTTGTTGTTGTTTTTGGTTTTTCGAGACAGGATTTCTCTGTTTAGTTTTGGAGCCTGTCCTGGATCTCACTCTTAGACCAGGCTGGCCTTGAACTCACAGAGATCCACCTGCCTCTGCCTCCCGAGTGCTGGGATTAAAGGCGTGCGCCACCACCGCCCGTGCTCTTGGTTTTTTAAACAGTTCTACTGTTACAGAATTTACATAAAATAAAAGTCTCTCCTTTGGCACACTTCTCCTAAAGTCAGGCTTACAGAGCCACCGCCACAGTTCTGGTTTAGAACACTTCTACCTTTTCTAAAGTCCCTTGGGTCCAGCTGTCCCTTTCCCTGCAGCCACTGGTAGCCACCAATTTGCCCCTGGATTCTCAGCTGCTTCTTGGCCGCTGGTCTGGGTCTTCCTCCTCCACACTGCTTTGAGAGAGGTCTTTCCAAGATGGAAGTCTAGTGCGGGTCCCCCTACTTCAAATCCCCTAGCTTTGGGATGCTGCCCGCAGAACTAAGTGGTGTCCAAGCCCCTGGTGCTCTGGCCTCTGTTTACCTCCTCCAACACTGCTTCCCCTAGGCCTTGCCATTTCCCAGCTCTTCCATAGCCTTACACTCCAGTTGGTAGTTAGTGCCTTTGCGACTCCCCCACCCCGCCTGCTTAGTACCCCTCCTGACTAGCCAGCTCAGGTGCCGGTACTGTTAAATAGCTTTCCGTAGCTACTTCAGGCAGTCATTTCCCCAGGATAGCTCCGTGTTAACCTCTGTGTCAGGGGAGCTACCTGCTAACAGTTGCTGCCTCGCCTGCCTTGCACACTGGAGTGGGAGCTCTTTGAAGGAGTGAAATGTGTCCTCTCAGTGTTGAGCATCACTGTCAAGTTTAGCACTTGGTGTCATTGAGGAGTTCAGGTGAGTGTTTGAATATACGAAAGAGGAGAAACTATGGGCATTGTGTATGTTGAGTGAACCCCTAACTGCACAAACTGTTTTCCTTAAAGACTTGCTTTGTGCCAAGTTTGTTTATTTATTTTGTTTATGTGTTTGTTTTGGTTTTTCCAGACAGGGTTTCTTTGTGTAGCCTTGGCTGTCCTGAAACTAGCTGTGTAGACCAGGCTGGCCTGGAATTCACAGAGATCCACCTGCCTCTGCCTCCCAAGTGCTGGGATTAAAGGCGTGCGCCACCACTGCTTGCGTCCAGGTTTATTTTATTAATGATTACACTTCATAACACACAACCTCCAAATAAAAAAGCTTACAGAATTTGGATCTTTCACAAAACTTTTTTTTCATCAAAAGCTTGTAAACTTTTGACTTTTGTAAAAACCAAATAAAGTTTTTACAGGGAAAGGTATGCATTTCTGGTAGCAAGTCCAGCCCTATATATACTTTAATCATTGATTTGCATGTACAGTAAAGCAGGCAATCTCATGATAGCACAGATGAATTCCCTAAGGGACTCTAGAGTATTGTGTTTGAGGGACTCTGTCCTACCCATCTGACACCATCCAACCCGACTGGAATGAACACCCTACAGGACTGGAATGAACACCCTACAGCTGCCTCGTTGGCTGCTCTCACCCACACAGGCTCTTATCTTGACCTGCTTTCTAAGCAGTCAGAAGCGTATAGGATCTGTCCACACTGCAAGGAAAGGTGAATCCCGCAACTTTATCCACGTTCATAAATTTGAGTCGGGCTACTGTCAGAAGGCTGCCTGTGCTCAGGAAAACAGCCACAGTTACTGCCCGCCTCAGCTGTAGAAACTGCACCCTGGAGCATTCTCAAATGGCTAGCCGGTGGGGAGTCGTCAGCCCGAGTAGGGTTTTTAGCCATCTTTCAGTTCAATTGAAGAAGGAGCTTAAGGACATCATAGGGATTTGTAACATTCCATGCAAGGTGTCAGGCCCATAAACTAGCTTGTCTGTCGTCCTGGATGCACGTGGAATTCTTGGCAGCAGACAGATTGAAGATGACCTTTTAGTATGTAATTGTATTCATCATTTAATAATTCAAGAATACCTCAAAAGGAAAAAGACTTCTTCAGACTGGAATTATAGTCCTTCAAAACGTTCATAGGAAACCAGAGCAAAACTGAAACCTTTGTAAGCAGCCTGCAGGGAGTGCTTTGGAATGCCTTGGATACAAGAACCATCCCTGGACCAGAGGACCAGAGACCTGAGGTCCAATCCTAGGTCACTACTGAGCGGTGTAGATTTGGGATCTAGTTCTCTCTTTTTACAGGGAAGTACTGTGCTGCTTGCAAAGGTTTGTTTTAACACTAAACTTCTGAGTCCTCTTACTTAAGAATTTAAGAAAACACGAGGCATGTTTTCTTGACAGTTTTTGGACTCTCTCTTGTTACATATTATTTATTGCTCATATAGCCATCTCATTTATTAGAAGTTTTTTTATAGCCAGGAATAGATTCACAGATCAATAAATTTTTATTAATGATACTCTGTCATGCCTGGTACAGAGATGGCAGGAGGGTTCATCTAGAATGAGCCACTTGAATAAACCTGACAGAGCTTAGCTCCGAGCTGCGCTCTGGCAGGCCGCTCTGTAAAGTAATGACATTGGCAGAGGAGGAGCTATGGAAACCTTCCTCACAGCCAGGCTCATAAAACCAAAGGGCAGGTTTGGGCCTGTTTCTCAGCCTTGGCTGTATATGCAAATCCTGTGACTTTTTGAGGATAGCGTTTTATCTTCAAAAGGACAAAATTTGGCATTTGCCATGGTTATTAAAAATGATAAATGCCTAAAATACTTTAGCATTTGGGTTGTTGGCGGTTAGAACAAATATTGTTTCAGTAGGAAATGGTATTTCAGAGCAGAAAACTTCAACTAAAATTGTCAAATCAGAAAATTAAAAATCTTTCACTAGTTTCCCTTTTATCGGAATTGGGTGTAATTGTTGCTTCTGGTATAAAAGGAAAAAAAAAAGAATCGTCTGGGTTTGGGGAAGTGGAAGACTTCTCCTAACTTCCATAGTGATGGCCTTATGGCCTGAAAGAGTTAATGCCCATCCCCATGGCGCCTGCAGCCCCCAGCCCTGCCTCAGCAGAGAGCAGAAGATAGAGTTCACCGGTCCCTAACACTTGCCTTGTGCCTCTTAAACTTCACTGCATCCCGTTGATGGGTAGAATTTGAAGCATGCTTGGGTAATTTTAGACTATTTGACTATCCAGAAATTTCCCCTTAGAGTTCCAATCTCAGAGATGCTAAGAGCAAAGGTACCTTTCATCCTGCGCCTCCCTCCCTCTGTCTCCTCCGAATGACCCTAACCCTGACCCGAGGCCTGCTCTCTATAAGTGCCAAACATGATTCATTCTCCCTGCTTGGTTTAGTTTAGTTCCTTTAATGAGCCAAGATGACCAGGGAGACCCAATGGCTTATTTGTGCTAATGAAAGCATGCTCTGCTAAGTTAACTCCTAACTCATTTATTTTGGCTTTTATTTTTACCTGGCATTGACCTGTCTCAGAGATGAAAAGTCTGAAAAGTCCGTATTTTAGACAGATATGGGGACAGTCCAGGTAAAGAGGAGAGGGGCGACTAAGGTGGAGTGAAAGAGCCAACTCCGGGGGGGGGGGGGGGGCAGGGAGACACTGGTACCTGCAGGGCCGCAAGGGGCTGACACACTCACTGTTCCAATCATTTTCCTCTGTGGTTTCTAGGAATCATCCCATATCCGGGTTGATAGCTGCTGTTTGTGCCTTGGGATCTGAATTTCTTACCTCTTCTACTTCAGAAGCATGGCTTCAAATCCTGTCTGGAGGAGGCAGACATGCTTTATTTATTTTTTTAAACTTGGGTTGAATTTGAACTCAGTCTGATTTTCTTTCCCCCCCACGTCGCAATGACAGAACTGGGCCCATCAAGGACACTTAGACGGTGCTAAGCGGTAAAGAGATTCTTACAGAGAAGATTGACGGTGAGTTTGCTCTTCCTGGGGTGGGGTGTGCCACTTTTCAGCCCAGTTCGTTTTGGGTTGGTATGAGTCTGTCCACGGGGTCTGACAAATGTGTCTTTATCCTTGTGAATTTATGCTCGCTTCCCTGTCAAAAGAGAAAGCGTAAAGAACTGATAGCTCCTGAACGGTGGCATGGTCCCTGATTATGGCCTTCCCTGGCTGTCCCATTTCCATCTAGCGACATTAAAAGCTGCCCCTTTGGAGGCTAGGTCCCCTGCATCGCATCTGCTCACAGCAGTTTGGTCTAGTGCCTTTTATAGGTCAGTGACACCCTGAAGCTTGTATACCTGTGTCACCACAAATCTTAGAAGATGCAATCTTCTTGGCAGCTCCATCCTCCAACGATGAATTGGAAGGGGTGTGTGAAGGACGTGGTTCTAATCTCAGTGTCGGGGCTGTGGAAGGTGGAGGCCTGTGTCTTCACATAAGAAAACTACAGCCCCAGGACAGCCAAGGCTACACAGAGAAACCCTGCCTCGAAAAGCAAAAACAAAACAAAACAGAGAGAGAGGAGAGAGAGGGAGAGAATAAAAGAAAAGAAAACTGTAGCCAAAGGATTTGTGGTGTGCTGTTAGTCAGGAGATAGAATTTTGTCTTTTCTGGCCCTCCAACTGGTCTCTGCCTGGAAATACCTGGTTTTCTTGAACTGTCCTTTTAACATCCCTCATCTACAGTTCAGCTTTACAATCTGACTCTCAGGGAGAATGAAAGTCACAACTTCAAAGAAGATTCTTCCCAAGGCAAGCAAAAGCATTATCCAACTCTAGCCCTTCGGTTTGAGGATCTTTTTCTTGTGTTAACTCTGTTATGCCAGATGGTTTCCTTTATTTAAAAAAAAAAAAAATCCTAAGCGAATTCTGCATGGTCAGGTATTGCCATCTTTGCAGAGAATTTTCTGTGCCTAATGTCCTATCTGATGGGCCATTCTGTGTATTATATGCTACATAATCTCCACAAATGCATACCGTGGTCCATAAAACTGCCATACTGTTTTCAGAAACTAGTAATTCACAAAGTAAACCTGAGACAGTGCTGTTAATAAACACAAACTGCGAGCAAGCCGGTGGTGAGGGAGCAATGCACTCATTTAGGAGTAATAAAGCCTTTGATCTTACTTGGAGGGAAAGAGTCTATGTTTAAACTGCCCATTCAGGGACAGCCAGATGCCCATAAAGAGCCCCCACTTCGCTTTGATAGAAAATCACTGAGGCCTGTCTAGCGGGTCTGGTTTGTAAACAGATTAGTTAAGGACTCATCAGGACTGATTTGCATACGATTCAGTGAGCCCCAGTCACTTTTTCAGCCTTAATGACCAATGCCAGTTTCAGATTGGAAAGAATGCCATTTATTTGTTTTTAGTTTTTCGCTAGAAATCTTAGATAATTACCTTGTGGAAGGGGAAAGAATACGTATGTGGAATAAAACCCTTGTCCCCAGCTAATGGGAAAATGGTGACGGAAGGCTCATTTGGCTCGCAGTCAACGGTGAGGGAACAGGAGCCACACAAGGGTTACCTGGTTACACATAAGGCTTTTCTTCCATTCTTGTTGTTTGAGAAGGAAAGGGGGATTAATCTGAATTGTAATGGAAAAGGCAAGTGGACTACAGACACAGACCACAAATATTTATACGCAAATGCTTGTCCTTGGAGTCATGCTGGGTTTGGAAGGCCAAGGACCCTGTGGTGCTAAATGCAGACAAACCTCTGCCCTCTCCAGTGGACCTCCCAGGCCTGCTGGTGGAAGAGGGAATCTGACCCATTTAAATGCAGGCTCTGAAGCCTTTATCAAGGGGCAGCAATTTGCTTGAGGTGGCAAGGCCTGTATTTCCAGAACCTATCATACTGCTAATCTGATCACTTCTGTTTTCTTTGTTGTTTTTGAGGGAGGGTCTTCTATGTAGCCTGGGTGTTAATCCCAAAGATGTGAGAAGACCACCAACCCAAATCGTCATGGCCAAATTAAAGCAAGGAATTCATTAAAGCAAAGTTTTTTAAATTGTGTTCATGGGGTGCCTCTCCCTAAAAGTGGGCCTCAAGAGATCAGCATTGTGAGAAAGACAAGGTTTTAGTAGCTCAGAAGTAGGTGGGTGAAATACGCAGGGTTAAAGGAGCAGGACATAAGGATAACAAGTTAGTCATAATGACCTCCTGAAACTAAGGCCTGACTGCAAGGTGATCATAACAACAGGTAGTCATAACAACAGATAGTCGTATCTGAAAGGTTTTTTACACCCCATAAGCCTGTCCGCTGACGCAGCAATCCAAATCAGACTGAATTAGAAAAAGTCCCCGGTTTAATGGGTAAAGCGTTCCTGGGTGATTCTCCAACCCCCCAGAGAGGAGACGGGGACAAGAGACTGGAAAACTACATATCTGTTTTCTGAGATGCAGCTTAAATAGCCTGCGGGAGTGGTCTTGAGCACCTCCGGGGGAGGAGCCGTGTTTGGCGGGCTTTGAAGGGGCGGGTCTGGGGAAAGAGATGGGGGAGGGCAGTTGGGGTGGACTTTCCACCAGAACATTCCAGACTCTTTGGGTGTAGGGATGTCAGGACGCCAGGGGCTGAGGTGGAGCTCCCACCAGAACATTCCAGACTCTTTGGGTGTATGGATGTCAGGACGCTAGGGGCTGAGGTGGAGCTTCTACCAGAACAATAACAACCTTTTGAAACAAAGATAGGATTGCAAGATGGTTATAGTAACTTTCTGAAATGAAGACATGATTGTTATTTCCTGGAACAGCAGAACCATTTGTAATTAAGGTTACAGGTGGGACATAGCCCAATCCTTGAGAAACAGAGTTTTAATTATAAACAGAAATGAACCTAGTTTGTCTTTATTATAAGATAGCTTTTAAGCCTAAAATGGAGTCAGGCTGGTCCATTACAGGCTAATCTTGAACTCACAAATCTTCCTGCCTCTACCTGCCAAGTGCTGGGATTACCAGTGTATGTCACCACTCACACCTGCTTGTGTTCTTGAATTTTAGAATAATTGATAATCTTCCCATCAGTAACTGAGAAAAATCTCCCTTTGAGTTTTGAAATTAAAAAAAAAAAAAAAAAAAAGCAAAAGAAGACTGGTAGAGACAGTGTTCTATTAGTAGTAACATTCACTTGAGATCCAGTAATCACCTCTGGGAAAAATGGGTCATGAGAATCCTCTGTCAAGGGAATATGGATGAGGTCCTGGGCTGAGGAATAGCTTTGCAGTTCCTATGCTGATGCCTTCTCTGAGACCGCCTTTCCTTAACGATGAGGTTTTCCATAGCTCGCCTTTCCATATTCTCTCTGATTGTTGTAGGCCTATTCCTGCTTCTTACAGGTAAATAGCCCTCCCCTGGGACAAGCTCTCTAGGTGAGTACTTCCAGAAAAGCTGCAACTTCTTTACCACTGGCTATCATGAGGCAGATAAGAGCTCCAATAGTGCGGGGACAATGGTCTTGTTACTTCCAATTTTTATTTGTTTTTTTTTTTTTTTTTTTTTTTTTTTTTTTTTTTTGCATTCCCCTTCTTTTGTCTCACTAAGAATAAGAGCCAGAGCCAGGTGCCCATGGGTTGGTGGCTCTGGAGAAGAAGTGACTAGATGGAAAGGGAACTGTTTCTGATGAAGCAGCTTGATCTATCAGAAGTGTGAGGTTTACCAGCGCTAAGGAAGCTTCACCCCAGTGTTTGGAAGTGGCCCTTGAGTTAAAAATAAGGCTGCTGCTGTTGTTAAAGGCCCAAGGCATCAGGATAATTCCCTCCAAATATCCAGTTACTAGGCAAGGCTGCTAGTGTGGTCTCTGGCCTATAATGGGTATTTGGTAAGCATTCCTGCTGTCAGTGTGACTGCATCTGAATGCTGGCTGGTAGACTCTGCCTAGAGTCATGCCCTAGTATGCTGCTGTGTTAGCCAGAGTCCTACAGTGACAGGACAAGAGGTTTTGCTTCATCTTGTCTTCTGAAGTTAATATATATGAATAATTATGACAGACTAGGTCAGTGGTTCTCAACCTAGGAGTCAATGACCTTTTCACAAGGGTCACCTAAGGCCATTGAAAACACAGATATGTTATGATTCATTCATAATAGTAGAGAAATTCAGTTATAAAGTAGCAATGAAAATAATAATGTGTCACCACAGCGTGAGGAGCTGTATTAAAGGGTCACAACATTAGGAAGGTTGAGAACCACTGGACTGGAGTTAGAGACTCCCCAGTGGGCAGATGGAATGAGAGAAGGGCCTTGGTTAGGTAATAAAGATGGCCAGCTTTTTCCTCAACTCCTGACTTGAAACAAAAGCTACCATGCCACCTGCTGTTGGGCTGGCTCAACAAATTCAAGGATGGATCAGGACATGTCACTCAACAGTTCTGGACTGATCAACCATCCTATCTGTCTTCAAACTGATCAACCCTAAAGTAGGGGGGAAGGCTGATTAAGACCTTAAAACCACCTAGTCAGTGAGAAGAGACTGGATTTTTCTGCTTTCTGGGGACCCCTTCTGCTTTCCAGAGATCCCTTCTGCTTCTCGAGGACCCCTTCTGCCTCCCTAGAGGGTATTTTTTCTCTGTGTCAGCTGATTATATGTGTTTCTTCACCCCCAGCAAACCTTTCTTACCTGCTGATTCTGTCGGAGATTTTGCTGCTGTTACCTGTTGCACTTCGAATTTCTCCTGCCTTTTAATGATTTCACTGGCAATCAAGTGAACGAACCCAATCAAAACTGTACCATTTCTAGACTGCATCAGTGGTACCAATGGACTCAAGGGCAAGAATCTCATAGTGACCTCCATAGACGTGGAAACTTTTGACAAAATCCAACATCCCTCCATGATAAAAGTCTTGAAGAAACTTTGAATAGAAGAAATGCATCTCAACACAACAAAGGCTACACACAACAGACCTACAGCCTACATTCTACTAAGTGCAGAGAAACAAAGAAGTGGTGGCCAAATGTGGCCCACGGGCACTTAGAAGAGTACTTGCCTTGCGTGGCACAGGTCTGCTGCATAGTGAATGCTCTAGGAGAGAGGAGAGCTTTTATTATGAGTCATTGTTAACCAGGGTGTGGTGAAGCCAGCTTTTCCCTCAAATGTCCTATGCAGATAAGCAGGGGTCAGGGGAGATAAAAAAAAAATAACCCTGGAGTCTTCCAATTCACTTCCTTCTGTCCCAAGTAGTTGCTAAAGTCGTTTACAGTTGGGAAAGCTGTGATCAGCCTACTCGAGGCAGTAAAAAGCATGAAGGGGGTGGGTGGGGGACTCTTAATTTATCATAGGCAATAAGTGCTAGCAAATTATACTATACTAAGAAAGCCATCGCTGAGAGCTTAACCTAGAAAATAGCATTGACACAAAACATTTGTTATCATTTCTCCTTTAGGATGACCAAGTGTTTGGCTTTAGAGCTTTGGGTTTTATATGATACTTTGGATTTCTTCAGGTTAGACCTGGGCTTGGTCCTGCTGTTTGCAGTTGTGTGCCTTGTGTCTTTTATTTCTCACCTCACTGTTACCCCTCTAGGGCCCTGGGACTCTTCCGAGGGTGTACCATTGTCTTCCAGTTAGGATGGGAAAATATTTGCCAGGAAAATGGACGTTACCGTTTGCACTCAGTCACTCATCAAGAGAGAGCCTCCTCATTTGAGTAGCAATGTATATACACTAGGGACCTGAAGGAGAGAGGTTTCAGCCACAGTGGAAAGCAGCTCGTTGGAGACTGCACATCAGGAAGGCCACTCCTGAATTTAGAATGGTTACCAGCTTCTACCCATTCATCCACCAGCTAGTGACATCTAACACTTTCTTCTTAGAGCCATAGAAATTAGCCAAAGCCAAACTATTTAAGGGGTGGGAGGGGGTACCATTTTTTAATTCCTTTGTTGATACCTGAGAATATATTTATTTAAACACCTGAGAGTTCTGCTCTAGGGAAAAAGAAAAAGGGAAAGATTGCCTTAAGATGCTACAGGCTCCTTAAGCTTCAGAAGTCTAGTCAGGTCGCTTTGAGCGTCTGCCTCTGTTGTCTTTCTAAATGCCATAGGAAGGGAAGATGCTCGGCAACATCTCTTGATTTTACGTCTTTGCTGCCTCATTTTTGGACAGATTACGAACTTGGCTCGTGGCATTGGGTTTTTGTTGGTGTTGTTTTATTTGTTTGTTGTTTTCCCTTTCCAGTTGGACATCAGGGTCGCTTATGTGTCAATAAACCTCTTGCTTTTGAACCTGGGGACAAGTGGAGTGGCATCCCCCGGGAGCATGCTGGTTCAGAGTCTTCAGGACAGCCCAATCCCCAGATGGTCCTTTCATCTTCATCTGAAGATGCCTGGCTTCTGACCACTTTCAGCTAGTGTTGTGTGTAGAGACTGGCCTTTAGGAACTTGACAGGCTTCCGTTTGGAGGGATGTAGTTGAGTAGTAAGGGGAACCAAACAAAAATCAGAAACTTAAAGATGCCGAGATTTGCTGATGGGCTATACAAGGACCTGAACAGGATTCAGAAAGCAGGACTTTAGGCAGCTCTAGGGACCGGTTATCTGCTATAACCATCTTTTCTTCCTGGGTCTGCTCCACTCTCCTCCTGGCTTAGTTACTTTCTATTGCTGTGATGAAACACCATGACCTAAGGCAACTTGAGGAGGAAAGGGTTTATCTGGCTTACAGGTCACAGTCCATCAGTAGAGGAAGCCAAAACAGGAACTCAAGGCAGGAACCTGGAGGCAGGAACTGAAGCAGAGACCATGGAGAAACATGCTTACTGGCTTGCTCCCTCTGGCTTCCCCCTTTCTTAGACACCTCCATATCACCTTCCCAGGGATGGCACTGCCCATAGTATGCTGGATCTTTGTACATTAATCGTAAATCAAGAAGATGCTCCCATAGACTTGCCTGTGGTCTAGTCTGATGGAGGCAGTTCCTCGGATGATTGTTCCTCTTCCCAGGTGACCCTAGCTTGTGTCAGGATAACACAAACAAACAAACCAACAACCAGCACACTTTCCTCTGACTGTAACCCCAGGGCTTCTGCTGCCTTGTAGCTAGGGCTATGGCCCTTCCCACGCTTTCTCCATCATCACTTCCTTCCAGCTTCATCTCCCACCAGAGCCTGAATTCCTTGCTATTTCTCAAACCAAATTCTCAAGAGCTGGGATCTGGATGGCACAATCCACATACTCCCATCCTACTGTAGGCCAGACTCAGATTTGCTGAGTGATATGCAAATGAGCTGTGCAACGACCATCACCCAACAAGAAGGAGGTAGAGGACCCCACAAGGAGGCCAAGCACCCATAAATCTAAGCCCAGCTTAGAGGAACGGCCAATGAAACCCCAGCACCACTTGGAAGAAAGCTCTTGTCTGCTTCTTCAGTTTGGGCCAAGGAAATTGAGAGATTTGTAAATTTGTTGGCTGCCATATCTGGTTTAGGGCAGGAAAGAGAGAAAGGTGAATGAAACATTTATTTTTGTTGTTGTTACTATCTTTATTTTGAAATAATGCCTTATTACATAGCCTATGATAGACTTGAACTGACATTCCTCCTGCCTCAGCTTCCCCGGGACTTGGATTAAAGCATGTGTCACCATGCCCAGCCTCTGGACAGTCAGTTAATTTTAGGAGTTTTGGAGACACAAACATACATATGCCAGAGCCTGTGGAGAGAGTCTAACTGGTGGAAATTGTTTGCGTTACTGTCTATAAGACACTGGACCTCTGTTGTAACTCCTTACAGCACTGTGTAGCATAGTTGAGTTTATAAAGCCCGGAAGAAACCGTTTAAAAGTTATTACTGAGGGTCAGTTTGGTGGCTCAGTAAGGAAAGGTGTTTGAGGCCAAGTCTGACAGCCTGAGCTGATCCCCTGGGCTCCACCAGGTAGAATGAGAGAACGGACTCCTGCAAGTTGTGCTTGACATGTACACACGTACACACACACACACACACACACACACACACACACACACACACACACACACACACGGGTGTTTAAAAATTACTGAAAGGTTTTAAATTCTTAAGAATCTTAAGGATTTTAACATTTCTAGGAGATTATAAACCCCAGGATGGATACATCAGTCTTCTGTGACAGAACATAATGGAAACCTGGGCCTGGTTTTCCAGGCCCTTCCCACAGCTTGCTGCACGGCTGAATGTGGGGTGGACACAATTTTCAGTGTTGTTCCCCCCGGTGCCTTGTTTCCTGCCGTCTTTGCCCTTATGACCCAGTCCCCTCTGGCCTAGCCTGGAGAGGCTGGATCACCAACTCTGCACCTGCACTCGTAGGCTGCCCGTGGCTGGCCATGCTACGCCTCTTGTTTTGAGTTCTGCAGAGCGGCCTTCTCGACCTCCCTTGCTATCTGCCCAGGCTTTCCCATCCCACCTCAGATCTCCTCCAGTCTCCATCTGCCAAAATCATCCCCCATCTAAGCACATCTCTGGTTTCCCCGAAGTGACTTGGGCCTGGTACTGATCCTTAGTGCGACTGTAACTCTTGTACTGGTTGGTTCCTTCTTTTCCCTCCCATGATGCCGTTCATCTACCATTAGGTTGCAGTCACTTGAGAATGAAAAATGGTAGCAACACAGAGGGGTGAAGCAAAAAACCTGGCCCCCGATTTCTGCTAAAGTTCATACGGCCATTGGATCCAAGTCACTTGCCTCTCTCAGCCTTGGTTTCTCGATCTTTTAGTCAAGAAAGAGTTCCTATAGACCTCAGGGGCTTGTGAGGAGGCTCAACCAGGTCCATAGATCTAAAGTGTCTGCGACTCAGCAGCTCCTCTGCTGGCTGCTGTCAATGCTTACTAGAAGGCCACTGGACAGGACAGGGCTGGAGGCTCCCGACTCAGCCAACTGTATTAACTGTCCTCATCCATCAAGGCTTTCGGTAAGAGCTGCTAAGAAGATGGCTGGGAATTACTTTTGCATCATGCCTCTCCCCAGCCACCCCCTGAAGTGCTAATGAGCAAGGTGGTCAGCAGGGGAGGTAGAGGGAACTTGGCCAGCCCTAACTAGACAGTCAGCTCTGGAAGAGGAGGCCTAGTGGGTGGGGAGTTCTGTGCCCAGTACCTACTCCATTTGGCACTAGAAGTAAGGGGAAGCCTTTACAGGGTTGACAGCTTGTGTCTGGCTCCAGAGAAGCTCTGGAGAGGAGCTTCCAGCCCACAGCCTTTGCCACACCTGTTCTCACCTGTTCTACTCGCTGCTCTTGAAAAGTTTTGACTGATCACCCTCTTGACAGAAATACTAAACCACAGAATGTTCCTGGCAAATGACAACCTGGGAGTGCCATCAGCCACGGATGGACTCAAAGTCTTCCATTCTAAGCTAATGGCCAGACCTGGCTGGTTCAGGATGGGTAGGCCCAGGATACCGACTGCTCCCCTGGCCCCTAGGGTGCTGGAGACACTGCCTTGCTTGTGAGGAAGAGCGGAGGCAGACTCCTGAAAACCTTCCTTCACCAATACTGTGCTGCCTGGTGAGCACCAGGGAACACTAGCTATCATTTGCCAGCAACCTGTCCCCAGGGGCAGAGAGATCAGCAGCTCTCAAGCCTGAATGCACTTGAGAAGCACCTGCTGCCACCCTTATAAGGCTGTTGTGTGATATTTAAAGGAGTTCTTCCTCAGTACTTAGAGCCACACAGTTCACAAATAACAGTGTATCAAATGAATATAGGCCTAATAAAAATTCAGGGCGAGCTGAAGGGACAGTCTGAAACACTCCATGCATCTGTCTTTACTTTGCTGGGATGGCACTAACAGAAAACCAGGGAGTATCCTTCGGGAGGAAAGGATGCTTGCTTAAGGGGGCATCACAGGGGGGCAGAAGAGGACATGATGTGCTTTGGAAAAGTCGTGAACTCAGCGTGATGCCAACAGAGCTTCAGCTGACTCTAGCTGCCGTGTCTGAGGTAGAGAGCATGTGGCCACACACTTCAAGCTCAGAAGAAGAAGGTTTTTAAATATTAAAGAAAAAAATTCTTCTAAAAAGTAGCATTACATTGATTTAAGTCAGGATATTTAGAATGCAAAATTTAAAGAAAATTAAGATCTTAATGTTTACCCAAGGATCAAGTAGGAAAGAGTAGTCATGAACTTTGAGTGGGAGACAAATGTATGCTTAGAAGCTTGTACAAATGTCCAAGTCTGAATTTACTGCCATCTCCCAGAAGCTCTTGACTTTGAGGCATGTTTCTTGATGTCGCACTTAGAGCATGTCAATGGAGTGAAAGAGTAATTCACCCGAAAGGCACTAGTTCCTTGGAGACCCTGACGCTGGTTTTCTGGAAGACAAACGTGAGGTCAGGCTGTGAGTCAGAACAGCCTTACTTTAGGGCTGAAAAGCCACAGCAGCATGCTCTAATAACGGTGCAGGGCGTTAGTGTGTCATAGTCACCACCCGCAGGGGCTGAGAGAGCCCGCTGCCAGGTCCCACTGTGAGCGTTTCCATCACTGCCAGTGTTTCCATTCAGGAGGTCTGAGCAGAGGTGTAAGCTTGTTTCTAACTCTCAGATGAAGCTAATGCTGCAGGTCTGCGTTCTGCATGACTTTAACATGAAAAGAACAGGATATATGGACCGGCAGTTAGAGGTCTCCCCTGCATGGAGAGGGAACAATGCCAACATACTGGTGAATTCTGTGAGTGTTTTGAACCTGGGATAGATAAGGCCTTGTGCATGCTGCCACCGTCTCTGTTAGCTCACGTGTGGGTTAGTCCTAGCGTGTCTGGAAGACACTGTTTCCTTGGAGTCCTTCACCACCTCTGGCTCTTACAATCTTCTTGACTCCTCTTCCACATAGATCCCTGATCCTAGGGGAGGGGTCTGATGAAGATACCCCATTGAGGACTGAGTGCTCCAAGGTCTCTCACTCTCTGCATGTTATCTAGCTGTGGGTCTCTGCATTATCTACTGCAAAAGGAAGCTTCTCTGGTGATGGCTGAGTAAGGCACTGATCTGAGTCCCAGCCGGGCTGTCAGACCTAGAAACTCCTGGTTCTGTGAAAGCTTTTAGGTACCCATGAGTCAGGCAGGTGCCCAAATGTCACTAACTCACGTGGACTTCATGGCGCAAAAAACCCAGTGCATCTGATACTCCATTAGAAAGCAAGAGTCCACTGTGCCCTACCCTCCAAGAGCCCACAGTGCCCTACCCTCCGAGAGCCACAGGGCCCTACCCTCTGAGAACCCACAGGGCCCTACCCTCCGAGAACCCATAGGTCCCTACCCTCCAAGAGCCCACAGCGCCCTGCCCTCGAGAGCCCACAGGGCCCTACCCTCCAAGAGCCCACAGGGCCCTACCCTCCAAGAGCCCACAGGGCCCTACCCTCCAAGAGCCCACAGCGCCCTACCCTCTAAGAGCCCACAGGGCCCTGCCCTCCAAGAGCCCACAGTGATCTACCCTCCGAGAAGCAGGCCACAGAAGCATTGACAGGCTGCCCTCACCTCCTGCCAGGACCCTGTTCTGTTCATCAGAGCCCTGCGGAGGGAAACACTGTTAAGAGAATGCCATCCCAGCCTCCCTCCTCCAAAGGCTGTTCTTAAAACCAGCTCAAATAGAAAAATAATACCTGTGATAGGCTTGACCTTTGAAAAAGAAACATTAGGTCCTCTTTCCAGCTGAGAAATTCAGTGCTAGCAACAAGATTATGTGAGTCCCTGACAGAAGGCTAGTAGCTCCAGTTCTTGCCAGAAAGAGTGAGAGGAGAGCAAGAGGCAGATTAAAATATTAATCTAAATTATTTATGTTAAACATTAATAGCTGTATTTTAAGGTATTGAATAAATGCTGGTATTAATTATTTATATCAATAGCTTTGCTTTCCAGAGCTTCCTGGGGCTTTGGTGTGTGGAATTGCAGATCACAATTTCCTCTTCCCTGGTCTTAGAATTAGATCAGGTATGACCCACTGTGGGCTTTCAACCCTTGAGGAGGAAGAGGCTGAGTGACCTGCACTTTGGGTGACTTCAGGAACCATCTTGATCCTCATTTGCCAGGTTGATTTATGACCAGTAATTTGGGCTCTAGGTGGCTAATGGAGATATAACCTATCACCAAGGCTGTCCCAGGCAGCTCCACTTTCCTGCAACTGTGCCTGGTGATTCTCTTGAGAGTCAAGGAAGGAAGAATAACCCACTCAATGGTAATGATGAGAAATAGTAGCAAACTATTGGAGAGTAAGGACAGATGTCACAGGGCCCCTTTAAAACTGAATTTCAGGCCGGGTGTGGTGGCACACACCTTTAATACCAGCGCTTGGGAGGCAGAGTAAGGCGGATCTCTCTGAGTTCGAGGCCAACCTGGTCTACAGAGTGAGTTCCAGGACAGCCAGGGCTTTAACACAAGGAAACCTTGTCTCGAAGAAAAAACAAAACAAAACAAAAAAAAAAAAAAAAAAAGCAAAACAAAAAACCAACTGTATTTCAGGATAGGTGACAGGTTTCTGCTTTCTGTGGTGACAGACTGAGACTGTTTGACCAACTTACCTGTAGAGGACAATTAGAAAAGCTGGACAGAACAGTGTTTAAAAATGTCCTTGAGGTATTAGAGATCTACTAGGTCAGACAGGAATTAACAGGTTAAATTGGGAGAAGATAGAAATAGAGAGCCTTGGCAAGCCAGTGCAATTGAGAGTACTTCTGCCAACTCCAGAAGAGACGCCTAGGGACTGGGAAGGGAAGTGGGCCTCTGACAGCTTTGGAGGACATGAGGAACTAGAATCTGGAGTTCAGTAATTTGTGGTGGTGCCCCTAAACCTCTCACTAACTTTCAAAAGGACTGAATCCAGCCTTCTCATTCCCAGATTTGAACAACTGAGATCTCATCTGTCTCCCGGAGGCAAACAGCAAGCCTTCCCAGAGGAATGGTGATGTCTTTCTAACCTTCCACTTATTTTTGCTGCTCTCCATAGCCAGTTTAGGCATCCAAGCAAAGCAAGCTGTCCAGGCACACAAGGAAAACCAAAAACAAAAGCAAAAACAACACCCGAGCAACCACAGATGAGAAGCGTGAGAAACAAGAGAGCTGCAGGGAATTCAGACAGTCAAGGCGTTGATACAACTTAGCCATGCTTCATATGCTCAGAGGTCTAATAGAGAATGCTGAGGTGCTTTCAGTAGGGAAAAGTCAAGAGGGGGCGGTAGAACTGAACAGTTCAACCACTAAGTAGAGAACTCATGGAGTCAGGCCTGCTGGTACATACCTTTAATCTTATCAACGGGAGGTAGAGACAGGTGTATCTCTATGAATTTGAGGCTAGCCTGGCCTACATAGAGTTCCTCATAGTTAGACCCTATCTCCAAAAAAACGAAATAAAACACCTCGTTGAGTGGGTTCAGTAGAAGATCAGACTTAGATAATTGGAAGATCAGTGAACCTGAAAGATAGGAAAGACAGAAAAATGAGAAATGGAGGTGCAATGAGGTCTCCCCACCCCACCCCCAGAGCGTAGGATTGAACCCAGGGCTCTACCGCTAAGCGACATCTCCAATCCCATGGCAGAGGTCTAACATCCGTACAACTGGAGTCCCAAAAGTAGAAGAGAGAGACTGAGCAGAATCAATATTTGAAGAGACAGTAGATTAGAGTTTCCAAAACCCGATGGAAGATACTGAGCCACAAAGTCAAGAAGGGTTACAAATGCCAAGAAGGACCCAGACCTTGAACATCAGAAGAGAACTGTTCAAAGATCCTACACTCAATCAAATACCCACCAATGAAGATGTGCACATTTTAACCCCCAAATGATGGATTTATCTCCAGTAGACCTTCATTAAAGAAAATACTAAAGCATGTTCTTTACAGAGAAGGAAAATGGGTAAAGACCCCAAAGGGAGATGAAAAAGGGATGGAGAGCCGTGGACAGGATGTAGGGGATGCAAACAAACACCAAGTGGTATTTGATTCATGGCATTTATAAATCTCTACAATTAAAATGCACAGTAACGGCATCCTGTAAGGAGAAGGGCAGATTAAGTAAATTAAATGCATTATTGGGAGAGGGTAAAAATTACAATACACCATTAGGCTTTTATCAAGAATGTCCCAGGAGAAACATGGAGAGTATGCTGGCTTTGAATGTCAGCTTGATGCAACCCAGAATCACCTGGAAAAAGTCTGGATGGAGAGATTGTCCAGGTCAGGTTGTCCTTGTCCTGTGGGCATATCTGTGGGAGATTATCTTAACTGTTGAAGACCCACCCTGAATGTAGGTGACACTGTTTCATGGGCTGGACTCCAAACTTGAGGATGTGGTGGCACACACCTTTAATCCCAGCAGGCAGGAGGCAGAGGCAGTCCCTGACCTCTGTGAGTTTGAGCCCAGTCTGGTCTCCACAGCACATTCCAGTAAAGAAATGATTGAGTTAGTTAAAGAGAAAAGAGGAAAGAAAGCTAGCTGAGCAAGGATGCACCGATTCTCTCCCATGTTCCTAACTGCGGGTGTGATTTGAATAGCTGCCTGAGTTCCCATCCTGGCTTCCCTATTGATGGACTTGGAATTTGAAGCCATCTAAATAAACCCTGTCCTCCCCAATGGTGTTTTGTGTCAGAGTTCTTTGTCACAGCAATGGAGATGAGAAGACCAGGGAGGACCTGCCAGAGTGTTCACTGTGTGTCCAGGTGGAGGGAAGCATCTGGACAATTTTTCCTTTCCTTCATTTATCTGTCTTCGTTAGGGTGACTATTGATATGATGGAACACCGTGGCCAAAAGCAAGTTGGGGAGGAAAGGGTTTATTTGGCTTACGCATCCTAGTCCATCATTGAAGGAAGTCAGGACAGGAACTTGAGCAAGGCTGGAAACTGGAGGCAGGAGCTGATGCAGAGGCCCTGAGGGAGTGCTGCTTACTGGCTTGCTCAGCTTGCTTTCTTGCAGAACCCAGAACCACCAGCTTAGAGATGGTACCATGCACCATGGGCTGGGCCCTCACCCATCCATTGCTAATGAAGAAAATGCCCTACAGCCTGATCTTATGGAGGCATTTTCTTAATTGAAGTTCCCTCCTCTCAGATGACTTTAGCTTGTGTCAAGTTGACATAAAACTACCCAGCACATTATCTATATTTAATTTTTTCCCCATCTAACATGTGGGAAAGGGGCCATTGCCATCAAAAGAACTCTGTCTTCTAATTTTATGACTTGTCTGTTTCCATTTTTAGCTCTTATATGCTGAAGATAGATGATTAAAAGTAAAATTTGCCATTAATGTGAAGGGTTTTTTTCCTTTTACTTAATGTAACCTGAATATCTTTTCTGCCATCAAATATAATTTTGTAATATTATAATGCTTGTAGAATAGCCTGTTGTACGGCTGCTTTATAATTTGTTTAGCCATTTTCTTATCATTGGGCATTCGGACTACTTCCAATACATAGAAGGAATTAAAACTCCCAGTGAGCACTCCTGCATGTATTCCCCCCCCCCCCCCCCCGAGTATTTCTAGAGGTGTGGTGAGGGATGGAGGGAGGGCCAAAGAGCCCACAAACTACGAAGTTTTAGGATTCATGCTACCAAACTGCCCTCCATGGAATTTAGAACTGGCTGCCTTTTAACTGGCTGGTTAGGAGTGTCCAGGATACCTCAGGGTTGTTTTAAAGGTGTGCAGCCCGTGCCTGGGACCACACTGGTGGAATTAGTCCCAGAAGTGTAGGGTCGCGCTGCCGTGTGGCAGAAACTCATAGCAAATGAGCAGCCAGCCGGCTGGCCCGGGCGTGGCTGGTGAAGCTTTGTGGCTGGTGAGGCTCAGAGATTTTGAAGGTGTGCAGCTGGCTGACTAGTCCAAAGGTGGAGGAAACAGCTATGTGAAGTAGAGGCCTGCTCGCCTGGCCCAGCACATGTGAGCCGTTGGACAGCGGTCTCCCAGAGCTGAGCCAGGTTGGCTTGTGGATGTTGGAAGATAGGGTGAGTAACCTGTCCTGTTCCAGATAAAACAGGCCACAGTGGACTCTGGAGCAAGGCAAAGCCTTGACAAAAGGGACATGTCTGTTTCCTCAGTGGATAGCCCCTACACACTTCATTGTATCTCAGAAATGGCCAGAAACTAGGACTTTTCTGATTTTTATAATATTAAAAAAAAACTGCCAATGTGTTTGTTAGATAGTCTTGAAAAGATAATAAAACTAAAACTTTCCTCCTCCCTCAGCAGAATGGAATTAGACTCACCTTGTTACAGCATGTGCTGCTACCAATTAGAGAGAGAAGAAACTCTGCAGAAACCTCCGCCACCTCCCAGCTGCTCCCCTTTAATCCAGGTAGTGCAAATCCCCATGGACCTTAAACTAAATCAACCACCAGATATTGAGAATAAAAACAAACTGTTAATTAGAGGAATTGTAAAGATCGCCTTTCCCTTGTGGAGGAAAGGAGGGGAGCAGAGAGGATGCTGGACAGGCACCCCATCAAACTCAAAAAAAGATGTTAGAGGCACCTTCCTTTCTCTCCAGGGATTTCAAAGCAAAGATTTGTAAAGACTCCAGGAATAGTGGGGACAGCGCTGGTATCTTGTTAAGTCAGGTAGGGACCTCATTAGAGATGGATGAAAGCAGGTGGTCTCCTTACTGGGAGATGCTGAGCAGAGCTGTGCTCAAGGACAGTCCCACACAGGACCTACTCAGGGAGGAGCTGGTGGCCTGAGCCACGGTGGACATCAGGTGTGGTCATCAGAGTATCCCCACATCCAGAAGTACATACAGTTTCCTGTACATCCTGCCAGTCTGCCCAGGAAGAGCTGCCTCTCATTGCAAATCATATTCACTCCGTGACATCCCTACTTCATAGGCAACGCAGGGCAAGATGATGTCCAGAGGATGACAGCAGTGGGCAGCGGCGGCCTCTCCACCTAAGCCAAACACTAGCAGTAGATTTTAAGCCGGGTTCCTCCACTTAGCTGGACTGTACTAAAAAACAGGAGTAGGGGGCAAGAAGTTGACTTTGCATTTTTAACTTTGGGGTTTGTTATTTTCTAAACCCATTAGAGAGTGTATGGACCTGCTTCGTTCTCTGTACTGTAGTTTAACCATCCCCTATTTTGGGATAGTTAGATTGTTCCTTATCTTTTGGAATTATAAATCAACTTAGAGAATGTATTTGTGCATATTTTATCTCTGTTGAAATCACAGCATTATAAAACATGAAGCTGTAAAACGCTTCAAAGATATTAGGAGAAAACCTCAATGACCTTGGGTATGGCAATGACTTTTAGATACAGTACCAAATGCGGGGGCCATGGAAGAAAGAATTTTAATGGACTTCAATAAAATTAAAAGTCTCTGCTCTGCAAAAGCCACTGTCAAGAGAATGAAAGACAAGCCACGGTTGAGAAAGCATTTGTAAAATACCTGTCTGATAAGATGTTATTACCCCCAAATGTGCAGAGAACACTTAAAACTCAACAGTAAGAAATTATACAACCCGAATGGAAAATGGACCAAAGACCTTCAGAGATACATGACAAAAAAAGATGTACAGATGACACCTAAGCATATGAAAAGATGGTCCACACTATCTATTGTTGCTAGAGTTTTCCTGCCTGGCCCACAGTCAGGACAAATCTCTCTCACCTGCCAGTCCCACAGCCACTCAGACCCGACCAAGTAAACACAGAGACTTATATTGGTTACAAACTGTATGGCCATGGCAGGCTTCTTGCTAACTGTTCTTACAGCTTAAATTAATCCATTTCCATTAATCTATACCTTGCCACATGGCTCGTGGCCTACAGGCATCTTCACATGCGGCTTGTCATCATGGCGGCTGGCAGTGTCTCTCTGACTCAGCCTTCCACTTCCCAGTTTTTTCTCCTCCTTGTCCCGCCTATATTTCCTGCCTGGCCAATGGCCAATCAGTGATTTATTTATTGACCAATCAGCAACACATTTGACATACAGACCATCCCACAGCAATCTATCATCAGGGAAAGGCGCATTAAATCAAGGAGACACTGCCTAGGATGCTCAAAATCCAGAACACTGGCAGCACCAAATCCTGGCAACAGGAATGTCCATTCACTGCCGGCAGGGATGCAAAATGGCACAATCATTTTGGAAGACAGTTTGGAAGCTTCTTACAAAACAAACCATTTTCTTACCATACAACCCAGTCACTGTGCTCCGTGGTATTTAACCAAATGAATTAAGAGTTTTTGGCTCATACAAAAATGTATACACAATTGTGTGTAGCAGCTTTGTTCCTAGGTGCCAAAGCTTGGAAGTAACCAATATGTTCTTCAACAAGTGATCTGAGAAATAAGCCACACTAATTTACAGCAGGCAATGTTTGTTATGCTTACCGAAAGGAAACGGGCTACTAAGCTAAGACAAGAAATAGAGGGGCAGCTAGATGGCTCAGCAGGTAAAGCCCTTGCCACTCAAGCCTGGTGACCTGAGTTCGGTGCTGGAAGTCCAAGGGGAAAAGGGGAAACTGATCCTAAAAGATGTCCTCTGACCTCTACATGTGTGCTGTAGCAAGTGCATGCATGTGGACACACACACAGACAGACAGACAGACAGACAGACAGACAGATAGATAGATAGATAGATAGATAGACAGACAGAGACAGAGAGAAAGGGAGAGAGGGAGTAAATAAAATTTAATACTTTTTTTGGTTTTTGGTTTTGTTTGTTTGTTGTTGTTTGTTTGTTTGCTTATTATGGGGGAGGGGGTTGGCTTTGTCCTGGAATTCTCTATGTAGACCAGGCTGGCCCCAAACTCATAGAGTTATGCCTGCCTGTGCCTCCAGAGTGCTGGAATTAAAAGTGTACACCACCATGCCCAGGCCTAATTTTTTTTTTCTTTTTAAAGAAGTAGAGGAAACATGATGCATATTAGTGAGTAAAAGAGGCTGATTTGAAAAGGCCATGTACTATATGATTCCAGCGATCTGACACTCCGGACAAAACAAAACTTCAGCTACAGAGTAAAAAGAAGATCTGGGGTTGGTGTTAGGTGACGGGATGAAAAGGTGACATATGATTTTCAGGCAGTGAAATGATCTTGTGTGATGTGATAGTGATGGATACACGTCGTTATTTATTTGCCTTACCTACAAGTGTGCAGCCCCCAGAGTGAACCCCAGTTTAAACTGTGTACTGTGGGTGGTAACGAGCCGCTCAGTCCAGTTCTAACAAATGTGCCCCTCTGGTGAGGGTCCCGGCAATGGAGAGTGCTGCCTGGGCGGTGTAGGAGAATAAGGGACCTCTGTATTTCCCACACAGTCCCACTGTGTCCAAAACAACTCTGAGAAACCAAGTCAACCTGAATCCGAATTCCAGGACTAGAATTGCTGGGTCAAAAGGCACATATGTTGTAGATTTTGACTCCTAAGGTTTTTGTCCATCTGAGAGTATTAAGGGTAAAGGTTAAATTATGAGTAGGAGTCATATTATTAAAGTGCCATTGAAAAGTATGTCTTAAGTAACTTTACATTCTAATGAAGGTGCTTCCACGTGTAAAGCTTCCACATGCAAAGCACCTGGTGAGAGCACCTGATGCCCCAACAAAGTGGCAGCTCTACTGCACACTGTCCCCCCAGAGTCTGAATGAGGGAACTGGAAGTCCAGCGAAGTTAAACAACTCACCTAAGGTCACACCGAGTGGCTGACCCCGGCCGTGAGTCCAGAGCCCACATCTCAACCTCATGCTGCCCTGCCTGCACAGTTGGCACCAACAAGGACCTGGGAATGTGTTCCCACCCAGGCCCATATGTCTGAACCCTGGGTGCTGTCTTGGGAGGTGGGCTCTTTTCTTAATTAAGAAATTTTTTATCGTGGGGGGGGGTCATTTGGACATGTTGGCTGACTGTAAGGATGGGGTTTAGGCCTTATAGGCTGATTCCTTCATTGCCCTCCGAGTTCTCTGCTTCCTGGTTGCTGCTGCAACGTATCGAGTCGCGTATGCTCTCGCTGCCAGAACCACCAGTCACCCACCCTACCACAGTGCCTTGCCCTGAACTTGACCCAGAATAAATCCACGGTCCCTTCAATTTTTCCCATCAGGGATTCTGTCACAGCAACAAAAAGCCCAAATAGAATACCAGTCTTCTAAGAATCCCAGCGCAGGCACCAGACACCTAGTGAACCCCCCACCTAGGAAGTAGGACTTCCAGGTCCAGCTCTTCATCCCTTAACACACCAGAGCATCCCAGCTGAGGTCCCAGAGTGGGACAGAGAAGAACAACTCCCCGTGCTCTTTCTAATCCTGACCCTTGGTTGTGTGAGCACAAATGGGCGCTGTTTTGCATCACTTACTCTGGGGGTGTTTTCCTGCGCAGCCCTAGCAACTGACTCCTGAGAATATTCCACGCCCAGCACTGTGCCGTAACACAGTGATGGAGCCCACTGACCCATGCAAGGACACCCAACCTCTGAGACCCACACCACAGCATCCTTTCCCACCTTTATTCTGGAATTTCAGAAGCAGCAAGGGTATGTCATTCACTTATCGATATGAGAGCATGTGTGTTTGGAGTCTGAAGGATAATAGAGACAGAAAGTACAACTCCAGATTTCAGAGTGACTTTAGTGAAGTTTCTTCCTTTTATATAAAAAACAAAGTTTTAATTGTATTTGGAGCAAGAGAGAGGTAGTCAGGGAAAGGAAGAGAGAGAGTATGTGAGAATGTGGGCATGTGCATGCCATGGTTCACGTGTGGGATCTGGACATCAAACTCAGGTCACCAGGCTTGTGTGGGAAGTATATTCACCTACTACACCATCTTGCCAGGTCTACGAATACTTATTGACAGCTGTCCATCCTCTGGGGGGTGGAACACGACCTGTCTTACCTCTGCTCATGCCTATTAGCCTAAATCATTCATGCTGTCACTAGGATGGTCATGAATGGCTAAATATCAGCACATTCATGAGATTTGACCTAAAAATTAACCTCCGATTCCTCAAAGACATCTCATTCTTCACTCTCAGCCCAAAGAGTACTTCTTTTTTCCTATTTCTCTTTTCTGCCTCTGTCTCAATTGGATGTCTCTGATCATACCTTTCCTCTGCAGAATGTGTCCTAATTTGTGATTATGCATATGTTTATTATTTAACATCTGAGATCCTGCATATACTTATAAGTGCGATGAGAACTGCAGATCCCTGTGGCCCAGACTCTGCCGCCACGGGCCTAGCACATCATAGACACCCCGTAAACGTCAGTGGAATTAATGCGTATACAACATGACTCTCTTCAGACGCAGACAGTGTTTGCCTTCTGTTGCCAGCGTCCTGTATACACTGTGGTCCTTATCATTGCGTCTGGATCAGAGGATAAGCTTTTAGAGCTCTGAATGGCGGCTTGTCCTGACCGCCCATTAGAAACACCTGGGGGAGATTTTAGGGCAGCAGGAACATCTGCCCTCAAATCCATCAAATCCGTCTACAAGGAACGGAATCCAAGCATGTGGAGAAATTGCGGCGGTCCCTGCCTAGTGCGACGTGACACTACGATGATTTCCTGCTGCCCGGGGGTAGAGCTTTCAACCCAGCATCGTGGTCCCGGTTGCATCTGCCTCCTTCAGACGTATCAGCTACTGCCCCCAGCCACCAGTCAGAAGGATCAAACACACTTAATGCTGTCACCTCTCCACGGACTGTCCCAAGGGGTAGCATTAGCTTCTTGATAATCTAGAAGAGTAAGTCTACTCCCAAATAAACATGGAACCTGAAAAGCTATTGCTGGAGGGCAGGTTTTCAACAGTACTGCCCCTTCCTATTTTAACTGTCCCCTCCTATTGGCTGACAGTTTAAGGAGCACCCACCCATCCACCTATCCACCGATCCCTTGAATTGTCTATCCATGTAAGCACTGAGCACCCACTGTGCACTTTTTCCACACATCATGTTTTACCCCCTAGGGAACACAACAGATCGGAAACAGGTTTAGTTACCACCTAGTTATATATCACCTAGCCAGGAACCAAAAAAGGGTGAGCTGCTGTTCTGAGAACATAAAACGTGTCATCAGAACACACTGAGGAAAACAATTAATTACAGAGGAGGATATAATGGAAAGCTTCATAGAGGTGCTCTTAATGGGACCCTAAGAAACAGAGGTCCCATTAGGAGGCATGTATCAGGTGACTGATACATGAACAACAATAGCGCCTTCACGGTAAACCTAACCGTTCCGGGTGTGATAAAATAACTCAGGCAGCATATGGCTTTTTGTTGCCTGTTTGTTTTGTGGTGCTGAGGGCCAAGCTAGAGTCGTTTTAATGTATGCTAGACGCGTGCTCTACCACAGAGCTACACACCCAGCCACATGTGGGTATTTTTAACCCTTTTTCTCACTCTTAGTAAGGCCTCAAACTGTAAAAGGCCATATGCTCATTTCCTAAATACAGAGCATGTTCTATATTTGTTCCCCACGTTCATGCACAACTAATTTCATTTTCATAAACTTTATTGATTCCACCAGGCTCTTCACAGCCACCAACTGATATGCCTTCTCATCACACCCCGGGTTTGTTATTTCACTCTGTACACACTGTCGTAATTGAATTGCTTACCTTAACGGGACAATAAGGTTCTGTAGACTCCGCCATCAACGGCACTGACTTAGCACTTTGTCTCACTTTACTGCACTGTTCTTATTAATTCTTCCAGCGCCGACTAAGCTGTTTCTCTTGGGACCCGCCTGAGAGGCAGAGAGCCTTATTACTGCCCCACTCTGCTTTACTAAACATGTGTAGAATTTTGAATCGGTGTCACTTTCCAATAAATACAAACCAGGAATTATTTGAATTATTTATTGGCACATAATGAACTGAGCCAAAACATAGTGGCTTAAGATTACAGCCATTTTTTCCCCGTCTTGCAATTCTATGGGTTGGCGGGGCTCCGCGGAGGGGTTGCTCTGCTCTGGGTGGCGTTGGCGAGGGCTGTAGCCTCTGGAGGCTCCCCTGGGCTGGAGTCTCGAGGAGAATCATAAGCATGGCCAGCAGTTGGTGCTGGCTGTCGTACCTTAGCTCTCCAGCAGTAGCCTTTCGCCCCGCACAGTGTCTAGATTCTAAGATTAAGTGTTCCCAGCCCATGGAACTAGAAACTGTAGATTCTTTAGGCTCAGCCTCAGAAATCACACAGTGTCACCTCTGCTATGTTTTGTTAGGTGAAAGAAGTTATAGGGCCAGCCCAGATTCCAAGAGAAAGGAACGGCAAAGCATTCAGCCGCCCTTTGTTCACAAGGGACATTTATAGATCAGTCCTCTTCTGAGGACACATGTACCGCAAGGCATATCTCTGACATGGCCTAATTAATTCACAGTGTACTAGCTCCCCGAGTTCCTCAGAAAAGTCGCCTCACAGACCTGCCTCTCCCCTTCATGGCTCTTATCCCGATGGAGAGCCGTTAGCTCAGGAACTGTGCCTCTGTGTGATGACGCGCGGTAGATGAAAGTATTCAACTTGCATATCTGATTGGTCATTTGGGGTAGGGCAGTACTATATCCTTGTAAACTCCAATTTTAAAAATGAACGCTGGAGTAGGAGGGCATATTTAAATAGTTTATTTTTTAGAACAAGGTCTGAACATAAAAGTGATAGTCTAATTATTCTGATCTGATGTTGAGATTAACTTTAAAATAGTTTACTCTGAGAACCTATTTATGAGTTTATTTTATTTTTTGTGATGCTGGGGATTGAACCCAGGACCTTATACATCCTGGGCAGGCTTTTTACCACTGAACTATATATCAAAGCCTGCGATTAGCACTTAACCATGACACTTATCCAAGACAATCTTTTCTATTTATTATTTGATAATTTCATACATGCATAGAATATATTTTGATCACTTTCACTCCCACATTGCCCTTTCTCATCTTTCTCTCTCAATCACACCACACCCCTTTCTTCCCCAAATATCCCTCAATTACTTTCATGTCTTTTCGGTGTTGTTTTTGTGACTCACTGAGTTTAGTTGGGGTTGCTTGAAGGATAAACATGGGCAAGTTACTACTGGTTACATCACCAAGGAAAATGAGTCCCCTCCTCCACGATCATTAGTTGTCAATGGTTCCACAGAGAGAGGCAGGGCACCATGAGCCCTTTCTGCATCCATGATGGAACGCTGAAGGACCCAATATTGCATAGGTAATTAGTTAACCCATGGGTGCAGTGGCCACGCCATGTCCAGAAGACAGCATTTCATAGCCCTCCTCTCCATTCTCCATGTATTCCTCCAGCTCTTATATTCTTTCTCCTTCCTCTTCTTGATGTCCTCTGATCCTTAGAGAGAGTGATACTGATGTCTTATTTAGGGCTAAGCATGTAACGGTCACTTATGCGCCCCCACTTTGACCCACTAACCATCACTTCGCCCCACCTTGATCAACTATGAGTCTCTCCATTAACCATCACTTCCTCCGAAGAGAAGCCTCTTTGACCAAGGCTGGGGCATCTAGAGTTTCTTCTCTTTGCCAGTCTTTTATCTCAGGGTAGCTGGAATTTGTAATCTTCCTGCCTCAGTCTCCCAAGTACGGGCATTACAAGCCTGAATCACCGTACCCAACCCCAAAGCCATTATTTTTCTAAATATCAAATGTATGTCTTTGTTACTCATTGGTGAAAGTGATTCACTTGTTACCATATGGTCATGTTGACTTGGACCACTCCCTCTGGAACGGTTGGCACAAAGATGAATGGAATAGAGAACCTGCCTTCGGGGACCTCACAATCTGGGGAGGAGAAGTGTATATGTCTTTGTAATATGGTGGGCCGTGATGAGAGCAACGGAGCCCGAAGACAGGGGTACAGAGCTTCTTTGAAGAAAACCAGGGAAGGTTTTGTAGTGTATGAGGACAATGTCAGGGTAAGGACAGTAGGGGAGCTGGCCAACACGGCTGAGGCACGTTGAGGACTGTACTGAATGCCATGGTGATAAGACAATCGTTTTTCCTAAGTCACTGGATGGAGTGGCAATGTTTGCGTGGTGGGTTGAATGAGAATGCCCTGCATGGGCTCAGATATTTGAACGCTTGGTCACCAGGCAGCAGCACGGTCTGAGGAGATTGCAGCATCTTTGGGAGGTGGAGCTTTGCTGGAGGAAGAACATCACTGGAGTGGGTTTTGGGTGTTTATAGTCTCACCCCACTTCCAGTTCGCTCTCTCTGCTTCATGCACATGTTTGAGGATGTGAGTCCCCAACATCCTTCTCCTGCTCCCATGCCGGCCCTTGGCTGCTGTGCCTCCCTGACGTGACGGATTCTGATTCTGCTGGAACAGTAGCTCAAGCAAGCCCTTCCTTCTAGAAGTTGCCTGGGTCAAAGTGTTTGATCACAGCCACAGAAAAGTAACTAACACAGAACTCGGTACCAGAGAGGGGGCTGTTGATGTTGTGAAGAACCTGATCCCGCTGGTTTGGGGAGGAATGTGGGAGGCGTTGGAACTTTGGACTGGAAAGGTGGCTGCTGTGGGATGGTCTGTATGTCAAGTGTGTTGCTGATTGGTCAATAAATAAATCACTGATTGGTCAGTGGCAAGGCAGGAAGTATAGGCGGGACAAGGAGGAGAATAAAGCTGGGAAGTGGAAGGCTGATTCAGAGACACTGCCAGCCGCCACGATGACAAACAGCATGTGAAGATGCCGGTAAGCCACGAGCCATGTGGTAAGGTATAGATTAATGGAAATGGATTAATTTAAGCTGTAAGAACAGTTAGCAAGAAGCCTGCCACGGCCATACAGTTTATAAGCAATATAAGTCTCTGTGTTTACTTGGTCGGGTCTGAGTGGCTGTGGGACTGGCAGGTGAGAGAGATTTGTCCTGACTGTGGGCCAGGCAGGAAAACTGTAGCTACAGGTGGTTGAGCGCTGTGAGCAGAGGGTAGGAGGCTGTTCTATCTAGTAGGATCTTGGAGACAGAAATTTGCATACTAATGAGATGGATGTGCTTGTTTATTTTTACATAAAGAATGAAATGTTGGCCAAATGTTTAATACTGAAGACTACAGACCAGATTCAATTAAAAAATACATCTACTTATTGATTTGTCGGGGGCAGGGAGCCATGTGTACCCCAGCATGCGTGGGAAGGTCAGAGGACAGCCTATGGGAGTTGGTTGTTCCTTCTACCACGTAGGTCCTGGGAATTGAACTCAGATCATCATTTTTAGCAGCAAGCACCTTTACCCACTGAGCCATCTTGCCAGCCCCATCTTCAATATTTTTCAGAAATTTTTAATGTTAAATTGATATAAAGTCAGTATTTTTGTTTTATAATTGTCAGTACTGAGAACACTGCTTCACATAATTGCATAACACAAATGTGAGAAGTATGGTTAAGGCCATTTTAAAATTGTTGAAAATTCTGTTCCAAAACCAACCCAAAATTCATTGAGCACATTTAAATTTTTTAATTTATTAATTTTTAATAAATAATTCAGTGTGTGAGTGCTTTGCCTGCACCTTGTATGTGAACCACATGTGTGCTTGGTACCTGGGGAGGTCAGGAGAGGGCATCAGATGCCCTGGGATTGTAGCTATCGATGGTTGTGAACTGCTATGTGGGTGCTGGAAATCTGCAAGAGAAGCAAATGCTCTTAACCATTGAGCCATCTCTCCCGTCTCTCAAACATCACTTTACAAAACCTTCTAACACAGTGCAAATGTAAAGAGATCTTATCTAGTTCTTACAGGCTGAGGAACGAGGGTAGAAAAATATCAAAAGTCTTTATTTTCTATAGCTAGATTATTATGTTTCTGTAGGAAGAGACAACTTTCTATGGACAGCAAGGCTCTGTGGTTCACAACACACGGTAGTCTCAAATGTGAGCTGAGGTGTTTGAGTGCCTGGCTTTTCATGGTGTGAAGGCCTGCAGGAAGCAAAGCGATGTGTTCAGAACCCAGGTTGTGGTGAAGTCACACCCTGCGGCTCAGGTGAGCACCGTCACCACCACCCCAGACTCATGGCTCAGGTGAGCACCGTCACCACCACCCCAGACTCACGGCTCAGGTGAGCACCGTCACCACCACCCCAGACTCACTGCGTATTTTTTTATTTTGAATTAATGCTCCATTCCTGGACATCAGGAACCTTCTACTGTTACCGTGTTTTTGCTCTTCCCATATTCAGTTGTGAGACCCATGTAGGGCCACATCTCACAATTTAAAAAGTGGAGAGCTAAGTAAGGTAGCTCTTTACAGTCTGTGAGGTGGTGTAGACGCTATTATCCTTAGGAGCACTAGAATTCTGCAAGTGTTTGTCAGTCGGGAGCCTGGTGCTTTTGATACCTTTTTATTCCGTTTTGTTGTGTATATGTTGCGGTCAGAGAACAACTTTCACGAGTCAGTTCTCTCCTACCATGTGGGTTCCTGGGATCGAACTCAGGTCATCAAGGTTGGCAGCAAGCCCCTTTATCCGCTGAACTTCTTACTGGTCTAACCTGAATGGTTTTAATTTCCTATAAGGGAGCTTGAAATAGATGTTAGGTGAAGTATGTCCTCAGCAGCTGCCATTGACTACCAATAATGCTTGGTTTCTTGATTTTCTGTGTTAATACCCTCAAATAACTTTTCTTCCGAATATTGGAAGGTCCCTTGAAAGGACCACTGAAGTTCAAGTGGTCTCTGTTGGCCCTTTGCATCCTCTTTTGGAATTTTAATAAAACAGTTTCTGTTTTAAGCCCATGTATTATGAAGCACAGGAGTAAAATCAAAGATGAGACCTTATTAAAATAAACTACTTCATAGCAGTTAAGATAATGAAAAAGACACATGACAGCAAGCACTGACCAGGGGCCCAGCCAGAAAAGTCAGAACGCTCATCTGCTGCTGGAAACTTAAAATGAGAAATGCTTTCAGAAAACAGCTCAGCAGATCCTCAAAAGGTTAGGAGCAGGCTGGAGAGATGGCTCAGGGTTCAAAGTGAGTTTTGTTCTTCTGGAGGGTCCGAGTTCGGTTCCCAGCTACATGAAAGAAACTAGTCATAGGGACTTGGGGACATAGGGACATAGATTGCTTGATTTTATCTATATGAGCTATTCAGAGAAAGTAAATCCTTAGAGACAGAGGGAAGACTAATGGTTGCCTGCCCACCTTCTCTCTCTCTGTATGTCTCTCTGTCCCTTTCTCTCTGTCTCTCTCTCTCAATGTCTCTGTCTCTGTGTGTGTCTGTCTCTGTTGGGGGAAGTGTACACATGTTTAGCAAAAGGTTTGGAAGAGCAAAGGGAAGTGCCTTCCAATGGGTCTGGGTTTTAGGGAGAGGAAAATCTAAGACTTTGGTAATGATTGTACAACTCTGAAAATATACCAAAACCCTTCGACTTTTGCACTGAGTGGGTGAGTTGGACAGTATATGATGATCTCTCGTGATAGCTGTTTTAAAAATGAAATTCCTCTGTGGAGAGGTCTAGAGCATTCCCACACAGGTTAGGGCTCTCCCATCCCCAGTTCCTGATGGACTGATCGCGAAGGTGGAGGTGTGGTCCTTGCTCAGTTCTCTCTGTGAGAGGATGGGAGGGGGACCGCAGATGTGGCTTGTGGTAAGGCAGCCTGCCTCCACATCTCAGACCCTGGCCCCGTGACCCCATCAGTCATGCCTTCTATCTACCCTCTCACTTTACAGTAACCGGGGATAGTTTACGCAAAAAATGAGACAGCACGTAAAAGTAACTGGTATTCTCTGGATTGTCTCACCTGGTGCTTTGGGGACACACATTTGTAAGTTCTAGTGAATGTGATAAGCTCATCCAAATGAAGGAGCCCAGTTTTTATTTTATTTTACTAATTATTGAAGTAGGTACAGTGATATTTTACCTCATGGTTTTCCTGTAGAAACAGCAGCCACACCACCAGGCCAGCTTACGGAGCCGGCCACTCTGCAGAGCCGGAGCTCTGGAGGCCACCAGGGAAAGAGGCAGGGCTCTGGCCTCACCCTCTAGCAAGGACATTTCCCCACTGTGAGTGCCACTGGCAGGGATTCCAGGACTGAGCCAGAGCTTCGCTGCAGACAGATTAGAAGAGCCTGGCTGACAGTTGAAGTCAGACCATTTTGATTTTTACATAAAGACGGTTAAACATTGTCTTGACAGGTTTATTCTAATTTGGTAAAGGCAATAATTTTATGAGATGGTAACTGCTTCCTTGCAGTCATGATTCCTGCTGTTCCCTTTGCGTTCTCTTCTAATTGGCAGATTGATGGGTTCTAAAGATTTGCTTCAAAACTGTTTGCAGAGGGAAACAGGGCAAACCAGAGGGGCAGCTCTTGCTCCAGAAAGGCCACTTCTAATAGTGTAGGGGAAAGGGACTGCATTTATCCACAATCTACAAATTATTTCTGGCATATTAATAGACCTTTTGCCTACTTAAATTTAGTTTGTATAAAGGCAATAAATGTGCTTAACTTAAAAGTCAAGTACTTTCACAAGACTTGTAAAGAAAAACAGCAATCTTTCCCCCTCAATTCCTCCCTCCTCCCCTCTTAATTCCTCCTCCTTCTCCCTTAGTCCTCCCTCCTTTCCACTTAGTGCTCCCTCCTTTCTCCTTAGTACCCCCTCCTTCCACAATAGTCCCCCCTTCTTCCCCCTTAATCCTCCCTCCTTCCCCGTTAGTCCTCCCTCCTCTCCCTTAGTCCTCCCTCCTTTCCTCTTAGTCCTCCCTCCTCTCCCTTAGTCCTCCCTCCTCTCCCTTAGTCCTCCCTCCTCTCCCTTAGTTCTCCCTCCTTTCCTCTTAGTTCTCCCTCCTTCCCCTTTAGTCCTCCCTCCTTCCCCCTTACTCCTCCTTCCTTTCTCCTTAGTCCTCCCTCCTTCCCCCTTAGTCCTCCCTCCTTCCCCCTTAGTCCTCCCTCCTTCCCCCTTACTCCTCCTTCCTTTCTCCTTAGTCCTCCCTCCTTCCCCCTTAGTCCTCCCTCCTTCCCCCTTAGTCCTCCCTCCTTCCCCTTAGTCCTCCCTCCTTCCCCTTTAGTCCTCCCTCCTTCCCCCTTAGTCCTCCCTCCTTCCCCCTTAGTCCTCCCTCCTTCCCCCTTAGTTCTCCCTCCTTCCCCTTTAGTCCTCCCTCCTTCCCCCTTACTCCTCCTTCCTTTCTCCTTAGTCCTCCCTCCTTCCCCCTTAGTCCTCCCTCCTTCCCCCTTAGTCCTCCCTCCTCTCCCTTAGTCCTCCCTCCTCTCCCTTAGTCCTCCCTCCTCTCCCTTAGTCCTCCCTCCTCTCCCTTAGTCCTCCCTCCTCTCCCTTAGTCCTCCCTCCTTTCCTCTTAGTCCTCCCTCCTTCCCCCTTAGTCCTCCCTCCTTCCCCCTTAGTTCTCCCTCCTTCCCCTTTAGTCCTCCCTCCTTCCCCCTTACTCCTCCTTCCTTTCTCCTTAGTCCTCCCTCCTTCCCCCTTAGTCCTCCCTCCTTCCCCCTTAGTCCTCCCTCCTTCCCCCTTAGTCCTTCCTCCTTCCCCCTTAGTCCTCCCTCCTTCCCCCTTAGTCCTCCCTCCTTCCCCCTTAGTCCTCCCTCCTTCCCCCTTAGTCCTCCCTCCTTCCCCCTTAGTCCTCCCTCCTTCCCCCTTAGTCCTCCCTCCTTCCCCCTTAGTCCTCCCTCCTTCCCCCTTAGTCCTCCCTCCTTCCCCGTTAGTCCTCCCTCCTTTCCCCTTAGTCCTCCCTCCTTCCCCGTTAGTCCTCCCTCCTTCCTGCTCCCCACATGAGCTTCTTCCATCACACTCTTCCTCCTGTAAACCCTTTTTCTAACAATACTACACTGCTGTATTTGAGTTTTCAGTTACAGATGTGGAAGACCAGACTTTTGCCCCACCGTCTTTGGAATTCTTCGTCCTCTCTTCTACATAAAATCCTCAAAATTCTGTTTGTTGTTGTTCATTGAATTAAAAAGCTTGTTTTGGTGGACCATATTCTCTAGTAACTTCTGGAATAATGATACCTGAAAACTTGTTGCTTATCCATTATAAAGGCTTCTTATACAGGATAAGATTCTACTTTGGAACTTATTTTCTCATAAGATTTCAAAAGAATTGTCTATAGAAAGCCTTGATGTCATATTAATTCATTCCCTTCCCTCCCCTCCTTCCCCTCCCCTCCCCTCCTTTTCTCTCCTCTCCCCTCTCCTCCTCTCCCCCCTTACCTTTCCTCTCTCTTCTCTTCCCTCCTCTCTCTTGTCCCCTCCCCTCTCCTGTCCCCTTTCCTTTGTGATCTTTTTTTATTCCTACAACTTTGAAATATGATGATGCTGTGCTTTGTTATTGGCCAATTTTATTCATTATGGTGAGCCATTAATCCCATTCAACATGGAAACTTCTTCAAGCAAAAGGAGGTTTTGCATAATTTCTTTGATAATTCTCTGGTTAATTTTGTGTGTTTTGCTTTCAGAATTCAGCCTCCTGAATTGAATCAGTAATTCCCTTTCCTCTGTTTCTTTGCCTGTTTTACTTCCTGTGAGACAATTGCTGTCTAATTAATCCATTGCATTCAAAATACCTGGTATCTGCGTTTCATTTACTTCGTCTTGTTCTCTGGATGCTTTCTTTCCAGTATTTTGTAGTTCTTACTCTCTGAGTGTACCAATGTCTATTTCTCGAAATTTTGCCCTGCTCCAGGCACTGCTTCTGTGTCTTCTGTGAAGACTTGCATTGTGGAAACAGAAGTCCATGTGTAGCCTGAGCTACACACAAATAGAGAAGGAAATTGCTATTGCAACTTTCGTCTTTTGACCTTGGGAGAGGCCCCATTGTTCTGACTCTGCACGGCCCATTTGACTTCTTCTCTCTTGGTTATGAGCCTAGCTAGTAACAGCTGAGTCCTCTCTCCAGCCCTGGCTTCTTTTCTTTAATGTGTTTTTGTCCTCTTTCCTTGATGATGTATTTGTATTGGTCCGATTTTAATAAAAATGGGCATTAGTCAAAGTAGTATGCATGCATACTCTCTATTGGTATATTATAAAACTTAGATGGAGAGACAGAGAAACATCAACCGATCAGTCATCTTTTTACCTCTCAAGAGATCTTAAATAACTGGCTTATGAAAGTTGGCATGCCTGTCCTCTGCCAAGAAAGCTGGCCATCTGAAGATCACAGAAGAGCTGATGCTGCTCTTTGAGTCTGGAGGGCCAACACTGGGTGACTCTTCTGCATCTAATTCTACAAGAACAAAAAATCAGTTGAGAATGTGGCTCAGTGAGTGAGTGCTGGCTTAGCATGAATGAGACCCTGGGTTCGATCCCCAGCATTTCATAAACTGGGTGTGGTAGTGCACACCTAGCACTCAGCAGGTGAAGACAGGAGGTTCAGAAGTCCATCTTTAACTGTGTAGTGAGTTCAAGGCCTGAGCTTCACCAGACCAGTCTTTAAAAAGAAAAAAAGTCTGAGACTTTCTTTTTTCTTGGAGCTCCTGGTGTTACCGCTGCTTGAGTCCATAATGGCTCAGCATTTCCAAAATGTTCCCTGCATAAGATCTGGTTCCACCGCAACTACTGCCTCTGGGTAGATTGTGACACTTCAAATATACGCTCTCTGCCCTCCAGCTATCACAATGCCAACTTCTTCTGTAGGCAGCCTCCCCTGCCTCATTCTCTCAGGCTTAGAACTTTGGAGTCATCTGTTTGCTGTTCTCGCGGTCAGCACCTCGCTTTCAGAACCATCAGAATTTTGCTGATTGTTCCTTCTCCTTCATAGAACCCTCTCATCCAGGGACTTCCATGGGGTAGCTATGCCATAGGGACTGTCATGTCTAGTACCGTCATTGTTCAAGGAGTTCACAATCTGCTGTCTGGAAGCACACCAGACAGCTGGATTCTGTCACCTCAAGTTGGCACTGCGTCTAAGGATCCCCAGGAAGCAGGCAAACTTGAACTTGCATCTCAGGAAGCCAGGGAAAGGAATCAGGACGACAGAGGGAGGAGCCCTGGTAGGATGTGGTCTCCAGGGCAACCTTGAGAGATGCCGAGGAAAGTGGGAAGCAGGGCTTCAGAGTTGTTCCCTGTTGGCCATCAGGTCAGGTTTCTATGGACCATTTAGTCAATGGCTATAGGTCACCCCAAGAAAGAAGGTGACCTTAGCTAAAGCAGCTCTCTTTAGGTGAGTCAGTTCCTCAGGGCTGTCTGTCAGCAGCAGTCCCCACAGTGGGAGAATTAACAACCTTCACCCACCCTGTGGGCCTGTGGGTAGTGTGGTCAGCATCCCAGACCTGTGGATACTGACAGTAGTCCTGGACTGTGGCGGTGGATAACAAAGCATCAGCTATTGGTTGACTAAGTTAGAGGGAGCAGTGACTTCAGAGTAAAGGAGTAAAATGATCTTTCATTTACTCAGTTTATGATTTGCTTACCTCGTGGTCAGACTGTGTTAACTTGGATATAAAATAAAATCACAGGCCTGTCTGAAATGAGTTCTGTCTGATGGGATTACCAAAAAAGTCAGCAAATACCACAATAGATGGAAATCAGAAACAGAATTCATTATAGAGTAAAAATGCAGGTTTAAAGAAGTTTTAGGACATGATAAAATGCCAATTAAAGACAGAATCTGTACTGCTTAAATGTATTTATCTAAATATTCATTTTCTAGCACATCTTTTTGTTAAACTGACACCAAAAACACTCTCTTGCTATTTGATTTTTAAATGCTGTAAGCTGTTTTTTTATGTTATCAGTCACTTAGTAACACAAATGCAATACAAATTTTCTATAAATTTTCTTGTCTTTTTTATGACATTTAGTTATTTTGCTTTTCAGAGCTTATAAAAGTATATGGAATAGGCATAAAAAAGATACTGGAATGGAATTTATCAAAACATTAAATGTGCTTTGAACACCAGGTTATTAGTGCACATTTTAAAGTCTTTAGGGTTTTTTCCAAATTTTCTCCAAGTTTGACTGACTTACATAATCTGAGGGAAATGCAGCATCAAAGGGTTGTGACAAGGAATTGTGCAAAGACAGCAGCAGGTGAGGGGGAGCTCTCCGGAGGCAGCATCACCTGTGCGGAGCATCACCTGTGCGGAGCATCACCTGTGCGGAGCGTCACCTGTGCGGAGCATCATCACCTGTGTGGAGCGTCACCTGTGCGGAGCATCACCTGTGTGGAGCGTCACCTGTGCGGAGCATCACCTGTGCGGAGCATCACCTGTGGGGAGCATCATCACCTGTGGGGAGCATCACCTGTGCGGAGCATCATCACCTGTGCGGAGCATCATCACCTGTGCGGAGAATCACCTGTGCGGAGCATCATCACCTGTGTGGAGCATCATCACCTGTGCGGAGCATCATCAACTGTGCGGAGCATCACCTATGCGAAGCATCACGGGCCAGCTGGGGTCAGCTGAGGCAGGGAAGTGACCATGGGCTGTGCTTGAAGGCCATCCCAAGCAGAAAGAACAGAATGCTGGTAACTGGAAGTAGAGCGAAGCCTGTCTGGTGAAATTCAAATTCAGAAGTCCTTGGATGATCAAAAATGAGTTCGGAAGCCCAAGAAGAGGGCAGTGGTGAAGGGCTTCAAGGGGACAAGAAGGGGGACTTTGTCTGGAAGCCCGTCAGGTCCTTGCATATCATGTCACCCTATTGCAACTGAAGCAGGCTCCTGATTAAGTGGTATTGATTAATGGACACTCTTGTGGAACTAAGCAAAATCTGAGTTAGCATGGAAACTGTCGTGCTTGATGAATGTGTTCCCTGGCTTTAGAAAGATGACCTGGTGATGGTCAGAGCAGTGATATAGAAATGATATAGGCATGAACACACACAAATGTGCAAAATACATACCACAACACACATACATACATATATACACACCACAACATTCTCTTTCTCTCTCAATCCTAGAACCCACATTAAAAAAAAAAAAGAACAGAAGCAAAGAACGAGGCCAGTCTTGCTTTGCAAACTTTAAAAGTAATAACCAAGATTTGCAGGTAGCCCTTACCCAGGGACCTGAACTCTCCACAGGTCATTAACAACATTAACTGTTAGCAGCCTGAGAATCCATTAAAAACATGTGTCTAGGATCACTGTCGAGGACTGCAGGAATGAGTTTTGCTGAGCGTATAACTTGCCTTTGCAGAGCTCAGTACTGCCCGTGGCGGTTGTGGGATATGTGTATACTGTGTGAAGATGTATTGCTGTGATTGTTGTAGTAAAAAGCTGAATGGCCAATAGGTAGGGAGGAGGTACAGGCAGGATTTCTGGGGAGAGAAAGGAAGAGGAAAAGGAGGAATCTGGGCAGGTGGGAGATGCCAGGAGACACAGAGAAGAAACAGGAGGTATAAAATGAAGAGAGGTAACACCACATGATAGAACATAGATTAATATAAATGAGTTAATTTAAGTGATATGAACTAGTTAGGAACAAGCCTAAGCTAAAGGCCAACTTTTCATAATTAGAAGTCTCTGTGTCATTGTTTGGGATCTGGATGGATGGAACAGAAAAAGACTTGTTACACGTGGTCCTCCTGTGCCACTCAGGCTGGGCTCAGTGAGCCCTTAGACCTGCTCTACCCTAGGTCGCCATGGACAACAACCATGCAGTCAGCTCTCAAACTTGCTTTCTGTTTCCTGAGTATGTGCAGAACTAATGGGTACCTCTAGATGCTGGTTTTCTCCTAGCCCCCTCTCCCCCAGCCCCACAGCCCTGCCTGGCTGCCCAGGTGGACCTCTGTCTCCACACAGGTCCAGACTACAGACTGGGTATTCTCAAGCAGATACATGAGAGAGTGAGTCCCCTGCACAGACTTGAAAGAGTCCCGATTACCTCTGGCAGGGTCCTCACTTCCCCACTATTTTTTGCATGCATATCCCTTAATTACTCCTTAAATTTGTCAAGTAGCCCTATGGTATCTCCTGGATGGGAGAAGGCAAGAACTTCCCGCACAATGAAGAGTGGGGGTGTCCTTCAAACACTCCCCTGCACAAATGTACCCTTCTGCTCTCGTGGTGTCTAGCTGAGCCTCAGCCTCGGCATCCTTTATCTTAGTGAAGATGTTAAAGATCACAAAACCATGCCGTATGAACTCTTCAATGGAGAAAGGTAGATAAAGGCAGCTAATGATTGCCAGAAGAGTTGGGTGGTGGCCAATGTGGAGGATGAAGCCGCCAAAGTGTCTTGTTTCTCAAAAGCTCTGCTGAGGATTTCCTGCCTGCCTTCTTCTGGGCAGGGAAGGTTGGCTGTAAGGCTGCCAGCTTGCTCAAATAAAAAGAGGAGGCTACTGACCAAATCCAGGGGTTTCTCTTGGAAGTTAGTCACAGCTTGTCTTCACAGGACCTGCAGATGACTGCTGGGAAGCCACTGATTCGTGTAGATTTGAGATGGACATTAGCCTGAAATGTTGGGTTAGGTTTTTATTGGGCAGGCTGTTTGAGTGACTGAAAGTGATCTGGAGAAATGGGCACCCAATCTTGTCCAGTTTCTGACAGACTACTTGAAAGCAATAAGGCATCTCTAGACTAAAGCTGACTTCAGAGCTGGGGATGGCTCAGTGGTTAAAGAGCTTTCTCGGTAAACAAGAGTTCATATCCCAAAACTCAAGTAAATGTGGCACCCCACCCCCAATTCAAGCCTTGAAAAATGGACATGGGATTCCTGGAGCAAGCTGGTAAGGAAGACTAGCCCTGTTGGTGAGCTCTGGGTTAGATAAAGAGACGCTGCCTCAACAGAAAAGAGGTAGAAGAGCCATTGAATAAGATTCCCTATATCAACCTTGGGCCTCCACACAGATCCATAAATGCACACATGTGAACATGTATACATGTATGTACACCACACAGGACAAGGGGGAGGAAGGGCAGGAAGCAGGGGCAGTTGTGGACTTCACTGGGGACATCCAGGAAACAGTTCCGCACAGTATGTAAAAACACTTGACAGTATTTATTGTAAGTGTTCCATAATTATTAGCTCTGCCAACAGTAGTTACTATTATTATACTATCTAGTATTCCCACCCAGTCCCTGGTACATATTGAAAGTTAATCACGTGAATAGCTTTCCCTCAGCTAGACCTACACTGTGTGCTGAATTAATTCAAGTAAGGGAGGAAAGGCCAATAGCTTGAAGACAGGTTCTTTGCACCCCACTGAGAGACATGATTTCTTGAAGGTGGTAGGGATGAGAATTCACTTGACTCTATCGGACTCTAGTTCAGACACACTGAAATTCTGAGTCTCTGCATAATGACCTTGAGCAAGAGTCATTGGCAATGCAACACAATGATGGAGAGAGAAGGGGAGGGAAGGGACATTTCAAGGTGACCCACTATGTGCCAGGTGCAATGGTGGCCTTTCCTATTGGTTATCTCGTAAAGTAAGATGTAATAATGAACGGGTGCCAAATTTGACTTACATTTCTCCAAAAGAACACGATGCATCGTGTGAATGGGAAAGGCTTGTATGAAGAGCCTCAAGCTTTTTCACTCCCAGTATAATTTTTGTGTAAACATAAAATGACAAGAGTTTAAAGACGGAACATCCCCGGGCACAAGCTTAAGAGTTCTGAATATAATCAAAATCCCCTTATTTATTTTCTTGCCTAAGTGGTATCTCCCAGGAGAACGGCAGTTGCAATTCTTCCGTTCCGTGCAGCAGCGGCTGCAAATTAATGTGCTCTGCCATCAAAACAGCTCTACGCACCTCTGCCAAGTGTAGTTATCTCATCCAATAATAGGCACAGCCTAGAGACAGCAGAGTTTGAAACCCAGATCTTAGAAAATCTGGGCAATTAGCCACTCTCTTGCAGAAATGAGCAAGGAAGAGCCAGGCTGCAGCAAAACAAAATCTTGTTGTGACAGCTGCCGTTCCAAATACTATTCCCTTTACGCTGTAGACTGTACTCACTCTGCCGCCCAGGGCAAGGGACTCGAGGAGATGAGCAGGAGAAAGAAGGGGACCAATAGGGAAGTCATGAAGAATTAGCATATTTTCAGCTTAGAGCTGGTTCAAGTTTATGATGTTAGCCAATAGGTATGTGTAACCCTAAGGAAAAGTCTGAAATTTATCATTTGAAAGAATTTTAACATCAAAATAGACTTGAAGTACATGAAATGAATGGTGGCCTGGAAGAGTCAAATCTGCACAAAAGCCTGTGGAACCAAGCGACACCAGTCCAAAAATCTATTGCACTTAGTCCATGGGTGTGTGGGTTGATTTTACATCACTGTACCTACAAGATCTGACAGAGACACTACAGAAGAAATGACCTATTTTGGCTCCTGGTTATAGATTTCGTCGGTCCATCATGGTGAGGGAGCTCTGTTGGAGTTACAGTAGAAAGAACACATGGTGTAGGACCCTCCCATCATGGTAGACCCAGAAGCAGAGAACACAAGAGGAATCAGAGCCCAGGCACAGCCATCAAAGATCCACCAGCGAGGACATCCATCCCCAGCCTCTTCAAATAGTTCCACAGTTGAAGAACCAGCATTCAAAACTCGGGCTTGTGAAGGACATTTCCAACTCAAGCAAAAACAATAGGTTTGTTTTGTTTTGGACCCTGTGTTATTGGACTGGGTAGACTATTTTCAGTTTAGCAATTGCCCCGTGTGAAAAACTGCTGTTCCAGAACAAACATTTCTTGGATCTTAGGGTTGGTGCATCTGGAATGATTTTACTTCCAAAAGACTTGGCTCTAACGTCTGCTGGAAACAGGAGGTGAATTCACTATAAATGCATCTTCGTGACTTGGTCTGTGAAAACTCCATGAGCCTTCTTCAAAAATCACTTCATCTTTCAGTACTTGTGCTGAAGAAGTACAAAACAGAGCCATCTTGCTGACTCCTCAGGTTGTGTGAAATGTGGGCTTACCAGATCTGAAGATCACAGCTTGTGGGACATGACATCAGAGGCCCAAGACCCAAAGGAGATATCCCAGATCTGCCTGGGGGGCTCAGGGACAGTTCCCTGGAAGATTCCCTTAGCTGCCTGCCTGTATATTCACACCCTTCTAGACGTTTATTTCAGAAATAACGTTTTACCCAGAGTAGCAAAGTGTGCAACTCCAAATCCCCCCCCCCCCCAACTCCCTTGCAGCTGGGGCTGATACTTCATGCCCTAACTTGTGGGATACATCATTTTATTGCTGCTGGTAATCCCCTCAACTACACACATGGCTCTAATCTTCATTTTATACACAGACCATCACATCACCGAGGAAATAGTGCTTCAACTGTGGCTCCACTGAGATAAATCAGACTAAGCCATCCTTCTCCCATACATTCTTGTCTACTTATCTGAATCGGAGTCATTTGAAAACAAAGCTCCATTTGAAGTGTGGCATCACGCTCCTGGAGCTGGAGTAAGAGGCTGGCCAGAATGAATGGGCTTTAAATGGGGAGACAGAGATAGTGATTGAGAAAAAAAATTAGATTTTATGAGATTTCAAATAATCTTCACTATTGACTACTTTAAAAAAAACTAGAGTTTAAAGACATTAGAAAGTTTAATTTTTTTAATTTCTGCATTTTCCAATTTTTTTGCAATGAAAATCTATTACTCTGTAACAAGAAAAGAAAAATTTTTTTGAGTACAAGAGAAGAATTTAGAGAGTAATGTGCCTTAAAATATAATTGTGTTAGAGAACATTAGGCTTTACATAAAATAATATTAATATGAAAATAAATATCAGCTTTAGAATTTTCATCAAATAGGCATTCAAATGTCAGTTTGCTTTGCTTCTAACAAGCATGCTTTCCCAGTAACTGAAAGGTTTAACATCCAAGGATTTAATAATGTACTCTCTAAAATTCTCACTGATGTCATAATGTTTCTCCTCAGGGATGGACAAGAAAAGCCCATTGTCTTCAATTCTGGACTCCGCTTGCAGAAATGGTCTTGATTTTGTTGTTGGAAACAAGAAGTCTAAATAACTCTCAGCTAATGCTACTATGACATTTGGTCAGGGAAAATGTCCCAAGAGAAATGTAAACTATTTGAAAACATCCTGTTACTAAAACTTGAACACTAAAAATGACAAATGGACTGGAAGCCACAGCTTGATTCTAAGCACGCATGAGCTTGGCTGCTGTGAACACATTTTCAGCTCATTCTATTTTTTATGTTCTCCACTGTAGATACGGTCTCTACCATCTGAGGAAAAATCACCTGACATTTATTACTTACCAGAGAGCAGGTTGGAAGCAGTCAGCCTCCTTGCTCTTTGGTCTGGGGACAAGCTGGGCGAGTCACGGTACCCTAGAATGTTGCTTAGAGTCATTCACCCTCCCAGGCTCATCCCTAGGGCTCAATTGCAGCCATCTGCCTAAGAGTTGTTAGTCTTTTCTGTTCCCTCTCCTCGACCAACTAAAACGCAGCCGGTCATGCAAGGACTCCAAGAATGGCAGAACAAAATGACTGGACATTAAACCATACTTAAAGTTTAGAAATCCCAGCTTTGGACTCGGAGAGCTGGTGTCTCAGAAGATCTGAGGCAAGTGTTGAGGGGATATGGATTGAGTTTATGTTTACCTTCAAGTTGACCCTATTGATATCTGGATCCAGGATCCCAGGCAACAAAGGGACATTATTTCTGCAACTTCCAGGCTTACAGTTCAGCTCATTTTAAGAGAGTTTGTGCAATGTTTTTTTGGCCTGGCTGGTTTCTTTATTGGCAGATTTACTCTTTCAGTAAATAAGGCAAAGGAAAACTAAAGGGAAACCTGTGGCGCATTGGACATGGCTATTTACAATGTATCATTGAGATGTGGGGAAAGAGGACAGGGATGAGGCAATCTTAACAGAACGTGACAAGAGATGAGGACTTCTGTGCTTTGGGTGATGAATTCTTGTTACAAACCACAAGGGATGATTTTTTCCTTTGTTTTATTAAAAAAATTAAAAGATGGGAAATCGAGACAAAAATATCAGCAATCATGACTTAAAAGCTACTGGGCTGCAAGATATTGAAGTATTTAGGGTTTTTCTTTCTTTTCCTGATTTTCCCCCATCAAAACCCAGGAGCTGAGGAATTGTGGGAGAAATTGAATGGGACCCAGGACTATCCCCACATGTAGGACAAGCCAGTACCTCAGAGTATGGGCGAGGTCTGTGTTAGGCTATTTTAATCCTCTGTTCCATAGATAGGTAGTCATAGAACAGTCTCAGTAAATACTGGGGGAATAGTGTGGGATGGGGTGGAGTGGACGGGACTGGAGTGGAGTGGAGGAACAGAGTGGAGTGGAGTTGGGTGGAGTTGGGTGGAGTTGGTAGAGTGGGGTGGAGTGGATGGGACTGGAGTGGAGTGGAGGAACAGAGTGGAGTGGAGTTGGGTGGAGTTGGTAGAGTGGAGTGGAGGAGGGAGGAACAAAGTGAGGTGAGATGGGATGGGCTCTGGTTTTTCCTGTCCCTCCATGAGCAGCTGCTTAGAGTCTTAATAAGAATTATACATATGGTTTAGGACAGCACAAAGAATTATAGACTAGAAAACTGGCCTCGGCTGCCCTCATCTGTTAAAGGAGGGAGGAGACCAAGGAAGATCCCCTGGTTCCTTCAGGCCTCAACAGCAAGTTTGCTGTAGCTTCTTGTCTCGTTGATACTTTTGCTTTAAACAGCTCTCAACTTAGATCTCCTCTGAAAAGCAGTTAATCTAAAACATTGGTCTGTGCAATGAAGGGCAGCTTTAAATAAAGTTATTTAAATAAAGCATGAAAAATATCTACTATAGACTTCTATCAAGAACAGGACTATTGGCAGTGATCATGTTACTGGAGGGGCATTTTTAACTGTGACAAGCTGTTCATAAATAAAATAGTTCAAAATGATACCATAGTGTACACACACACACACACACACACACACACACACACACACACACACACACACACTGTCTAGCTGTGTAGCCCAGGGTGCCCTGGAATATAAGAGTCTCAGAGTGCTGGATTTGCAGCTGTGCGGTACCATGCAGGCTACTCTAGCTCTTTCCTATGCCTCTAAAAAGCTGAAAGCTATAGCCTTTGTCCCCTGGAGACTGTGGTTCTGAATGTAATTTAGGTCCTGTGGTGAGATTAGGAAGGACAGAAAGGCAAAGGCTGTCTTCCTGCAGTGGCACTGCCTGGCCACCAGGTGCTGACATCTGTGACCACCTGCAGGAGCTGCTTTCCGTCAACTTTGTGAATGTGGGTGCAGCGAGCATGGTAGCAATCTAGTTTCTGGTGGTTTCCTGAACTTTCGTATCACGGCTTGTAATGTGGCCTTAAAGTCAATCATCCAGCCTAGAGACCCTGCTGACATTCCTTCAGCCAATGACTTCGTAGACTTGCCCCTTGTGTTTTATCCCTTTCTGTTTGGCATACTGAAAGCAGTTCCTTTCTGCGAAGGTTAATAATGACTATCAACTTGATGGGCTCTAGAATCCCCTAAGGAACAAGTCCCTGAGGCTAACTGTGGAGGAGTTCCTAGACTAGGGAACTGAGATGGGAAGACTCACCGTTAACTGTGGCCTGGAGTTCCAGACTGAATAAAAAGAGGACAACCTGAGTATTAACATCTATCTTAGTCAGTGCTCTATTGCTGTGAAGAGACACCATGACCGCGGCAACTCTTAGAAAGGAAAACATTTCATTAGTTTTAGAGATTTAGTCCATGATCAGCATAGCGTCAGGACATGGCAGCATGTGGGCCCACATGGTGCTGGAGAAGGAGCTATTTATTTATTTTTTTTTCAAAGAGATCCATGATTTTGCAACTAAAAGAAAGAGTGGTAAAACGAAGATTCACCCTATGCACCCCTTTCAGGAGTCAGCATATCTCCTGTGGCTCCATTCAGGGGCAGAATTCCACAGCCTTCCTGTTCCCGATAGGCCCAGCCTATCTGTAAAACTCTCAGGCAGCTGTCACCATCCTTTCCAGGCTAGCAGCCCCTCCTTTCTCCTTAAAAATGCGGATCCATCTGTGCTGGCTAGTTTTATGTCAACTTGACACAAGCTAGAGTCACTGGAAAGGAAGGAACCTCAACTGAGAAAACATCTTCAGAAAACTGGGCTGTAGGCAAGCCTATTTTCTTGATTAATGGTTGATGTGGGAACGCCAAGCCTACCATGGGTGGTGTTACCCCTGGGCAGATGGTCCCAAGTCCTATAAGAAAGCAGGCTGAACAAGCCATGATGAGCATGCCAGTGAGCAGCACCCCACCATGGCCTCTGCATCAGCTCCTGCCTCCAAGTTCCCACCCTGTTTGAATTCCTGCTCTGACTTCCTTCAGTGCTGGATTCTGGATATGAAGGTATAAGCCAAAGCATAAACCCTTTCCTCCCCAACTTGCTTTTGGTCATGGTGTTTCATCATAGCAATACAGTCCTAACTAAGACACCATCCAAAGTGAGTTCTGAAACTTTGAGCAGCAGGATTAGATGTTATTTTGTGCAGAGAGTGCGCTACAGGAACACCGACTCCCATCAAGAACCTCACCATGCTCTGTGCCATCACAGTGAGGCTTCACAAGGGACAGCGGTGAGGGGTTCAAACAGAAAGCCATTCTCACTCATCAAGGTACTTCATCTGCTATCCATGCAGAACAAAAAGCCATAGATTAAATATACTTTATATATGTTTACATGTGTAAATGTATTTTATATATGTACTTTTCTTTATGAATCTCAAACCCACAAAAATTGTTTCGATTGCAGCTCCTATTCAAGTGGGAATCACTTCAGTCCCCAAAGATGTTACTTTAAAGAAACGCCAGTGATTAAAGTTCACACACTTTCCAGCAAGAGCATGCTAATAACTTGTTAGAGTGTGTGTAGAGATCACTGTAAGTGTTCCAGGTCATCATTGTTGTTTGGTGAAATGAAGCAACCATTCATGCTGTGGACAACACCAGTCAATCGTAATGCTGGGAAGCACTAGGGTAATCTAGTCTCCAAGAAAACCCCAAAAAGTATAAAAGAAGCTCTGGGAAGTATTGCATAGGAGTCTGGAGGACTTTTTTTTTTTTGCACGTTATTGCATTCTGAAAAACATCTCATGCATTAGAGAACTTTCCTAAATACACCCCATACTTGCTAAGGATTTTATTTGGTACCACCTTAAAGAAAGATGATATCCTTACAAAAACACATCTCCTGGAAATTTGCATTCAGGCTTGGGATTTAGATGGCAGAGTCACATCAAATAATGGAGAAAATGGGTATCCAGAGAATTGGAAGAATATGGAAGAAATAGCATTATTATTTTAATTGAGCATAATTACCTTATTAATCAATGTTTGCATAATACTCACTAAAGCACTTAGCTGATACATGGCTATATTTGCAATTTAATTCACCCAGAATATTTCTATTCAGCACTTATATAGCACCTATTGGTTTATGATGCTAATATAGTAGATTCATGTTTCTGTTAAGGCTTAAATGAAAGAAGTTGAAAGCCAAGTCCATTATATAACCTTCTTTATATAGAACCTTTTGTCATGAAGAATTCCAAATTGCCTTTCAAAGTACAATGAAACCCTTTTACAGTGAATTCCTGAGGGGACAGCTTCAGCAGTGTGAGCTATGGCAGTCACTGAATGAGTGCTGTATTCAGTGTTATGGGGTTGATGGGAAAGGGGTGCAGTGTTATGGGGTTGATAGGAAAGGGGTGAACATTAAAATCTGGTAGCCCCTGGGAACTCAGGTGGCATTATTTGCCAAGATGTCTAGGGTTCAGAACAAAGAAAAGGTTAAACTTTGCTAATCTGATGACGTAAAGGAAACATGAAGGGCTTGAGGAGATGGCAGCATGAGTACCTGAGTTCAAATCCCCAGAACCCAGTAAAGGACTGGCCATGAGTGTATGCTTGCCTGTGGCCCCCCAGCTACGAGGGAGCAGAGACAGAAGGGTCACTTGAGAATGCTGGCCACCAGCCTAGCTCAAGTCTCAGAGAGACCTGCTGCAAGGGAATAAGGTGGAGAGTGAGAGAACTGACATTCTTCTCTGGCACATACACCCCACTCATACACCATGTGAACACACAGAAATGCGTACAAACACACATACCAAAACGTGCACAAAGAAAGATTTCAATACAAAGAAAGAACCACCTTCACATAGCAAGTGAGATGAGGTGTAAACCTTACGCAGAGAACATCTCAAAAGCTCAACACTCCTTCTTTGGGACTATTTGTAACGTTCAGAAAAGAACACAAAACTGCACCGTGACAGCTCACTGAATATATAAATTCAACCCATCTGTATAACTCATGGACAGTTGGGAAAATCAAATGTTACCAGAATCATCCCAGTCCCCACAGGTCTCTCCTATCATTACTCAGTATACTGAAGACACCACTCTCTTGGCTGACACAGTAGAGGAGTTTTGCCAGTCTTCGAACTTGATACAAACAAAATTACACAGAAGGTATTGTTTTATGATTTTTTGTTTGCTTTTTTTTTTTTCTGAGGCAGGGTTTCACTCTGTAGCTCTGGTTGTCCTGGAACTCACTCTGTAGACCAGGCTGGCCTCGAACTCATAGAGATCCACCTGCCTCTGCCTCCTGAGTGCTGATATTAATGGTGTGCACCACCACTGCCCGACTTGTATTGGGTTCTTTTGTTCAACCTTATGCCCATGAATTTATCCACGTAATTGTATGTAGCAGTAGTTTACTGGCTGGTTGAAATAGTCTATTATATAATGTACTCTAATTTTTCAACCAATTCTGCTAATAAAATCAAAGATATCTCTTTAAGCATGGACATGAAAGTCCTTGACAAAAATACTAGCAATATAGAAAAAAATAATTACTCACTGTGCTCAAGTGGGATTTATTCTTGAGCATGCCAGGCTGGTTTAACATCCAAGAATCAATCAGCATAGTGTGATACATGCATTAGAATAATTACCAAAGGCACATGATCATCTCAATATATACAATTCAAAAAGGCATTTGAAAAAACTCACACTCCCTCAGTACAAAATAGACTCAATAAATCAAAACTAGATGATAACATTCTGAACCTAATTAGAAAACCCACAGATAATATCATGCTTAATAGTAAAAAATTGAATATTGCTCCCCTAAAATCAGGAGAAAGATAAAGCTATCCAGTGTTGTTACTTATATGCAGGATTGTCTACGCAAAGCAATGTGACAAGAAAATGAAAAAAAGTGTGAAGATGGGATATGAAGAGGCAAATTTATCTCCATTTGTAGATAACAGAATCTTGTATATGAAAATTCTACTAAGAAAACTATTAGAAGTAATCAATGAATTCAACAAATTTATGAGATATACGATCAATACACAAGTATCAATTGTATGTTCTGTACAGTATAAATGAACAAAAAAATTAAGATAAAAATTCCCATTTATAAAAATAAAAAAATAATAAAGCAGTAGTGAATTAAACAAAAAAGGTGCAAAGCTCAGACCCTGAAAACAGCCAAACATTGCTGAAGACAGCCATGGAGACCTTTGTAAGGGGAGGGACATCTATGTTCATGGATTAGAAGATATACTCTTGTTAAGAAGATAATATTCTCCAGTTTGGTCCATAGATTCCAAACAATCCTTTTCACAGTCTCAGCTGACTTCTTTACAAAAATTGATAAGTTGATCTCAAAATTTAAATCCTAAAGTTCAAAGGACCAAGAATAGCTATGACAATTTTGAAAATGAAAGCAAAGTTGGAAAGCTCATGCATCTTGACTTTAGAACTTACCGTGAAGTTAAATCACTCAAAACAGTGGGGTGTCCTCGCAGGGATAGATCAGTGCACCTGTGATTAAAACTGAGAAACCAGGAAGGCTCTCTTGCTTCTATGGCCAACCGATTTTTGAGATAAAAGAGCAGCCCCTTTAACAAATAATGTTGGGCCAACTGGATATCCACACACAAAAATGAAGTTGAACCCCCTACATATACAAAATCAACTCAAAAAGGATCAGAGACCTAAATGTCAATATATAGATATATATGTGTGTGTATATATCACTTCCAGTGATCCCTACACACACTCTAACAAGTTATTAGCATGCTCTTGATGGAAAGTGTGTGAACTTTAATCACTGGCATTTCTTTAAAGTAACATCTTTGGGGACTGAAGTGATTCCCACTTGAATAGGAGCTGCAATCGAAACAATTTTCATGGGTTCAAGATTCATAAAGAAAAGTACATATATAAAATACATTTACACATGTAAACATATATAAATTATATATATACACACACACATATCTATATATCTTATAGAAGAAAATGGGGGGAATATTTGTTCTTTAGAAGCTTGGCTTAAGCACTGGTTTCTTACAAGGGACATCACAGCACAAATGACAGGTAGAAAGTAAACAAACAGGACGTCATCATGATTAAAGCCCTTTGTGCTTAGAAGACCACAGAAAGGCTGAATCGGCAACCTACAGTAGGGGGCAAAAATTTGGCAAATACTATATCTGACAGGGAATTTCTAGCTAGACTATGTAAAGATCCATAATTAACAGACAACCCAACTGAGAAGTAAGCGATGAGATTGAGTCACCTGAACGATGGGGACTCAGGGTTGATTTATCTAGTTCTCAGTAGTAAGTTGGCATGGGAAGTTATTTTACAATTGCAGTTACAAAGGGAAATGAAGTCTGCGTTTGCAATGCTATCAGGTACTCTTCCTCCACTAAAACCTAGATGACTGGTTCCCCAGAACACACACACTGTTTAACTGAGGCCACATCTTAAGAACCGGAGAGGTGGCTATCTTCCGCCTTATTCCCAGGTAAACCTTTTGGCAAATGGTACAAACTACTTTTATTAAGTCAACGACATCCTTTTAAGCAAAGGCTCATATTTCTGATCTAGACTTTCTATTCTAAAAATTAGATTTAGTGGAATAGGATGAACATGTTACCATCAACTGATCTGTTCCATTGGCAAGTGTCTGAGTCACTGTTCTGTGGCTGTGAAGAGACACCATGACCACGGCCACTCTTACAAGAGAAAGCATTTTATTGGGGCCTTGCTTGGTGTTTCAGAGGTTTAATCCATTCCATTATGATCATGTGTCTTAGGTAGGGTGGCTGTTGCTGTGGGTGACACCATGACCATGGAAATTCCTTATAAAGGAAAGCATTTAAATGGGCCTGGCTTACAGTTTCAGAAGTCTAATCCATTATTAGCATGGCAGGAAGCATGGCAGCATGCAGGTAGACATGGTGCTGGAGAAGGAGCTGAGCATTCTACATCTGAATCAGCAGACAGCAGGAAGAGAGAAAGACACTGGGCCTGGTTTGAGAATTTGAAACCCTAAAGTCCACTCCCATTGACACACTCCTCCAACAAGGCCACACCTCCTAATCTCTGTCAAGTAGTGCCACTTCCTAATGACCAAGCAACCAAATATATGTGCCTATGGGGACCATTCTTATTCAAACCACCACAAAACGATAACATTTATTTGAAAGATGAGCACAGGCAAATCTAGAGAGAGAAAACAGGGATGTGCTAGATTGAAATCTTTACTAGATATTTGTTTATTTTAAAAACTGCATACTTCACGATACATAGCTTCAGATCATCAGTTAAACACCTATCTATACACTGTAGCTAAGGATTGTGGGGATCCTTTGGGGCATGATAAAATGTTCTCAAGTTGATGGTGGTGATGGTGCACAACTCTGTAAATATATGAAAACATTGAATTGCACACTTTGAAGGGGTGAGTTATATGGTGTGTGAATGACATTTCAATAAAGCTATTAAAATTGCTGTTTCTAGTTTTTTAAGAAAAATCAATACCCAATGCTATGTGAATAATTTACACAATATCACAGACACAAAAAGATAAAATAACAGGCACCATCACTTCAAGAAAACGTGTTGCTGTTCTGGCACATGTGGACCAATGGCACACTTCTGTTCTTCTAATGAAATAATCAAGTCCTTTCACAGTTCCAGCTACTAAGAATTTCACCGGCTTTTCCAGTCCTCCAGATCATCATATTGGCATATGGCTTTGTTGTTGGAAGGCCCTGGCACTGTAGAAATGTGTTCCTAGGTGAGTAATATGTAAAGCCATTTCATTCTAGCAAGGGAGGCTGCAAGTGAATATCTTCTGGCCTTGACGGATTGAGACGCTCCGTTATGATTCCATAGGACACTTGGAGAAAAATAAGCAGAAGCCTTGTCTTGTACACCCGAGGAATACATCTAAATGAAAAACATTGCTTTTCATTTTTACCTTTTTAGTAGTAGTTGATATTTTGTTGTAAGCATATATTGCTTTTGTAAAAAAAAAAACGAGAAAAACCAAACCAAGGAGTTAATTTTAAGAAGGGCCAGATTTTGCAAGATGTCCACCTTCATCTGGATCAAATTATTAATTTCTCACTGTCTTTATAACCACGTTATGAGAAATGTTCAGTCTAGGTGTTCACCATGGAAAAAGAAGAAAATTTTCATTTAGAATCCCTACCAAAGGGAATTGTGGGTACAGTGAGTATGGGGCGGAGCTTCGGTTTACCAGACTGACTGTAGTTCGACGTGGATTGTTTCTGTTGCGATGGTTATAAACTCTTTGAGATGGGGTCTTTCCATAATAGCAGGAGGCCAGGGCTGAAGATACTTCTCCCTCCCACTAGCTGCTGGAGTGCAGTCTCCATTTCTGAAACCCTTTCTGAAGCGGATGGAGATGAGGCACCTCAGCATTTGGTGATGTAAAGATAAAACCCAGATTCTTCGCTGGGGAAGAAAGATAAATGGCTTTGGGTGGTAATGTGAGACGGTGTCTATACATTGCCGGCTGGCATTTTACTCACTCTGTCAAACAGAGGACGGGAGCTATTCCAGGACCTCCATGTGACATAAGAAAGCCAAGATAGGATGCAGTATCTGGGAGCAGAAGGAGGTTGGGGTGGAGGCACTCTCTTGAGAACCAACTGACTGTGCACACTCAGGATGAATTCCTTCCAAGGAGAGTGCCCAAAATGATCTACCTACCTTACTTAACCCTGCCTCTTAAGGGACCCACCACTTGCCAGCACCACCACACTGAAGACCAAGCTTCCAGCACGTGTACTCTCAGGGACAAACTCAATCCTAAACTCTAGCAATGCTCAGGTACATGCAGCCTGAGCACCAGAAGGACTGAGCGCTTGCCAGAAAAGCAACTCTCAGGTTCCAACCTAGATTTATGGAACTAGAATGTGCATTTGAGAAAGGTCCCCAGATAACTAAGGAGCACCACTCACCGTAGTTTAATCTCATGGCATTTGGGTTTTCTGTGCCTCTTCATCGAACACACCCTGACCATCCCAGACTCCCTCCTCCAGTGACTCTGTGTTGATGGCCTTGCTTCAGTCCCCTTTTATGGCACCGTGACTAACTTTCCTATCCATTCCTTTCTTCGTACCATTGTCCATTTAGACAACCATCCGGAGAAACCTCATTTTCTCCGCTGACCTCTTCATCTGTTTCTTAAACAGCCCACAGATATGTAAGTTGGATCAGTTCCAAATGGTTTTTAGAGCAGCAAAGGGGAGTTTTATATTGACTAGCCAAAGACAACTTTACTATTTGTTTATGGTAAGGGTCAGAAGGTTAGCTCTCAGCATGCCAACCCAACTCTCTGCAAGTGCTTTCCTATGAGGGCCACCAGAGACGCAGAGAGTCTGAAACATGTGGGAGCTGGAGGGCCATTGGTTAACTCCATTACCGTGTCTGAGCTTTAGAGGAAATGTCTTAGGTGGAGGGCATGAAAAGATCCCACTCTTTCGGTTTATATGGAGGGGCTGGGAATCCCATTTGTAAGCTTGCTGATCAGGGTAGTGCCTGGCACGTGGTATGTTTTGATATGGACCTGGCGTCCTATCTAGCATAGATAAGGCAATGGTGGCCATTTCAAAAGCAAATGTCCCCAGTCACCTGTCTAGAGTTAATGCTCTTTCTGAGAAAGAGGCCATTTTTGGTCCCTTCTAGTGTGGTTCCTTTGGTTGTGTCCAGCCAGCCTGTTAGAAAGGAAGAACTTGATGGAAAGGCATGGGACATCTCAACAGAAGACAGAAGAAGACAGAGAGGCAGGCAAGTGCTCAAGGACTTCTATTGGGAGGACAGGAGGCCTGTATCTAAAGGTCTCCCTCTAACAAGGCTCAATTCAAGTCCTCTGTTGCATGAGTCAAATTCCCAGGAGAGAGATGGAGGACTGGAGTTAGACCAGGTGCCCATTTCTCTGTGATCAGCAGCAACTAGAAGAAAAGGACTCCTGGGCATTGACAGCTCATCTCCGTGTACTAGGAACAGGGGATATGGAAGCCTGCCCGACACATCAAGGAGGTGTGTCTGTCTCTAATAACACTTGACATCCTGGCAGTGGGAGTGGAGAAGATCAGCTCTTGGGGTCTTGAGGGCTGGGCATAGTGAAGGGAAGCAAGGCTGAGCTCAGTCTGATTGTTGGTCAGGAGGCCAAGGATGAGTCATGAGAATGCTGAGCAGAATTGTCACCAGGGCAAACACCAGCACTTTGATCTAGCAGCTGCTCTGAGGGCTCTGCCTTTTGAACTACAGGTGTTTATTCCATGCAACAGCGTCATGGACTGAAATCGCTATGATCTTTTTTTCAGATGGAGAAACTGTGACTAGGTGATTTGTTCAAGGTCACGTGAACCTAGCCAGGCTTCTGAGTCTGTGTCTCTATGTGTTCTGAGTTGTCACACTAGTTGAAGAGATCATAGGTACCGGTGGTGCTTAATGAGAGTGGGATGTTGGTAGAGAGATATCATGAGCAACTACATCTGAGTTTCAAAGCTTGGAGAATGGTTCTAAAGAATAGCAATTAATGGTGGATCTAGGAAGATGCCTTAACAGATAAGAGCATTTCCTGCTAAAGCATGAAGACCAGAATTCAAATCTCTGGTGCCTGTTTACAAAGCCAAATATGGTCATGCACATGTGCATAATACCAGTGTCATGGAGGCAGAGAAAAGGGGACCACTGATGTTTGCTGACTCATAGCCTAGCTCCAGGTTTACTAAGAAATCCTGTCTCAGGGGCGTAAGGCAGAGTGACAGAACAGGACACACAATGTCCTCTGATCTCAGGAGATACACATGGCCACATGTACCCACACAGCACACACACACACACACACACACACACACACACACACACACACACACACACAGATGAATTCATTTTGGTGGATGGAATGCATCGAATGTTAAGAAAGACTTGATGAATGTACTATGGTATAATTCAATGGTAGAACACTTAACTAGTGTGCACAAGGCCCTGCATTTGATCCCATGACTACATTAAAACAAGAGAATTTGAAATTTTGTATTTAACATGACTACATGCAATGACCTTTGTGATTCATGCGGCAATGATCGCATGATTATCTGGATGATTCCCTGGAAATACACTCACTGGTAAGTTCTATATCTGTTGTTTGACTTTTTAGTCTTCAAAAAAGTATAAGCTGTTGGTGGACAGGAACCACCCCAGGGGGAGCCTGATAAATGTTCCTTCGGTGGCTCCAAATTAAGAGTTTATCCCCACCCACCTCCAGTTGCTAATGTGGAGTCTTTAGCCTCATAGAAAAGAAGTTTAACCCTTCATGTTCCCTGTCCTTCTGCTAGTGCTGTCTAAGTGTTTCTGCAATGATTTGCTGTCATTGAGACTGAGATGCAATTATGCAAAGCCTGACAGATCATTTTAAAGTTGTTAGTTGCTGAGGAAGCATATTTGTGATAAAAAAAAAAAAAAGCCTCTGCATTTTGTTAAGTTTCACATCCTTCATGAACAGTTTTTAGTGGAAAACTTTAATTTTACATGGTTTACCCTACAGATTTATGAAATATCTCAACTGGATGTGGCAATAAAAATGTGTTCCATTGTCTTTGGGAGGGAGAAAGAAAAGGGGCCCAAGACTGCAAGTTGGTCAAGGTGTGTAAATGCCCCGCCTCCTCTCAGCATCCTGACCACATCCATCACCATCAAATCTCCCCTTCACCTCAGCAGAGCTGTAAGTAGTCCTGTCTGTCACAGGTCACAGGCAGCAGGAGGTAGGCAGTTTGGGCCTCAGTCACCTCTGGCAGGGAGAGGACCAGAGCTGTTTCTACACGGTAAGAGAGTCAGGCTGTGAGGTGTTTCGTTGATCTCTGTCATCTTCCCACAGCGTCTTCCCGGTTTCCATGCTACAGTTAGCTTTGCTCGGCTGTGGGCTTCAGGCCTGCTGTTTCTGCACACTCAGAAGCTCATTAGAAATGCAGGCTCTCGTCCCTCCCAGACCTGCTGAGACAGCATCTTCACTTTAACAAAATTCCTTAAGGTCTAAGACACGCCAGCTTCTAGAATGATCAGTCAGGAGCCTGGAGGGCAGACTATGGCCCCTGCTGTCCAGCACTCGAGTGGAAACCCCGAACCCCATCTCCCAAGGTATCTATCATGTTTCCACTTTTCATCTCACCCAAGCTGCAGCTGTGAGCTGCAGGTGTGCCCTCTCCACCCATACATACGAGGCACCCCCAATGAGGCTCTGAATACTGCACAGTCAGGGGAAGGGACCACTTTTCACAAGATGCTGTGGAAGATGGCGGACTTCGGAGCCACCTCACAGCCTTAAGTGCATCCCTTCTCTCCCTAAATAGCTAGAGGGGTGTCTGGTGTTCGCAGAACCCTGGCACAGGCATCTATGCCTGTCTACTCAGACGGTTTCGATGTCTTTCTGATAGTAATTCTCAAACATTTTTATCTCAAGCTTTTTTGTTTTTTACTTGCTTAAAATTTACTGAGAATTCTCAAAATTTTGTGTAGATCACAGGATCTTTCTGGCCAGTACTGGCTTATATTCCAGAGACTGGCCTCAAACACGTGGCAATCCTCCCTCTTCAGCAGGTTTACAGGTGACTTTAATATTTGTTACATTATATCTTAAAGTTGAAGAAGATATCATTTCACATCAAACAAATATTTTACAGAAAATTGCTAGTTTCTACAACAAACAGTTGAGAAACACATTAATTTTTATTTTTTTTAAGTCTCTGATGTCAGAGTAAACCCGAGTCAGTTCAGTTTTCCTACCTTCTACATTCATTTAAGCTATTGAAATAATTCGTTTTGGTTGAAGTATATAAAGATGATCTAGTTTATTTCAAGATAATTATAGACAGTCTTCCTTGGTTAATACACCAAAATTGAAAAGTAGATATTTTAAAATGTTAGTTTCAATGTGAAATCTATGACTATTCATCATTTATTGCACTGGTTAGTGTTTATTGTCAACTTGGCACAAACTAGAGTCACCTGGGAAGAGGACCCCTTAATTGATCAGACTGACCTTTGACACGTTTGTGATTGCTAATTGATGTGGGAGGGCGCAGCCCACTGTGGGTGTTATCATCCTTAGACAGACGGGTCTGAGCTGTACAAAAATGTTAGCTAAGCGTAAGCCGGTGAGCAAGCCAGGAAGCAGCATCCCTCTATAGCGTCTACCTCTGTTTCTGACTTGAGCTCCTGCCCTGACTTCCCTCAGTGATGGAGTGTGGCCTGAAACTTCTCCAAGTGGCTTTTGATCATGGTGTAATCACAGCAACAGAAAGGAAAGCAGGACCAAGTTTATCAATGAACTCTTCAGACTCCTGCATTACAATGTCTAGGTGTCTCTTTTGCTCTGATTAGATCATGTGCCCACACATGATTTTGAAACTCCATACAGTGATGATTTGGGAAAGTCGCATTCAGCCTTTGTATAATTCATTGTATAATATTAAAGGATAGTAGTGGATCTTACCGTTGTCTCTGTTCTCATTAGTCACACAAGTGCTGTCTCTTGAGGGAGCTGTCACACTTACGCGGAAGTACTCTTGGCCAGGAGTGTGTGCACACTGGGAAGGCCACTCGAGGACACGGGGAGGTCATGGAAGTAGGTCTCACCCGAAACCAGCCCTGCTAGCACCTTGATCCTGAACTTCCAGACTTCAGAACTGTGAAAAGGCACATTGTGTGTTTAACTATCTGCCTGTGATGCTATGTTATAACAGCGCTGGATGACAAGGCAGTTCAGCATACATCTGGGAACCGCCTCCCAGCAAGACTCACTCTACTCACGAAGCCCTCCCCTCAGTTGTCTTGATCTAGAGTGATGGTTCTTGTCGCCAGGCAGCCAGGTTAACTGACATCGCATCATTGATGACTTGTCTGGGCATGAGGAATATTAACGTATCTTAAGCTTCAAGAAATCCAAACGGAGGCTGGAGAGATGGCTCAGTAGGTTGCATGCAATTTTTGCAGAGAATCTGAATTCAGATCCCAGCACCCACATTGGTCAGCTCAAACCACCCCTAATTCCGGTACTGATGCCTTCTTCTAGCCTCTGCAGGCACCTGCAGTCATGTGCACATACTGTCTGAAAAATGCACACATATAATTAAGACATAAAATAAGCCGAGAGGAGAAATGCAGCCTGAAGTGTCTTAAGCTCAAAGAACAAGAAGTGAGCAGTCGGTCGTTCTGAGTTGACAAATCAGGCCCAGGGACAGGCTTTTGATGACTAACCCCGCGGTGAAGAAGTGGATGCAGGAGCTCAGAGCAGACTCTAGGATTTGTAGCAAAAGGAAAGCTGTCCCCCATACAGGTACTTTTCCCATGAAGAGAGAAGCCAGTTCTAGACTCCCAATTCCCCATTTTCCACTTCCAACTTCCTCTCAGGCTTCATTAGCCAGGACAGCGACACACCCACAAGTCTACATCCACCTTCAGCAAGAGGACTGAAGCATGCCTCCCTGGTAAGGGCCTAGGGAGGGTCTAACCTGGTGAACAGTCTCAAGGAAGAGTACAGGAGTGTTCTTTGCCCTCCTCTGACCTCTGGGATACCTTTGTGATCAGGTTATAAAAATCCTGGATTATAACAGCTGTGCAATTGTGGGCCATTTTCAAGCAGCTCTGCCCCTTTACAGCTGCTAGAAGAGGCAGGTTCCTAGTCAAAGTGCTACCCGGAAGTACTTCCCAACTGGCGCCCTCAAGTAAGAAGTTACAAATATTTTCATAGAAACTGTAGCCGCTGTTCTTCCCCTCTCATGCAGCTCCCAGACCACTATTTCAGTGTGCTCCCAAGACCACTGGTGACTTCTAACTGCAATGCCCATATAGGTAAACCCAAGGGCTTTTTGTGGGGTGATGGGGGATTGCCTAAATGCCCCAAAGCACTCAGGTGGATTAATTAGGGGTCTACATGTCAGAGTTTTAATGCCCTGGGTACAGCAGCTCCAAAAGGGAAGGCTTGACCACTGTCCCACTGTCTATTCAGAGACAAATTTAATGAAAAGAAGAAAGAAGAGATTTAATCAGCATGTTGACAAGAGGAATAAAGGGGATCCAGTGACCCCAAGTTTGTCTTTGGGCTCTAACATGAGCTTTGGGTTTAAATGAAAGAAGTGAGCCAGAGACAAGAGGTCTGCATAATCACGAAGTCTCGAGCAAGTGTTATTTTGTTGACCAGTCTCGAGCAAGGTGTTATTTTGTTGACCATGGGGTCAGCTCCAGTTCTCCGGCTCTGCAGGGCGGTTCAAAGAAGTCCTTAAAGAAACAAGCTGGTTCTCGGGAGCAGAGGACTGCCATTCCAGGGGTGGTCTATGAGGCTCTGCTGTTCCTGCCACCCCAAGGTGACTCCAGGCGTAGAGCAAGGGGCATCTTCCAGCCCTGTTGCGAAAAGTACAGCCTTGTACTTCTAACCCTGACGGGATGAGATGCCAGGTGGACACTCCCTGAATGGCTGATTTAGATGCCTACACAGAGTCCAGCAGGCATTTGAGCCCAGGTGAAGGAGGTAAACAAAATGAAAGCAGAGACACCAGGCTTTCATCCTTTAGTTACCCATGGGCTTGAGAGAGAGGAACCAATGCCTTTTAGCAAAACAAGTGCAGACCCACATCCTGTACCAGGTTCCAGACTTGGCCTTGGTGGTGCTGTGGCAGCTGGTGACTCACCTTCTCTGGCTGTCTTCCCTGCCCACTTCCCTCTCCCCTGCTGGTGTACCCTGCTCCGCCCGAGTGAGGAAATTATTCCTAGTTGAACCTTTTCCAACAGACCTACTTCTAGGGAAACTCAGGCTGAACACAGAATACTCTATGTTATATAAATCAAAACAGACTTAAAGAAGCCAGGCCAAGTTTCTACGCCATTCTGGACTCTGAAGGGAGGAAGAAGAACATCAGTCAGCACGTGACTGCCTTTCACAGGGGCAGCTGAGGTCAGGGCCAATTTTGACCTCACTGTTCTGACACTAAATGACCTCAAAATAGTCCCCCAATATTCCTCAGGAAGCAAGGCCCCAGGAAGTCAGATGAAGGTAGGAGCATCCCCAGAGACAAACACCTTCCACCTAGGAGGGCAAACAGCACAGGCTTGGCAAGTACAGAAGCTGGAAGAAGCAATCGGGCAGGGGACTGGTCCGCAACTCTTGCCTTAGGAACATGGACTCTGCTTCGCGTCTGGCCTGTGAACTAAATTCAGAGAGTAGGCTGGCTTTTGACTAATTAAGTGCAAGGGGGAAGAAATCTAAAGTCAATAACAGAGTATTGTAAAGGCAGAAGGAAGAAAATCTTTAAGAGCTGGTCATGTGGTTCTCTGTTTCCGCCCATTGTTCTCTGTGTCTCAGCCCACTCATGTCAGGCTTCCCAGCAGTTCCTCATTCTCCGAGCTGTTCCCATGGATTTCTTTTCTTCTTCCCTTTGAAAATACAGCTTTCTTCACAACACTAGCAGACTGGATCGATATCATTTTCCCTGTTCGAGGAAGTGTTAGGGTGGCAAGAGGGACAGGCAGTGCCATTGGCTCAGGTCCCACAGGGAGGGCGGACACTTTTCTGCTTCCTGCCCGTGGGCAAGGCACCTCTGGGCCATATGGAGCACACAAGAGAGCACAGGGCCAATTGCTTCCTTTAGGCAATTAAAACTACCAACCTGTAAAAAACAAGTCCTTTACGTATAAAAAATATACTAACAATGCAGCTTATTAAGATGTTACAGTGCCTAATCAATTTTCCCCTTCAAATCCCCCCTTCTTCTCTTTGTCTGTCCATTTCCTCCTTAGACCAACCTCCTCTTCCATCAGGAAGTTGCCACGACTGCCAGCCTGCAACAGTGCCCTCCTCCTCTCTGCAGTGCTGGGGGCCTAGTTCTGTACTTGGCCTCTGGCACATTCAAAAGCCCGTGTGTACTATTAAATGAATGAACAAAATTCTGCGACATTTTTAGGCTTCTGTTTGGGAAATGAAGGGGTGATTTTCAACCTCAACTGGGCATTTGACTAACCAGCCAAAGCAGATGAAGTCCAGGCGAAGTTAGGGCATACCTTGAAGAAATACTAGGGTGCCATAGTAACAAAGTGACTGAGAACCGCCAACCCGTGTCACTTCCTGCACATTGCTGACAACGTTAACTCTGTCTTTGAGATCCTGCTCGCTCCTCAGCATCACAGCATTTGCAAATACTACAGTCAGCACTCGTGAGTGAGCCAGCCAATGCCGTCGAGCGTTCAACAGGAAGCTCTATGACAGTACGAGCCCTGGGAAACACAGTAAGGAGAAGGCTGCACTTCAGGGACAGCTGTCTTGTGCATGTTTGCACATGTGTGTTTTGAGAGCCCAACTGCACAAAACAGTTAGAACTCCTATATCCCGGTTCTTGGACGCTCATTTAGCCACTAATCATCCATTCATTAACGTGTTTGTTGAACAGTCTCTCATGCCAGGCCCTACACTGGGCACTGGAGAGTCGGAGCACCCAGAACACGTCTCTCCCGTTGTCAGTGTGCACGTGATCGTCAGAGTTTCTGGTCCTCTGATGATGAGACACAGGCTGCTTTCCAGAGCAGCTCTAAGGTCTTCATTGCTGTGATAGAGGTATTGCTCATCCATTCTTCCTGCAGTCCTAGCACTCAGCTGCCCTAGCAAGCAACAGCAAAGGTCCGCATCTCCATCCTGGTCCTTGATTGCATTACCTGTAACACAGCTGAGTACACTCGGGCACTCAGCAAAGCCAACCACTCCTACTCAGATTTTGTGGTCATGACTCAGTTGTTTCTTAGCTTCCTTGGTGGGTTCCTCTTGGGACCTCTCTGATCTCCTCATGTTGAGGCAGATGAAAAAACGATCATGCTTGGTGCTTCTCCCACTGAACGCTTCATTATAACCCAACAGGAAAAAAGTTTCAACTAAACAAATGCTCGCTTTCCTCTCCGTTCCCCACCCATCAGTCTCTGTCATTTGGATAGAGAAAATACAGCGTTTAATAGCCTGTCGTGGGGCAAACATTTGCATAACTGTTACCTCAGAACTCATAAGTCTGAGCTAATTGGCTGATGGTGCTTAAAATGATTAAGTGATTGTAATTTATATGATTAACCAATTATACCACTCTCCAGTGATTGGCTCTCGGTAGGTGGATGTGCATACTTCTCCCAGCATGACAGCCAACCTTGAATGACGTCGAATGCTCTTTTCAATGCTGACTTGTTTTTCTGGCCACCGGATAAAGTGATTTTCATTGGGTGGTTGAATTTCAAGGAGTGGCTAAAGAACTTAGTGCCTGGCATCAAAGAAGTGGGAGACAGAGAGGTGGTCCTTTAACAAGAGTGAGGAAGGTTCTAGAGAGACGATGGCTCAGTGCTTAAAAGCACCTGTTGCTCTTTCAGAAGCCCAAGATCCAACGTCCAGAACCCACACGGTGACTCATGACTATCCACAACTCCAGCTCCAGGTGGCCTGATGCCCACTTCTGACCTCCTTGGACACCAAGCAAGCACACACATGATGCACATGCATACATGCAGGCCAAACACTCACACACGTGCAATAAAGTAAATACATACATAAATCTTTTTCACGATAGTGTGAAGGGGCAAGTGGTCCCTTAAAACCACGATTGCGTTTTGAAAATAGCCCACATTCCATTAAAGTGAAGGCATGGTCTGAGAAGTTGGGGGCCTGCCGGCTCATTTGAGGCCTGATGTGTTACTGCTGCTGTGTGTACTATCAAATTCTTTAGCCGCTTTCAACTACAGATCCCTCGCTTGGGAGATAATAGTCTTCCTTACCTCTTAGGATTATTATGAAGATCAGTTAAGATAATGCAGACCATATTCCCAATAAATAGTAGCTCTCATTATTATTGTTATGATATCACTTTCCCACTGAAACGTAAGTTCCAGACATCTTCCCTATCTATTCCTGGTATTCAGCATGGTGTGGAGCACAAAACAGGTACTCAACAATATGTATAGATAAGCTGAGTGTGGTGGTGCACATCTTTAATCCCATCACTCAAGAGGCAGAGAGGGAGGAACATCTCTGTGAGTTCGAGGCCAGCCTGGTTGACATAGAGAGTTCCAGGCTAGCCAGAGCGACATAGTGAGATGGTAAAAAAAAAAAAAGAAAGAAAGAAAGAAAGAAAAAAGAAAAAAGAAACAAGTATAGATGACAGTAAATAGTCAGAGTGAGCACTGGGTGCTAAATTCATCCTGGGCATTGCCCGCATGCTGCGGGGGATCCTTGCAGTGTCTCTACGAGGGAACGAGGGTTTCAGTCTTCTACATTCTCAAGGTAAGGAGCCTAAGCTCATGGAGACGAATTATCCTGCCCACAGTCCCACAGTAAGAGGTGACCCAGAACACTGAGGGCTTCATTATGCCACCTTTGCGACTAGCCGACAGGAGGATGTTTGGACATTTCAAACCATCGAAAGTAAAATGTCATTGCCAATGGGAATGCAAAAAGAAAGAGAACTCTTCCTTCCATTCAGGAAAACAAACAAACAAACAAACTTGGTTGAATACGCCTAGAGATGTTTTTCAGGGACGAGGCAAGTCTGGTGATTGCAGTAAGGAAGAGGTAAGAGTTTCCAGACCCAACAAGGCAGACAGAGAGCAGAAACTTTCTACTGAATTTCTGAAGGCGTTCTTTGCTAATTTGTCAGGTAAGCTCAAGTTCAAGGTGATTCCTAAAGGGCTTTCCCCACCACAGTGCAGCTACCACCAGTCCCTTTACTTTGCCTGTGCCCCAGGCTAAACACACTACCTCTTCTGGTAGACTCTCCTGGGCTTTTGGCTACTGGGAGATCAGGGAACCTAGCAGGTAGATCGACAACAGGGCTGTGGTTCTCAGGCTACAATTCATCAGAAAGTGTAAAGACAGACAAGTAATTGCTACCCTGCCCTGGGAGCCACAGCTAACATAGCAAAGGTAGTGACTTGTAGGTGTCTTTCCAAGGCCTCCTGATGTTATTGAACGTCGGCGCAATAAAGATAACAAGTGTTTTACTTCCATTTAAAGAATAACGTGCAGGTATCATGGATACTACCAGGGGTGAAAGGTGCTGGGCTGGGCAGCTACTGACTGCTATAAACCTGGGTGTGAGCTGAGCTGGAATTTCCCTATAGAGCCCGGCACTTCGGTCAGGTTCAACAGCCACCTGGATCTGTCTACTTTCCTTTTTCTGACACTTCCTCTCCCCTTATCTCCTTTCTTCTTGACCCAGGAACGCCCCATGTTTCCTCTCTCCCATCTCCCTCACCTCTTTCCTCTCCGGTTTCTTGACTATGAATGACTGACTAATAAGCTACGTTTCCATGGGACACGCTACAGGTCAAGGGTGAAGTTGGCCATTCTAAGATAACTGAGTCATGCATGCTACGGAAGTTGAGTCTTTTTCTCGTTAACTTGGTACTGCAATTAAAGTTTCTATTTTCGTTCACCATTCTCAGGGCTATGCTAGCGTCTTTGTATAAGCTCTTGGTTTTTAAAATTATTTTTTCATATTCAATACCTGATCATAAAAGAAATTTTACAAAATAGAGAAAAGACAAGGAAGAAAATTAAAAATCACTTTGGTGTATCTCCTGATCATTTCTTTTTCTCTTTAAATACTTGCCTACTTAAAAAAAAAATGTAGGAGAAAAAGAAAGGCTTTTCTGGTTTTTGTTTTTTACCTGAAAAAATGCATCCCACATGTGTGTATGTGTGCAGAAGAAGGGCATGATTTGGGAGAAGCTGTTGCTTATTCAGGACCTGAAGAAGTACATCAAGCTATCTGACAAATTCAAATTGCGGCTGCGTCCTCCAGTGCTAACCTGCCATTCCTGATCTGCCCTGGCTTTCAGGAAGCCATTCTCTGGCTGTTGTAGGGAAGGAAGAAACCCAGTGTGTATCCGTGGCAGGCCACAGCTACTTGCTGCATCCCTAATTCTTTCCAAACCCAAGGCTCTCTGTCATGGCATTCTTCCCTCTGAACTTGACCACTGCTCCTTGTAAAGGAGAGAAGAAACCTACCTCCTTGTGCTTAAACAGCAGCCCCCAGGAGACTAGCCGCTGAAAGGGGCCAGAGTCCCTCATTGATTTTCATGACAGGTTATAAAATAATAAAAGATGGGAAAGTTTTAAAACTAATTTTTAGGTATCCGTCTGAAGCCCCATCCAGTTGGCCAGCAGGATCAATGAAACAACATTACATCGAAATGCTGAACTCAGGTCCTTCTGGTTAATCTATATTTCAAAGCGGAGCCCCAGCTCTTAAAGGACCTGCACACAGTTGAAAGGACCCCAATCCCCAGCTGAAACCTCCCACTTGGAACCCTGTTTTGCAAAGATGAACTCTCCCAAGGAAATGAAAGTCAACACATCTCCACAGTACGGGAAAAGAAATGCATGAAAACTCAGGCAGGTCACAGGCAGCAGATGGGCGGGGAGAACCCATAGGGTTGTTATGTGGATTTAGCATTGATTTCCTAGAATGAGGTTTTGGTTTCTATTTTATATAGTCTGCTCTACCTGCTGCTTGGGGAAAGCCTGAGAGACAGTCTTTGTGACCTCTGGATAGTCCCTCAAGGTTAGTGTCAGCCCACTTCGGCTGCTGTAATAAACTGACACAGGCTAGACTGTATATCAACAATGGGAGTCTGCTTCTCACAGCCCGGGGATCAGGAATATCCAGGGTCAAGAGACTGGTCGTCAGTTGCTCTTACGGGCGAGCTGCATGCCCAGCAGTAGATGGCCAATAGAAAACTAACTCAGTGATGTCTTTGAGGGTCCTTGTCTCACGATGTCATGTCAGGGCTTTTTTCTTTAAAAAAAATTAATTTTAAAATTTTTAAATTTTATTTATATATTTTTTCTTCTCTTTTTACCTTCCAGGTCCTCTGTGTACATATTATGGCTTCCAGTTTAGTGTCTTTATGGGATTCCTAAGCGTTTGTTGTTTCTGGCTGTTTGTTTTGTCCAATTCCGTTGTTTAGAAGCTTGTTTGTTTTCTAATGTGAGACAGAAAGGGGGCAGATCCAGATAGGAGGAGAGGAAGAACTGGGGTGGGGTGGGGGTGGGGGAACCATAATCAGGATATAAATGTGAGAGAGCAATCTATTTCCAATAAAAGGAAAGAAATTAAAAGATAAAAGATTTGTTGTCTAGTAAGGGCTTGACGACGGATCATCAGTGGCCACTTCTTGCTTACATCTTGTTGTAAGGAGAAAATGCTGAACTCTTTAGTCCCTTCTAAGGGTACTGATTCCTTTCCGGGGGCTCCACCTTCACGACCTCCCCAAAGCCTCAACTCCATTACATAAGGATAGTTTTGGGGACATAAATTTTGCAGGAGCATAAACATCCAGTCAGTAACTGGTGAAGGCTGGAAATGAGACTGACCTAATGTGCAGCTGATTGGTATCCTAGGAAGAATCAGGATGTTTTTCCGTTTCCTCGGCATCATCTCCAACAGGAAGACCCACTTGGGGAGCACAGGCATTCAGGAAGCATCAGGGCATAAATCATCGCTGTGTGACAAGTGACACTGAAGCCAGAAGGTCTGTGCTGGCCTGAGGTAGACAGCACAGGATTCCATCCTAGCATTTCAATTTTTCTTCTTCCTGAGGCTGCGCCTCCGGACTGCTCTGTACCGGCAAAAGTCCCAATTCTCTTAGAGGGTTCTTCTGAAACTCAGCTCAGAATTTCCAAAATTGCAGCCTTCTCCAAACCTTCAGAGCAACACTGGATAAACTTGCTGTGACCCTGGAAACTGCACACTGGACACAGTGTAGAAGGGCTCTTTCTTACCTCCATAACCTCTTCTCATACAGCCTCCGACCCTACGGAACCAAAACCTCCTTGGAGGCCGGAGCAGATCTGGTCAAGCTCATTTCTGTCCCCAAATGCCAGTGTACAGCCTGGCACCGTGACCATCCAACCAGTGTTTAGTTACGTTATTTTCTAGCTTCCTGGCAAGAATGTAGATTGAGGGTTTTTTTTTTGCCACATTTGTTCAGCCCCCTGCCCAGAGTCCAGAAGAGTGCCTGGCACAGTTGGACGTATGGGTGAGTGAGTTGAGTCACGATGCACTAGTGGAAGAGTGATCTGGGAGAATGTCATTCCGGATGCCATTGATTTGGAAGGGCTGGGGAGAAGGCTGGCGAAGACCCAACTAAAGAGGAGGAACTGAAGCTGGGCTCTAAAGGATAACTTGCTGAAGAAGTCAAGGCTGAGGGAAGCAGATGGTCAGGGCAAGAGAGCAGGGCTGTGTCCGGGATAAACATACTGAACAGGGAAGAGGCAGTTTGGCTTGAGACTGCACTGTGGGATATGAGTCTGGGCAGGTGGCTTAAAGAGTGGCAAAGGGCCTGAGATACCATGATGGTTGTTAGGATTCTCTTAGAAGGCTTTTAAAGAATAGAGCATCGGATTGCCTCAGAGAAACTGTGAAGGATGCTGTGTGAAGGATGGACCGACAAAGAAGACAAAACTGAGGATCCCAATGTGGATCAGGTGGTAGGAGACAGGTGTGGTGGAGCTTCGAGTCTCAGTGTCTCATTCTGGGGCATCACACTGAGGAGATGCTCCAGGCATCTGTGAGTACAGGCCAGGGATGTGCACAGAACAGAGACCCCACCCATGAGAAATACCCAATCCAGAGTGCTAACCATGCCAGGGGTAGTGTCTTTAAGAGAACGACTGTCAGGCTGGGGATGGGCACAGGAATGTGTTTCTGCTTTGCTCGGGCCAAGACTGTCGTTACACACAGTGCTAGAAATGTGTGACCAGGGTTGCAAGTTCAAGGCCAGCCTGGGCCCCTTAGCAATGCATTGTCTCAAAATGCAAAACACAAGGGCTAGGGATCTAGCTAAGCATTTATTTAGCGTGAGTAAAGCCCCAGGTTAACGCCAAACACTGAATAAATAAATAAATAAATAAATAAATAAATAAATAAATAAGTAAGTAAATAAATAAATAAAATCATCATAATATAAAAGCGACTTCATTGAGTCCTTTAGATGTTTAGATTCTTATGAGGACTTGGGAGTGCCAGTGACCTGGGTAAATATGATCTTGTTTGCAAACAAGTGACTGTCAACAGGAGGCACTGTTAACTTAAGGAGGGGACACAGGAAAAGTAGGCACACTGGGCTAGTCACGGGGTGGCATTCCAGGAAGGCCAGCCCTGTCCGTCTGTCCTTTTATTGACTTTTCCTGTTATTTCTTCCAGTCCTGTGTTTCCTAAGAAGCACTTCCTCGGGTCTTCCCTCCACAGCTCCTTCACAGTGAGGTAACTTCCTATCTGAAATTGAGCTCCACCTCTCCTTTTGTCTGTCTGCCCTCAGCAGGCATGAAGTTTGCGCCTCTGTACACCACGAGTCTCCCTCGGTCCAGACAAGGATCTTGGTCTGGGTGTTCACTGTCACTTCCTCAGTGCTCAGAAGAGAAACTGGAACAAAGCAGATGTTCACTAAACATTTGCCCAGTGAGTGACTGAAATAAACCCCCAGTTCTCAGGACCCGGAAGGAGTTCCTGTCACATGCTACCTGAACATTGGCTTTTCCCCTGTGATTAGCGGATGGTGAATGCTTCATAAGCAAGCAGAAAGGGGTGGGTGGGGGGAGAGGAAGGGAAAAGAAAAAGAAATCCACACTCTGCTGAAGCAGAGGTGGCCTGCACCCCTCCACATTCCCACGTATGAGAAGGCCAGGTATACCCAGCAGATTCTGCCTGCTCTCTCTCCCTGGGACCCCTCTGCAGGGAAGGCGGCCGGTCGGTCCCAGGATTTTCTTCTATGAGCCCATAAAGCCCTATCAGAGCTGCTAGGCTCATAATCAAATTTTAATGACTGTCTGCTTCCCTTCCTAGATGTTTATAGTCCTCCGCACTCTGATTAGGTTTTTGGTCCCACAAGATAGTTAAAAGCCCACAATTTGCACTGGGTGTTTTATTTTTTCTGAGTTAAGTGAGTGAGTAAATGTTCTTTTGATCTTCCCGCGGTGGATAAGGGCTGTTTGTGTTTTTAAGGCCCTTACCAATTATGTGAGCTGGATGCAGGGCCCTGTCTGAAGCTGGCCTTCTGGGCGGTTCTAAAGTAACTGGGAGATTTTTATTCCTTCTCCTCCTGTCTGTCTACACCCCAGGTGCTGAAGGGACAGAGGAAAAGCTAGCCGAAGAAGCTGTGGGAAGGAAAAATGGTGGATGTCATAAGAGGCCAGCCTCACAGCAAGGCGCCAAGACGGTGGAGGACTTTGCGGCTATAGGGAGGCGTGGGGGAGACAGAATTTGACATCCTACAGTGTATTAGTTACTTTTCTCCTCAGAGTGAAAAACAAATAACAGAAAACACCAGCAGAAGAACCTTACAGGAGGAAGAATTGATTTTTAAAAATACCTATCTTTTTATTATTTTTAATTATATGTAAGTCTGTGTGTACACATGAATGCAGGTGCCCACAGAGGTTCTGGCCTGGAGTTGTAGGTGTGAGTCACCTGACATGGGGGCCAGGGCTGAACTTGAGTCCTCTGGAGAGGAAGTACATGCTCTTAACCACTGAGCCGTCTCTCTAGCCAGGAAGACTTGATTTTAACTCTCGAGGACATAGACCATCATGGCGAAGGAGGTTGAAACTTGCAACATGTGAGCCAGGAAGCAGAGATTTGGGGCTGGGGCTGGAACTGGAACCCGCCCCTGCTTGTAAGTTCTACCTCTATGGCCTGTCTGCTAGCTAGGACCCATGTCTAGAAGGTTCTACAACCTCTCCAAACAGCGCCACCAACTGGGCACCAAACATACTTTCAAGCACATGATTTGAAGGACATTTCACATCCATATGATTACATAGTGACTTTGATTTCGGGACCCTCTGCTGGGCTGCCTTTGCAGCGGCTCGGCAACCAGCAGACTCTGTCCTTACCCTCAGTCTAGTCGCTGCTCTATGTGAGACGAAAGAGGAACTATGGGCCAGCGACAGAAGGGAAGGACCGCAGGAGTCACATTCGCCGCCTCCAGGGCTCTCCACTTGTGTCAGGACTGAAATGCGAATGCTGTGCTAGCTGGTGACTTCCTTGTGGTACATACACATTATCCCACCAGCGTCACAAGTAAGCCACACACAATAGCAGTTCATTATTTTAATTAAGCTTATTGCAAGAGCAATCATCATTGCCGTCAGTATCAATCATCAGCAATTTTTCTGACTATGGCCTTAAGTGATGACAGTCTGTGTTGACAATAAATAATAATGCCTCTGGCTTGAACTGACACTTCATTGGACTTCAAGAGGCTGCGCCTGAACACTCCTGAGCTTACTGTGTAAAGAACTATTTGTCTATGACAAAAGCTGGATCTAGAGGATATTTGTTTTTTGCTTCCCAAATGGATAAGTTCATACTATTTGCAAAATTCATCCTTTAGTAGATGACAGGCACAGAGTCCAAACCCTATTTAGAAAGGATAGATGCTTGGCTCAGGCCCGAAGCAACCAAACCATTCGAAGCCTCCCGAAGTGTGGATGCACTGAGTTATGGCTCTTTCTTCCCAAATGGACGTGGGCAATGAAGTTGTTTTGGTTGCGAAATGGCTGGTGGCTGTTTCGTGTCTCTAGGTGGAGGCAGGAAGAAAGGGACCCGAAGTCAGCTCCACTTCCTTTATCACTGGTATCTGTCGTGATGGGAAGCCCGCAGCATTTAAATAATACTTCTCCAGGACAACGCTAGCCCTCGGCTCTAATTACTCTTGTTACTGCATTTCTGAGACTTAAAGCACTCCCCGATCTCGACCATTTGTGCTACAAATAATTTTAATTGAGCCAAGAAACCCCTGACATTTTAGAAATTACCTTCTATTTATAAGACTTTAAGAAGGAACCTTCCTGGCAGGCCTGACCTCTGCCTGATTTGTCTACCTCCTCCATTCCTTCCAAAGACACACACACACACACACACACACACACACACACACACACACACACACTCACTCACGTGCACTCATGCACACACATTTTGAGTTCAGGTTTTTTACATTTTCGTTGAATTAAATTACCTTTATTCTAATTTAATTTTGGGGTAGCAAATAAAAACCCATTTTGATATGTCCACAAAAGCCCACTCCAGTCCAGCTCCTTGGACTCACGCCGATGTTGTCATCAGCCTGCTCATGGGAAGTCTGTGCTCAGGATGGGGTAGTTCTGGGACAGAGATTGCGCAGCTGCCCTCAGAGGGCTGAAAGTCAGCCTGTCACTTCTGCCTCATGCTGCTCTGGCGGTTTCTGCACAGAGAAAAAATTAATTTTTGTTACTGTTTTCTGTAAATATCATATTTTCTACTGGTGTAAGACACTTTTGACTTGGACATGAACAATTAAACGCTGTGTCTTTTCCCTCCTGCGTTCATATCCATTGACCCAGATCTTCAGAATAGCTCATTCACCGAGTGTGTATGCACCAGGTACGGTGTGCCAGGTACTATTGGGGGTGTTTAAGATTAGTCTGTGAAATAAAGCCAAACAAAAGGGAAAACACAAACAACAACAGCAACAACAAAGAACAGCTCACGGGACTTGCCTCAAAGGGAAGACGCCAGGGTGAAAATATCTCGCTGCTGAGATGGGTTTGTGTAGAAAGGAGGCAAAAGTCACGAACAGCCACTCAGAGCGAACAAACAGCAAATGGGCGGGCCCACGGGCAGGAACAGAACATTGAGCTGAAGTGGTGTGAGCAATCTTCAAGGTTTGGGAGGACCATGAAGGCGAAGGTGGGGGCGTGGCTTTCCTCCCGAGTGAGCTCTGGAGGACGTGACTCCTTGTGACTCGGGTGGGACAGTGTGTCAGTAGGTTGGGCAGAGAACAAAAGCAGCGTCCGTGACGCCAGTGACGGGGAGGATGATGGGGTAAGCTGTGTAAGCGAGGTGCTGCAGAGCTGTTGGTTTGAGGATATTAAATGGAGTAACGAAAATGTTATTTGGTCCTATTTTAAGATGAGAAAACTCAGAATAAACTGACTTTCTGAAGTTGAGTTTGGAACCAACCCTCTGCCACTAGGGTACCGTGTGGACAATTGTCCTGGACCACAGCCCCAGGAGCCACCATGGAACCTCTGCTCTCAGGCTTGATCATGTTCTCATTAACATAATAAATAAGGAATCAGGAAGAACAAGGGCACACAAGTCCCCTGGATGTCCTGACAACTAATGCTCCCTGACAAGTAGCAGGTTGGACCCTAATGAAGAGCGGGGAGGAGGAATGTGGGCTTCTAGGGAGGAGGCAGCTCATTAGTGGCCCTCTTGCTTAGATGGCTCACAGCATCCTTCCAGCAGACCCTGTAGCTTATTGTTTCTCTGATGTGTGTGTGTGTGTGTGTGTGTGTGTGTGTGTGTGTGTGTGTGTGTGTGTGTGTGTGTGGTGTGTTCAGCTGAGGTAAAATTCATATAACATAAAGCCAACCATTTTTATTTTAAAATGAATCATTCTATGACATTTAAAAGTGTTTCTCGAACATCATACCACTAGCTCTCAAACATTTTCATCAGCCCCCAAAGGAAACCCCATATATATCATGAGCCTTCTCCATTTTCCCCTCTCTCCATCTCCTGACCAAAAAAAAAAAAAAAAAAAACGAAGCTACTCTCTGTCCGTCTGGATTGATCTACTCTGGACATTTCGTATCAATGAAATCATACATGTGACCTTTTCAAGTCTGACTTCTCCCACCTAGCAAAATGGTTTCAAGTGTTATTTGTGTTGTAACATAGGTCAATGCTTTGTTTCTTTTTATTGCTAAGTAATATTCTACTGGATACATTTATTCATGTATGGTGGACATTTTAATCCCTCCAACTCTTGCTTATCATGAGCAACACTGCCTTAAGCATGTGTGTGTACCTGTCCTTGTCAAAATTCTTGTTTTAGATTCTTTTGACTCTACAGAGCAGTGGAATTCCTGAGGGAACTGTATTTCTGTGTTTCATCTCTTTTTGGGAAACTGGCAAACTGTTCACCACAAACAATGCATTTATATTCCAACCAGGTACAAAGATCTCCATTTCTCCACACCTCTAATGCTAGCAGTCTCCACACCCCACACTTTTTTTTTCTTAAACACTCTGCCTCCCCTATGGCTACTCCAGCAGGTATGAAATAACACAGTGCTTTGCTTTGATCTGTGTTTAATCCACAACTAAGCTCCTGAGTGTCTTCCAGTGTCTGCTGGCCGTTAGTGTTTATACTCTGAACGAATACATAGCACCGTGCCTCATCTTCGATCTGTTGCTTGCTGTCGTTATTGCTGTTTTGAGGTAGCATTTTGCCACGTATGCCCGCTGGACTTGAGTTCAGCAGGTAGCCCAGGCTGCCCTTGAACTCACAGTGCCACCCCAGCCTCAGTCTCCCAAGGGCAGTATGTGCGATCATGCCCAGATGCCCGCTTTTTAACTGGGTTCTTCTTGCTGAGTGGGAAGAGTCTTTTACATTTGTTCCTATGTCAGGCATTTATCAGATATGGGATTTCCAAATTTCCCTGACAGTCTCTTTTGACTATCACTCCTTGATAATGTGTCCTTTGAACACATTTAAACATTTTCAGTGCTGATGCCCCTCAACTTACCTGTTTTTCCTCTTGTCACCTCCCTTCTAGCCTGTGACTTATCAACAGCAGTGCTAAAGGTCGCACACTTACAAAGGCACAAAAGAACACCTGAAGATTTTTGCTATTTTGGACCAATATCTAAGGAGGGCATGGCATTTCCCAAGCTCAGAGAGTATCAAGCTGTAGACCTCAAGGAATTTCTTTTTGTAACTGTCATTGTGATAGATGCTGGGCTGTTAGCACAAGAGACCCACAAATCTAAGGAGAAAAAAACACAGGAATTCATTTTGCCGTTTTATAGAAGAGCAGGACAGCTGGACAGGCCAGGGCTCTGGGCTCCGAAGGTGGCTTCTGTCTTGTAGTATGAGACAACAGTTGAAACAGCCACCAATGCATCCATGTTCCATCCCACCAGAAGAGGAAAGAGGAGGGACCACTGTCTTTCTTCTCCTTCTGTCTTAGGATTTTACATATCACTTCTCCTTACCTCCCACTGGCCAGAACTTAATCATGTGACCACAGGCAAAGGAGGCGAAGGAATGTGCTCTTTCATTCACTGGCGATGTGTTCGGCTGCAGCTCTGTTGTTACAGGACAGAGAGTATACATTGGGGAACAGGAAATGTCTAGTTCTGACACAGAATCAAACTTCTTATTCCCAGAAGCCATCTAGGTGTTATTGCTCATGTTGCGGGGAGCTGAAGGAAACCTCAGTTGATGTGATTTGATTCTCTCTCAATCTCTCTGTCAAGCAAGCTGCTTGGGGAAGGGGACTAAGGCTGGGTATGGACATAAATCCTCCAGGAAAGGGATGGAGTAGGCACGAGGAAAGGGGAGAAAAGAGAATGTTGCTAAGGGCCGGGAGTGCAGCCCTGTTGGTAGAGTACTTGTCAAGCATACATGGAGCCCTGGGGACAGTTCCCAGCACCACATAAAACTAGGCATGGTGGTACGTGCCTGCCACCCTAGAATGTAGAGGCCGAGGGGTCAGAAGGTTAGGGTCACCCTCAGACACATGATGCAATGACATAATTCACATTGTTGACTTTTTCCATTATGTTGTTGGGTGTTAGATGACCATGGCAAGCTTCTTATCTAGTGACCAACGCTGCCTTGATCCTAGCACACTAAACCTCAGTTTACTCCTCTGAGAAATAGAAACAAAGGTCATCCCAATAGCAACAGCAAATATTTCATGGGAAGTTCAATGATAAGAGAAAAAGTGTTGAGCCAATATAACATTGGGGAGAAATGCAAGAATGAGAGAGAAACTCAAGACAGTTATCAGATCATCTGCTGGGCTTCAACCATAGTTTGTTGATACATCCTTCTGGAAAGGTCAGGTGTTGAGCATGGGTGAGAAGTGCTAGAATGATGGTGACAGCCTGTCTTAGTTACCTTTGGAGTGCTGGGCAGATTCCATTATAGAGGAAGGAGTTTATCGGAGACTTATTGTAGCAAAGGGTTAGAGTTCATGACCACACGGCAGTGGAGAGCATGGGAGTCCATGACCACCATGGCAGTGGAGAGCACTGGAATCCATGACCATCATGGCAGTGGAGAGCACTGGAGTCCATGACCATCATGGCAGTGGAGGGCACTGGAGTCCATGACCATCAGGGCAGTGGAGAGCACTGGAGTCCATGACCATCATGGCAGTGAAGAGCACAGGAGTCCATGACCATCAGGGCAGTGGAGGGCATGGGAGTCCATGACCAACATGGCAGTGGAGAGCACAGGAGTCCATGACCATCAGGGCAGTGGAGAGCACGGGAGTCCATGACCACCATGGCAGTGGAGAACACTGGAGTCCATGACCATCAGAGCAGTAGAGGGCACTGGAGTCCATGACCACCATGGTAGTGGAGAGTACTGGAGTTCATGACTATCATGGCAGTGGAGGGCACTGGAGTCCATGACCATCATGGCAGTAGAGGGCACTGGAGTCCATGACCACCATGGCAGTGGAGAGTACTGGAGTTCATGACTATCATGGCAGTGGAGGGCACTGGAGTCCATGATCATCATGGCAGTGGAGGGCACTGGAGTCCATGATCATCATGGCAGTGGAGGGCATAGCAGCAGCAGTCAGCACAGCTTGAGCAGTAGCTGCAAGCTTGCATCTGATCCAAAAGCACAAGGCAGAGAGAGAGCTAACTGGGAATGGTGCTAAATCCCACCTCAACAAGGCTACACCTCCTAATCCCTCCCAAACAGTTCCACCTGAGACCAAGTATTCAGAGAGAGCATCTACAAACCATTCAAACCCCCACCTTGCTTCTCACTATTGTTACAAACACAGAGTTTTCCAAAGTACTTATTCACCTTTTCACAAAAATGTTATCCTCCCCCATGTCAAGAAACCTTCTTTTCTGCCAGGCTTGGTGATGCACATCTTTAACCCCAGCATCCGAGAGGCAGAGACAGGATGGTCTATGTATTCAAGACCACCCTGGTCTACATAATGAGTTCCAGGACAGCCAGAGTTATGTAGAGAAACCCTGTCTCAAAAAAGAGGTGGTGGTGGTTCTTTTTGTTGTTGACAATAATCTAGCCTTATAATGTTCAGGCAAATAGACTTGAGGTTCTTGGAAGTTTTGAGGTATGAAAAATGTGAGACGTAGTGGTACATAACTTTAATCACAGCACTTGGAAGGTAGAGGCTAGTAGATATCTGTGAGTTCAAGACTATCCTCTGTGTAGTTCAGTCTACATAGTGAGTAGTGACAGGCAGAGCTACATAGAGAGACCCTGTCTTGAAAACAAGAACAACAACAACAACAACAAAAGACATAACAACGTAAAGAGATAAGAATATAGGCCCAGGGAATGCAGCTACTATACACATCACAGTGCCTTAGGAACCAGTTCTTTCCCTTCTAGGGACTGATTTTTGTCACTGGGCTGCCTCTCCTGCTGTTCTAGGATGTTTTTTGTTTGTTGTTTGTTTTAAAGCTGTCTTCTCGGCAGTTTTGGCCCACTGTATGTGAAAAGCTGGGCAGCCAAGAGTGAAAATGCATACCTGTAATCCTAGCACTTGGGAAACTGAAGCAGGAGATTGAAAGTTCCAGGCCCCAGGCAGCTACATAATGAGACTTTGCCCCTCCCCACCATCTTCTTACACATATGGGAGGTGTGAAGGGCAGGCTTGGGAGTGTGACCTGTAATCCCAGCTGCTTAAGAGGCTGAAGTAGGAGGATTGCAAGTTCAAGGCCCACCTAGGCAACCCCCTCTCAAAATAAAGTCAAGAAGAAGGCTGAGGACACATCTCAGTGGTAGAACACTTGTCTAGCATGTGTAAGACCCTAAATTTGATTCCTAGAACTGAAAAAAGGGAAGAGGAAAGAAAAGACAAGAAAAAGATAGTTCAACAAGAAAGGGATGGTGGGGAGGAGAGAGTCCCATGTCCAAAGCCTTCTTTGACAGGAAGCTGAGTGAGGCGGCTCATGAGGTGGCAGCCTGGAATCCTCCTGCAGCAGGAGTTCCTGCAGCTGGAAGCTGTGCGACCATCACACACCCTGCCCTGATTACTTAGTTATATGGTATTCTTCAGTCTCTCTACAAGTCTTCAAAGCGAAGATCATTGTTTTTTCCAAGCTATCTTTGTCACCAGTTCACTACATGCAACCAACAGGCAAAGAGCTGGGGACTGCCCTGGGTCCTATGCTGAGCTGCCCCTGGATTGTCAAGAGCTAGAGCGTCCTTCCTTCATCAATCATGTCCTATACTCCCAGACAACGAACGTGAAGCCAACTCCCTCGGTTATCCACAAATCCCAACCACAGGAAAAATCCCCAGCACTGTTTCAGCTATTCTGTAGAAATCTCTGAGGGGCAGCAGCCACCTTCACCTCTGTCTATGATGGGAACTATGGACAGAGTCTCAGCCCTCTTCTCTAGCACACGTGCACTCAAGTGCCCAGATGGTTGAACAAGATCCACGGAGTCACCAGGCCACTGAGGCCAGTGATCTCTGCTGCCAAACAAGCTACCCACCCCCAGGAGCTGAAGACAACAGCCATTTGAACTGGAGCTGTGTTCAGCTGGGACGCCCTGTGGCAATTGCTCATGTCACCAGAGGGACGAAAATGTGTATTGGGGCTGAAGAGGTGACTCAGCCCTGACTGCTCTTCCAGAGAACCAGAGTTCAATTCTCAGTACCCACAGGGTGACTCACAACCATCTGTAATTTCAGTCCCGGGGTACCTGATGCCCTCTTCCGGCTTCTTTGGGCACTGCATGAACATGGTGCACAGACAAACATATAAGCAACACCCCGCCCCCACCCATACACACACACCTCAATTTCTTAAAAAAGAAAACATGTCTCGGTAGTATGAAAATAGGGAGTTTTGTTTGCTTTGATTTTTGGTGTGCATGCGTGCTAGAGATGAGTTCCAGGGCCTTAACCTGTCTAGGTAAGTGCTCTGTCATTGAGCTACATTCCAGCTCACAGAAATAGATTGGACCTTACAACCTGAAAGGGGCTTTGCAACCAAGCCACCCTCAAAGGTTCTGGGTCATACTTGGAGAACATTTTCAGGCTGATTCAAAGATATCAGACGATTCTAGGGCAGCTCTAGAGCTGAGAAGTTGCCAGGGAACTTTTATCATTGTTGAAGGTAAACGAGGAGCAAGCCTGCTCCCAGTCTCCTGTGGAGGCCTCTAAGTTTCCAGCTAGTTAATCTTTCCTCAGTGCTCCTGTGTGTGGATGACAGCGAGGACGCCTCCCCCAAAGCAGAGTGACTGTCATTTTGTCACAGTGCTCCAGGAATTTGTTTGGTGTCAATTGTTTTTGTCACTGGAATTTAGCACTCCTACCCTGTAGCCAAGCCTAGCTATATCTTCCATGACATATGACATATTTTCAAGGTGCCTCTCAGCACCCTCACCCTTCTATTTATTAAAAGGAGAGTTTGAGCCGTGCAGCTCTTATTAAAACCCTTGGCAGCCTAGTTGCTTTGAAAATTTAGTGGTTAGCTAATATAAAAGTCATAAAAGGTTTGGGGTTCTGGAGCCTTCCATAAACATTGACTTTCAGGTGCCCTGAGATGCAATTTCTTTGATCTTTGGTTGCCCTGGTAAATCATTTATTGGGGCAGACTTTTAAAACAGGATCCTCTCAACTCTCCCACAAGATGTATAAAATAATGTTCTCTGCCCACAGCCACCAGCTCCCCGTTCTTACTGGGTTTCCTGATTGCGAATTGGTAGGGAGGTTAGTGATTTTTTTTCTACCAGTTCTTCTCAGAAATCCACTGAGGAGGATGACTGAGCTGGCTAAGTAAGTGAAGGTACTTGTCACCGCACCTGATGACCCGAGATTGACCCCTGTCACCCACATGGTGAGGGAGAACATGAATTGTCCTGTGACCCCCACGCGCCTGCACATCCCCATCACACCCCCACCATACAACACACACACACACACACACACACACACACACACACACACACACACACACACACACACACGCATGAAGAAAGTCACAGAAGAGACGGTGATAATTTGGCCCATGAAGCAAATTCATCGCCCGCAGGCTCCTGCTCACACGCTATATTAAGATGATGTTGGCAGAATGTGGGGTTTTGAAGACTCAGATATTTATAACTCTGAGTTTTACTAGGTCAACCTCCAAGTCATCCAGGTCACATCATTCTCTTGAAGCGTTTTTTCTATTTTCCTCCCCTTCTTTCCCCAACTAGCTCACTATAAAGCTCCTTCTATGACTTTCAGGGACTCCAAGTGGAGAGGGGAGCGGTCATCACATGTTCCTAAATACTTGCTCTAACTCCTGTCTGTCTGTCTGTCACACACACGCACTCCCACCTCTGCCTTTTCTGAAGACTTCAGGAAATCATAAGTCACTATTGGATGTGGGGTGTGGCTCTGAGGAAGAGTGGGGGGTGTAGCTCTGCGGAAGAGTGATTGCCTAGCATTCTTGGAGAGTCCTGGCTTGGCTACTCACCACACTCAAACTGTCACCAAGAAAGGATTTGAGGCTTTCAATTTATACGGATGTGTGGTAACACTTAGAAGCATCCAGGACCACATGAAGAAGAGGTTTGTAGGGAAGAAGTCCTAAAGGTTTAGATATGGCAGTCTTTCAAATCTCCACGATCACTGCTACAGTCAAGACCAACAGGGCCAGTTTTCTGATTAAAAAAAGTAACAACACTGGCAGTCACCCTGCAAAGAGGGGCCCTCATAACCAACTGCTTAAGTAACAATTCATATCTCAAGGTTAGAGAAAGAAAACTATCCCCCAGCTTGTAAATGCTGATGAAGGAAAGCCCTTTCTGAGTAAGCCAAGAAGTCATGAAAAAAGACTTAATTATATGAAGAGTATACTATATGAAAAGAAGTCAGAAAAAAGGTTTAATTTATATGCAGTTAAAGTTCAACCCAAAAAGCTATGCAAACTAAATCAGAAGAGAAATAGCAGTTGAGGTAGATATTAGCGGTCTATGACAAAGGGCTAATGTCTCTAAAATTTTAAAACGTCCTGCTGATCAACAGGGTAGGAAAATACACACAGCAGCTACTCAGGTTATTGATGGGACGATAAACACACTGGCAAGTAAACAACCCTGTATGGAAGCCATGCCGAGACGCCTTGAAGAGCTGGATGCTTGTGTCTCCACAACACATTCAGAATCCCCACCTTACAGCCATGTGATGCCATTTGGACCTGGGGCTTTGGGGAGGTGATTAGGGTTAGATGAGGTCATAAGGGTGGAGCCTATAACTCAGATTAGTATCCTTTTAACAAGAGACACCAGAGAGAGCATACATCTCCCCGCTCCTTTGAACTGTGAGTGTGTGCCTTGAGGAGGAACCATCTGCATTCCAGGAAGAGGTTCCCACCAGAACCTGACAGACTGGAGCCTAGACCTGAGCCTAGACCTGAGCCTTCAGCCTCTAGAACTGTGGGAATACGCCTTACTTGTTCTTTAAACCACATAGTCTGCTGGTGTTTGTTATGGCAGCCAGAGCAGACCAATGCAGCATGTTCATCCGTGACAACGAGAGGTGTTTAAAATGTTTGATGACCCTCAGTGCTGGCAAATGTGAGATAAGGGTTCTGCTGGCCTCTGGCTGCACTCATTTTGATAAGCTCATGGCAGCAACTTCTAGAATGAACGCACGGTTGGACCCAGCCGTTTCTAATTCCAAGAATTTATAGTGTGTATCTATTTGTATACATGTAACCATGTGTGTACAAAGGACAATTAGTGGTCCTTGTGTAGGAAACCAGTGACTAAACGCGAGTAAATAGATGTCTTTACAGGGACTGGTTCCAGCCTTTCCAAAAACAATGTGTTCTGTGCTGAAATGAAGGTGAATGTACTGATGCTTGCTGTGGGATCCCTTACATCTATCTGTTTCTCAGAAAAATTTCATGATGCAAGTTAGACAATGAAAGAGAATATAGTAGATCTATAGATGATGTTATGGATATTAGGGAGACAGATTAGATCAGCAAACAGAACAATTCAACAAACAATGACTGTTTCGTTATTCAGAGTTTGGGGGGGCACATTTCTCATTTTATTTCAGAAAGAATCCATCGATGTTTGGACTTATTATTATCACTGGTCTATTCACGTATGTAAAGTTTTTGTCCTCTGGAAATATTTTTTTAAATTTATCTTCTTATAGAATTTCTACAATTCAGCAACCACTTTCAAGCTCCCCATCACCATAAATGTTTTTTTTTTTTTTTGAATGAGAGAAAAAAAACCTGGACGAAGTGGCTCCTTGCCTCCCTCTTAGAAATGTGGGAGTCTTAAATAGTAGTTAGCATTTTAGCACCAGGGTAAGTGGTCCCTGTGGCTTTCTGCTGGAACAGTTGAACACAAAGATGGAGAGGGCCAGCCAAGCTCTTCTGCCTAATTGGTAGGAAAATGGGGTTTCGGCCAGGACACTGTGATTGCTGAGCCAAACCCAGAATGGACTAAGCCGAGAGGCGCAGAGTCCCAGAACATCAGAGACAAGTGGGAAAGGAAACAAAAACAGAGGAGATTTTGGGTCCTTTCAAGATACCTCAGCCTTTCTTGTCCTGAGTTTGCTAAAGGGCCATTGTCCAGGACACTGTCATCTGTCACTTAATGGTCACCTGTGTTTAGAACTTAGTTCTGGGACCAGGTTTTTCTTCTAAGCAGTCAGTATGCTTTCTTTTTAGACTTCCCGCTTCTCTATCATATATATTTATTTATTTATTTATTTATTTATTTATTTATTTATTTATTTTGTTTGTTTTTTCGAGATAGGGTTTCTCTCTGTAGTTTTGGTGCCTGTCCTGGATCTCGCTCTCTAGACCAGGCTGGCCTCGAACTCACAGAGATCCACCTGGCTCTGCCTCCCGAGTGCTGGGATTAAAGGCGTGCGCCACCACCGCCCGGCTTCTCTAGTATCCTGAGAGCAGAAGTCTCTATAGCTCCAACCACCTCTGTGCTCTGCTCAGAAGAACATCTTATTCTGATGAAGGGATTGAGAGGGGGTGATTGTTCCCAGATGGAGGGAGGAGAAAAGGGGCAGGAGAGGAGGCTGGGTAACGGTCATTTGGAGTCAAAGTCGTTCTATTTGGAGAAAACTGCGTAGACTGGAGGGGACGCTCCAGGGGCTGGAAGACGGTGAACTTGGACTGGCTGAGTGGGTGGGCACAGGAAGGAGGAGGATGGGGGCAGTTCCTGTACATCATGTTTTTGAGGAGACATTGGCTGCTTAGCTTGTGGCTTAGGTGGAGGAGGGGCATGGAGCTGGTTATTTCCACCAAATAATTGTGTGGAGGGTGGCACCATTCGCTGGTTGAGGCTGAAAGCTGGGGTGGAGAGTACGGGAAGCAGGAAGGGTATGGAATTGAGAGCTATGCTGTAGCTATATGCTTGAGATGGCCATTATAAACCCAGATGGGATGTCAAAGAGACCGTGAACACGACGTTTCAGCTCAGGGGAGAAAAAAGATGGGGGAAACTTGTTTGTAAGTCAGCCATGGGACTGAGTGGGATCACAGAGGAAGGTGCCAGAGCAGGGATGTTGGCTTGGGAGGGAGGCTTCATAGGCTCTGATCTAAGCACATGAGAGGAGATGGAGAAAGCGTCACTGGAGACGAGGGGGAGCCGGGAGGTGTCACGGCGGGGGTGGAGAGGGAATGAGAGGTGGTAGCTACACCCTGGCTCTACCATCTGTACACATGTGTATCTGTACGCACACAGTCTGCCAGTGGTTACAGAATCCAATGCTTCTGGGCCTTGAAGCCCTTTTTAAAAATTACATTTTACACATCAGTAAATTTGTAATTCGGGAACCGCTTTCTTGGGCTTATTTATATCCTCCAGTTGCAGAAGGATTTGTCAGGAAATAATACGAATGTTATTTATCTGACTGCTCAGCTTTATTGACTGCTACATTTCACATCCTTCAGTTCTTTTGACAGAGGAGTAAATAACGCTGCTATTAACCTCTAACACTGGTGTAAAAATAGGCAGTTATTAAGGGGTAAATATTACTGTGGCGATTATTGCCCCGGTCTGCTTTCTCTGGGAGAGGTAATAAATAAGGCCTCTCTCGGGGTCCACAAAGTCCCCAGTTTTGTTGAGGGAGCTGGCAGTTCCTGTAGCCATGGCTGTAATTTGGAGCCGTGTGAAGCTGATAGAAATGTTCAATTGGCAATTTCTGGAGGAAATCAAGGCACAGCAAGTGCCCAGTGCCCGTGTGTGAGGGGCTGCCTGTGAGAACTTTCTAGCAAGTAGATTAGAAAGTGCTGTGGGAGGAGGAGCGAAGCTGCTGGGTGGGAGCTAGGCGAGTGAGTATGTAGGCGCGCAGGCAGGTGCTGTAGTTATTTTTTTTATTATAGTGGTCAAAATACTTCACAGAAACAACCCAGTGGAGAAAGGTTTGTTTTGCTTCGTGGTTTTAGATGGCTGCTGTCACTGTAGCCTGGAAGAAATGGACGCCTTCAAGGTGATGGGAGTGTGGGCAGAGGCTTGATCACGTGACGGGGAGCGGCTGCACGGAATCAGAGAGAGGTATATGCAACCTCCACACTCACCCAGGGAGACCTACTTCGCCAGCCAGCCCCTACCTCCTAAGCCTCCATGATCTTCAAACTAGAGCCGCCAAGCCAGGGAATAAGTGCCTAAGGCGTGAGTCTGCGTGGGGACATTTCAGATTCAAACCCTGACAGTGTGGGCATCAGCTTGCTGGTGGAGCCAAGCTCAGTGCTTGGAGTGGACAAGAGCAATTAATAGGTTGACCGAGAGGTTCACACACGCACTCTCTCTATTTTGGGAGAGCTGAAGAGGGTGATGAGTCCCGGATGACAAGCCAGGAGCTCTTCATATAGTCTCAACTCTGCCCTAACTTTGTGTAAAGCTCTGGGCAAGTATTCGCCTTTGTCTTTTTATTCCTAATAAATGAGGGAGGTGATCAATGTGTTTTCAAGGCGCCCTTAGTCAAACGCTTTGTCAATAATCCAGCTAGGCCAGCTAGCTAACTCCAACAGTTCTGGGGACAGTCTTGGTGACCAGTGAGCCTCTGCCTAGTGATGTCCGCACAGGTAACTGCCTGCCTGCTGGTGACCCTTATCCTCTAGGGAATTCAGCAACAGCAGCAGAGCCCATGTCCTCAAGCTGCCCCAGCTGGACCTGAACACCAGCCAGCACTGCTGTCCGATCGGGAATTGCTTTGCATACTCTCTGGACATTACACTCATATAAATAAATAAAAATCAAATATTTTTTAAAGAGCCGTTAAATTCAGACCTTCTGATTTAAAATGGCCGCAGAATGAGGGGCTTCACATTGTACAAAGTTTAGCTTCTGAACAGCTGCCCTTGTGTGAAAACATTATGGCGATTCATTGTTTAATGGGAATTTTATAAATGGAAGGCTCCAGAATCAATTTAGCTTGTATGTTTAGGAGGTGTTTGCCATACATTCGCAGTGTGGATACAGCAATTCCCAGAAAGGCACGTTGTTGCCTTTCTGTGACCAAACATCACTACATAATTGGGTTCACGTTCACTGTACCCACAGACCAAACTTTGGGGGATATGGACAATGTGGTGTCCCCATCCCACGTAGAAAGCAGATGATGTTTATTCAAGAGAGCTGTACTTAGGAAAGAATAGAAGCACATCCCAAAGAGGGAGATGCTTGGGAAGTCCTGGCCTCGTTTAAGTTTTTCCAGAACTTACTGTTTTATTATCAGTAAGTTGATAGATCCTGGGCAGTATTTCTTGAAAGATATTAAAATCATTGCCTGGTAGCACCTCAAATAACAGTGATAAACATGCCTCTTGGCAAAGCAAAGATAACTGTGTTTAACGGTAGCAGGGAGTATAGACACATGTCACACTTATAAATGAATGTATTATACACACATATGATGGGAAGAGGGTGAATAGAGAGAAAAACCGAGCCTGGAAAAACAACGGGAAGGCACGAGAGAGAGATTTGTACTGGGTGGGGTACTTCTACACACAGGGTCCTGCTGATGAGAAGCCCATCCACACTTCACTGCTTCCGAGTCGAGTGAGAGCCATTGGAGGATGGACACCAAGTCTGGGAGCCCACCAAGGAGGTCCTCAGTCTCTGAAAGCACACACAGCCAGGGATCCCAGCCTTCCCTGTCTAGAAGGGTCAGAGGTTACTGTGGTGTTCCCACTGCGGTGGAAGCCATGACTGGTCCTCCCTGGAACTCTTCCCCCTGTCTCCATGAACTCCTTTGTTCTCAGACTGTTTCTGTTCCTTTAGACTATGGTTCCCACTTGTAAATTAGTAGGGATTCAGACAGGACTGTCACTCTGATGACATGATCCCTTGGATGTCTTTTTGCTGTGGCCTGTAGGGCCCTCCTGAGAAAGAACTCACTGGAAAGACAATCCCCAACTTCTCAAGCTATGCCTTGCCTTTGAGAAGCCTCTCAATGTGGTGGTATTGTGTCCCCCAAAATATTGTGCACCCTAATAAACTTATCTGGGGTCAGAAACAGAACAGCCACTAGATACAAAGGCTAGAAAATGGTGGCACTCACACCTTTAATCCTAGCATTCCAGAGGTAGAAATCCCTCTGGATCTCTGTGAGTTCAAGGCCACATTGGAAACAGCCAGGCATGGTGACACACGCCTTTAATCCCAAGAATTGAGCCTTTAATCCCAAGGAGTGATGGCAAAAACAGAAAGATATATAAGGCATGAAGACCAGAAACTAGAAGCTTTTAGCTGGTTAAGGTTTCAGGCTTTGGAGCAGCAGTTCAGCTGAGATCCATTTGGATGAGGACTCAGAGGCTTCCAGTCTGAGGAAACAGGATCAGCTGAGGAACTGGCAAGGTGAGGTAGCTGTGGCTTGTTCTGCTTCTCTGATCTTCCAGCAATCACCCCAACACCTGGCTCCAGGTTTGTTCTCATTAATAAGACCATTTAAGATTCATGCTACATCTCATCTTTTACCTGGAATTGTCTCCTGGATGGAGCTCCCGTTGGAATCTCTGTGGGTCCTGTGGCTGGGCAGATGGTGGGCCTCAGTATAAACCAGAAAAGCTAGGCCCAAACAAGAGGCAAGTGGCCATGCGTTAACTTAAAATGCTTTGTGAGTGCACATGAGATGCCCTGAGAACTTCCAAGACCACACTGGACACTGTCCCTTTTACACACGATGCAACGTATGGGGATCTCTTTTCACAGGTGGAAACTGAGAACTTATTTAAATAAGAACCAATGTCACTGGGCTTGGCACTGTTAAATAACTCCATTTCTACTCCATGACCCAAGCCCAATCTGTGAAGTCCAAAACCTCCCCAGGTGCCATTCCCAGCCTTTAATCCACGATCACCGTATCAGTACCATCTGGAACACATTAGAAATTCAGTCTCTGGACCTGGAGAGACGGCTCAGCAGTTCAGAGAGCTTGCTGCTCTTCCAGAGGACCTGAGTGCGGTTCCTAGCATCCACATCAAGTGGTTCACAGCCATCTGTGACTTCAGCTTCAAGGGTTCGACAGGCTCTTCTGGCCTCAACCTGCAACTGCATTCATGTGTGCACACCAACCTGCAGACACATGTGTTCTCATAACTAAAAATTAAAAACAAAATCTTAAAAAGAAAGAAAGAAATGCAGAGTCCTGGGATCCACCTATTGCTTTGGAAACTGCACTTTCTAAGACCCTCAAGTGAGTCCTTGTGGACTAAAGTTTGAGAAGCATTGTCCCCGAAGCCTGATGGTCAACCTCAGTCCCACATCAGAATAACCTCGAAAGCTTTCAAAATGCTAGCACCTGAGTCTTGCTCCTAGGGTTCAGGGGAGATGACCTGGGTGCTAGGGTTTTTAGAAGGCCCCATCTGATTGTAATGAGACACCAAGTGAGAGCTGGAGAAAGAACTTAGTGTGAGTATATGCCAATGGCCTTTGGTCAAGTGCCTGCAGTGGGTACCTCTTGGCCCTCAGATGCATGCTACACTCCCTGCTCATCTACCAGTTTTCAGTGTGCTGGATACATTCAAATGACAGGTTTGCATTTATGATCATAATAACAGGTGCACTCTGGCTTATGCAGAAGAAATAGTTCTGAAAAGTAATATACGATGAAATATTTATAACTTGCTTGAATCATATTTCCACGTGGAGAAATGAATGTCCACATCCCCTGTTACTGGATATTTTAATTCTTCATTAGCATAAAACGCATGTTAAGACTCTTTAAAGCACCTGCTTGTTTGTTGCGCGTCTGAGTTTTGAACATGGGGCCCTGCACTTGCTAGATTAATTAGTGCTTTACTATGGAGCTACAGGCCCAGCTCTTTTTTCACATCTTATTTGGAGAGAGACCCTAGCCCGGTTGCCCATGGAAGCCTCAAACTAGAGTCCTTCTGCCTCTGTCTCCCCAGCAGGTGGGGTCATAGGTATGTAGCGCCGTAATCAATCAAAGCACTTATGCGTAATATAGTGATCTTGTCTAATTTCCCTTTTGTGTGTGTTCTGTGTGTGTGTTTGTGTTAGCACGTTCACACGTGTATGTGTTAAGTGCACGTGCTCCTGTGCACATGTGTATAGGCCAGAGTTCTGCAGGTGTCTTGCTCTATAATTTTCCACTTTGTTTTATTTTTTGTTACATGTACCTATTTTCTGTGTATATGGTTTTGTGCATGTGAGCATGCCATGGTGTGTGTGTGTGTGTGTGTGTGTGTGTGTGTGTGTGTGTGTGTGTGTGTAGGTCAGAGGTCACAGTCAGTTTTCTCCTTTTTCCATCTAGACCCAGGAATCGAACTCAGGTTGTCAAACTTGGTAGCAGTTGCCTTTACGTGCTAAGCCATCGCCACACTGGCCCTCCACCTTATTTTTGAGACAGGATCTCACACTAAACTCACTGACTGGGTAGGCTGCCTGGCTAAAGAGCTCAGAGGATCTGCCTGGCTTCTCCGACCCCACCCCGGCACTGCGTTTACAGGAAATGCCCAACTTCTAACATGACTACTAGGGATCCGCACTCAGTTCTCAGGCTTGCACGGGCAAACGTTTGAACCACCAAGCCATCTCCCTAGGGGTAGTCCCCTCCTAATTTTTCTGAGATTAAAATGCCATATATTAGACCTGCTTGGTATGGTTATTCAGCACCTCACATGAGTCATAGTTCAAAACTGTGTCATCTGACCAAGCAAGAAATTCTCATTTTAATTTGAAACCAAAGTAACATTTGATCTGTCCTTAGGCAGTTTCAAAGAAAGTGTGCATATAGGAAAGACCTAGGTGGATCCAGATAGGCTGGGCAGGGTCTGTGGCCACAGAGGTCTGTGGCCACAGATTTCTTCTGACTTACAAGGCAGAACTGGGTCAGCCGTCAGCAGCCACCAGGGCAGTACTGTGATTGTGATCAAAACCGTTTATTTTACACAAATTTAACACTCAAGTAAAGGTAGTGCCTTGAATCCCATCATCAAAATCTGTTTCTACGAGAAGAGAAAAAGGAAGGAATTAGAAAAGTAAAGATGGGAAGGGAGAAGAGGGGAGGGAGGGAGGGAGGAAGAAGGGAGGGAAGGAGAAGGGAGGAAATTTTTCTGACTCATAGCATTCATTTTTGCGCAGTGAAACCAAGTGCTGAAATACAAGAAAAAAAATATATATAAAATACTCTGAGGCTGAAAACACATGGAACGATGAGAAGACCAATTTTTTTCTCTCTAAATAGCTGATATAAAACAAAATCTCACCAAATGATGTTGTTTCCCCACAAAGAATCTGCTTTTATTGGGCTCTGGAAGGGAAGGAAGGAGGGCAGGGTCATCCTAACCTTCTGGCTTGGTTGATGGAATTTCCAAAGCAAAAAAAGGACAACTTTTCAGTGGGGAAAATGCACGCGGGGTTTGCTTTCCCTCAGCTTCGCGTTCCGTCACTGGTCTCGTTCCCAATGGTAACTTTCAAATGCAGTCGATGAGTGACTTCTTTCCATTTAAAATTATGCACATTTTCATACCCCAAATGTAGCTTTGACTTCTTCACACTGAACAAGGGTTAGCACCCAGGGTTTCCTCTTCATCCACAGAGGGGCTGGAGGATTGGCCTCTTTGGGAGTGCAGAAGGTGGGCACAGCATGAGCTGTGTACTGATACACCAAAAGGAAAATCTAGAGGGCTTTCTAAAAAGCTATACTTAGGTTAGGTGAGACACTCAACGAGATAGAATGTGGGACCACAGGATACACCGGGACCCCCTGGAGGGCCAGTCTCACTCAGTTAAGGAGGGAACTGGAGTGGACCTCTCCTACCATGCGCATGCCTTTCTCCGATCCATTCTGAAGCACAAAAATCTTGTCAACATACGAATCTCATGCCGTCATGTTCCCGCTTAGGCCCTGTGTCTTTTGTCCAGTCCTACATAAACTCTCCCTTTTAGTCTCTAAATTCAGCCTCGTCCTTGAACTGTCTCCTTACCTGTGCTTCTGCCCCTTTGGCCAGACCATTGTTCCCCACCCACCCCACCCACCCCTGCCCTGGAGTCTCTCCCTCCTTCCTCCCTCCCACCTCAAGATTTACTTAGTTGTGTGTGTGTGTGTGTGTGTGTGTGTGTGTGTGTGTGTGTGTCCCTGAGTGAGCACAGACACCCTCAGAGGATAGAGGTATTCAATCCCCTGTAGCTGGAATCCCAGGTTGTAAGAGACCCAGAGTGGATGCTAAGAACCAAACTCAGTCCGCTGTGAGACAGTATGCCCTCTTCACTGAGCCCTCTCTCCAGCCCCTGATGTTTCTTAGACACTCTGCTCTCCCTGTCTCAGGCCCCTCCTCCTAATGCCCCTGTAAAGAATCCTCCTGATGGCTAACTCTTACTTTTTCTATTCATGTCTGTATCACTTTCTCAAAAAAACTTTTCCTAGCCCTCCAAATTGGGCCCTCTAGTGCCATGGTTTGTCTTTGATGTGTTCCCTAAAATGTGCATTGCTACAGGTTTGATCCCCAGTAGTGGTATAATCATTGAGACATGAATCAAATTTGAGGGTGCTAACCAATCCATTCATCAGCACGTGCTGAGTGAAATATCAGGAAACTGGGCCTGGCTGGAAGAAGTGTGTTGCGGGTCGGAGAGTGGTGTTTGAAGGCTTTGTTGTTCCCTGGCCTCCTTCTGCCCCTCCCTCTGCTTCCTTGCTGCTATGAGGTGAGCAGCCTCTCCCATCATATATTCTCCACAGCCCCCGGTATGAAGCTCAGCCTCATGTCAAAGGCGGTGGGACCAACGACCGTGAGCTGAACGATTGGACATTGTGAATCAAAACCCATCTTTCTTCCTTTAAGCTGCTCACATACTTTCCACAGTAGTGAGAAATCCGGCAACATAAATGTCTTCATCCTGTGCACACACACACATACACCATCTTAAACCTCTCCATCCTGTACACACACACACACATACATACACACACACACACACACACACACACACACACACACACCATCCTAAACCTCTCCATCCTGTGCACACACACACATACACCATCTTAAACCTCTCCATCCTGTGCACACACACATCATCTTAAACCTCTCCACTCTGTGCACACACACCATCTTAAACCTCTCCATCCTGTGCACACACACACACACACACACACCATCTTAAACCTCTCCATCCTGTGCACACACACACACATCATCTTAAACCTCTCCATCCTGTGCACACACACACACACACACACACACCATCCTAAACCTCTCCATCCTGTACACACACACACACACACACACACACACACACACACACACAGCATCCTAAACCTCTCCATCCTGTGCACACACACACATACACCATCTTAAACCTCTCCATCCTGTGCACACACACATCATCTTAAACCTCTCCACTCTGTGCACACACACATCATCCTAAACCTCTCCACTCTGTGCACACACACATCATCCTAAACCTCTCCATTCTGTGTGCGCGCGCACACACACACACACACACACACACACACACACACACCATCCTAAACCTCTCCATCCTGTGCACACACACACACATCATCTTAAACCTCTCCATCCTGTGCACACACACACACACACACACACA